>NC_054481.1:55252737-56584036 GCF_017639515.1 Carcharodon carcharias | reverse complement strand
CCCCCCACCCCCGTCTCTCTCTCTCTCTCCCCCCACCCCCGTCTCTCTCTCTCTCTCCCCCCACCCCCGTCTCTCTCTCTCTCTCCCCCCACCCCCGTCTCTCTCTCTCTCTCCCCCCACCCCCGTCTCTCTCTCTCTCTCCCCCCACCCCCGTCTCTCTCTCTCTCTCTCCCCCATGCCCCCGTCTCTCTCTCTCTCTCTCACCTCAATGCCCCCGTCTCTCTCTCTCTCTCCCCCATGCCCCCGTCTCTCTCTCTCTCTCCCCCATGCCCCCGTCTCTCTCTCTCTCTCCCCCCACCCCCGTCTCTCTCTCTCTCTCCCCCATGCCCCCGTCTCTCTCTCTCTCTCCCCCATGCCCCCGTCTCTCTCTCTCTCTCCCCCATGCCCCCGTCTCTCTCTCTCTCTCCCCCCATGCCCCCGTCTCTCTCTCTCTCTCCCCCCACCCCCCGTCTCTCTCTCTCTCCCCCCACCCCCGTCCCTCCGCGCTCTGTCCCCCCTCCTCTCTCCCGCCCATTTCCCCGTTTCCCCCCCCCCCCCCCCCCCCCCCCCCCCCCCCCCCACCCTCCTCCCCTCACTCATCATCAGGTTGTGGGTTCAAGGTGCTCTCCAGCGATTTCAGCACAAAACCATCACTGACACTGCATTGTAGTTCTAAGGTTGAGATGAGCGTAGATGGGGCTTCTTTCTCAGGTGGATGTAAAGAAGCCTCTGATGATATGTCGAAGAAGAGAAAGTCATTTTTCTCTGCTGTTGTTACAGTGATGTATGTTCAAAAGGCTGTAAAGCACTTTGGGACATCTTGAGATTGTGAAAGGTCATTTGCCTATCTGTCTTTAACACTGATCCTTATGTTTACATTAGGTGATGTGCCTCCCTATTACCGCGAGGTGTATGAAGCCATTTGCTGTAAACAGGAGGACCAAGTGCGGAGAAGTGTCTTTCGTAAACTGTTGAACAGGACTGAGCTACCACCTATTATACAAAACAAGGTATTGATGTAATCCCTCAGCAAGCTCTGACACAAGATGCGATGTTTGAGTCTGTTGCACGGAGAATATTAATTAACTCAGGTGTTCTACAATGCAAAGTGACCTATGGAGAGGTTTGCTGGAGAGATGGAAATATTGTTATCAGTGTGAAGTTTAAGATAAAATGGGTAATGAAGAGAGTTGTGTATTTGCTTCGGGATTTCTCAAACTGAAAGAGTTGCCTTTTGACAGTCACTCGATGTTACGACTTGAAACAGGGAGAAGCAGAGCCTTTGGAAGCTGTAAGTGATGTTCATCTGGTTATTGTAAAAGCAGCAATTCTGCGGATATGGGCAGCATGTGTGAAGTATGACTGGTGTGGGTTTTTTTTTTGTTTGTGTTGAGTCAAGGGAGGGATATCTTTTCTAGAGTATTACTTGGCTGCTAAATGGCTTTTAGTTGTTGCTTTTGATTAGTTACAGTAAAGGTCTTAAAACTTGAAACCTTGTCATGTGATCCTTTCAGTTGGTCATTGGGAATTCAAATATCTTTTTAAAAAAGTTATTGGTCTCTGCGGGGATTGTAACAATATTTAAAGAGGATTGCATTTGGAGTTGGAGAGCTGATCGATTGTATAAACTGTTGACATTTTTGTCAAGTTTTCTACCCCTCGTCAATGGAGTTCTCTCTTTGATGGAGCTTGAGGTCATAAAATAATGACTTGTTGGAAGTGTTGGGGACAGATATTGGACAATAAGTGTACTAAATGTAATTAGCACCTGGGCAGGCATCAGTGGCGTTTTGTTGTCCTGTTCTGCCTGCATGTCACGGCTGGTCTCTGCTCTGAAAGTGCGTTATCCTCTTTGATCATCAGAAAGCTTGAGTTGGCATCTAAAGAAGGACAGATGCATTTCTTTGTCTAAGATGTGTTGCTGCTCTCCAAAGCTAAGGTAGTGACCAGATAATATGTTATGATATATTGTTTGAGGGATAAATATTGGCCAGGACACTGAGCAGAGGCTCCTCAAAATAGTACCATGAGATCTTTTACGTAGTCTGGAGAACAAATGGGGCCTCTGTTTAATGTCTCATCGGAAAGGGAATTGGATACATACTTTTAGGGGAAAAATTTGGAGAGCTATTGGAGAGTATGGGACTAACTGATTGTTCTTTCAAAGAGTTAGCCCAGGCACAATGGGCCCGATGGCAGCCTTCTCTTCTGTATTACACATGACAAATGGATTTCTGTGTTTTAAGTTGCTTCTTTGTAATAAATCTGCCAACTGTTCTATATGCTGTGTGGGGAAATTCAAGTTGTGTAATTGTTTTCCTCCCCCTTTCAGTGTGGACTGTTTGGTGATTTCCTGCTTAACTGATTACTTTGCTGTGAACAAAGCTTAGTTTAAAAAAAATAGAAAGTGATTGTACGTTGGACTATTTAGCCCATTGTACTGGGTATTGACCAGAAACCTATGGACTCAATATTGAATATTTCACATGGCTTTGCTTTTACTGGAGATTGGTGGAAGCACAGGAAGTATTTAATGCAGAATTACCCTATGGAAACCATTTAAAGCCATTGTCTTGGTCTGAGAAGTGATTGTAAGTAAACTGCTGCATTGATTTCTCTCTTGCCAATTTTTCTCTCTAAGCGTGAGATCCTGCCCTCCTTGTCTTATCAACTTGTCACTCTTTACAATGTTAGCACAGAACAAGAAAGAAAAAAGAAAACATTGCATTTAAGTGTCTCTTTCACCACCTCCAGATGTCCCAAAGCCCTTTCCAGTCAATTACTGACTTTTAAACTGTAGTCGTTTTTGTAGGAAACATGACAGCCAATTTGTACAGAGCAAGGTCCCACAAAATGACACTGACTTTACCAGATCAATGGAGAGAAAAAATTGCAAGAATATCATTCCCCGGCACTTCCCTAGCTTAGACTTAATGAGTACAAAAGGTTCACTTGCCCTCCTCTCATCCCAGAAAAAAATATAATGTACATGAAGTTTGCTATTTCACTTAATGGTGAGATTTGTCTTTTTTTGGGATGAGGTGAAAGATTATTGACTAACTGTGTTCTCCAGCGGGTGACTTCTAAATGCTATGTTTCCAGATTGCTGAGATTGTAGAATCCAAGGATGAGTCCATTACCAAGTCAGCTCTGTACAAAGCTTTGGTGTTGATTGCTCTTGCTCAGCAGGGGAAGCAGCCTTCAGCCAAACTGCTGGAGAACGTCACACAAGGTATGGCGAATTTCTTTAGTAGTTCCTCGAGAAGGATCAATGAATGAAAAGTTGTGCACCAGATATTTCCAAATTTTAAAAAACTCATTATCGAGATATGGGGTCACTGGCAAGGCTGGTATAGCCTGGGTGCTGGTGAACCACCACCTTGAATTGCTGCAGTCCATGTGGTGAAAGTGTTCCTGTAGTGCTGTTGGGTAGAATCCTAGAATAACTAAGGAAGAGGATGGAAGTGTAGGTGCCAATTCTGGTTTGTACTTTGCCACAAATATAAATGTCGTGCTTTTTTATTTTTATTTTGGAGTTGCCTCGTACTTGTTTTACCTTTTGGTGGCCTCTGATCCTATTTTCTGCATCTTGTACGTTCTGCAGAGGAAGGGCCAGTGTCCCTTCTGCAAGTAACCTCCAATGGTGTTCTTCAGCAGCCACTAAGAGGTGAGAAAGAGGATGTCCCAATGAAGACTTCTAACTCCATGTCTCCTGTTGCAGGGAATTTGTAATTCCAAGTTTGCCCCTTGCCCCTTTGGGCATTGGTGCCTATTCTTGCACATTTCTGAAATGTTTTATCATTTTAATAGGAGAAATGCGCAGGGAAGTGGAACTAATTGGATAGCTCTTTCAAAGAGCCAACATAGGCCTGATGTGCCAAATAGTCTCCTTCTGTGCTGCATGATCTCAGTCTATGCACCTCCCCCTAAAGATAGTAAGAGCCGTGTACACTCCATGTAAAATCAGACATTGATCAGCCTGTGGTATGTGCATCTTACAGGAATGTTGTGCTTTATGCAGAAGACAAGCACATTGTTTATATGGCTGCTATCCCCTGTGATAAATTAATATTCACTCCTTTGGACCATGTTGAATCAGTGAGTGAAGACGCTTGCTATTTAGAGCATAAGTATGCTGATTTCAGTTGGGTCTAATGGTTTACTGGGATGTGGCTACATTTCGCCTCTGCACTCAGACTAGGATAGAATCAGTCTGTCTGTGACTCTCTGGTGACCCCTATTGAAGTGTGTCTGGTGTTGGATGAGGGCAGGATCAAGCTTTGCTGTGTATATACTGCCTGTAGTTGCATTGCCCTGTAGACCTAGGGCAAAGTGCCAAATGAGTTACTGGCATTTGTCAGTACCTTCAGTTGGAGTAAATGTGGGCGGAGAGATAAGTTTACAATACATGATAAATGCAGAGAAATATGGCATCAGATGAGAGTTAATGTTGTACTCTGAGACGCCCAGAGTTCAGACTACTGTGACTGCAGAGAAGCTAAATAAAAAATAAAGAATTAGCATTGTTCATAAGCTCTGGTTGTCCCAAAGCGTATTCAATGACGTGGTTTTTGAAGGAAATTTGTGCACGACAAGATTCCATAAACAGTAATGTGATAATGATTGAGGAATAAATATTGGCCAGGACACTGGGGAGAACTCCATTGGTGCTCTTCACATGATGCCATATGATCTTTTACATTTACCTAAAAGGGTGATAGGGCCTCTATTTAATGTCTCACTTAAGATGGCACCTCGGACAGGGCAGCATCCCTCAGTACTGTATTGGGAGTGGTGGTCTGCACTTTGTGCCAGTCTCTAGAGTGGGTCTTCAATGCACAATTTCCCGACTCTGAAGCATGACTGCTATCCACTGAGTCACAGCAGATGCATGTAGTAAGAGAAAACTCGGGCTGAAGGCAGGGAGAAGTTCATAATTATTGCAAAGAAATAAAGTATCAGATGGGAGCAAATAGTCTTTTATCCATAGTATGCTAAGTATGTCAGGAGATTATAGGAACCTGTACTAAAGTTCTGCACCTATAGTGACTGCAGGGAGGATGAAAGTTTAGGTGTCAGATTGAGGGGCCGGTTGGGGTTTCCTGTGTTGTTCTTTAACAATCTGTTTCTTCCCAAGAATATCCAAAGCCTCAGCTGCGTGAGCTGGAGTCGATCCAGATGCAGGCTCAGGGAAATCCCATCCTCCTCTCACAGACTCTGCAAGACTTGTTGCATATTGACACGGTGCAAGTGGAACTCATTCCAGAGAAGAAGGGTTTGTTCCTAAAACATGTGGAATATGAACTTTCCAGCCAGGTGAGCTTGGCCAAGGGTTTTATCCCTCATTAGCTGGCTGATGGTGTTCTGGATTGTCCTAGCTGTCTCTTCTCAGTGATCTTTAAGCTTCAGCCTTGTACTCACAGACCTACATTGGCTCCTGGTCCACCAAAACCTCAATTTTAACATTTTACATCCTTGTATTCAAATCCCTCCATGTCTTGGCCCTCCCTATCTCTGTAATGTGTTTCAACCCTCCAAGATCTCTCTGCTTCTCTAACTCTGACCACTTATGCACCCCAATTTTTTTTGTTCCATCACTGATGGCTATACCTTTATATGTCTAGGCCCTCAGCTCTAAAATTCCATCTCTAAACCTTTCCACCAATGTCTCCTTAAAACCTACCTGCTTGACGAAGCATTTGTCTCCTTTGGCTTGGCGTCAACTGTCAGATCACACAACTTTGATGCTTTGTGGGATGCTTTGCTACTTTAAAGGTGCTATATAAATGCAAGTTGTTTTATATGTCAATGTTTGGCATCACTGAACCCATGCCTCTCCATTTTAACCTTGGTGATTTTCTGCAATGTGAACCTTGAATCTTCACATCCTGCTGTCACTGCTTAAGTCTCCTCTTTGCCTGTGGTTGGTTGTTAGTAAGCTGATTGTTTCACTGGGTATCCTAATGCAAACCTTTTTTCTGGACATGGTTCTTTGGTGTCTATATTATTTTTCTTTCCTAAGGCAGGAAAGGCACTTGTATAGTGCCTTTTGCAGCCTGCCTGCCCCAAATTACTTTACATCTGATGAACTACTTTTGAAACCTAGTCATTGTTGTAATGTATGAAATGCAGCAGCCAACTTGCACATAGTATGGTCCCACAAACAGAAATGAGATAATTAACCTGATAATCTGTTTGTAAGTGATGTTCGATGAGGGATAAATATTGGCCAGGACACACGTGGAGGGAAGACTCTACTTTCTCTTCTTAAAATAGTGCCATGGGAGTTTTTACATCAACCGAAGAGAGCAGACAGGGGCCTCGGTTTAATGTCTCAGCTGAAAGCCTGCACCCCCAATAATGCAACACTCTCCTAGTACTGGACTGGATTTTGTGCTAAAGTTTCTGGAGGGGTACTTAAACGCAGAACCTTCTGACTTAGTGGGTCGCAGTTGGTTAAATGCGGTTTGAGGATGGTTACCCTGATCTAATAGAATGGTGGAACAGGCTCGAGTGGCTTAGTGGGCAGCTTCTGCTGGCAAATGGACATCAGATGGGAAGAGAAACTGACTTCACCGTAACTGCATGCCATACCTCACAGTCAAATAACTGCCTGATACTCACTGGTGGAAGTGTGGTGCCATTGTACCCCTGTGTGTAGATCATCACCATTTTAGGAGAGAGGGTTTGTGATGAAGAAGAAAAGGAATAGAAGCTGTGTAATTAAAAAATTCCCAATCTCTTGCTGCATTTTTCTTTCAGCGATTCAAGTCATCGGTTTACCGAAGATACAATGATTTTGTGGTGTTTCACGAGGTGCTGCTCCAGCGGTTCCCATATCGGATGGTGCCGGCATTGCCACCAAAGAGAATGCTAAGAGGTAAAAATTTGGTGTGGCAAAATTATGATAAAATTGTGAAATTAGAAGTCTTCCCAAGTGCTCGGCTTCTTTGCCCTTATTTGAGGGAGATTTGGTAATGTTCAGCTTGTAGATCGGATTAGCACCATACAATCAAACAATTAGTGAATATCAACAGGGAATGAGAATGTCCTGTTTTTGTTGACCTGCATGTGTGGGAATCCTCCATCCAATAACAGCACGCATACATTGCACCAGGTCTTCAAGGAAAGCCAAATGTGGCTTGAGTGTGCAATGCAGGGAGGGAGGAGAATGTAGCTATGAATTGAACTTCAGTGATGTGTTGTAAGTCTACAGCCTGACTGAATTGAATTACACCTTCCAGGCAAAGTTCACGGTGATTATTATCCTACATGCTAGCACTGCCACTATATATCTTGCTAGTTATATGGAGTGATGTTACTAAATGCAGCCAACATAAGTAAAAAAGATAGGAACACCAGTGCTTGCTCTACCCACTAGACAATGCAACTTGGTCCACCTCCCTCAACATTACTGGGAATTATAATTCCTGAGAGAGGGAAAACCACGTAATCTGTTTCAGGAAAAAGAAACTTGCTCCCCAAGAGATTAAAGCAAACTTTAGAAGACCATGGTCACAGTGAAGCATCAGTTGGTCCATCAAGCCTGCCCCACACCAGGATGCTCAAAGGTTCATGACTAGTGAGTTCCTAGACCCAAACCACACACAGCTGAAAATATGTAACATCCTGGGAGAAGCATGAAAACAGGGTTAAAAACCCTGGGGCAATAAGGGGGTGGGGCTGTAGGGAGAAGAGGAAGAGAGGGGGAGGGGAGCAGAAAAATCTGGAATTTTCCTCTCCCAATAAATATTACAAGAGTGAAGAGTATTTCTTTCCTCTCACAGGAATACTAAAGGCCAGGTGGAAAACATGTGATCTCTGCAGTCAGTGAGATGGCCACTCCAAGTCTTGTACAGTCTTATGTTCCTAAGTGGCTTATATTGGGTTGGGGATGATTGGCAATATTGTATAATGATGTTTACGAGAAAAGACCAGTTGGTCCATCAAGCCTGCCCCACACCAGGATGCTCAAAGGTTCATGACTGTTTTCATGCTTCTCCCAGGATGTTACATATTTTCAGCTGTGTGTGGTTTGGGTCTAGGAACTCACTAGTCATGAACCTTTGAGCATCCTGGTGTGGGGCAGGCTTGATGGACCAACTGGTCTTTTCTCGTAAACATCATTATACAATATTGCCAATCATCCCCAACCCAATATAAGCCACTTAGGAACATAAGACTGTACAAGACTTGGAGTGGCCATCTCATTGACTGCAGAGATCACATGTTTTCCACCTGGCCTTTAGTATTCCTGTGTGAGGAAAGAAATACTCTTCACTCTTGTAATATTTATTGGGAGAAGAAAATTCCAGATTTTTCTGCTCCCCTCCCCCTCTCTTCCTCTTCTCCCTACAGCCCCACCCCCTTATTGCCCCAGGGTTTTTAACCCTGTTTTCATGCTTCTCCCAGGATGTTACATATTTTCAGCTGTGTGTGGTTTGGGTCTAGGAACTCACTAGTCATGAACCTTTGAGCATCCTGGTGTGGGGCAGGCTTGATGGACCAACTGGTCTTTTCTCGTTCATCAATCTTATATGTTTGTATGTAACATCCTCTTCCTTCCACTGACTCCCTATTTGGACAATTACACTTGGTTACAGCCATCTGCTATGGAAGAACAGAAGTAGGCCATTTGCCCCTTTGAACCTGCTTTGCCAGTTAGTATGATCATGGTTGATTTGATTGAGGCCTTAACTCCACTTTCTTTTCTGTCCTCCATAACCTTTGACTCTCTTGTTCATTGATAATCTGTAACTCAGCCCTGAATACGTTTTTCAGTTCTTGAGAATATATGCTGGATTGTTTTTGCTGAACTGTTTGTTCACTTTTTTGTTTGGGGTCTGAATATAGTGTAATATTTCACTAAATTTGCATCTTAAGCCTAGGAGTAAAAGCTGTGGCTGTTCAGTCATTGAGTATATTCAAGTCTGATAATGATAGATCTTTGGATATTAAGGGAATCAAGGGATATGGGAACAAGGCATGGAAGTTGAGCTGAGAAATAAGATCAGCCATGATCTTATTGAATGGTGGAGGAGGCTTGAGGGGCTGTATGTCTTACACCTACTCCAATTTCTTATGCTCTTAATGTTGAGCAAGATTTATGCTGACAATTTGTCGAAACTCATATTGGCACTGAGCAGTTGGTTCCTTGAAACTATGCTTGTCATTGAGCATTGTACCAACCTTTGCTACTTTGTAGGTGAGGTTTTTTAAAAAAAGTAATGCTTGGAATTTTGAATAAGGTGGCTGCTTTATTTTGTGTTTACTCTGCCATGCAAGTGTGTTGAACTGTTTTGAATTTACCCCCATCCAGCTGACCGTGAGTTTATTGAGTCTCGGCGACGTGCTCTGAAACGCTTTGTTAACCTGGTGGCTCGTCACCCGTTCTTTTCCGAAGATGAGCTTCTGCAGATTTTCTTGTGCTTCAGTGGTCCTGTGAGTATAGCGTAGAGCAACACCCTTGAATTGATCTGTTTGCCATTTCTCACATTCAATAAGGTTTCCTGGAAATGACTGGTTGGAGTGTAGAACGAGTAGTGAGCAATGGGCTCTATCTAGAGCAGTGAGAGAGCGTTGTGCAGAACGGAATGGTGAAGGGTTGTAGAAACAATTTCTTCCCCGCCTTGCTGCTGAGTGCCTGGTCTCAGCTTAGCTGTGTTGAGAGGTGTTGAATGAAGCCAAGTCAAGGACCTCCCTTTTCGGGGGTGGGGGGATGAGAGTGGTCAGGGAATTCTCACCATGCCTCTGATGCCCATTTCTTTATAACAGCCCACCTTTCTGCACTGAAGTGTGGGCATGGTGGAAGACCTAAGAGGGGAAAGAATCTCCCAGAGTTACAACTGATGTGATCTCAAAGAAAATATGGATTTTTTTTGTAACATTTTGATGCCTTGCTTTATAATTATAGTGAAAAGGTTGCTATGACTACAAAACAGAATTGCCTAAAATTAAACTGTTTATTAATCTAATGCTCATTTTACTCGGTTACTGGGGACAACATTAAGAAAAGCCTCTCAAACTGTTAATGGTTGAAGTATCATGTTTTAACGTGTATTATTGATGACTAGTTATTTCCTACTGTCCTTTTTTAAAATAATAAAATGGCTTCCAATCTTCGTGTTTCACATATCCTCGAAAGAAAGAAACCTGTCTAAATCTAAATTTGTGACTCCTTTTCCATACCAATGGGCCTGACTTTTAACCATCCTTCATAATGACCAAGTGAATCACTCTGTTGTATGAAACTGCTACATGCCACATTAATTGCACTGGTTGAAGAACAAAATCCACCATTAACTTGGAGGGGCAAAAATGCCAGCCATACCAGAAGCCGCCTGAGAATGAAATTTTTAAAAAAAAAATTGTTTGAAGATTGACCCTGCCCTTGAAATAGGATTTTACATATTTCCCCTTTTCTTTTTGAAAAGGATGTCCAGAATAAGATTCGGGAATCATTGCGAGGAGTGGGCGATGAGTTTATGACGTGTGGAATCGCAGCAACAGCTAAGGTAACGATTGGACCATTGCTGTTGTAGGGGTAAATATTTCCTTGGCTAATCCAGTGATGTTTTGTTTACTAATGTTTTTGGCATGAGGGTTTCAGTGAAGTAATCATCATGCTACATTCATTTGCAAAGCAACCAAGAGTATAATTTCAGATCATGTTCTTCCAAACTTGGGTTGTCTGCAGAGAGCATCCTGGAGTTTAATATTAAGTACTGCTGGTTGCAGATCATATCACTAGCCATTGGAACTATTTTCAGTCAAAGGTGTTACACAAAAAAACTAAATGTGTGACATGAAAGGGTCTGTATTTTGGTTTTGAACTCTAGGACTCCAGATCATGCATCAGAACAAGAGTTGATCATTCAGCCTCTTGAACGTGAAGTTCAATTAGGTTGTGGCTGATCTGCAACTCAACTCCATTTACATGCCTTTGCTCCTTATATCGTAATATCAAGACTGAGCAGACATCTCATCTCTGTGTGAAGGCTTCAGTTGTCCCAGTATCCACAGCCTTTCGGGGAAAGCAATTTCCAAACTGGTATAAAATAAATAACTAAATCATCTATTTGTGTCATTGGTTGAGGGATAAACGTTGGGCAGGACACTGGGAGAGGGGAGCTCCCCTGCTCTTTAAATAGCACCACGGGATCTTTTACATCTATCCGTGAGGGCAAACAAAGCCCCGGTGTAATGTCCTATCCAAAAAATAGCATCCGTGACAATACAGCACTCCAGGTGCAGCCATGCTAGATTTCTGACTAGTGCAATGAGGTGATGCTGAGGTGGGAGTGTCAGCCTCAATTATGTGCTCAAGTCTCTGAATCTGGTGTTTATTAATCTAACTTATGAAGTTCAATTGATATTCTATAGTTGCATCCTTCAAGGAAGGAAGTGCCCAGCTTTCAATTGTTTTATTGAAGGAAAAGACAAGTATTGCTATGTTAATTCCATGAGTTCAATTGATAATGTAAGGATTTTTCTCTTCTCCATTCAAAACGCCTGAAAAAATGCAGGAACTACTTCCTCCTGATATCCAGACTCAGTTTGGTGCCAGCAGGGAGCTGATTCGAAACATCTACAACAGCTTTCATAAGCTGAGGGACCGGGTGGAGAGAATGGCAAACAGGTCTGCTGAGAATGCCACTGATCTCCTGTTGTTCGGAAAGGAATTGAGGCAAGTGTTGAGACTTTCTGCGATGTGGGACCACTTATGTCACCATCTATTTGCTTGTTACTGTGACCTGTGTCAATGGATTTTTTGCAGTTTTTTAAAAAAAAACCTGCTCCTGTCATTCTTGCAGTCCTGTCATGTGCTTTTCTTTGCTTGTGAGCCCCTACAGCTCTAACTGGCTTTGGGGAGGAGAACAATGTTTCTTGTTCATTTTTTTTAATCCCCCTCCACATTTTCCCTAATCTCAGAAGCAGCTCTGTCCATATATCTCCTGCTTTACTCTCCCCCTTCGTTGCCCCCGCCCTCCCCTTCGCTGCTGGAAGCGAGCTATTGAAATGTTATTGCGTGTATATTTGCATCATAAAAGCTTGTTCTTTGTGCTAATTTGGAAGCTATTGGCCCAGCTAGGTTTTAAAGGGGTGCATCACAAGCTGTGATTGCCATTGCTGGTTAGTTAAGGATGGAAATAGTCTCAGTCAAGCCCACAAAAGTTATGTTCAGTGAAGCAGTGAGCAAGAGTTAATTTGTCAGGAAATTCAGAAGCCACAGCAGTGATTGTGTCACCATAATCGATGCGCTAAGGAAGAACAGAACATAGAGGTAGGTTGGAGGGGCGGGAAAAATAGGCCATCGAGATGGGTAGGCGGGGGAGGCAGGAAGAATAGAAAGAATGTTTTTCACCAGGCAGAGAGATTGGAAACAGCTGTCGTTTGTTTTTGCAGGAGTGAATTTACGGAGAGCACTCAGTTGCAGGGTCAGCGACTGAACGAGATTCAAAATAGCAACCACCCCCAATACCCAGGAGAAGCTCAGGGGCCATCCTGAAGTGAGCAGAGAAATGGTTCTGGCACAGCGAAGTAGGAAATGTTTGTGCTGATAGAACCCAAGGCTCCTGCAGACTGAGGGGGCTAATTAAAGCTGAGCAAAATGGGACTTCATTCACTGTTTTTCATGTGGCAAACAAGATTAAATTGTCTTAAAGTTTAACCTGCATTTGCTACTGTTAAAATAAGGAAGAACTTTCATGGTATAAGCTCATTTTACAACCATTGGATGCCCAAAGTGCTTAACAGCCAATTAAGTACTTTTAAAGTGTAGTCACTGTTAAGTTAGTTTTACACATTCATGGGATGTGGGCAACACTGGCTAGGCCAGCATTTGTTGCCCATGACTAATTGCCCTTGAGAACGTGGTGGTGAGCTGCCTTTTTGAACTGCTGCAGTCCATGTTTGTAGGTACACCCACAGTGCTGTTAGGGAGAGAGTTCCAGGATTTTGACCCAGCAACAGTGGAGGAACGGTGATATATTTCCAAGTCAGGATGGTGTGTGGCTTGGAGGGGACCTTCCAGATGGTGTTCCATTGCATCTATTGCCCTTGTCCTTCTAGATGGTAGTGGTCTTGGGTTTGGAAGGTGCTGTCTGAGGAGGCTTGGTGAGTTCCTGCAGCGCATCTTGTAGATGGTGTACGCTGCTGCCACTGGTGGAGGGAGTGGATGCGGTGCTAATTAAGCAGGCTGCTTTGTCCTGGATGCTATTAAGCTTCTTGAGTGTTGTTGGAGCTGCACTCATCCAGGCAACTGGATAGTATTCCCTCATAATCTTGACTTGCGTCTTGTAGATGGTGGACAGGCTTTGGGGATTCAGGATGTGAGTTACTCGCCATAGGATTCCTAGCCTCTGACCTGTTCTTGTAGCCACAGTATTTATATGACTAGTCTAATTCAGTTTCTAGTCAATGGTACCCCCGGATGTTGATAGTGGGGGGATTTAGCAATGGTAATGTCATTGAATGTAAAGGGCAATGGTTAGATTCTCTTTGTTGGAGATGGTCAATGTCTGGTACTTGTGTGGCGTGAATGTTACTTGCCACTTGTTAGCCCAAGCCTGGATATTGTCCAGGTGTTGCTGCGTTTGGACATAGACTGCTTCAGTATCTGGGGAGTCATGTCTGATGCTGAACATTGTGCAATCGTCAGTGGACATCCCCACTTCTGACCTTATGATGGAAGGAAGATCATTTATAATGCAGCTGAAGATGGTTGGGACTAGGACACTATCGTGAGGAACTCCTGCAGTGATGGAAATGAGATAATTGACCTCCAAACCCACAACCATCTTCCTTTTTGCCAGGTATGACTCCAGCCAACGGAGTGTTTTTCCCCCGATTCCTATTGTCTCCAGTTTTGCTAGTGCCTTGATGCCACACTCTGTCAAATGCTGCCTTGGTGTCGAGGGCAGTCATTCTCCCCTAACCTCTGGTGTTCAGCTCTTTTGTCCATGTTTGAACCAAGGCTGTAATATGATCGGGAGCTGAGTGATCCTGGCGGAACCCAAACTAAGTTTCAGTTAGCAGATTTTTAAGCAAGTGCCGCTTGATAGCACGGTTGATGATCCCTTCCATTACTTTGCTAATTGGCCGGGTTGAATTTGTCCTGCTTTTTGTGTACAGGACATACCTGGGCAATTTTCCACATTGCCGGGTAGATGCCATTGTTGTAGCTGTACTGGAACAACTTAGTTAGGGATGCAGCAAGTTCTGGAGCACAAGTCTTCAGCACTATTGCCGGAATATTGTCAGGGCACATAGCCTTTACAGTGTCCAGTGCCTTCAGCCATTTCTTGATGTCACATGGAGTGAATTGAATTAGCTAAGGACTGGCATCTGTGATGCTGGGGACCTCTGGAGGAGACTGAGATCGATCATGCACTCGGCACTTCTGGCTGAAGGTTGTTGCAAATGCTTCTGCCTTGTCTTTTGCATTGATGTGCTGGGCTCCCCATCATTGAGGATTGGGATATTTGAGTTGTTTAATTGTCCACCACCATTCACAACTGGATGTGGCAGGACTGCAGACAATTTACCATAGGGTCATGGCATATTTTGAAAGTCCTGAGCATGACCAATTCTTATCTTTCTAAAATATATCTATTCAGGGGATATGGGTGTCATTGCCATGGCTGGCATTTATTGGCTTCGAGAAAGTGATGGTGAGCCACTGCCTTGAACTACTGAAGTCTGTGTGGTGAAGGAACTTTCAAAGTGCCTTTAGGAAGGGAGTTCCAGGATTTTCACCCGGTGACAGTAAAGGACCGCAGTCAATATATGTCCAATTCAGATGGTGTGACTAGGAGGTATTGCTTTTTTGATGTGCTTCTCAACACCTGTAACTTAGGTTTTGTTTATCTAACCTCCTCCATCCCTTTTCTGTATCTCAGTACCCTAGGCTCTGACACAACACCGGTTCCATCATGGGCATCAGCAGCAAGCAACACATGGGGTACCCTGAAGCAAGCGCTTAAAGGCTTATCTGTGGAGTTTGCATTACTCGCTGATAAAGCTGCACAGCAGGCAAGTCCAGTAATTAAACACTGCCTTCTGCCATTGGGCTACAAAGAAAGAAAAATCTCTCATTTGTAAAGCGCTTTTCATGACTAAGGACACCCCAAAGCACTTTACAGCCAATGAAGTATTTGTGAAGTGATGTAATGTAAAAAGAAGGCAGCAGTCAGTTAGTGCACAGCAAGATCTTATAGAAACAGTGTGATAATTACCAGATAATCTGTCCTGTTAGTGATGTTGGTTGAGCGTTAAATATTGGCCAGGGCACTAAGGGAAACACCCTGCTCTTACTGGAACAGTACCATGGCATCTTTTATATTTACCTGAGAGGTCAAATGAGGCTTTTGTTTAAGATCTCATCTGAAAGATGCTACCTTCGACAGTGCAGCATTCTCTCAGTACTGCACTGGGATTGTTGGCCTAGATTTTGGCAAATCAGTTGCGGGTGATGAGTGGATCAGAGACACAGAAGAAGGGACAAATGAACTTTAATTGGAGTATAGAAACTTGTTGCACAGTTTCTAAGTTTGATTCCATGCCTTGAACAGGGTAAGCGAGAAGAAGAGGAAGTGGTGGAAAAACTCAACCTTTTCCTGGATTTATTGCAGTCCTACAAGGTCAGTGTTACTACTGTGAATTACGTTTGAAGCATGTCTGAGCTGCATTCCTAATGGGTCAGTCAACATGCAGAAATGGAGATGGGTTTTTCTTTCAGATATAACCCTTCAAGTTTTGATGATTGGATTAACCCTGTGATTTAAGAATTTATTTTTAATTTAGTTTAGCCATAGTGCTGCATGCTATTCCAAGCATGAAGGCTGGCCTGGCCTACTGACTGTTGACAGTTCCCCATTCCAGTGCTCTGGCCTACTGACTGCTGAGAATTCCCTATTCCAGTACTCTGGCCAGCATTGGTAACCCATCTGACCAACTGGCAATAGGAGGGAGCTGATGATGTATCTGCAGGACAAGACAAAATGGATATTGTTTCATTTTTGGTCAGTTGTGGGAATGTATTATTCATTTGAGGTTACTTCAATCTCCTAAATTAAAGTTGAATTGCCTGTATTTGGACCTCTTGCTTTCAGGATTTGTGCGAGCGTCATGAGAAAGGTGTCCTTCATGAGCACCAACGAGCGTTGCAGAAATACAGCTCCATGAAACGGCAGATGATGAGTGTAACTGTGCAGAACAAGGAGCAGATTTCTGTGGAGCAACTGGAGTCACGAATTGTGCAGGTGCTCTACTTCATTTTCATGTTTGCTGTTGTAGACTAGTCTGATCAAGTTTAGTGTAGCCTTCCATTGCTTTGCCAAAATTGCCTTTTCTTCATGTGGGAACCCAATGAGTTTTAGCTGGCTCTTGGATTAAGAGTGGACCCCCAACAAAAATGAGGAGGTGTTGGTTCGATGAAGAGAAACTGAGTTATGGGAATGAGTTGAAGATTTAATGATTGCACTGAGTGCTAGTGTTGTGAGTATGGAAGGTGTGTAATATGAAGCAATTGGAACACAGAAGAATTCTGATACCAAGCCTGCCCTTGACATCAAGAGAATGGTCATAAGCAGCTCTTGTCATGTTGTTGAGGTCCATAAGTACAGGGCTCCTCAAAGAAAGTAAATCCATATTGGTGGTTGAATGATGTTGAGTTGGGGTTTTCAAACGACAACAACTTGCATTTATATGGTGCCGTTAGCATCGCAAAGTGTCCCAAGTTGTTCCATAGGAGCTTAATCAAACGAAGTTTGACAGCTGGCCACATAAGCTGCTTTTCAGATAGAGGTAGGTATTAAAGAGCATCTTATAAGAAAAGAGAGCATGAACAGCAGAGAGGTTTAAGGAGGGAGTCTTGCGCTTTAGGGCCTTTGCAGCTGAAGGCACATCTGCCAAAGGTGGAATGATTAAAATCAAGGATGTGCAAGAATTGGAGGATTGCTAAGATCTCGGGAGACTTTTAGGGCTAGAGGAGGTTACTGAGATAGGGAGAGACAAGGCCACGGAAGGTTTTGTACACAAGGATAAAAAATTTTAAAATTGAGGAATTTCTGGACAGGGAGCCAATGTAGGTCTATTGAAAAAGTGATTGTGGGTGGAAGCTGGGGCAGGTGCATGATGTGGAGTTTTGAGGTCCTGGGAAAGAACAAATTAAATTGAGACAATTAAGGGAGGTGTTTGACTATTTAGGAAATATTGGAAGAACTCAGCAGGATAAGGCTCTTCAGACTAATCCTTCAGTAATGGGTTGGGCGGGGGAGGGAGTGGTGATGGGTTGGTGGAAGATAAGGCACAATGTGTGATAATCTTTCTGTCCCTCCTGTCATTTTCCCCCTGTGCCTCCCAACTCCCATTTCTAATCTTTCTGTGGAGCAGTGGCTGTCATTAAGGCTATATTTTAAAAATAGTCTGGAGTTTGAGATGTCATAAAGGTTGTGACCTCCCATCAGAATGGCAATAAATTGCTGGTAAATTCTGTTGAGTTGGGGCAGGTAGAATGTTACCTCCAGGCACTTTTGTAGTCTCTGTTCTTTTTCCACTAATATTGCCTTCAACTATGACCTAATTTCAGCAAGAAAATACAATCCTGACCATGGAGCTCCGGAACTATTTCTCAATGTTTTGCCTACACCAGGAGACTCAACTTATCCACACCTACCTGCATATCACCTCCCATGTGCTGACTGCCTTCATTGATTCCCAGATCCAAGGGCACCGAGAGGTATGGCTGGACCTGCAGTAGTGGCTAATGTATTTTCTTGTTATTTCTTCTCCTATCCTTGCTAAGGACTTGTGTCCCCTCGCGGTTGTGTATGTGCTACCTGCCCTCTGGTACCTGGCCCATATGTCCATTCAAGCACAAGCCTAAGAACGTTTGGCTGCTCAACTGTATGAGGTATCACCGCTGAGTCCGATCCTTTCTACATATCTTTGCTAATGCTTGCCAGTTCCCTCAATAGATCTAATGGTTGGTGGCCCTGAAGGTTTTAATTTCACCATAACATTTAGTATTAGGAAATATTGCAGCAGCTTGGAATCTCCTTAAATGCTATTTTAAACTACTGGTTGAATTAGTAGTTACTGGCTTGTGATTTGTATGTGTTTTTTTTTCCCTGCTTAGATGAGTGCAGTGTGGAATGACTTGAAACCAAAGCTGGGAGGCCTTCTGCCCAATGGAATGCCATCACCCCCTCTGTCTCCAGGAAATTGGCAGAGCCCAACCTCCTTTTTCCCCACTGTGAATTGAGATGTTCCTGCGTTTTTGATGGACAATTAAGTTTTTTCTTACCTTTTCCATGAAACATTCCAGATTCCTTTCTTACTAAAGGATGTTATCCAGAGTATGGTTTAAAATTGGTTACTAAACCACAGCGACACAAAGTTAAGTGATTGAAAAGCCAACCCATTTGAGTTGGACTAGGTGCTGCTGCTTAAGCAGAGATATTGGACCATTGAATTGAGTCTCTTTTCCCTTTGTTAATTGTCATTGTGTGGATTTATGGCTGATGTTTGATGTAATTGGAGCATGACTACATTGAAGTAATTGGGAAATTGTCTAAGTTTAAGAAAATATTTAGAGTTGTCCTTAAAATATTCACAGTGCCTCGGTGGGGATGGGAAACAGCTCTGGCAGAACTTACCCCTCTCAGAAATGTAGCTAGGATCCAGATTACCCTGAGGTGCTTTATTCTAACTTCCTGATAACTGTGTGCAGGCTATCAATCAATAAGCAATGATTATGTAATTGAATGTTACTTCTAACGCTGCTGGAAGAAATTACATTATTCTTCCCTTGTTTCACCTGCTTGAATAGCGCTGCTGGTTAATTGCGAAGACCTCTTGAGATGTGGTTCTAATCCTGGGGGGTTGGCAGCAACAAGGAGGGTCCAGGTGGTACTTTGATAGACCTGCTGGGGCAATCAAGAGTTTGATTCTTGGGGCTGTGGTGAGTCAGAACTAGTCCCATTGCTTGCTTTTGAACAATATATTCTATTTCATTCTCTTCTCAAATCAGTAAATAAAGCTGAAGGATCTGATTAGATAAACTATTCACTTTTGGTTTACTTGAACCTAATGGGAGTCTGGTTTAAAAATGGACTGTTTAGGATTTGCAGATCTTGCTCCCAACTGCAATCTCTGCAGCCTAGAATGTTCACTTGGACTCTAAGCCAACATGGATTTAAAGATGTATTGGCAATTGTGCCCGATGTATACTCGTACTGATTTTGGTGTGAATGCACTTAATTGTTTTGATTGGAACTTTCCATTGCATTAACACTCCAACTGCACATGTCTAAAGAATTTTTTGAAGGTGCAAAGCAAAACCAAGTCTGTAATCTTGTTTGTGAGCAAAATCATGTCTTGTTAGAATGTAGTTGTGGTGTGAATTCAGCTTAATTTCTTCCCTCCTCCAACTGCATGAAGGTTCTGTTGTGTAGAAGGTCAAATTGTTGGCTGCAGATATATATATTGTACAATGCCCCTTGCAAATTGGAATTATAGCTTTTTTTGTTTTTTGAAACTGTATATTGATTTTCACTTCAGTGTTGTGGACTGGAAGCTCAGCTTTTGAACAGTCGCATATCTGAAATACTTTTACACCTCTGAGGGTTCTGGAGAGGAGCTGAAGTGCTGTTCTGAAAGCACAATGGGAAAATCCAATTTATACATGGAACTACAATCCTTTTTTTAAGGTTTTGAGGATTTTTGTTAGGAATTGGCTGATTCCTCACAGAAAGCTATTCGCTTATTATTTTTTAAAAATCTGAAATAATTTGAAGGATTTTTAAAATGGGCATATCTGGGTGTATAAATATGAGAATAGCAAGCGTTGGAAAAACAGATTTGTCAGCATTTTTAAAAAGGAAAATAACCTTTTTGAATATAGACCTTTTAGACCAAATCCAGAATGGATTCACCTGAAATGTTATGCAGTCTCCACAGATCACTGTATTGTGACCATTTGAATGCAATAACTGACAGGGGCTATGTTATCTACAATGTAGCACATTGATAGAACTCTTTACAAACTACTAACTCGATGGGGGTCACCTAAATCATGAGACATTTTCATGTAGATTATCAATGTCCCTTGAACTCCAGGACCTTGTACAAACAGAAACAGATGCCATGCCGTAAACTCCCTCTACCTTGTGTGTTTTTTGTTCTGTTTTATAGCTGTTGCTCAAGTTCCCAGGGTTTTTTAACAGTAATGTGAGGTCAAAATGGTGAAATCAACCTCTGGGTGTTGGGGGTGAGTGTTGATGAAGGACCCTTGGGTAGGATTGCAGGTTGATTTTGTGGAAAATACATTTATTGTACTTTATCGTGAACTGGTTTAGAATCAGGTTAAGCCTGTGAAATCCAAATTTCCCTCAATTTGAGGGGAAAAGTTAATCAACTCTCTAAATTTGCAGTAGATTAGGAGGCAAGTGTCTTTGTCACAAAATTTGGAGACACAGGCCTTCATTATTTATATACACCCAGTAATTATTATGGCTACTGGTTTTAGCGTTCACAGTAAGAATACACTAGAATCCTGTATTTTCACAAAGTATTTGAATCTTACCTTAAACCCTGTCAATGAAGGTTGGGAGAAATAATATCCATTTTGAAACTTCCTGTGGAAGTTTTTTCCAGCATCCTTTTCATTTACTTATCCAAGTTTTGAGCATGTTGGATTGTAACCAAATTTCCTACAACACAGCAGTGATTACACTTCAGAGAGTATCTCTTTGACTGTGAAGTGCTTTCTGATATCCTAAGCTTTTGAGAGGCGTTACAGAAATTTGGTTTTTACTTTTTCCCCTCAACCTCTTGCCCTCCCTAACAACTAACGCTTGTAAAATGAGTGTCGAAGGACTGAAACTCATTGGGATTGTTGTTTTGAAATGCCTCCAGTTCGTAGAAGGATATCACCTTTTCCATGGTGTAATACACCAGAGAAATACATGCAACATGATGCTTATTCCAACCACAAAGTAATCAGCTTTTCTGCCATCCAGAACGTCGGTGTGTGGGTTTCATTTTGTTCTCTCCCTCCCACACTTAGTTCCTGAATTTCCCTCCCCCTCATCCTTGATTTGGGTAATAGCTGGCCTACTCACTCTCGGCAAGAATTTGAGAGAGGCAGCACAGAAGTAGTCATTGGGCTCCTTTTATGAGTTCGCTAATCCTAAACAAAAGGTTTAACAGTTAAACAATTTAGCTCTCAACCATCAATTGATACAAGTGCCCAGCACAAATGTTTCTCCAGTGACTTTAATGATGGTCTTTCAGGCTCTGGTAATCTTGCCTATTTGCTGGCTGAAAACTCCTCAGTCCTGTACTAATGTAGTTCTTTCCAGCAGCCTATTTTAAAATGGGTGATATGCAGTCAAAGGCAACGTGTTCCTGCTGGATTTTTAAAATTTTACAAACGGGGAAACTCCATATCTCTTTCGTTGCACTGTATCAATATCCTGTTATTAACTTCTGCTAAAAATCCCCTTGCGCTACATTTTGAGGAAGAGCAGGGTAGTTCTGGCCAATATTTATTTCTTAATCAGCATCATTATTTAAAAAAATAAACCGGTGATCAGGTCATTATTTCATTGCTATTTGTGGGAGCTTGCTGTGTTCAGTTTGGCTGCTACATTACTAACACAGCAGTGACCATACTTAAAAAACTTTGCTTGTAAAGCACTTTGGGATATCCTGCAGTCATCAAAGGTTTCTACAAATGCAAGTCTTTTTACACAGGAGACCAAAAAAACCCAGTGAATGTTTCTCTGTTACTGACTAGGGAAGAGCTGTCCTGCTGATACCTTTTAAGCAGCTTTCATTGCCTGATTGTATTGCTGACTAACTTGGCATGGGTAAGAGAATTATTGATGCGCTGAGCATTAAGCCACAGAAAGGTCCTTCAGGAATTACTAAAATTAATTTTTTTTTATACTTTGCCATTTCTTGATTTATGAAGGAGCCTGGAATGCTGACTTTTCATGTTTTATTTGTGTATTTCCACACAGTGGTGGCAGGATGCCTTTGAGATTGTACGAAGTGGTCCTTTTGTCACCAAATCAATGGCTGCTCTGAGTAAGGACTAAACATTCTACTTTTGAGGAAGCTGGCAGGAGGTGCATGGAATGGAATATCAGAGAGGAGTCTTTACTTATATTTTTCCTTGAATATAAATGAGCTTGCCAAGCCCTGAGATAGGGAGATGCCCCTATCCCCTCACCCAAATGTGCTTTAAAACGTTCAGTTGAAATATCTGTTTTATTTGCGACAAAGTCTATTAATGAGAGTGCTGATTGATACCAGTCAGAGTTGGAGGTGAGGCAGAGCTCACAGCAAACATTTGATTTTTATAGCAAAGCATATTCATTGAGCGGAGTCTACAGAGGTTATTTGAAGAATTTATGAATTGTAACAAATGACCCATGACTAAAACTGCAACGACCGTCTCCTGGTAAAAGCAAGGTAATCTCTCCAGCAAAATGCAGTGAATGGAGGATAGTTACAGAATACAAATTGTTTGTAAAATCAATTTGATTCATTTTCAATGTAATCTTCAGGCGTGATTGATGGGAATTACCCAATCATCTCTCTTCTGGCTGGGAATAGTGACGTCACTGTATGCAGTCCCTGTTAATCAGGAAATTCCAATGTAAGACTCTACAATGGTCTTAAGTCTTTGTCTTCCTGGGGACTGGGTGCTCCCAATTGCTGTTTCATCTCTGACTCCTTGATTTAAGTTTATTGCAGTTTGCCTACATGACTTATGTCCCATTCTCCAGACAGGGTTTGAATGTAAATTTAGTTCATAGTAGAAATTATTTCTAAATTGGCATTAGAAATTGACCAGCCTCACTTGAGGTCCCAGAACTGGGTATTTGAAGAAATTGAAACCTCCAACTGAAACAGCTGGAGAGTTTGAAGCTAACATACCTTGCTTTGGGCCGAGGGACCCTACAAATTAACTGGCTGGATACCTGACCAAGGAGTTCTTGACCTTGTACCTAACCTCCCCAAAAATACTTCACAGGCAGCAAATGAGTTTTCTCATTATGGCTGAAAAAAAGTGGATGTTTTAAGTAGAGGAGCAACATGGAGAATTGTATTAAATAAGTGTGCTTTGTAGAGAATTACCTCAGATGGAAATAATCAGATTTAATGAAGAAAATTTATCAATTGGATTACTTAGCTCTGCAAAAGAGGTAAGACCCAGTAACATTTTTCTGAGCAATATGCACATCTTTCCTTTAACGTGATTTAGAAAAATTATAATGTATAGCCTTTGATCTCCCAATCGGGCTGATTGTGGGTTGGGAGCTGTAACTGATTTCATCCCCATGTTCTTTTACTGTCAGTTTTTTTTAAAGAAGCAATGAAGACATTTTGGTGGGGGCGGGGAGGAAGGAAAGAAAGGAGGAGAGAATCGGTAGCTCAGGAAATTGTTTCATGCAAGATGTTTATAGGGAAGGATGTTGAAATATAAATGGTTCTTGCTAATCTGGAGAGTTGTGTGTTGATTATTTACATGGTATATGCTTATAAGGTAAGATATTATACAATCTGCTCGATCAGTCGGAGGCGTTTAATATTTGATGCACTTTACTGAATAACATTGATATTAAAATGTTTCAGATTATTATATACAGAATATGAAGCAAACTCATTGGTTTGCAATATATATTTACTGTGTATAAGAATTGTCTACAATAAATTATGTAAACCTCTGGAATGGTATGTCTTCTGTGTTCTAAGCAGTTGCTCATTAAGAAATTCAATTTTTTTTAACAATATAACTGACTAAATGAGAACAGCCCCGATTACAAGAGAGGACTAAAACAATCCTCCATAAAGTTTGTGGAACAGATGCAACTATCTAGAAGACTGTATTTAGACTGAACAACACAATGGGTGCTCAGGTTTCTTTGTGCCCTACATAGGGGAGGATCTTGGAAATACTGGTGAAGTGGAGAGGATAAGTGGGTTCAAAGGGAGTTTTTCTGAGGTAGAGCTGATGGCATTTTTGAAGGAGAAAGGGATGAATTTACATTAAGGTATAGTGGGTCAGGGAGTTGGGTGGAGAAAGGATTGATTGAGTAGACATGGGAGTCGTAACCAAGAGAATTGCAGCGATCCCTGGGGTGATTGAGGTGGGAAAATAGGATGCTGGGAGCAGTGAATGGATGGAAACTGCAAAGCCACTATCTTATCTTTGAAATTGAAGAAACCCATAAGTGTGTCATGTTCGGTGTTTGAGGATGGAAGGGTTGGGAGGGGAGCATTTAAATAGCTTAATTATTTTAGGAATAAGTTTCTGAGGTTGTCCTTTCCCTTTTAGAATGATCCTGAAATGGAAAGTGCTTTTGGCTGAGAGTGATGTGGTCCTGGTAGACAGCTTGGCTGCCAATCTTAACTCCAAGCAGTGTGCTCTTTAAATTGAGTCATCAGTGAAACCTTGAGCCAGAGTCCCTGAAAAATGGAAAGGTTGCAGAGAAGGGATTATTGAGTGTGAAGAAATGGAAATGTCTATTTGATACTTGAACAGGTGGCTTTTCTCACTACAAAAATTGGGAAAGTTTTCCATCGGGGGCCATTGGGGCCAATTATAGATGCTACCTCACTGCTCCTCAGTTTCCAAATGTTCACAAGTATTCACAGCAACTTGCATTTATATAGTACCTTAATGTCCCATGGTGCTTCACAGGAGTGTTACCAAACAAAATTTGACCCTGAGGTACATAAAGCTTTATTAGGACAGATTGCCAAAGCTTGGTTGAAGAGGTAGGTTTTAAGTTTGAGGGAAATTTCAGAGCTTAGGCTCTAGGTAACTAAAGGCATGGCTGTCAATTATGTGATGAAAATCAGGGATAAGCAAGAGGCCATAATTAGAGGAACTCTGAGGTCTTAGAGGGTTGTAGGGCTGGAGTAAGATGCAACCAAACTGATGCCTTAGTTCCAAACAGCTTATGATATCTTGGTGATTGATCTGCAAGCAACAGAGAAGCTTCTTTAAATTGCAGCTGGAAACAGGCTTTTTATTACTGGGCAGGATGAATGTTAAGATTAATCCCTGACTGGAAAAAATCCTTATAACCAGAGGGGAGCTGAGTTTACACGGTTATGATCTGGAATACACTACGCAAAAGGAAGCATATTCAACATAACATGTATGAGGAAATTGGATAAAAACTTAAAAGGAAAAATTTGCAGGGCTATGGGGAAAGAGCAGGGAGGGGGATTAATTGGCTATCTCTTTCAAATTACTAGCACATCCATTCTATGAACTTTGTGTCTGGCTGTCTAATATAATTGTACACATAGGAGAATGTTTAGAATTAAGGAGATTACACTCCAGATCTAATGTAATGCAGTAAGATGGATGGTGTTCATTCTAATTCAACTCTCTAACCCTTTAATGGAATGGTGGAATGAACGAAGCCCCTGGTGAGAGATTCTGCCATCAGTGTCGGGCATCGCTAGACCTTTTAATCTTTGTATCCTTAAATATATTTGGTCAGTAGAATTTATTTCCAGATTTTCCTAATACATGACAAGAAGGAAGGGGAAATTCTGATTTATTTTGTAACCGGCAACCCCCATTAGAGCTGAAAGTTTAAGATTTAGTTTGGAATTGATGATAAGAGCTGCTCTTTGGCATTATAACGTCACCAATGTATGTGCAATATGGTGGTGCTTACATACAAAACCCTTGTAACTCCCACATCTTTCAAATTATCTGTTGTGAGGACACACACTGATGTTGGGCTGTAGTTTCACAGGCTCAAAGCTTTCCAGTACTTCTTCCAAAAGATCAGTTGTGCCACCCGGACAGCAAGTCTTTGAACTAATCTACCACAACAAGCATTACTCCAACTCCTGATCCTTATGCTTTGCAGCAGCACGCTAGGTTTGCTCCCTTTTCATTGTAGATAGAATTCCCCCTGTAGTTATGGCAATGAGAGTATATGGCCCTTACCAACCAGCCGGGTCTCCATCAATATCAACAGGGCATGAACTGAGAGTGCATGTCTGAGGCACAGTTATTCTATGCGTTAAGGGTTGGGGAATGCCCTGGCCAGGATGGGAGGGAGATTCCTGTTGCAAACCCCCATCCCCTGCTTCCTCTCCACAAATTGCTGTTTTGACCCTCAATCCAGAGTGTGGTCAACACTTCAATCTCTTCTGCTTTCCTTCCTGCCCTGTATGCTCCATTCACTCTAAGGACCAGGACTCCAGATATGATTCAGCTAGGGTATGCACGCCTAATCCTCCACCTCCTCTGCTCACTTCTCTTTCCTTGCCTTCCCTTCCTGTTGAATTTATTTATTTTCATGTGAACACCTTTTGGGAGCCTGAATCCAACTCTGGTTATCTCGGTGAGATCACCCCAAAAGGGGGGGCATGCAGGATACTGAGGAAATAAACCAGTGCTTGCGGTGAGTGAAATGGCTTCTGTACTCGGCTTTATGAAATTATGTTGCCACCCACCTCATTTCCTGCTCTTAAGTCATTGTGATGAAAGAAGGAAGGGATGAATAAGAGTCAGAGTTTAATGTAAGAGATTTATGCACTTGTGCAAAGATTTGGCAAGGTTTAAGAATAAAGGAAAAGATTGCTGGCATTGGGTTTTGAGTTAAGATTGTTGACAAATAACTGCCCTTTTGCAACACCTAGTGGCCAATTTCAGAGAGACACTTAGAATATCTCCACTTGTCCTCTCCAAACACTGGGAGAAACTTTGGGAGTTTCCTCCTTTTTAAAAAATAAAATCAGTATTATAAAAAAATTTGCTTGTGACCATGAATACAAATCGCAGTCTAGAAAAACCACATTTTATATTACAGCAAATGGATCATTCAATCTATATGGAATCTGAACAACATCCAGTAACAAGCCTCCAAATCTCTACATACTCCATAATTTGTTGCCCAGGTATCACGTTTCGACAATGAGCTGCCACTTGTGCCCAAATCATCTTAAAACTATCCAACTCACTTGTATTTTCCGCTACCTTACAAATACACCGCAGAGATTTTCTTGCTACTGTTCAAACGATGTGATGGATCACTTGGGGTGGGGTAGGGAATATTGGAAAATTGGGTGTCATTCTTGAACAATGTGTGTATCAACCCCACCTGATTATACTATAATTGCTGTGCTGAAGCATTCCAGTGCAGCAAGACACAGACCCAGGATCAGGGTTGTAAACTCTCCTGGATTGCCTTGGCAGTGATTAATCTTTAAATTCCAAGAGTGGCATAAATGAAAAATTATTGGAGTATCAGGTAGACCAAAAGCAGTTAAACTGACGAGTCAAAGATCATCAAATCAGGTAATGAATTGATTCTCTAATTGGTATGGGAAAGGAAGATGGATGTGTTGGGTGATTAATGGTGGGAGCGTGAAAGTGGGGCAGTTGGAAGCACGAGGATGTGATGACATCTCCTGCAGTAGTCCAAGTAGAGTTGCTTAGTCGAGGTTAAATCAGGTATTAAACCTCCAGAGCAAAATTATAAAAATATCAACAGGATTTAATTCTTCCACTGAAAAGAAAATCGCAACAGCTATTCGTAACAGTTTGCTGCTGTGTATGTCCGCAGTTTCTCAACGTTTGTTAAAAGCTCCCCCAACCCCCATTTCCCTGTACTTCAGAATGCAAATTGTCAGAATCAGGACTCTTTGTCAGCTTCTAGCTCATCCACTTCCTGCAGTGTGTATTCTAGGATGGTGTTATGTCCTTTGAACTTGAAATGACCCTTGAATTTCTTCTTCTGGAGCAACAGAGGGAACCAGAAAATGTCATCAGCCCACATCTTGTCAAACGGAACCTTGTCCAGGTCGAACCACTGCGGGCGCATCTCTGAAATTCAGTGAATAGTGGTGTTTTTCAAATCCAAAACAGCAAATATAAAGCCAAGATAAAAAGTTGAGTGTCTGTACCAGTACCAAGGTGCTTCACAGGTGCCTAATCAGACAAAAGTAGACACTGAACCACATAAGATATTAGGGTAGATGACTACAAGCTTGGTCAAAGATTTTAATGAGTAACCAATAGAAAAAGAGTTTTTAGGCAGAATTTTAGGGAAGGAATTCTGGAATTTAGGGCCTAGGTAGCTGAAGGCATGCCTGCCAATGGTGTAGAGATGAAAATTGGTGAGATACAAGAAGCCAGAATTGGAGGAGTGCGGATGTCTGAGGGTTGTATAGCAGGGTAAGTTAGGAAGGAGGGGCAAGGCTATAGTGGGAATTTGAACACATGCTTACTTCACCCTACAGCACCTTTCAGTCAATGAATTATTTTTGAAGCATGCTTATTTACCTTCCGATTCCACTGGTTCCCCTTGGTAACTATCTGTATGAAATATGTGAACATCCAGTAGTTCTCTCTCACCGACAAATTCAAACTTGATCTCTCCGACTTTTTCCAAGCTGTCTACAGTCAGGCTGCTCTCCTCCCATAATTCTCTGAAGAAGGAATTATCTTTACTTTAAAAGACAAATTTAAAAGAGGTTGCAAAAAAGCATTTCTGATGGCTGAAGCATGGGAAACAGGAGCAGGCCATCAGCCTCTTGTATCTGTTCTGCTATTCAATTAGATCATGTATGATCAGTACAATACCTCAATTCCATTGAACAGCATTGAGTTGCATTCACTGACATACAGATCAAAGAAAGGCCAACAGTTCCCTTGATGCCTCGTGGTGAAAGGTAGCATGATACTAAACCAGACCAGAATGTTCTGGATTCAAACTCGTGTCTGTGATGAACTAGCCAGAGTTTTGTGACCAATACTGGGCATCGCAGTTTTGGAAGAATGTTTTCGAGAGGGTGCAGAAGAGATTTACTAGAATAGTACTAGGAATGAGCGACTTCAGTTATGTGGAGGGACTGGACAAACTAGGGCTGTTCTCCTTGCAGCAGAGAAGGTTAAGATGAGATTTAATAGAGGTATTCAGAACTGTGAGGCGTTTTGAAAGAATGGATAGGGAGAAACTGTTTCCACTGACAGGACAGTAAGTGACCAGAGGTCACAGTTTTAAGATAATTGGTAAAAACCAGAGGACATGAGAAGAATTTTTGTTTTAGGAAGTGAGGTACAAAGATCTGGAATGCATTGCCTGAAAGGGTGTCGGAGCAAGTTCAATATTAACCTTCTAAAAGAAATTGGATAAATACTTGCAAAGGAAAGGAAATGAAGAGTTATGGGGAAAGCGTAAAGAAAGTGGTACTAATTGGATAGTTTCTTCAAAGGGCCAGCACATAGGCCAAATGGCTTCCTTCTGTGCTGTAAGATTCTATGATCTGAGTAGGGGCACTACAATTTGGTCAGTACACCTGTACCAGAAAGGAGGAATCAGCTGGGATCCACACTCTTGATCATTCTACAGAGATCTCTGCTGGAACAAATGCATATATGTGGATTAGATTACAATTGAGCTGTCTGTGATGCCCTCTCTGGTTGTGAAGCACGCAACACACTATTCTAGGCTTGAAGAGGGTGGCTGGAATTGTACCCCAGTTAGACAAAACCACCTTTCTCAGCAGTAAGAGGGAGAAAGAAAAATTGGTTAATAAAAGCTCCACGAGTGTTACCTCTTTGCTCCTTCCTCTATGGTTTCTCCGGGTTGCACTTTGCCTCCAAACCCATTCCAGCGGCCGGCCCCGAACCCTCGTTTCTTCAATCCCAGGAGGATCTTTTGTTGCCTCACGACCATCACTAGGGTCAACAACTTCGTGGTGACCATCTTTCTGTAACAGTATCTTCTCAATGGCTGGCAGCTCTGAATCAGGAAGAAATGGGTGTAAAATAGTGTTGATATACCATTCAATAACTTGCATTTATAGCATTGTAAATCCTCCCAAAATGCATCACAGCAATGTAATCATAAAAAAATTGACACCAAGCCCCATAAGGAGATATTAGGACAGGTGACCTAAAGCTCGACTAAGGAGTCTGGCTCTAAGCAGCGCCTTAAAGGAGAGACGGGTAGACTGGGAGAGGTTTAGGGAGGGAATTACATCGCTTAGGGCCAAGCCAGCTGAAGGCATAGTCACCAGTGATCGAGTTAAGGGAGTTGGGACGAACAACAGGCCAGAGTTCGAGTATTGCAGAGATCTGGGAAGGTTGTAGGGCTGGTGGAGATTACAAAGATAGGGAGGGAGTGAGGCCTTGGTGCAATCACCAACTCTGGTGGTGCGATTGCACAGCCTGATAGACTCTTCAAAAATAACTCCCGCTCCTGAGAAGACAATGAGATGTGTGAAGAGGGCAATGGGAGTATAAAATAAAAAATTCGCATTAATATAGCGCCTCTTACGATTTCAGGCCATCTCAAAGAGCTTTCTAGTCAGACAAGTACTTTTTTGAAGTGCAGTCACTGTTATAATGTAATCTTATCGCTGTAAATGCCGTTCCCTATTTCAGGAGCACTGGGCAATAGTTAGAAGCCTGGATGTTTGGGGTTTAGTTACATTTGAGAGCCCGGGACAGGTACCTTGGTTGGTTGATTGACAGCTCGCCTCCCGCCAGCTGCAATGGGTCAGAGAGCTCGAGAGCCTCTCCAGCTTTATCGAGCGCCAACAATGAGGATCGAATGAGAGCTTGTGGAATGGGGAGTTACACTCTATACACACCGGATGGAAACAAGTGAGAGAGAATGGAGGCCATTTTTGCGAAGGATTTTGTTTCTATATCGCCAATACTTTAAAACAGAGTGAATGCGTTTTAAATTTAATTTTTTTTTAACTGAAAATATCCGTGCGGCCGGTTCAGGAGAGATTCTTTACAAAGTTCACCTTGGCTGGTAAATTTGTAGAGTTTTGTTTCCTGGGGGACAGTTAGTTGTGACTCATGGAGCCGGGGCTCGGGGCGAAGGATTCCAGCTGGATTCGGAGGGGTTTTCATGTTCTTTGAGAACACTTTTGCGCTGCGCTGCCTGGTCAAGGTCCGGTTTGTGATCTTTATTTATTTAAAGCGCTTTATCTCCCCATCGAACGCGTAATCAATAAACTGGCATTCGCTGCCTTTTCATTTCTCTTAAGTCTCATAACAATTCGTATTTACATAGCGCCTTTACGGCCCAAGGCGCTTCACGGAGGTATTATCAAACAAAATTTGATACCGGGCAGCATAAGATATTAGATCAGAATACGAAAAACTTGAGCAAAGAAGTAGGTTTTAGGAGGACATTAAAGGGAGAGATGGTGAGGTGGGAGTCAATCTGCTGAAGGCATGACTGTCAGTGCCTGAGAGAGTAAAATCGAGAATGTGCAAGAGACCAGAATTGGAGAAATGCAGAGATTGTGGGGGATTGTAGGACTAGAATAGGTGACATAAAGACATTGCTTTCCATTCAGTCAATCACTATCTAAATCCACTCACTGTTGCTATGTGGTGAACCTGCAAATTCGACCACCACTGCCCTATTCCATCCACATTGCTGCTGAGACTCTCGGCTGTGCTTCACTACTTCTGCATTCTGCTCCCTGGTCTCCCACGTTTTGTACCCAACAAACTATAACTCATCTAAACCACTATCATCTGCACCCTATCCTTCACTGAGTTTTGCGCCCTGATTACCTTTGACCTTATTGGTGCCATGTTATAGGTGTATATAAATGCAAGTTGTTGTTGCCCACAACATCCACTCTACATTTCACTTGATCAATTGCTGAGTGGAATCTATCAGGGGGAGGCAGAGGGAGAGATGATAGAATTAGGGAGAGAAATGGAAAAAGTGTGACCCCTGAAGTGAGAAAACAAAACATACTTGAAAATAATAAGATATTTTTATTCTTCCCATTATTAGACAGGGCAATATGATGTCTCAGGTCCGGCACTGTCTGTTTCACACAACTGCAGAACAGTTAAAAAAAACACCAGCTGAACAGAGGTGGTTATCAAGGCAACTGAGGGACCCATATGTGAAATCTGCGCAACAACAAAACTACCGCTGTCGGAGTGCATTTAAGTTACTGGAGATTGATGAGAAGCACAGCATCTTGAGGCCTGGGATCAGCGTGATTGACTGTGGTGCAGCACCAGGTGCCTGGAGCCAGGTTGCAGTTGACAGGGTCAATGCCACTAGCAATGGTGAGTGACATACAACTCAAGGTGGAACAAATGGTAATATGATAATGACCAGAAAATCTGTTTTTAAAGATGTTGGTTGACAAATAAATATTGGCCAAGACACCAGGAAGAACTCCCCTGCTCTTCGTTGAATAGTGCCATAGGATCTTTTACATCCATCTGAGAAGACAGGAGGGTTCCTGGTTTTTGCCTCAGTTGAAAGATAGCTCCCCCAATAATGCAGTGAAAGGATAGGGAGAATATTTAAATGAATGAATGGTCCTACAAATCATTAGTTTGCAATTCCCTTGAGAATAATTGTTCTTTGTCATTCAGAAGCATCAGCTGTTCCTGAGTGTTTTTCTAAAAAGTAATCTAGGATGACTCATTCCCCCTTGCAGGTGATTTTAAATGTGCACTGGAATGTCAGGCTAGATATTGTGCTTCAGTCTCTTGGGTGTGATTGGAACCTCCAATATTTTGACCCAGGTGAGAGTGCTACCTACTGAACAACGATAGACACCTCTGACCATGTGCCACTCGAGAATGTCACTTGGGTAAGGTGCCAACCTGCAGAATTTTCACTTCATATCTTTCCTCTCTGAGAAGAAAACAGGTAAAATTAAAGGAACTAATCACTACAAATGTGTCTGGGGATGTGTCCCCTCTTGACTAAGGTTAATTTAGATGAAGGAAAAGAATTAAATATTGTGTCAGGAGGGATTGGAATAAACAGGCAAAGGAGCCTGGCTCAAAACATAAAGTGCATCTGTTTGTTTATTCTGGTTTGTTGTTGATCTTCATTTCATTTCCTCTCACTCCAGATCTGGATGCTCCTGTAGGTTTTGTAATGGGAGTTGATCTTTTACACATCCCCCCACTGGATGGTGCTGTGTTCCTGCCTCATTCTGACCTCCTGGATCCTGCAGTTCAAGCTAGAATACAGGAATCCCTGCCGACGGGAGAGGCTCAGGTGATCCTTAGCGATGTGGCACCGAACGCCAGTGGGATCCGCGAGCTGGACCAGCAGCAACTGGCCAAGCTGTGCCTGTGTGTCCTGGGGCTGGCCAGGAGGGTTCTGAGTCCTGGTGGCACCTTGCTCTGTAAATTCTGGGATGGGTCTAACAGCCGCCTCCTCCAAAACCGACTAACTGAATTGTTTAGAGAGGTGAAGATTTTAAAACCAGCTGCGAGCCGGAAGGAGTCATCGGAGATCTACTTTTTGGCAAAATGTTTCAGGAAAAGCTGACATTATGGAGCTACTGTTTATGCTCAAGGAAATTTCCATTGCAATCTAACAATTTTTGGGACTGTTTGTTCATTTGTATTTTCTCCCCATCCCTCCACCAGCATTTCATGCCCAGGGTGATAGTCCACCACCTAGTCAGAGAAAAAAAATGCATTTCTATCCTGCCTTTTATGACCGCTAAACTTCTCAAAATGTTTTATAGCAATGAAGTACTTTTGAAGTGTAATCATGTTGTACTGTAGGAAACATAGCAGCCAGCTTGAATGTAGCAAATGCCTACAAACAGCAAATGGCTACAAACAGCAATGTGATAATGACCAGATAATCTGCTTTTGTGATGTTGATTGAGGGATAAATATTGGCCAGGATACAGGGGAGAAGCTCTTTAAATTATTGCCATGAGATGTTTTATGTTCACCTGAGAAAGCCTTGGTTAAATGCTTCATCCAAAAGATGACTGCACTGCTGACTCAGTACTGCATGGAGCAATGGGATTTTGTGCTCATGTCTCCTGAATGGGATTTGAACCCACAATCTTCTGACTGAGAATTGCAAGTACTATGCACAGTGCGACAGCTGACAATTTATAATCACTGCTGCCCTGTACTTCATTACAAGGAGAAGCGCAGGAACTCTGGGTACATGTCCCTCTGTTTCACAAGAATAAGAATACTCCCCCAATGTATAGTCAGCCAACTGACTAAAAATGAATTCCACTTAAATAGTGTTTCTCATGACCTCAGGACATACAAAGCGCTTTAGAGCCAATGAAATATTTTTGAGTTGTAGTCAATGTTGTTATGGCCAGAATGGGATGAGTGCGCAGTCGATCTAGCCCCACTACTCCACAAAATCACTTACCAAAATGGCCAATCATTTACATTTGCTACCGTTGCCCAGAATAAAATAAACTTTAACCAGGCTTCTTTAAATAAACAACAAACTTATTAGTTTATTATAAAACTAGTCTTGTCGAAAGCTTATTAATACACAGTATGGCATATGAAAGTATACTAATTACTCTTTCAAGATACCCTAAGTCTCACACACACACACTCTCACAATAAAAAAAAATAAAAGAAAAATAGAGGAACTCTGCCAAAGGTTAAAAGTCAATGGTTCAAGGAAAAAGAAAGATGGTGGAGTCCTTGAAATGGCGTCTGGGTTATGCAAAACAGTTGATGACCCTTGCATTGCTTTTCAGGTGGACTCCAGGAACAGTAGCATTAAACAAAAGATGAACTATATTACAATACTCCTTCACCCACAACTATTTCTTTACAGATATGTACAGATTTGTAAAGATAACACAAGTTACAAAAACTATCTTATACTTCAATGATCACAGTAAGTACACAGTACAAGTAAACCAATTGGCAACCTGTGGTCAGACACACCACACTTTGAAACCAAGTGATAGATGCCACCTGAGACAGATGCTATGGATCTCTCCCCCCCTCCAGACGCTTGTCACACCGTGAGCCAACCAGTCTCACCTAACTCCATCTTTCACACGAGCATTTCCACTCTCCACTCTACAAGACCTCGTCTTGGATTCTTCTCCCAAATCGAACCTTTCTCTCAGACGCCTTCCGCAAGGGTTCACCTCCAGGGTTTCAAACTCTCCTTCTGATATACCTCTTCCCTGGGTCACCACATGCATTCAAGCTTTCTTCCACGCACCGTCTCTCACCGACTTAGCTGTCAACAGTACACCACTACTTCACATGCCCATAGCAAAGAGTTACATAACTTCAGTTGTCTCTTTGGACCTTCTGGCTTCTTGCAAGATGTTCTTGCTTTAAATCTGCTTTCTGCAGCTTTTGTCTCTTTAAATCTGAAGCTTGGAGCTTTTCTCTCTGCCCCTCCTAATTTCATGTAACCTTTTCCAGGTTCCTGTCCTTCATTTGACTAGAAAATCTGCTTGGGACTTTCTCCTGTTCTATTCTTTTGGATTTTGGGGTCTTCAGCATCTGTTTTGGGTGGCATCTGGCACTTGGTTTCAGAGTGTGGTGTGTCTAACCACAGGTTGTCAATTGGTTAACATGGACTGTGTACTTACTGTAAACATTGAAGTATAAGATAGCTTTTGTAACTTGTGTTATCCTTACAATTGAGACTGGATATCTGACCCCTTTGCCCCAGTCTCTCCTGCAGCTACTTTCAAAACCAACTGAACTCAAACAGCTTCCAAATCAAACTGCTGTTTCTATTTTCTTCTATGTTTCTCTGCGAGAGGGACTTGCCCCTCTGAACCCCTGTTGTTAACGTAACAGCCAGGTTCTCGACTCCTGTTTGCTTTACTTAGCTTAGAGTCATAAAACTCTCATTAGAAACACAGGCACCTTTTAAAGTGAAACTAAAACTCAACTTGACCTTTCCTTAACACACATGCAGAAATACAAATCAAACTTTAAAGCTAAAACTCATTCCTAACACCCACAAATACAAATATAGCTTAATTAAACTATCTCTATTTCCAAACAATGGCAGTTATATTATCAGAAATGCAGCAGCTAATTTGCGCACAGCAAGCCCCACAAACTACAATGGAATAAATTGTTGTTGTTGATGAAATAAATGACCAGATGATGTGTTTTTCAGTGGTGTTGGTTGAAGGATAAATATTGGCTAAGAAACCAAGGAGAACTCCTCTGTTCTTCTTTGAAAATTGGTCATATGCTCTGACATTTTATAGTGAGTTTCACTGCTTGATATTTGCTGCTCACTAAGCAAAGTCTCAAGCCTATACAAGGTGGTTGTCTAATGATCAGATAGCTTTTAGGTGGCATCCTTGGCTCAGTGATAGTGCTCACCAAAGCCTATTATTTGAATATTGTTTAAAATCCCGTGATCTGGTACATAGAAAGTCCCGGGCACAATTTGAATCCTCTGCTGACCTCAATCAGAGTGGCAGTAAGGGGTGGTACAGTTCATCTCTGTGCCCCTGGACCAGGGTGGGGAAAAATCAGATGCATTCACCACTTACTGACTTCTCTGGGAAATTGCTTGCAACAAGTCAAGACAGGATCCAGCTCAGCTATGATGACTTTAGTAGTTGAATAGCTTTGCAACACTGTTAGCCTGGGTGCATCGGTACTGGAAAACTCTCACAGAATAGTACACAAAATGTGTAAAATGCATTGAGACATCTTCCTGCTGTTAAGTGTTACAGATTTATGCGTCACTGGTATGCTAGGTGTCAGCATTAGCTCAGTCGGTAGCACTCTTACCTCTGAACAGGAAGGTTGTGGATTCAAATCCCACTCCAGAAACCTGAGCACTAAATGTTAGCTGACATTTCCAGGTTTGGATGGGACATTAAAGTGATGCCCTCATCTGTCCTCCCAGGAGGATGCAAAACATCCCCTGGCACTGTTCAAAAAAGAAAAGTTAAGAGTTTGACAAAGGAGAGATTGACAATCTCCTTTACCCCCATCCAGCTTCACCTGCTCCCCCCCCCTTAAACAGTATAAATTTCATCACATTTCTGCTTTGTTTTAGCTCTGAAGAAGGGTCATATGGACTCGAAACGTTAACTCTGTTTCTTTCTCCACAGATTCTGTAGACCATCTGAGTTTTTCCAGCATTTTCTGTTTTTGTTTCAGATTTTAAGCATCCACAGTATTTTGCTTTTATCTTAGTATTCAATTCACTGACACTTCACTTCCAGGAATGCTTACCCTGAAGGAGTACTGCTCTTCTCTCCGACAGGATTTCTGTTTGCCTCTTTTGCCCTATTCCCTCCTGGTGTTTGACAAGGTGTTTACCAAAACTCGCCTTCACAGCCATATTTCTCAGTGACTGTCTCCGTCTCTTACTCACCCAATGTGGATTCCAACTGAAGTTCCATCCCTCATGTTTCGAATCCACCCAGGATTTCAGGTATCTCTGGGACACATAATGTTCCTTAGACAGTTGTTCTCGCCACATCCATGAACCGCCATATGAACACACTCGACCTTTCCATCTAGCAGCATCAAACCATCCTATCTCAAAGCTGCCTTTGTCCCCAGTTTCATTTTATTTTTTGTCTCATCCGATGCCTTAACAAGAAACTTTTCTCTTCCTTTCAGGTGTTAAGGAATGCAAGCACCAACAACTTATTGATACCAATGCCCATCCTGAACCCTCCACCCCTTCCCATCTTTCTGACCCCATCCCTTCTTCTCGTCCCAGCCCTTGCCTCTGACCTTCCCCTCTCTGATGCTAAATGTTCAGTACTCAGCAAAGGACTCAGTTTCATACCCTTACGCCCTCACCTCAATGAATTTTGGCTCGGCAAGATGCTGAACTCTTCTTCCGCTGCCTTTGTCTCCCCGCTTACTTCTTTAGGCAGGAGTCCACCCCCCCGTTTCCACGGATCCTTTCACCTGCTTCCAGTATTCTCCCTCCACCTGGACCCCTCCCTCTGGCCGCTTACCTGCTCTTGATCTTTTCATTGTGAACTGTCGGCGTAACATCGGCTGTCTCAATTTCTCTGCATCTCTAACCTATCTCCTTCTGAACTCTGTTCTCTTAGTTCTAACCCTGACTTTGTTATCAAACCTGCCAACAAGGGTGGTGCTGTTGTTCTCTGTTGTACTGACTTCTACCCTACAGAGGCTGAGTGCCAACTCTCAGACACTTCTTTCTACCTCCCCCTGGACCATGCTCCCACCACTGAACATCAAGCCGTTGTTTCCAGGAATAAAAACAAAAAAACTGCGGATGCTGGAAATCTAAAACAAAAACAGAATTACCTGGAAAAACCCAGCAGGTCTGGCAGCAACGGCGGAGAAGAAAAGAGTTGACGTTTCGAGTCCTCATGACCCTTCGACAGAACTTGAGTTCGAGTCCAAGAAAGAGTTGAAATATAAGCTGGTTTAAGGTGTGTGTGTGGGGGGGGGCGGAGAGAGAGAGAGAGAAGTGGGGGGGGGGTGTGGTTGTAGGGACAAACAAACAGTGATAGAAGCAGATCATCAAAAGATGTCACAGACAACAGAACAAAAGAACACATAGGTGTTGAAGTTGGTGATATATATCTAAACAAATGTGCTAATTAAGAATGGATGGTAGGGCACTCAAGGTATAGCTCTAGTGGGGGTGGGGGGAGCATAAAAGATTTAAAAATATTTAGAAATAATGGAAATAGGTGGGAAAAAGAAAAATCTATATAATTTATTGGAAAAACAAAAGGAAGGGGGAAGAAACAGAAAGGGGGTGGAGATGGAGGAGGGAGCTCAAGACCTAAAGTTGTTGAATTCAATATTCAGTCCAGAAGGCTGTAAAGTGCCTAGTTGGAAGATGAGGTCTTATTCCTCCAGTTTGCGTTGGGCTTCACTGGAACAATGCAGCAAGCCAAGGACAGACATGTGGGCAAGAGAGCAGGGGGGAGTGTTGAAATGGCAAGCGACAGGGAGGTTTGGGTCATTCTTGCGGACAAACCGCAGGTGTTCTGCAAAGCGGTCGCCCAGTTTACGTTTGGTCTCTCCAAAGTAGAGGAGATCGCATTGGGAGCAACGAATGCAGTAGACTAAGTTGGGGGAAATGCAAGTGAAATGTTGCTTCATTTGAAAGGAGTGTTTGGGCCCTTGGACGGTGAGGAGAGAGGAAGTGAAGGGGCAAGTGTTACATCTTTTGCGTGGGCATGGGGTGGTGCCATAGGTGGGGGTTGAGGATTAGGGGGTGATAGAGGAGTGGACCAGGGTGTCCCGGAGGGAACGATCCCTACGGAATGCCGACAGGGGGGGTGAAGGGAAGATGTGTTTGGTGGTGGCATCACGCTGGAGTTGGCGGAAATGGCGGAGGATGATCCTTTGAATGCGGAGGCTGGTGGGGTGATAAGTGAGGACAAGGGGGACCCTATCATGTTTCTGGGAGGGAGGAGAAGGCAAGAGGGCAGATGCGCGGGAGATGGGTCAGACACGGTTGAGGGCCCTGTCAATGACCGTGGGTGGAAAACCTCGGTTAAGGAAAAAGGAGGACATGTCAGAGGAACTGTTTTTGAAGGTGGCATCATCGGAACAGATGCGACGGAGGCGAAGGAACTGAGAGAATGGGATGGAGTCCTTACAGGAAGCAGGGTGTGAGGAGAGGTAGTCGAGGTAGCTGTGGGAGTCGGTGGTTTTGTAATGGATATTGGTGGACAGTCGATCACCAGAGATTGAGACAGAGAGGTCAAGGAAGGGAAGGGAAGTGTCAGAGATGGACCACGTGAAAATGATGGAGGGGTGGAGATTGGAAGCAAAATTAACAAATTTTTCCAAGTCTCGACGAGAGCATGAAGCGGTACCGAAGTAATCATCGATGTACCGGAGAAAGAGTTGTGGAAGGGGGCCGGATTAGGACTGGAACAAGGAATGTTCCACATACCCCATAAAGAGACAGGCATAGCTGGGGCCCATGCGGGTACCCATAGCCACACCTTTTATTTGGAGGAAGTGAGAGGAATTGAAGGAGAAATTGTTTAGCGTGAGAACAAGTTCAGCCAGACGGAGGAGAGTAGTGGTGGATGGGGATTGATCGGGCCTCTATTCGAGGAAGAAGCTAAGGGTCCTCAGACCATCCTGGTGGGGGATGGAGGTGTAGAGGGATTGGAAGTCCATGGTGAAGAGGAAGCGGTTGGGGCCAGGGAACTGGAAATTGTTGATGTGACGTAAGGTGTCAGAGGAATCACGGATGTAGGTGGGAAGGGGAGAGAGAAGGGAGTCAAGATAACGAGAAATGAGTTCTGTGGGGCAGGAGCAAGCTGAGATGATCGGTCTACCGAGGCAGTTCTGTTTGTGGATTTTAGGTAGGAGATAGAAGCGGGCCGTCCGAGGTTGGGCGACTATCAGGTTGGAAGCTGTGGGAGGAAGATCCCCAGAGGAGATGAGGTCAGTGACAGTCCTGGAAACAATGGCTTGATGTTCAGTGGTGGGGTCATGGTCCAGGGAAAGGTAGGAGGAAGTGTCTGCGAGTTGACCCTCAGCCTCCGCGAGGTAGAGGTCTGTGCGCCAGACAACAACAGCACCACCCTTGTCAGCGGGTTTGATGACAATGTCAGGGTTGGACCTGAGAGAATGGAGTGCAGTAAGTTCAGAGAGAGACAGGTTAGAATGGGTGAGAGGAGCAGAGAAATTGAGACGACTAATGTCGCGCCGACAGTTCTCAATGAAAAGATCAAGAGAAGGTAAGAATCCAGAGGGAGGGGTCCAGGTGGAGGGAGAATATTGGAGATGGGTAAAAGGATCCATTGAACTGGGAGAGGACTCCTGCCCAAAGAAGTGAGCCCGGAGACGACGGCGGAAGAAGAGTTCAGCATCATGCCAAGCCCGAAATTCATTGAGGTGAGGGCGTAAGGGTATGAAGCTAAGTCCTTTGCTGAGCACTGAACGTTCAGCATCGGAGAGGGGAAGGTCAGGGGGTATAGTGAATACACGGCTGGGGTTGGGATTGGAAGATGGGGTGGGGACGGAGGGACAGGCAGGGGTGGAGGGTCCTAGATGGGTGTTGGTGTCGATGAGTTGTTGGAGCTTGCGTTCCTTAGCACTTGAGAGAAAAAGTTTCTTGTTGAGGCGTCGGATGAGCCGAAGAATAAAATGAAACTGGGGGCACGTGCAGCTTTGAAAAAGGGTATGGCGGTGCTGCTGGAGGGAGAGGTCGTGTGTGTTCATATGGCGGCGCATGGCACTGAGTGTGGATTTCAGAATGTGACGGGAACAGCAGTCCGAGAAACGTTTTATGTCCCGGAGATACCTGTAATCCTGGGTGGGTTCGAAACATGAGGGGTGGAATTTCAGTTGAAATCCACGTGGGGTAATTCGGAGACGGAGACAGTCACTGAGAAAGGAGATATGGCTGTGAAAGCGGGTTTTAGTAAACACCTTGTCAAACACCAGGAGGGAAATGGAAAGCAATGAAGGTGAGCAAGGCAAAAGAGAGGAACAGAAATCTTGTCGCAGAAAAGAACAAAATTTCTTCAAGGAGGTAGGCATTTCTTGAAGAGCAGTGGCAGTCAATTAAACACAGATAAAAACAAAAAAACTGCGGATGCTGGAAATCCAAAACAAAAACAGAATTACCTGGAAAAACTCAGCAGGTCTGGCAGCATCGGCGGAGAAGAAAAGAGTTGACGTTTCGAGTCCTCATGACCTTCGACAGAACTTGAGTTCGAGTCGAAGAAAGAGTTGAAATATAAGCTGGTTTAAGGTGTGTGTGTGTGTGTGTGTGTGTGTGTGTGTGTGTGTGGGGGGGGGGGGGCGGAGAGAGAGAGAGAAGTGGAGGGGGGGTGTGGTTGTAGGGACAAACAAGCAGTGATAGAAGCAGATCATCAAAAGATGTCAACAACAATGGAACAAAAGAACACATAGGTGTTAAAGTTGGTGATATTATCTAAACGAATGTGCTAATTAAGAATGGATGGTAGGGCACTCAAGGTATAGCTCGAGTGGGGGTGGGGAGAGCATAAAAGATTTTAAAATATTTAAAAATAATGGAAATAGGTGGGAAAAGAAAAATCTATATAATTTATTGGAAAAAAAAGGAAGGGGGAAACAGAAAGGGGGTGGGGATGGGGGAGGGAGCTCATGACCTAAAGTTGTTGAATTCAATATTCAGTCCGGAAGGCTGTAAAGTGCCTAGTTGGAATCTTCAAGTCTACTTCATTGACTGTAATGTGCTTTATGATCTTGAGATTAAGTGATAGTATATTTACATGTCTTTCTTTTAATGGCATCTACATTAAAATGTTACACTATTTATATCTACTTAAATCATTTTCTTATTCAGCTATGGATCCTGAATATATGTAGTCCAGCTGAGTAATACTGACCATATATTACCTTCTGATGGTGCAAAAATCAAGCACAAATCTAACAATGATTTTACTATCATATTGGAAATATTTGTAATCTATTAAACATAAATAATTTTAATTTCAAAATCTGAATCACTATTCACTTATGTTGGAAAATGTAGCAAAAACACAGAATCACGGAGTCTCTATGTAATATATATTTTATAAAAATATATTGATACACAACTGCTTAAAATTTAGGTATTAAAATAAAGCTTTCTGTCTTTCAAGGGAGTGGAAAATAAAGGAGTGGAAGTCCTCAACATCATCCAGGACAAAGCACCCTGCTTGACTGGCATCACATCCACCCACCTTAAACATTCATTCTCTCCGCCTGTGATGCACAATGGCAGAAATGTCTACCATGTACAAAATGCACTTGAGCAACTTTGACAGCACCTTCCAAACCTATGATCTCAGCCACCCAGAATGCCAAGGGCAGCAGATGCTTGGGAACACCACCACTTGCAAGTTCTCCTCCAAGCCACATACCATCCTAATGTGGAACTATAGTGCCTTTCCTTCACTGTCACTGGGTTAAAATTTTGGGACACCCTCCCTAAATCACTGAAGGTGTATCTTCATCAATGGACTGCAGTGGTTCAAGAAAATGGCTCACTAACACCTTCTAAAGTGCAATCAGATAGTGTTCTAGGCTCAACCATCTTCAGCTGCTTCACCAATGACCTTCCATCATAAGGTCAGAAGTGGGGATTTTGCTGATGATTGCACAATGTTTGGCAGCATTCACCACTCCTCCGACACAAACAGTCCATGTCCAAATGCAGCAAGACCTGGACAACGTCCAGGCTTGGGCTGACAAGTGGCAAGTAACATTCGCACCACACAAGGGCCAGGCAATGAGTACCTCCAACAAGAGAGAATCTAACCATCGCCCTTTGACATTCAATGGCCACTGCCATTGCTGAATCCCCCACTATAAATATCTTGGGGGGTTACCATTGACCAGAAACTGAACTGGACTAACCATATAAATACTGTGGCTACAAGAGCAGGTCAGAGGCTAGGAATCCTGTGACGAATAACTCACCTCCTGACCCCCCCAAAGCCTGTCCACCATCTTCAAGTCACAAGTTAGGAATGTGATGGAATACTCCCCACTTGCCTGGATGAGTGCAGCTCCAACAATACTCATGAAGCTTGACACCATCCAGGACAAAGCAGCCCATTTGATTGGCACTCGATCCACAAACTTTCACTCCCTGTACCACTGATGCACAGTAGCAGCAGTGTGTACCATCTACAAGATGCACTGCAGGAACTCACCAAGGTTCCTTAGGCAACACCTTCCAAACCCATGACTGCTACCATCAAGAAGGACAATGGCATCAGACACATGGGAAAACCACTACCTGGAAGTTCCCCTCCAAGCGGCATACTATCCTGACTTGGAAATATATTGCTGTTTATCACTGTCGCTGGGTCAAAACCCTAGGACTCCCTCCATAACAGCACTGTGGGTGCACCTACACCACATGGACTGCAGCGGTTCAAGAAGGCAGCCCACCACCACCTTCTCAAGGGCAATTAGGGATTGGCAATAAATACTGGCCTGGCCTGGTCAGTGATGCCCACACCCCATGAATGGATAAAAAAAACAACAAATGCTGGCCTAGCCAGTGATGCCCACATCCCATGAAAGAATATTTAAAAAAAATTATGCTACATTTGCATAAGGCTCTGCTTAGACTGCATCTGGAGTACTGCCTTCGGTTCTGGGCACTGCATCTCAGCAAGTATTTTTTGCTTTGGAGGGGCTATGGTGTAGTTTCACCAGATTGATTCTTGGGCTAAAAGGCTTCAGTAATGAGGACAGGTTGACTTGAGTAGCTTGTATTCCCTTGAGTATGGAAGATTAAGGGGCAATGTAATTGAGTATTTAAGATAATTATAGGGTTTGAAAGGGTAGATAGAGAACAACTATTTCCTTGTTGGAGAGTCCAGAACAAGGGAGCATAACCTTAAAATTAGAGCTCTGCTGTTCAGTGATGATGTCAGGAAGCATTTTCTCACACATTGCATAGTAGAAACATGGAACTCTTTCCACCAAAAAGCTGATGATGGTGGGGGCCAACTGAAAATTTAAAAGCTGTGATTTATTAAATGATTGTTAGGTAAGGATATTAAGAGGTGGATTCGATCTTGGCTTTCAAAAAGGAATTGGATAATTATCTGAGGAGAAGAATTTTCCAGGGATATGGGGAAAAGGCAGAGGAGTAGACTAGCTGCATAGATCTTACAGAGAATGGAAAGGATGCACCTATGGCCTCCTTCTAGTAACCAAGGTGACTAAATGGAGTTAAGATACAGATCAGCCAAAATCTAATTGTATGGCAGAACAAATTTGAGAATCTAAATCCTGTTATGAGAATGGTCCTGGCGATGAGACACTTCAGTTATGTGGAAAGATCGGCAAAGCAGGTGTTGTTCTCCTTAGTGCTGAGAAGGTTGAGAGGAGATTTGATAGTGGTGTTCAAAATCATGACGGGTCTGGACAGAGTAAATTGGGAGAAACTGTTCCCATTGGTGGAAGGTTGGAGATCTAGAGGACACTGATTTAAGGCAATTGGCAAAAGAACCAAAGATGACACAAGCAAAAGCCTTTTTATGCAGTGAGTGGTTAGGATGTGGAATGCACCTCCTGAGAGTAGGAGGTGGATTCAATCTTGACTTTGAAAAGGGAATTGGATAATTATCTGAGGAGGAGAATTTTCCAGGGTTATGTGGAAAAGGCAGGGGAGTAGACTAGCTGAGTAGATCTTTCAGAGAATGGACAGGATGGGCTAATGGCCTCCTTCTGAGTTGTAAGCATTCTATGATTCTATGCCCAGAGACTAGTTAGAATGTGGAACTTGTTACTGCAAGGAATTGAAGTGACTAGCATAAACACAAGAGGTTTAAAGAAATAAATAAGTTGATGTTGTTGGGTGAAGTTTCATGTGGAGCATCAACACTGCCAGTAGATTAAGGGGGCTTATTAGCCTTTTTTCCGTCGTTTACATCGTGTGTATGGATTAAGCGGAACAAAGACGCAATTATTAGGATAATTACGGTATTTTCCCTTGTGCGCCTCTAATAGAAGGAGAGCGGTAAGAGGTTGGCGTTCCGCATGGAGATCTCGCGAGATGTGGGAGGAGGGGTGAGTCGGCGAGGAGGGAGATCCAAGCAGAGAACGGCAGGTGGCCGGGGAAGGGGCATAGACGGCAGGTAAATAATACAGGCCTTGGCCTTAGCCGGTACTTGCGGCCACAGGATGAGATCAGAAGGGATCTTTTTGGACGGATGCCAGTGGCGGGTCTGAGGTAAAATTGGCTGCGGTCCCTCAGCGGCTCCGGGCCAGCCTTTCCATTCCAGCGAGTGGCTGTAGCCGCTTGACTCTCAGCATCTCTCCCTCCCGCCCCCCAGTGATAGCAGAGCCCAATCCTGTTGTTCAGCAGGATCTCTGGATTGAGGAATCCTGTTTGTTTTACGTTTCTTGCCTTTTGCTTGTTCGCGGATTGTTGAAGCCACCCGTATCTCCGATCAGCCAGCTCGAAACATCATGAATTGAACGTTGGGATTTTCTGGGGGCAATTTGTTTTCCAACTGAGCAATTGGACGATGTTTTTTTGCAGGGAAGTGTTTCAATAAAATATTTGATCTGATAACATCGTTCATTCAAAATTGAATGTTATTTTCTGTATAGGACGAAACGTTATTCTAAGAGCGTCATTTTGTGGTTTGTGAAGTTATCCCAGTAAGAATCCAAGAAAATCGCAGATTCGATTTTGTGGTGTGCTGAGTTATGTGATCGGAGTTGGGGTAGTGAGAAGATGCTGCAGATTGTCTCGCTGCCTCTCTCGGTTGTGCCTTGGCGCCTGCTTCCGATCCTTGTACAGCAACCCCTGCTGGGCGTGAGTGCGCTCAAACGTTGGGTGGCGACAGTAGCATTTTCAACTGAGTGGTTTTTTTTGGTTGAATGGACTGCGAACGATGTGAAGACTGCCCCCTTGGAAGAGAGAGCCGTAAATGACCAATGCCTGTAAAAATGTAACTCAGCAAGCAGTTAAAAAAAAACATAACGTTTCACGACCACCGGACGTCTCAAAGTGCTTTCTAGCCAATGAACAGAAAATGCTGGAAAAACTCAGCAGGTCTAGAAGCATCTGTGGAGAGAGAAACAGAGTTAACGTTTGGGGTTGGTAGGACCCTTCTTCAGATCACACGGACTCGAAACCTTAGCTCTGTTTCTCTCTCCACAGATGCTGCTATACCTGAGTTTTTCTAGCATTTTCTGTCTTTCTTTCAGATTTCCAGCATCTGCAGTATTTTGCTTTTATACTTTTGAAGAGTAGTCATTGTTGTAAGGAACACAGCAGCCAGTTTGCACCGTAAACTCCCTCAAGCTGCAGTGTGATAGTGACCCTGGTAATCATTTTTTCTGATTTTGATTGAGGAATAAAAATTGACCAGAACACCAGGGCTAACTCTGTTGTTCTTCAACACATTACCATGGGATCTTTCACATTAACCAAGCAGGCGGATGAGGCCTTGGTTTAACATTTCATCGGAAGTATAAACCTCCAACAGTACACTCCTCAGTCTATAAAAATAAAAACAAAAAAACTGCAGATGCTGGAAATCCAAAACAAAAACAGAATTACCTGGAAAAACTCAGCAGGTCTGGCAGCATCGGCGGAGAAGAAAAGAGTTGACGTTTCGAGTCCTCATGACCCTTCGACAGAACTTGAGTTCGAGTCCAGGAAAGAGCTGAAATATAAGCTGGTTTAAGGTGTGTGTGTGGGGGGCGGAGAGATAGAGAGACAGAGAGGTGGAGGGGGTTGGTGTGGTTGTAGCGACAAACAAGCAGTGATAGAAGCAGATCATCAAAAGATGTCAACAACAATAGTACAATAGAACACATAGGTGTTAAAGATAAAGTTGGTGATATTATCTAAACGAATGTGCTAATTAAGAATGGATGGTAGGGCACTCAAGGTATAGCTCTAGTGGGTTTTTTTTTTTTATTTTATATAATGGAAATAGGTGGGAAAAGGAAAATCTTTATAATTTATTGGGAAAAAAAAAAGAGAAGGGGGAAACAGAAAGGGGGTGGGGATGGGGGAGGGGACTCACGACCTAAAGTTGTTGAATTCAATATTCAGTCCGGAAGGCTGTAAAGTCCCTAGTCGGAAGATGAGGTGTTGTTCCTCCAGTTTGCGTTGGGCTTCACTGGAACAATGCAGCAAGCCAAGGACAGACATGTGGGCAAGAGAGCAGGGTGGAGTGTTAAAATGGCAAGCGACAGGGAGGTTTGGGTCATTCTTGCGGACAGACCGCAGGTGTTCTGCAAAGCGGTCGCCCAGTTTACGTTTGGTCTCTCCAATGTAGAGGAGACCACATTGGGAGCAACGAATGCAGTAGACTAAGTTGGGGGAAATGCAAGTGAAATGCTGCTTCACTTGAAAGGAGTGTTTGGGTCCTTGGACGGTGAGGAGAGAGGAAGTGAAGGGGCAGGTGTTGCATCTTTTGCGTGGGCAAGGGGTTGTGCCATAGGAGGGGGTTGAGGAGTAGGGGGTGATGGAGGAGTGGACCAGGGTGTCCCGGAGGGAGCGATCCCTACGGAATGCCGATAAGGGGGGTGAAGGGAAGATGTGTTTGGTAGTGGCATCATGCTGGAGTTGGCGGAAATGGCGGAGGATGATCCTTTGAATGCGGAGGCTGGTGGGGTGATAAGTGAGGACAAGGGGGACCCTATCATGTTTCTGGGAGGGAGGAGAAGGAGTGAGGGCGGATGCGCGGGAGATGGGCCGGACACGGTTGAGGGCCCTGTCAACGACCGTGGGTGGAAAACCTCGGTTAAGGAAGAAGGAGGACATGTCAGAGGAACTGTTTTTGAATGTAGCATCATCGGAACAGATGCGACGGAGGCGAAGGAACTGAGAGAATGGGATGGAGTCCTTACAGGAAGTGGGGTGTGAGGAGCTGTAGTCGAGATAGCTGTGGGTGTCGGTGGGTTTGTAATGGATATTGGTGGACAGTCTATCACCAGAGATTGAGACAGAGAGGTCAAGGAAGGGAAGGGAAGTGTCAGAGATGGACCACGTGAAAATGATGGAGGGGTGGAGATTGGAAGCAAAATTAATAAATTTTTCCAAGTCCTGACGAGAGCATGAAGCAGCACCGAAATAATCATCGATGTACCGGAGAAAGAGTTGTGGAAGGGGGCCGGAGTAGGACTGCAACAAGGAATGTTCCACATACCCCATAAAGAGACAGGCATAGCTGGGGCCCATGCGGGTACCCATAGCCACACCTTTTATTTGGAGGAAGTGAGAGGAGTTGAAGGAGAAATTGTTCAGCGTGAGAACAAGTTCAGCCAGACGGAGGAGAGTAGTGGTGGATGGGGATTGTTCGGGCCTCTGTTCGAGGAAGAAGCTAAGGGCCCTCAGACCATCCTGGTGGGGGATGGAGGTGTAGAGGGATTGGACGTCCATGGTGAAGAGGAAGCGGTAGGGGCCAGGGAACTGGAAATTGTTGATGTGACGTAAGGTGTCAGAGGAATCACGGATGTAGGTGGGAAGGGACTGGACAAGGGGAGAGAGAAGGGAGTCAAGATAACGAGAAATGAGTTCTGTGGGGCAGGAGCAAGCTGAGACGATCGGTCTACCGGGGCAGTTCTGTTTGTGGATTTTGGGTAGGAGATAGAAGCGGGCCGTCCGAGGTTGGGCAACTATCAGGTTGGAAGCTGTGGGAGGGAGATCCCCAGAGGAGATGAGGTCAGTGACAGTCCTGGAAACAATGGCTTGATGTTCAGTGGTGGGGTCATGGTCCAGGGAGAGGTAGGAGGAAGTGTCTGCGAGTTGACGCTCAGCCTCCGCGTGGTAGAGGTCAGTGCGCCAGACAACAACAGCACCACCCTTGTCAGCGGGTTTGATGACAATGTCAGGGTTGGACCTGAGAGCCCTGGAGTGTCAGCCTTGGTTTTTGCATTCAAGCTCTGGAGAAAAACTTGAATCTTGTGATTCAGAGCTGAGTGTGCTATTAAGTGAACTACACACCTTTAGAAGAGTAACAGCAAGAAGAAAATTAGTAAACAAATACCTACTTAGGGTAAATCTATTGACCAGATAATATTAATGAGCAGGTATGGCAATTTAAAAATTGACCACAAGCAATATGCACCCTTTATCATCTAAACTAACCCCTGATGTTGCAGACACGATGGGCTGAATGGATTCTTTCTGTGCAGTTAAGATTCTGTGATTATAGCTGCATTGTTATGGGGGGAAAGCACCAAATAGGGTGATTAAAAGTTTGCAAAGCAAATGTGGAATTCATTGCTATTGTTCAGCTTCTGAGCTTCACTTTCTTAATTCAGGATGTCATCTGCAGATCTTGATTTCAGTTACAGCTTTTAACTCACTCTAAAGTAACTCCCAAAACCTGGCAAATCAGAAATGTTTGGTTTGTGTGTGTTCGATAGGTACAGAATTAAATTTATTGTAATGCCACCCCTTGTTAAATTGCTTCCTGACACACTATAGGATCACAGCCATTTGGAGGGGGGAGGGGGTGGGGGGGGGAGGGGGAGGGAGAGGGGGGAGGGGATGGGGGGAGGGGGTGGGGGGGGAGGGAGAGCTGGGGGTGGGGGGGAGGGAGGGGGTGGGGGGGGGAGGGGGAGGGAGGGGGGGGGAGGGAGGGGGTGGGGGGGAGGGAGGGGGTGGGGGGGAGGGAGGGGGTGGGGGGGGGGAGGGGGAGGGAGGGGGGGGGGAGGGAGGGGGTGGGGGGAAGGGGGAGGGGGTGGGGGGGAGGGAGGGGGTGGGGGGGAGGGGGAGGGAGGGGGGAGGGGGTGGGGGGGGGAGGGGGAGGGAGAGGGGGGAGGGGATGGGGGGAGGGGGTGGGGGGGAGGGAGGGGGTGGGGGGAAGGGGGAGGGAGGGGGGGGAGGGGGGGAGGGAGAGGGGGGAGAGGGAGGAGGGAGGGGGGAGGGGGGTGGGGACACACATTGGTATCTGTGGAAATGTATTTTATGTAAATGTATTTTAACGTAGGTTCAAAGAATGGAAATCTTAACTGTTAGCAGCATTAAAACCGTTGATGCAACAAGAAAAAGCTTAAATACTTAAGCATTTTTGTGTATCTTGGGGTTCAGTGTACAATACACTTGCACTTGGTTGAAGGAGAATGGTGTTTACACACTTATTAAGTTACTGGTGACAAGAAGCTAAAATGTGGCATCTTTATGGCAGCTCAGTGCACACTGTTGAGAATCCCATCAGCCAATGAAGTGCTTTTGAAGTGTAGTCACTGTTGGAAAAATGGCATCCTTTTTGCCGCTTGAGTGATCTTACAGTGCACAATGAGATAGTGACCAGATCAACAATTTTAGTGATGTTGGTTGAGGGATAAATTTTGTCCAGGACATCGGGGTGAACTCCCTCGCTCTTCTTCAAAATCGTCCTGTGGAATCTTTTATGTCCATCTGAAAGGGAAGACAGGACCTCGTTTAAAAATCTCATCCAAAATTATGCCACAATCTCTATGCCTCCACCTTGCTATTTGTGCTGGGGTTTCTCTTTCTATTTTCCAGATCCATGTTCTTGCACCTTCTACTGTTTAATGCCCAAGAGTGTTGATAGTGTGTTCTCTGTTTTCTGTCAGTGTTTTTTTTCCTAAGAAGACATATCAGCGCAGCTGAGGCAGACACTATTCTAATCTTTCTGCCCTCTTGGGGAAGTTGAGAAATCCTTGGTTCTGTCACTGATAGGGTACCTTGCTTGTATATCAAAGTATTCACTGTTAGGCTGTTTTAATTTTAACAGAAATCATTAGTTGGAGTTCAAATTTATACTTAATGCTTGGCATATAAATTAAATTGCCTGCTCTGGGAGTAAATATGTGGGGTAAGTGTTACTACCTCTATGGAAATAAACTATTGTCTTTTTAAAGAAAAGTTATTGAATAAACAGCATGTCTGGATAGATAAGAATAAAATTGTCTGAAAATTGTGTTTAAGGTTGAAATACTCTAATGGATGTCTATACATCACTGCTTGTCTCTGGAGATTGAGCCCATAATTCAGGATGACACTTGCAGTGCAGTATTGATGAATGTTACACTGTTGGAAGCTAAACCCAGACCCCATCTGCCTTCCCAAGTGGATGTAAAAGATACCATGACACTATTTTGAACAAGAGGAGGACATTTCTCCCTGGTATCCTTCTAATATTTATTCCTCAACCAACATCATTAAACCAGATTGCCTGGTCATTATCATATTACTGTTTGTGGGATCTTGCTATGCCCGGATTGGTTGCTGGGTTATCAACATTTCAAAGTGACTATACTTCAGAAAGAGCTAATTGGCTGTAAAGCACTTTGGAACACACGGAGGTTGTGAAAGACATTATACAAATGCAAGTTTTTCTTTCTAGTTTGTAAACCTAGAAATTGTTTGTATAATAAGTACCTACGATGTTTTACTATATTAAAGGCATTTTATAAATACAAATTACTATTTGTGATGATCAACTGTTGTGATTACAACAGCCACACAGAAGGATGAATGACGTAATGTAATCTTGTTTTTGAAATTTTCAGGGGGTGGCAGGTTTGAGACTGCTGAGAAGAAGGCAGATTCTCTGATCTCCAAGTGCTGTCTTCCCATATCAATGCACGTGGAGAAAATTCAGAGGATCAATAATCCCCAAAGCTGCTTTTGTGTAGCTCCTGGCAATTGGTTTGGATAGATATCTGGGAGAAAATCAGCTTCTTGTGCTTTTGACTGGGGTGGGGAGACTTAAGGGGATAAAAATATCCTTAAAAATGTATTTTTTAATCAGACTTTTCCTAAAAATGAGCTTTGTTGTATTTTTTTGACAGTTGCAAGGCAGAAGACAGAATGGATGATCTAGGAGAGAATACCACTGTCTTTTCTACCTTACGTTCCTTCAACAACTTTTTGTCAGAAAGCTCGGCTGCAATACCCAGGACAAGCCAGCCAAGCTCTACCTCAAGAATGTTGCAGTTGCAGTATGAGCAGAGAATCCAGGTTAGTACAATGCCGAAAGAGTACATTGTTACACCGAGGCGACATTGCTGTACTGACATTGGTAGAAATCACTGTGTTTTCATTTTCTTCCCTTTTTAAAAGTTCTTCTGAGATCAAACCAGACATTTCAAACTGGGTAGTGGTTCAAATACTGGTTATTCAACATGTATCTCTGAAACAGTAGATTAAAGCTGAGTGAACAGTGGAGCCCCGCAGGTGAGGAGGGTCCTTGATTCAATCTCCTGTGGGTGTTGAGTTAGCTAATCTTTGACTGGTGACGTTTGGGGGTTCTCCAAATTGGTTAAATAAAGAAGATGCAGAATCATACTCCAGTGATGCTTTCAGGAGAGAAGGGGAGAAAACAGGTGGGGTGCTGGAGAGTAAAGGGATAACATCAGAAGCATATGATGCTGATGAAATGATGGTGCAAAATCACATGATTGAGTAACAGCGATCTGGGGGGAGCAGAAGTTCCAACCTCATGCAGAGGTCCTAATATGTATATAGTAGCTGTAAATAAAGTATAATGGTTTTAACAAATTACAGTCTTGAACAGCTTACTTTCGGAGAATAGACAAGCCTCAATGAACCCAGGATAAAACAGGTGGGGTGTGTGTGAATGGTAGGGAGTGGGGAAGAGAAAAACAAAATATGTGTAGTGGGCAACTATTTTTCTAGGACATTCTTCACTAAGTTTTTATTTTTTCCTGTATCTTACCCCTCCATTTATGCAAGTCTGTTGACAATGCTATTTAGTTTAAAGGCTCCTAGAATCCTGGTCCTCAATTTATTTTCTTTATTAGGTTGGTGCATGTTGCAACTTCTCTTGCAAACCTTCTTGCCCGATTTGAGAACCAAGCAGATGAAGTCGAGGAAAGTGTGTTGCTCATCTGTGCAAGTGATTGTTAGCACCACCTGCAGTGTAATTCCAGTCCTGGGTTTTGATCATTAAGTGACTCCCAATTGGTTGGGTCAATGAGGACAACAACAACTTGCATTTATATAGTGCCTTTAATGTTGCAAAACATCCCAAGGTGTTTCACAGGAGTGTAATCAGACAAAATTTGACATAGGTACCTGAGGAGATATTAGGACAGGTCACCAAAAGTTTGGTAAAGAGCACTTTAAAAGGTGAGAGGAGGAGTGGTTTTGAAGGCAGGGGGCTGGTGGATTCTGGTTTCAGCAGCTGAAATCTTGGCTGCTAGTGGTGGGGCAATGAAAATCAGTGATCTGTAAGGCTTAATTTCTGTTCATGGCAATATTTGGTTCATATAATATTGTTTAATGGCATACTGAATTACATCATGGTCCAGGGAACAGAAAGGGTTCTGGAGATTCTTGGTAAATCATACCTTATCCAGCGCAGAAGGAGGCCATTCCATTCAGCCCAGGATACTTGTGCCAGAACTTTGAAAAAAGCTACCCATTTGGTCCCATTCCCCTGCCCTTTCCCAATTATCATGCACATTTTTTCCCCTTTAAGTAGCAAATACTTTGGGACAAGGAAAAAGAAAAAACTTGTGGTTAACTTGGGCGATTTCCTTGTCAAAAGTGTGCAAAGGAGGCATGCTGACTTTGTCTAGTACATTGTTTTCTCACATTTGCTGTTTGCTACCATTACTGTTGAACTGAGGCAATGGACTCCCACAGAGGAAAATATGACAATTTGGGAGAGAATTGATCTTCGTTGCTCTCCAGCTACTTCCACTTTGTAATCACAAAGTAGCAGATGCTATGACACTTAAAATCTCTATGTTGGAAGAAATGCCAATTTTTGACATCAGCTGCTTCAGAAAGCTTTACAGACATGTGAAATAGTTCTAAAACTAGAATGTCCCCACAGCTGGTGTGTCAATATGTTTTGTGGGATGAGGAGGAGAATGGTGACTATGGGGAGAAGGAGCAGAGGTGGCAAATCTGGCTGCAGTAGTTGTGTGTGAGAATGCATTGGTAGATTGGGACGACTATGTTGTGGCGGTAATGATGAATGTGCAATATGTACACCCTGTATGTGACAATACTAATCCTGATTATTCTGGTTTATTAATGTCCAAATGGTTTTTGTACTTGTGACATATTCAGTAGTACATGGTTTCATGGACACTAACAATCTGCAGTCTACAATTGTGAGACTAGAAGGCAGATTTACTCCAGTGCTTTTCAAACTTTCTCCAATTAAATATAAACAGTTGCAAGACCCTCATCCCGCTGCAAATATTAATGTAGTCCTGAGGGACCCTCCAGGCCATACCTACTGTCAGTTTTTAAAGGGGTATATAATTAAAATTTGGATTCAGTTTTATTTGATTGCATGTGCCTGATTACTTGGTTCCAAATTGATCCTCCAAAATGCTTTAGTTTGACTGAGACTTGACCATAAGGCAAGGCAGGACACTGAAATAGCAAATAAGCTCAAAATTTATTTCAAAGAAAAAGATATACTTAACAGATATGTCCTAGGCGAAACTATTTTCAGCTGCTTCGTCAATGACCTTCCTTCCATCATAAGATCAGCACCATTTGCGACGACTCAGATACTGAAGCAGTCCATGTCCAAATGCAGCAAGACCTGGACAATATTCAGGCTTGGACAGCCACATCGGAAGTAACATTTGTGCCACACAAGTGCCAGGCAATGACCATCTCCAACAAGAGACGATCTAACCATCGCCTCTTGACATTCAATGGCATTACCATTGCTCAATCCTCCACGATCAACATCCTGGGGGTTACCTTTGACTAAAAATTGAACTGGACTAGCCATATAAATACTGTGGCTACATGAGCAAGTCAGAAGCTAGGAATTGTGCAACAAGTAACTCAGCTCCTGACTCCCCAAAGCCCATCCACCATCTACAAGGCACAAGTCAGGAATGTGATGGAATACTCTCCACTTGGCTGGATGAGTGCAGCTCTCACAACACTTAAGAAGCTTGACACTGTCCAGGACAAAGCAGCGCGCTTGATTGGCACCACATCGCAAACATCCACTCCCTCCACCACCGATGTACAGTAGCAGCAGTGTGTACCATCTGTAAGGTGCACTGCAGGAGTTCACCAATGCTCGTTTGATAGCACTTTGCAAACCCATGACTACCACCTAGAAGGATAAGGGCAGCAGATGGATGGGAACACCACCACCTAGAAGTTCTCCTCCAAGTCATTCATCATCCTGATGTGGAAATATATCTCTGTTCTTTCACTGTCACTGGGTCAAAATCCTGGAACTTCCTTCCTAACAGTACTGTGGGTGTACCTGTACCACATGGACTGCAGTAGTTCAAGAAGGCAGCTCACCACCACCTCCTCAAGGGCAACTAGGAATGGGCAATGAATGCTGGCCCAGCCAGCGAAGCTCACATCCCATGAATGAATAGTTTTAAAAAAAAAATTGTTCCCAAATCCCACTTTTAACAATCAAATTTTTAAAAATCCTTTTCATTTGATTTCAGATTTCACCATCTGCCGTGGTGGGATTCTGACCTTGTTGCCCAGAACATTACCCTGGGTCTCTGGATTACTAGTCCCATGATAATACCACTATGCCACTGCCTCCCCTTAATTAGCATTACATCATCTCTTATCAGGCCTATTGTAATTAACCAGTTGGGTATTTGTTGTTACTGGGTTAATTTTATTGGATTTGGCAATTTATATACATTGTTTTGCTCCGTGGAACGTTGAGATCTTTCAGAATTTTCTTTAATCTGAATTTGGATAAATCTTCATGCATTCTCCTGCACCTAATGTAGCTGGCCAAGGATGAATGAGGCCCATGTTCCCTTCAGTATTTGAATGCTCTCCGTTCCCACGGACAAGGCTTACAGCAACAAATTAATATTTTGAACTTCAAATATTACAATATTATCCAGCCTCAACTACTTCATTAATTACTTATTCTTCAATTATATAGATGGTTTCCCACTTATTTAATCATCTGTTTCTGGCTGGTTACTAATTATACAGTAATTCTTGATTAATACATGTGATTGATTAACAAGTACAGAATACAAAATGGCTTCTCTAATCTATTGTTAGAACAAAATGGCGTCTTCACCTTGTTAGCTTACTAAATTGAACATAATGGCTTGAATTTTTCCATTGGCGATTTGGAGACGGGGCCCGTTCGCCGACAGGAGGAACCCCCAATATCATCCCGGTCCATTTAAATCTTTAGGAAGGTGGGCGGACAGCAAAATCAGCTGTCCGCCCACCAACCTGTCAATGGCCAATTGAGGCCATTGACAGGATAATTAAGATAATTAAAGACCCTGCCCGTCCAACCTTAAGGCTGGCGGACAGGCCGGGAGCCCCAGCGGGCTTCTGAGAATACATGAAACCTCATCCACAGGCGGGATGAGGTTTCATGTCTGGTTTTTAAAAACTTTAATAAATTTTTTATGATATTTATTAACATGTCCCCATCTTGTATGACATGTTAATTTTTTTATTTTTCTATTTTTTAACTTTGTAACACTTTCACTGATCTCTTGAGGCAGCACTTAGTCTCAGGGAGCAGTGTGCTGTTTCGCCTGCCCACTTAAAATGGTGGCGGGGTCCGCTGCTGAGCTGGTGGGGTCCGTCCGCCAACTGAGGGCAAAATTCTGCCCAGTGTAAAAACTCCCTAAAAATATGGGTTAGTCTTAAATCTACTGTCCAGGTCCACTTGCGTTACACGAAGAACAGTATAATCATTACATAAAATGTTTTTATATTTATTCGTATACAGCAATGTAAAAACATGTCAATGTTGGGATATCAATATGTTTGTTTGTATTTGATGTAATGTATATTTATTTGTCTTTAGGCAGGTTGTTTATTTGCACTATGTATGGCTTTATTTACTATCTTAGATTTTCGATATTTACATGGTTAAAATATATTTCAGAGTTTAAAATAAGTGATGACTTATCCACAGTAAACTGTGCCATGACCATGAAGATCACCTCAGCTGTTTTTTTAAAGTCAGCAAAAGCCGAATAATATACATATGGTGCAGGGCATCTCATTTGAATAAATTGAGTCCTGAATCATAGCAGTGGAGCCAAGTACCTTCTTTCCCAATGTCCACATGCATCACCACAGCAATTCTGGCAAACTTTGTATTGTCTGTTCTGCTTCCTAGCCCAGCCATAACGAAGATAATTGTTGTGTTTCCATAGCTTCCTGGATGGTTCATTTGGCTCAACATAGACCAGGCAATCAATCCAACACAGTAAAAGGCCCGTTTATCTGAATGTTTGTCATGAATATAAAAAACTGCTCTAAGAAAAGCTTTATTTATATAGAACTTTTTATGACCGTAGAACATCCAAAAGTGCTTTACAGCCATTAAAGTACTTGTGAAGTGTAGTCACCAATGTAATATAGGAAGCGCAACAGCCAATTTATGCACACCAAGGTCCAAAAACATTTGGGGGATCAAGGGATATGGGGACAGAATGGAGTTTGTCAAAATTCAGCCATGATCTTATTGGTAGAGCAGGGCCATAAGGTCTACCCCGTGCCTATTTCTTATGTTCTTAATGTCTTTTAATATGGTGCATACAACTCTTTCATTTTCCCAAACTCTCCCCCACCCCACTATCCAAAAAAGTTGAAAATATACGTGTTAACATTTTTTTGCTGTATATTTTCCAGGCCGAAGAGCAGGCTGAGTATGTTCGTTCCCATTCACGCATTCTAGAGGTGGAACGGGAGAAACAGAAGATGGAGGTCAGCCATAAACGGGCCAGGATTGAGCTGGAGAAGGCAGCACAAACTAGTTCCTGGAACTATGAGGTATTTGTATTGGTTTCGGGAATTTCATAATAAAAGCATCACCTTCAAACTGTTCTGACATCAAAACACTGTTTGCATTTCAGATCCTCCCATGTGACTTGTCATCTGCTTTTTGCTAGCTTCACTGTATTACTAATTGCTAGGAGAGTGTGGGTTTGAACTTACTTCATCTTAATTTTTAGTGTAGGCCTCTAGATCACCAATCTAATATAACCACTATAGTAAAGAAAGAGCCTTCACTTGGAAGCTGCCAAACTGCTATCCCTTCCACTATTTCATTCTATTCTCCCAGGGAATAAGTTTTCATATCTTCAAACACTGACAACTACAGGCTGTTTTTATTTGCTATGGAATAGTTGAGCTGGGGAAAATAGTATGCCTCTGTCTCAAACTGGCCTTCAAAGCTTGGCTAGTTGTTCTTGTATATAATTTCAAATCGTAGCCATTAATATTTTCTGTGAATATTCTGATTTAGATTTTTTGAAGTAGCTATTTTCTGTTTTTTTCCTCTCTAATGTAGCGAGAGGCAGATCGGAATCAGGAGCTAATAACCCAAGTGAAACAAATGCAGGAGAAGGAGGCAGAGGTTCTGGCAAAACTGAAAGATCAAATTGATGTGAATAAGTCATTGAAAGAGGACCTTGGGCTCCAGAGCAAGAAGCTTCGAGAGAATGAAGAAAAGCTTGCTGAAGCCAATCAAGTAAGGGACTGACCCTGGAGCAATTATAACATTGTGAAATCTTTCGGGCTGCATAGCATTTAAACTGCTAATCCAAATCACAAATGACAGTTTATTATCTTAAAGCATGTTTCATTCACCCCATTTTCCCCTCGTCTTCTACCGTCCTTTATTGAATATTACTGAAAAGAGAGATTGCTGAAGCTTTTTGTCTTTCACTCATTGCTCAAAAGACTTAAGTGCAAATATTGGTGAGGTTGTGAGACTAGAGGAGATTAAAGAGGTACGGAGGGGTGAGGCCATTGAGTGATTTGTAAACAGGCTGTTAAATGACTCAAAGAAATGTGATCTCTGATCTATGCAGAGATCTATTCTGCATGCTGATCAATGTGGGAAGAAATTATTCAGTCTTAAATTTGTCTTTCATTAATTCAAAGCTGTGCTCCTTTTTGTCTTGTTGTCATTGCCTACATCAACAGCAATTTGAATTTATGTACAAGGTATAGGAAATGTACAGAAGTGATCAAGGGTTTGGAGCGGTTGGATTAAGTGGAGTGATTATGCCAATTGGCCATGTTCTTACTTCAACTACAAGGTTGTGAAGTGATGTAATTGTTGTTCTCAGGTTTCTAAAGCGACTATTCATATTAACCACGACAAGCTATTTCACCGTATCAGACAAGTAGAACCTGCATTTGAATGGTTTGGGCGGGGGGTGTGTAGATTCAAAACTAATCTGAGGAAACAATTTTTCAGTAAGCAAGTCAGTCTATGGAGCAGGCTCTGCATTGGAGACTATGGAAGCACTTAGTATTTATTCAAATTCAAATTAGATGGATTTCTTTCAGAAAATAACATCATGGGAAACAGTATATGAGTCATTTGAGATATGGTGTGACAATTCACAAACTCTGTTAGTGTACATCAATAAATGGACATGTTGGAAATTGTCAAGGGAGTGGAAAATTCTACCAGTTTGAGACCTGCACCAAATGCCTGTGTAAGTGTGTTGGATTTGTGCAACAAATTAAAGAAATAAAATATTGGATTTATATAAAGCTTTTCACCAATAAAGTACTTTTTGAATGTAGGAAACTCAGCAGCCAATTTGCACACAGCAAGTTTCCACAAAGAGTGATGTGATAATGGTCAAAAAATCCTGTTTCATTGATGTTGGTTGAAGGATAAAAATTGGCCAGGACACCAGAAGAATTCTCCTGGTTTTCTTCAAAATAGTGCAGTGGGAACTTTCATTCCCACTGAAGAGGACAGATGGGGTCTCGCCTTAACAATGCATCCAGTTGACAGCACCTGGACTGTACTGGAGTGTTGACATAAATTTTGTGTTCATATCTCTTTGAGAGGGACTTAAAGCCACAACCTTATGACTAGGAAGTGAACTGCTGTCACCACAGCAACTGTTATGTGCGTAAGAGGGATCTGTAATATTTATGTGGGTATTGAGGACCTCTCATGGTGGAAACCTACTGCAGCACAATTTAAGAACGTTCTTAGTTCCAAATGATTTTGTCACTACTTATAGAAGAATACGCTCGCCTATACAACAAGATTAATTTTCCATGTCAGTGTTGGTACATTGTCTAATCTGTGGATATTCTGTGCTTGACTATTAACTTGCCATTAAAAAAATTTTGTAATGTTGAAAGATGCTTCCCTACTGCCCCCACAAACGCGTGTTTTAATCAAGTGTAGAAGCTTACTGAATTAGTTGGTACTCATTGAACTAATTTGTACTTTGCCAAAAGCACTGCACTAATACTTGGACATTATTTTAAAAAATAAAGACAGAAGAATTATGAAACAAGTGTTCACCTTTGATGAGGTAACACTGTAATAAATATACTGTAGGGAAGAAAAAATACTTGGACACCATTACTGCTAGTGTTTTTTTTTAAGCTACAAGTCTTTGTGAATGTAGGATTAAAATATTGAGCATATGATCTTGTGTCTGAAATTAGGGTTATTCTTTGGACTATGCTGGACCAGGTCGTTTTTCACGTTCATAGTGTCCTTCATTTCTGGTTTTGTTCCTCTGCCTTTTTCATTTGCTGAAGGCAGTCACTCACGTTGGGGAGGTCAGGGGCAGCTGTCCTCTGGTATCTTGCAGTCAAAGACCATTCTTCATGTTTCAGCTTAGGCTGTTGATTTTGATGATTTACCATGGGAGGCATTACAGCCAAGCCTGATTCCTGTTTCATTTGATGTACATTTTCTACGTGAGCGACTGGATAGGAGTTGGGGTGTGGGAGCACTGACCTGTTTGTTTTCCTCTTTCCCTTTGCATGCTGGCTCCCATCCACCCCAATAAAAGATGGTAAACCAAGAAATCAAATCTAGTACCTGGTTGAATTCTGAGGTGTTAGCTGTGGTTGATTTGGTAGCAATATTGCCTCTGTGTCAGGAGATTGTGGGCTCAAGTCCCAGTTTAGTGACCTGAGCAAAACAATCTAGGCTGACATGCTAGTGAGGTACTGAGGGAATGCTTAACTGTCAGAGGTGCCATCTTTCAGATAAAACATTAAACTGAGGCCCCATCTGTCCCCTCAGGTCAATGTAAAAATCCTATGGCATTCTTTCAAAGAAAAATAGGGCAGTTATCCCAGGTGTGCTGGTCAATATTTATCCCTCAGTCAATATCACAGAACATTATCTGATTATTGTCACATTGCTGTTTATTGGAAATTGCAGTGCAGAAATTGGTGGCTGCAATTCCTACATTATAACAGTGACCACACTTTAGAAGTATTTCATTTATTATTAAGAGTTTTGAGATGTCCAGTGGTTGCGAAAGGTACATTTTAAAGGAAAGTTTGTCTTTTTCTTTTATAAGATTTGAGACTACATTAATTGGATTATGATTAATGGATTATGCTGAGGTGTTGTTTGCTTGTGTTTCCTGTTATGGGGTTTTTGTTAGAGGAAAAGCCTTGTTATCCACTGCAAATGCTTGACCACTATTAAGGTAAACCTTTATTCCATAAGTGCTGACAACAGGAGATGCTCTGTTTATTTTGTATATGTTTTGAAATAGCAACAGCAACAAAAGTGTTCTCATTTGTATGATAGAGAGCATGCACATTGAGTATTTAAAAAGTTTAAAATCAATTGTGCCTCCTTTAAAAGTGTACAAAATTGACAATGGTTAAAGAAATGCAAGATGTAATTAACATAATCTTGCAAATTGAAGTTTGGACATTACGCCACTTTTAGTGTTTTCTCTAACCATGATGCTTTCTCTGTATTATAATTCAGACAATTGATGCCCTGAAGGCCAAAATGTCAGAGCAGCAGCGGAAACAGATGACTCAAGAGATGCAGCTGACAACGTTGAGCACAGAGCGTCAGGAGTTACTCGAGCAAGTGGACGTACAACACAAGTAAGTCGAAAATAAACCAGGAGATACATCATCAAACACAACATGCACTGGTTGTTTTAACCCCCATCTCTGTTTCTTCTTTTCAAAATAATTCTTGATGTAAAGGGAGTTTCTGAGCCTGGGAAGAAAACTATTAATTGTTCTTTTCTAAAAATAAAAAAAACCCTTTTTCTGATCATTTTATTTCCCATCTCCTCTGATGGGGCTGATTTGTATTGGAGTCTAGCTTCAATGGAATTGGCAGCCCTTTGATTTCTTGCCCAAGTCACCAATCTTCTTATTTGAGGCCAGGTACTGTCATTATCTTCATTTAGTATCATCAGGCTATGCAACGGTTTTGAATTGCAGCCGACTCCATTATTCTTGCCTTGCTTGAAATCTACAATGTTCTGTTCTTTGCTAAAGACATGGACTCACTGGGATCTGATTCATGGGCGTAGTTGCCTTCTACTGCATCATCCAAGTGACCGTTATTCATTGGTGAACCAAGATGGTAAATGTCAAGAAGGCTATTCGTCTATATGTGCTTTGCAACTAAGCCTAATCTATTATTCTCCGTAAAGGTATAGCATTTAGAAGTGGAACCAGAGTAAATTTTTACCTCCCTAAGCTAAGGATATTGCGACCAATTGTAGGAAGTTAGTACTGCCCCAACTGAGGTCAGCAAAGAGGACTTGAAGGGAGATTGGACTGGGTTTTTCCTCACCTGTGTGGCTGAGACTTGGAGAATTTCTTATGTTTCTATACTGAAATCTTCCATTGCAGGGTGGTAGAGATTTATAGATCCATGAGAAAATTCCTGGAAATAAAACAAATACTTTTTATGTTGAAATCCTTTAGTTCTTGGAGATTGCAGCTGCACTTTCCTTCTAATGTTTCTCTTCCTTTCTCTGACCCAACTTGTTTTAATTTTTTTTTCTTCTTCCCTAAACAGGAAGTGGCAGGAGGCTGTGCAAAAGATTCAGATGCTGGAAGCAGCTCAAGTGGTTAGTGCTGAGAATGAGCAGAGATTGAAGGTGAGCAATACCTTGCTCATTCTGCCTGTTCACAGGAAAGTAAGTCGAATGTTGTGTGCTTCTTTGGAAAGCAACAGCCATTACCAACTGAGGTGTTTAAAGGCGTAAGTGCTCGAAGTTGTGGGTAGGCAGAGAGATTCAAGTGGGATTTTGCGGTATAGAATGTGTGCAGTACTTAAAACGCAGTGGACTAAAAGCTCCAAGTTTCAGTTCCCATTGGGCTTTACTCACGGGGTATAATTAGCCTGCTACAGTTGGGTTGTGTGAGGGGGAAGGAATCATTCACAGTTTGTGCTTCCATTTGTTATCCACTGGCTACTGTTGTTGTGCGTGTGTGCGTGTGTGTGCGCGCGTGAGAGAACAGATTGGATTTGGCAGTAATGCTCCCTGTTCTTCAGTGGCCCAGTATGACTTGTTGAGTGATTATGATGAAAAATGAAGACTTGGATCAAGTATGATATGGCTGCTGGCATCCAAAAAATGATACTCCAGCAACACCACCAGGAAAGTAGAGGGGAAAAAAAATTGGGAATGAAAAAATAAAACTAAAGAATCCCAATACTCATGTTTTGTTTCTTAATTCTCCAGGAATTAGAGAATAAAATAACTCAGCAGGAGCAGGACTCTGTGATAGTGAAGAACATGCGGTCAGATCTGGCTCGAATCCCTGAGCTGGAGAAAGAACTCCGACAGCTGAAGGAGAAAAATGCCTATTGCAAGTAGGATTGATATCCAAAACTAGTAGTGACCACTTGATTAACTTCCTCTAGTGAAACTGATCAGCAATATCTATGTTATTTCCTTGTAACATTGTGAAACAAAATCAAAACATGATATCCCTTCAGTTTAGGTTAGCCTGTTTGATCATAAGAGACTTGTACAGGAACATGGTTTACATTCTTTGAATCTATGTGCATTGCTGCTTTGTAATGCACTCCAGTTTATGCAGTTGTATGATCACTTACACAGCCAGGCCCCAATCTTTCTGGTTAGGGGAAGTGGGTAGGCAATTAGCTCTCAGGGAGGATCTGATCTAAAGTACACAGCACAACTTGTCAGTTTGTTGGGAGAGACCTTCTTGGCTTGGGAGATCTGCACAGAAAGGAAAGAACAGAATTTATGAGAACAAAACTTTTTTTTGTGTACTGAAATTATGGCATTATGTGCTTCCAGCTCAGGTATAGCACAAGGTCAGATCCAGAGCAAAACCTTTATATTTTACCAACAATGGTGAAGAACTGCTCTGGCTGCTATGTGTGGTATATTTTAAAGAGGTCCCTCTTGACTACATTTCTGATATTGTTGCTCATTGCTCAGAGCAATTCCCTGTTCCATTCCTGGCATTGTCTTAATTTCTGCTGAAGAGTAGAGGTACAATTACATTCATTGTGGTCAAATGCATTTCTTGAACCACCATCGCATTTTTGACTGTTGTGGCCAACTTAATTGCAAAGTGAAATAAGATTTTTTCTGTAGGTTTGGATCCAACAGAACTTGAATTGAAGATACCCTAAACTTATTCCACTTTTAAACCCTTACAACCCACCTTCATCCTATGAATCTGAAATTCAAACACTCAAAGGTGAAGGGACAGTGTGCTGCTGTATTCAGTCCTCAGTTTTGCCTTGAAGCGTGAAATGTGTCATATTCTAAAGCTTTCTGCACTTATGCTGATTTGAATTTGCGATCTGAAAAAATTTCAACTCTTAATGTTAGAGCAAAGAATGAAAGCTGCCTTAATATCCTAAGTGAATCCTGTCTTCTGCAAACAGGGAGATGGAAGATAACAATTCACTGCTGAAGGAAGAAATGGAAAGTCTTCGCAAAAAGCTTGAACGTCTTGAGAAATTAAAGGAAGAGAAGGTTACTCTGGAACTGGAGAAAGAGGTTCATGTTTGTTTCATTAAACTTAAGTTTTTTTTTCTTCTCCCCAGCTTCCCAGATACTAAAATTGTCATGACATGGTCAGGTGAAATGGTCTGAATTGGTTGCTCCTTCTCATTCTCATAAGGTTAGAGGCTATGAGACCATAAGACTATTTACCTATTAATACTGTTGGTGGATTTGAGTATATGCCATCACTGGGGGTCCAGTATAAAAGTACAGATTACAGTGCAATTCTGTAGTGAGTTTACATTGGGCTCCCTAACCCCCAGAACATTGCTGACAGTTACTATGGGAAGGGTTTCATGACTATGTTGAGAATATGGAAGGGATTTGCTGATTCAAGGAATGAAAGGTTTTAAGTTATGGGGGAATATTCGTGGGGTTCTCTTCATCAGAACAGAGAAGGTTAAATGAAGAGCTGATAGAGGTGCTCAACATTCTGAAGCACTTTGATGCAGTAAATTGGTCCATTGGTCAGCGAATGGTTGGTAAGAAGGCATACATTTTAATATATTCACTAAAAGAACAAAGAGGATACAAGAACTTATTAATACATAAAATGGCTAACCAGAAACAATAATGGAACAGATTCCCTCGCAGGTTTTGAAAAGGAAATTGATAAGTATTTGAAAAAGTTATAACGGGAAGGCGACTGGGCCCAGTTGGATAGCTGTTTGATTTGGTTCACCTGTAATGGATTAAAGGGCCTCTCTTTAAAGTTCTATAATTCAGTTACACTTGTTAACTTTTAATGTGAAGACTTTAAATTAAGGAATGATTTTCAGATTATGTTACTATTATTTTTCTTATTTTAGAAATTGCTGGCAAAGTTACAAAGTTGGGAGAATGTGGAGCAAACTTCGGGACTAAACATTCGGTAGGATTCTGCAGCAAAACCTTAATTTCTCTTTCTTTCCAAAAGAAGGCAGCCAACTGCATCCATAACACTTTTTTGTCTTTTTCTTCTTTAACTCTGCCTGCTGCCTACCTGTGTTGTATCTCTCCCATATGAATATTCACCATTGCGCTTTCCATTGGGTTAAATGTGACTGAATGGACTACATAGTGCAGTGACCGATCCTTTTATTACATGCCTACAGTTGAGACTTGACACCTTGCGTCTTGCTGATGCAGAATGTAAAGTCAATGTTAGATTTCAGGATAATCTGATTACACAAATTGTCTTGTACAGGTTGTGTTGTATCCCAACTGTAATCACTCACAAGTGACCTTTTGTGAGACTGTCAGCTGAAAAACATGTTGAAATAAGAACAGAAAATGTTGGGAATGTACAACAGGTCGGTCAGCCTCTGAAAGAGGAAAGGCAGCATTTCTGGAGCAAAATCTTTTCTTTTGCAGAGTCTACCTGTTGTGCTGTGCACTTCCAATGTTTTGTATTTTATTTCTCATCCAAATTTCCAGAATTTGCTTTCCTTTTTAACCTCTAAACGTTTTTATTTATCAATAGATTTTCCAGAAGGTTAGCTTTGTACCCATCTGATCACTTTGTTACAATTTGCACTGCTAATCATTTCAACTCTTGAATATGTCAGCTACATAGATGGCAGGATTTGTATTTCCTTTATAATGTAGCTTTTGTGATTAAAAATAACCATTAACTACATACAACTTTACTTATGAATGGTGGTCCATCTCACAAAATGGGACTATTTAAAAACAAACATGGGGTAACATGAAGGGTCATGAGGACTCGAAGGGTCATGAGGACTTGAAACATCAACTCTTTTCTTCTCCGCCGATGCTGCCAGACCTGCTGAGTTTTTCCAGGTAATTCTGTTTTTGTTTTTGTATGGGGTAACACGCTCAGTCTCCGCTCAGACACCCTCAATCTCTCCCTGGACACCCTCAGTGTCCCCCTGGACACCCTCAGTGGCCCCCTCAGACACCCTCAGTGTCCCCCTCGGACACCCTCAGTGTCCCCCTCGGACACCCTCAGTGTCCCCCCTCGGACACCCTCAGTGTCCCCCCTCGGACACCCTCAGTGTCCCCCCTCGGACACCCTCAGTGTCCCCCCTCGGACACCCTCAGTGTCCCCCCTCGGACACCCTCAGTGTCCCCCCTCGGACACCCTCAGTGTCCCCCCTCGGACACCCTCAGTGTCACCCCTCGGACACCCTCAGTGTCCCCCCTCGGACACCCTCAGTGTCCCCCCTCGGACACCCTCAGTGTCCCCCCTCGGACACCCTCAGTGTCCCCCCTCGGACACCCTCAGTGTCCCCCCTCGGACACCCTCAGTGTCCCCCCTCGGACACCCTCAGTGTCCCCCCTCGGACACCCTCAGTGTCCCCCCTCGGACACCCTCAGTGTCCCCCCTCGGACACCCTCAGTGTCCCCCCTCGGACACCCTCAGTGTCCCCCCTCGGACACCCTCAGTGTCCCCCCTCGGACACCCTCAGTGTCCCCCCTCGGACACCCTCAGTGTCCCCCCTCGGACACCCTCAGTGTCCCCCCTCGGACACCCTCAGTGTCCCCCCTCGGACACCCTCAGTGTCACCCCTCGGACACCCTCAGTGTCACCCCTCGGACACCCTCAGTGTCACCCCTCGGACACCCTCAGTGTCACCCCTCGGACACCCTCAGTGTCACCCCTCGGACACCCTCAGTGTCACCCCTCGGACACCCTCAGTGTCACCCCTCGGACACCCTCAGATTGTCTTCCTGGGAAATTACCTGGTTCACTTTTAATTGTAAAATTTGCAAGAGACACCAATGCCAATAGTGCAGGATGCCATGAAGATTGAAAAGAGTAGGAAGGAGAGCTAGACAAATTAGGAAGAAGTAATTAACTAATTTGGGTATCCCTGTTGAGAATGTGAGAAGAAACTGGGTCAGTTAAGAGAAGGGCAGAAGCTCCAATATTAATGCAATGATAAAGGGAATTAGTGGGTTATTTTATATTCTAGATTGAAGGCATATATTTTGTCACTAGCATGGCAATAACATTGTTAATTCATTATTTTAGGATGCCCTATGTGTGGTAATTGTGTTCCAGTCCATTATAAACTCGTTTTAACACTTGTGTTCAGTGAGTGAGAAGTTCTTAAAAAGAGCTGACCAATCTTAATTTAAAATTAACCATTTGATAAGTTGCCAACAGAATTTAATTGGATTTATATCAGTTAAGATGCTAGTTGGTTTCTTTTTGAGAATGGCTGAACTCTGGTGGTATTAATATTCAGTTTATTTCATGTGTGCAACTTGCTTGTTCTTATTTCTCCCCCTTTACAAATGGTCTGTTTATAATGACTTTGAAATGAAATGCATAACTCGCTATTAGCTATTTGACAAATTTCCCTGGTTTAAGACATTTTCCAGGGTAATCTGAGGTAGATTGTACACTTTTCAGGACCAAAAATTTGAGCAACAGGTGAAACTAGCCATTTCATGCTGCTACAATGCAGGAGCAACATGAGGGGTATCCTCCACTAACAGGATGCTACCCTCAAGCCAAAAAGACATTCTGCCTATCTCACAAACGAGTAATGTGGTATATGAATTTCAGTGCCGGTGCGATGCCAGGTATGTAGGCTGTATTTTCCAACAACTGGTGGACCGTATCAAACAGCATGTCCCTTTGGCTGCTCGCAACAGCCAAAGTACTGACCATACCCAACCAGCCAGTGCTTGCAGAACTCTTAAGATAAGTGTCCAACATTAGGTGTGATTCTGTGATTGGACAGCACTTGTTAAACAATTCTGATTCTGGTAAGAATTACACTGACAACCGACTTAAGGCTATCAGTTGGGCTAACAGTGTGGCTCACCTACGCATGCTAGAAGCTACGTATATTCACACATGGGGCCCTGTCCTTTGCAGATAGAAGGAGCATGTCTACACATTACACCTTTTTCAACTAAAAAGCTTGAGGGACAGCTATTCCCTGGTTCATTCTCCAGGGCAATGCCTTGACTAATCAGAGCTGACTGCCTGGTTTGAATTTAAACAAGAGTTTGGCAGTTAACTTTTTCCTGGTGCATTCTCCATGGCAATCACTATCCACTTGCCAACTAATTAGTACTCTCTTCTAATGTAGTATAAATTGTTGTTCCCTTTACAATTGGTATCCTGGCGAATCTGTCCTGATGAGTGCAAGATGAAAAGCTTTGACAGCACACTTCATTTCAGCAATAAAAAAGGGAAGTGTTAAAGGGGGAAATGTTGGAGATGTTTAAGAACCTTGCTGTGTTCAAAGTGAATAATTTGGCCATTGGTAATATCGTGACCTTGTGAGTTCTTGGAGGGCACTTATTTGAATTTCTACAGGTACTATAATTCATTATAAACTGAGAACTTGACATTTAGAAAAATGCTATATTTGGGCTAGACCTGTACACCTTGAGCCCATGTTCTTGTTCAGATGGTAGAATGATCGGTTAATTCCTGTTTTCTACTAAATTATGGTCATTTATCAGCAATATTCCCTAAATAGATTCTTACTGTAATAGTATATCTGTTAATGGATTAAAGCACCTGTATGTTGGTTTGGGACTGAAAAAGCATTTTGTGGGTTTTGGACTGGTCTGTGTTGTGACAGGCACTTGCGTGCTCTGTCTGGTCCTAAATTAGAATAATGCTGTGATTTTACTTTAGAACTTTGTTTGAAAATAAGTACCTTCTTAAAACAGAAAAGAACGTTACGTTTTCTCCAATATGTGGTCAGTTAGGCGTACCATGGAGGACTGTTGATGTACTGTTGCTCATCTGAAGGCAGAGGGTGGCCTGTCTGGCTATTCTGAGAATCAGCAGTAACTGGCTGTTATAGTAAATGGCTATATAGTACACTACAAGGGGAATAGTTGGACAACATGCAAGGTCTTGAAAGATTTTTGAAGGGGTGATTGAAGAGATGTTTTATAGGAAGCTTTGGAAAGTAAACAAGAGAGACTTACAATTACACAGTGTCATTGAGTATGTTTGGGGTATCCTAATATGCTTTACAGCCAATGATATACTATTGAAGTGTCGTCACTGGCATGCTGCAAGAAATGGTCAGACAATTTGTGCATTGCAAGCTCCCACAAGCAGCAGTGAGATAACAACTGGATAATCTGTTTTAATGATGGTGGTTGAGGGCTAAATATTGGCCAGAACACTGGGGAGAACTCTGCTATCCTTCTAAATAGTGCTGTTGTATCTTTTACATTCACTTGAGAGGGCAGATGGATACTTGGTTAATGTTTCATCTGAAAGGTGGCACCTCTGACAGCTTTGTACGACCTCAGTACTGCACAGGAGTGTGCGTAGATTTTATGCTCAAGTCAGTAGAGTGGTTCTTAAATGCATGGCCTTCTGATTTGGAGGTAAAAGAGCAACCACTGAGCACCAGAGTAGGGAAAGGATTAGTAAGGCAGTGACTCTGGAAAGGATTCAGAGGGCAGGAGCATATTGCCTGCATCCCACTGATAATGAAGCAGAAACAAGTGGGGGTCAGATAATGAATCTGCAGGTTGGGGTATGCAAGAAGTTTTCCATCATGGGGTGTTGTGAGCACATGAAGTGGATTGAAAATGAAGATCTTGAAATTGATTTGCTGGAAGACGGGGAGCCAGTGCAGCTGGGAAAGGGTGGGCATATGGGACTTGGGTAGGTATGGCCTAAGGCTACAGAATTCTGGATTAGCCCCACAATTTATGTAAGGTCAGAGATGGGAGAGGTGGCCTGAGAGACTCGTCCCTTGAGATAGTGAAGTGTAGATGAGGGCCTCTGTAGCAGAGTAGGTGTGAGTGGGTCACTTAACTGTGTACAGTTGGTTTTGGAATATAATGGGATGAATAAGAACTGGATATGGTTAGCAAATGGCCTGGATTTTCCTCAAGTTCTGTCGAAGGGTCATGAGGACTCGAAACGTCAACTCTTTTCTTCTCCGCCGATGCTGCCAGACCTGCTGAGTTTTTCCAGGTAATTCTGTTTTTGTTTTGGATTTCCAGCATCCGCAGTTTTTTTTTTTCTCTGGATTTTCCTCGTTGAGTTCCAACAAATATATCCAGGTATCAGCAATTCAGCAAGATTTGCTGTAGTGCTAATCTGATGCAGCAGGGGGCAATGTTGTCATTGTGGCAGAGCGAGTGCAGCTACAGCTCTGTCTGGCTGCAGAAGTCGTGCTCTTGGATTGTTAGCAATGATATATGTATCTGTTAACTGCCTTCCTCTAATAGCATATGTAGTGTAATTGACGTTCATTTAAATTAGTGAAAACTTTAAATGCAGATCCTTCTGAAACAATACTTGTTAAATTTGGAGCACTTGCATAGCTTATGTACATAATGCATTTTAGATGTTATGCGATAGAATGCCTGAAAAGATCGGTTTACTGTAGCCAGCACTGGAAGATTATAATGAAGTTGTTTTTATGTTAGGTTAATATATGATAGCTCACAACACACAAGTCTTTCACAGCCAGCTGCATCCCAGGATTAATGAAGGTTGCAGGTCAGTAAAATGTGGTTACAAATGAGGTCTTGCCAGTCACTGTCCTTTGCAAGTTTGGTGTGGTTGCTTTCGGGTTGCAGCCAACTGTAGAAAATCCATCTTCGAGAGACAAGATCATTAAGATGGGACTTGGCTAAATACAAAAACCAGCATCAGACCCTTGTAAAATGCCATTGAATTTATATTTTCATTGGTGTTGTATGTTCAAAGGAAAAACTTGGGAGTGGGGGAGCTGAAATTCAAGTTCGGTTAAATTATAGTTTTGATTTTGATGGATTTTTTTCATTCTTATAGCTACTGCTTTGTCTCTACCTACAGTAAAGTAGTTAAAGGGTTGACTTTATGTAGCACTGTGCTTCCACCATTCTGCTTGTCTGATGGTATTTAATTGGAGTTTAAACTCCGCATTGGTCTGATGGATGATGTGTTATAGATAAGTAGCAATATCCCAATGAGGTTTCAGTCTGTTCCAGTATTTGATGGATGATGTGTAATAGATGCCTGACAATATCCCAGTGAGGCTTTTGGCCTATATCTGATTCTGATGAGTGATAAGTGCTCTCTATCCAACAGAATTGTTCTGGGATTTTGGCTTGTGCCTGAGCTTAATGGATAAGATATTTTGGGTATTTTACAATATTTGTATGTAGTTTGTACTTTTTCCTCAGCTTGAAGGATGACTTGTTAGTCTCCCCTCTCTTTCCACACCCAGGTATTCTATATTTCCAGTAGTTCTTGTTGCCACGTACCATTTAAGTATAGACAGGTGATTTGACCCCTATTATAAGGTTGTTTGGTGTCTCACTAAGGTCTGGAGGCTTGTAAGGTTAAACATTGAGTGTTCATTGGTAATCCATAACCATATATGTATCCAGGGTGCTGTCTTCATGCTGGGTCCTTCCAGACTCGACTCTATACACTGTCTACTATCATGTGACTCTACATATTACCGTGGAAGATACTGTTCTCCAGTCCCACATTGCCTCTTGCTGTGCTGACCATCCTTATACTACAATCCCATTGGTTGCCAGTATTGCTTCCAAAGTTTGCAACTGCACCCTTCCTTATTCCCAATTTTACCTTATTTATTAGGGTACATGTGGCCTTCTGTTATCTTGCTCAGCTTGTTGTACAGTAAGTTTTAATTGCAGGTGGACTATTCGACAATGTATCTGTAAGAACCAAGCTTCGATTCTATTCTCTAATACCTGGGGAGTTCCAAGATAGTTGACGAAGAGCCCTGGCTAATTCCTTTTCCACTGTCTAGCTTGGGAATGGTGCAAGCTCCTAATCTGTCAGATTTGCTGAACTCAATTTTACAATTGAGCATAGATCTGAACCGATCCTAAGCTTTAGGAATTCAAAAATATAAAATAAGGCTAATACAAAAGCAAATTATTGCTGATGCTGGAAATCTGAAATAAAAATGGCAAATACTAGGAATGCTCAGCAGGTGTCTGAAGTTCTGTGGAGAAAGAAACAGTTAATGTTTCATGGCTGCTATTTCAGTTCTCTACCTTGCTCCCATTCTGACCTTTCTGCCCATAGCCTGCTGCAATGTTCCAACGTAGCTCAATGCAAGCTTGAAGAACAGCAGCTCATCTTTTGATAGGAAACTTCACAGCCTTCTGGACTCAAGATTGAGTTCTGCAATTTTAAACCATAACTTCTGCCCCCATTTTGTTTTGTGTTTCTTTGCTGATTCGTTTTTCGTCCTGTTGATTTCTACCTCGGTATCTGAGGAGTTCTGAATGGTCCTGACCACAGTTCAATCATCAGTGAATATCCTCACTTCTGTCATTATAATGGAGGGAATGTCATTGATGAAGTAGCTAAAGATAGCTAGACCTAGGACCTCGCAGTAATGTCCTGGACCTGAGATGTTTAGCCTCCAACAACCATCTTCCTTTGTGCTAGGTATGACTAATCAGTGTAGAGTTTTCCACCTGATTCCCATTTACTTCAGTTTTGCTAGGGCTCCTTGATGTTGTACTGAGTCAAATGCTGCCTTGATGTCAAGGGCAGTCACTCTCACCTCTGAATTCAACTTTTTTCTCCCCCATGTTTGGACCAAGTCTGTAATGAGGCCTGGAGCTGAGTGGCTCTGGGGAACCCAAATTGAGCATTGGTGGGTAGGTTATTGTTGAGTAAGTGCCACTTACATCTTCCATCACCTTTCATCACTTTGTTAATGATCGAGAGGAGGATGATGAGGTGGTAATTAGCTGGATTGGGTTTGATTTGTTTTTTTTTAGACAGGACATATCTGAATAATTTTCTACATTGTCGGGTAGATGCTTGTGTTGTGTTGGAACAGCTTGGCTCTGGGTGCGTCTAGCTCTGGAGCACAAATCTTCAGTAATATTGCCAGGATGTTGTCAGGGGCCATAACCTTTGTTGTGTTTCGTGCCTTCAGCTGTTTCTTGATATCATATCAAGTGAATTCAACTGGCTGAAGACTGGACCTTAGGAGGCTGAGGTGGATCGTCTACTTGTAGCTGAGGATGGTTACAAATGCTTCATGCTTGCCTTTCGTAATGATGTGCTGGGCTCCCCCATCATTGTGGAGTTGTTTGGTTATCCACTGCCAATCACCGCTAGATGTGGTGCATCAGCATGAGCTTTAAGCTGATCTATTGGTTGGTTCTATCTTTTGCATGCTGCTTCTGTTGTTTTCTGTCATCATTACTGAGACTCGCTTTTAGTTCCAGATTTATTAATTAAATGAATTTAAATTCCACCAGCTGCCATGGCGGGATTTGAACTTGTATCCCCAGAACATTTGTGGGTGCCTCCAGATTACTTGTGCAGTAACATTACCTCTATGTCACTGTCCCCTTGACTCTGTTCATGTGGAGAAATTATTTCAACTGGACAAGTTTGGGAGGACCTGGGTCACACTAAGGGCCAGGGAGACAAATTGTGGACCCTGGTGTTTCTCCTGTTTCCGAGCACCCTTTTGTCCCAAATTTAACCTTAATCATGCATGATATTTTTTCTCCTTTCATGATTCACCAATCAGTTCACCAAGCAATCACAGGTCCTAGTAAAATGATAACTCCCATTGTTGGTATCTGGTTGCAGATATCATCTAGTATAATATAAAGCACAGGTCATTAATATTAAGATCAGCAACAATACAATGCATTGTTAGTTTGTGTGCATCCTGTAGGTGATCCCACTGCAACTATTAAACAAAATAGAGAGAGTAAATTTTACTTTAACAACGTTGTGCAGTATTGTTAATTTGACAGGAAAATATTAGTTATTTATAACACTCTGGAGATGAGAACACTGATTTCGGTGACTGCCTGTAAGATGTTCTACACGTTGCATCATATGGACGTGGTGACAGTGAATTCATATTTGGGGTAAAGATTCAATACTTGCAACCCAGATGAACTAAGATCTTTTCCATTCTGTAGAAGTAGAAGGACATTTTCTTCTACCTGGGTGCATGATATTATTCAAGATAATTATTTCATACAAGGGGTGTAATTGATTCTGTTTTATCAGTAATCTCACAAGGTTGAAAGATCAAATGACTCCTGATCACAACTGATTGAACAATGTAGATCTTCACTTTCAGTGTGAAGTGTTGGAGCCCTCTGGTGTCCCTGTACAACACAAATTTTAAGAGATTAGAGGACAAAGACTGGTTCACAATGGTATTTTCTTGATCAGTAAGTCTGAAGATTCTGCTGCTTCTCACTACAATATATTTTCAACATCTACTAGGGCAACACAACTTTATCACGATATTTCAATACTTCAAAAAAAACTCCTAAAAAAGCACCAAGATAGAGTGGGATAATAGGTAAGTAGACAAAAGGATAAGATTGAAGTCAATGGAAAAGACTCTTTGACAATTATGTGCAGTTTAAAACAGGTTACTGATTCACAATGAGCTCATTACACACTCCTATCCTCAATTTCACTCCACAAAGCCTGATCACAGTAAACTTTCATTAGCAACAAAATAAACAACTCCAGCCATGGTTCCACCCTCTTCACAGGATAATTATGGATGACGAAGGCCATCTAGCCCAGTTCATTTCATCCATCCCAGAATGACATACTAAAGTATATATTATGAGCAGGAGTAGGCTATTTGGCTCCTTGAGCCTGCTGCGCCATTTGATAACGTTGCATACGTTATACCAGTGACTACAACTCAGAAGTACTTGAATGGCTAGAAAGTGATTAGGGACGTTGTGAAAGGTGTTGTATAAATGTAAGTTTTGTCTTTCTTTTGTTACACCTGCATACATTAGGCAGAGTGATTGTAACAATGGTGAAATTGGAGGCCTAATGCTGATAATCACAGAGCAATCAATGATGTTATAAAGAAATCACTATGCTTACAAATTCAACTCTGTAGCTAATATAACCTTACCATTCTGACTTCTCTGGTGCCAGCCCACTGTTGTACAATTATGTTGTACACTATGAATTTACAGCCTATCCATAGGTTCCATTTGATGTTGCATTACATTTGCACTAAATAAATGTGCAAATAGTATTTGAAACAAATTCTAATTGTTCGAGGTGAGAGAGGAGCAGGCAAAGGAAAAGAAGCTTTTAGAAGGTACAAGGGAAGCAACTTAGTGGAGTACAGAAAGTGCAGGGTGGAGCTTAAGAAAGCAATTAGGAGAGCAAAGAGGGGACATGAGAAAGCTCTGGCTCGTAAAAGTAGGGAAAATCCCAAGATATTCTATAAGTATATCAATGGGAAGAGGATAACCAGGGAAAGAGTAGGTTCTCATAAGGGACCAAGGGGGCAATCTATGGGTGGAGCCAGAGGACATCACTAGAGTGTTGAATGAATACTTCACATCCATCTTCACCCAAGAGAATGAGGATGAAGGTATTGAACTCGGGGAGAGAGACTGCGAGGTTCTTAAGCAAATTGATGTAGGGAGTGACAGGGTATTGGAGGTGTTGGCAGGCTTAAAAGTGGACAAATCTCCAGGTCCAAATGATTTGTGTCCCAGAATGCTGAGGGAGGCAAGGGAGGAGATCGCAGTGGCTCTGACCCAAAATTTTGATTCCTCTCTGGCCGCAGGGGAGGTGCCAGAGGACTGGAGAATAGCTGATGTGGTTCCGCTATTTTAAGAAGGGTTGTAGAGATAAACCAGGGAACTACAGGCCAGTGAGTCTCACATCAGTGGTAGGGAAACAATTGGAGGAAATTCTGAAGGAGAGAATCTATCTCCACTTGGAGAGGCAAGGTTTGATCAGGGATAGTTAGCATGGCTTTGTCAGAGGGAGGTCATGCCTAACAAGTTCGATAGAATTTTTTGAGGAGGTGACCAAGTGTGTAGATGAGGGCAGTGCAGTTGATGTAGTTTATATGGATTTCAGCAAAGCCTTTGACTGGGTCCCACATGGGAGACTTCTAAAGAAGGCAAATGCACATGGGATACAGGGTAATTTCATAAGGTGGATTCAAAATTGGCTTAGGTGTAGGAGACAGAGGGTGATGACAGAAGGATACTTTAGTGACTGGAAACCAGTGTCCAGTGACCTGTGCTCGGTCCCCTATTGTTTGTCATTTGTATAAGTAACATAGGTGACTGTCGGGGATAGGATTAGTAAGTTTGGAGATGACACAAAGATTAGCCGGGTGGTTGACAGTGAGGATGAGTGTCTTGGGCTACAGGAAGATATAGGCGGGATGGTCAATTGGGCAGATAATTGGCAGATGGAATTTAACCCTGAAAAGTGTGAAGTGATACCATTTTTGGAAGGAGTAATTTGACAATGAAGTATTCAATGAACGGCATGACACTAGGAAGTTCTGAGGAACAAAGGGACCTTGGCGTGAGTGTCCATAGGTCTCAGGGGTATGTTAGTGGGTGGTGAAAAAGGCATATGAGACACTTGCCTTTGTCAATCGAGGCATAGATTACAAAAGTAGGGAGGTCATGTTGGAGTTGTACAGAACCTTGGTGAGGCCACAACTGGAGTACTGTGTGCAGTTCTGGTTGCCACATTCACCAGGATGTTGCCTGGGATGAAACATTTAAGTTATGAAGAGAGATTGGATAGACTTGGGTTGTTTTCGTTGGAGCAGAGAAGACTGAGGGGTGACCTGATCGAGGTGTACAAGATAATGAGGGGCATGTTCAGGGTGGATAGGGAGCAGCTGTTCCCCTTAGTTGAAGGGTCAGTCACAAGGGGACATAAGTTCAAGGTGAGGGGCAGGAGGTTTAGGGGGGATGTGAGGAAAACGTTTTTTTACCCAGAGGGTGGTGAAGGTCTGGAATGCACTGCCTGGGAGGGTGGTGGAGGCAGGTTGCCTCACATCCTTTAAAAAGTGAGCACTTGGCATGTCATAACATTCAAGACTATGGGCCAAGTGCTGGTAAATGGGATTAGGCAGGGAGGTCAGATGTTTCTCACGTGTTGGTGCAGACTCGATGGGCCAAAGGGCCTCTTCAGCACTGTGAGATTCTGTGATTTTGTAAATTAAGTGGAAAAATGTAATTAATAATTTAATTCCAACAGCAAAAGAAGTGTGTGACAGCAAAATCACAAGGGAAGCACTGAAGTCATGGGATTGGGTTTCTGTAAAGGCCCTTTTATGGTAAAAGTCTTATGCGGTTACTCTGTGATTTCAAGGGATTTTTTTTTGCCAAGGTTACAGGATCCCTCACCTCCTGAGAAATTTTAGTCCCACAATGTGATCACCTGCTATATTTTAAACAGGATGGTGCAGAGTGAGGTGAACACAGGATGGAGTAGAGATTTGTAAAATCTTTCTCTAAGCAATCACTAAGTGACAAATAGGGATTTCATTCCCAGGCTTTGCAAGAGTAATAAAAAGGGTGATAGTCAACACCTTGTTTTCCATCTAAATATTGTGGCTACAAGAGCAGGTTAGAGGCTAGGAATAGTATGACGAGTAACCCACCTCCAGACTCCCCAGAGCCTGTCCACCATCTACAAGGCACAATTCAGGAGTGTGATGGAATACTCCCTACTTGCCTGGATGAGTGCAGCTCCCACAACACTCAAGAAGCTGGACACCGTCCAGGACAAAGCAGCCTGCTGGATTGGCCCAACACCCACAAACATTCACTCCTTCCACCACCGACGCACAGTAGCAGCAGTGTGTACCGTCTATAAGATATACTGCAGGAATTCACAAAGACTCCTTTGATAGCACTTTCCAAACCTTCGACCACTACCATCTAGAAGGACAAGGGCAGCAGATTCATGGGAACACCACTACCTAGAAGGTCCCCTCCAAGTCACTCACCATCCTGACCTGGAAATATATCGATGTTCTTTGACTGTCGTTGGGTCAAAATCCTGGAACTCCCTTCCTAACAGCACTGTGGGTGTACCCACACCACATGGACTGCAGTGGTTCAAGAAGGCAGCTCACCACCACCTTCTCAAGGGCAACTAGGGATGGGCAACAAATGCTGGCCCAACCAGTGAAGCCCACATCCCATGAATGAATAAAAAATAAATATACTGATTTAAATTCAAAACAATTTTGAGAAGTGTGTAATATTTAATTTTGTGGCACTGTAAGTTAAAACTTGCCCCTGATCTTGCCCCCCCCACCAACCCTCTGACTGCACCATAACCTCCCTTCCAAGTTGCCCTGCATCCCTTCCAAGCCACCTGTCCACAACATCTCTTCCAACCTCCTCTCCCCCCATCCACCAACGCTCTCTCTAATTTCCCCTGCAACCCCCCCCTAATGTCCCCGTATCCTCTCCCTGCAATCCCCCCTCTAACCATCCCTACCTCTGACACCACTGCCCCCACCACCACTATCATGACACATATGCCCCTGCCCCCTCACCGACAAAGCCCCCCACCCCTGCGCACACCCTCCCCCTATTCCACACCACTTCCCTCCAGAGCATCCGATTTGTCCTAAAATTACAGGGCTATCACTTAGCATTTTCAACCAACTCAACTGCTGTGCTGCTTTCTGACGTTCGTGCAGCTTTTGTTTTTTCTGGCAGGCTTTTGAAAAGAAAAATCAGAATCACGAGGCTGCCTGAAGGTCTGAAGCAGTCCAGCAACTCCGTGAAATTGACCTGAAAGACCAGGTTTAAAAAATCAGAGCCTTCAGCGTGAGAATTCTAATTACTTTTAAGCCGGTCTTTGAGGTCTGTAGCTCTGGCTGCTCAGTGTGGACAACAAGAAACTTATAACATCAAGCCTTGGCCCCGGTGTTTGGCACCATCTGCAAACCCCACTGTCCTAGGCCCTGGTCACATCTACAGGCTACGCAGAAGCAGAAATTGGTTGGATGTTGGATGGTTGTTCTTCTGTAGTGAACTATGGATCTGCGGACACGTGCAGTGAATGTTAATTCACAGTATACGTTTGAGGGATAGCTGAACCTGTTTCTAGTTGGGGAGGTGATCACTGTACAAGAGAGAGCTATTCTAAATATGTCAAGGTCATTGTGATCTCTTGAACTAGAAGGGATTGGAGAGGGATTTTCCTGATTTTTGTCTCTACTTGGCCTGAGCTTTTTGATCTATTTTTCACTTCTCTCAAGAATTTAAAAGACCCCAGGTGGGGTGTGTTATGGACTGAGAGAGGTGGTGGGATAACTTTCCCCCTTCTTACTCAACTCTTGGTTGTCCACAAAAAGATGTGCATTTTAGAGGGAGTGTGCAAAACCTTTTGCATATTATGGCTTTTAATAATAGATATCAAACAGGTTTTCTTGTAAGTTTAAATCAAAAGCAAAGATGATTGTTTATACACACACTACCTTGAAATGTAAATGCACCGGAAACACATAAGTAGAGATGAATTCTGGAGTTGTGTTATGCACCAAAGTTATTTACAGAATAACAAGCAAATCAAATGTTTAAATTAATAGAATCAAGTGTTGCAGGCCTGATGGGTTTTCTTTTGTGGTTCTTTGAAGATAAAAATGGAGCTTCTGGATTCCACACGGAGTTGTGGCCAAGTTTCAGTATAGACAGTTTATTGCAGATGAATACAAATTAGCCCCTTGCTCACTGCCTGGGTTGACTGGTTGTAGTAGGCAAGGTCCTTTCTCCTGGCCCCTCTTGTGTTCTGTTTACCTCAAGACTGACTTGCCCCTCACTGATTCTTGGAATAATGAAATGTGTTATCTGAAGTCAGTATATTGATCTTGTGACCACATGATTGATATTCTATTGTCCATGCAAATGATTTGAAGTTAGAAATCATTGCTACACAATGGAGGATGAATGGTGGCTGTTCACACCTGCTTGTGATAAACTTCCCTCATTGCTGTCTTGAAGTTTCAAATTCGCAAACACTGGGGACTATTGTAGTTGACTTCCAGACAATGGGGGGCTGTAAATTCTACAAGTGGTCTCACATTTTGAATGCCTTTTCAAGGGAGGTCACTTCACCCATAGTCATTTACATTTTAGGACTTTCCAGAAGCATACTCGACGTAAGTTAATTCTTCTCTGGCTGCAAACTTTCTGGTAGCCATTTTGGGAGAGTATAGTGTCCATTATTCTATGTTTCTTCCATTTTAAAAAAATAGAGTCCATATTGAATGCAGTTCATATCTTAAAAGTTATGAGCATGACATGCTTTCACTGGGCGTTACAAGTGGGACATGGCTGTATCATAATGCATAGGGCAATCACACCTTTATGGGATGGGCAGGATGGACAAGTTGACCTTTTCCTGTCAGACTTATTTATATGTTTGCATCTAAGTGCTTTGGGACATTTTAAAAGTGTGTTAAGGTTTTCGATAAGTATAAAGTCTCTTGTGCTTACTTCAGGGCCTTTTAGATGATGGAAGCTGAACTTCACTGCATACCCCAATTGTTACTGTCATTGATTCTTCAATTGGTATCGGCAACTCAACAGACTTTTCTTCAATAAGGCTTTATCTAATGAATTATTGTGACATAGGCTTGCGATGATCCTGTTAGGTTTCTTTGGCTCCTAAGGAGCAACAATACTTGTGATCCTTGGGCTTTGATCAAATCCTGATCAATAAGAAGCAATGTGTCTTTTTCAAATTAAGCTTCTCTCTCTCCTTGCCTCCCCTCCCACCTCTGTACTCAAACTTGCACATAAGCCATGGCCTGAGCCTTATAATTAATCACTGCAAGATACCAGTGTTACTGTAATCATGAAGCAAAATTGAATCTCCAATTTTTACTGAAAGCATTCTTTCCTCTCAAGTTATGAAGTGCTTTTGAATAGTGCCGGTGAAGATGTTGCCTTATTTATTTAGTCAGGTACTCTGTCTTTGCCTATCAGCATTTCAGTGAGTGTGCATTTGGTAGTGTTATATGCTGTGGTTTGAGATGATAATAGAAAAGAGAGTATCATGTAACTTGTGGCACCTTATTGATTTCATCATCTTCCTTGCCTGTTTGAAAACATTTGCACTTTAAAGATCAGTTGATGATAATATATGCAATATACCACTTATGGTAATTGTTTGCATAGAAGACCAGCTGGGTCAAATGGCCTGTTTGTGTGTTAGGAACATAGGAACAAAGTAGGCTATTTAGCTTCTGGAGCCTATTTCACTATTCAATGACACAATGGCTGGTCTGTGACCTAACTCCATACAATCACTTTTAAAATTCCTCTGAGTAATACATAGATACTAATTTCACACACAAATACACAGATGTAAAGGCCTTAATAATAGGCGTTATCAGACAGGGAGCCAAGCTTAAACTGATAACATGCACCTGGTTTTTACAGAAGTATGTTGTTTTGTTTCTCAAGAATTGTTCAAGACAAAGAGGTCTAACAGTTAGACAATCATGTTATTCAAATGCAACAGATTTTCTTTATAGTACAAATTTAAGTAAACAAATCAGTCTGTCGCAGGAACATAGTTGAGTCGATACCTTAAAAGGTTTCTTCATAGCTGAGACTTTATACTTTGATTGTATGTATAAACTAGTTTGATATTTGGTTGAATATCCTACTTAATTTTATTCCCTTAAGTGGATATGAGGTTTGCATTTGCTTTATTTAGGTGAATTAGTTTATCTTGCGTTTACACTCTTTAATATTCAAAACTTCACTATAATGTAACCCAAGATTTAAGCTTATAATAAAGTATTATAATAACCAATAAAAAGGTTTGTAGTCTCAGTCCCTAAACCTATGGATCCTAACTCTTCTAGAATTCTTACAGAATCCTATAATTATGTTCCGAGAGAGGTTACCCCATAAGAAAAACAATTCTGAATGAACAGTGTATTTTCTTTTGAGATATCTTTATTTTGTCTAAATTCCTGGGGAAACGACATTAGTTAAGGTTTTAAAGTAGCAAATTCAAAAGAATGGAGTTACCCTTGCCGGGGTGGGATGGTCGTAAAGATAACAGAACTCTAACAAGACTTGTATTCATATAGCCCCTTTCATCGCCTTGGGATGTCCCAAAGAATTTTACAGCCAGTGAAGTACTTTTGACATATAGCCATTATTGTAATGTGGAAAATGTAGCAGTTAACATGCACTGGGCAAGGTCCCAGAAGCAGTAGTGTGATGATGGCTAAATAATCTTTTTTTAGTGATGTTGTTTTGAGAGATAAATGTTGTCCAGGACAAGTTATTACAGTCAAGTGAAAGTTTTGTCCAACTAGCTTGTATCCAACACAAACCAGACAGAAAATGGTTCAATTTAATTGTGCTAGAGATTATTCATCTGATGTAAAACTGGTTTGTGAATTGGATCAGCATCATGTTTAAAATATGAGGTATGAATGATCTGGAACCATTTTCTGTATGGTTGATACAAACTTGCTACACAAAACTTTCACTTGACTGTTGTAATCCGTCCTGGATGGTATTTCTTTCTCAGCTGACATTATTAAAAGTTAATAAAATTACCTGATTATCACACTGCTTTTTGTGGGATCTTGCTATGCACAAATTAGCTCCTGTGTCTCCGACATTAATGGGGGAGATGGTAGTGTAGTGGTAATGTTACTGGACAAGTAATGCAGAGGCCCAGACTAATATTCTGGGTTCATAGGTTCAAATCCCATCATCGCAGCTGATGGAATTTAAAATTCAATTACTTAATAAATCTGGAATATAAAGCTGGTCTCAGTAATGATGACCATGACAACTATGAGATAGCCATTCAAACTTAAACTAATATAATGGTTATGGTTAGCCAGTCAAACACAGACTGATATAATGGTCAAGGGCCAGATTTCTCCTGTGCCCAGCACACCCCTGCCCCAAAACCCTCGTTTCATCTCCCTACTTGCATCAAATGCTGCTGGACCAGGTACAATATGCTCAATGTAAATGCAGCTCCGTTCATGACACCTCAAGCCCAAACTTATAAAAAAAAACCTATTCCCTATTTGTTCCTGTCACTTTCCTCTGCAGTTCATGCCAGTTAAAAAAACTGTATTTGTATAGCATATTTCACAACTTCAGGATATTCCCAAGTGCTTTGGTACTCTTTGGAGCACAATTACTGTTGTTTTCTTTTATTTTATGGGATGTGGGCATCATCGTCTTCGTCTCTGGGCTCACTTCTTTGGGCAGGAGTCCTCTCAATGGATCCTTTTACCCACCTCCAATATTCTCCCTCCACCTGGATCCCTCCCTCTGGATTCTTACCTTCTCTTGATCTTTTCATTGAGAACTGTCGGCACGACATTAGTTGTCTCAATTTCTCTGCTCCTCTCACCCATTCTAATCTGTACTGCACTCCGTTCTCTCAGGTCCAACCCCATCAGCTGACAAGGGTGGTGCTGTTGTTGTCTGGCGCACTGACCTCGACCTCGCGGAGGCTGAGCGCCAACTCGTGGACACTTCCTCCTACCTCTCCCTGGACTATGACCCCACCACTGAACATCAAGCAATTGTTTCCAGGACTGTCACTGACCTCATCTCCTCTGGAGATCTTCCTCCCACAGCTTCTAACCTGATAGTTGCCCAACCTCGGACAGCCCGCTTCTATCTCCTACCCAAAATCCACAAACAGAACTGTCCCGGTAGACCTTGTGTCAGCTTGCTCCTGCCCCACGGAACTCATTTCTCGTTATCTTGACTCCCTTCTCTCTCCCCTTGTCCAGTCCCTTCCCACCTACATCCGTGATTCCTCCGACACCTTACGTCACATCAACAATTTCCAGTTCCCTGACCCCAGCCGCTTCCTCTTCACCATGGACGTCCAATCCCTCTACACCTCCATCTCCCACCAGGATGGTCCGAGGGCCCTTAGCTTCTTCCTCGAACAGAGGCCCGAACAACCCCCATCCACCACTACTCTCCTCCGTCTGGCTGAACTTGTTCTCACACTGAGAACAATTTCTCCTTCAATTCCTCTCACTTCCTCCAAATAAAAGGTGTGGCTATGGGTACCCGCATGGGCCCCAGCTATGCCTCTCTCTTTATAGGGTATGTGGAACATTCCTTGTTCCAGTCCTACTCCGGTCCCCTTCCACAACTCTTTCTCCTGTACATCGATGATTACTTCGGTGCGGCTTCATGCTGTCATCGGGACTTGGAAAAATTTATTAATTTTGCTTCCAATCTCCACCCCTCCGTCATTTTCACGTGGTCCATCTCTGACACTTCCCTTCCCTTCCTTGACCTCTCTGTCTCAATCTCTGGTGATAGACTGTCCACCAATATCCATTACAAACCCACCGACTCCCACAGCTACCTCGACTACAGCTCCTCACACCCCGCTTCCTGTAAGGACTCCATCCCATTCTCTCAGTTCCTTTGCCTCTGTCACATCTGTTCTGATGATGCTACCTTCAAAAACAGTTCCTCTGACATGTCCTCCTTCTTCCTTAACTGAGGTTTTCCACCCACGGTCGTTGACAGGGCCTTCAACCGTGTCCGGCCAATCTCCTGCGCATCCGCCCTCACGCCTTCTCCTCCCTCCCAGAAACATGATAGGGTCCCCCTTGTCCTCACTCATCACCCCACCAGCCTCCGCATTCAAAGGATCATCCTCCGCCATTTCCACCAACTCCAGCATGATGCCACCACCAAACACATCTTCCCTTCACCCCCCTGGCTGCATTCCTTGGGGATCGTTCCCTCCGGGACACCCTGGTCCACTCCTCCATCACCCCCTACTCCTCAACCCCCACCCATGGCACCTCCCCATGCCCACGCAAATGATGCAACACTTGCCACTTCACTTTCTCTCTCCTCACCGTCCAAGGGCCCAAACAGTCCTTTCAAGTGAAGCAGCATTTCACTTGCATTTCCCCCACCTTAGTCTACTGCATTCGTTGCTCCCAATGCGGTCTCCTCTACATTGGAGAGACCAAACGTAAACTGGGCGACCGCTTTGCAGAACACCTGCGGCCTGTCCGCAAAAATGACCTAAACCTCCCTGTCGCTTGCCATTTTAACACTCCACCCTGCTCTCTTGCCCACATGTCTGTCCTTGGCTTGCTGCATTGTTCCAGTGAAGCCCAACGCAAACTGGAGGAACAGCACCTTATCTTCCGACTAGGCACTTTACAGCCTTCCGGACTGAATATTGAATTCAACAACTTTAGATCTTGACCTCCCTCCTCCATCCCCACCCTCTTTCTGTTTCTTCCCCCTTCCTTTTGTTTTTTCCAATAATTTATATAGATTTTTCTTTTCCCACCTATTTCCATTATTTTTAAATCTTTTATGCCCCCCCCCCACCCCCACTAGAGCTATACCTTGAGTGCCCTACCATCCATTCTTAATTAGTACGTTCGCTTAGATAATATCACCAACTTCAACACCTCTGTGTTCTTTTGTTCTTTTGTCTGACATCTTTTGATTATCGCTCCTATCACTGCTTGCTTGTCCCTACAACCACACCACCCCCCTCCACTTCTCCTCTCCCCCCTTCAACCTTAAACCAGCTTATATTTCACCCCTCTCCTTGGATTCAACCAGTTCTGCTGAAGGGTCATGAGGACTCGAAACATCAACACTTCTCCGCCGATGCTGCCAGACCTGCTGAGTTTTTTCAGGTAATTCTGTTTTTGTTTTGGATTTCCAGCATCTGCAGTTTTGTTTTTATCTCTGATATAATGGTTATTGTTCATAATGTGGTTGTTGTTTCTCGCTTTTTGCAGTGATTAGGAACTGTATTGTATTATAATTGGTCTTGACTAATTTAATTAAATTGCCTCCTCGAGCCTTAGTAATCTGTGATAAATACAGTCTTTTGCCTGCTGCAGAAGTAAAAGAGATTTAATATTCTAAGTGTAGGGCTGCATTTAAAAAAAAAAGTCCTATTTTTTCCTTAAAAGATTATTCTCTGTATAAGGAAATTCTAAACCCAATTACTGATGGATTTGCATAATTCAGCATAAATCTAGGAAGGTAAGAAATTGGTATGAGTTCCTGCTTCACGGATGAATGACTGCATATTCATAAGCTGTGCTGGCTGTTATGAGAATGAGGTGAGTTAATCAAAAATTTTAAGAGTTGCTGACCTAAAAAGGTTGTACTAACCTAGAAACGTTATTTATTATTTTAGTGGCTTGGTAAATACTTGTGGTATTGCCATGATTTACTTTCATTCTTCACCATAAGGTATTTGGTAGAAGATTTGGACAGGCAAACACCTTTTCATTCAGTCAGCCTATTTGAATTCTGTATTGGCAGGATCTATTTTTCAGGTGAAACACTGTGCTCCCTGAAGCCCCCATTTGTTTTTGAGTTGCGATATTCTAGTGCAAGGTGAGTAAACCTACGATTTAATCCCTTGAGGCCTTCTATCATAAGTGCAGGAATCATTGAGATGTTCAGAAGATCGACCAGATATATATATTGGACAGGAGAAACTAAGGCATGTGTTACCAGTACTGAGGTAGCCACAGCTTGTGTGTCACCTAATGCACACACTGTCTCCAAATTAAAGCTGTTGCTTACCTATTCATGATTAATGGGAATATGGTAAATACTGTCACCTGCATGAATAAAACGTTTTGATTTTTGTGTTTCAGGAAGTTCAGTGATGTAAAGCAAAGGGCCAAGTATAGCATTCTGGGAGCTGCCTAATGCATAGAGTTCATTCCTAGTGGTGACCTCATGGAAATTAATGCAGAGATGATATCTCCAAGGGGATTGAACTACTACTTTCTGGCTGAACCCTTTTCACTTGCAGAAGAGTTGGTAACCATAGGATGCAGGGTTAGGAAATATGACACAAGCATCAGAGACGGAGATAAGAAATTGCTTAAGCAGCATGTTGTTCTGATCTGGAATGCACTGCTTGAAAGGGTAGTGGTGAAGTTTCAGTAGTAAATTTGAAAAGGTAATTGGTTGCATAATTTAAAATTTGTGGGGCAATGGGGAAAGAGTGGGACAGTGGAAAGCAGGCACATTGGACTCAGTGGTCTTTGTTACATCATCCTACAATTGTAACCCATAATGAATCTGTAAATTCAGCAAACATACAAGTCTGAAAAGAGTTTAGCCACCATTTTTAAAAAAAAATCAAAATTGCTCGCAACAAATTTTGCATAAACAATTTACTTGATTGCTATCAGTTGGAAGGTTGTGGTGCAACTAGAGAATAATCTGAAGCAAATGTTCCCTCTAAGCTCTCTGGTTGCGCAGCAGCCCAAAAGTTCTTGTATAGGCTGCACACAAATTGGCCCTTTAGCTTACCATGCAAGCGCGCAAAAAAAAGGTCAAAGACTTGCCATCATAAACACATTGTCCATGCAAAAAACAAATTAGAGGGTGTGTTTGATTCGAAGTTATTTAAATCATCTGTGTTACTTGATATTTGAATGGGATTGAAGTGCTACTACCAGTGAAGTACTTTTGAAATGTACTTACCGTTGTATTGTAGGAAATGTGGTATACTTATGTTAACACTTTGTTTTCTGAACCTTCTCCGCAACCCCTTTTGACTTTTTGAAACTTCTCTTGAGAATTGAGCCTGACAGTGTGTATCTTGTTGATCTGAGGAGAATACAAATTTATATGGCTCAGCCAAAGACCAGTTTTGTTAGTAGACTCCAGGTGTCTTTTAAGTACTGAAACAAGTCTTTGAAAGTTCTAACAGTCTGATAACTATCAAGCTAGCATGCTGCACTGGTGAGTGCATTTTGTCACAACGTTGTCATATTTTAATACAAGGTTGCCTAGTCCAAGGAAGAAGAATTCTTCTTTGGTTGGTAGCACCTACTTCTGTCTGCAATGAATTGATGTTTTGTCTCACTACTAAAACTGTGTATGTGAAAATAAAGAATTGTTTTGGTTGGATGATATATAGGTTTACTCCCCATTACATTTTTGAGTACTAGTACTAACTTATGCCTTCAGTGGGATGACAAACTTCCTTTACTTTCTATTTGGTGTATCTCTTCAATTGGCTCCATTTGTGTTTCACTTTTCAAAAATTGTGTTTTCTTCACCTTTACTGATGTGTTGGGTGTTCTGTTTTGAGAAGAAAACTTAATGCTTGTAAGGAAAAAAAACTGGAGCGCAGGTAGAGCAACTCGCAATCGTTCTTGTGAGCCACATAGTGAAGTAGAGAGGGTTTCAAACTAAACGTGGGGAATGAGGGATCAAGCTTGGGTAGATATAGAAAATCAAGGGATAGAATTAAGGCAGGAGAGCAAAATAATAATATGGGAAATGAGGGTCAGAGAATGGAAAGAAGGGACAGAGAAAAAACAGAGAAAAGAATACACCAACAGTCAAGTTTAGATGTTACAAAGATAACAAAATACAAAATTAAAGGCTCTGTATCTTGAATGCGCGTAGCATTCATAACAAAGTAAATTGATTGATAGCGTACATTGAAGTAAATAAATATGATCTGAGCTATTACTGATGCATGGCTGCAGGATGACACAGATTCAGTCCTGACTATCGACTGGTATATGACATCCAAGAAGAGTAGGAAGCTAAGTGGAGGTGGAGCACTGTTAATCAAGGATGGCAGTGGTGCTATAGTTAGAGGGTGACCTTGGTTCAGGAGATCAGGATGTAGGTTTGGTTTGGGTAGAGATAAGGAATAGAAGGGGAAAGGAGTCATTAATGGCAGTGGTCTACAGGCCCCCATATCGTCACCACAATGTAGGACAAAGTATACAAGAAGAAAAAAACCAAAAAACTGCGGATGCTGAAAATCCAAACCAAAAACAAAAATACCTGGAAAAATTCAGCAGACCTGACAGCATCTGCAGAGAGGAACACAGTTAATGTTTTGAGTTCGTATGACTCTTCAACAGAACTAAGGAAAAATAGAAAAGAGGTGAAATATAAACTGGTTTGGGGGGGCGTGGGATAGGTAGAACTGGATAGAGGGCCAGTGATAGGTGGAGATAGCTAAAAGATGTCACAGACAAAAGGACAAAGTGGTGTTAAAGCTGGTGATATTATCTAAGGAATGTGATAATAAAGGTACAGATAGCCCTAGTGGGGGTGGGGTGGGGGGAAGGGATCGAAATAGGCTAAAAGGCAGAGATAAAACAATGGATGGAAATACATGTAAAAATAATGGAAATAGGTGGGAAAAGAAAAATCTATATAAATTATTGGAAAAAAGGGGGATCGAAAAGGAGGTGGGGATGGAGGAGAGAGTTCATGATCTAAAATTGTTGAACTCAATATTCACTCCGGAAGGCTGTAAAGTGCCTAGTTGGAAGATGAGGTGCTGTTCCTCAAGTTTGCATTGAGCTTCACTGGAACAGTGCAGTAAGCCAAGGACGGACATGTGGGCATGAGAGCAGGGTGGAGTGTTGAAATGGCAAGCAACAGGAAGGTCTGGATCATGCGGACAGACCGAAGGTATTCCGCAAAGCGGTCACCCAGTCTGCGTTTGTTCTCTCCAGTGTAGAGGAAACTGCATTGGGAGCAGCGAATGCAGTTGACTGAGTTGAGGGAAGTGCAAGTGAAATGCTGCTTCACTTGAAAGGAGTGCTTGGGCCCTTGGACGATGAGGAGAGGGGAAGTGAAGGGGCAGGTGTTGCACCTTCTGCGGTTGCATGGGAAGGTGCCGTGGGAGGAGGTTGAGGTGTAGGGGGTGATGGAGGAGTGGACCAGGGTGTTCTGGAGGAAGCGATCCCTTTGGAATGCTGCCGGGGGGGTGAAGGGAAGATGTGTTTGGTGGTGGCATCATGCTGGAGTTGGTGGAAATGGCGGAGGATGATCCTTTGAATGCGGAGGCTGGTGGGGTGATAAGTGAGGACAAGGGGGACCCTATCATGGTTCTGGGAGGGAGAGGAGGTGTGAGGGCGGATGCGCGGGAGATGGGCCGGACACGGTTGAGGGCCCTGTCAACCACCATGGGTAGAAAACCTCAGTCATGTCAGAGGAACTGTTTTTGAAAATGGCATCATCAGAACAGATGCGACGGAGGTGAAGAAACTGAGAGAATGGGATGGAGTCCTTACAGGAAGCGGGGTGTGAGGAGCTGTAGTCGAGGTAGCTGTGGGAGTCGGTAGGCTTGTAATGGATATTGGTGGACAGTCTTATCACCAGAAATTGAGACAGAGAGGTCCAGGAAGGGAAGGGAAGTGTCAGAGATGGACCACGTGAAAATGACGTAGGGGTGGAAATTGGAAGCAAAATTAATAAATTTTTCAAGGTCCAGACCGGAGCATGAAGCAGCACCGAAGCAATCATTGATGTACCGGAGAAAGAGTTGTGGGAGGGGGCCGGAGTAGGACTGGAACAAGGAATGTTCCACATACCCCATAAAGAGACAGGCATAACTGGAGCCCACGCGGGTAACCATAGCCACACCTTTTATTTGGAGGAAGTGAGAGGAGTTTAGGGAGAAATTGTTCAGTGTGGGAACAAGTTCAGCCAGACAGATGAGAGTAGTGGTGGATGGGGATTGTTCGGGCCTCTGTTCGAGGAAGAAACGGAGAGCGATCAGACCATCCCGGTGGGGGATGGAGGTGTAGAAGGATTGGACATCCATGGTGAAGAGGAGGCGGTTGGGGCCAGGGGACTGGAAATTGTTGATATGATATAGGATGTCAGAGGAATCACGGACGTAGGTGGGAAGGGACTGGACAAGGTGAGAGAGAATGGAGTCAAGATAGCAAGAAATGAGTTCCGTGGGGCAGAAACAGGCTGACACAATCGGTCTGCCGGGACAGTCCTGTTTGTGGATTTTGGGTAGGAGGTAGAAGCAGGCTGTCTGAGGTTGGGAGACTGAGGTTGGAAGCTGTGGAAGGAAGATCTCCAGAGGAGATGAGGTCAGTGACAGTCCTGGAAACAACGGCTTGATGTTCAGTGGTGGGGTCATGGTCCAGGGGGGAGGTAGGAGGAAGTGTCTGTGAGTTGACACTCGGCCTCCGCGAGGTAGAGGTCAGTGCGCCAGACAACAACAGCACCACCCTTGTCAGCAGGTTTGATGACAATATCAGGGTTGGACCTGAGAGAACGGAGTGCAGCAAGTTCAGAGAGAGACAGGTTAGAGTGGATGAGAGGAGCAGAGAAATTGAGACCACTGATGTCATGCCGACAGTTCTCAATGAAAAGATCAAGAGAAGATAAGAATCCAGACGGAGAGGTCCAGGTGGAGGGAGGATATTGGAGGCGGGTAAAAGGATCCGTTGAACGTGGAGAGGACTCCTGTCCAAAGAAGTGAGCACGGAGACGAAGGCGGCGGAAGAAGAATTCAGCATCATGCCGAGCCCGAAAGTCATTGAGATGAGGGCGTAAGGGTATGAAACTAAGTCCTTTGCTGAGCACTGAACGTTCAGCATCGGAGAGGGGAAGGTCAGGGGATATGGTGAATATACGGCCGGGGCTGGGATTGGAAGACGGGATGGGGACAGAGGGACAGGCAGGGTAGAGGGTCCTGGATTGGCATTGGTATCGATGAGTTGTTGGAGCTTGCGTTCCTTTGCACCTGAAAGAAAGAGACAAAGTTTCTTGTTGAGGCTTTGGATGAGACAAAGAATAAAATGAAACTGGGGGCACGGGCAGCTTAGAAATAGGGTGCGGCAGTGCTGCTGGAGGGAGAGATCAAGTGTGTTCATATGGCGGCATATGGCACTGAATGTGGATCTCAGGAAGGAACAAGAGGAGCAGTCCGAGGAGCGTTGATTGTCCCAGAGATACCTGTAATTCTGGGTGGGTTCGAAACATGAGGGATGGAACTTCAATTGAAATCCACGTGGGGTAAGTCGGAGATGGAGACAGTCACTGAGGAAGGAAATATGGCTGTGCAAGTGAGTTTTAGTAAACACCTTGTCAAACACCAGGAGGGAAATGGAAAGCAATGAAGGTGAACAAGGCAAAAGAGAGATACAGAAATCCTGTCGGAGAGAAAAGCAATATTTCTTCAAGGTAGGCATTCCTTGAAGAGAAGTGGCAGTCAATGAAACACTAAGATAAAAGCAAAAACCTGCGGATGCTGGAAATCCAAAACAAAATATATACAAGAAGAAACATTGGGTGCTTGTGATAAAGGGACGGCAATAACTAATGGCGATTTTAATATACATATAAGCTGGAAAAATCAGATTGGCAATAGTAGTCTGGATGAGGAGTTCATAGAATGTTTCTGGAACCAATCAGAGAGCAGAGTATATTAGACTTGGTATTGTGCAACGTGACAGGATTAGTTAATGACCTCCAAACAAAAGCACCTCAATTATATGATTGAATTTTACATTCAGTTTGAAAGGGAGAAGAGTGGGTCTAAGACTAGTATTTTAAACTTAAAGGCAACTCTGTGGGCATGAAAGCTGAGCTAGCTGAAGTGAACTGGGATACTAGAGGATGGATCAATAGAGAAGCAGTGGCAGACATTTAGGAGGATATTTCAGAATACACAGAATAAGTATGTTCCTACTATAAAGAAAAATTCTAAAGGGAGGACCCTACGTTGGTGGTTAACTAAAAAACTTAAGGAAAGCATCAAACTTAAGGAAAAAGCATATAGCTGTGAAAAGATGAATGGCAGGTCAGATAATTCGTCAGAAAAAAAGAATGGCAGAGAATGACTAAAAGGTTAATCAGGAGAAAGAATGTAGAGTACGAGAGGATGCTAGCTAGAAATGTAAAAATGGATAGCAAGAGTTTCTACAGGTGTATAGAAAGGAAAAGAGTAAGTAAAGTGAGTGTGGGTCCTCTAGAGAGTGACAATGGAGAGTTAACAATAGATAATAAGGAAATGGCTGGTGAAATGAACACATATTTTGCTTCTGTCTTCATTATAGAAGATACAAAAAACATTCCAGTAATAGCTGTAAATCAGGAGGTGGAAGCGAGAGAAGAATTTGGTGAAATTACAAACACTAGGTAAGCAGTACTGAGCAAGCTGATGGAGCTGTGGGCTGACACGTCTCCGGATCCTAATGGACTTCATCCTAGAGTCTTAAAAGAGGTAGCTAATGAGGTAGTAGGTGCGTTGGTGTTAATTTTCCAAAATTTGCTAGATTCTGGATAAGTTCCTTCAGACCGGAAAGTATCAAATATAACCCCTCTATTCAAGAAGGGAGGGAGGTAGAAAACAGGAAACTTTAGGCCGCTTAGCTTGATGTTTGTTATGGGCAAGGCGTTCGAATCGATCATTGAGCTTATAGCTGGGTACATAGAAAAACTCAAGGTAATCGGGAAGAGTCAGCGTGCTTTTGTGAAGGGGATATCATGTTTTATCAATTTATTGGAGTTCTTTGAAGGAGTAATGTGTGCTGCGGATAAAGGAGAGCCTGTAGATGTACTGTACTTGGATTTCCCCAGAAGGTACTTGATAAGGTGCCACATCGAAGGTTATTGTGGAAGATAAAAGCTCATGGTGGATAACATATTAGCATGGATAGAAGATTGGCTGGCTGGCAGAAAACAGAGTATGCAGAAATGGGCATTTTTCCGATTCGCTGGATGTGACGGGTGGAGTCCCGCAGGAGTCTGTGCTGGGGCCTTGGCATTTTACAATTTATATCAATGAATTAGATGAGGGGAGTGAAGGCATGGTGGCTAAATTTGCAGGTGACACAAAGGTAGGTAGGGAAGTTGGTTGTGAAGAGGACATGAGGTTGCGGATGGATAGGTTGAAATGAGTGGGCAAAAGTCCACTAATGTGGGAAAATGGGAAGTTGTTCACTTTGGCAGGAAGAATAAAAAAGCAGAGTGTTACTTAAACAGAAAACTACTTCAGAATTCCGAAGTGCAGAAGGATCTAAGTTTTCTAGTGCATGAGTCACAAAAAGTTAGTATCCAGTAATTAGGAAGGCGGATGGATGCTATCCTTTATTGTGAGAGGAGTTGGACATAAAAGTAAGGATGTTATACAGGGCATTGGTGAGACCACATCTTGAATACAGTGTGCTGCTCTGGTCTTCTTATTTAAGGAAAGATGTAAATGCGTAGGAGGTGGTTCAGAGAAGATTTAATAGATCGATGCCTGGAATGAGCTGCCTGTCCTATGAGGAAACGACAGATTGGGTTTGTATCCAATGGAATTTAGAAGAATGAGGGGTGACTTGATTGAAGTATACAAGATCCTGAACTATGTTGACAAGATGGACATAAAGGATGTTTCCTATTGTGGGTGAGTCCAGAACTATGGGGCGCTGTTTTAAACTTCGCCGCCGTCGTCCTTTTAGGACCGAGATGAGGCGAATTTTTTTTCCCTGAGGGTTGTGTGATTTTGGAGCTCTCTGCCTCAGAAGGCGTTGGAGGTGAGGCCATTGAATATTTTTAAGACAGAGGTAGATAGATTCTTGCTATACAAGGGAATGAAAGGTTATCGGGGGTGGATGGGAATGTGGAATTTGAAACAGAAACAGATGAGCCATGATCTTATTGAATGGCGGAACAGCCTTGAGGGACCAAATAGCTTACTTCTGCACCTATTTTGTGTGTTTGTAAGTAACCCTATATTACTTAACAGCTTGCATTTATACAGCATCTTTAATGTAATTTATTTCAAGGCACTTTACAGGAATATTAACAACAAAATTTGACAATGGCACAGCAAGTGATATTAGGACAAGTAAGGTATGGTCAAAGAGGTATGTTTTAAGGAACCTTTTAAAGGAGGCGCAGAGGTTTAGGGAGAAAATTCTTGGGCAGCTGAATGCACTGCACCAGTGGTGTGGTGGAGGCAATCACAAAAGGCCAGAATTGGACGAATGCAGAGAACCAGGAGGGTTGTAGGGCAGAAGGAGGTTACAGAGCTTGGAAGGGGATGAGGCCATGTAGATTTCAAAACAAGGATTAAGGCTGTTAAATTTAAAGTGTTACTGGACTGTGAGCCACTTTGTATGTCAGAGAGCACAGGGATGATGAGTGAGCAGGATTTGGCATGTGTTAGGGTATGGGTAGCAGAGTTCCGAATGAGTTCAAGTTTACAAAGGATGTGAGGTGGGAGGCCAGCTGGGAGAGCATTGCAACAATCAAGTCAGGAGGTGGTGAATTTGGATGAGGATTTCAGCAGTGTATGAGCTGAGGCATAGATGGTGATGTGCAATGTTACAGAGGTGGACGTAAGTGATCTTCTTGAGAGAGGTTATGGGGTAGGGGGCTCCTTTCTGCTCTATATAAGTGTACCTGTTAACGAGATTTAGAATTTTGCTCAGCATGTACTAAGCTGCTTGTTCCTTAATCTGTCGTACATGAGTTGAAGGAGGTAAAAATGACTAATCTTGGGGGCTAAACTGTCTAACTCATTTTACATATTTCCCTCCCAACCGATCCCTGAAGTCAGGTTAGCTACTTCCAGCTTTACCCTTTGGGATAGCCTTGGCAGCCTGCCATCTTGCCGACTCAGCTGCCTTAATTAATCAAGAGACCAGGCCTCATTCTCAAAAGATTTCATTGACAGCAATTATAGCGTGTCCTTCCTCTGCAGAGTGCAACTCAATTTCCTGCACAGGGAATTGTTGCCTTTGCAATTTGCCTTTTTGGAGCAATCCTATAATTCAAGGCACAGATCTCTCTCTGATGAGTCGCTTCTCTCTAGACTTGTGTTCTCTCAATCTACATACCTTTGAGAGAAAATGCTTTCTCTGTTATCCCTTTCTCTCAGACTTGTCTCTCTGCTAGGTCTGTTGCTTTGTTTGGAAAAGTTAAGATGAAACCTGTAATCAGTGAAAGCATTCATTTGCGCCCTACGTATAAAGCTATCTGTGGTTATTTCTGCTGTTAGAGACATTAAGTATACAACCAATTCTCATGTAGAGCCATAGAGTTTGTGATTATTTTGCATTTGCTCAGTTTGTTTCCCTTTCCCACCCACTCCCCATTTTTAGAAATGTTTTTTTCTCATCCCCATCTCCCCTTTTGGGTTTACCTGAACCTTGCAGTAACTGTGAGGAGGTTGGGTATGTTGATAGTTGCATGGACTCTGCATCACAAACTGGCCATCTGGCCCAAGTGGTCTTTGTTGCTGTTTATGCTCAACATGAGCCACCTCCCTCCAATTCTTTTGATCAAATTAATGCCAAAAATATCGTGGAAGATTTAAATCAGCATTAGCTTTTCTGTTTTCTCTAGTAGATAGCAACAAAAGATGAGGTGTGGTCTAGGCCTTGCTCTGGCTTATTCTTATCCCTGACTGGACCAAGGATACTGAGGCTAGTGGTGCAGCATTTTTTACAGAATAAACTGCAGAAAATATCTCTGTTTGACACCGAAGCAAAGCACCATTCGTTTATTACCTAATCGTCCTTAAAAATGTGATGTACCCTGCTGGTAGTGTCCTGCCTTTCACAGTAATATTACTGTGCTCTAGATGATATTGACCAATCAGTCAACCTGCAGTATGCCACAATTTCCATGTTGTTAGAACCTTTTGACAATTTATATAAAAAAAAAGCTTCTGGTAATATTGCACGATACATCTACTTAATTGGACTCATGTAACAGTAATGTACATTGAAAGAAGACAATTACTTAGGTAAAGGTTCATTCCCTGTAATTTTTATGCGCACTTAATAGAAATGAAAGGTAAAGCGAATGTTTTACTTGCTGTAGGCTTTTTTTCCTATTGAGGCTTTTAACTAATTCGTTTTAGCACGGTTAGGAATAGGAGAGATGATGATTGCAATAGTTAGTTTGACTTCTCATTATTTCTTCCCTTCCCTTTATCCAAAACATCTTTAGCAATATTTGAGAAATTCTTTTAAATGAATAGAAGCAGTGTTGTCTTACCAATGTGATTCAGGATAAGTCATATTTTATTCAATATGCTGAAATGCTATGTGATAGGTTTTTTTTGTTGTCACTGGTTTAGTTGGTAGCACTCTTTCACTTTGAGGGCTCAAAACCGTTACGGATTTCAGCACAATTTGGGCTAACACTTGATACATCACTGAGGGAGTGCTGCATTTGTCTGAAATGCTGTCTTTGGAGGACGTTAAACCAAATCAGTGCCAGTCTGCTCAGGTGGTTATGAATAAATTCCATGGCACTACTTGAAGAAGAGTGGCAGGCTCGAACAACATTCTTTCCCCGATCACTACCAACAGATTATATTGTCATTCATTTGTTGTTTATGGGATAAGCAGATAAGTGTCTAGTTTTAGTGCTGTTGGGCCGTGGATGAACTCCCGTACTGTTCTTTGACTAGTGTCATGGGATCTTTATATGCTCCATAATGGGGATTAATTTAACTTCACCTGAAGAACAACATTTCCAGCTGTGCTGTGCTCCCATGACTCTGACTTCATTTTTTGAATAACTTAATTATTATGCATATTTTGTGATAAAGACATTGTGTATTTAAAATTATAGAGACTGTATTAAAGAGTTAGATGTTGAATTAGTGACCTGTGCAAACCTCAAGACAATATTGTAGTACATTAACCTCTAATGTTGTCATCAAATTAAGAAATAATTCAATGATGAGAAATATACTATAATGCCTATATGTCAGTAATTTTACTCTTTGTAGAACTAACAGGATAAAGCTGAGTAGTAAATGTTTATATTGGGGGTGGGATTAGGTACTCCTTGATTGGCCTTTGTAGTTACGCTCAATTAAATCTTTGCAAACACTGGTTGCCTTTTCCTTGCTGTAATAGGCAGGGAGCTGAACTGCCCAGTAGGGATGATTTATGTGGCTGATGCTGGAAGAAAGATGGATTGCTACTTTAACAGGATGCAGCAGAGCGACTTAAAGCATGGGTAGGAGGGAACGTTGTACAGGTTACTGTGCATTATAAGTGGGCAGTGCATGGTAGGTTGAGCTTCGTGGTAAAAAAAGAGAAATGTTGGAGTGAGAAACATGTAGACTTTGAAAATGCAATACTCCAAGAGATTATATGTAAACTATTAGCATATTTGGTTCTGCTCATCACCCCCCAAACCAACATTTGTGCCTGCCCTGGTTCACATTGGTTGACGACTTTGACATAAACAAAATTTTCTGTCATTGGAGTTTGAGTCATTGTGGTTTCACGATCGTTTTAGTCATTAAGACTGCTATTTTCACCTCTGTAACAGCACCTGACTCCACCCTGTGTAAAGGAAAGATCTTTTTTTCCCCAATATTACGGCGGGACACTTTAAAGCAGGCTTATGGGGACTGGGTGTATGTATGTTTGTTTGTGTGTGTCTAGTTTAATTAAACTGCAGACAGGCAGACTGCAGGATTTGAATCATCAAAAGGGGTTAGCTATAAAACGGGCATTTGAAATTGAGATGTGTAAGCTAGGATGAAGTCTCAGCAGATACAGTGTGAAAGGAATTTGCATTTTTAGGTAAGTTGAGAGGTTGTTTAATTTTCAGAGGGACATGATAAGTTGTTTATAACTGGCAAGATAAATAAGACAAAGTTATTAAGTTTATTTTTCCTGAGTGCTGGCATAATGACAACGTGAAAGATTTTTATATTCTGCAGAAAGTAACATCCAAAGAGAGGTTGAAACAATGGGATCAAAAGGGAGAAACATGTTTAAGGAAAGATGGAAAGCTGTGTGTAGAGTGGCCGTGTGAGATCTTGAAAGGTGCAGTGTGAAACAGACCTATGGGAAAAGCCTCTAGCCACCCTGGAGAAGTTTGCTATTTCAGTAACCAAGGTTGTTAAAAGCCTTTGGAGTTCCATTTGTTGAGTGAGAGGGGAAGATAAGATGTGAAATACATTCCTTATGGCAACAGTGGGTGCTTGTAGTAATATTGCTGGATGTTTTAAGATTAAGAATCTATTTTGGACTGTTGTCTGAAAGGGGTGTGTAGTTGGGAATGTAAGTAAAAATCTTGAACTGTTATAAAACTAAATGTAACTGTAGTCTTGTGTGTTTAAGTTTTCTTTTAAACATGGAAACTAGGAGCAGGAGTAGGCTATTCAGCCCTTCGAGAGGGGGCACAAGTTCAAGGTGAGGGGCAGGAGGTTTGGGGGAATGTGAGGAAAAACGTTTTTACCCAGAGGGCGGTGACGGTCTGGAATGCGCTGCCTGGGAGGGTGGTGGAGGCGGGTTGCCTCACATCCTTTTAAAAAGTACCTGGATGAGCACTTGGCTATGGGCCAGGTAGGTAGGTCAGGTGTTTCTCACGTATCAGTGCTGACTCGATGGGCTGAAGGGCCTCTTCTGTACTGTGTGATTCTGTGACAGTCCTGCCATTCCTGGTATCAGCCTAGTGAACCTTCGCTGCCCTCCCCCTGGGGCAAGCATATCCTTCCTTAGGCAGGGAGACCAAAACTGCATGCAGTGCTCCAGGTGTGGTCTCACCAAGACCTTGAAAAACTCCAGTAGGACATCCCTACTCCTGAACTCAAATCCTCTTGCAATGAAGGCCAGCTTACCATTTGCCTTCCTAATTCCCTGCTGCACCTGCCTGTTTACTTTCATTGGTGTTCAAGGACATCCAGATCCCTTTGTACATCCACATTTTCCAATATATCACCATTTAAATAATACTTTGCCTCTCTGTTTTTCACACCGAAGCTTGTAACTTCACGTTTATCCACGTTATACTGCATCTGCCATGTGTTTGCCCACACATACAACTTGTCTAAATCACCCTGAAGCCTTCTTGCATCCTCCTCACAACCCCACCCAGATTTTTGTCGTCAGCAAACTTGGAAATATTGCATTTGGTTTCCTCATCCGTGTCATTTTATATATATATATATATAAGCACTGATTCCTGTGGTACACCACTACACACTGACTGCCATCCGGAAAAAGACCCATTTGTTCCCACTCTGTTTCTGGTCTGCCAACCAATTCTCAATCTATGCCAGTATATTACCCCCAATTCCATGTGCTTTAATTTTGCCCATGAGCCTCTTATTTGGGACCTTATCAAAAGCCTTCTTGAAATCCAAATACACCACATCTACTGGTTCTCCCTTTTCTATTCTACTAATTACATCCTCAAAAAACTCCAGTAGATTTGTTAAGCATGATTTCCCTTTCATAAACCCATGCTGACTTTGTCTAATCCCGTTAATGCTTTCCAAGTGTCCTGTTACCTCACCTTTTATAATAGACTCCAGCATTTTCCCCACTACTGATGTTAGGTTAACTGGTCTGTAATTCTGTTTTTGCTCTCCCTTTTTTAAATAGTGGGGTTACATTTGCCGCCCTCCAATCTGTTGGAACTGCTCCAGAGCCTTTAGAATTTTGGAAGATGACCACCAATGCATCCAATATTTCCAGGGCCACTTTCTTTAGCACTCTGGGATGTCGATTATCAGGCCCTCGGAATTTTTAAATCTTTAACCCCATTAATTTCTCTAGCACTATCTTTTAACTAATACTGATTTTCTTCAATTCCTCCCTCTTGCTGGACCCTTGATTCCCTAACATTTCTGGGAAGTTATTTGTGTTCTCTTTTGTGAAGACAGAACCAAAAAGTGTGTTCAATTCTTCGCCAATTCTTTGCTCCCCATTATAATTTCCCGTTTCTTACTGTAAGGGACCTACATTTACCTTTGGTAATCTTTTTCTCTTCACATGTTTATAGAAGCTTTTACAGTCAGTATTTATGTTCCTGCAAGTTTACTCTCATATGCCATTTTCCATTTCTTGATCAATCTTTTTATCCACTTTTGCTGAATTCTAAACTGCTCCCAATCCTCAGGCTTGCTGCTTTTTCTGATAGCTTTATGCCTCCTCTTAGGATCTAATATAATCCATAATTTATTTTGTAATCTGTGGTTGAGCCACCTTTCCGGTTTTATTTTTGTGCCAGACAGGAATGAATAATTGTTGTAATTCATGCATACATTCCTTAAATATTAGCTGTTGCCTATTCACTGTCAACCCTTTTAGCAAGGCTCCCTAATCCATCATTGCCAACTCGCGCCTCATACACTCGTAGTTCCCTTTATTCAGAATTGTCCATTTAAGATGGAGGGGGAAGAAGTTGAAGCCGAAACTAGGGTCCTGAATCTATCATTTTATGGTCACTTTTCCACCAGGGACCCCACACAACAAGATTGTTAATTAATCGCTTCTCATTGCAGAATTCCCAGTCAAGGATAGCTTGCTCTCTAGTTGGTTCCTCAACATATTGGTCTAAAAAAAACCATCATGTACACACCCCAGGAGATCTTCCTCCACAGTATTATTGCTGGTTTGGTTTGTCCAATCTATATGTCAATTAAAGTCACCCATGATTACAGCTCTACCCTTATTGCATGCATCTATAATTTCCTGTTTAATTTCTTCCGTTACATCTCCGTTACCGTTTGGGGGCCTATGGACAACCCCCACCAATGTCTTTTGCCTCTTGGTGTTTCTTATCTCCACCCAAATAGATTCCACATCATGATTTTCTGAGCCAATATCCTTTCTCACTATTGCATCCTTTACTAACGATGCTACCACACCTCTTTTCCCTATTTGTCTGTCCTTCCTAAATATTGAATACCCATCCTTGGTCACCCTGCAGCCATGTCTCTGTGATTGCAACTATATTATAACTGTTTGTATCTATTTGTGCTGTTAATTCATCTACCTTATTGCGAATGCTTCGCGCATTGAGATACAATGCCTTTAGACTTGTCTTTTTAACCTTGTTAGTCATCTTAGCTTTACTTTGCACTGTGACCCCATTTGTTTCTCACCCTTTTTTTTTGCCCTCTACTTTTGCTTTGTACTTTCCTGTCTTTCATTTCTATTTTTGTTTCCCCCTCCTCTGACTCCCTGCTCAGGTTCCCACCCCCCCTGCCATTCTAGTTAAACCCTCCCCGACAGCGCTAGCAAACACCACCCCCCAGCCCCCTAGGATCTTGGTCCCGGTCCTGCACAGATGCAACCTCTCATGCTTGTAGTGGCCCCATCTTCCCCAGAACCAGTCCCAACGTCCCATGAATCTGAAACCCTCCCCTCTACACTATTTCTTCAGCCACATATTTATCTGATATATCCTTTTATTTCTACTCTCACTAGCATGTGGCACTGGTAGTAATCCTGAGAATACTATCTTTTGAGGTCCTGTTTTTTAATTTACATTCTAACTCCCTGTATTCAACTTGTAGCACCTCATCCCTTTTTCTTTTAACCTATGTCATTGGTACCCATATGTATCATGACCACTGGCTGTTTGCCCTCCCCCTTCGGAAGGCCCTCCTGAGACATCCATGACCATGGCACAAGGGAGGCAACATACCATCCTGGAGTCTATTTTGCAGCCGCAGAAACACCTGTCTGTTCCCCTTACTATTGAATCCCCTGTCACTATTGCCTTGCCACTCTTCTTCCTCTCCTCTTGTGCAGCAGAGTCACCCGTGGTGCCATGGACTTGCCTCCTGCTGCTTTCCCCTGAGAAGTCATCTCCCCCCAACATTATTCAAAACGGTTTCAAAATGGTATATCTGCTAGAGAGGGGGACGACCACCGGGGACTCCCCCTGCCTTCCTCTACTTTGCCTGGTGGTCACCCATCCCCTTCCTGCCTGTCCAGTCTCTATCTGTGATGTGACCACCTCACTGACCATGACAATCTCCATATCGTGGATTCTCCACAGTGAATCCACCAGCAGCTGCAGTTGAACACACTTCCTGCTCACATGGTTGCCAGGGACACCTGGAAGTGTCCATGACTTCCCACATAGCGCAGGAGGGACATATCAGGGTTCTAGCTCTGCTGCCACGACTTTCCTTTAGATTAAGCTTATTAGTTTAAAGAATACTAACTATGTTAGGGGCCTTATTCCACTCCATACACTCCACTACAGTCCAAAGTCCTCCCCTTATTTTGTTTAAGCTAATGGATTGCAGCAGTTTAATTAGTGGAAGAAGTAGAAGTACTCACCTGACCCTTCTTACCAATCAGTGCCTCCCCTGCGTTGCGTCACATTTTGAATCATAATGTCACTTCGAACTCCACCGCCTAAGTTCCTGAGGGTACGCCTCTCTTCTCTGGTCTTGGCCTCTGTTTCTCGCACCCTTTTAGACCGCTCTTGCTGGTGCCTCCTTTCCGGTGTAAAAGTCTCCTTCCAACCCTAACAGCAACTTTTAATTCATTGCTAAGTTAAAGAAAGACTGGACTTTAGATAGAATTTAACTCTTAAACTCCCTCAGTCACCAGTCTCCAACTGAGACTTTCTACTGCAGCCAAACACAGCGTTCCAGTGCAAAGTCAGCACTCTAAGATAGCCTACTTTTATACCCTCTGAACCTAGCCTCTGAAAACCCGATTAAGCCAGTTATCTAATTAACTAGTTATAGTTGCAGAGCCTGTAAGAGCCCTGTTTTAAGGTTGAACTAAAACTCACTTCTCAACCCTAAAAGCAGCTTTCTTTTTGTTAATAAATGTTTTAATTTAATCCTTAAACTCTCTAAAGGTGGACGTGGCCTCATTACTTCTGACTTCAGTGCATAAACCTTCTCATAATAAATACAAATTGCAAAATTGTTGTGATAGCGTGGCCAGGTTTCTCTTTGGGATTTGGCAGCCTGACAAATACCACCTGCCATATCATAAAACTGGGAGCCCTTGTGGGTTTTAATTATACCCTCTGAACCTAGCCTCTGAAAACCCGATTAAGCCAGTTATCTAATTAACTAGTTATAGTTGCAGAGCCTGTAAGAGCCCTGTTTTAAGGTTGAACTAAAACTCACTTCTCAACCCTAAAAGCAGCTTTCTTTTTGTTAATAAATGTTTTATCCTTAAACTCTCTAAAGGTGGAAGTGGCCTCATTACTTCTGACTTCAGTGCATAAACCTTCTCATAATAAATACAAATTGCAAAATTGTTGTGATAGCGTGGCCAGGTTTCTCTTTGGGATTTGGCAGCCTGACAAATACCACCTGCCATATCATAAAACTGGGAGCCCTTGTGGGTTTTAAAAATTCCTTGTTTGACTTGGAGTTGATGAATCTTAAGGCTACGAGTATGAGAAGAACATTGAACTCAGGAGTTGGTGTTGAGGGATTTTTAAAGTGGTTAGGCTCCAAATATGGCTTTAACTATTGCTCAGGGTTTTCTGGGAGTAGAAAATGTAACCCTGATCGATTTACAGAAAGTAACTAAGGCTCAGTTAACAGAATTGGTGGATAAGTTACAGTTAGGGTTAACTGCAGGGGTGAAGAAAGCAGACATAATTGAAGTAATAGTGCAGCATTTGAAATTGGAAGGGATACTAGACAGACCAAATTCTCCAAAAGGTGAGTCACTTGAATTGGCCAAGATTCAGTTGCAAATGAAAAAACTTGACTTAGATGTGAAGGAGAAAGAAAGAGGAAAGGAAAAAAGAAAGAGAGAGGGAGGAAAAGGAAAGAGAGTGAACATTTCAAAGGTATCAAGCAGAAAGACAGGAGAGAGAAAGTAAACAGGAAATGTAATTGGAAATGGAGAAGTTAGTAATAGAGAAAAGAAAAAATGAAAGGGAAAGAGAATACCAGCTTAAAAGCTGGACCTTAAAAAAAAAAGATCTCAGATGCTGAGGAAGGATCTGATGTCGAACGAACCACTTTCAATCCAAAGCCCACAGGAGAGATGTTTAACCTTGTACAGGCTCACGTGAAGTTTGAGGAATGGGATGTAGAGGTGTTCTCTATTTTGTTTGAGAGGATAGCTAAACAAATGAAATTGCCACAAGAAATCTGGACATTGCTTTTATAGTCTAGGTTGGTGGGTAGAGCTCATGAGGTACATGCATTGGTGTCAGAAGAAGTATCTGTGGATTATGATGCAGTACAAAAGGCTATTTTGAGTGCATATGAGTTGGTTCCTGAGGTGTACAGGCAGAAATTTAAGAATATAAGGAAACAGCCTGCACAGACTTATATTGAGTTTGAGAAAGTAAAACAAAGTAATTTTGACTGGTGGATACGGGCATTAAAAGTAGAGACAATATATGTAGCTCTTGGAGAAGTAATTCTTTTGGAAGAATTTAAAGACTCACTTCCTTCAGTAATTAGAATTCATGTGGAAGAATAGAGGGTAAAAATAGCTAGGCAAGCATCAGAGATAACTGATGTTTATAAGCTAGTCCATAGACCAAAAACTTTTTCTGTCACCCTTTTAAATCCTAGAAGGATAGAAGGTGAAAGGAAGGCAGGTTGTCAGGGAAGAGAAGGGGCAGCTGGAAATTTTCAGTAAGTTTCTTCTGAGACCAGAAAGGAAGGTGCTGAGGGTAGAAGTGACATTGCAATGGAAACATTTGAGTTTTTGAGTAAGGTTTGCTACATGAAGTCAATGTGTTGGAGGTTACAGAGAAAACCTATTGTAGTAATTGGAACACAAAAGTTCTGGAAATAAGAGGACTGTGGGTTCTGAGATTCAGGGGCAACAAAAATCAGTGGTTTGTGTACAGGTGGAGCAGGAAGAATCAGTGGTAGGTAAAGAAGTGAGTGTGTGTTCACAATTTACCCCAAGGGAGTTCTGAAGGGCAGGTTACAGAAATGTTTAAAGATTTTCTGTGAAGGGAAAGTCTTTCCATATACATAGGGTGGAACATGCAAAGATATTAAAAGGGGCATTGCAGGAAAGAGTGGTAATAGGTGGAATTCATGGAATGCTAAACCTATTCTGTTGTGGAAGGTAAATTTTAAAAAGGAAGTTGAAAATAGGTGAGGTGATTGTTGGAGTAGTGGAAAAATAGCCCATTGCAGGGGTTCAATTTATCCTGGGTAATGATATAGCTGGGTCACAGATGTTGGTGATGCCTGTTGTAGTCGAGCAGCCTGTGGACATGCATTATTGAGGAAATCGAGACCATCTCATATTCTAGCAGAGATGTTGCAGACAGATCCACGAATGAAGCAGTTATATCAGGTAGCATGTTCGAAAACTGAGGCAGAATGTATTCCAGAATGTTATTACCTTAAAGTTAATGTATTAATGAGGAAATGGAGACTGTCTCATATTCCAGTAGAAATGTTGCAGAAAGAGCATCGTGGATTGTATCCAGATTGTGTAGTAACGAGATCACAGATTCACAGGTGAACTAGGAAGAGGAGAAATCTAAAAGATTTGGAAGGATGCTGTTGTTCAGGGAGAGAAGATTGAAGAGAGTGAAGCTGAAGTGTTCAGCTCAGTCAAATTGGTAGAGTTAAAGCAGAAAGATCCACGAATGAAGCAGTTATATCAGGCAGCTTATTCTGAAATGGAGGCAGAATGTATTCCTTAAAGGTAACCTATTAATGAGGAAATGGAGACTGTCTCATTCCAGCAGATGAGAAGTGGATGGTAGTACATCAAATCATTTTTGGAGTTTCATTGTTGAGGGAGAGAGAAGCTATGAGAGAAGCTTATGGCAAAAGTAGGTGTTTGTAGTGATATTGCTGGATGTTTTATAGATTAAGAATCTATTCGGTCTTGCCTGAAAGGGGTGTGTAGTTGGAAGTCTAGTTAAATAAAAACCTTGAGAACTGTTATAAAACTAAATGTAACTGTTGTCTTGTGTGTTTTAAGTTTTCTTTTGTGTCACGACTCACTGGGGATAGTGCACCGTAATATCAAGCTCCACTGTTCCCCGAACCGCGACAAATATGAAAAGTTTGACCAAACCACCAGTTGCCCCAATTCTACCTAACTGTTTTATTTAGGTTAACAGAATATGAGCACCAGGTTTGTGAACTTAATCAATAAATAACTGTTTATTGAACAAATCAATTGTCTTTAACTAGTGGCAAAAGAAAGAAAAATGAACTGCTAACTTCTAACACTATAGCTTAAACTCTACCCCCTTAAGTCCCTATATACAGACAAACGACAAAAGACACACAAAAGCATGGATTTTAAGGGTGGGATAAAACAGTTCAATAACACCAATCTGGAGTACAGGATTCGATGGGTTGATTTTGATTGCTGTCTTTCAAATTCCTTTCAGTTCTTGTTGATGACACAAGGTGGTTTTCTAGCACTTTCTGTCTGTAGTTCACTGGTTGAGCACTTGCCTTTCAATGTCTCTAACAGTGGCTTTCCTCTCTACTTCCTGACAGGGGTTTTCAGAGAGAGAGCAGTTTATAGAGATATGAGAAGAAAAAAACCAGCCAGCTATTATTGTGGAATTACTGGAATCTTCCACGTGCAAGAGAAAGAGGTTTTAGGTCTTGTTCCTTTTAGGTTAGGAGATATTTAGCTGCACTGCTCTTCACACAAACCCTGGTCACCTGGTCAAGAGCCAGTTAAAATGCTGTTGTCAGGCAACTCCCTTGTTTCAGGACTCCGTTCCTACACCATCCTGTCTTTCATGGCACATTCTGTTCTTGACTCCAACATTGTGTATATATATATATATATCATCCTGTTCCAGTGGACATGTCGTTCAACCTGCAGCCATTGTAATTCTAATCCACAGTCCAATAGAAAATAAAAAGATATGTTCCTTATATTTGTTAATAAATGTTTTAATTTAATCTTTAAAATCTCTAAAGGTGGGAATGGACTCATTACTTCTGACTTCAGTGCAGAAACCTCCTTGTAATAAATACAAATTGCAAAATCATTGTGATAGCGTGGCCAAGTTTCCCTTTGGGATTTGGTTAGCCTGACAAATACCACCTGCCAAATCATAACACCTGGCTTCAACTCATTTGCTGTTGAAACCCTCATCCATGCTTTAGTTAGCTATAGACTTATGCTGTGGTTCAGCTGGTACTCCTTTTGCCTCAGTCAGAAAATTGTGGGTTTGGTGCTGCGGAAGTGCTGCATTGTTGAAGTTTAATCTTTTAGAAGAAATCTAAACTGAAGCCCCATCTGCCCCCTCAAAGATCCCATGGCACTATTTTGAGGAAGAGCAGAGGAGTTCTTCCTGGTGTCCTGGCTAATATTTATTCCCTACTCAATATTACAACAAATTATCTGGTCAATATCATATGGCTGCTTGTGTGAAAATTGGTTGCCAAGTTTCTTACAACAGTGACTACACTTCAGAAATACTGCATTGGCTGTAAAGCGCTTTGGGTAATCCTGAAGTCATGAAAGACACTATATAAATGCAAGATTTTTTTTCACTATTTTAACATGCTCCTAATTGACTTCGCATCTTCCATACTCTATAAACTTAAGCTCATTCAAATTTCTGCTCCTTATCTGCAACCTTATTCATCCCTACAACCTGCCAAGATATCTTTGCTATTCCAATTCTGGCATTTTGTGCACCCCTGATTTCCACCATTAGTGGCCGTGTCTTCTGCTAACAAGACCCTAAGTTCTGGAATACCTTTCGTGAACTCATCTGCCTCATTACTTCGCTTTCTTCCTTTCAGATGCTCCTTAAAACCTACCTCCTTGACTACGCTTTTGGTCACCTTCCCTATATTGCCTTTTGTGGCTTTGTATCACACTTTTGATTGACAATGCTCTTGTGAATCACCTTGGGTCATTTTACTACATTAAAGGTGCTATATGAAGGCACGTTTTTGTCTCATGTTTTAATTTAGGACTTTATGCAAGAATTGTTTAAATGGAATATTTTTAGCTTTCTGGTATGAAATTCATCCCACTTGAACAAGATTAATGGAACATAACTTTTATGATTCTCATTTACTTGATTCCACATTTTCAGGCTAACTCATACACTGAATAGCTTGTCAATGAGAGGATCATTTGGGTACAAAGGGATTACTTGAGAGATGGAGCATTAACAGCAAAAAATGGATATGAATCAGAAGAACAAAAAGTGGCAAAACTGCAGCACAAAAATATGATGCACATAGCTTTGTTTAGATTCTCTTAGATAACAATCTCTCTTCAGAAAAACTGTATGTGCATACCAAATTTTCCTCCTTGACACTGAAATGAGGGGAAACTGTAATTACTGAGAGCTCGGGTTGTAAAAAACATGTCATTTAATGAAACTGAAAATATGTGTGGATGTCCAAAATTGGGGTCATAAGATAGTCACTAATAAATCCAGTCAGGAATTCAGGAGAAACTTCTTTACCCAGGTTAGAATGTGAAACTTGCTGCGACATGGAGTGATTGAGGAGAAGCTAGATAAGCACATGGAAGAAGAAAGGAATAGATAGAAAGGCTGATAGGATGAGGTGAAGTAGGATGGGAGGAGCATAAATGCCATATAACCAGTTGGGCCGGATGGTCTGTTTCCATGCTCTAAATACTATGAAATTGACCTGGAGTGTAGGAATGAATATTCTTTGCAAGTGGTAATGGAAACCTATTGTAATTGATGGAGAGGAGGAGAAAACTAGAATTGATGCCATACAAACCCCTTTGCAGTTTCTGCTGGATTCTTCAATTGGGGCAATCTGTATTAAGTGACAAAAAGCATGATTCATGGACAAGAAACACTGCAAATAGAATAATAAAACTAAGATTCAGTGACACAGTGTAGGGGACAAAACAAGATGTAATAACATAGACTGAGGAAATTAATAGTTGCACCATTACAGAAAGAGGATAGAAGAAAATGCTATAGTTAGTGACTGGAGAGATTTAGCACGTGTTGATGTGTTGACTTTGCAAGTACATAAATTTGTATCGGCTGTATTAAAGGGCCAAGCATGTTTCAGTATAATGGTAATAAATTTGATTTGTAGGCAATTAGGATGTCGATCCTTGATGATGATAAACCTAGAATCTGAACGTTTGGACAATTTCTTAGATACTGGCAATATCTTTATTTCTTCTCGTTCTATTCCCTTTCTCGTTCTTGTTTGCTCTCCTTTTATTATTTTACTTGTGCTCATGACTTTCTCTTTTGCTCTTTCTTGCTCTGTCTTTACCATTTGATCTCTTTCTTGCTTATTTTCATATTTGGAACTGTTGAATTCTGTAGCAAGCCCAACCAATTTCTGCAGCACAGAAACATTGATTTTGTGGTAAGTCTGTTGAGGATTTGGCACATCTAATTGATATTGCTTTGTAAAATGTAAAGAAGAGTTGTCAGAGATTCTGAGCCACAAGTGAGTGCCATTGATCGTCTACCCATTTAAATTAATGTATGGATGATCATAGGCAATTTATCTTCAATGCTCGAATGAACTGCTTGTAAGGTCCATCAGTGAGATAGGCAGTCAGAAAATTCCACCTATAAGTAGCAGCTTTTAGAAAAAGTAATGAAAGAAGGTGTACTCTAAATAATTAGATTGTGTTAACAGATTGGAGATCTGATGTAGAATCCAAATGGCACTAACTGCTGTCAAGTTTTTAATTCCCCCTCAGTTTACAGTTTTAATCTAATTGTGCTTTGTGTGATCCTAAACTAGATTCAGATCTTATACAGAAACAATTGAATAGTAGGATCTTTGATCAAAGGGGGATTACCCAATCCCCATTTCACACATTGACTACTTGCCCTTGCATGTTTGAAATTTAGAAAGCGAATGTTGGCAGGCTATTTGGCTGGAGGCTGTGCCTGATGTTCTTGTCAGATTTGTGCATTGTACACTTTACAGCAGTCGTTCAATGACCATTCAGATTGGGAATTCTGGTTAACATCTGCTCCAATTCCCACAATTCAGGATTAGCTCAACAACTTCCCTGGCTACAATCAGTGCAATGATTGGGCCTTAACCTGTCTAATTTGCATGGCTTAGTACCACATCATATTATCCATCTATATATTGTTAAAAATCTTTCTTGGGGTGTGCACTTGTTCACAAATCCTGCCGTCAGCATGCTTTTTAAGATTCTTTTATATCAACATTGTAAATTGCTGCATTAGCATTTCCCACTCAGCAATACCCCAGCTACTGTTTGGGAGCCAATAAGCAACATCCGCCAATGTTTTCTATCCCTTGCTGTTCCTTAGTTTCACACAAGTTGATTCTACTTCGTGATTTTCTGAGCTAAGATTCTTTTCTCTGTTTATCCCATCCTGTATTATGAAGGCTTCCCCACCTCCTATTATTTTGCGATTCTAAGCTATTTGGTTCCTAAACTTTGTACTCCTTGCATTCAGATATATTGTCTTTAGCTTTGATTTTTTGTCCAATTTTTGCAAAAATCACCTTGGTCAATAATGCCCTTTTACCTTTGTTACACCTGTTGTCTCTTGACCCACTCTCCTTATAATTACCCAAAACTCTGCACTACTGAAGAAGTTTGACATTTCCATTGCAGCTGCCAAGTTTACCCTTTGATGAATCCTCCCAACACATCCACTACCTCCTTATTATCCTAGAAGTGTAACTACTTCCCTCGTTATTCGATTCACCAGGACACTGGTCCCAATCCAGTATAAATGGATCCCATCCCAGCAAAACAGCCCTCTTTCCCCAAGACTGGTGCCAGTGGCCCAAGAACTGAAATGCCTATGTCCTACACCACTTCTTTAGCCATGCAAGTGCTGAGGTATAAGATCAGCCATGAGCCTATTGAATGACAGAGCAGGCTTGAAGGGCTGTATGCCCTACTTCTTTGGTTCGTATTAAACTACTTATAATGCAAGTGTTTCTTCCAAGCAAGGGGAGCACAGTGTATTTATTGTATCTCTATCTTAAAATGTTGGTTAGATGTCTTGTGTGTTATGCAAGTAAAGTTTGGGTAACAAATTAAAAATATGTTTTGTGTCCCTTGAGTTTTCATGCCAGTTTAATTGGCGTAATAGCCTGTTTGAAGCCCTGCCTTAATCCTCTGTGAGATTGTAAAGCCGTGCTGTAAATTTCAGATATCCTTATTTTAATCACACCTATCAGGAGATTGTGTAATCCATTTTCCTGCGGCTGAAATGTTGATTTGGGGGAATAGACAGAGATTCTCTGCTGTGATTGAAACCAGCTGGTACCGGTTACTGACAGATGGTGGCCGGTCTAATTCGGAGAACTATCTGCTTCTAATATACTTAACACCTGTTTCAGTATGTAGATGCAATTTAAGACCGTTTGATGGAATATCTGGCAGGAATGCTATTCTGTCTATGAACTGCATTTGCTACTGTTTATCCAAAACTTAATAGATATCTGAAACCTTGTCCATTAAAATTCAGTTCTTGTGAATGATTTAAGGGGCTATCTTTAAATTAACTGTGTTCTAAAAACCATCTATAAATTGCACATATTTTTGGTTCTTCAATAAACTATCCAGACACAGTAAGCAAATAAGATATTATACACTTGGTGTCACCTCTGCTGTAAAGAGTACTTACTCCAGACCCTTTATTCCTTCTCCTCCCACCTTTCATCCAGCTTTAAAATGGTTTCAACTCTTCACTGCACTATTTAACTTTAGTGTGAATTATTTTTGCAGGGCATTACAAAATCTAACTTGAGTCTGGCAAGCAAAATGTCCTAAAACCATTGCTGGAATTGCAGTCCTTTGCATTGATGAACTGTATTGCTATGTAGCACTGATTATTATGCACTATAAATTTACAGTGAGACTGTTAATTTTACTGAGCTATTCATTACCCACAAAATGCAAATTATCAAGAATATTTGGCATCAACATTAAATCGCTTTACAGTCTAGCCTTATCATTTAACATATCGAGGTCACGAGTAAACAATGGGGATTTCATCCCATTTTTCCCTGCAGGGCTGCTGTATTTTGTGGGGATAGATACCCCTTTTTCTTTCTCTGCACTTGTTTTAAGTGGCAGCTGATGACTTGCTCTTTCACCACTGAAATCACGTTTTCAGGCTGTTATCATGGAACTGGGCCAGCTCTTTGAAAGAGTTACCAATTGGTTCACCAACCATGCTGTTTCCCCATAATGAAGGTGCACTCTTAAACCTTTGAAGCATTCAAAAGCAGGCTGATAATACAATTGCTCAACCATTTGGACGACAAAAGTATAAATACTTCTTAATGTTTTTTGTGTGTGCTCTATCTGCAATCAGTTTTCATTTCAAATAATTTAATGATTAAGGCAACACACTAAATCTAGTCTATCATTAATAACTGCCTACCTTATTGCTTAAATTTATTTTTTAAATATTTCAAGAAATCTGGACGATTGAAATTACGCATCCCGATGAAATTTTGCTTATCCTGGACACAGCTAGATTGATATATGACTAATTTGTCAAATTTAAAGTCCATTTTTATTGCAGCAGTTTTAATGGTATGTTATTTAGCTGAATAATGCATATCTAATGTATAATGTTTGTGCCCAGGGCAGGCAGTAATGGATCTTTACTTGGAATCCTTTTAAACTTTTCTGATGAGACTTTTTTCCCGATTTAGATCCATGTGACTGAAATAAAGCCTGTAAAACAAAGACAATTAAAATTACAATTTGCAATCCTGTAGGTGTTGATAATCAGATTTTATATGTTAAGCTTTCATATGCCTGTATGTCTGGACTAATTTCTTGTGGTTACAGTTTCTGGTTGCTCTCAAATGCCAACATTAGCAATTGAAACTGCCTATAAATGGATTTTCATATGTAAACAGCTGCCTATCACTATTTAGCTGCATGCCTGCTGTCAGAAGATGGTGCTATTTCACCTTCTGTTCCTGTTTCCCAGCGACTGGGCCCTAGCCATGCTCATATAATTATACAGCAAAAAAAGAGACCATTTGGCCCTTCGTGCCTGTGTTAGTTCTTAGAACTATACAATTAGTCCCACTCCTCTGCTTTTTCCTTATAACTGCAAATTTTACTTTTCATGTATTTATTTAATTCCCCTTTGAAATTAAAATAATAAAAATAAGCTATGGATCTGCAGCTGAAGGTATCTCCTGCAGTCTGTCTGAGCATGTTCAAGATGCAACAATAAGAAATAATTTGCATAATGTCTTTCACATCCTCAGGACCTCCCCAAAGCACCTCACAATCAATGAATTACTTAGTCATTATTATTTTGTAGGCAGTTGTAGTAACTAATTTGTGTCCTTTAAAGTTCCACAAACTGCAATGAGATTAATGACCAGTGAAGAAATCCTTGGTCCTCTTTGGAAAAAGTGCTAGAGTATCTTGTCTGAACCGCTGAGCAGGGAGATGAGGCTTCAACCAAAGGTCTCACCTGAAGGATGACATCTCTGATAATACAGCATTGCCTCAGTAATGCACTAAAGAGCGAGCACTCATGCATATTTTAAGAGGTGTATGATCATTTGACTGCTGACTGACGGGTGGGAAATTGGGACCTCAATAAAAGGCTTCAAAATGCTGCTTTGATTTAGAAAGAGGAAGCACAGAAGTCATTTTCCAGCATTTCTGCAACTTGGAGGAGAATTCTATTTTAATCAGTCTGTATCATTGTTCCTGGGACAAATGGATCAACTTAAAGGTATAAATAAATATTGGACTCTGAGTTGTTAGAAAATTCAATTTAATAACTATTTGATCAACTCTCGTGGTTATTTAAGATATGAAAGTACAAATGTGTGACATTGATGTCATGCTAATGGAGAAATTTATCATTTTGAAGATGCCAAACCTCTGTTTCCAGAATGTTATATTCACCTGTATTTATGTTATTAAGTATCACATTCTTGACAATCATACCCAAGTATATCTGATATATGAAGTAATTTGTGGCTTTAATTTAGTTTATGTGAAGAAGGCATAGCTTTCATACCAATTGTGTTCAGCTGTTACAAATTGCATGTGCTGGGTAGAATCATTTGCTGAAGCTACTGCATTCGAAAAGCACTGAAATGTATTCTGAGAAATTTTGATGTGATAAAATGCTTTGTAATTGCACCATTTAAAAAAAATTGTGAAATTTCATATTGTGGGAGAAATGCAGTTCCTTTATATTTAAAAAAAAATCTGAGACAAATTTGAAGCAAGCAAGAATAGAAATTGAGAATACTCAAATCCAGTTACACTCCCTTGTCAGGTTTGCTACTAAGTGCAAATGTGCCAGAATAGGTGAAGTATCATGCTTGCCAACCCTTATTTGTGAATGTTAAATGCCAACCCATAGATATATGTTGGGACAGGAACCCAACTAAAGTTGTTTTTCTTTTAGTATTGCATTGCAGTATTACTTTGAATTGCATGCTAATTGCTGCCAATTCTAAGCTTGTACTTTCAGGGAAACCGGTAGGTGTAGATAAAAGCTACATTTAATTTTTCAATAAAATTTGACAGGAAGGAATTCTGCTACCTAGCTCAAATTTAGATTTAATGTGGAAAATAGAAGACAGCTTAGTGAAGACTGTTGAATAACAAAGCCTTAAAACCTAAGCATGTCTGCTCTGTTACATTGAAAGATTTACAATTGAGCAAATTCCTAATCTACAGTATATATGTTTCAAAAAAATTTGCCAACTAATTGGCCATTTATTAAAATCAAGCAATTTAGGGAAAATACTCTGATCTATTGGTTAAATTCAGCTGTACAATTTTCTTTTTGGAGTACTCATTTAATCATCAAGGTTAGGGAGCTTTATTAATAAGTGTAAAAGTGCACACTGACTAATTTCTTTCTCAGTATCACAGAGAAGGAACTCAACTAAATTAATGTTAATAATAAGAATAGTTCCGGTTTTCTGAATAAATTGAAAAATTGATAGATCAGGCCAGTGATTGTTCATTGAACTGAAAAATGTTGTAAATATTTTATTTGGGCAATCTCCATGAAATATTTTGGTTATAAATGTTTTCTCTGTTCTGAGGGCTTCCCTACAAACACTAGAAAGGCCATTTCCTCCCAATCGCATGCATATTGTTTCTGCTGTAATCAACAAAATTTCAGGCTTACTGAAATTAGAATTCTACGAAAGGAGTTAATGTGCTTGTTACCTCTGAAGTGCTTGACTTTTCCACTATCTGATTATTTGTGAAAGGATTCAAGCATGTAGCATTAGTGAGAGTGGAAAGAATATTGAACTAATACTTGAAATTCTCAGCAAGAGCTATAATGCCCCAGGATTTCTTGAGGGAAACCGTAATTTTAAAATGGATCACTTTTATGTTCTTCAGTGTGAAGCCACCTGCTGGTAATTGTTTCCTTGAACTTGTGATCTGCTATATTGAAATAGCACACTGGATTTTCGAGGCAGAAGTATTTTAACATTTTTTTTGTTTTGGTGCCAAATTAAAATGCTTTATCCAAAAAGAGGGTAATCTTGCTATGTTGTACTTTTTGGCTTGCGATGCAAGTAACATGCACTGGTCATGGTGGTGATATAACACTTCCTCCAGAACTGGTGACTGATTTTCCCACATAATTGTTTCTTTAAGGTTGTAGCACATAAATGCTGCTGTATCACAGCCACTTATACTTGTAATGAAGTAATTTAATTTTTAAAACATTTTTTAAACCTGTTAATGGGAGGTGGTGCAATAGTGGTATTGTCACTGGACTAGTAATCCAGAAACCCAGGGTAATGCCCAGGGAAACTGGATTTGAATCCCACCATGTCAGATGATGGAGTTTGAATTCATTCAATAAAAATCTAGAATTAAGAGTCAACAGATGATGACCATGAAACCATTGTCGATTGTCGTAAAAAATCATTGGGTTCGCTAATGACCTTTGGGGAAGGAAATTTGCCGAGCTTCTGTGAAGGAAATCTGCTGTCCTTACCTGTGACTTTTATGTGACTCTTAAATGTCCCCTGAAATGATCTAGCAAGCCACGCAGTGGTATCAAGACCGCTAGAAAGACAATAAGGAATGAACTGGACAGACCACCCGGCATCGACCTAGGTACCAGGAACGATGGTGGCAAGTTCAGCTCTGTTGACCCTGCAAAGTAACATCTGGGGGCTTGTGCCAAAATTGGCAGAGTTGTTCAGAGACTAGTCAAGCAACAGTCATATTCGCGGAGTCATACCTTACAGATAATGTCCCAAACAACAGCATCGCTGTCCCTGGGTATGTCCTGCTCCACCACAGGACAGACCCAGTAGAGATGAAAACACAGTGGTATACAGTTGGGAGGAAGTTTCCCTGGGAGTCATCAACATCACCTCCAGACCCTATGAGTTCTCATGGTGTCAGGCCCAAAATGGGCAAAGAAACCTCCTGCTGATTAACACACATCGTACTCCCTCAGCTGATGAATCAGTACTCCTCCATGTTGAACACCACTTGTAGGAAGCACTGAGGGTGGCAAAGGCACAGAATGTACTCTGGGTGGAGACTTCAATGTCCATCATGAAGAGTGACTCGGCCAGCTCGGTCTGTGGTGCTACTGAGCCCTAAAGGATATAGCTGCTAGACTGGGTCTGCAGCAGATGGTGAGAACATAAATAACAGCGAGAGTAGGCCATTTGGCCCCTCAAGCCTGCCTCACCATTCAGTAAGATCATGCTGATCTGACTCAGGTCTCAACTCCTCTTTTGTGCCAGTTCCTCATAGCCCTCAACTCCCTGATATTTCAAAAATCTATCTACCTCCTCTTTAAATACTTTCAGTGATCCAGCCTCCACAACTCTGAGGTAGAGAATTCCAGACATTCGTTACCCTCAGAGAAGAAATTCCTTCATATCTTGGTTTTAAATGAGTGTCCCCTTATTCTGTAACTACGTACCCTAGTTTGAGATTCCCCCACTAGTGCAAACATCTACTCAATATCTACCCTGTCAAGCCCCCTCAGAATTTTGTACATTTCAATAAGATCATCCCTCATTCTTCTAAACTCTAATGAATAAAGGCCTAACCTGTTTAGCCGTTCTTGATAAGTCAACTTCTTCATCCCAGGAATCACCTTCGTGAATCTCTTTTGAATTGCCTCCAATGCCAGTATATCACTTGTTAAATATGGGGACCAAAACTGTACACAGTACTCCAGGTACGGTCTCACCAACACCCTGTAGAGTTGTAACAAGACTTTTCTATTTTTAAACTCCAACTCTTTAGCAATACAGGCCAAAATTCCATTTGCTGCCTTAATTATTTGCAGCACCTGCATGTTAACTTTTTGTGTTTCATGCACAAGAACACCCAGATCCCTCTGTGATGCACTGTTTTGGCATCTCTGTCTATTTAAATAATAGTCTCCCTTTTGATTCTTCCTACCAAAGTGCATCACCTCACACTTTCCTACATTATACTCCATCTGCCATGTTTTTGCCCACTCACTCAACCTATCTATATCCCCTTGCAGATTCCTTATGTCCTCATCACAACATGCCCTCCCACCTATTGTGTATCGTCAGCAAATTTGGATATGTTACACTCAGCCCCCTCCTCCAAGTCATTAATATAGATAGTAAATAATTGAGTACATAGGACTGAGCCTTGTGGCATTCCACTAGTTATGTCTTTCCAACCTGAAAAAGACCCATTAATCCCAACTCTCTGTCTTCTGTGTGTTAACAAATCCTCAATCCATGCTAATACATTACCCCCAATAACGTGAGTTCCTGTCTTGTGCAATAACCTTTTTATATGGCACCTTATCGAATGCCTTCTGGAAATCCAAATCTACCGGTCCCCCTTTATCAACTCTGCTTGTTATATCCTCAAAGAACTCTAGCAAATTTGTCAAACATATTTCCCTTTCACAAAACCATGTTGACTCTGTTTGATTGTGTTAAGCTTTTCTAAATGTCTTGCTGTTTCTTCCTTAATAATGGACTCTAGTATTTTCCCAACGACAGATGTTAGGCTGTCTGGTCTATAGTTTCCTGTTTTTTTGTCTCCCTCCCTTCTTGAACAGGGGCATCACATTAGCAGTTTTCTAATCCACTGGGACCCTCCTGGAATCCAGTGAGTTCTGGAATTTTTCAACTAATGCCTCCACTATCTCTGCAGCCATTTCCTTTAAAACGCTTGGATGCAGGCCATCAGGTCCTGGCGGCTTGTCTGCCATTAGCTTGTGAAATACTTTGTCCCTCGTGATAAAGACTGTTATAAGATCTTTCCTCCCATTAGCTCCTTGCTTCTCTGGTATCTTTGGGATGTTTATAGTGTCCTTCACTGTGAAGATGGATGCAAAATGTCGGTTTAAATTATCTGCCATTTCCCTGTTCCCCTTTATCACTTCCCCAATCGCACCCTCCAAGGGTCCCATGCTCACTTTAGCCACTCTCTTTTTAATTATCCGTTGAGGCTATTGCTGTTTGTTTTTATATTTCTTGCCAATTTACCTACATAATCAATTTTCTCCCTCTCTGTTAGCTTTTTAGCCATCCGCTGTTGGTTTTGCTGAGCATTATGCAATATCTGCTTAGGTGTCTGTCATTGCTCATCCACTGACCTTCCTCTTGGTCTATTTTCCCAGCCTGCGTTAGACAACTCTTTCTTCATGCTTTTGTAATTGCCCTATTTAAGTTGAGGACGCTGATTTGAGAGTTGCTCGCCCTCAAACTGAATTTGATATTCTACCATGTCATGATTGCTACCCCTTAGAGGATCCTTAACTACGATATCTCTTATTAATCCCACCTCATTACATATTGCTAGATCTAAAATAGTCTGTTTCCGGGTAGGTTCTGCAACGTATTGCTTTAATACGCAATCCTGGACGCACTCTACAAATTCGCCTTCCATGTTACCCCTGCCAATTTGATTTGTCCAATCAATATGCAGATTAAAGTCACCCATGACAATTGTAGCGCCGTTCTTACGTGCCTCCATTATTTCCCGATTTATGCTTTTCCCTACAGTGAGGCAACACTTCGGGGGCCTATAGACGACTCGCACCCGTGACTTCTTCCCCTTGCTATTCCTTATTTCCACCCAAACTGATTCCACATCACGATCTATTGCACCTATATCATGACTCCCCACCGCACTGAAACCTTCCTTAATTAATAGAGCAACTCCACCTTTTCCTTTTTGCATATTTTTCCAGAACATTGAATATTCTTGAATATTGAGTTCCCAGCCTTGGTCACCCTGCAACTATGTCTCTGTAAAAGCTATTGAGTCATATTCATTTATTTCTGTTTGTGCCATCAGCTTCTCTATCTTGTTACAAGTGCTGCGTGCATTCAGAATAGAGCCTTAAGCGTTGACTTTTTACCATTGTTGCTCATTCTCGTTCTGAATTCTGTTGCACTCTTCTGCTTATATACTTTCTGCCCCTTCCTATCACACTTTGATTATCGTTTCCTTCTTTACTACCCTGTACCTGTGTTGTCTCGTTTCTTTTTGATTTTTTAAACTTCCCTTCAATTGAACCCTCCCTCGCACTATTTAGTTTAAAGTCCTATCTACAACCCTATTTATACGATTCATCAGGACACTGGTCCAAGCATGGTTCAAATGAAGCCCCTCCCAACTTAACCGCTCTCTCCTTCCCCAGAACTGGTGCCAGTGTCCCATGAATCGGAATCCATTTATCCCACACCAATCTTTGAGCCATGCATTTACCTCTCTAATCTTATTTACCCTATGCCAATTGGCACATGGTGCAGGTAATAATCCGGAGATTATTACCTTTGTGCTTCTGCTTTGTAATTTCGCCCCGAGCTGCTCATAGTCCCTCAGCAGAACCTCTTTCCTAGTCCTACCCATATTATTGGTACCTATGTGGACCCTTCCCCTCCCATTCCAAGTTTCTCTCCAGCCCAGAAGAGATGGCGTTAACCTTGGCACCAGGTAGGCAACACAGCCTTTGGGATTCTGTCTTTGCTTCGAAGAACAGTATCAATTCCTCTAACTATGCTATTCCCTATTAGTACTACATTTCTCTTTTCTCTCCCCACTTGAATGGCGCTGTGGTCAGTTTGCTCATCCTCCCTGCAGTCTGTGCCCTCGTCCACAATGGGAGCAAGAACCTCGAACCTGTTGGACAAAAGCACTGGCTAAGGCTCCTCCAAAACTAAATTCTGGATCCCCATACCTGCCTCACTCACAGTCACACCCTGCTGTCCCTGACCACAGTCCAGATTTGATGTAATTAAACTAATGGGCATGACTGTCTCCTGAAACAGTGTCCAGGTAACTCTCCCTCCCTGATGTGTTGCAGAGTCCACAGCTCAGACTCTAGCTCATCAACTCTGAGCTGAAGTTCCTCGAGCAGCCAATACTTGTTAGATGTGGTCACCATAGATCACACTGGTGTCCACCAGTGTACAACACATCGCATACCCAGCCATCCCTATTCTATTTAATTTATTAATTTGGATGTTAAATATTTTAAGTGAATTTCTTAACTGTACTCTTCAGCTGTAAAAATGTCTCCTGATTAAAACCACTTGGCCAATCAAAAGAGACATGGAAGAGATACTCACCAATCACCTACTTGTTTTCCTCTGACGGCACACTTCAGCTCTGACAGGTAGAAACAGGTCCTCCTCTCGCATGATCCTCTAGGTGCTGCTGACTGCTTGTCCTAGGGTCCCCATCTCGTGCACTCCTCTGAGGGAACCAACAAGAGGGAAAAACTTACTTGACCTCATCCTCACCAACCTGCCTACTGTAGATGCATCTGTCCATGACAGTATTGGTAGGAGTGACCTTATGGAGACAAAGTCCCGCCTTCACATCGAGTTGTGTGGCACGGCCATCATACTAAATGGGGTAGATTTCAAACAGATCTAGCAACTCAAGACTGAGCAGCCATGAGGTGCTCTGAGACATCAGCAGCAGCAGAATTGTACTTAACCACAATCTGTAATCTCATGACCTGGCATATCCTCCATTCTACCATTACCACCAAGCCTTGGGATCAACCCAAGAGTGCAGGATGGCATGCCAGGTGCAGCACCAGGCATACCTAAAAATGAGGTGTCAACCTGGTGAAGCTTCAACGCAGGATTACTTGCATGCCAAACAGCATAAGCAGCAAGCAATTATTAATAAGCAATCAAATAATAAGCAAGCAAGCCCACTATTATCATCCTGGTGTTATCATTGACCAAAACTGAACTGGGCTAGCATATAAATACTGTGGCTACAAGAGCAGGTCAGAAGCTAAGAATCTGCAGCGAGTAACTCACCTCCTGACTCCCCAAAACCATCTACAAGGCACAACCATTGGATTAGATCTAAGCTCTGCCGTCCTACCACATCCAGTTGTGAATGGTGGTGGACAATTAAATAACTCACTGAAGGAGGAGATCCCCATGGGGGAGCCCAGCACATCAGTGCAAAGGATAAGGGTGAAGCATTTGTACCAATCTTCAGCCAGAATTGCCATGTGGATAATCCACCTTCCCCTCTTCTGGAGGTCCCCATCATCACAGAAACCAGTCTTGAGCCAATTTGATTCATTCCATGTTGTATCAAGAAACAGCTGAAGGCACTGGATACTGCAAAAACTATGGGCCCTGACAACATTCTGGCACTAGTACTGAAGAACCAAAACTCCAGAACTTGCTTTGCCTCCAGCCAAGCTGTTCCAGTACAGCGACAACATTGGCACATACCTGGCAATGTAAAAAATTGCCCGGGTATGTCTTGTACACAAAAAGCAGGATAAATTGAACCTGGCTAGTAACCGCCCCATCAGTTTACTGCCGGTCATCAGTAAAGTGATGGAAGGGGTCGTCAACAGTGCTATCAAGTGGCACTTGCTTAGCAATAACCTGCTCACTGATGCTCAGTTTGTGTTTCTCCAGGGGTGCTCAGCTCTTGATCTCATTGCAGCCTTGGTTCAAACATGGGCAAAAGAGCTGAACTCCAGAGGTGAGGTGAGAGTGACTGCCCTTGACATCTAGGCAGCATTTGACCAAGTGTGGCATCAAGGAGCCCTAGCAAAACGAGTCAATGGGAATGAAGGGGAAAACTCCCCACTGGTTGGAGTTATAGCTAGCACAAAGTAAGATGGTTGTGGTTGTTGGAGGTCAATCATCTCAGTTCTAGCACATCACTGCAGGGGTTCCTCTGAGGTCCAACCATCTTCAGCTGTTTCATCAATGACCTTCCATTATAAGGTCAGAGGTGGGGATGTTTGCTAATGATTGTACAATGTTCAGCACCATTTGCGACTCCCCAAATACTGAAGCAGTCCATGTCCAAATGTAGCAAGACCTGAACAATATCAAGGCTTGGGCTGACAAGTGTCAGGTAACATTCTTGCCACACAAGTGCCAGGCAATGACCATCTCAAACAAGAGGGAATCTAAGCATCTCAATGACATTACAATCACTAAATCTCCCACTATTAACATCCTGGGGTTACCATTGACCAAAACTGAACTGGGCTAGCATATAAATACTATGGCTACAAGAGTAGGTCAGAGGCTAAGAATCTGCAGCGAGTAACTCACCTCCTGACTCCCCAAAACCATCTACAAGGCACAAGTCAGGAGTGTGATGGAATACTCCCCACATGTCTGGATGAGTGCAGCTCCAACAACACTCAAGAAGCTTGACACCATCCAGGATAAAGCAGCCCACTTGATTGGCACCCCATCCACAAACATTCATTCCCTCCATCACCGATGCACAGTGGCAGCAGTGTGCGCTGAGATGAACTGCAGGAACTCGAGGCTCCTTAGACAGCACCTTCCAAATCCATGAGTGCTACCATCTAGAAGGACAAGGGCAGCAGACACATGGGAAAATCACTACCTGAAAGTCACTGGCTACCTTCCTAACCATCCTGACTTGGAACTATATCACTGTTCCTTCTCTGTCGCTGGGTCAAAATCCTGGAACTCCCTCCCTAACAGCACTGTGGGTGTATCTACATCACATGGACTGCAGCGGTTCAATAAAGCAGCTCATCACCCCTTTTTAAGGGCAATTGGGGATGGACAAATAATGTTGGCCTATTCAGTAATACCCACATCCCATGAATGAATAAAAAAAATACAATGATGAGTAAATCTTAATTTTTATTATTTCTAGTTGAGAGCGGAAGGAGCTAGTCATGTAAAAATATAAAAACTTACTAGTGTTTAAAAGAATAATTTATGAAAATATACAAAAGTTTTAAATATGATTTGCTTCAATCCTTTTCGGCTTTTATTTTTCAGGAGCCCTGAAGATCTGTCACGAGAGATTGTTCTGTTACAACAACGTGAACTTGCCCTCAAGCAGCAGAACTCTTCAGTCACTATGAGGTGAGCAGAGTTCTGGGACAAGCAGTGAACATTCATTCTTAAGTTCTAGATAACCAAATTTTACTGAAGTGAAATGATTTGCAGTGTTGTTTACCTTCTGGAGTATGATTAATAAGCAAGATAAATATTTTTGTACAACTTATGAGGTTCTGTGTTGCATGTGCTTTGTGTTTCTGGGCTTAGTTACATGGGATGCAGAATTTGTTGTGCGTCTGAGAATGGCTGAACCAATTCCTTTCCATTTTAAATTAGTTTAAATCAACGTAGTGCGATCAGCCGTATTGTCAGCCATTGCTAGTTGTACCATGAGTTATCAAAATGGCATGGAGGGTCAGTGGTGCTGCACACCCAATGCACAAGAAAAACTTTTATGACACATTATAAACTTAAAATAAACCCACCTCCTAAAAGCTCATTGCCAAAATCACTATCTATGTGCAAGGAATAACAATTCATGAGCAAGGTTGGATAGGATTGGCTGGGTGAAACCATCAGGATGCCTTGGGTTGAGTTCTCTTGAATTTTGATGGCATGAGAGAACCATTTAATGAACCTCAGAAAAATTGATTTGACTATTGGTAGGAACATTTTTCTGAAGCTTATAAAATTCTGGAAAGATACTACAAATCATTATATGAGGCAGATTTAAAGTTCTGAAATTGGGATTCTAGTGATCTTCCTATGTTGCCTTCTTTTAAAAGTAAAGTTGAAACAGTTAGTGTCTTTTAGTGTCTTAATTGTGCTTTGTAAGTATGTGATATAGCACTTGCAAAAAATCTTAGCATTTAGTAACATCAATGTGCACCAATTTTTATTTACTTTCAAAAACATGACTTATTTGGACACCTTTGATCCTGTTCTGTGATGTTTGGAATATCAGCTGGCCATCAGCTTCTTGGTATTGGGCTTTGATTTAACACTGGTGCTGACTCAACCTTTTCTATCTGAATTGACCTTAATAGGAGTGAATGCCTTGAGAAATTAAGCAAGGGTAGATAATTCAGGTCCAAATGTTTGGATTTTTCATCACTTCCCTTGTATCAGTGAGGCTACCGAACAACAGGATATTTAGGTCGGGCTTTTATAAAACAGAATAAACTCTTCTGCTTGTAGTTGTCATTGCTAAAGTGTGCTCACACATTCAAGCAAAGCATAAATCTTTGTGTTTTGGCTTTGAGGCGGATGTCTAATTTTTACTCAATTGCAATAATTCACCAGTGTATTTTCCGCCTTCAGGTGTAGCATGATACTTTCATGCTATTTTACTGAGTCGTGTATCTTCAAAAGTTCCCCACGTGAGTTGTTTCAAAAACAAAGATATGAAGCAGAAAATGGGAATACTTGTCATTGGGGAATGCTGCAGGGACTAGTAAAACCTAATGACCTTTGTTCCAGCATCAAATTCTCTATGTCACTTCTGACTGATCCTTGGGTGCTTTGAATTTCTTTCAAGCTGGGTGAGGTTGATTATAACTAGGAAAAATACATTTAGTTTAATAAAACCTTTGCCTCATATTGCTGCACATCAGCTTATGTTTATCATTGAATCTAGTTACTGCTGGAGAGGTAACAGGCCATTAGGTATTACTTTAGGCTTTATTTTATTTGTTTGATAATTTCCCCTTTTTATTGTGGATTTGTGACTATGGATTTTTAATACACCTTAAATATCTAACAGAGGTGAGAAATTTCTGCTGTTTGACAGATTTCTGATAGTTGGACTTTGGAATTCCGCCATTCTAAATATGCCTCCAATCTTTGCCTCCTCTGTAGTTTAAATGAGGCTGAACAATTGAAAGTGCAAGTATCAGTGAGAAGTGAAAGTAATGCAGAGTTATGTTTGAGGAACAGTGAGTGTGGGAGAGACAGAATCTGTGAGGAGCTGCTTCTCCAATCACATCTTCTGTCTCTGCCACTCTCGCTGCTCCAGCTACTCCAATGACAGATTCCCTCTCTACTGCTCTTGCTGCTCCTCCAGAGATAGAATCTATGATTTAGAGGAGCAGTAAGGGTGGGAGGGGACTTGTGTTTGGAGGTTGAGGAGCAGTTATTCTTGCTTGTCCTGCTGCTGCCATGCAGGAGACGTTTGGCTGCACCGTCACCAATCACTTCAGCCAGCTGTTCGATGACCAGTCCGACATCGTCTGTAATGCTGAAGACAAGAAGCCGATTAAGAAAAGAAAGGAAAGCAAGATGTGGCTTGAAACCCAGAGTTGGGGTTGTGGGCCTGTAATGGGTTGAGGTAGGGGTCAGTACTGGATAGCCGTTGCTCTGGATGTGCAAGGCTTTCTGTGTTTGAGAGTGGGAGCTCAGTTTGAGAATATCATCGCAACACCTGGGGAACCTTCTCTTGGTTTAAGGGGAACCCCTGCCCCGTCTTTTGAACATGGGACTATGATTGGCATTGTGATATTTAAAATTGTAAGGCAGAGACGATGTACTGTTGCAGAATATGGCTACCTTCATTCCCACAGTGTTGTGTTTAACTGTCCCTTGAATGAGTTGATTTTTGGCTGCAGCAATGTCCCAGGGAATCAGTCAAGATCCATCAGTTCAGCAGAGATGAGCAATTGAACCTAGGAAGTTCCTGACTTGTGAGACTTGTGCACAGATTGTTAAATCTTCAGGATCTTGACTGCTACCTTTTAAGTAAATAAACCCAAGGTGGTGGTGGGTGGGGAGGCAATGACAAATGGGAATTGAAATGATCAACCATTCAGAAGTTTATTTGGCCTGTAACCAGCTCACATAAACTGCTTCTTATGCCTGACCGATTTCTGTTTCATTGCATCAAATTGTTGGAATTTGAGATGAATCTGATCTTAGTTTCTTATTGTAAATTGGGAATTGTCTTTAGAATCCAAAATTGAGAGAAGCAACCAAGGAACTAAGGAAGGATGGTGTCTTGAACTTATGTTAATTGTTTTGATTGACTGGGACTGAATCGCCTTGTCATCATGGTGATGAACAGAGACTTTGCAGGTGGCAAGGTGTAACCTTGCCCCCTTACTGAAGCTTCCTTGCCTTATGATGTACATAATCCAGCAAGGTCATGTTCTGTCGTTAGTATGGACTTCATCCTTTATTACATATACCAACTGCATGGAAAGCTGAAATGCGGAAATCGCTTTGGTGATTTTATCCAAATGCATTGATGTACAATCTTGACGGTAATAGAAGGTAAACAAAGGTAAAACATATGTTTGTGTATCCACTTAAAGTCTAATAATTTTGTGTATTTGCATTTCACTGCAGATCATCATTATTATAATTTTCCGGATCCTTACACTGCAGCTGCTTTGCGCTATGATGTATGCATAATTCCTTGTCTGACAAAAATTTCAGACATTTTTGCCTTTGGTCACTCTCATCCCTGTATCCACGTACCTTTCTCATCCAACTTTGAAAATAGACAATGACTATGGATAAGGAACTCACTGGGTCTGCCCAAAACTTACTTTCTATCGAAAGCATTTTAAGTTAATTAGGAATGAAAGGGGAAAAAAGTAACTTCAAAAATAACAAAGACGACATTCATCACCACACTTTCTTGTACTTCCTTTACACTTCACATAATTTTTTTTAACCTTGGATTTCAAGAAAAATACTGTTTGTGTCTCCTCTGTATAGTTTTGCTGGGTATTACCCCTGATAGTTTTCTGATTTCTTCCTTTTCTACTGTAAAAGATTATGAAACACTTGAGCACTTTTAGCAAAAGAGTAAGTTTTAAAATGTTATTGAACAGCATCTGTTAAATATGTTCTTCACTGCACAGCTGTGAGGATTTTGGCTGATTGCAAAGAAAGGAAAATAGCACTGCAAATCTTAATATAGGTCAACACTGTCTTCAAGGCATGTTATTAAAACCAGTGCACAGCTCCAATTCAAGCAAATATCAGGGCACCTCAGCTGTTGTATTGAGGTGTACAGCTATAGATTATGAATGTAAATATCAGTGTAAAAGAAATTAGAGACTGATTTAAAATATGCATAAATGCTGCATTGTTGATAATTAAGTGCCTACCATAAAATATTGGAACACCGACCAGTGTAAATGTGCATTTGTTTGTCAGCATCTAATGTACAAACCAGCATGTAGCATCAATATCTGGTGGTATGTACATCCACTTTCAAATTTTACCTGACATTAAATATTTTAAGAATATTGTTTTCAACTTAATATCAATAAAACCCAATATGTCTCTGGACTTGACTCCTCAGGTTGCCAGTTTGGGTTGAATCTGGAGGTGTACAACTTTGGTGCCACCTTGGACTCAGAGCTGAGCTTCTTTCTTTGTATTTGCTCTGTTGATGAGACTGATTTCCTCTGTCAGTGGAATGTTGCCTACACATATCTTTACCTCTCTTCCATTAAGAACTTGGAAACCTGAATGGCTTGGAAACATGCCTTTGTTACCTTAAGGATGGACTTCAATGCTGCTTGCCATGCTACTTATAACTTCAGGAAATGCAACCTTGTGTCCACTTCCACTTTGAATGTGCACACAAGTCACTCTTGTTCTTTGTAATCTCCCTGGTACTTTAAGGTCTACTGAATCTATTTTAATCATTTTGTTTTCCTTTCCCTCTGCAGCCCCTTTTCACCCTAACAGAGTAATAATCTCTTGCTGGATATCGCACATTCAGCTTTTGCTCTTCTGACATCAGCTTACTAATTTGTTCATTGCTTTCTCTTATATTTCAGCAACATACTGTTACTTTCACCGGGTCTTCAAAAATGTTTTTTTCTCTCACTCCCACTTCTTTCTCCCCCATCCCCCCACCCTTCTTGATGTTCATCATTCTTTGCTAAGCACATTTGAGGTATTTTGTTGTGAAGGTTATTACTGCAATTAGTTATTTCCCAAGAATTAAGCTCACTGCAGAAATCAGCTTCCACAGTCAAACTTTTGTAGGTACCAAAATTTGAATTTATGCTTAAAATACGTGGATAAATTTTGCATAGGGTAAACAGTGTTATCACATGCACCAGAAGCAGTACAGTCCAAGCCCATGTGTTTCAGATTTTCCCGAGTCAGTGAAGATGTACAATCACAAGTAAAGAACAAGGTTGAAAATTGTGTCCTTAATTGACATGGTTGCTTTAGAAGCATTATTTTTAAAAACCAATATAATGTTTTTAAGCTTTTTAAAAATTAAACGCTCCTTTTCTGTTCGAGGAGTTCATCTAACCACAGCAATTTGTACATTTAATGGGAATATGTGAACAACCAAAAGATTATTGAAAGCTTGCCATATTTATCCCAGATTCAGGTGGCTTCTGACTACAGAGTTGTTGATGAAGATTTGAATAAAGGGACAATCAGAGTTGGTGGCTCAGATAGGATAATGCCTACGGCTTCATTGGAAAATGCTGATTTTACCACTCTGTGTACCCAGCTAACTTTTTAAATATAGGATTAAATTTTAATGGTTCTGCCATTTGGAATGATAGTGGCATTTCATGTCTCAGTGGTAGCCACACTTGTAGTAACAAATCACAAACCTGACATGTCCAGCTAACCAACTACATTTAACTATTTACAGACAGATGTTAGCAAAGGCAGATTGACTTTCATTATCTCCCTTTAGTCTCAAATACTGTATAAGTTTTTCCTTGTACTTGCCTTTGGCTCCTTGATCTTGTTTGTCCCCTTGTGTGTCTTTGTTTTCTTAGCCTCTCATGTCAGGTAGATAGAATAGTTGCTGTTCATTCTGCGTATCATCAACAGATTTAGTTCTCTAACATGGCTAGTTTTCTCCTTCAACCTATCTTGCTATAATTTTTCCATTTTGAGAAGATTACTGTTTGTTGTGCAATGGCCCTTTAATGTGAAAATGTCCTGGGATCACAATAAGTGAAACATGTGGTGGAAAGAACCAAGATTAGAGAGATGGAGGTAATGAAGTAGGAAGGGGGAATAATTATAAGAAAAGCTCTTAATGGATCAATTGTGAGAATAGAGTCAAGCTACACCATTATTACTCCTGTAGAGTATACTTTGGAGGAGCAATTACTTAAATATTTCAGTTGATTCGAACCAAATATGAGTGAAAAGGTTGAAATATCATTAGGAATGCTATTCCAAAATGACATCACTCAACCAGTCAATGTTTACAAATATTGAACCTGCAGGACAAGATGTTGGGAATTTTTAAGATGTATTTTTATTCATTGTGATGCAAAAGTGCTACTGTATCATGTAAACGGTTGATGAAAAGTATATCTGTAGATATATATTTTTTTCTGTTATACTGTGTGTATGTACAAGTGTATTATTGCAATTGAAATTGCAAATAGTTGTTTTCTAGTTTCTGTCCCGAGGATAAATTGGTTCAGCAATTATATTAAAAATAAAAGCTATTACACGTTCAGTAACATTGGTTATCCTTGTTGCGCAGTTCCTTGTGTTTGTAATGAGAATTTAAAATGTATTGAGATTGGGCAATTTTTTTATGGCCAAGAAAAATAGTGTTTGAAATGGCGTTGTTAGCTGAGTGATTTTTCTTTATTTATTGTGCTCAAAATGTCAGCAAGCTGCTTATGGCATTTCAGGAAGATTGAGTTAAGTTGTGCTTAAGCCATCAGAAATAAAAATTGCTCCTTAAAGAACTAGTATTGCAATATGTGACATTTTGAATTGATATTTTTGTTTCTATAACTTATTTTTATAGGATTTAGAACAATTTTAACCTTCAACTTGGTTTGTGTAAGAAATACTATCTGATTTGCTATGTATTTATTCTACATATGTGATGATGTAAATTCCATTTTATGGGGGTCAAATATAGTACCACCACAGCTGAGAAGGTGAGAATAAAGTGTGGGCTGGGGTGTAGGAGGGATTTGTAGGAGGAAGAGAAGGAGAAAACAATTGTTTGGTTATGCCATCAGCACTAGCATGCAACCTGTGCACCCATATAATGCCCATTCAAAATTTGCACCTAATGTTTTTGAATATTTGAGACGGTATAAACTCTATGAACAGTTGGATACAATTTGTCTCCTTGGCTGCTGATTTATAATTGATCAAGAAGAATTTTGGTCACTTGTGGGGATGTAACTAAGTATGGCAAAAAATAAAAATGAAAAATGTTGGATGTACACGGGAAGTCCATCAGCGTCAGAGAACAGATGCTTCATTGGAAGTGAAAGCTTGAAGATCAGCAACTCTTTTATAGGACTCAACGAAACAAAGGAGGTGCAAGTGGTTGCGGGGGATCATGCAGTTGCAAGTGAGGAGAACAAGGTTAGGATTCAAGAATAATGACTTGTGAAATAGACAGTTAATGGCTGAAGAGAATTACGAACTTGGATGATATACAAATAAACATTAAGATAACAAAAGTGCATGAAAACAGCTCAAGTGTTGAAAAAAGGATGGGAACATTAGATGCACAAAATACTCCTCAAATGAATGGGAATGAAATGAGTGGGAGAAACTAGCTTGAGAATCAGGAGAGGTGGCCAGGATCTAAAGTTGTGAAAATTATTGTTGCGACTGGTGAGCTGCAGAATGCCCCAGGGAAAGAAGAAATACTTTCCCTAAAGTTCATGTTTCAGCTTGGTTGAAACCGTGTCAAGTGGCCAAAGATTGAAAGATTAGAATTACGGCTCGTGATCTACATCCATTGGATTCAGCAGATTAAAATAAAAAAAACCTTTTCGGAGTACTATAGTAAAATTAGCAAAACAATTTTCTTCCTGATTTGTTAAACTTTATTTTCAAATAAAAACAGAATTACCTGGAAAAACTCAGCAGGTCTGGCAGCATCGGCGGAGAAGAAAATAGTTGACGTTTCGAGTCCTCATGACCCTTCGACAGAACTTGAGTTCGAGTCCAAGAAAGAGTTGAAATATAAGCTGGTTTAAAGTGTGTGTGTGGGGGGCGGAGAGATAGAGAGAGAGAGAGGTTGGGGGGGGGTGTGGTTGTAGGGTCAAACAAGCAGTGATAGAAGCAGATCATCAAAAGATGTCAACGACAATAGTACAATAGAACACATAGGTGTTAAAGTTGGTGATATTATCTAATTTATATCTATATTACCTATTTTCAAATAGGTGTTCATAGAATAGTACAGCACTAGAGGGGGCTATTTGTTCCATCGAGTCTTTTGAAGATTAATCCAGTTAGTCCCACTCTCCAGCTCTTTGCTCATATCACTGCAGTTGTTCCTTCTAGTATATATCCAATTCCCTTTTGAAAACTACTATAGAATCTGTTTTCATCACCTTATCAGGCAGTGCAGTGCATTCCAAATCCAAACCACTCTGCTTAAAAATGTTTTTCCTCCTAATGCCTCTTTTTTTTAACCTGTCATTTTAAACCTGTGTAATCGACTCTTCGACTCTCTTTGTTTACTCAATATAAATTTTTCATGATTTTAAACACCTCCATCAATTCTCATCAGTATTCTCTGCTCCAAGAAGAACAACCACAACTTCTCCAGTCTGTCCCCATAACTAATCTCTTATCCTGGATCCATTCTAGTAAATCTCTTCAGTACCTTTTCCAAAGCCGTCACATCCTTCCTATAAAGTGCAATGAAGAGAATTAGGTGAAGCACTTTAGCTGGGGCTGAACTAGTTGTTAATGTAGGTTTAGCATAATTTCCTAGCTTTGTAATCTGTGCCTCTATTTATAAAGCCCAGGGGCCCATATGCTTTAACAACTGCTTTGCTAACCTGACCTGACACCTGAGAATTGCGCACAATAACCCCAAGGTCTTTCTCATTGTAACGCTTTTAAAATTGTACCATTTGGTTTGTATTGCCTCTCCTCATTTTTCAAAAATGTATTACCTCATGCTTTTCGGTATTGAATTTCATCTGTCATTTATCTGCCGATACCACCAGCCGTCTATGACATCTTGAAGTCTATTACTATCTTCCTACTGTTGAGCATAATTCTTAAGTTTTGGTGTCATTCACAGATTTCACAATTATGCCCTGTGACCCCAAGTTTAAATCATTAACGTTTATCAAAAACAGTAGTGGTTCTAGTACTCAACCTGAGGGAACATCACAGTATACCACCATCCAGTTTGCAAAACAGCCATTCACCACAACTCTGTTTTCTATTACTTAGCCAACTTTGCCCCCAAGCTGCTACTGCCCCTTTTGTCACATCGGATTTTGCCAACAAATCTATTATGTGATACTATATCAAAAGTATTTCGAAAAGTTCATAAATATATTAACTGTACTGTCCTCATTCACTGTCTCTGTTATCTCATCAAAAAAACTCAAATGAGGTTAGTCAAATATGATTTGCTCTTCAGTAATCTGTGCTGGCTGTTCTTTATTTGTTCAGGCTTGTTCAAGTGGCTGTTAAGTTTCTCTTGGTATTTGGTTTCAAATAGCTTCCCCACCGTTAACGTTAAATTGCCAGGCCTATCCTTCCCTTTCTGAACAAGGCTGTAGCATTTACAATCCTTCGGTCTTCTGGCACATGTCTGTATCCAAAGGAGATTGGATGATTGTGCCAGCACCCCTGCAGTTTCTACCTTTACTTCTGAGGGGTGATCTAGTTGAGGTGTACAAAATTATGAGGGGCCTAGATAGGGTAGACAGGAAAGATCTGTTTCCCCTACCTGAGGGGTCAGTTACTTGGGGCATAAATTGAAGGTGATTGGTAGAAGGATTAGAGGGGACATAAGGAGAAACTTCTTCACCCAGAGGCTGGTGGACATCTGGAATTCACTGCCTGAATTGATTGAGGCTGAAATGCTCAACTCATTTAAAAGGTGCCTGGGTCTGCACCTGAAGTGTTGTAACTTGCAAGGCCACAGACCAGGTGCTGGAAAGTTGGATTAAAATGGATGGCTGGATTCTTTTTCTTTTTGGCTGGTGCAGATATGATGTGCTGAATGGCCTCTTTCTGCGCTGTAACTTTTCTATGGTTCCGTCAACCTAAAATGCATCCCATTCAGATAGGGTGACTAATCCACTATAAAAACTGCTAGTGTTTTTAATACCTCCTCGTTATCTATTTTTATCTAATTACGGCATCCTCCTCCTTTACCGTAGCTTTGGCAAAGTCCTTTTCCCTTGGTAAACTCAGATGCAAAGAATTAATTTAGTACCTTCCGCATACCTTCTACCTCCACGAATAAAGTTACATTTTCATTCCTAACCAGCCCTGCTATTCCTCTGACTAACTTTTACTGTCAGTATGCCTATAGAAGACATTTCAGATTTATTTTATTGTTGGTGCCATCCCAGTGAACAATGTACTTTTAAAAAATTTGTGCCTTGTGATGGCTGGTTTTACTCCCTACAACAAAAGTAAAATGCTGTGGGCACTGGAAATTAGAAATAAAAACAAAATGCTGGAAATACTTAGCAAATCAGGCAGCATAGGTGTAGAGGGAAATAGTTAATGTTTCAGGTCAATAACCTTTCGTTAGAATATTTTTCACCCTCTTCTTAGTGTATAATGTCTCCTTTTAATTAAAGATAGAAATATCTGATGTGTTCTAAGCAAACCAAAAAGTAGTTTTCTGTTTGATGGAAGACTGCACAAATCCAATTGTGTAGTCTTTGCATTTGTGGAGAAGATGGTTTTGAATTTGTAGAGGACTGCCACGTGTTCTCGGTTAGTCGTAGCACTGTTCGAATCATGGCGATTTTTCCAGGTTCCTGCCTTTGGTCCTGCCTGAGAATGAAGGGCCATAACTTCCATTGAGTTGGCCAAGGTATATCACTATTATCGTCTGAAGAGTATGAGGGCAAGAGGATAGCTTCCTCATTTCAGAAAATCTAAAGATTTGGGAGGAAGAGCAGATTGCTGATTCAGCGCACAGCTAATTTTTAAAGAACTAATCCTGAATTGCCTGTCAATTGTGGGAAACAGCTAAAGCACAACCTGCAGCGAACAAGAATACCTTAGTTGTTTAGGTTGATGGCTCTGCTAGTTAACGCATGTGCTAGACCCACTTAGAATAGCTTACGTGGACTGACTGTGCTTAAAAATAATGAGGATATTTGAGGCAACAAGATGTTGTAGTGTCCAGACTGCTTAGGCAGTATGGGTTTATGTTTACACAGCTCAATGTTGAGTTAATAGTGGTTTTTTAAGTACAGGTTTAAAAAAAGTTCCAATATCCCCTGAGAGAGAGAATTTGAAATAGCTGGACACATGGGGTAAGAGGTTTGTCTTGTTGAGAGCATTTCAGATGCATAGGACATCTCACCAAGCACACTAGATGATGTTTACGCAAGAATAAGCTGGCCAAATTGATTTGGCTGTGAGCCAAGTTCCTGCAGTGGCTAAGAATTGGTTGAATAACATTGACCAGGCAGCAAATATGCTTCATTTACTGGTGATTGATGCTCTAGGCACAAAGGCCAGGATGAGCGCTTATGGCACTGTTCCACATCCTTCGCTCGACATAGAATCTGCTTGATTTTCAAAAAAGGCTGAGGGAATTTGTCTTTCCAGAGGACAGTTTATTCTGGGGTCAAAGTAACCCTGGAAACATCTTTGCTGCGTAGCCAATTTTATGCACTAGCATAGCATGTAGGCCATTCCAGATGTGTCTTTCAAACGGTCACCTAAGGAAATACAGATCAATTTAACCAACCTTTAAGATAAAATGTTCCATTTGAAGTAGGGATAAATATGCTCGAGAGAATAATGGCCGTTTAGCATAAAGAAGCCCGTAGCACCAACCTTCCTTCTTAACTTGCAGTGGTCAGTTATAAGAGTGGACCATAATTAGGAGGAAACTTGATGCATTCACGAAAATGGTTTTAAACTTAAAATGAAAACCATTTGGTGGGGATGGACCAGCAAATGTTGGAATCTGTGGAATTATTTGCTTGTGCAGTTGGATGTGTAAGAACATTTGCTGGCTACAGCTGCTAGAGCTGTTGTTGGTAAATCTTTACTTGATGGCTCCCAAAAGTGAGTTTGACCTCTGGGCTCTTCCTATCTGCATTCTGAAAAACAAGTTCAATATGGTCATGCTGCTGAAGGGCGTTGTCTTTTACATTGTGATCAGGGAAGGCCATTGGAAGAATCTTTGGTTCAGCCCAGGTTCAATAACATGGCAAAATATGTTCAGTCTCACTTCATGTCCTTTGCTTTTATTAGATATCTGGTTTGTTGTGGTAATCTCTATTTGAGGGAAAACTTGGTTCGCTTTGGCTTCACCATCTGCCAAAAATTTTTTCCATAGTTTTGTGATTGTAACTGGGTGGCATATAAGTCTTTGAGTTCCACACTGATCTCTGTTTAAAAAGTTATTTTAAAGACAATGCTGTGCTAATGAGGTTGGCTAGCATTTTTGCAGAGTAAATGGAATGTGCAAGTAGAAAGTATGAAATCGAAGGCTTATAAGATATCCTGCCATTTCCTGGTTTTCTGTATGATTGTTCGATTAATTGCACCACAGTTTTAAACACTACGATGTGGATGTTATTTTACAGTAATTATGCAGGGCAAGTTGCCTGTTGGTGTGTGCTGTGACATCAACTGCTAAGGAGAAAGAACTGACCTAAAGTTCAAAGCGCTATGTGGATATTTGATTTTGGTTTGTGGTTGAATTTTGTCCCCCTTTAATATTGTCGGACCTTAAGGTGTGTCAACCATGGTTCAGTGGTACCATTCTTGCTTCTGAGACTGGAGGTTGAGTTTATGCACCATTCTACACCTGTGAGATGGTGTGTGACTTGGAGGAGACTCACAGGCAATGGTATTCCTGCATCATTATTGCTTTTGTTCTTTTGGGTAGTGGAGCTGGTAGAAGAATGAGGTGCTGTTGAAGTAACCTTTGCGAACTGCTGCAGTATATCCTGAGACCGTATACACAACGGCCATAGTGTGCCAGTGCTGGAGTGGGGTGGATATTAAACCCAGTATTAGAGGCACCATTCAAATGAACTGTTTGATCCTGAATTGTGTTGAGCTTTTCTGAATGTTGTTCCAGCTGCAACCATCCAGCTGATTGGTGAGCTTTGTATTACACTGGTGATGTGTGCCTTAAAGTTGGAGAGATATAGAGGTTCAGGGTGTTCCTTGTGATTGAGCAGATTATTCCCTGGCCAGGAGCCGTTTTGAGTGAAAAAATTTGAATCATGTGTTAATTTGAACTTAAGAAGTATAACAGTAAACAGCAAATCTTTTGTGTACTCGTAGTGGGAATTTTTTTTCCAAGATTTGAATTTGCATTCACATATAATTGGAATTGGGAGTAGACTTTGAGTATCGCATATCCAGAGATATCAACTGTATAATGTTAGTATGTACTGTTCTTTAAAACCCTACGATGAAAATGTTTCCTTAAAAAAAGCATTTGGGCTGCATTATACTGATCTTGAAAACTAGATTTATTGGAGTTACATTATGTTTCACATTTCTTTAACCAGATTATGCACATGTATTATACAGAGGGGAAAAATGTATTCAGTTTTCGTGCTATTTCTGACTGGGAACTTAATAGGTTTTCATATCTACTCAGGAAAATATGAGAAATTCATAGGTGGATTCAGTCACAGTAAGGTTGTCATTACACCATTGCTTTCATTTTGATGTGAAGCAATTTCTGATGAGCATCAAAGCAGAAGTGATTGTGAAACTTTGATCTGATTCTCGAGTGTGTTCCAAGTCAGGAGGTGTGAAAGCGCCTGAAGTAGGTAGGTAGACAGCACTTAGGCTTCACAGTAAGTGTAGTATAACTACTGGCTGTGCATGACCACTTTTTTAAATGAGGAAGAAAATGTCCAGGTCAAAAACAGAAACGGAAATATCTGAAAAAACTCAGCAGGTCTGGCAGCATTGGCGGAGAAGAGCACAGTTGACGTTTCGAGTCCTCATGACCCTTCAACAGAACTAAGTAAAAATAGGAAAGGGGTGAAATATAAGCTGGTTTAAGGGGAGGGGGGAGAAGGGGGGGTTGTTGGGACAAGCAGCCAGTGATAGGAGGAGATAACCAAAAGATGTCACAGACAAAAGAACAAAGAGGTGTCGAAGGTGGTGATATTATCTAAAGGAATGTGCTAATTAAGAGTGGAGAGCAGGACAAGCAAGGTACAGATAGCTCTAGAGGGGGTGGGGTGAAATAAGACTAAAAGGGCATAAAAGGTATAGATAAACGATGGGTGGAAATACATTTAAAAATAATGGAAATAGGTGGGAAAAGAAAAATCTATCTAAATTATTGGAAAAAACAAAATGAAGGGGAAGAAATGGAAAGGGGGTGGGGATGGAGGAGGGAGTTCAAGATCTAAAATTGTTGAACTCAATATTCACTCCGGAAGGCTGTAAAGTGCCTAGTCGGAAGATGAGGTGCTGTTCCTCCAGTTTGCATTGAGCTTCACTGGAACAATGTAGCAAGCCAAGGACAGACATGTAGGCAAGAGAACAGGGTGGAGTGTTAAAATGGCAAGCGACAGGGAGGTCTGGGTAATGCTTGCGGACAGACCGAAGGTGTTCTGCAAAGCTGTCACCCAGTCTGTGTTTGGTCTCTCCAATGTAGAGGAGACCGCATTGGGAGCAATGAATGCAGTAGACTAAGTTGAGGGAAGTGCAAGTGAAATGCTGCTTCACTTGAAAGGAGTGTTTGGGCCTTTGGACGATGAGGAGGTGGGAAGTGAAGGGGCAGGTGTTTCACTCTGGGAATTCTTAAAATTTGATTCTGAAACATTTTAATATTGACAGAGAATTGAGTTGCCACTTGTGCTCCCATAAATGAAAACTAGCTGTCCCCGGTGTCTTTGTCTGTTGGTGAACTGAATGGGAAAGGTACAGTGCACAGTATAACTTGGATCTGTAGTTTGAGTCTTGCACAATACAAATATTATGCTATACTGGGATTGGACACCTTAATCGAGCAAAATGAAACTTTCAGCATGTGTAGCTTGTGTGACTCATTTTCTGTTATTGATCAAACTTATGGCAAAAAGAAAGAAAAGGCACAATGTGTGTAGTGCAGCTTTGAAAATGTTTTTCGTTGGAAGCTGTTGGTATTTACTCCAGCAGAATATTTAATAGCAGCTGAGTAAATAATGTGGTGCTGCTGAAATACATTTTACCTATCAATGTGTGTAAGTAAGTTGCATTTTATTGGAAATTTATTGCGCATTCTGACCTGTTGAGTCTCACAATTTTACTTGAATAAACAGTTTGGACTTTTTTTTGTATCCAGCTTATTCTACAAGTTGCGATGTGGGGCACTGTACTTACTTATTCATCTGTCAATTTTGCAAGCTTTAAGGTGCCACAATCATTATTGAAGTTCTCTACTGTTCCAACTGTTAGCCCTGAGATTTCTGAATACATGATTTTTAAAAAATGCAAATGCTGAAAATGTGCAGCAAAATTCCTGCAAATATACAATAGGCCTTAGTTTAATATACCATCTGATAGAAGGTATCTTCAATCATGAAGCAATCGCTGACTAGATTGTCAGCGCAGATTTGAGTTGTATATTTCAGAAATACGAGTTTATATCCTGGTCCAGGCCTTGAACCCGAAACCTTCTGAGCTGAAGGCAAGAGTGCTACCGATTGAGCCAAGCTGTCACACAGCTTCCTGAAATCCTAAACAATCACAAGTTTGAGGGGGAGAATTACTAAAAATACACCCCTATTGCATTTCTTTTTGTACAGACAGTTGCCTTTTTGGTGAATAATAATTACTTAAGAAACTTCTCCACAAAGCCTGGCAGACTCATTGGAAGAAACGTAAAGTTCTCCAGTGATGGGGAATATCGGCAGAGCTTAACTTCATGGATGATTTGAATTGCTGGATGCTTGATCAGATAAAGAGGGCCTGACTTGTTCACCAGTTTCCAATTCTGATGAAAGGCTTCTACTGGAGTGGTTTCTTCCCCTTATGTCTCTGGTAGAATGTCAGTCCAGTTGTTTATTACACTTTCTGTTCTTTGTAAATCCAGAGCAACAGTTAGTATGTGTTATTTGGAAATTGTTATGTGGTTGGAATTTTATATAAGTTGATGTACGTCTTCAACTGCCTAGAATTCACACTCTGGGATTCCTTTCCTCAACCTCTCTGCCTCCATCCCCCCTCTCCTCCTGTAACACAATCCTTAGAAATCACCTCTTTGTCAATATTTTTGTTCACCTTTCTCGAAATCACCTTTGGACAAGTGTCTCCACCACCCTTTGTGCCTCTGTAAAGAGCCTTGGATGTTTTTCTGTGTTAAAGGTGCTATATAAATGCAATGGTTATTGTTTATAGTAGCATTTGAAGCTCATCCTTACTCTCTGACATAAATAAAGTTTGAAAAAATATGGAAGGAATTAAAAGGGGGTGGAAAATCATGAGCTTCAGACTGGCAATTATTAAAATCTATTCTTTGTCTTGTGAATTGATAAGCTATTGCTGTAGTGGTTGGCATGGAAAAGCCATTCTTGGTTGCAGACAGAATGAATCCTGACAAAAAGGGATTGATGTAACTTCACTCTTAAATTCTCAATAGACAAGTCTGATCTGGATATTTAACAATCTTTGAAAATACTCACAAGGTATTTCAAATTTAATAAAAGAGTAACCACCTATGTGTCCCAATGTGCCATTTTGAAACCGTACAGCATTTAAAATGACTCTTAATTACTTCAGGAGCAGAATTAAATTAATCGAGTCAAAGCAGAAAATGCTGGAAATACATAACCAGTTAATAAGCATCTGCAAGAGGTGCTCTGGGATTATATTTTATCAGAAACGTTGACTCATTTACTTGGATCCAATCAGATTCCCAGCATTTCTGCTCTCCTTTTTAAAAAAAAAATTGATGAGTTGCACCTGCATGGTGCATTCTTCTATAATAGCAAGTTTAAAGGTTGGCTTAGAACACCCAGTAATTGTTACGATAAACACAACAGTGCCTTCAGAGTCCACAGCTTACTAAGACCATGCCTTATATGCTGAATTTGCTACCTGCTGCTAAGTGGATTAAAAACCTTACTTTGAGTGTTCATAGTATCACAAATTTACAAAATATGATCACCTATACCATGACATCTTTATGGAACATAGGTAATAGGAGCAGGAGTAGGCCACCTGGCCCCTCGAGACTGCTCTGCCACTCAACTAGATCATGGCTGATGATCTGACTCAATGCTGTTTTCCCGTACTAACCTCATACCCCTGGATGTCTTTAATGCATAGAAATCTATCGATCTCTGTCTTGGACACACTCAATGACTGAGCCTCCACCGGTTTCTGGGGCAGAGAATTCCAAAGATTTACCACCTACTGACTGAAGAAATTCCTCCTTACCTCAGTCCTAAATAGCGTACCCCTTATTCTGAGACTCTCTTTCCTGGTTCTAGACCCCCTGAGCCAAGGGAAACATCCTTCCTATGTTTACCCTGTTGAGCCCTGTAAGAATTTTGTATGCTTCAATGTGATCACCTCTCATTTTTCTAAACTCTAGAGAACGATTTGCCTTCCTAATTGCTTGCTATACCTGCATGTCTCCTTTCAGTAAGCCATGAGCAAGGACACCCAGGTCCCTTGGGAAATCAACACTTCCCAATCTCTCCCCATTGAAGAAATACTCTGAATTTCTGTTTTATCTACCAAAGTGGATTAATTCACATTTTTCCCACATTATGTTCCATCTGTCATGTCCTTGTCCACTCACCTGCCTGTCTAAATCCCTTTGAAGCCTCTTTGCATCCATCTCATTATGCACATTCCCAACTAGGGTTCTACTTTAAACATACCTCTTGCTGTAATAAATTCTTCATTTAGTATACCATCAAGTCTTAGAGGAGGCTATATTAATAAAACAACTAAAAAGTAGTTTTATAAAATAGAACAGGCTTTGACAATGTTATCAGTATCTTTATGCAGCAGGTGGAGCTGGAAACCCATTGTGATACAGGTTCTCTGTCTTTAATAATGGAGCGTGACTAAAGGAATATTCAAATAGTGGCAAAATATGTAGAAAACCTTTTATAAATTACCTACTCGAAAGCAATTTGTGCCATTAATGAAAGAAAGTAGGATGCACTTGGCTGTAATTTTAGGTACAGCATATATAAGAATTTTAAAAAGTTTATTAAGTGGATTGTGCAGACTGTTACTACTAATCTCTCTTTGCCCCCCCCCCCATGCTCTCCCTCTCTGTCGCCCCCACTCCCCCTATCTCTACCCCCTCTTCCACCCTATTCCTCCCACTCTTTCGCTTCCTCTGTCCCTCTCTCACCACCCACATGCGTTCCCTCCCACCCTCTCTACCTACCCCCCCCCGGCTGCCCTGCCCTCTCTACCTAGCCCCCTCTACCTAGCCCCCGCCAGCCCCCTCTACCTAGCCCCCGCCAGCCCCCTCTACCTAGCCCCCGCCAGCCCCCTCTACCTAGCCCCCGCCAGCCCCCTCTACCTAGCCCCCGCCAGCCCCCTCTACCTAGCCCCCGCCAGCCCCCTCTACCTAGCCCCCGCCAGCCTCGTCTACCTAGCCCCCGCCAGCCTCGTCTACCTAGCCCCCGCCAGCCTCGTCTACCTAGCCCCCGCCAGCCTCGTCTACCTAGCCCCCGCCAGCCTCGTCTACCTAGCCCCCTCTGTAGAATCCTGCTTGATAACCTCCTATGAAGCAACTTGAGAAGTTTTACATCTTTAAAGGTTCTACGTAAGTGCAAGTTGTTCCTGTTGTATATCCATATAGGTGAGATTTGAACTCTGCTATCTCAAATGAGATTGCAGCTGCATGTGTGACGGCTACTGGGTCATCATTTTGTGCAATCTTTATATAAGATCAACAAACCTGATGCCCTGTCATCCTGAGTTACTGCTATAATACACTGAAAAAAAACTTATTAATTTCCATTTATATTGTTTTTTGACAAATTTTGGAAGGTGAATATATGGTCTCAACAATTTAGTACTGCGGCTTCAATGACTAGTTCCATTGAAAGCAATTGGACAACATGCTGGTGGCTTAATGCTGATTGTCATTCAGCCATGAAAGATTCTGTAGTTTTGAACGTGGGTTAATACTGTTTATGGTAAATATTTTAAATCAATGTGAGAACATTTTGCTGTTTTGTTCTGCTTGAGAAGTTATAAAATTTCCTCCTGAGGTTACCCTGACCAATTCTGACTTCAGCAGGAAGACACTTATCCTCTAAGGAGCTTGGTATTAAAATTTGAACAGTTGTGAATCTGAATATTGCTGAAAAGAGAGATGTGTTCCTGAAGCTATTTTAATCTTGCATTCATCAGGACAAATGCAAGAGTGCCCAATTTCATACAATTGGAACAATTTATTCTACAGGAGCAAAGGGTGCTGATTGGTTGCCCAGTTGACTCTGACTGGCCGAGGATTTGTGATGGAGTAAGCAACGGGGGACTATAGCTTCCCCAAGCTTTTGGGTAACTCAAAAGGGCTTGCCTAGGCTTGAACAAATTCCATTTATTTGCAGCTAACGGATCCCTGTGTATGAATGCCCCAGTTGCTTGGGAACCCTATAGTTACTGAATTGCTTTCTCGATGGCAATGCCTTAATCAGTTAGAGTCAAGTTGCCAAATAATCAGCACTCTTTTTTTCTCCTGCAGTCTAAATTGTTGTAATTATTTGAAATTTGACATCCTTATGTTTGTCCTGATGAGTGCAAGATGAAAAGCTTTGCCAACATGTCTACCTTTTCAGCAATATTCAAGTTGTGAATCTATTAAGTTACAGAAGAACATAAGAAATAAGAGCAGGAGTAGGCCATTCAGCCCTTTGAGCCTCCTCCACCATACAATGAGATCATGGCTGATCTTTTACTTCAACACCATTTTCCTGCACTATCCCATATCCCTTGATGTTTTTAATATGTAGAAATCTATTGACCTCAGTCTTGAACATACCCAATGACTGAGCCTCCACAGCCCTCTGGGGCAAAGAATTCCAAAGATTCACCACCCTCTGAGTAAAGAAATTCCTTCTCATCTCAGCCCTAAATGGCATGCCTCTTATTCTGAGACTGTGGGCCTAGCTCCTCATACTGTCTATGCAGAATCTCTTTCCTAGTCTTGCTATTGTCGTTAGTACCTAAATGGGCCACAGCCACTGGATCCTTCCCCTCCCACTGCAAGTTCTCTTTCGGCCCTGAGTAGAGATGCAACACAGCCGTCTGGATTAAGGCATTTGACTGGAGAGAACATTATCTATCCCCCTGACTGTACTGTCTCCGATCACGACCATATTCTTCTTCACTCCCCCCACTTGAATGGTATCCTTCACAATGGTGCTATGGTCAGTCTGCTCATCCACTTTGCAGGCCTTCTCCTCATCTATACAAGTAGCAAGCACCTTGTACCTGTTGGGCAAAGTCCAGGGCTGAGGCTCTTCCATCGCTACATGCTGGTTCCTCTTACCTGCCTGACTCGCAGTTGCATATTCCTGCTCCTGACCAGTGACCAACTCTGAGGTTCAGTTTAACCTAAGGGGAGTGACTGCCGTTTGGAACAAGGTGTCCAGGTAACTTTCCCTCTCCCTGATGCCCTGCAATATCCCCAACTCCGCCTCTAGTTCTGCAACTTGGAGCCCAAGTTGCCTAAGCTGCAGACACTTTCTGCAGCTATGGTTGTCTGGGATTGTAGTGCATTCCACAGATTCCTGGCACACCACCAGCCTGTCATTTCTGTCCAATCTTATTTAATAAGTCAATTAGTTAATAATTTACACTGATAAAGTAATAGAAAATTGCACTTGCATAGCTTGAAGACGAGGAAGGAAACCCACCAACCACTGGAGGCTGAAAAAATAGTTGAGCACCTTTTTCCTCTTCTGCTCCTAATTCCCACATGAACCAAATTCCCAACTCCTCACTCAACCTGTGTCTAAGTCAGGTGACCTTGTGCCTCTTTCTGTTAAAAGTTATGTTATTTTATTCCTGTACTTCTGCAATGGAAATACATTGTATTATTTTGTTCCTTTCCCACATGTGGTGGATCATTCTTTAGAATCCATTGGTACCCTGACTCTGGTGATCTTGTATGGGGTACTATGAGCATCAAAATAGTTGGTTAGTAGATTGAAATACCTCGGCGTGTGTCTAATGCATAAAAATTGCAAAAGCCATGCAGTTCTTAATGAATAGTATTAAATTTCCATACGAAACGCATTGTTTCAGGATAGAGTAACATTTTTAAGCCTATCAAATGGGGCTAATGGTCAATTTCAGTTTGACTGTTGATCCCCTTGGGGAAGGATCATGGAAATAAAAGATCAGGAGTATAAAATGAGCACCCGTGACATTACTCATGGCTAGTCTTGGGCTTGGGACACATTTGATGTTTCACATGTGATTAGCACAGCTGAACAGGAGCACATTAGAGTTTTAAGTAAAAACCACTAAGCTTAAAAGAACCAAGGAGTTGTCTGTTATAATAGTGTTGTTGAGGTATGCTGGAGCTGTGGAGAGGATATTTTCCTGAATTTATTTCCATTTTGAAGCTTGTGAACAGATCAGTTTTAATTTTTTTACTTTTATAAAGCTCCAGGTTTTTGATTTACAGCAAGACTTGCTATTCATGAAGTTCCCCATGACTTGCTGTCTTGGCCTGCCTATAACTAAAGTACTGCAGAGTAAGGAGTTAGTGGCAGCCTTAATCAGGGAATTGTGTTCAGTGTGACAGACAAGTTTAGGTTAATGCACAGGCCATTAGTATGATACCAGTGCGTTCTCAGAGTCTTATTTGGTGAACACCTTCACTCAAGGATGGCCCAGTTACGGATGAGAGCCTGTGTGATGCAGTGAAATTCAACCTACATGCTTCAGGGAGAGAGACAGGCTTGTACCACTGACAGATCACCGAGCACGGATTTAATATGAGATTTTCTCCTTCAAGTTCACTCCTTCAATCATGAGGGGCTTGCTTGGTGGACCAGGCCTTTTGCTGTGTAGTTATCTAATGGAGGCATACATTTTAAAAAAAAAGCTTGGTAAACCATGACAAATATGGAGGAACATGAGAAATGATTGGGAGGGGTGAGAAGGAGTTATTGGTTGAAAAATGATCAGCAAAAATTTCGACCGTTAAATGTTTACCCTTTTACTCATTACCTCTTTTACCTTTTTAGCAGAAGTAATCAAATATTTGGTTTTAGTCAAGTGTTTCAGAGGACATGAAGATGTCCTCAGAAAAAGTACATGTTTTATAAAATAATTTGCTTCTATTTTCCATTTCTGAAGAAAATTTGTTCTGATTGGTAATTTTGAGTAGAAAACAATGCAATATACTATTGACAGTACAATTTTCAAATGAGAAGATAATGTTCGCATCTTTTAGGTCTTCTGATCCAACCCTAACCACTTGAAACAGAAATGGTGTGGGTTTTTGTGTTTTCTGCTTGTGCACGTATAGGATATATAAGATACATATGTTAGCACTTGAAACATTAGTATCATGCCCAATAACTCCTGAATGAATTGAGCAAGAAATTCTTGGTTTCACAGTGGTAAAATCACACTTCATAGCTCGGGGCCAATTGACTCATGCATGTGTTGGGTCTTTTTAATTGACTATTCAATTAGTTCCACTCACCTGCTTTTGCCCTGTAGTCTTGCAAATGTTTGTTTTACAAGTATACATCTAATTCTCTTTCGAAAATTATTATTGAATCTGCTTCCACCACCTTATCAGGGAGTGCACTCCAGATTAATTACTCCACCTAAAATAAACGACCATCATTTTCAAATGTTGAGCTCCTCATCTCAGCTGACTAATTGGTATGAAGCCACTTCCTTATGGAAGAAATTGGAGGTCAAAGATTGGGAATAGCTGGCATAGGAGCAGTTCATCAGCTCTGCATCAGAAATGGGCAGTGTTAGTCAATGTAAAATTTGACAATTTAAACATTGTTTTGCATATGCATTGGGAAAGAGAAGGTCTCGCATATGAAAATAGCAGTTGGCTACTGGGGATACATTTGAAAATAAATGTAATTGAGGACTTTTTTTGTACTGAAGCAGTTTACTTGAGCTTGCAGGAATGTCGTCTTTGCACTTTTGTGCATTTTGACTTTCTGTAGACCAGTTACTGTGCAAGTCATGATAATATGTGGAACATTTTCAATAAGCATTCTTGTAGCTGCAAAACACATTTATGTTAATAGACCTTTGTTGAGGGAATACATAGGCATGGTGGAAGGTTTCTGATGGAATATAAATGTGTGCTACATTTCTTCAGATCAGAGTGGCTCCAGGCAGGTTGATTTGCACAGTACCACCATGCAAGTCCCAGCAGCACATTTAAAATTAATAGATATGTTAGAACACCAATCAACACTTAATTAGAGGAGAGATCGTCACAAAATAAAGAAAAGAGAAACTAGATTTGAGAGTATCAGTAATGCCATTGATAACTGAACCAAGTGTTTGTTTCTGTATTTGTGAACATTAAGCATGGAGTAATAATAACTATGACGATGCTATTTTCCCCTGTGAACCCATGCTTCAGACAGAATAATAAACTTGGCTAGTTGTACAGTATTACACAACCTGCAGTTAGGGCATTGGGGGAGGGGATGGCAGGAATATGGCTTCTTGGCTATTTAACAGTCAGTCATAGGAAACAACAATGCCTTTCCGCCACTCTTCACCACCTCCCCAACCCGCCGAAATAATATTTTCAAGAGCATGACTTGAAAAATCATTTGTGAATGAAAGATAAATCAGCATTTAATGGCTGGAAGAAGAATGCCTGTTCCTAATAGAAATGCCAGTCACTTATTTCTCAAAAATCTTGTCTTCAGTCTGGCTGGGAATGTTACTGTGGGGCTGTTTAAGTCACATTACATAAGGAGAAGCTAAGACATTTTTGAACACACGCTGTACAGGGAAGTAATACAGAGATGTGTTCTACTGTTCATTAATCTCTCAGTTGCAGGACAGTTGCAATGAATCTTACACCACTCTGCAAGTCCTTTGTGAAAAAAAAACACTGCTGACTTGATGTTCAGAACAAAAAAAGTGTGCAGAGACCAAGGAAAGAATATTATGGCAGCTGCATAAAATGTTTGAGCTATGACAAATAGCACCTTCAGGTTGCAGATTATGTTAAACTGGCTTCCACTGGTCAAAAAGTATGAAAGATTTGAATTAAGGATTCTACACAACCAAGGGTAAACTTGAATGACATTATGAACAAAAATAAAAATACCTGGAAAAACTCAGCAGGTCTGACAGCATCTGCTGAGAGGGATATAGTTGATGTTTTGAGACGGTATGACCCTTCATCAGAACTAAGACATATAGAAATGAGATGAACTATAAGCTGGTAGAAGGGAGTGGGACAGGAGAGCTCGATAGGGGGCCAGTGATAGGTGGAGTCCAAGAAGAGAGTGCCAAAGATGTCATAGTCAAAAGGACAAAGGGGCATTGACGGTGGTGATATTATCTAAGGAATGTGCTAATGGGGATATTAAGGGAAGCAAGCTCGTGGTAGATGGCCCTACTGTGGGTGGGGTGGGGGGAAGGGATCGAAATGGGCTAAAAGGTTAAGCTGGAACAATAGATGGAAATAAATTTAAAAATAGGGAAAAGAAAAAAATATAATGTAAAAAAAAAATAATAAATTATTGGAAAAGGGGAGATCGGAAAGGGGGGAGATCGGAAAGGGGGTGGGGATGGAGGAGAGAGCTCATGCTCTGAAATTGTTGAACTCAATGTTAAATCCGGAAGGCCGCAAAGTGCCTAGCCGGACGATGAGGTGCTGTTCCTCCAGTTTGCGTTGAGCTTCACTGGAACATTGCAGCAGGCCAAGGATGGACATGTGGGCATGAGAGCAGGGTGGTGTGTTGAAATGGCAAGCGACAGGGAGGCCTGGGTCATGCTTGCGGACAGACTGAAGGTGTTCCGCAAAGTGGTCACCCAGTCTGCGTTTGGTCTCTGCAATGTAGAAGAGACCGCATTGGGAGCAGCGAATGCAGTAGACTAAGTTGAGGGAAATGCAAGTGAAATGCTGCTTCACTTGAATGGAGTGTTTGGGCTCTTGGACGGTGAGGAGAGGGGAAGTAAAGGGGCAGGTGTTGCACCCTTCCCCCCACCCCATCCACACTAGGGCCATCTGCCACTAGCCTGCTTCCTTTAATGTCCCCATTAGCTCATCCATTAGATAATATCACCACCGTCAACACCCCTTTGCCCTTTTGTCTATGACATCTTTGGCAGCCTCTTCTTGGCCTCCACCTATCACTGCCCCCCTGGCCCCCTATCGAGCTCTCCTGTCCCACCCCCTTCTCCAGTTTATTTTTCATCTCATTTCTATATGTCTTAGTTCTGATGAAGGGTCATATGGACTCGAAACGTCAACTGTATCCCTCTCCGGAGATGCTGTCAGACCTGAGTTTTTCCAGGTATTTTTGTCTTTGTTCTAGATTTCCAGCATCTGCAGTATTTTGCTTTTAACTTAGTGTTGAATTACATTATGTTTGAGTCTATAGGATATTTAAATAAAGTTCCCAGGAGATAATATTGAAATTGCAGGGATACTGATTGGCTACTTAGTCTTAGTTTTCACTGAAGAGGCTAACAAAGAGGGACTGATAACAGTAGAAGTTGTCAAAAGGGATATTATGGTGCAAAGAAAAGTGATGCCAGACAAAAAGTTGAGGATAAAACCCAAATGGATGGTACCTATGGATATTCAAAGAAACTAGGCAAGAGACAACAGAGGCGCTAACCATACATCAATTCGCAAAGGAATAGTTCCAGAGGACTGATTTTTTTTAAAAAAAGGGAGATAACTAATCCAGGGAATTATAAAACAGTTAACATTACTGATTTTAGCCAATCTTATTGAATTATTTGAAGAAGTTACAAAGAATAGACTAAGGCAATATTTTGATAAGTTACCATTTAAGTCCTTTGTGATATTGTAATTGAGTGGTTGTTGCATCAATATAAATAATTTTAATTATCAAAAACATTTTATGAATAATGGAGAATCAAGTACAGTTGATCCTTCATTGCATTTGATTCACTGAGTGTGACCTGCCAACCCTTTAAAGGTTCTTTGGTCAGTATTTCATTTGCGGGAAGTTCTTCAAACTGGCAGTAAGTGGGAAATGTCATCCCACTGCTGGGTCCTCAGTTGTTCACCATGTACATAAATGATTTGGATTTTGAAATTAGCAGTAAATCATCAAAATTTTCAGAAGGTACTGAAGTGGGTGAGTATAGAATCTTGGTTAGATGACACTATATAATACAATAACACACTTGTTTAATTCTGGTCTCCATACTATGAAAAGGTTGTTGAACTAGTTGAGAGAGTGCAGAAAAGAATTACAAGATGCTAATTAAGAATGTCAGGAGTAGCACCAGGCATCTCTAAAAATTAAGATGCCAACCAGGTGAAGCTCCAATACAGGATTACATACATGCTAAACAGCATGAGTAGCATGCAATAGACAGGGCTAAGTGATCCCACAACCCAAAGTTCAGATTAAAGCCCTTCAATCCTGCCACATCTAATCAGAAACAGTGGTGGACAATAAACAACTAATACAATTGGAAGCTCCATGAACATCCCCATCTTCTGACAGTGGAGCTTAGCACATGAATGTAAAAGATATGGCTGAAGCGTTTGCAGTCATCTTCAGCTAGAAGTGCTGCATGGATTGATCCATCTCAGCCTCCTGCTAAGGACCCCACCATCAAAGAAGCAAGTCTTCAACCAATTCAATTCACCCCAAATGATATCAAGGAGCAGGCCAGTGCACTGGATGCAACAAAAACTATAGACCCCAACCACGTTCTGACTGTAGTGCTGAAGGCTTGTACTCTAGAACTAGCTGTACCTCTAGCCAAGCTACCCCAGTACAACTATGACATTGACAAGGTTGAAGATTGCCCGATTATGTCTACAAAAAGCCTAAAGAATGCATCTGGCCAATTTACAGCTCTATCAGCCTCTTCTCTATCAGCAAAGTGGCAGTGGAGGTGTTGACAACTGTGTGATTTAAGCTGCTTATTCACCAAAAACCTGCTCGCATGCTTAGTTTGGTCTCTGCCAGGACCCCATGGCTTGGTCCAAACATGATAAGAGTTGAATTCCAGATGTGGGGTGAGAGTGACCGCTCTTGACATCAAGGCAGTCTTTGACTAGTATATGACCTGAAGCCCTCATGAAATTGAAGTAATAAGAAATTGGTAGGGGGAGGAAGCTGTTTACTGGTTAGTCAATCCTACCACAAAAGAAGATGTTAGTGATTATTAGAGGTCGATCAAGTCAACCCAAGGGTGTTGCTGCCATCTACAAGGCACAAATCAGTAGTGTAATAGAATACTCACCACTTGCCTGGATGAGTGCAGCTCCAACAACATTCGAGAAGTTTGACACCATCCAGGACAAAGCAGCCCTCTTGATTGAGTTCTGTCGAAGGGTCATGAGGACTCGAAACGTCAACTCTTTTCTTCTCCGCCGATGCTGCCAGACCTGCTGAGTTTTTCCAGGTAATTCTGTTTTTGTTTTGGATTTCCAGCATCCGCAGTTTTTTTGTTTTTATCTCTTGATTGGTACCCCTTCCACAAACATTCACTGCCTCCTACTGGCGAACAGTGGTGGCAGTGTGTACTACCTGCAAGATGCATGGCAGAAACTCACCTAGGCTCCTTAGGCAGCAATTCCAAACCCATGACCACTACCATCTAGAAAAACAAGGGCAACAGATACATGGGAACAATCCCATCTGCAAATTCCCCTCCAAGCCACTCACCATCCTGACTTGGAAATATATCGCTGCTCCTTCACTGTCGTTGGGGCAAAATCCTGGAACTCCCTGCCTAACAGCACTGTGGGTGTACCTACACCACATGGACTGCAGCAGTTGAAGAAGTCAGCTCCCCACCACCTTCTCAGGGGCAATTAGGGATGGGCAATAAATGCTGGCTTAGCCAGTGATGCCCGCATCCCATAAATGAATTTTAAAAATGTCTCTGTGGCCAGTGGCCTAGGTGCAACCATCCTTGGCTGCTGCTTCAGTAGGGTCAGAAGTGGGCATGTTTGCCAATGACTGCACAGTACTTAGTTCAATTTGCAACTCCTCAGACAATGAAGTAATCTGTGCCCCCAGGCAGCAAGACCTGGACAGCATTTAGATTTGGGCTGTTGTGTGACAAGTAACATTTGCATCACACAAATGTTAGGCAATGACCATCACCAACAAGAGAGAATCTAACCACGTCCTTTGACATCTGACAATATTATCATCATCACTCACCCATCATCCTGAAGCTGTCACCATTGACCAGAAACTTAACTGGAACAGCCACATAAATAATATGACGACAAAAACAGGTCAGAGGCTGGGTATACTACAGCAAGCGACTCACCACCTGACTCCTCAAAGCCATTCTACAAGGCACAAGTCAGAAGTATAATGAAGTTCCCTGCACTTGCCTGGATAAGTGCAGCTCCAGAAACACTCAAGAAGGTCAACCCCTATTTCAGAAAAAGCGACCCACTCTATTGGTATTCTATCTATCATTTTAAGACATTCTCTCCTATTGCTACTGGCACACTGTGGCTGCATTGTGTCCCAGCTACAAGGTGCATGAATGCAACTCACCAGGGCTTCATTGACAGCGACTCCAAATCTGCAAACTCTACTGCGCAGAAGGACAAGGGCAGCAGACACAAGTGAACATCACCATCTCTCAAGTTTCCCTCTAAGCCACACCCTATCCTGACTTGAAAATATATTGCCATTCCTTCACCATTGCAACATCAAAATCCTGGAACTCCCTACCTAACAGCATTTTCATCACATGAATTACAACAGTTTAAAAGGTGGTTTGTCCCAATTACCTTAAGGGCAATTAGAGGTGGGCAATAAATATGGAACTTTCCCATGATGCCCAGATCCCATGAATGATCAATAAAGAAAGGAAAGATTGAGTTGGCAGGGCTCTTTTATTCTGGAAAGACAAGATTAAGTATAGAACTGACAGAGATCTTTAAAATTATCAAAGGTTTCTTTTGTTGAATGTGTGGGAGAAACTGTTTCCACTTCTGACCTCCTATTTGTGCCATCACTATGACTGCCTATTTCCACCTCCGTAACATACTATGACTTCGCTCATGTCTCAGTTCACCACCTCCTGCTGAAACCCTTATTCATGCCTTTGTTCCCTCTAGACTCAACTGCTCAAACGCACTGCTGGCTGGTGTCCCACATTTTATGCTTCATAAACTTGAGGTCATCCAAAACTGTGCCTGGTTCTTAACTTTCAGTCCCATTCCCCTATCACCCCTGAGCTTTGTAACCTACATTGGCTCCCAGGCAAGTCACGCCTTGACTTAAAATTCTCACCCTTGTTTTCAAATCATTTCATAGCCTCACCCCTTCCTGTCTTTATAACCTCCTCCAGCCCCACAGCCTTCTGAGATACTGTTCTCATCTAATTCTGGCCTCTTGAATATTCCAGATATTAACTGCTTCTTCCATTGGTGACTGTTCCTTCACTTGCGTAGAGTAGCTCTGGAACACTTTCTGTACCTCTGCCTCTCTACTTTGCCTTCCTTCTTCAAGACACTGTTTAAAACCTACTTCTTTGACTAGCTTTTGGTCACCTAACCTAATATTTCCTTTATATAGCTTGGTGTCATGCTTTGTTTTATAATGCCCCATGAAGCGCCTTGGGAGTGTTAACTTATTTTTATACATCACCTTAATGTATTATGTGTGAATCCAGAACAAAAGGGCTTACATATAGGTTAGCCATGAGCAGATCAAATAAAACATTGGCGAAGAGCTTCTTTATAGACAGTGGTTGAAGCAGATGACGATACATTTAAGGGAAGGCATGATGTGTACATGAGGGAAAAAAGAATAGAAGGGTCCTGAATGAGAAGAAGTAATTGGAATGTGAGGGGATTTGTGTGGAGTTTCAGCACTGGCGTAGACCATTTGGGCTGAATGACCTGTTCTGTGTTGTAGATTCTATGTATTGCATGTTTTAAGACACAACTTTTTTATGGGTTACAATGCCTCCAGATAACTAAACGGTAGCACAGAACTTGAGTATTGCTGAAAAAAGAGACATACTCTCAAAGCTTTTCATCTTGCACTCATCAAGTCAGCTATGCAATATAAACCAACAGTAAAGGGAGCAACAATTTATACTGCATGAGAAGGGAGTACTGATTGGTTGACAAGTGGACTTTGGCTGAGGCATTGCCACAGAGAATGCAGCGCAGAACAGTCAACTGCAGTTAATTGTTTTCTGCTGCATTCTCCATGTCAACGCCTCTCCCAGTTCACTTGCCAACCAATCAGCACTTCCTTCTCATGCAGTATAAATTGTTGCTCCCATTACTGTTGGTTTACCTTACATTGGTAGCTGACCTGATGAGTGCAAGACGAAAAGCTTCGATACCTTGTCTCTTGTTTTCTGCAATACTTAAATTTTCTGTGTGGAATGGAACTTAATTAAATGGGTGAATAACACATCTTCCTGCAAAATATTTTGAAGATCCACTGTGATTGGGATCCCCTTAAAATCAACTTCATACACTAAATATTAAGCTTAATACACTAAATATTATGACTTTATTCATGGTAACTTTGTTCTAATGACTAGTTGAAATTTGTTAGTATAAAGTGTAAAATAATCTTGTGATTTTGTCCACTCATGTTGCTTTATTGAAACTGTGAACTACTGTGAGTAATTGTGTAATGCTGCTCCTCCAGACTTTAGATTTAACCTCACTGTGAGGTCATTCTTTATTGCACACTTTTACAGATGTGTTCTCCATTTCTGTGGTCTGAGATTCCATAATGCCTGGTGGATCACTAATGATAACGGAAACGTGTGAATTTGTACTTTGTTCTTCATCTGAATACAATGAAATAATGAGCTATTGTTCAATTGTATCTAATCTACACCGGCTCTTTATTTATAGCACATTTACTGTTCATATGGATTTCACTAACTAGAATGTTAGCAGTGCACCCTTTGGCATGATGATTGCTGAACAGTTGGAAACAGGTACAAGCCACTTTACTGGCACAATTTGTTGTTCTATCCATATGCTCTCAGCAGATCTGTCTAATCACTTCTACATCATCCAGTGCTTGCCTCTCCCATGCATAATTTGTATTCTTGTCTCTGTCTTCAGCTTGAAGGAGTTAGACATTTATATTCGTGTTGGGCTCCTGGAAGAATGGCCTCTGAGGGATGCTTTCCCCTTTGCAATATACTCTCCACTTAGCAGGCCTATTGGAAAGAAGTGTTTATTTTCTGTACAAAAACAGAATTACCTGGAAAAACTCAGCAGGTCTGGCAGCATTGGTGGAGAAGAAAAGAGTTGACGTTTCGAGTCCTCATGACCCTTCGACAGAACTAGGTGAATCCAAGGAAGGGGTGAAATATAAGCTGGTTTAAGGTGGTTTGGTGGGGGGGGAGGAGTGGAGGGGGGTGGTGTGGTTGTAGGGACAAGCAAGCAGTGATAGAAGCAGATCATCAAAAGATGTTACAGACAACAGAACAAAAGAACACATAGGTGTCGAAGTCGGTGATATCTAAACGAATGTGCCAATTAAGAATGGATGGTAGGACACTCAAGGTATAGCTCTAGTGGGAGTGGGGGGAGCATAAAAGATTTAAAACTATTTAAAAATAATGGAAATAGGTGGGAAAAAGAAAAATCTATATAATTTATTGGAAAAAAACAAAAGGAAGGGGGAAGAAACAGAAAGGGGGTGGGGATGGAGGAGGGAGGTCAAGACCTAAAGTTGTTGAATTCAATATTCAGTCCGGAAGGCTGTAAAGTGCCTAGTCGGAAGATGAGGTGTTGTTCCTCCAGTTTGCGTTGGGCTTCACTGGAACAATGCAGCAAGCCAAGGACATCTGCGGTCTGTCCGCAAGCATGACCCAAACCTCCCTGTCGCTTGCCATTTCAACACTCCACCCTGTTCTCTTGCCCACATGTCTGTCCTTGGCTTGCTGCATTGTTCCAGTAAAGCCCAACGCAAACTGGAGGAACAGCGCCTCATCTTCCGACTAGGCACTTTACAGCCTTCCGGACTGAATATTGAATTCAACAACTTTAGGTCTTGACCTCCCTCCTGCATCCCCACCCCCTTTCTGTTTCTTCCCCCTTCCTTTTGTTTTTTTTCCAATAAATTATATAGATTTTTCTTTTTTCCACCTATTTCCATTATTTTTAAATATTTAAATCTTTTATGCTCCCCCCACCCCCACTAGAGATATACCTTGAGTGCCCTACCATCCATTCTTAATTAGCACATTCGTTTAGATAATATCACCAACTTCGACACCTATGTGTTCTTTTGTTCTGTTTCTGTGACATCTTTTGATGATCTGCTTCTATCACTGCTTGTTTGTCCCTACAACCACACCACACCCCTCCCCCCACCCCCCACCCCCCCAAACCCCCACTGACACCTTAAACCAGCTTATATTTCACCCCTTCCTTGGATTCACCTAGTTCTATCGAAGGGTCATGAGGACTCGAAACATCAACTCTTTTCTTCTCCGCCGATGCTGCCAGACCTGCTGAGTTTTTCCAGGTAATTCTGTTTTAGTTTTGGATTTCCAGCATCCGCAGTTTTTTTGTTTTTATTTTCTGTACCTCTGACTTCCATTCTGGAGACCCATGAAAATTTTGATTCTGGACACTTGGGGTTAACCTCCTAAGATACGATATAGCATTTTTTTTTGTCTCGGGTTGGGGAGGGTAGGAATGTATTGTATGTCTGGTGGACATGGCACATCAGTATAAAAATACCTTTTGTCAACCTGTTTTATTTTCTATGAAAGACTTTATTCGCACATGTTCCTCAGCATGGTAGAATTGCATTCCATACTTTTATAAACAACTTTTATCTTATTCCTCTTCTCATTAGGAAGTGGACTGGTTGTTAACTCCGACAATGTCTTTCAGTGCCAAGTAGGCGGCATTCCAAACTGAGACAAGAATTGTTTGCTTTGAGGTTTTTCCCCTTTTTGGTTTATCCAGTTGTTACATAATCTTGAAGTTTAAAATGAGTATGAATTCAACAGCTTAATCATTGCATTGGGGTGGTGCTGTTTTCCTTTTTTTTAATTCATTCATGGGATGTGGGCTTCGCTGGCTTGGTCAGCATTTATTGCCCATCCCTAGTTGCCCTTGAGAAGGTGGTGGTGAGCTGCCTTCCTGAACCACTGCAGTCCTTGTGGTGTAGATACACCCATAGTGCTGTTAGGAATGGAGTTCCAGGATTTTGGCCCAGCGACAGTGAAGAAACATAAATATATTTCCAAGTCAGGATGGTGAATGGCTTGGAGGGGAATTTGCAGCGGGTGGTATTCCCATCTACTTTCTGCCGTTGTCCTTCTAGATGACAGTGGTCGTGGATTTGGAAGGTGCTGTCAAAGGAGCCTTGGTGAATTCCTGCAATGCATCTTGTGTATTGTATATGCTGCTGCCACTGTGCTTCGGTGATGGACAGAGTGAATGTTTGTGGATGTGGTGTCAATTAAGCGGGCTGCTTTGTTCTGGACAGTGTCAAGCTTCTTGATTGTTGTGGCAGTTGCACTCCTCCAGGCAAGTGGGGGGTAGATGGTGGACAGGCTTTAGGGAGTCAGGAGATGAGTTGCTTGTCACACGATTCCTAGCTCCTGACCTGCTCTTGTAGCTGCAGTATTTATATGGCTAGTTCAGTTCAATTTCTGATCAATGGTAGCCCCCAGGCTACCTTGATTGTAGGGGATTCGGTGATCGTAATGCCATTGAACATCAAGGGTCTATGGTTGGATTCTCTCTTGTTGGAGATGGTCATTGTCTGACACTTGTGTGGCACGAATGTTACTTGCCACTTGACAGCCCAAGCCTGGATAATGTCCAGGCCTTGCTGCATTTGGATATGGACTACTTCAGTATCTGAGGAGTCACGAATGGTGCTGAACATTGTGCAAACATCAGCGAACATCCCCACATCTGACCTTATGATGAAAGGAAGGTCATTGATAAAGCAGCTGAAGATGGTTGGGTCAAGGATACTACCCTGAGGAAGTTGTGCAGCGATGTCCTGGAGCTGAGATGACTGACCTCCAACAATTACAACCACCTTTCTTTGTGCTAGCTTTGACTCTAACCAGCGGAGAGCGTTCTCCCTGGTTCCCATTGACACCAGTTTCGCTAGGGCTCCTTAATGCCACGCTCAGTCAAATGCAGCCTTGATGTCAAGGGCAGTCACTCACCTCTGAATTCAGCTCTTTTGTCCATGTTTGAACTTGATAGCACTGTTGATGACCCCTTCCATTACTTTAGAGAGTAGACTGATGGGGCGGTAATTGACTGGGTTGGATTTGTCCTACATTTTGTGTATAGGACATACCTGGGCAACTTTCCACATAGCCAGGTAGATGTCAGTGTTGTAGCTGTACTGGAACAGCTTGGCTAGGGGCGTGGCAAGTTCTGGAGCACAAGTCTTCAGTACTATTGCTTGAATATTGTTGGGGCCCATAGCCTTTGCAGTATCCAGTGTCTTCAGCTGTTTCTTGCCATCACATGGAGTGAATCGATTTGGCTGAAGACTGGCATTTGTAATGCTGGGGATCTCCACAGAAGGCGGGGGTGGATCATCCACTCGGCACTTCTGGCTGAAGATGGTTGCAAATGCTTCAGTCTTATCTTTTGCATTGATGTGCTTGGCTCCTCTATCATTGAGGATGGGGATATTTATGGAGCCTCCTCCTCCAGTGAGTTGTTCAATTGTCCACCAAGATTCACGATTGGAGTTGGAGGATTGCAGAGCTTAGATCTGATCCGTTGGTTTTGGGATCGCTGAACCCTGTCTATTACTTGCTGCTTATGCTATTTGGCATGCAAGTAGTTCGGTGTTATAGCTTCACCAGGTTGACACCTCATTTTTAGGTATACCTGGTGCTGCTCCGGTTTAATGCCCTCCTGCACTCTTCATTGAACCGGCGTTGATCCCCTGGCTTGATGGTAAGGGTACAATGGGGGATACACTGAGCCATGAGGTTACAGATTGTGGTTGAGTACAATTCTGTCCCTGCTGATGGCCCACAGTTTCTCATGGATGCTCAGTCTTGAGTTGCTTGATCTGTTCAAAGTCTATCCCATTTAGCACAGTGGTAGTGCCACATAACATGTGGAGGGTTATCCTCAATGTGAAGGTGGGACTTTGTCTCCACAATGACTGGTTTACTCCTACTGATACTGGAATGGACAGATGCATCTGCGGCAGGCAGGTTGGTGAGGATGAGGACAAGTATGTTTTTCCCTCTCGTTGGATCCCTCACCACCTGCCGCAGGCCCAGTCTAGCAGCTATGTCATTTAGGACTTGGTCAGTAGTGGTACTGTTGAGCCACTCTTGGTGATGGACATTGAAGCCTCCCAGCCATTGTACACTTGCCACTCAGTGTTTCCTTCAAGTGGTGTTCAACATGCAGGAATACTGATTCATCAACTTAGGGATGGCAATATGTGTTAATCTTGCCCATGTTTGACCTGACCTGATGCCATGAGACTTCAGGGGGTCCGGAGTCCCGGGGCAACTCCCTCCCGACTGAAAACCACCTCTGCTGGTGAGACAGGACATGCGGGATGGTAAAATGAGGGGTGGTACCTGGGATTTTATCTATAAGATATGATTCCGTGAGGATGACTATGTGAGACCTGTCAATTTTGGCACTAGACCCCAGATGTTAGAAAGGAGGACTTTGCAGGGTCGACAGGGCTGAGATTGCTGTTGTCGTTTCAGGTGCCTAGGTCGATATCGTGGTCTGTCCGGTTTTGGGATTTCATTCCCTTTTTCGACTTATTTGAATGACAAATTTCCTTCCCTAAAGGATGTTAGTGAACCAGGTAATTCCAGAATCTGTGGCGGGATTTGAACCCCAGGCTCCCAGAGCATTACTCTGGGTCTCTGGATTACTAATCCAGTGACAATGCCATCGCTCTCCCTAGAACAAACAGTACGATGAGTTGGTGATGCTTATTTTAAGTGTCACGTTTTCTCTTTCAATTATTGACTGATCTGCACATTTCCTGTTTCATTCCATATTTCCAGGCTCTTCAACACCACCTTCAACACCTCGTTGTCCTTTTTGTCTATGACATCTTTTGGCCCAAACCCAGCTTATATTTCACCTCTTTTCTATTTTTACTTAGTTCTGTTGAAGAGTCATACGGACTTGAAATGTTAAGTGTGTTCCTCTCCGCAGATGCTGCCAGACCTGCTGAGTTTTTCCAGGTATTTTTATTTTTGTTTTCTAGGATCTGTGTTTTTCCAAGTCTGATATATATATATATGCTGGGGCAGCAAATGCAGAAGTGAGGGTTGGAAAAGTCATGGGGAAATGTTAACTTAGATATGAGTATTGCCTGGCATCTGTGACTTGTGCTGCAATGTTTACTATTCACTTAGTTGAAGCCACAGGATCCTGGTTGAACTTTTTATACAAAATTAGCACCTCCGTAAGATAGTGCCTATAAAACTGCAGGGATGTTAGAACAAACTCAGTATAACAATGTGAACATAATATTTTGGCAATATCTTCATGCTCGCTATTTGATGTCCTGTATTGTATCACAGTTTAATGGTCAGCTTGGCTCAGTGGTAATAATTTTGCCTTTTGAATCAAAGTTTTGAGTTCAAGGCCCATACCAGAAGTGGAGTATACAAATGTAGGCAGAAAATTCAGATAATCCATATAATGCATTTGCTATGCTTTTGCTCTATATTGACCACACTGCTTTTTGTAATTTACCTTGAATTCAATATTTGGTATCAATCACTCAATATTCTCCATTTAAAACCAGAGGCCTATGGAAAACTGGCTATTCTCATACTTAAATAACTGTAATAGCATAACTAGCACTTTTTTTTTGTTTCTGGTTTCTTTCTTTTTAATTTTCTCATGCTGTCTACTCTTTTCTAGTTGGAAGTTAGCCAGCCAAATCGTTTTGGGGCCCCTCCTACTGATTATGGAAGTACAGCTTGGCCTATCTTGATTTGGATATTTTTCACTTTTTCTGTAACTTGGCAGCCTCGAATGGAATAGTTAAACACTCACTGTTTATAGAATTTGGGGTATAGAGCTGGCTCTTGTAGGTATATGCCTCTACATTGACGCAACATATTGTTATCTTAAATGGGAGAGGGTAGCTTGCTTAACAAAGATCACTGAGTCTACTGCATGGAGTAGTTGTGGTGAATGGCATTCATGCATTAAGGGGCAGCTGGATTGATACATAATGGAGAAAATAATAGGACGGTATATTCCTAGGGTTGGAGCAGAAGGCTCATGTGGAGTGTAAATACCAGCATAGACAGTTGGGCTAAGATTTGTTTCTATGTTGTAAATTCTATATAATTCTGGGGCTAATTCTTGTGGGACAAGGGAACTAAGTGAAGTGGTAAGAAGTAATTTTCCAGGCATGGCAAAGCTAAGAGCACAGAGCAATGAGCCTGTTCTGATCTATTAGTGAGATCATTAGTCATGGCAGACGTTAGTACTAGATATTCATATTATCTGTTTTGGTACTCGTTGCTATTATTTCCTTTTGTGTCCCAAGACGGCAACAAATCAATGCTTTTCAGTCCTAGGGTTTGCAAAAATGTATTGTTTATTTTTGACGATGCAGATTGTGGTTTAATGAAGGCTCCATAGGGAACTTCTTCAAAAGGTTGATTTTAAGATTAATATCCAGGGGAATGGGACTGACTGGATTGCTCTATATAGAGCAACCGTGGATTGATGGGCCCAATATCGTCCTCCTGTGCTGTACTGACTCTGTCCTTTTGTTGATTTTGGTCAATTTTTAAAAATGTTTTCATTAAAGCATTAAATATTATATAGATATTATTGAGTATTCCTGAAAAAAGACACATCGAAACTTTTTGCCTTGCACTCCTCAGGACATTTGCAAGAATACCAAATGGAAAGATAAAGGCATTGTTGTGGAGAATGTACCCGTTAACAGTTAACTGCTGAGCTTTGTTTAAATTCAAACAAGGAAGGTTGACTCTGGTCAAGACATTGTCCTGGGGAATGAACCAGAGAATGACTGTTGCTTAATTTATTCAGTTGAAACAGGCGCAATGTGTGTACATTTTCTTTTTATCTGAAAAGAACAGGGCTCTGTGTATTAATATATGTAGCTTCTAGCATTTGTAAGTATGGCACACTGCAAGCCCAGCTGACTTATCTTAAATTGGTTGTCGGCTTAATTCTTAGCACACTCAGGATTGTTTAGCAAACGTCTAATCGTGGAATCACATCTGATGTTGGACACTGTGCTTTGAATTTTGCAATCACTGGCTGGTTGGGTACAGGCAATACCTTGCCTGTTGCAAACAACCGAAAGGACATGCTGTTTGATACGATCTGTCAGTCTTTGGGATGTACGGCCTAGATACCTTGCATCACACTGGCACTGAAATTCATATATCACATTACTCATTTGTGCGATAGGCAGAACATTTTTTTGGCTTGTCGGTGGCATCCTGTTGGTGGCAAACACCACTCATGTTGTACTGCATGTTAGCAGTGTGGAACGGCTAGTTTCGCCTGTTGCTCAAATTTTTGAGATAACTTGCCCTTCTAGGGTAGACTGAGGTACGGTGGGCATCTTTTGGGACTGAGTGGCGGCCTTAAGCCTGTTCCTGAGTTTGTCATTATCCTGCAGGATGGCTTTGACCTGCCCTATTTCAGCATCAAGCTTGCATGGTGAGCAAATGGCATTGGCACACTTACATGTGCTAGAAGTCACATATATGAATACACAGAGCCCTGTTTTTTTGCAGAAAGAAAGAACATGTGCCTATTTCAACTGAACAAGATAGGCAACAGTGATCCTCTGGTTCATGCCCCTGCGCAATGCCTTGACCAATCAGAGTCAACCTGTCTGGTTTGAATTTAAACAAAGCTTGGCAGTAAACTGTAAGTTAACTGGTGCATTCTTCATGGCAACGCTTCTACCAGAGTCCACTTGCCATCCAATCAGCACTCTCTTCTCATGAAGTATAAATTGTTGTTTCCTTTACATTTGGTATCTTGCGAATGACCTGATGAGTGCAAGACAAAAAGCTTTGGCATGCCTTTTTGCAACTATACTCAAGTTCTATACTACCACATGACTATTAATATTGGTCAGCATATAATACACTAAAAGACCAATCTCATAGTGAGCTCACAGCATTTAAGAGACATTGTCGAGGGGTGGGTGTGGGATTTAGACCGTTGTGAAAGAACATGAGGAGAAACTTGCCTCAGTTTTCTTTTTCATGAAATGATTGAACTGTATACTTTTAAGGGGCACTTGCTTCATCCTGTGTGTGATTGACTGTTTGCTAGAGTGATCCAAAACTAACCCCTCTAATAGTTCTGCATTTTTTCTACTTCAAATAATAACATAATAGATACTATTTACTGTGACATAAAGAATCATTTAACAAGCATGTTGCTAAATTGAATTATTATCTAAAATCTTGCGTCCTTAAACAGAAGAAGATAGCTTTGCATTCACCAGTAGTGCTAATTCTACCAATTGTAAATTAAAGGGCAGTAATTGGGCTAAGTTCTTGAGGGACAAGAGTACAGCATTTATTTTCAGAGATAAGAGAACTTTAAGACTTCTGTTCAATGGCTTTTTCCTCCCCTCATTTCCCTACACATTTTCATCATTCTCTATATAAAGAAATTCCCTCTAAATTTCCCTTGGCTGTTTGATAGGGAGATGAGAAAATTTTGACTGCCTGACATCCTATGAAAATTATTGGTAAATCATAACTTAGACAGGTTAGCTCCCCAGTCTGCTGCTCACCACTTTATTACAGATAATTAATTGTATGCAGCTAGCTATCTATCTGCAAGTGAGTTTTATAATAATGTGTGAAGCCTTGCAAAATAGATCATAAGTTAGTAACATCAGGGAAGTAGATTATGCTCCAGTTGTACAGCAGTGCCTGAGCTCACCCTGGCTCCACATCCACACATTCTTATTTCAGTGTGGGTAAACAGCATGATTTACTCATCTGTGTTAATCCTGATTTTTGTTTGGTTTACTCAGTGATCTGGATGTTGATTTAATCATAAAAACAAAAAAAACTGCGGATGCTGGAAATCCAAAACAAAAACAGAATTACCTAGAAAAACTCAGCAGGTCTGGCAGCATCGGCGGAGAAGAAAAAAGAGTTCTGTCGAAGGGTCATGAGGACTCGAAACGTCAACTCTTTTCTTCTTCGCCGATGCTGCCAGACCTGTTGATTTCATCATGCCTTTCAGCTGCTATTAAATCCACCATCTCTTAGATAAGGGGAATTATTCACTACCCAGGCTTTCTATGCGCTTTTATTAGCTCCCATTGAAATTTTGTCCAAAGATGAACAATTGCTTTCTCCCCAGAGCCCACGGAGGCACAATTATTATCTTAACACAAACCTGGAGGCATCTTCTACTTGTGATAGATCTGCCTATGAGAAAAAGAGAAACTCTTCAATAAGTGTTGCTAATGTTTGCATCAATTAGTTAAGATTGCAGGGGAGGGAAGGAGAAAAGGTTATGATTTGATAGATGCAATACATCAGTGGCGACATGCTTTGCAAAGTGCCTGATTGAAAGCCTTTGGCTGTTCCAATAGGGAACCATGCAAGCCACTCCTTAGATCAGAATACCAAACTAATATGACAGGGTGGACCAGAACCTCAGTAATTTATGACCCTGAGTCAAGCTTTAGTTTCGACGTCTTTTCCATTACAAGGACCATTCTCTTCCACCATGGTAACATTTCCTTCCTTCACTGCATTGCTGCTGAAACGTTTATTCACATCTTCAGAAATAATTATTCTCCAATTATTCTTCAATATTCTCCATCCTGGCATCCGATCCTAGCCTCTGTAGTTTGTCATACATCATCCATCCTCCCTGACTTAGATTGCTTACCTGACTCCATAGAATTACATTTAAAATTTTTGTCTTTAAACCCTCAAAAGCTTGTTCCCACCCTATCTCTGTGATTTCCTCGAACCTTGAGACCAATTTTGTTTAAATGCTAATTGCTGATAACTTCAAAGGAATTAGTTTGCGGACTTAGTGGGCCTGACAGTGTATTTGAGCTGTGGTTATCAGAACTGAAAAAAGACGAATGTTAACTTTAGCAATCTTGTTATTGCAGCTATGTGCGTTTAGCATTGCTTCCTCATGTTGACTTAAAGAAATGAGAGGTAGTTGAATTGAAACGTATGTAACTCTTAAGGGGCTTGACAGGGTAGAGGCTGAGAAAATGATACCCCTGCCTGGGGAATTTAGAACACAGGGTCTCAGAATAAGGAGTCGACCATTTAGAGCTGAGACACAGAGAAATTTCTCCACTCAGGGTTGTGAACCTTTGGAATTCTTTGCTCTAGAGAATTGTAGATGTTCATCTGTTGAGTATATTCAAGACAGAAGTCGATAAGATTTTTTGGCACTAAGTAAAACAAGTGATATGGGGATAGTGTAGGAAGAAGGAGGAGATCATCCACTATTTTACTGAATGATGGAGCAGGCTCTAAGAGCCAAATGGCCTATTCCTCTCCTAATTCTCATGTTACTTTTTCCCCTGTGCTTATGTAGCTTCCCTATAAATGCACCTGCTATACATCTCAACTAATCCTTGTGGAGCATTTTAATCAGTTTCTGGGTACAGAAATTTCCCTTGAATTCTGTGTTGGATTTCTTAGTGACTATCTTATATTTATGCCCCCTAATTCTGGACATGTCTGCAAGTGAGCATCTTCTTCTTGTCGATCTATGAAACTCTTTCATAATAATGATTTCCGCTTTGTCACTCCTCAGTCTTTTTTCTAGAGAAAATAGCCCCTGCCTATTCAACAACCCCTGATGGGTATGTCATCTCCATTCTGTATTGATAACCAGTCAATATTTTTTGCACCTTCTCTGTCATTTTTACAATACGGAGCTTAGAACCGTTCACAGTAATCCAAGTGCGGTTTAACTAAAGTTCTATGCAAGTTTAACGTAACTTATCAGCTTTTCAATTCTATCTTTCTAGAAATGCACCCCAGCACTTTGTTCACTTTTTCTAAAGCTTTATTAACTCCTTATAAGGAATATGTGACCTCCTTATTCCTCTTACCAAAATGTACCTCTCTCTCTTGTGTATGAAATCATTGTGCCAATTACATGACCATTCTGCAACTTAGTATTGCCCTGTATTAATTGCACCACTAAATTTGGTGTTAGATGCAAATTTGATTAACTACTTTGCCGATCTGCTTTGTAAGAAAAGTACAGGAGCTTGTAGGTGCTTTGAGGAAAGGAGGGGAGAAAATTAGAGGAAAAAAAAAACCTTTAAAATAAAATTAATAAATGTTCCCTTACCTCTGAAAAGAAATACTACATTCTTAATACGCCAGTAAATAGTACCTGTAATGTTAGGTAATGTATGTCTGGCAGTGAGATTCAAGGCAGTAGTTCAATTGAGCAATTCTGGTATAATAAAAGGAAAGAGCAGTGCTTGAGTAGTTTATGAACGTCAGCAGAAACTCAACATTGAATTACTGTTGCAAGCTTAGTGCCAGACATTAAATATGCTTTAATATCTCGTCCGAGAAAAAGTTGATAGCTTTTTGCTTTATTCTTTTTTAAAAAAAAGTGGAGGTGACATGATATCTGGTTCTTCTGGTGTGAAAACTGAAGATGCTCGTATTGCACCATGCTTCTCTGAAATGCTTGGCTGTTTCAGAATACAATTTTTCATTTTTCGTTTATACTCATTTTCTCCTTTTTTCTTATGGCCTCCGGAGGCCACATAGCCGTTGAGGCTGGGTGAGTAAACTGCTCCTAGATTTTCTGCCCATGCTGCTATGGATTGGTTGTCAGGTAGTGAGAAATATAGTTGATTGACTTTTACTTCCTTAATCACTTCCATATAGTAATGAAGTGAACTGAATATTATTTCAACCACTCCATGGTACGTTATCAATGTATTCCAGCATTTCATGTACCACTCCCTAGCTTTCCTCTCCCCAAGTTGCATTATGTTAGAGAAAAGATTCAAGATCCTCATATTTTTCAGATTTTATGAAACAATAAGCGCAAGCCACTAAGATTGAGGTCATCTGATCAGCTGCCTCTGCTGCATCCCTCCCTTTCAGTAGTTCACCTAGCCAAACTTCCTCTTATGCTCCCCCATGCCTTAGCTTTAAACACCATATCTTTCTCTAGTTTAGCTCCCATCTCCTCTCATGCACTCTGAGCTCACCTTGTCCATGAGACCAACTCACTGCTCCCTCAACCCCATTCTCACTGAACTGCTGGCCATCCAATATCCCCTCATAGTCCCCATGTTAGCTGATATTGTAAACTGTTCTCTCTCTTCGGATGTAGTCCCTTTCCTTTCAATCTGCCATAATCATCCCTGTCCTCAAAAAAAAAACAACCCTTGACCCCACTGCCCTTGTAAACTACCGTCCCATCTCCAAATTCCCTTTCTTCCAAATTTGTACCCATCTTTCCCTGAACTCCATGTTTGAATCACTCCATTAGGTTCCCACCCCTGCCACAGTACTGCAATGGCTCTTTTAAAAATTCATATGATGCACTATGTGACTGTGACAGGGTAAATTTTCCCTCCTTGTCCTTCGTGACCTGTATGAAGTCTTTGACATGGTTGACCACACCATCCTCCTTCAATGCTTCGCCACTGTTACTCAGTTGGTTGGGACTGCTCAGTGTTTCTAGTCTTATTTAATTGTAGTCAGACGTTTGCTTACAATGTCTTCTCTTTCTGTTCCCACAAAGTTATCTTGGGTGCCTCGCAAGAATCTATCCCCCTTCCTATTTCTCATCTACATGCTGCCCTTCAGCACCATCATGTGAAGGCACAGTTAGTTTTCACACGGAAAGACGTAGAGTACCAAATTTGTGGGGAAATTAGAGGCGCAACAATTATAGAGCAATGATAATGAGGGACTTCAGTTATCTTGATATAGACCAAATAATATTGTTAAGTGCAGAGGGAGGAAGAGTTTCTGAACTGTATTCAGGAGAATTTTCTCGATCAGTATGTTTCAGGCCCAATGAGGATTTGGGCATCTTTGGTTCTGGTTCTGTGGAATTAAGTGGAACAAGTGGATCATGTGTCAGTAGGAGAACATTTAAGGGGCAGTGATCATAGTACCTTAAGGTTTAGGTTAGCTATGGAAAAGGAAAAGGACAAGAGCGACCCAGAGTAAAAATACTTAATTGGGGGAGAGCCAACTTAAGTGGGGCGAGAATAGATTTAGTCCAGGTATAATCGGATCAAAGATTGGCAGGCAAAACTGTAATGGAGAATTGGACTGCCTTTCAGGAGAAGATAGTTCTGGTACAGTTGAGGTGCATTCCCACAAGGGGTAAAAGTGTGACAGAGTAAGAGCTCCCTGGTTGACGAAAGAGATAGAGAGGAAGATGAAGCAGAAAATGGGTGCACATTACAGATGTCACGTTGATAATCCAGGTGAGAACAAGGTTGCATACGGAAAGTTCAGAGGGAAAGTGAAAAAAGGAATGAGAAATGAGAGAGTATGAGAAGAGACTGGCAGCTAACATAAAAGGGGATCCACAAGTCTTCTATAGACATATGAATAATAAAAGAAGGTTTGGGCCTGATAAGCGACTAAAAAATTCAGATTAAGCAATTGGAATAAAGCAATGGTGATACTATTATTAAAAAACACTCTTCACAGGATATAAGTGTTGCTGGTAAGACCAACATTTGTTGCCCATTCCTAATTGCCCTTGAGAAGGTAGGTGGTGGTGAGCTGCTGCCTTGAATCACTGCAGTCCATGTGGTGCAGGCACATCTACAGTGCCAATAGGAATGGTGCTCCAGCATTTTGATTGAATGACAGTGCAGGAACGGTGATATAGTTGCAAGTGAGGATAGTGTGTGATTTGGGGAACTTGTAGTTAGTGGTGATCCCATGCACCTGCTGCCCTTGTCTTCTAGGAGGTAGAGGTCTTGGGTTTGGAAGGTGCTGTGGAAGGAGCCTTGGTGAGTTGCTGCAGTGCATTTTGTGGATAGTACACATTGCTGGCGCTGTGCGTTGGTGGTGCAGGGTGTGAATATTGAAGTTCGTGGAAGGGGTGCCAATCAAGCAGGCTGCTTTGTCCTGAACCATGTCGAGCTTCTTGAGCGCTGTTAGAGCTGCACTCATCCGGGCAAGTTGAAAGTATTGAAATCACACTCTGGACTTACGCCTTGTAGATGGTGGACAGATTTTGGGGAGCCGGAAGGATCTACTTGCCACAGAATCCCCGGCCCCTCTTGTAGTCAGAATATTTGTACGCTTGTCCAGTTCGGTTTCTGGCCAATGGTAACTCCCAGGATTTTGATAGTATGGGATTCAGCGATGGTAATGCCATTGAATGTCAAAGAGAGATGGTTAGATTTTCTCTTGTTTGAGATGGTCATTGACTGGCACTTGTGTGACACAAATGTTTGTTGCAACTTCTCAGCCGACGCCTGAATGTTGTCCCAGCTTTGCTGCATGTGGACGCGGACTGTTTCACTGTCTGGGGAGTTGCGAATGGTGCTGAACATTTTGCATTCATCAGTGAACATCTCTGTTTCTGAACTTATGATGGAGGAAAGGTCATTGATGAAACAGCTGAAAATAGTTGGGCCTAGGAAACTACCCTGAGGAACTCCTGCAATGATATCCTGGGACTGAGATGATTGACCTTCGACAACCACAACCACCTTTCTTTGTGCTTAGTGGTGGCTAAATGCCCTCTGAAATGGCCTATCAAACTGCTACGAAGTCACAAATAAAAGAAATGAAACCAGATAGGCCACCCAGCATTCGCCTAGGCACTGGAACTGACAATGGCAAACTCCGCCCTGGCTACCCTGCCAAGTCGTCCTTACTAACATCTGAGGGCTTGTACCAAAATTGGGAGAGCTGTCTCTCAGACTTGTGAAGCAACAGCCTGAAATAGTCATAATCACAGAATCGTACCTTACAGATAATACCCTAGACACTGCCATCACTATTTCTGGGTATGCAGAAGTGGCGGCTCAGTGATGTACAGTCTGGAGAGAGTAGCCCTGCGAGTCCAGACCCCATGAAATCTCATGGCATCAGGCCAAACATGAGCCAGGAAACCTGCTGATTACCACGTCCCGACCTCCCTCAGCTGATGAATCAGTACTTCTCCATGTTGAACACACTTGGAGGTGGCAATGGCGCAGAATGTACTCTGGCTGGAGGACTTCAATGTCCCATCACCAAGAGTGGCTCAGTAGCACCACTACAGACCGAGCTGCCCAAGTCCTAAAGGGCATATCTGCTAGACTGTGCCTACAGCAGGTGGTGAGGGAACGAGCAAAAGAGAAAAGTCTACTTGATCTCGTCCTCACCAACCTGCCTGTTGCAGATGCATCTGTCCATGACAGTATCGGTAGGAGTGGCCACCGCACAGTCCTTGTGGAGGCAAAGTAATGTCTATACATTGAGGATACACCCTCCATTGTGTTGTGTGACACTACCACCATGCTAAATGGAATAGACTTCGAACAGATCTAGCAACTCAAGACTAGGCATCCATGAGGTGCTGTGGGCCATGAGCAGCAGCAGAATTGTACTCTTATCACAATCTGTATCCTCATGGTTCAGCATATCCCCCACTCTACAATTACCACCAAGCCAGGGTGTCAAACCTGGTTCAATGAAGAGTGCAGGAGGGCATGCCAGGAGCAGCACCAGGCATACCTAAAAATTATGTGGCAACCTGGTGAAGCAGCAACAAAGGACTACTTATGTGCCAAACAACATAAGCAGCAAGTGATAAACAGAGCTAAGCGATTCCACAGCCAATGGATCAGATCTAACGTCTGCAGTCCTGCCACGTCAGTCCTGAATGGTGGTGGACAATTAAACAACTCGCTGGAGGATGAGGCTCCACAAATATCCCCATCCTCAATGATGGGGGAGCCCAGCACATGTGCAAAAAATAAGGCTGAAGCATGTACGATAATCTTCAGCTAGAAGTGCTGAGTGGATAATCCATTTTGGCCTCCTCTAGAGGTCCCCAGCATGATCCCCCAGCCACGGGAAGCAATTGTATCATGGTATTGTCACTGGACTAGTAATCCAGAGATTTACTAATGCTATGGGAACCTGAGTTCGAATCTCTCCATGGCAATTGATGCAATTTTGAATTCAATAAAAACCTGGAATTAAAATATAAAATCATCGACGATTGTAAAAACCCATCTGCTTCACTAATGTCCTTTTAGGGAAAGAAATCCTTAACTGGTCTGGCCTACATGTGATCCCAGATCCACTGATGGTTGACTCTTAAATGCCCTCTGAACAAGGGCAGTTCGGGATGGGCAATAAATGCTTGCCTAACCATGAATGAATAAAAAAAAAAATGGCAGATGCCAGTCTTCAGCCAATTTGATTCACAAGGACAAGGGCAGCAGACACTTGGGTAAACCACCACCTGAAAGCCCCCCCTCCAAGCTACTAACCAGCCTGACTTGGAAATATATTGATGTTCCTTCACTGTTATCAGGTCAAAATCCTGGAAATCCCTCCCTAACAGCATTGTGGCTGTACCTACGCCACAGGAACTGCAGTGGTTCAAGATGGCAGCTCACCACCACCTTCTTGAGGGCAATTAAGGATGGGCAAAGAATGCTTGCCAAGCCAGTGATTTCCACACTCCAAGAATGAATGTGAAACAAGTATGACTCCAACCAGTCTTGCCTTGACCATAGAAGCTTTGATAGCTCTGAGGAAGGGTCATACGGACCCAAAACATCAACTCTGTTTCTCTATCCACAGATGCTGTCAGACCTGCTGAGTTTTTCCAGCATTTTCTGTATTTGTTTCTTGCCTTGACTGTATTTTGTTGTTATAAAGCACTATATCCTGTGACCTAGTGTGAATTGTGCCATAGAAGGTCTCCTAGTGTAATTTATTGAGTCCTCAAGAGTGGTAAACGTGGCAGTGGGGTGACTGAATTAGGTATGATATGAAATTTAGATTTCCTGATGGTGAGTTGAGATGCAGAGACAAAGGGCGGAATCGTCCCAGATTTGCATTGAGTGCGGTAGTGGGCAGGTAAAACAACATTTTACCTGCCGGCCATGATGGCAGGCTTTTACGCCATATTGTCCCAACTTCACTATTTTATTTATGCATTCCCAGGAAACATGCCGTTTTCGTGGTGGGTGGGCTCTGATTCGCCAGCCATGCTGTCACCTTGCCACTTCATCACACCAGGCATTTAAAGTACAGCCGCACTCAGTGCTTCCAGACCAGGACTGCAGCAAAGAAGACATGGCCCTGAAAGGCAAGAAGACTGCAGCCCTCAAACACCCTTTGGATGCTGTGGAGGCCTGCTGTGGTATCCTTTATCCCTGCTCTGGCCGCCAAGGAAGCAGCAATATTAGCACTATGGCTTGTAGGCGATGGCAGTGGTGATCACTGTCAATGCTGCACAGAAGAGCTTGGCCATCCAGTGCAGATAGAGGATGAATGATCTCATCTGTACAGCCAGGGTATGGCAACCATCTCAGCACTCTAAACTCGCATACTCAAGCTCATCACACATTCACTGGCATCTCACTCACTGCCGGCTCAACGTACATCACCACCCATTCTCACACACATACCCTCATATGTCCATCTGGCCTCATCTCCTCTGGAGACTGCCTCCTCAGGGCTCACCGCCTTGAGGCCACTTGCACAGATCAAGATATGCCCCCGACACACACCCTGGGTTACTCCCCTACCCCAGTGCAGCCCTGGTCCTGCACCCTCTTCCCTTGCCTGAGGCCACTTCTGCCCATTTGCTAAGCAAACCCTAGCCCTGCTGCCATTGAAAAGCCACCCACCCACATATGTCTGATCTGGTAGGTAGAGATCTGTCATGAGCCGCCCCCTAAAAGTGATGTGGTGCTGTCTATGAAGGGTCGGGGGGGGTGGGGGAGGGGGGGTTGGGGAGGGGGGGGGAGAGGAGGGGGGAGGGGGGGTTGGGGAGGGGGGGTTGGGGAGGGGGGGGGAGAGGGGGGAGGGGGGGGAGAGGGGGGAGGGGGGGTTGGGGAGGGGGGGGGGAGGGGGGGTTGGGGGGGGGGGGGGGGGAGAGGGGGGAGGGAGGTGAGGGGGGGTTGGGGAGGGGGGGGGGAGAGGGGGGGGGGAGGGGGGGGGAGAGGGGGAGAGGGGGGGGAGAGGGGAGAAGGGGGGGGGGAGAGGGGGGGGGGGAGGGGGGGGTTGGGGAGGGGGGGGGGGAGAGGGGGGGTTGGGGAGGGGTTGGGGGGGGGGGGGAGAGGGGGGGGAGAGAGAGGGGGGAGGGGGGGTTGGGGAGGTGGGGGGAGAGAGAGGGGGGAGGGGGGGTTGGGGAGGGGGGGGGGAGAGAGAGGGGGGAGGGGGGGAGAGGGGGGAGGGGGGGTTGGGGAGGGGGGGGAGGGGGGGGTTGGGGAGGGAGGGGGGGTTGGGGAGGGAGAGGGGGGTTGGGGGGGGGGGGGGAGAGAGAGGGGGGAGGGGGGGAGAGGGGGGAGGGGGGGTTGGGGAGGGGGGGGAGGGGGGGGTTGGGGAGGGAGAGGGGGGGTTGGGGAGGGGGGGTTGGGGAGGGGGGGGAGAGGGGGAGGGGGGGTTGGGGAGGGGGGGGGGAGGGGGGGGAGAGGAGGGGGAAGGGGTTGGGGAGGGGGGCGTGTGGGGGGAGGGGTTGGGGAGGGTGGTGGGGAGGGTGGTGGGGAGGGGGTTGGGGGGGGAGGGGGGTGGTGGGGGGGGTGCGGGGGGCAGGGGGGAGGGGAGGGGGTGGAGGGGGGTGGGGGGAGCTTCCGTGGGCAAGCCTAATAATGATATGTTGCATTGTTACAATGAGGCTCCTGATGTCCGAGGGCGAGGAATGGGGCCTGCCATCAGTGGGCTGAAGGGATGATTGCAAACGCCGTATTGTCTGCTTAAGCCACTGAACTGGTGGGCCAAAGTCAGCAGTGTGTTGGACCTCTCGCCATCCTGTGGTGGGTTTGCACTTGTAATATATTTCCATATCATGAATGCTTATTTGCATAAAACTTTAAAAAAATAATAAAAGCCCTACCTTAAAGCAAAGTCAGCAGCGCACGAAAATCTCATCGCAGCCAGTGTTTGTTTGTTTAAAGGTGGCATGCTTCAGTCCGTTTTCTCCATTTGTGTCTGAGGCAAGCGGTTTTCCTTGTTGAACTCCACGCCACAAGGGAGTGACACAGGAGAATGGCAGCTTGCATGGAGGCTTGGGACTGGCAAAGGTGAGTCACTGTTTGGGGGTATGGGTGGCATGGAGGAGTGGAAGAGGGAGGTGGGGTCAGGAGCATGGAGGAGTAAAATGGGGAGGGCCTCTTGTGCAGGGTGAACATGTGGTTCTGACAGTCAGTCAAGGTAAGAAAATAAGGGGCCTAAAAGGTGTTGTCCATACTGTACACATGGGTTCATATCAGGGTGAGATCTTTGAGTTTACCTACAGCATTTCCATTATCCCTGGTGACAATGATCTAGGACAATGTCTGTTGCAGTGCCAGTTGTACCTACAGGTTCAGCAATGTCCCACGGACTGACGAGGACAGTACTAACACTAACATGAAAATTCAGTGAAGAGTGAACAAAAAACACAACATTGTTTCTTCTAAAATAAAGGAAATGCACACAACAGCAACTTCTATTTATATTTTACCTTTCGTTTAGTAAAATTTGACACCGAGCCACATAAGGATGTATCAGGACAGATGAGAAGTTTGGTCAAAGAGTTGGGTTTTAAGGAGCATGTTAATGGACCAGAGAGCGTTAGAGGAGCTGAGAGATATAGGGAGGTAATTCCAGAGCATGGGGCATTGACAGCTAAAGGCACAGCCATCAGTTATGTAGTGAATAAAATTGGGGTTGCGCAAGCAGCCATAGTCGGAGGAGCGCAGATATCTCAAAGGTTTATGGATTTGAGGAAAGAGATTAATCAGAAGGGACAAACCTATATGGAGTGATTTGAAAATTAAGATGAGAATTTTACAATCAAGGTTATTGCTTAACCAGGAACTAGTGTAGGACAGGAAGTGCAGGAGTGATGAATGAGTAGGACTTTGGTGAGAGTTAGGTCACGGGCAGCAGAGTTTTGGATAACCTCAAGCTTATGGAGGGTAGAATGTGGGAGGCTGGCCAGGGGTACATTGGGATAGTAAAGACTGGAGGTAATGCAATCCTGAATGAAGGTTTCAGCAGTGGATGAGCTGAGCCACCGGCAGAGCTTGGAGCTGTTGGAGGTGGAAACAGCCGGTTTTAGTGATGCTGCAAATATGTGGTTGTTAATTCATCTTGGGTGAAATATAACACCAAAATTGCAACAGTCTGTTTCAGCCTCTGACAGCTGCCAGAGAGCAGGATGGAGTTGGTAGGTAGGGAACTGATTTCTTTTTCTATAATTCTAGAGAACTTGAACATGTCCATTGTTCCCTGCTTCCTAATGGAGGAGATTTTGTTGTTTTAGTTGGCCTGAGGATAAATACTATTTTCCTTTGAATTGGTGCTTCTTGAGAGTATGCAGAATATGCCATGAAACCTCATATTCATAACCTAAAATTTGTGTTTTCAATGCCTCTGGCTCCATTGCAGTAGTTTTTTATCTCTTTTGTTTAGTTGTCATTGAATTTCAGTTTGCCAAAAGTGTCCTAGGATTGCAAGAGGAAGAAACAAATCTTAAGCAATGGAAAACTCTCAATAGGCCACAAAGAATGAAATGCAGAAAGTAATCAAAGGGAAACTGATACTACTTGTCAGCGTGCAAATTACTTTTGTTTTTGTCACTGAAGCGAGAAGCAAATTCACCACTGGCTACTCGGCTAATCCTGGTTGTTACATTCTAGTATATATCATGAGACCCCTGAGGAAAAAATACCCAATGTTGATGCTTCTCATGTTTTGCAAGTAGCTTAGTTTGAAATGGCTTTAACAATGAGGATTGAAGGTGACCAAAAATTCTAACGTGAACACTGCATTTGGGATTGGCTGGTAGAGTGGGTTAGCATGCAGCTTGGAACTGAGCTTAAATCCACTCGGTGATTAGGTGACAATTTCTTTTCTCTGCCACATAATCTTGAACATCCCTGATTTTAATCCCTCCATCATTGGCGGCTGTGCCTTCTGCTGCCAAGGCAGAAAGGTCTGGAATTTTTTCCCTAAACCTCTCCAACTCTGTATGTCTCTCCTCCTTTAAGATGTTCCTTTCAACCTGTTCGGTCAAACTTTTGGCCATTTGCCTTAATATCTCCTTATGTAGCTCGGTGTCAAATTTTGTTGGATAACTCTTAAAGAGTGCCTTGGGATATTTTACTAGATTAAAGTTGCTTCATAACCATGAATGGTTGTTATTACTTGTAAGTCCCCTAAATGAAATTTAACTTTCTTATGCTCTTCCTAGACTTTGGCACAGGACTATTCATGGTGTAGCGCAATTAGTGGCAGACATCTTGTTAGTCAAATATGTCCAAGCTGTAATTAACTTGATTGTCTTCTGTGAGTTCTTCCATGACTGAAAAGTCTAAAACAAAATTGGCACTGGTTACTGCAAAGGCATTGGACATTTCGCCACAGGCACAAACATGACCTCTGCAGTTGTGCCACAAAGAAGAATTATTTTGGACTCTAAACGTTAACTCTGTATCTCTATTCACAGATGCTGTTATACTGGGTGTTGTTGGGTTTTTCCAGCACTTTCTGTTTTTATTACGATGAAGATCTCATTGGTTGTGATTTTTGTCCTGCCACCGAATTTTCATGATGGACCTCAGATGTCTTTGGTGAAAGCGTTCCAGAGCTTTGATGTGGCATCTATAGCAGACCCAGCATTCTGCGGCATACAGCCGGGTTATAAGGTTAGAGGCCTGTTAGAGTTTGATTTTAGGCCTCACCTTAATGCCGTGCTGCCTCCAGACATGAGTGTGAAGTTGGCCATAGGAAAAACTTGCTTTCTGGATACGTGCATTGTGTCAGAATGGATGTTATTTTTAAAAAAATATTTTTGGGGAATATTGTGTTATTCTGTGAAGAAGGCTGTGTATGTGTGTGTGTGTAAATGATTTAATTAAGCTGGGAAAAGGTTACTAGAAACAGGTTGTCTGGGAGATTAAGATGTGAAAGGGTAGAGGCGTTAGGTATGCATTTGTAATAAAATATTATGATGGGTGTAAGGTACAAGCAAATAGATTGGATCTAATATTTGCTTTTTTAGATAAGTTGAGAGTTTGTTTGAATATCAAAGGGAAGTCAGAAGTGACAAGTAACATTTTTACATTTTACAGGGGTTCCATGGGTAAACAGAATAGGGTATATTACATTTTATTGACTTGAAAACAGAGACAAAATAGAAACGTGAAATATTTTATATTTGGAAGTTTTTGAATTTCAAAGAGGTGCGAGAATCATGGAACCCGGGATGAAAGGGTGGAAAAGGTATTTTAGAGTTACTATGGTTGGCTGTTGGCTATGTGAGGAAGATCTCCTGGAAACAACTCTAGGCTGGCGGATGATGCAGTTTGAATCAGCCATCTAGTCAAGCCAGAAAAGTCTTGGGCTGCAAAAAGCAGTCTTGTTCTGAAGTCTTGGATTTCCACAGCAGAGTGAGTTTGAGGTTGTGTGGTATGCCTTTATTAAAGCTGAAGCAGCTTGCCTTGAGTTTTATAAATAAACATCTATCAGGGAGTGTTGCTGGAAGGTATTTACTTGTGGTTTGACCAATTAGGGAGTCTTTTTTTTTGTGGGGGTTAATTTTAATAGCGTAACTGTAGGCATGTGTGCTTAAGTTTTTTTTTCTTCTTGTTCATAAAACCTTTACCTTTACTTTTAATTTTTAAAATCCCAAAAGTGTTACTGGACAACTTGCTGCTGAGATCAGTATGTGTTGTTCTTGTTTTCAGAATAAAAAAAAAGGTATGGCCCGTAAGCCAAGTTTCTCACTGGGATTTGGTTTGCTCAGCAATTAACGTTGGCTGTGGTCATAACAATTGATATCCATCAATAGATATGAGACTCTTTCTACTAACTTGAGGCTGATGCCATCAACAGTTATGTCTGGTCATTCATAGCACATGTCAGGTACCACTTGAAACATAATTAGTGTTTGCAAGATCAAGGTTTGAAGACCAAATGTTTTGGCAGGACTCGAGAACTTGTTTGCCGTAGTCTGAATGTCATTTTTCTAGATAGCTTGGGCACAGTCTTTGGCATTCGGAAGCTCAACGATTACTGCCTCTGTGACTTTGGTGGAGCCACGCAGTCTGGAAAGTTTGATGAGCTTCCCTGAACAGAATCTAACGTTGATGCCTGCAGGCATGTCTCTGATGGGCTTCCTTAAACATTGCAGTGTAGCAGTGATTAAGCCACTGGTTACCGCAAAGGCATTGGACATTTTGCCACAGGTACAAACATGTCCAGCTATGCCATCATGTAGTAGGTGCAGGATTTTGACAGACTTGTTTGGACATCCTGGCCCGGAGAGCAAGTGCCATAGACCAGGTCTACTTTCACTGTCAAGAGCTTTAGCCAGGCCTACGAATAACACATCAATCCTGATGTTGTTCTCTGTGCCAGTTGTCTTGTTGCAAACACCATATCAGCTGTCCCACAGTTAGCCCTAAAACCATACTGTGAATCCAGGATAATGTAATTTACAAGGCTATCTAGTAGATGGTTTATGGGTTCCTTGTAAGGATCTTATCTGCGATTGAGAGAAGAATTATTCCTTGGTACTTGCCACATACATTTTTGGATCTTTCTACTTCCCGATACTGAATATTTTTCTTCCGTGAGATCATGTGGCACGTTTTCCTGATCTTAGATACTCTTGAAGAGGGCTGTATGTTTATTGACAAGTTCTGTATTGTTACACTTCCAAATCTCTGCTGGAATGATGTCTGGGCCAGGGGCTTTACCTTGTTTGCTTGGTTTCATTGTTTTTATGTGGAAGGGGAAGAGACAGGCTTTTTTTTCAGGCAACTGCTCAATTTGATGCAGAAAATCTGCTGAGATATGAGAGTTTTTTTCTTGAGTTTGTGAAGTACATCAACCATCTTTCCATTACAGCTGTCTTATCAGTGATTAGTTCATTTGCACCAGCTGTTAGGATAGGAGCAAAGGTTCTGTGGGTGGTCGATATCCAGCCTTCAGAACATTGTAAAAACACGGATCATGCCTCTCAGCTGGATGTTGTAGCCCTTCAGCTTTTGCGTTCCGCCAGTCATCCTGCATTTCTCTCAAAGCACTCTAAAGCTTGCATTTTTATAGGCTTGATGCTTGGTTGTTGACTGTGTGTCAGTTTAGAAGACTTGCATGTGCAAGCTGTTTCTATTTGAGAAGTTGGGAGATGTTTTCATCATTCGAATCAAACTAATCTTGGTGCTTGTTCTTGCAATATTCCAATACGTTTACTGAAGTTTTTAAGATTTGCTCATGGAGCAGTTTGCATTCATCTTCCATGTCACTTGGGGGAGGAAGATTAAACTGCAGAGTGGTGTCAATTTGTGTAGCAACATCTAAGGCAATAGTAAAGTTCTTGAGGAATTTGACCCTTGGCTTTGGCCGTGCCTGACAAGTTGATTTACAATGTCTTGACTGGATCTTTTAGACTCAGCTTGGTGCAGATCAGGCCATGGTCAGCCCAGCAGTCAACTCCTCGCATGGCACAAGTTGTTGGCCATTTCCATCTGTCTGGCAAGCACATAGTTAGGGGGATGTCAATGCTTAGATTGTGGCTGTTACCAGATTGTCTTGTTCTGTCAGAAAGGAGAATACATGGTATTGGTTATGGCAAGGTCATGCTTGGCACAAAATGAAAGTAGGAGAGTTCCATTTGAATTTTCCTTTGCAGTTCCATATTGACTGAGGATGCCTGCCTGTGTGATGTGATTATGTCCAACTCTGGCATTGAAATTGTCTATAAGGATAATTTTGTTGTTTTTAAGAATTGATCATAAGAGATGGCCTAGATCATCATAGAACCTTTCTTTTACATTGTCACTCTTAGTCATTGTGGGGCATATGCACTTATGAATATTGTGTGCCTTCTCTGTTATTACCGTGAAGGTATAGGCTCATCAGGCATTTATTGATTCCTTTGAGAAGGTTGTTCAGATCTTCTGTAATCTCTTTCCTGATGGCGAAACCAACCCCTGCTTCTCTATGTTTTGTAGGAGGTAGACTCCTCAAAGAAAGTGTACGTTGCTCCTATTTCTTCAAGCCGGCCTTGGCCTGCTAGTCTTGTGGGACTAAAAGCAGCTATGTCTACACCATACTGGCTATGTTCCCCGGTTACTAGTGCTGAAAGGCATTCAAGCCTACTGCTGATTTGGTGATCATATAAGATGTGGATCTTCCAGAATCCCACTGTCATAGTTGGTGACTGTGTTTGTCTTTGCTTTCTTCCTTATTTTCATGCTTCTTGATTGAGTCACTCTCAACATCGGTATGCTGGGCAGTAATGTAAATGTTAGGAATTAGAGAGATTAAGTAAGTTATATTGGTATTTGTGGGTGTTGCTAATAAGTTTTAGCTTTAATATTTAAGTTTGATTTGGAAGCCGTTTTGAGTTCAGTTGGTTTTTGAAGTCAGCTGCCAAGCATTAGCAACCTAGAAGTCCCAAGCTAAAGAAGAAAGCTCCCAAAAACCCAGGGGAGTGGAACAGAAGAAAGTCCCAAGAATACCTTCTAGTCAAAGGAAGGGCAGGGACCTGGAAAAGGTCCTGTTAAGTGAAGTTAATAGTTAGGCGCAGAGATCGGGATCAAGCTTCAAGCTTAAAGCCCCAAGCTGCAGGAAGCAGAGTCAAAGTGATATGAAGGCTTGTGAGAAGTCAGAAGGTCCAAAGAAACAACTGTAAGTCTCTAACTCTTTGTTATGGGCATGTGAAGCAGTGGTGTACTGTTGATGGCTGAGTCGGTGAGAGAGAGTATGTGGAAGATGGCTTGAATGCATGTGGGTGACCCAGGGGAGAAGAACATAGGAAGAAGAGTTCGAAATCCTGGAAGTGAACCATTGCAGAAGGCATCTAAGAGAGAGCATTGGTTTGGGTGAAGATTCCAAGGCGAGTTTTTGGAGAGTGGAGTTTGGCTACCCTAGTGTGAAAGACGGAGTTCGGTGAGACCGGTTGGTTCACGTTGTGATAAGCGCCTGGGGGAGATGAGAGATCCATTGCAACTGTGTGGGGTGGAATCTGTCACTTGTTTTCAGAATGTGATGTGTCTGACCAGAGATTGACAGAAGAATCTGTATATATCTTTAAAGGTGTAGTTGTGGGTGAAGGAGTATTGTAATATAGTTAATCTTTCTTGTTTAATAAGTATTTTATTTTGTTAAAAGTTTGTTAGCTGACTCTGGTGACTCTGTTCAGTAGCCCTCTCACGTATCTAAACAAACAAATTAAAAGTTAGGATCTATCAAGCTGGGTTCCGCCCTGGGATTAGGCTTGTTCAGGGTTAAGCTCAGCTGGGACAATAACAGTAAGGCTTTGCTTAGGCCCCCTTTTACCTGCTTCTTTGAGGAAAGCCAGCCAGCTGTACTTGCTTAAGTAGGGCAGCTGAGCCGTCATATAGTACTGCCTGACCCTGATGCTGCTTCCGGGTACATTCAGCGATCGGCCATCATCTAAAGACCACCCACGTGCAGGTTGAGGACTAAGGCTTTCAGCGTGACGGCACCTGTTGCTTTGTCTGCTTCCCATGACCATAGGACTTGATTTATATTTGGTTTCTGAAAGGCATTTGATAAGGTGCCACACACAAAGGTTGATAAATAGTCATTTGGTAGCACAGAACTTGAGTATCGGATAGAAAGCGGAGAATGGGAATAAACAGGGCTTTTTCAAGTCGGCGGGCAGGGAATAGTGGAGTGCCGCAAGGATCAGTGCTGGGGCACCAACTATTTACAATCTATATTAATGAAGTAGACAAAGAGACAGAGTGTAATATATCAAAGTTTGCTGATAACACCTTGCTAGGTGGGAAGCTAAGTTGTGGGGATGACACATCAAAGCTGCGAAAAGATATAGACTGGTTAAGTGAGTGGGCAACAAGATGGCAGATGGAGTATAATGTAGGGAAGTGTGAAGTTATTCACCTTGGTCATTAAAATAGAGAAGCAGAATATTTTTAAAAGGTGTGGAACTTGTGTAAGTTTTGATGCTCAAAGAGACTTCGATTGCTTGTACAAGGAATGCAGAAAGTTAGCATGTAGGTGCAGCAAGCAATTAGGAAGGCAAATGACATATTGGCCTTTGTTGCAAGGGGATTGGAGTACAAGAATAAAAATGTCTTTTTGCAATTGCACAGGGTTTTTGTGAGACCACATCTGAAATACTGTGTACAGTTTTAGTTTCCACATTTAAGCAAGGATATACTCTCATTAGAGGCATTACAGCAAAGGTTCACTAAGTTGGTCCCTGGGATGAAGGGGCTGTCCTTTAATGACAGGCTAAGTAAATTGGGTTTATATTCTCTGGAGTTTAGAAGAATGGGAGGTGATCTTATTGAAACCTACAAAATTCTGAAGGGGCTTGATGCTGAGAGATTATTTCCACTGGTTGGGGAGTCTAAAACACAGGAACACAGTCTCAGGATAAGGGGCTAATCATTTGGGAATGAGATGAGGAGAAATTACTTCACTCAAAGGATTGTGAATCTTTGGAATTCTCTACCCCAGAGGGTTGTGGTTGCTTCATCATTGAATACGTTTAAGTCTGGGAAGGACAGATTTTTGGTCTCAGGGAATTAAGGTATTTGGGGAATGGACAGGAAAATGGAATTGAAGCCCAAGATTAGCAACGATTTTGTTGAATGATGGACCAAGCTCAACAGGCAGTTTGGCTTACTCCCACTCCTAGCTCTTGTGTTCTTGTATGCATGTAGCTCACGCATTGCAGTTAAACTCTCCACTTGTCTGGATGAGTGCAGCTCCAACAACACTCAAAAAGCTTGACACCATTCAGAACAAAGCAGCCTGCAGGATTAGCACCCCATCCGCAAACATTCACTCCCTCCATCATCGATGCACAACGGCAGCAGTGTGTATCACCTTCAAGATGCACTGCAGGAACTCACCAAGTCTCCTAGGACAGCCCCTTCTAAACTCATGACCACTACTATCTAGAAGGGCAAAAGCAGCAGACACATTGGAAGACCATCACCTGTTGTTTCCCTCCAAGCCAGTCACCATCCTGACTTGGAAATGTATCACCATTCCTTCACTGTCACTGGGTCAAAATCCTGGAACTCCCTCCCTAACAGCTCTGTGAGTGTACCTACACTGCATGGACTGCAGCAGTCTCAGAAGGCAGCTCACCACCACCTTCTCAAGGGAAATTAAAGACAGGCAATAACTGCTGGCCTAGCCAGCAACACCCACATCCCATGAATGAATAAAAAAAACTTATGGTAAGAAATTTGATTATAGTGGAGTAAGGGTGCCTGCTGCTGTCTCCATACTCTTGAATGCTTTTGCATGGTCCCAGAGGCAAGTAGGGTCGAAGACATCTAGGTAGCTCAGCAGCTGCGGTAGATGGTAGGTACAGAGTGTTTCTGTGCCTCCATCCTTTCCGCAGTCCACACTGCGTTACCATTGTGCCGTATCTGATGAAAGTGCTGAATACTTGTAGCCTTTGCCATCCATGCTACAATGGATGTTGTTTCTCCCTTCCAAAATCTGTCCCTCCACTGTGAAGTAGAAGGGGTGGATAAGACTTGAAGTGAGAGGCTATAGATTCAGAGAGAACTTCTGATCCGAGATCAGCCTCCTTTTTGTTCATGAAGCCTTAGCTAGGACCCATCTGGCAAATGAGATGAGAGTTGACTTATAACTTTTGAACCTTAAGTAGCATAAATTAATATTGAAATAAGAGCTTGCATTTAAAATATAAGTGTAGCTGTTATGGAAATTGATATACAGGTGCAGTAAGGATGTGTTAATTTACTTCCGCCACCGAAGGTAATGAAGTAATGTTTTTGTCCCCATTTGTTCATCTGTAAACAGTATGTCTCAAAAACTAATGGATGGATTTCAACGAAACTTGGTACACATAAGGCATAGCCCAAGGAAGAACTAATTAGTTTTTGACGAAAATATGATCTATATCCTGGAATTTTTTTTAAAAAGATCTATTAACATTGGGAAATTAGGCAAATTGACTTTATTTTAGCATGTTGTGCATTGTTTTATTTAGAATGTTGTTGATTGTTTTAGAATGTTGTGGATTGTCTCAGCTGCTGTATTGGAATTTGTCACAGCTTGTCAAAATGTGAGCAGAATTTTCAGAACAGGTTGTTTGATATGGATTGGCCTGAAGCGTCCTCAGTGAGATGGAAACTTAATAAAATGACTTTTTTTCAGCTTTGTAGTTACAGAACATCAACCAGACAGGGAAAAGCCTCCTTAAGGAAGAGCTGTATAATTGTAATAACGTTGAGTTAACACAGCGTGGCAGAGGTTTGTTTTCTCCTGAGTGCCCTTTTCACTTGTTGTATAATGTATTCATTCATATGCTGGTGATGGTATTAACTGGGGATACAATTGTGCTCCTATAAATAGGAACACACTGAAACTGTGGTTGTGTTCAGGAGGTGCATGTTTGTAATGTGCATCCCTGTAAATACATGCTTACAAAAGTGTGTAAAAGTTTGGCTAGCAGATGCCTGCCTGAGATTATAACTGAAGCACACTATTGTGACATATTAGGGAAGATTTAACGTAACTCCAATTTACAGTCCTTCAGAGTGCTGCCTCTGGGTGCCGAAAAGAGTGTTCTCCCTATTACCCGCCATGGATGCCGTAACAACATGCTTTGTTACTTCTAGCCTGCTTGTTCGGCATCTTTATCCTTATTGACCTATATTTGGTTCCTAGCTCCCCAGTGTGTTAAATTTAAAATCTTTGTCCTTGTCCTCAATTTTCTTATTATCGTCATCCCACCACAGCACACCACACCACTCCTACTCCTGTCAGTTATCTACCTGCTATGACATTTTTACAAAGATATAACATAAATGTTTCTCTGCTTTGTGTTGTAATGATCTGTAATAAATTGAGTTTGAATCTGATACCACCATCTTACCATACACTCCCATCCTACCTAAGTAAAAATGATTGCCCGTCCCATGAAAAATTCTGTAGAAAATGAAATGGCTGTGAAGGGTGTAGAAATGAAGTACTTAATTTTTAAATCAAAATCTTGCGTGGAGCAGGAAGTGATATTTGAACAAAAAACATTGCTCACAATTTGCAGGGAAGCAATTTTTTCAGTACAAGTTTCACAGAATTTTAAATATTCAGTTCAGTAATTTTATATCATTCATATGGAGAAATCAGCCCTTTTTTATAATAAGAATCTGGGTTCAGCACCTTTTTAAGGGATGCAGCTGTTTCTTTGTTAGAGCAGCTCTCTCCAATTTGTTTTTATTTCTTTTTCTAATCTGCAGTTGCAGGGTTAGGAAGAAAAATGAAGTAAGTGCAGCTGCAGCAAGTTACAGTTATTGGCACATTATTTTTTACATCAGTGACATACAGAAAGACTTAGTTAAAAGCCATTGTCTTGCTGTTGTAATTTTACATCTGTGCTCTTGGCATTGGATTAATTCTGCGAATTGAAATTAAATTTTGAAGTAGGCCATTTTACATAATTACACCTGAATCATTACTTACACAATTGAAGATAGGAATAGTGATTTAGAATGAATATTTTTAAACACTGGTTTAATGAATGTTTGATCAAGAATAATGGAGAGGTGAGTGCAATCTGAAATGGCTGTTTCCTACAATGGATGGATGCTTACAAATGGATGTTTTGTTTTCCCTAAGACCTTTGACACGGAACACTTGATTATTTTTGTTAAATTAACCAGCCCTAAACTAATTGACAATATTAAAGGAAAGGAAAGAGAAGGTTCTATATAAACTTGTCGAATATATGAAATTCATAATGGCTCCATCAATAGTGACCCAGAAAATGTAAGTTGGTGTTTTAGGTAGAATAGTTCAGAATAAAAGCAATTTTTGGGCTAATTCTAAGACATTTGCCTTGTTATTTGTGTTGTGTTTCAATGCTGTAATCAGCTGATTCATCACTTAGTAATCTTGAAACAATTACATTCATGCCACTAATCCTTCAGTATAGATATCATTATATCATATCATATGGAATGTACGTCTGATTGTGTCCAGCATGATAGCTGCTGCCAACAGTACACATTAGCCAAAGTTACATACAGTTTCTGTGAAATTTGCAGTTTTAAAAAAAAAATCAATATACAAGTCATCTTGAGAGAACAATCTAAAGCTGGGATTTTTCTGTCGTCTAAATACAACTGTAGTTATTCCTCTCAAGTTTTGGGACAATGAATGTCTGATCAGTCTGGATATTTATATGAAATTGTAAAACAGCATTTTGTCTCCCTAATCACCTGATCCCCTTGAGACAAAACCAGGTATATAATATTGCAAAATACCCTTCCAAAGCCCATGGAAATGTTCACTCTAGTTTTGTAATGGTTGGGGTGTAAATCAAAATCTGCAATGGATGCGAATGTGTATGTTTATTTGTAGAGGGTGAATGAAATGTTGGTTGCAAGGTACTGCCAGTTGAAAGCAATGAAAGTCAGGAACCAGGAGATGTTTGTGGAAGTGCTGTAACTACAGCATTTTGCAGAAGATGCATGTTGTTGAAAAATTTTAATTGTATTTGGGGCTGGTAGGGCCCCAGGTATATCTGACCAATTTTAGTCTATAAAATGGGGTGCACATTCATAGCAAAGGTGAACAACTAGTTCATCTGGGTTGAATTTTTTACATGGGATTTGAAAATATATGGCACAGAAACAGGCCATTTGGCCTAACTAACCCATATCAGTGCTTGTGCTCCACTCGAGCCTCCTCCCCTCTTTTATCACCTAAACCTACCATTGTAACCATCTATTCCTTTCTCTCTCATACGCTTGTCTAGTTTCTCCTTAAATGCATCTACGTTATTCACTTCAACCACTTCTGTGAGAGAGATGCACATTTTCACCACTGTTTGGATGAAGAAATTTCTTCTGAATTTCCTATTGGATTTCTTGGTGACCATCTTATATTGATGGCCTCTAGGTATGCCCTTTCGCACTAGAGGAAACACTCTTTCTGTATCCACTCCATTAAAATCTTTGATAATTTTAGAGACCTCTATTAGGTCAGCCCTCAGGCTTTATTGAAGAGAAAAGAGACCCAGCCTGTCAGTCCTTTCCTGATATGTATACCCATTCATTTCTAGTATCATGCTTGTAAATCTTCTCTGCACCCTCTCAAGCGCTTCAATGTCCTTTCGTATTGAGGCAACCAGAACTGCACGCAGTACTGTAAGCCTGGTCTAACCAAGTTTATTCTTTGCTGTGCAACAAGTATTGTTGCTTGATTTTTGGTGAAATTTTAATTTTCATTAACTTACAGTAATTTAAATAATTTTTATTCATAGGAACAAATTTTGCGACCCCCCCCTTTGGCGGGGTTGGGGCCATAAAATTCGACGAGCCATTCAAATGTCCATTGACTTCAGCGGGACCGTAAAATTCCATCCATAGATTGTCACCAAAACAGTGAAGTTTTATTGATTACGCAATGAAGTAATTGGCAGTCCAAATCTAAATACAGCTTAATGCTGTCTTGGAGACTCAGTGCAGACCCTCCTGCTTCACTACATAAACCTATATACAGACCTGTATATAGGTTTATGTAGTGAAGCAGGAGGGTGATGCAGCCTCAAAACAAGAAAATGCTTAAAAAAAATACTCAGCAGCTCCTGAAGCATTAACTCTGTTTCTCTTTCTGCAGATGTTGTCTGGTCTGGTGCTGCTTTGTCTTTTTATATTGCAGAGTTTTATTTTTTGCTTTTTTAAACGTTTTGCTGCCTTTTTAGCTTAGTTCAAAAATGGCCAAAAATATGACATGAGCAATTCTAGTGAGCTGAGATGAGTCCTGAATCTATTTTCGTTTGTGTTATGGTTTTGATCCTTTGGATAGCAGGAGAGCTTTGTTACTTGACAAAGAAAGTTGACCCTGCAGTATGAAAATAAATGAAGATAGGCAGATGAGCAGAGATATAAAAGTACTTGCCATGAAATGAATGTCTCATCAGGGAGGGTGCATGTGCTAATTAAAGGGAACTTGCTCATATTGACGTATGGAAATAAGTTTGGGTTAATAAGCAGATCTACATGGAATAAAAAGATCATTACTGCATAGCAGTTTGAAGCTCCAGTGCTATAAGAATGACAGTTTCTGGGCTGAACTGTTAAACAGAAAACCTATTTTTCTAATTTGTGCAGTAATCCGCAGCCTTCCCCATCCTTAATGCTAAAAAAAGGTCAGTGTCCCCGAACCTCACTTAATTGTAAGAAGTATTTTGTTAGTTACTGTTAGCCTGTCAGGCTTTATTTTGAGTGCTTTAGAATACTGCATACACTGGTAATACATTCGCTATTTTACTGTTGGCTGTTCCAGTAGCTGGTTTAATAAAATGAAAATAGTTGTTGGATCTCAAATATTATTCTCCAGTTCTTCTGTTGATAATATGCTAGGTGTGTTGGTTTATTATTTTATTAATTGATTTTCCTGGTAGAATTTAATTTGAGTTACATGTTTCAGAAAATTTAATGTTAATTCTTTAACATGTTTAATCTTACATCCATCTTGGCTATTAGAACAAATACAATCAGCTCGTCATTATAATACCTGTGGATATGTCAAAGTTTATGGTATAATGCATATTGCTGATTGTTTCTCACTCTGATGTAGAATTCATGTAATGCACACTTTTAAAAAGGAATTCTTATACAACAACTCAGTTTTTTTCTGTTTCCACAGCTGCTTTTTAAAAATCTATTGCTTAAAAAAATCTATTTCTTATTCAGAATAAAAGCTACTCTAAATTTGATCTATAAATTGTCCTGATCAACATTCCTCCTGTCACCAACACCCAAGAAAAACCCAAGATCTAATTAGTCACATTTCCTTGATATATTGCTGTTCAGAATTATATGCTGTTTCCCCAAAGAAGAGACTAGCATGCAAAAGTTATTTTTTTCAGGCATGCTAAGGTGGGGTATAAATCCCAGTGTCTTCTTTCAAGAAAGATGTGGCATTTTCCTTTCATCTGACCAGAATATGCTGTCTGAAAATTCTTGCTATAATTACCTTAAACAAGCTCACTGTTAGAGGAGCTGTAGTTAGTTAATTAGGTAACTAATTTGAACTGGATCCCTAAACAGCAGTGGCTAGCTCAGCTGACTGGAATCTGAAATAGTATAAAGACAGGAGATTTAACAGCCGCACAAAATAAATTGCACAAAGGTGGCACAGGAGACTGAGTACAGCAAGATTGCCTGTTTAAATCCGGCAATTTAGCAAATGAGGGATTTTGGTGCAGTGAGGCCCTTCAAGAAAAGAAATGAACCAATAGAGGGAGCTGGAGGCAGGGAGACTCGAGAGCTGAAACCTAGAGGCATTAATTAGGTGTGCAGGTAGGTAATTGGTGAGTTATATTTTTTTCTCCTTTAAATAGGGGCAGTAGTTTAAATTGGTGCTGGGGAGATATGAGTATTGTATTAAATTTGTAGTATAACTAGTTACAATCCATAATATGACTGGATAATCGTGTGATCGAGTGATATTCTAAGCTTGAAACCTAATTAGTTAAATAAAAACAAAATAAATATGGCAGGGCAGGTGATGTGTTGGAGCTTTAGCATGTGGGCGCTAGTTGACATGTGTGTCATCCACGGCAATTACATTTGTAGTAACTCTTTCGAGTACAAACCCGTTTCCATCTGTTTCAGATGAAGTTACATTGTTTCATAGTTTGCCATTGTGAGATTTGAACTCTTGATCTTGAGGTTACAAACCCAGTACCATAACCACTTGGCTATTTAGGCCAAGCCTTTTTATAAATTCTCCCAGTGTAGCTTGTAACTCTTTTGAGTACAAACACGTTTCCATCTGTTCCTATTCAGATGAAGTTACATTGTTTCATAGTTTGCCATTGTGAGATTTGAACTCTTGATCTTGGGGTTGTAAGCCCAGTACCATAACCACTTGTCTATTTAGGCCAAGCCAAACATTTGTAGTTAGTTGCTACAACTTTGGCTCAGAGTTGATGAGGTGGAGTCCGAACTTTGGAAACTGAGGTGCATCAGGGAGAGGGAATGTTTCCTGGACACTTTTTTTGTTCCAGGAGGCAGTCACACCCATTAGGCTAGGCACACTTGATCTGGTCAGGGCAGGAGGGTGTGAGTGTATGTGAAGGAGCTATGAGGATCAAGAAGGTAGCAATGGAGGAGCCTCAGCTCTTTCAATTGTACAACAGATTCAATGTTCTTGCAGCTTTGTGAACCAGAGCAGGGACTGCAAGGAGGCTGAGCAAACTGACCACAGCACTGTAGTGCAGGGTATTATTCAAGTGAGGAGAGCAAAAAGGAATATATTTGTAGTAGAAGACAATACAGTTAGAGGGATAGACACAGTTCCCTGTAGCTGAGAGCGAGAGTTCCGAAGGCTGTGTTGCCTGCCTGGTGCCAGGGTTAAGAATATCTTTTCATTGCTGGAGAGAAACTTGGAGTGGGAGGAGAAGGGTCCATGTGGGTACCAATGACATTGCTAGAGCTAAGAAATTGGTTCTGCTTTTTAATTTAGTCACTAGCTGTTCATACTCCCTCAGCAGAACCTCAAAGGTGGTAATCTCTAGATTACAACCTGAGCCATGCGAAAATTGGCATGGGGTAGATGAGATTACAGAGTTTAATAAGTAGCACAAAGATTGATGTGGAGAAATGGGTTTCAATTCATGGAGTACTGGCACCAGTACAGGGGAAAGAGGGAGCTATACCATTGGGAGGGCCTTCACCTGAACTGTGCTGGGACCAATGTACTGTGAAATCATATATCTAGGGCTATAGAGAAGGTATTAATTTAAATATTGGGGAGGAGGGTTCATGTGAGGGAGATTTTGAAAGTTAAAGAGAAAGGACAAGGCAATAATGCAGGGTAGCAATGCGGGTAATGATAACCAGAGTGTGACAGGAAGGGACAGCATACAAACAGGAATGCACCAGCAAATAAGGTCAGAGCAGGGAAAAACGGTATAATTACAAAACTGAAGGCTGGTTATCTGAATGCATGCAGCTTTTGTAACAAGATGGATGAATTGATAACACAAATAGAAATAAATTAATATGATATAATAGCCATTACAGAGACATGACCATAGCTGGGACCTGAATATTTAAGGGTATTTGTCATTTCAGAAGAACAGGAAGAAAGGAAGAGGAGGTGGGCTAGCTCTGTTAATAAAGGATGAGATCAGTAGTGAGAAATTATCTTGGTTCGGAGGCTCAAAGGGTAGAATCAGTTTGGGTGGCGATAAGAAATAGCAAAGGAAATAAGTCACTGTTGGGAGTGGTTTATAGGCCCTTAAGGTAGCTACACTGTAGGATGAAGAATAAATCGAGAAATAATGGTGGTTTGTTAAGAAAGGGACCACAATAATTTTGGGAGATTTTAATCTCAAAGTTTGGACAAACCAAAAGACAAAATTAGCTTGGAGGATGAGTTCAAAGAGTGTATTCAGAACAGTTTCTTGGAACAATATGTTTTGGAATTAATCAGTGAACAGTGTCTTTTAGATCTGGTGATGTGTAACAAGGCAGGATTAATTAATGACCTCATAGTAAAGGATTCTCTAGGGAAAAGTGATCATGACATGATAAAATTTCACACTGGGTTTAAGGGTGAGAAATTTGGGTCTGAAGCTAGTGTTTTAAACTTAAAGACAATTATAAAGGTAGGAAGACAAAGTTGACTAAGTGGAATGGGAAAATAGGTATTAGGTTAGGTGGCAGAGAAACAGTGCAGACATTTAAGGAGATGGCTTTGAGAGTTATAAAATATATTCCATAGAGAAAGAGAGACTCCACGAGAAGGATGCACCGCCCATGCCCATCTGAGGAAGTTAAGCATGGTATCAAATTAAAAGAAAGTATGTACAATGCTGCTAAGATTAGTGGTAGGCCAGAAGATTGAGAAACGTTTAAAAAGCAACAAAGAATGGCTTAAAGAATAGAGGTAGAAATTGGAGTTTGAGAGAAAACTAGCAAGAGCACAAAATGTTAAGCTTCTACAAGCTTATGAAAAGGGAAAAAAATAAAGTAAGTGCTGGTTCCTCAGAGAGTGAGATTGGGAAATGAGGAAATTGCAGAGACTTTGAACAGGTATTTTATATCTGTATTTATGTCCCAAGAATACTAGAAAAGCAGAGAGAAAAAGGGAGTGAAAAACAATCACTAGAAAAAAAAGTACTAGGAAAAGTAATGGGACTCTAAAGACTGACAAATTCCCTGGATCTATGGCGTGCATCCTAGAGTCTTAAAGAAAGTGGTTGCAGAGATAGTTGATGTATTAGTTGTAATTTTCTTAAATTCTGGAAAGGTCCCAGTGGATTTGGAAAACACAAACATAACAAATCTATTCAAGAAAGGAGGGAGACAGAAAGCAGGAAACTATAGGTCAGTTTGTATAACGTCTATCAATGGGAAAATTCTAGAATCTATTATTAGCGAGGCAGCAGCAGGACATTTAGAAAATCATAGGCCAGGATTTTTCCTATGGTGGGCAGGCGTGGAGCTGATTGCTGCCTGTGATTGACTCAGCACCACCATTTTACGCGGGTGGGCCAATTAAGGCGCGAAAGAGCGCAGCAATCTCCCTGAGGCACGGACTGTCATATTTTTATATTTATGAAAATTAACTTATTTAATAAAAGCTTCAGGAAACCTCATCCTGCTCGTAGATGAGGTCTCCTGAAAAACGCAAAGGCTGCTTGGGCTTTCTGCCTGCCACCAAACTTAAAGTTGGACGGGCAGCGATTTCAAGTGGCTCAATTGATTACTTAATGGCCTTAATAGGCTGTTTACACTTTGGGCGCACAGCCGACTCTGGCATGCGCCCGCTGAACGAAATATCGCGATGGCGCACAATGACGTCGAGACGCACGCCCGACGTCATCGTGTGTCATTTTACGCGTTGGCGTGTTGGGCCTGCTCCTGCACGCTGACTGGAAGATTCTGCTCATAATACAATTAGGCAAAATTAGCATGGTTTTGTGAATGAGAAAATGTGTTTGACAGCAGGGTGATTAAAGGGGAACCAGTGGATATAGTGTATTTAGATTTCCAAAAGGCATTCAATAAGGTGCCGCTTAAAAGATTACTGCAGAAGGTAAGAGCTCATGAGCATGAGTAGAGGATAGCTAATAGGAGCCAGAAAGTGAGTGTAAATGGGTCATTTTCAGGTTGGCAAACTGTAACTAGTGGTGTGCCACAGAGATCAGTACTGGGGCTTCATCTATTCAAAATCTTTGTTAATTGCTTGGATGAAGGGACTGTATTGTAACCAAATTTGCTGATGATATAAAGATAAGTAGACATAAGTAGTTGTGAGATAGTTTCAAAAAGTCTACAAAGGGATACAGATAGGGTAAGTGAGTGAGCAAAAATTTGGCAGATGGATTATAATGTGGGAAAATGTGAGGTTGTCTCTTTGGCAGGAAGAATAGAAAAGCATATATTATTTAAATGAAGAGAGGTTGCAGAACTCGGTGGTTCAGGGGGACCTGGGTGTCCTTGTACATGAATCACAAAAAAGTAGCTTGCAAGTATAGAAAGTTATTAGGAAAGCAAATGGAATATTGGTCTTTATTCCAAGGATGACGGAGTACAAAAGTAGGGAAGTCTTGCTACAACTCTACAGGGCACTGGCGAGACCACATCTGGACTACTGTGTTCAGTTCTGGCCTCTTAAGGAGGGACATAATTGCATTGAGTGCAGTTCACAGTAGGTTTGCTCAGCTGATGAACAGGTTGTCTTATGAGGAAAGGTTAAGTAGGTTGGATCTATATTCATTGAAGTTTAGAAGAATGAGAGGTGACCACAGCATGTTCAGTTTCTCAAAGCTAATATCACTCACCTTGATGAGTACAAACTATAATCCAAAATTTTTTTTCTCCGCTTACGAGATTGACTCCAGTCTATTTTTCACTGGGACTGTGAATCTAAATGTGTTTCCTTTGCAATTTAGTGGTATTAGAAGTAACAGCTTTTCTGATTAAGATCTGTTTTGAGATTCATGCTAGTGATAATATTGGTAATGATCCACAGGAGCAGTTGAATAGCCTTTCTTGCTACATTTAGAATGGTTTGTAAATGTTTTACAATTCTTTATGCATACCCCTTCACCTCTAGACCACAAGAATATCAATGGTGCTGGAAGTGGCTTTGAGACGGTGGCTGATGCATTTGGATAACTAGTTAGGTCGAGGTTGTTGGCCATGGCAGGGAAAGAAGCACTGTATTAATGTTCTAGTGGATTCAGCATTCACAAAGACAGCTAGAAGCTCTGAGTATTCATGGTAAAAATTTCCTTGTTCAAACCCAAAATGATCCACCTACGGTGATTTAGCTGAAGAAATAGGTCATTGAAATGTTGACCGTTGTAACAAATGAGGTTTATAAAATTATGTTTTGAGACTGTGCCTTTAATTTAAGGGAGAATCAAGGGGGTCATGTGACCTGTCTGTCTCTGGTGCATAAACTTTGCATGACAATGACTTTGGCGTGCCTTGTGTGGAATCTGGCAGTGATGATGTGATGGTTTAATGGCTTCCACCCAACTGACGCTTGTACTCAGCATCTGTGGAGTATGAAGCCAATTCAGTGGGTGTGGTGGTGCTCTTGCTTGGAGTACAGGATCATCGTGCCATCATTCATCCTTGGTCTGTCCACCACCCCTTGTTGATGCCTAAGATGTCAGGTTGGTAGGTTCTCATTTCCCACAGCGCCTGGAACATCTTCCCACACTGGAAGAGTGTTTGGACGTTCCAGGTGCCAATTCTGGTGATGGCTTTGGTGTTGAATGCTGGGCTTGTCAAGAATTGGACTTCCTTTCGGCTTTCATCCAATGTGTGTACATCCTCAGATATGCTGTCCTTTCTTTGCTGGGGTTTGCTGTTTTGGCTGCCTGCTGTTTCTACAGTGATGGATTGGCTTTTACAGGGTGAGAGCGCTAACCTCACACACAATTCTCCTACTTTTCTAATCAGGCTTGGACTGTCTTTGTCGGAAACCGAGAAAGACACAGAGAAGGAGAAAGATGAATTCTGGATGAGGTACCCAACTATGCCATCAAGCAATTGATCAGTGACCTGAGTGCTGCGCTCATGGCAACTGGCATGGGCTGAACGATAAAATCGAGCCCCATAGGTCAGCAAACATGCTCAACGGAAATGGTGAGTGTCTGAAGGCTTTCTGCAACAGCAATGGGCTCAGCATTGGGAATATCTGCTTCAAATACAAGGGCATATACAAAAAGAAGTGGAGGTTCCCAGATGGTAACAACCTGAATGAGGTTGACTATATATGTGTCAGCAGCAGATGGAGGACATCCCTGCAAGATGCCTGGACATGTCGAGGTGTTGCTGTAGAATCTGACCAACACCTTGTGTTGGGTGAGGTTAGCCTGAAGCTGAAGAAGCCAACAACTATGAAGTCATAAAGGCCATTTGCAATGGAGAAACTGAAGGACAAGAACATGTCAGACAATTTCCAGCTGACTCCCTCCAACAACTTCAAAGTGCTAATGAAGTCAGGAATCATTGAGGAACAGTGGGAAACCTTCAAAAGAGAGTGTAGAAGTCACCAATGGGTGGAGGAGAAGAATCAGCAAGGAATGATGGATCCCTGACCCAATGTGGAAATTGATTGATGAAAGAAAGCTGGTGAAGAGCAAAAGAGACCAGGAAAAAAACATTAAACAAAGATGAGAAGATGATGAGAAATACAGAAGACTGGATAAAGCCCTGAAGAGCAGCTGCAGGAAAGACAAATGAGGATGGATAGAGTTAAAAGGCAGGGAAGCACAAGAAACAGCAAATAGGATCAATTCCATGACACCGTACAGGATTGTACGGGAACTAATCAGTACAAGAAACAACACCATTGTATCAATCAAAGGCAAGGATGCTACTGATGAATGAGGAACAGGATGGAACACTTTTTTTTCCAGGAGATCCTTAACCAGCCCAGCACCCGCTCCATGTTCAAGTTCAATGTCAGCACCTCATCTCAATGGCTGAAGATCAACCTGAGAGAAATTGTCAGATCAGAAGCCCAAAGAGCCATCAAGAGCCTGAAGAATAACAAGATTCCAGGGATCGACGTGATACCAGTAGAACTATTGAAACATGGCAAGAACACTGTCACAACAGAGCTCACAGACCTGTCCAGCAAGACCTGGTCTACATAGGATGTCCCAGATGGCTGGAGGCAAGGAGTAATCGTCATGCTGCCAAAGAAAGGGAACCTCACCGACTGCGGGGGTGGGGGAGGGGCATAACACTGCTGTCAGCACCTGGCAAGGTCTTCAGCATGGTGCTTCTCAACAGATTGAAAGCAAAAATAGACTCCTGCAGAACAGGCAGGTTTCCAGGTTGGCAGATCGAGCAGATCCTTATGCTCAGGAATATTATAGAGCAGAGCCGAGAGTATCAGAAGCTACTTGTTTTCAACTCCTTTGATTCAAGGAAGGCTTTCGATAGCATCCATCAGCAGCCAATCTGGTACATTGCAAATTAGGATAACACCCTGGAGCAGTTTATTAACATCTTCAAAGCCTTATACTGCAACTCCAGCTACTGCGTCAGTTCCAGCATGAGTGCCATGGATTCTTTTAAAATCATCACAGGAATATGACAAGGCTGCATACTCTCCCCATTCCTTTTTTTCTTGGTTATCGATTTAATCATGAGGAAAGCGATGGTGGGGTGCAGACTTGGGCACCCTGGCAACACCATTGATTGAGGGAACCTGGATTTTGCAGACAACATCACTCTGCTGGCTGAAGAATCGTGCGTGCACTCCAAAACATCACAAACAATCTTGAGAATTGCATTTACATTGTTGTTACCACATTAATGCTACTGCTGCATTATTGCTATCACTGTATTAGCATTATTATAACATTCTCACTATCACCATCTCCCCCCTTCAATTCAAGTCCTTATAGCCCTTCCATATCTCATTTGCCATTCTGTGGGAGGAGTGGTAGGCTGTGTTGCTGGTTCTTCCTGTTGGCTTGGAGGTTGGACTGGCATTTGGCTATGCTTTCATTCACCTCTTCCATTCCTTCATGTTGAACTGCATTTGGCCGGTTCGCTTGTTGCGTTGATCAGTGGTCGCTGCTACTGTAACCAGTTTTTTTTTGTGGGTTGGATGAATATTGTACTAGTCTCCTTGGCGATTCTTTCTCCTTGGCACTTTCGTCATGTGGGCCACCTTGAGATATATGGACATGCAGGTTTCAATCTGCACCTGTTTCGCAATTTTAGCCAAATTTTTGATTACTTCTTGTCCAGTTGTTTCTTGAGCTTATGAGTCTTTCGACTCAGCAACTACTTTAAGTTGAGTTGTCTTCGTCTCAGAGTTATCTGCGGAACTCTTATATAAGTTTGACAACTTCACCTGGGCAATCAGCTCTGTTTGGAATGTTTCTTGCCTGGTCACTGATTCTCTTAGTTCACTTGTTAGGTCCTCAATATGTTTCTTAGAATTCTCTTTAGCTGGCTACAAAGCCTGGATTTGCCCTTCCATGCTCTGCATCTTGTCCGTCATGTTGTTCAGATTGGATCAGAGTTCAACAATTTAATCAGTTCTGGTTCTTAATTCTGCATCCAAGCAGCCATTCTGATTCTTTCGGAATTCCTTCGCCTGTTCTAGGTATTTTCCACGATATTTACTAGAGATATCTGATGCTTGAAGTTCATAAATTTTAATTGCAAATCTATCTTTGTTGAATTTGTTTGTATGTTCATCATTTAACCGTTTCAAGTCCTCTTTCATGCATTCTACTTCCTGTGCGCGACACTCCAGTATTCTGTTCTGTTGAAGGGTCATGAGGACTTGAAACGTCAACTCTTTTCTTCTCCGCCGATGCTGCCAGACCTGCTGAGTTTTTCCAGGTAATTCTGTTTTTGTTTTGGATTTCCAGCATCCGCAGTTTTTTGTTTTTAACTCCAGTATTCTCATCAGTTCTTGTTTTTCCTTAACAAACTCATCTTTCGCATGTGAAAGTTGATTCCCGACACATCTGTTTTTCCTTGGCAGAATATAATTCCTCTGTGCTATCCTTCAAGCTTACTTTGTATAATTGTGCTTCTGCCAATTGTTTTTGAGACGCCTCACACTGTTTTGAGAATTTCTACCTTGGCTTGCCATTATGTTCTTGATTTTCATCTCTTTGTATACCTCTTTAGAAATACAATGTTTTTCTAAGATTCCTTCCAAATGTGCAACTGTTTTCTTCAGCGCTGCAGTTTCCTTCTTGTATCTCTCAAGTTCCTCCCAGAATATAGAACCTTCCTGAGTCTTCTCTGAAAACTGCTTTGTTGGTTCTTGCAGTGTGGCATTAAATTCATTTTATTTCACTTTGTTATGTTTCAGAGGAACAAACTCTGACCTGAGGGATCTTTGTATAGCATGAAGGTCCTTCAACAGGTTTTCCTTTTCATGGCAAAGTTCAATGACCACTTGAGTTTTCTTATAATTTATCAGAGTCTCGTTGAGTTTGTTCTATCGCTCATGGTAGTCGTGTTGCTGCAGGGTTATGTACTGTTTCAGGATGTGATCCTGAAGGACAATTAACTATTCTTTCAACTGTTCATTTTCTTGTTCAGCTCTTGTCTTCTCAATGTGTAATGTGTTGATTTGTCACTACTGAAAGCTCCAATGCAACCTTTTCTGAAGTAGCATTTGAAGTCTTTAACTTGTGTTTTTCCAGGGGCAGGTATTTGTTCTTCAGAGTCCTTCAAGGCCGCAACTTCTTTGAGTACCTTTTCTGCCTACTGTTGTGCCTGACTGTACAGATGGCTGAATCTTCTCAACTCTTGTTTCGATTTGCCAACAGTGGAATTGAGGGTTGATATTTCCTGCTCCTACCTTTCATAACACTCTGAAATGTTTGTTTATACCTCAAACATTTTGGTTCATTGAAGACTTCAGTTTATCATGCGTTTTCAAAGGTATATACTCAGCTTGAACTTTGTGCTTCAAACCTTCCAGTTCAGCTTTGATATGAACATTTTTATCAGACAGTTTTCCATCATTCATAGCCAGCTGCTTTGGTGGGGTGGTGGGGGGAAGAAGAGATCCCCATGAGGTCGACCTGGGCCTTTACAATAGTTACCCCGGTAGCAATTGTCTTTAGCAAGGTGATTACCATGCAGTGTGACTACTTATACGTTGACACAGCCTACTTTGTAGAATGCACTCACTAGCCTCAAAGTCCAGAAACCAGTTAGAATATCAAGTTTCCTGTACATCGAGTCATAATTTGAGGTGAGAAGCTAGGGGAGCTGTGAAAGCTAATATTCTTTTGAAAAAACCAAATCTAAATCCTTCCACATGTCACAAGCTCCATATCTATCACAAAATTCAGAAATGTGGAGATCAGTGAATCATCAGAATTTTCAAGTTGATGGAACTGTTCACCTTGTGGGTTGAATGGTTTGTTTTAGCAAGTTACTGTTTGTGACGATTCTTCAGCTGATCGTTAGTGTCTGTTGACTGGGATTAATTTAGTGGCAGGACCACAAATAGGAATAATCATAGGAATTTTTTTTTCAAAATCACAGGGCCCATTATGGGTAAAATTGGGAAAAATATGTTTCTATTTCCTCACTTGCAATCTAACCTGACAATGTGATTGTGACTGACAGTGCACTTCCCTAAGTGTTCTCACTGATATTTTGAGCATTGGGCTATCATGCTATTATTCCCTTTGCAAAATTGTAGACTGAGAAAATAAAGTGGAGAAGCAGCAATCTGCATGAGAAAATCAACTGGTGTATCAATAGCCAGGAAATCAACTGATGGCAGGTGTTCATGATGAACCAGCCTATTTGCCTCCTTAAACCTTCTGCAATTGCACCCTACCTCAGATTCCAGCAATATTCCCTTCCTCCTGACTTAACTGTTATTTATATCGTGCTATTTTGGGACAAATTCATTGCGCATATGATATGAGTTGCAAACTTCTGGTCTTGTGTATTATAAAGATGATGAAATGCCATGACAAATTTTGAACCTTGGCCTTTGCTTCTTGAATAACTGATAATTGCATTATGCCAAGCATCATGATAGGAAAATTGCTTGTGGCTTTTATTTTTAATGTTGTTGTTTCCTAATATTCAAGTTATGTTAATTCAATTAATATAGTTATTGGGTTGCAAGATCAATGCTCGGTCAAAGAGGCTTTGGGATTCTCCTGGGAATAGTGCCTTAGCTAATTATACTGTAAAATTAACTATAAATTTTTGTGATAAGATCTAAATCACATTTATAAAATTGATTATGGGGTGGAAGCGGTGGAAAGCTTGAGTGGGAGAAATGCACTGTTAGTTTTATTGGTTTTGACGTAAGATCTTTTTTAAACAGACTTAATGGTTATTGTAGATTAGCTCCCATCTTACATCAATATTTTTAAATCACATGTAGTTATAGCTTAATTCCTTGTTGCCATAATGCTTCACAAAACTTGGCTTTGTATGGCTCCCCTTAGTAAAACATATGTTTCTTCCTACTTTCAGCATAACTTCCTGCCCCTTCAAATATTACATTTAAATGAACGCTGCATTGCAATGTGATTGAACTGCTGATGTGTTGTTTAAGAAACTGCTTAAGGTTACTTCAAATTTTTACATCAGATGCTTCAACTATTTTCACACACTGTTTCTCTTTGGCCTATTTTAAGACTTAGTCTTGATAGCAGGGAAGTGACCAGTGTGCTTTTAAAAAAAAATGCAATGATGTTTGTGCTCCATCTTTTTCCTTGTGATTTTAAATGGACTTATTCTATAATGTTTTGGTGAATGTGATCTTTAGGCCTTTGTTCTGATAATGCAGGAAAAAAAAGTCCTCTAATTGTGAACATTATGTGAACTTTTGCAAATCATCTTCCCTGGCAGTTTTTAGACGCACATTGAAAGGCCTTGATAACAATTTATTTTTCTTGAAACTTTGTTTATTAATTATCATCAGTCTCACAAATTATAGCTTCTTTGAGAATCAGAGGAGTTCACTGGAAGAATGCAAAGAACAGTGACGTTTAACATATTTTCCAAGTCTTTTAGGTTTCCAAAAAATTATATGTCTACTTTCAGTAGATGCTGATGGATCAGTGGGAAAACTGATTGGGAGGAGTATTGGAGTCCCAATGTGAGGAAACTGACTCAACAGTGATATTATGATTAATCCATTATGCTTCAATGATTGTGTCATTTCAACTGTGTGTGTTAATTCATCCCACCACGCTGATTGGTTGACTAACTCCGAGTTACTGCTTATTGCCTGGGTTCACTGTTCAGATATATAAAATTAGATATATAAAATTATCCAACTCAATCCCCAAAACAAATTCCAATTTGCCATCTAATAAACAAGACTAAATTTGTTAAAGTACGGTTAATCACTGATCATGATAATGCACTGTACGCCATATTGTAGCAGTCTAGTTCTTACAAAGTAACATTTTTTTTCATTATTGGGCTGTGGGCTTCGCTGAGTAGGCCAGCATTGTCCATCCCTAGTTGCCCTCGAGAAGGTGGTGGTGAGCCGCCGCCTTGAATTGCTGCAGTCCATGTGGTGTCGGTACACCCACAGTGCTGTTAGGAAGGGAGTTCCGGGATTTTGACCCAGCGACAGTGAAGGAGCAGCAAAACATTTCCAAGTCAGGATGGTGAGTGACTTGGAGGGGAACTTCCAGGTGGTTTTGTTCCCATCTACCCGCTGCCCTTGGCCTTTTAGATGATAGTGGTCGTGGATTTGGAAGGTGCTAAGGAGCCTTGGTGAATTCCTGCAGTGCATCTTGTAGATAGTATATACTGCTGCTACTGTGCATTGGTGGTGGAGGGAGTGAATGCTTGTGGATGTGGTGCCAATCAAGTGGGCTGCTTTGTCCTGGGCTGTGTCAAGCTACCTTTGTCCTAGACTGTGTAAAGCTTCTTGAGAGTTGTGGGAGCTGCACTCATCCAGGCAAGTGGGGAGTATTCCACTAAACTCCTGACTTGTGCCTTGTAGATGGTGGACAGGCTTTGGGGTGTCAGGAGGTGAGTTACTTGTCACAGGATTCCTAGTCTCTGACCTGCTCTTGTAGCCACAGTATTTATATGGCTAGTCCATTTCAGTTTCTGATCAATGGTTACCCCCAGGATGTTGATTGTGGGGGGATTCAGTGGTGGTAATGCCATTGATCGTCAAGGGGTGATGGTTATATTCTCTCTTGTTGGAGATGGTCATTGCCTGGCATTTGTGTGACCTGAAAGTTACTTGCCACTTGTTGGCCAAAGCCTGGATATTGTCCAGGTCTTGCTGCATTTGGACATGGACTGCTTCAGTATCTGAGGATTCGTGAATGGCGCTGAACATTGTGTATTCATCAGTGAATGTCCCCACTTCTGACCTCATGATGGAAGGAACGTCATTGATGAAGCACCTGAAGATGGTTGGGCTGGGGACACTACCCTGAGGGACTCCTGCAGTGATGCCCTGGAACGGAGATGACTGACCTCCAGCAATCACAATCACCTTCCTTTGTGCTAGGTATGACTCCAACCAGCGCAGAGTTTTCCCTCTGATTCCCATTGACTCCAGTTTTGTTAGGGCTCCTTGATGCCACACTCGGTCAAATGCTACCTTGATGTCAAGGACAGCCACTGTCACCTCACCTCACCTTGGGAGTTCAGCTCTTTTGTCCATGTTTGAGCCAAGGTTCAAGCCAGGCTGACGGGACCTGGCAGAACCTGAACTGAACAGATTATTGTTAAGCAAGTGCCGCTTGATAGCACTGTTGATGACCCTTTCCATTACTTTACTAATGATGGAGAGTAGACTGAAGGGGCGGTAATTGGCCAGGTTGGATTTGTCTAGCTTTTTTGTGTACAGGACATATCTGGGCAATTTTCCACATAGCTGGGTAGATACCAGTGTTTTAGCTGTACTGGAACAGCTTGGCTAGGAGCACACGTCTTCAGTACTATTGCCGGAATATTGTCAGGCCCTATAGCCTTTGCATTATTCAGCGTTTTCAGCCATTTCTTGATATCGCGCGGAGTGAACATATCCTCCAACTGACTGATCAGTGCTTTGATTTAGTATTTGTATGTATGTGTGCAAACTACATAGCTCAATGTGCCTAAAAGAACACCCTCTCTTATTCCATGAAATGTGCAATAAAATGTTAGAGCCAGAATTCTTGAATGTCAAATTATTTTAATGATGCTGTCAATATTTTCAGGTTCAAATGCCACTACTGTGTGCATATTTAAGTGGAAATTGTATATCAGTGACCATGATTGCTATCAAATGTTTAATTAAATTAGTTAATTTTATTTCATTTTTAAACCCCTCAATACTGCAACAACAATTGGCAAATATAATGCAGAGTCTCCCCAGATGCAGCACAGAAGCAAGAAGGAAAGATGTTGCATGTAGGTAGGAGATAAACTGTGGGAATAATGGAAAATGGAGTGGTGTGGAGGAAAGAGCATGTGGGTTGATAAAGGAAGATGGTCCTGGTGTCTGTGCCCATTGAGAGTGGGGTGTTTTAGAATTGGGGAGGTGCAAGTATCTGAGGGACCTGGGAGGTGGGAGTTGTAGGATGTGGGAACACCTGGAATGGGGTACCAGTGTCTACTTTAGTAGAGAGGGGGAGGGGGGTTGATATTTTTAGCGCTGGGAAGAAATCTTTGATGTGATTTAGGGCCCAAGAGCGCTATAACAATGAGCAGGGGTTTCTGAGGTGAGTGTGTAGGAGGCTGGACCTGGGTGCATTGACATGAAGATGATATTTTGATGTGGTAGAGGTGGGGACTGGGCTTACCATGTGTAAATGTGTTGGGAAGGAGATTTTGAGGGGTGAGAACAGTAGAAGGAGTGGGGTGCTGCAGAGAAAAGCATGGCAATAATCGTTTTCTGGGAGTAATTTGGCAGAACAGTTGTGCAAGACCATGAGCTTAGCATTGTGATGGGGGTATTCTGAGAGTAGTTTGATGTTGGGTGGCGCTGATTGGGGGTGGGGGGGGGGGGTGTTTGTGTTTGTAAGGCATGTGAAGTATAGCATTGTAAGAATACTCAACCTGAGCCCCTCTCCCACTCAAACCCACTTCCTGCATCCTTATTGCTGACTCCTGAATACCCTTCTCATCACTCTCTATGTTGGTATCCCCATTTGTTTGTTTCGCCCATAGCCCTAACTTCCTCAATTCCCTGCTCTTATTCCCTTTTCATCTTCACTACGCTGCCTCTGTCTCCATCCTTGTATTGCTTGGGTTAATGTGGCAGGTAACATTTGTGCCAGACAAGACCATCTCCAACAAGAGAGAATCTAACCATCTCCCCATGACATTCAATGGCATTACCATCACTGAATTCCACCACAATCAACATCCTGTGGGATTACCATTGACCAGAAACTGAACTGGGCTAGCCATGTAAATACTGTGGCTGCAAGAGCATGTCAGAGGCTGGGAGGATAACTCAACTCCTGACTCTCCAAAGCCTGTCTACTTGTGCTATCTACAAGGCACAAGCGTGGGTTGTGGTGGAATACTTGAAATGCCATAGCATACAGTGTTATGGGCCAGATGCTGGAAAATGGGATTAGAATAGATAGGTGCTTGATGGCCCGCACGTACATGATGGGTTTGTTTCTGTGCTGTATAACTCGATGACTCGATAATACTTTCTGCTTGCCAAAATGAGTGGAGTTCTGACAACACTCGAGGCTCGACACCATCCAGGACAAAGCAGCCCATTTGATTAGCATCTCATATGCCACCTTCAACATTCACTTCCTTCACCACCAATGCACAGTCAGTAGCAGTGTGTCCCATCTGCAAGATGCACTGCAGCAATTTGCCAAGGCTGTTTTGACAGCACCTTCCAAACCCATGTTATCTACCACTGAGAAGGACAAGGGCAGCAGATATGTGTGAACACTACCACCTGGAAGTTCCCCTCCAAGCCACATATGATCCTGGCTTGGAACAATATTGATGCTCCTTCACTGTTGCTGGGTCAAAATCCTGGAACTCCCTGACAACACTGTGGGTGTACCTACACCACGTGGATTGCAGCGGTTCAAGAAGGCAGCTCACCACCAACATCTCCATGGCAATTGGGAGGGATGGGCAATAGCCGGTGACGCCCGCATCCCTGAACGGATTAAAAAAAACCCATGCCAGGATGCCTGCAAAGCCTATATCCATGGAAACTGGCCATAATGGGTTTATAGCAACATGCATGATGAAAGTCAGTTGCTAGTTTTTGAGTTTGGTTCTTGAAAATGGTGAACATGAAGGACGTGGTTGAGAATTATGGGGGAAACATCTGTGGGGTCCATGTGAGGGAGGTCTGAACTGTGTGGGGTAAGTTCATTTAGAAGGGGGTCAGTAAAAGGTCAAACCCAGGAACAGCCCAGAGAGAATCTTTTGTTATAGCTTGGAATTGTTTTACATTCATGGGATGCAGATGTTGCTGGCAAGGCCAACATTTATTGCCCAACCCATATAGATTTGATTTGATTGAGGTTTTAGGCAGCTTGAAAGGAATTGATAGCATTGCCCAAGATAATCCATTTTCACTGGTGGGGCAGTCTGGGATAAGGGGACATATTCCATAAAATCAGAGCCAGGCCATTCAGGAGAGAAGCTAGGAAACAATTATTCATGCAAAGGATGGTAGTAGTTTGGAATTGTATCCCACAAAAAGCAGCAAATTTTATCTCAATTAATATTTTTAAATCTGAGATGGATAAATTTTTGCCAGCCAAAGGTATTGAGGGATATGTAGGCAAGGCAGATGGATGGAGTTGAGTTCCATTTCAGCCATGATCTCATTAAATTGCAGAACAGGCTCAAAGGGTTGAATGGCCTTCCCCTGTTTCTATGTTCCTTTACAATGTACGGAGTATAGTTTCACTGTGGTGCATGTCTGGGTCTGAAAAACAATGCTTAGGTGGTCCTGCTGACCACCTGCTGATAAATGTCATGTATAGGCTCCAGGCTGACGTTGTTGCTGGTTGTGGTTTGTACTGTTTATTACTGGTCTTAAGGTGCTAGTGTAACAGTAACATCCTCACTGGTGCCTATCAGGGCTTTATCTTGAAGTCATTAAGTATGAAATTAACATTTTTTCTGCATCACCAAATGACTATACAGCTGGATGCTTTAGTATACTCAGCCTCATTAATTATTTTTGTATACTTCTGAAATGACTGTCCTTTTTAGCCTATAATGTGTTCTGCTTCGTGTTGTACATGCTGTCCTATTTTAATATTACATGATATGTCTTTGCCAATAAAAAGATCAGTCATGTGCCTATTTTATTTTTTGTTTCAATTAATGTGGTGGGCATGGATTTATACACCCATCAGGTGCACTTCCAACTTTTAAAAAAGTGGATTTGAGTCAAGAGCTGACCTAGTTTGCCTTTGAGTGCTGTACTTTGGTGTGGCGTGTAATTAGCATTCTTGCTCATTTGAAAACTACAAACTTGAAATTTTTACCTTAAGTTTGAAAGCCTTTCTACTCTGTTTACAGTAGGACCGTGCTTAAAAACTTCCAGACTCTGAGTGAGACATCTCTTTTCAGTGAACTTGTGTAGAGGTACTGCAGATTCTCTGCAGCACCTGCATTTGGCAGAAACCTTCTCTATGTTTATGGCCCTGTGAAATCGAGCAAAACAAATGAACAAATGGATTCATGCCTATTTTATCTGTTTTTTCAACCTTAGATTTCTGAGATGAGTTGTTGACTTTGGCCTATTCCTGCTCCTGTGTAGCAATTAGCACACAGCGCTGGGGCAAAGAGGTATCTTGATGATAAAAAAATGCAACTTAACAATTCTGCAGAGGGCAAAAAGAAAATGTAAAATTGTAACACTTGATATGCAAATATGCATGAACAGATTTCTCTTGTCTCATTTTAGTTCCCATTGGACACCAGCACATAGCACAAATCTGCTTTCAAACTGAGCACTAATCAGTATCTAGCACATTGACATTGGGATCGTTAGAATACAGTGCTTTTATTGATGATGGTGTAACTCACTTGAACGACTTCACATAAAAGAAAGAACTTGCATTTATATAGTACATTTCACTGCCTCAGAACATCCTGAAGCTCTTTACAGCCCACAAAGTACTTTTGAAGTCCAGTGAGTGTCATAATGCAGGAAATAGGGCAGCCAATTTTCACACATACACACAGCCCCCCCAAACAGTGATGAGATCATAACCAGCTATTCTGTTTTGGTGATGTTGGTTGAGGGAAAAGCATTGGCAGGGATACTTGGGGGAGAACTTCCCTGTTCTTCTTTGAAATAATTTTGCGTACAACTGAGAGGGTAGGCAGGGCCTTGATGTAAGGTCTCATCCAAAAGAACGTGCAGTACCTCCTCAGTACTGCATTGGATTCTAGATCTTGTGCTCAGGTCCTTGGAGAGAGATGACTTGTGAGTACTTGTCACTTTTGTGAATGGGACAATCCTTCTGTTTTCGAGTATCACCACTCTCCTCCTTCCTAGATGGAGACAGTTGTGTAGTGGTAATGCCACTGGACTAGTGATCCAGAGGGCCTGGCTCGTGCTCTGGGTACATAGGTTCAAATCCCAGAGGCAGCTGGTGGAATTTGAATTCAATTAATTAATAAAAATTGATTAATAATTCTGGAATTGAAAACTAGTCTCAGTAATGGTGACCATGAAGTACCATTAAGTGTCGTTAAAAACCCATTTAGCTGACTCACTTTAGGGAAGGAAATATGTTGTCCTCTCCTGTTCTGGCCTATATGTGACACCTGCCTCATCAGCCTGGATCAGGAGAAGGCCTTTGACAGAATATCGCACACTTACATGGTGGATGTGCTCTCCAAAATGGGGTTTGTGGAGGGAATCCACAACTGGATGCAACTGCTGTACACTAACATCAGTAGCGCAGTTTAAATCAATGGATGGGGATCAGAAAGTATCCAAGTAAAGCTGGAGTCAGGTAGGGCTGCCCTCTTTTCTTGTCCTCTGTGTGTTGCATAGAACCCTTTGCTGAGTCCATCAGGAAGGACCCGGGCATAAGAGGAGTGACGATCCCAGGCAGTGGAGACACTCAGGTCAAAGCCTCCCTGTACATGGATGACGTCGCCATCTTCTGCTTGGATCTGCTTTCGGTGCGCAGACCGATCAACATCTGCGAGCATTTCGAACTGGCCTCGGGAGCCAAGGTAAATCATGGGAAGAGCGAGGCCATGTTCTTTGGGAGCTGGGCTGACCAACTCTTTGTCCCCTTCACCGTCAGGTCAGACAGCCTGAAGGTGCTGGGGATATGGTTCAGAGGGACTGGAGCATGCGTTAGAAACTGGAAGGAGTGAGTGGCTATGGTGGAAAGAAAACTGGGCATGTTGGAGTGATGCTCCCTCTTCATTGTGGATAAGAATATGGTCATCAGGCATGAGGCACTCTCGGTGTTGCTGTACATGATACAGGTCTGGCCCATTCCTCACTCCTGTATGATGGCGATCACCTGAGCCATCTTTTGCTTTATCTGGAGGTCGAAAATGGATCGTGTCCGCAAGGACGCGATGTACAAGCCTCTAGATAAAGGGGGAAAAAACGTGCCCAACATCGCCCTCACCCTGATGGCCACCTTTGTGTGCGGCTGCATCAAGCTGTACATAGACCCTCGGTATGCAAAACCAAGTGTCATTCCGTGCTGAGGTTCTAGCTGTCCCCGGTGTTGCAAAGGATGGGTCTGGCCACGCTGCTGCGGAATGCTCCAAGTAGTTGGACCGTGCCGTACCACTGCTCCTTCATGGAAAAATTTATGCAGAGAAACACCATTGACCACAAGCCCATTAGGCAGTAGTTGGCATGTAACGTCTTAGAGGCCCTGCGGGAAAAGGAGATGGTGGATCCTGTTGGATGGTTCCCTGAGCAGACTGTCAAAGTCATTTGTCAGAGTGCCTCGTTGCCAGAACTTTCCAACAAGCACCAAGATGTAGCTTGGCTGGTGGTGAGAAAGGCCCTCCCCGTCAGATCCTTCCAGCACGCCAGGTGTCTCACCCCCTCTGCATGTTGCCCTCGGGGTGGCTGTGGTGGGGAAGAGACTGTTGGTCACCTCCTTGTGGAATGTGCCTTTGCAAAGAAGGTCTGGAGAGAGGTGCAGTGGTTTCTGTCGAGGTTCATCCTGCGCAGTACTGTGACACAGGACCCTGTGCTCTACGGGCTGTTCCCAGGGATACACGCTGAGAAAAACATCCACTGCAGCTGGAGGATCATCAGCTCGGTGAAAGACGCTCTTTGATCTGCCTGAAACTTTTTGGTCTTCCAGCGCGAGGAGTTGTCCCCGACCGAGTGTTGCAGACTGGCACATTCCAAGGTCCAGGACTACGTGCTGTGGGATGCAATAAAGCTTGGGGCAGCTACTGCAAAGGACCATTGGGGAAAGGTCACTGTCTAAGACCTTTCTGCCATGGTGCACTGAGGGGCTGCTAAAGGTATAAGCCCTTGGGCTGTATGGCTCAGAAAAATGTATGCATTGAATACTAATTGTATTATAATTGTACTGAAGCACCTCCAAGTGCAACGTGATGTATGTTGATAACTCCAATCCCATTGCACTGTCTGTAATGACCATATTGAAATGACTGTAATATTAATTGATTGTATTGAAGTACCTCGTGATCCATGTGTAAAAGTTGAATCTGATTGCACTTTATATAATGGCAATTTAGAAATGTTTTGTAATCTTCTTTCAGATATTTTATGATTAAAGTATATTTTTCAAAAAAAAGACACCAGACCCACAGCAGTATATACAATTTTTACAATCTATATATACCAACTGCCCTCTGAAATGGCTGAGCAAGCTGTTCATCATTTAGGTATAGGTAATAAATGCTGGCCTTGTTAGCAAGGCCAACATCCCACGAAGGTAAAACACACTCTGGGCAAAGAATAAACACAATAAGTGCACCTGAAGTATTTGTAAAACCTTTTGTTCAATGATTTCTGCAATGCACTGATTCAAACGTTGTTTTAAGTGCAGCACTACATTTAATCATAACTGAAACAAGGAAACCAGCTTTTTGTAATTATGGCAAGTTTGGGTATTTTTCAAACGTTAGAGCAGAAAAAGACCTTTGCAGATATGAAACCCATGCTCCAACTCTAAAATAATTTCTTTGAATTTATTTCAGAAAAATATAAAATGATCAGCTGTAACATTTGTCACTAGGGAAAAAAGATAGCCTTATCTGAGGGCAAGGTTATCGGTTGGTGTTGATGCCATGCTAAGGAAATAAACTTAGTTGTTTTGAAAAGGCATGAAAGAAATAAGTATGGGCAGGCACCCTCAGCTGGGGATATTGTGCTATTTTCTGGATCTGAAGTAGCTGGATATTGGGTATTTGCCACCTGTCGCTGCTAGCCAGGATGGAATGAGTTTGGGTAATTGTGATTAATGGTTAGAGCGAGGTGGTCTGTGTCTGATAACAGACCCATTTGTCTGCATTGATAAGCTGTTGCTATTTCCGTCTTTGTACTGTCACACATTCTGCAGGGTTTGTTTTGATGAAATGTATGTAAGCTGCTTGTTCTATGGCAAGCAGATCAGCAAACTCCTGTAATGTAATATTCAATCCATTGTCAGTTTGCAGAGCTTATAACTCTGCAACTCTGTCACCAGCTGTTTATTAACTATGGTAATTCTTTAAACCAGTGGTAATTTACCAGTTTCAGCATATATGACTACTTTCTCTTTGCAAGAAAATAGATATTCAATTCTTATAATCTATATATATCGGTATAATCTGTCTTGCTAGATTTTTGGTTACATAGATTTTTGGTTATCTATTTTATTTCCAACTTTGATATCTTGATTTAGTTTTGTTTAAATTCCTTTTGTAACTGTCAGCCTCATTATCTTGCAATTAATCAGTTTAATTTTTTTATTCATTCATAGGATGTGGGCATCGCTGGCTAGCCCAGCATTTATTGCCCATCCTAATTGCCCTTGAGAAGGTGGTGGTGAGCTGCTGTCTTGAACTGCTGCAGTGTATGTGGTGTAGCTGCATTCACAGTACTGTTAGAGAGAGTGTTCTGGGATTTTGTCCCAGTGACAGTGAAGGATCAGTGCCATATTTCCAAGTCAGGATGATGGTGGCTTGGAAGGGAACTTCCAGGTGGTGGTGTCCCCATCTATCTGCTGCCCTTGCCCTTCTAGATGCTAGCGGTTGTGGATTTGGAAGATGGTGTCTAAGGAGCCTTGGTGAGTTTCTGCACTGCACCTTGTACACATTACTGCCATTGTGCACTGGTGGTGGAGGGAGTGAATGTTTGTGGGTAGGTGCCAATCCAACGGGTTGCTTTGTCCTGGATGGTGTCAAGCTTCTTGAGTGTTGTTGGGGCTGCACTCACCCAGGCAAGTGGGGAGTATTCCATCACACTTCTGACTAATGCCTTGCAGATGGTGGATAAACTTTGGGGAGTCAGGAGGTGTCTTACTCGTGGGGAGTATTCCATCACACTTCTGATTTATGCCTTGTGGATGGTGGACAGTCTTTGGGGAGCTAGAAGTGAGTTACTTGCTGCAGGATTCCTTGCTTCTAACCTGCTTTTTTAGCCCCAGTATTTATATAGCTAGTCCAGGTCAGTTTCTGGTCAATGGTAACTCCCAAGATGTTGTTATTGGGGGATTCAATGACTGTAATGCCATTGAATGTCAAGGGGTGATGGTTGGATTCTCACTTGTTGGAGATGGTCATTGCCTGACACTTGTGTAGCTACTTGTGTAGCACGAATGTTACTTGCCACTTGTTAGCCCAAGGCCAGATATTGTCTAGGTCATGCTGCATTTGTACATGGACTACTTCAGTATCTGAGGAGTTGCGAAAGGTGCTGAACTTTGTGCAATCATCAGTTGATGACACTACCCTGAGGAACTCCTGCATTGATGTCCTGGAACTGAGATGATTGACCTCTAACAACCATCTTCCTTTGTGCTAGGTATGACTCCAACCAGCAGAGAGTTTTCCCTTGATTCCCATTGACTCCAATTGTGCTAGGGCATCTTGATACCACACTCTGTCAAATGCTGCCCTGATGTCAAGAGCAGTCACTCTCACCTCACCTCGAGAATTCAGCTCTTTTGCCCAGATTTGAATTGAGGCTGTAATGAGATCAGGAGCTGAGTGGCCCTGGCAGAACCCAAACTGAGCATCAGTGAGCAGGTTATTGCTAAGTAGGTGCTGCTTGATAGCACTGTTGATGACCCCTTCCATCACTTTACTGATGGTGAAGAGTAGACTGATGGAGCGGTAATTGGCTGGGTTGGATTTGTCCTGTTTTTTGTGTACAGGGCATACCTAGGCAATTTTCCACATAGCCAGATAGATGCCAGTGTTGTAGCTGTACTGGAACAGCTTAGCTAGGGGCATGGCAAGTTCTGGAGCATAAGTCTTCAGTGCTCATGCTGGAATATTGTCAGGACCTGTATCCAGTGTCTTCAGCCATTTCTTGATATCACGTGGATTTAATCGAATTGGCTGCAGATTGGCATATGTGAAGTTGGGGACCTCCAGAGGAGGCTGAGATGGAGGTAGGCACCTCTGGTTGAAGATTGTTGTGAATGCTTCAGCTGTATCTTTTGCACTGATGTGCTGGGCTCCCCTATCATTGAGGATGTGTGTATTTGTGGAGCCTCCTCCTCCATTGTAGTCAATTGTCCTCCACCTTCACAAAGAGATGTGGCAGGACTGCAGAGCTTAGATCTGATCCTTTGGTTGTGGAATCGCTTAGCTTTGTCTATTACTTGCTGTTTATGGTGTTTGGCAGGCAAGTAGACTTGTGTTGTAGCTTCAGCAGGTTTGACACTTCATTTTTTGATATGCCTGGCGCTGCTCCTGGCATGCCCTCCTGCACTCTATATTGAACAAGGGTTGATCCCTTGGCTTGGTAATGGTAGAGTGCGGGATATACCATGCCATTCTGCTGCTGCTGCTGATCGCCCACAGTTTCTCATGGATGCTCGGTGTTTAGTTGCTAGATCTGTTTGATTCCATTTAGCATTGTGGTAGTGCCACCCAAACACAATGTGGAGACGGCACTTTGTCTCCACGAGGACTGTGTGGTGGTCACTCCTACTGATACTATCATGGACATATGGATCTGTGGTGGGCAGTTTGGTGAGGATGAGCTCAAGTATGTTTTTTCCTCTTGTTGGTTCCCTCACCACCTTTAGGACTTGGCCAGTAGTGGTGCTACCGAGCCACTCTTGGTGATGTACATTGAAGCTCTTGCCACCCTCAGTGCTTCCTCCAAGTGGTGTTCAACATGGAAGATTACTGATTCATCAGCTGAGAGTGGGGAGGTGGGGGTATTATGTGGTAATCAGCAGGAGGTTTCATTGCCTTTGTTGACCTGATGTCATAAGACTTCATGGAGTCCAGAGTCGATGTCGATATCATTGTGCTGCCATCTCTGCTGGATCTGTCCTTCCTTACAGGGCACTACAGATTTCCTTCCCTACAGGGCATCAGTGAGGGGTTTTTAAGAAAATTGACAATAGTTTCATAGTCATGATTGGACTTTTGACTCCAGATTTTTACTGAATTCAAATTTCATCATCTGCCACAGTGGGATTCGATCCCAGGACACCAGAGCGTTACCCTGGGTCTCTGGATTACTAGTCCAGTGACAATACCACTACACCTATATCTTATACCTTAGAGATTTATGCAATTGGATATGATCGGAATACATGGAATCTTTCATAATAACCTCAGTTTCTATGAAAAATCATTCTTAATGTATCACTTTTTTTGCAAAAATATACTTTATTCTTAAATCTTCAAAAACATTTTGAGCCATTTCAAAATCACCTTTACAAAAATACAATCAGGTTCAACTTTTACAACATGAATCACAAGGTGTATCAGTACAAACAATGAATATTACAATCATTGGCAGACCTTCATTTTAAGCTATACAGCCTGAGGGGCTCTTTACAGTTCCCAGTCCCTCGGTGCACTGTGGCAGAAAGGTCTTAGGCAGCGACCCTTCCCCGTTGCGCCTTTGTGGCGGCTGCCCCAAGCTTAACTGTGTTCCTTCTTAATGTATCACTTCTTTTGAATTAGTTATGGACAACAATAGTTCACAGTGAAATGTGCAGCATTGTTAATATTTATATAGTGGGCAAAATCACTTTTAAGTAACTCAAAGTGCAATGTTAATATATTCCTTTATTCAGTAATAACAGTTTTTGCAGCGGTGATCTCTATACTATTCCTCCTTGTATACTAAGTCCTATTTTCCAGATTGTAAGTGCACATTGATGTAGCTTGCATTATACTGCATGTAAATTGCGTGATGTAAAACAAATGAATGTTGGTACTGCCACCACTCTGGAATACAATGAGAAGTGAATGAGAGCTTTTTTGAGGTCAAGCAGGAGGGGATTTCAAAAAATCCATATTAAAGATGTATTACAAAAGTTTTTGATACATTGTTGGCGATATCTTCAATTACTGGTTTCAAAGAAATTGAAAATCATGGTCTTTACTTATCTTGCTTTTTGCTGTCAAGATAGATTTATTAAGAAGCTGAAGACAGCGTTGCATCAAAATACTCTAAAATGACAACAGTATATTAAAATATTAGATTACACACACCTTTCTTGTTCTGTGACATGCTTTCATGCTTGCAGCTGCACATTTAAACCATAAGATGGTGCTTCATAAAGTCCAAAACAAAAATAAAAATAAAAATACCTGGAAAAACTCAGCAGGTCTGACAGCATCTGCAGAGAGGACTACAGTTAATGTTTCGAGTCTGTATGACTCTTCAACAGAACAGTTCTGTTGAAGAGTCATACAGACTCTAAATGTTAACTGTATTCCTCTCCGCAGATGCTGACAGACCTGCTGAGTTTTTCCAGGTATTTTTGTTTTTGTTTTGGATTTCCAGCATCCGCAGTTTTTTGCATTTATCTTCATAAAATCCAGTTTTGCCAAACTATACCTACAACATAACAAATGCTGAGAGAAAACTCGCTTTCTTCTGACGTTGTCAGGAATGCCATGTGTGATCCACTCAAGATTGCATCTAACACTATCTGGTTGGTAGTCACAGAAGAAAGACCAAGTATGTTTCTGATATTGATTAACGTTCAATGTCCTTTTAAAAAGTATTAGTTGATGGCCTTACATTTTATTTAGTGTCTCATCACATTGAAAACGTCTCCGTGTTTTGTGTACAATAAATTACTTTGAAGTCCAATCGTATACCTATGAGGAAAAAATGGTAGCCATTTTGCACACAACAAGATTCCAGAAACAGCAGTGAGACAAGTAGCTGATCGGTGGTTGTGGTTGAGGGAGAAATCTTGGCCAGGACGTTGGCATTCTTTATCTTTGAATAATGCTGTGCGATATATTAATGAACACCTGTGTAGGCAGATTGATCCCATTCAAACACAGCATCATTGATGAAGAGCATTTTGTCACTTCAGATGTTTAGACCAAGATTGTGTGTTCGAATTCTTGAATAGTGCTTGAACCCAGAAACTAATCTTTTTAACAACATGTCTTCACAAATTAAAGGATCTAGTTACTATCAAGCGCTAGGTGATTGATATTTATTGACCCAATCTCTAACTTTGCTGGGACTATTATCATTTTCAAATTGGAACTTGACACAAATGGGCTATTCAATTAATAATTTGTAGTCATCATCATTTTACAATTTTAATCATTTGTTTTAAAAAAGAAAAAAATATTCTGCTGGTAAGCATTTTGATAATCTCTTCAGCTAAAAGGCCCAGAAGCCATTTTATGAAAGACTCTCCCATGCAGAATCATTAATACCTGTTGAGCAAAGCCCAACACAATTGCTACTGTTCCTAAAATCATTTCGGACCGTAAAACTGTATGTACATTTTATTACACAGTGAATAATGGGTTAATTGTTTTGCCTTTTCTTGACGTCATTCTGTACTAAAATTGTGATGGAGAGAATACAATAAGTGATCTTAATGCAGGGGAAAATAATGCAAGGTTTTAAAAGATTTGTTTTTCTTCAACTTGATGTTTTGATCGAATTTTGTATAGATTTTTCCACCATTCTGATTTTAGTCTCTCCAACAAAAAGAACTTTGATTGCTAGTCCATGAGAATGAGTTAAGAACTTGTTTGATTTGTATTGGGATCATTTTACCAATAGCTATTGGAGTAGTACAAAGAGAACACTTTTTTTGAGTACGTATGTTTCAACCAACATTTGTCTCAATGAAGGAACACTGGATGACGTAAAACTTTGTGTCTGATTGGCGCTTTTGAAATCCAATTTTGGAGAATTTGGTTTCAATTTGTACTGTTTGCTTACGTAATCTTCTACAAAACACCCTTTGTGACTTTCTATTTTATTGAGAAACCTAATTAAGACCTCCCGGGAATGTGGCCCCTTCCGTCGGTGCAGCCCTGCCTCGGTGCTCCTTCAAGTGATGGAGCCACAGTGGAGGACATCAAAGTGGGCCACGGACTGGAACATGTCCGGGTGTCTGACACCTCTGCCTGGTTACTCCACTGCCTGGAGGAGTGACGAAACCTCCCCCTCCTCCTGCAATCACCGAGGGACACCAGCAGGACAGGAAGAGCTGGGACACCTCGCTGAACTTTTATGCCAAGGTCCAGCAGCCCTCATCATCAGAGTCCCTGGGCTCGGGCTTGTAGAATGCTGGCGGCGTCCAACTCCGGGCAGTCCTGGCCAGGCGAGATCCATGATTATTGTGGAAAAGTTGAAACCAAAGGTAATGCACTGGAGAAACCTTTTGCAGCATTCCTTTTGTGTTAGCTTGAGTGATAGCTCATCTGTATTCTGTCTTACAGTGGAAAAAGCAGGCCCACTGACTGAACAAAATTAAGATCACAAAAGGTGTGAGGGTGGGATGGTGTTAATCAAGTAGGTGGTGCCTTCGCTGCCAGGTTAGCAGGGACTGAATGATTGTGTGCATTCATTACTCTTCATGTCTCTGGCACAGTCTTCCTGGAAAGCTTTTGCCTTCTATCCCTCTCCCCCAGCCCTCTTGCCAAGAAGAGGAATTTGTTTGTATATTGCCTGTGTACCTAGAGATAAGGTGGCGCTGCACTGAAGAGACACAGAATTTTTACATTGCTCATTGTGATGTAATTTTTCTATTTATTGTTGGTTATTTAATTTTTGATGAGCGGGCAGTGTGTTCGTAATAAATTTCTGAATGGACAAAAAAGTTTGATATGAATTGTATTGAAGGGCCAAGACCTGTAAGAAAAAATGTGACTGACAAAACAGTGATTGGGTGGCAACCAACTTTGATTCTAAAAACCTGTAGATTGTCAGAAGGTGAGAAGATGGAGAGAAACAAAACAAAAACAAAAACAGAATTACCTGGAAAAACTCAGCAGGTCTGGCAGCATCGGTGGAGAAGAAAAGAGTTGACGGATGTTTTGTGGTCCTAGGAAAAATTGTAGGAGAGCTATACTGAGCTTGATTTCAATACGGATTATGTAGATAGAAGGAAAAGCATTTAGGTTATTGTTTTTGAAGTTCCAAAAGAAAAGGAGGTGATAACTGTTGGTTGAATTTAAGAAACATGAATCAACTGTGTATTTGAGGAGTTGAAAGAAAAAGTCTTATATTGCATCATTGAATCTGTAAAACTTTTTAATCATTCTGCCTTGAAAGTGAAGGTTGTGTGTATTGATGCTGTGTGCTTTGCCAAGAAAATTTAAATTTGCAGTATATATTTTTAAATTTGCTGTTCACTGGCTTCAAGCGAATACATTGTTTTGCTCTGATCAATGGATCAGCCACGTTACATCACTGTTAATAGCCAATTGCAAAGAAAGCCTAGGGAAGCACTTTCTGTTTAAAGTAGCCCTCTGTTCTATTTCTGAAAAAGCTACAGGCTTATCATTTTTTAATTTCATCCTAAGTTGTCACCTTTACTTGCTTGGCTTAGTGGACCATTCCACTGAAGTGGAGTGTCCCACCAACTTGGTAATAAGCTGGAATGGCTACAATTTTGGAGCATTATGAGAGCCGCTCCAGAACTACAGGATTATTGCTGAAAAAGAGACATTTTTTGTTGAACCTTTACATCTTGCACTCATTAGAACAATGTTCAAGAAAATGCCAATGTCAGGGGAAACAACACATTTATATTTATGAAAAGAGAGTACTGATTGATTGGCAGGTGTTGCCATGGAGAGTGCACCAGTTGATGGTGACTGACAGTTACCAAGCACTGTTTAAATTCGAACCAGGCAGCTTGACTCTGGTCAAGACATTGCCCTATGGAATAAACCACGAATGGCTCATGTGCAAGGTGAAAAGCTTTGACAAAAAATTTCTCTTTTTTTCTGCAATACTCAAATTCTGTACTACCAAATGACTATTTGTATAACTACAGGAGCAGTAAAACAATTCTACATGCTGGGAAATTGGAATCTCCAAAAGTATTGACCCACATTTAGACCTCAGTGAATACTTTGAATTCATGACTCCGTGACTCATCTATGCCAAGTTGCAGTGCAAATACACCACCTTCCAGCCAGTGTTTCTCATTGTTTTTCAATATCTGTTTCCTCTGTTAACACGCTGCAACTTTCTTAAGAGAATTGAATAAATATTTGAAGGGAGGAATTTTGCAGGGCAATTGGAAAAGAGTAGGATAGTGGGAGAAATTGGATAGTTGTATGGTGAGTCAAATGGCCACCTCCTAGAGTCATAGAGGTCTACAGCACAGAAAAAAGCCCTTCGGCCCATCGAGTCTACACCCGTCAAACAAGTACCTAACTATTCTAATCCCATTTTCCAGCACTAGGCCCACAGCCTTGTATGCCATGGTATCGCAAGCACACATCCAAATACTTCTTAAATGTTATGAGCGTTTCTGCCTCTATCACCCTTTCAGGCAGTGAGTTCCATATTGCCACCACCCTCTGGGTGAAAAAATTCTTCCTCACATCCCCTCTAAACCTCCTGCCCCTTAACTTAAATCTATGCCCCCTGGTTATTGATCCCTCCACCAAGGGGAAATATTCCTTCCTGTCTTCCCTATCTATGCCCCAAATAATTTTATACACCTCGATCATGTCCCCCCTCAACTTCCTCTGCTGCAGGGAAAATAACCCCAGTCTATCCAATCTCTAATGATAACTAAAACTCTCCAGCTCAGGCAACATCCTGGTTAATCTCCTCTGCACTCTCTCTAGTGCAATCACATCCTTCCTATAATGCGGATTTCAGAACTGCACGCCATGCTCTAACAATGGCCCAACCAGCATGTTATACAGTTCCAGCATAACCTCCCTGCTCTTATATTCTATGCTTCCGGCTAATCTTAACCACCTTATCTACCTGTCTCACTACCTTAAGGGACCGGTGGACATGCACATCAGGATCCCACTGATCCTTGGTACTTCCCAGGGTCCTACCATTCTTCGTGTATTCCCGTGCCTTGTTTGACCTGCCCAAATGCATTACCTCACACTTATCCGGATTAAATTCCATTTGCCATTGATCAGCCCATCTGACCAGCCTGCCTATATCCTCCTGTAATCTAAGGCTATCCTCCTCACTGTTTACTGCCCCACCATTTTTTGTGCCATCTGCGAACTTATGGATCAACTCTCCTACATACAAGACTAAATCCTTTATTTTACCTGCCAATGTTTTTTCATGCCCCCTTTTGCTCTCCTGATTTCCTTTTTTAAGTTTCCCCCCTATACATTCTATACTCCTCTAGGGCTTCTGCTGTTTTGAGCCCTCAGTATCTGCCGTAAGCTGCCCTTTTTCTCTTTATCCAATCCTATATATCCCTAGACGTCCAGGGATCCCTGGATTTGTTGGTCCCATCCTTTATCTTTATTGGAATATGTTGGCCCTGTACTCTCCCTTTTTCCTCCTTGAATGAGTTCCACTGCTCTGATGCAGGCTTACCTAAAAGTAGCTGCTCCCAGGCCACTCTGGCCAAATCATATCTCATCTTATTAAAACTAACCTTCCCCCAATTTAGAACTCTGACTTCTGGCCCATCTTTGTCCTTTTCCATAACAACCTTGAATCTAACGGAGTTATGATCACTATTTGCAAAATGTTCCACCAATGATACCTCTGCCACTTGCCCGGCTTCATTCCCTAAAATTAAGTCCAGGACTGCCCCCTCTCTTGTAGGACCTTCTACGTACTGGCTTAAAAAGCCCTCTTCGATGCATTTTAAGAATTCCACTCCCTCTAAACCTATCACACTATGACTAACCCAGTTAATGTTGGGGAAGTTGAAATCCCCCACTATTACTACCCTATTATTTCTACATTTCTCTGAAATTTGCCTCCATATCTGCTCTTCTATTTCTCCTTGACTGTTTGGGGGCCTAGAGTACACTCCCAGCAATGTGATTACTCCTTTTTAGTTTCTCAGTTCTACTCATATGGCTTCATTTGAGGAGCTTTCTAAGATGTCATCCCTCCTTACTGCTGTAATTGATTCCTTGATCAATATTGCGATACCCCCTCCTCTTTTACCTCTTTCCATCTCTCACCTGAAGGCCCTATATCCTGGAATATTGAGCTGCCAATCCTGCCCCTCTCTCAACCATGTCTCTGTGACAGCAATGACATCACACTTCCAGGTGTTAATTTGTGCCCTCAACTCATCTGCCTTATTCATCAGACTCCTTGCATTAAAATAAATACCATCCAACCTTGCCAAACTCCCTTGTGCCTTAACTGGCCTATAAGTTCTATGCCTTCCAGATTCCCTTGCTTTCTCATCTAATTTTGGCTATGCATCTCCCCCTGCTGAACCTCTTCTGAGGATCCCATTCCCATGCCAAGTTAGTATGAGCCCTCCCCAACAGCACTAGCAAATTTCCCTGCAAGGATGTTGGTCCTGTTCCGGTTCCCCCGCCCCCCAGAAATAGTCCCAATGTCCCAGAAATCTAAAGCCCTCCCTCCTGCACCATCTCTCCAGCCATGCATTCATCTAGACCAACCTTCTATTTCTATACTCCCAACGCATGGCACTGGAAGTAATCCAGAGATTACTACCTCTGAGGCCCTGTTTTTTAAATCTGCTTTCTAGCTCCCTAAATTCTGCTTTCTACCTATGTCTTTGGTACCGATGTGCACCGCGATCTGTCTGTTTGCCCTCCCCCTTTAGAATGCCCTGCAGCTGTTCAGTGACGTCCTTGACCCTGCCACAGGGAGGCAACATACCATCCTGGAGTCACGTCTATGGCCGCATAAATGCCTGTCTGTTCCCCTTACTGTCGAGTCTCCTACCACTACTGCACCCCCCCCCCCCCCCCGCCCGCAGCTGAGCCACTCACAGTGCCATGATCATGGCTGCACTCCCCAGAGGAACCATCACTCTCACCGTTTTCCAACCCAGAAAAATGGTTCTTGAGCAAGATGTACCCTGGGGATTTCCTGATGACCTGCCTGTCACCTTTCTTCTGACTGCTGGTCACCCATTCCCTCTCTGTCTGCACTTCAGTCAGCTGTGGGGTGACCACATCTAAATATGGCTATCCACAAAATTTTCAGCCTCGCGGATGCACATCAGTGCCTCCAGCTGCTGCTCAAGCTCCGAAACCCGGAGCTCAAGTAGCTGCAGTTGGCGGCCCTTCCTGCACATGTGGTCGCTCAGAATGCAAGGAACACCTAGGACTTGCCACATGTTATAGGCGGTAAATAACATGGGACTGAGCTGCCCTACCAAGCCTTTAGTTGAAAAGAAAACCCTTAAAGTTAAATACTGTTAAAAAAAGTTAAATTATTTATGTACTTAAAATAAAAACTAGAACTCTTACCTTTCCTTAGCTGAATCTGTTTTAAACTGGAGAAAAACACTTACCCACTACTCACCAATCAGCTCTCACCTTTCTGCTGACATCACTTTTTGAAGCTTCCCTGCACTCACGCTGGTTCTGATCTCTCAGCCGCTCTCTCTTGCTGTCTTGTGATGTCACTTGTTTTTTTTTTGAAAAATATACTTTATTCATAAAATATCTGGAAGAACATTACAAAACATTCCTAAATTGCCATCACAAAAAGTGCAATCAGATTCAACTTTTACACATGGATCATGAGCTGATTCAATACAATCAATGAACATTACAATCATTTCAATATTGTCATTACAGACAGACAACACTAATGCCATTGCATTATCAGTCATTATTTTCAACAAGAACACTCTTCCCAGACTACTTCACTGTGAAGCTGACTGTAGGACACTGTTCCCAGACCACCCAATCTGTATTGTTGAGAGCCTTATTTAGTAAACTCTTTAAGAAATCCCAACATAACTTTTTCTTCACCTTGTCCTTTTTCCATTTCTCCTTCTTGTCCACAGTCTGCAAGATGTGGAAATGAACAAAAGAGAAAGGAAAGAAAAATTGTCAATTTATACTTTTAAAACAACATAGCAAATTTATTCACCTGAGTTACTCAGCAGAATGCTATTATTTTGCAGTTTATCTTTGCTGTGCCAATTATTTTCAGGGGTATCATCAAAGTATGAAAAATCAGAAAACTACAATACCTTAGTAACTCATAAGTCAGGCAATGGCTATTTAAAGTTCATAAATATAAATGTTATTGATGGCTGCAGGTAAATGAGCTTTATGTGAGTTTCTTTGCCTCTTCATTATTATAACTTGAATTGAACTTGCCGAGAGCAATTTCTGTGTCACCTTCCAAGGTCGTTGAAGATTTTTTTTACAGCAAGTATATGCCGTGAGTAAATGATTTGAGAATTATGGACTAATAGTGATATCATGTTAAAGAATTAGAGTTGACATATATAATTGCCCATTTGTTGCAGTGTTGTGTAATCTCCAGGCACTGTATATTGATGACCCCACCTTCTACTGATCTTTCATTACCTTCAGTTTATTTTCTCTTTCTCTAAGATTCTATTTTTGAGAAAGGTAGTGTTGCTCGTAGTTACAATGCCATACTTGAGATAAATTGCAAATATTCGTCAGTCTTACTTATTCCAAAACAATCTGCCATTAAACCTAGCTGCTTTAATATTGGTAGTATAGTGAGATGTAAATGATTCTTCTCCCTCCCACCTCCCCTCTCTCCCATCAAAAGGGCAAAAATCTGATTTAGTCAAGTTTGGGATTTTGATGAAATCCGAAATCCTGTGCATTTGTATCTATTCTCTGCAACCTGAAGTGGGATTATAAACTTAGTTATTTTATTTTAACATAAATCAATTATTTATTGATGTGTTTTCTAAGTATTTTGTTAGATAAGGGTGTCAATGGGTTTGGAGTAAGTGGAGGTGAATGGAGTTGAGGTACTGATTAGCCATGATCAAATGGAATGGTGGAATAGGCTCAAGGGATTGAATGGTCTCCTCCCTTTTGGCTCTTTGTTCATTTTCTGTCCTATAACTACAGCTCACCATGAAGATATGATGGGAAGTGCGCAGGTTGTATTCATGTTGTTACCCGTACTGAAGAGTTCACAACCAAGGTTTGATGATTGTAAATGTAGTGAATTTTAACATTGAATGTAAGGAAATAATAGCAGATGTTCAATCTTATGGGGGTTGCATTGAGTTAACCAAGTTTTGAGTGTCAGTCCTTTTAATGCAGCAGCCTCTGTTCCCAAGGTTTTTAAAAAAAAACTTGTAGTTTAATTTGACATTCAGATTGACTTTGAGGTTGAACATTAGGAAGTACATGTGAAATTATATTTTATCGAAGGAAAGAAAAGGTTGTCGTTAATGTCAACATTGAGAAATTTTCCTGACTGAAACCCCATTATCCTTCAAAGCAAAATAAACTAGTCAATGAAATTTGGAACTTTGTCCCTCATGATTTTTCAAAATATCACATTGTACTTGAAGTTAGCTAGATCTGGAAAGACTTTCTGTCTTTGTTGTTGTAATATAGCTGACGTTACTACTGGACAAGGCAAATCCCATGGTGGAACCCGGCTTGATAGATCCTAACTTGTATTATTGGTTTAGAAATGTGGAGGGGCTACTGAACTGGGTCACAGGAGTCAGCTGATGAACTTTTAACAAAAGAATGAAACATTTATTAAGCAAGAAAAGATGGAACTATATTATCATACTCCTTCACCCACAACTATATCTTTACTGATATATACAGATTCATAAGGATAATACAAGTTACAAGAGCTATCTTATACTCTAATGTTCACAGTAAGTACACAGTCCATGTAAACCAATGAGCATACCCTTCTGAAACCAAGTGACAGATGCCATCCCAAATAGATGTTATGGATCTCTCATCAATTCCCCCAGATGCTTGTCACACCATGAGCCAGTCGGTCTCACTGAACTCCATCTTTCTCACGAGGGTTTCCAATCTCCACTCTTGAACAACTCGCTTTGGGACCTTCTCCCAAACGACGCTTTTCTCAGATGCCTGCCACAAGGGTCCAGCTCCAGAGTTTCAAACTTTTCATCCTATGTTCCTCTCCCCTGGATCGCCACATGCATTCAAGCTTTGCCTTCCACGCACTCTCTCAAGTGCTCAGCCATGCCAACAGAACACCACTGCTTCACATGCCCACAGTAAAGGCTTATAGTCTTTCGGCTGTCTTTTTGGATCTTCAGGCTTCTTGCAAGCCTATCTTGCTTTCAGTCTGCATCTTGCAGCTTTCCTCCTCTAAGCTTGGAGCCTTCCTCTGCTTCTCACTCTTGACTTCCCTTAACAGGACCTTTTCCAGATTCCTGTTCTTTCTTTGACTGGACTATCCTCTTGGGTTCCACTCCCTGGTCCTGGGAACTTTCTTTTAGTTTTTGGAACATGCTTCCTGCCGTTCCCTGTCCTGTGTCCAGCTTCTCCGGGCAGCTGCTTCCAACTGTACGAAAAACTACTTTTCTGTTTTTCTTTGTCTCTGTCGGCCCCTTTCTCTGGACCCCTGTTGCCAGGAAACAGCAGCGTTTTTTTCTACCTTGTGTTTGTTTTAACTTCCCTTTAAGAGTCTTAAAACCTCATTAAAATGCAGGCATCTTCTAAAGTGAAATTAAAACTCAAGTTCTCCCCTTTTTAACACACAAATACAGAAACACAAATCAAACTTAAACTTAAAGATGTACCTTATTCCTAACACACACAAATGCGCATAACTTACTTAAATTCTCTGGTTCCTAACAATATCGAAAATTAGAGTATGCTGTTGAGGATTCCATTTTCAGAAATAAGATGAATACACGGTCACCTCATCGTTGTTTTATCTGTTAGTATGAACTATCTCAGTTTTTTGGGCTGCATCAGATGCAGAGCAGCACAGTATCACAACAGAAGCTATACATGGTATGTCATGGGAAGATAGGTGTGATTGACCCTGTGGGGAGTTGCTGTTATCCTAGGGAGGATGCAAGCAGAGTCAAGATTGGTACTTGTGGACTCAGTGCATTAAGCATGTCAAAAGTTGGGCAGTTGAAATGTCTTATTGATGATGTAGGGAATGCCCTTCTGAGGTTGACATTGGTAGTAAAATGTGTTGTATGAGTATTGTCGACAAGTGCTTAAGTAAAAACTTAGTGAGACACTCATCTTGGAGGAGGCACCCAAGAATATATACTGTATGTCTCAGTATGGGCTCTTTGCATGGGAATGCCCTTTGGGGTGAAGTCTGGACAAAATTGGTGCTTTTGAGTAGGATCCTTTTTGGCCTTGTATATTTTGTGTTCTTTGCTCAGACCATGCAAATTGTGGTGGTTGATAGGTTTTGCCTACCCAGGATCACATGATAATCAGCAAACTTTCTCATAATGCATTTCTTCATGACATGGTGTGGGGAAATTGGGCATTTGCTCAGTACTCGCCTAGCAACCCTGCATAAGAAATAAAAGCAGAAATGTTGGAAAAACTCCACAGGTATGGTAGCATCTGTGGAGAGAGAAGAGGGTTAATGTTTTGGGTCTGTATGAGTTCTTCTGAGCTAAAGAGAAATGGAAATGTGATGGATTTTATGCTGTTTAAGAGGAAGTGGAGCAGGTGGAGCAAAATAGAATAGTTAGGGATAGTTGGAAGCTGAGGAGAGATTTGACAAAAATGTCATAGATACAAGTCAAAGGGAATGGTTGTGTTAAAGACTAAAGAAGGCGGTGATAGTGGCATAAATGGAATGTGTTAATAGCAGGCCAAGGGTCAGTGCTCCGTGAAAGCACAACATAGAAACAACTGGCAGATGGCCCTGTTGGAGTGGGGTTGGGGGAAATGGATTAAAAAAAAAATTTAGAAATTGGATTAAAAAAAGGGTCCAGACGAAGGAGAGAGTTCAAGGTCTGAAGCTGTTGAACTCAGTGTTAAGTCCGGAAGGCTGTAAAGCGCCTAATCGGAAGATGAGGTGCTGTTGCTCCAGTTTGTGTCGGGCTTCACTGGAACATTGCACCCGGCCAAGGACTGCCATATGAGCATGAGAGAAAGATGGTGCGTTGAAATACCAAGCGACAGGAAGGTCTTGTGAAACAAAAACAGAATTACCTGGAAAAACTCAGCAGGTCTGGCAGCATCGGCGGAGAAGAAAAGAGTTGACGTTTCGAGTCCTCATGACCCTTCGACAGAACTTGCGTTCGAGTCCAAGAAAGAGTTGAAATATAAGCTGGTTTAAGGTGTGTGTGTGGGGGGCGGAGAGATAGAGAGACAAAGAGGTGGGGGGGGGGGTGGGGGTGTGTGGTTGTAGGGACAAACAAGCAGTGATAGAAGCAGATCATCAAAAGATGTCAACGACAATAGTACAATAGAACACATTGGTGTTAAAATTAAAGTTGGTGATATTATCTAAACGAATGTGCTAATTAAGAATGGATGGTAGGGCACTCAAGGTATAGCTCTAGTGGGTTTTTTTTTAATTTTAATATATAATGGGAATAGGTGGGAAAAGGAAAATCTTTATAATTTATTGGAAAAAAAAAGGGAAGGGGGAAACAGAAAGGGAGTGGGGATGGGGGAGGGAGCTTACGACCTAAAGTTGTTGAATTCAATATTCAGTCCAGAAGGCTGTAAAGTCCCTAGTCGGAAGATGAGGTGTTGTTCCTCCAGTTTGCGTTGGGCTTCACTGGAACAATGCAGCAAGCCAAGGACAGACATGTGGGCAAGAGAGCAGGGTGGAGTGTTGAAATGGCAAGCGACAGGGAGGTTTGGGTCATTCTTGCGGACAGACCGCAGGTGTTCTGCAAAGCGGTGGCCCAGTTTACGTTTGGTCTCTCCAATGTAGAGGAGACCACATTGGGAGCAACGGATGCAGTAGACTAAGTTGGGGGAAATGCAAGTGAAATGCTGCTTCACTTGAAAGGAGTGTTTGGGTCCTTGGACGGTGAGGAGAGAGGAAGTGAAGGGGCAGGTGTTGCATCTTTTGCGTGGGCATGGGGTGGTGCCATAGGAGGGGGTTGAGGAGTAGGGGGTGATGGAGGAGTGGACCAGGGTGTCCCGGAGGGAGCGATCCCTACGGAATGCCGATAAGGGGGGTGAAGGGAAGATGTGTTTGGTGGTGGCATCATGCTGGAGTTGGCGGAAATGGCGGAGGATGATCCTTTGAATGCGGAGGCTGGTGGGGTGATAAGTGAGGACAAGGGGGACCCTATCATGTTTCTGGGAGGGAGGAGAAGGCGTGAGGGCGGATGCGCGGGGGATGGGCCGGACACGGTTGAGGGCCCTGTCAACGACCGTGGGTGGAAAACCTCGGTTAAGGAAGAAGGAGGACATGTCAGAGGAACTGTTTTTGAATGTAGCATCATCGGAACAGATGCGACGGAGGCGAAGGAATTGAGAGAATGGGATGGAGTCCTTACAGGAAGCAGGGTGTGAGGAGCTGTAGTCGAGATAGCTGTGGGAGTCGGTGGGTTTGTAATGGATATTGGTGGACAGTCTATCACCAGAGATTGAGACAGAGAGGTCAAGGAAGGGAAGGGAAGTGTCAGAGATGGACCACGTGAAAATGATGGAGGGGTGGAGATTGGAAGCAAAATTAATAAATTTTTCCAAGTCCTGACGAGAGCATGAAGCGGCACCGAAGTAATCATCGATGTACCGGAGAAAGAGTTGTGGAAGGGGGCCGGAGTAGGACTGGAACAAGGAATGTTCCACATACCCCATAAAGAGACAGGCATAGCTGGGGCCCATGCGGGTACCCATAGCCACACCTTTTATTTGGAGGAAGTGAGAGGAGTTGAAGGAGAAATTGTTCAGTGTGAGAACAAGTTCAGCCAGACGGAGGAGAGTAGTGGTGGATGGGGATTGTTCGGGCCTCTGTTCGAGGAAGAAGCTAAGGGCCCTCAGACCATCCTGATGGGGGATGGAGGTGTAGAGGGATTGGACGTCCATGGTGAAGAGTAAGCGGTTGGGGCCAGGGAACTGGAAATTGTTGATGTGACGTAAGGTGTCAGAGGAATCACGGATGTAGGTGGGAAGGGACTGGACAAGGGGAGAGAGAAGGGAGTCAAGATAACGAGAAATGAGTTCTGTGGGGCAGGAGCAAGCTGAGACGATCGGTCTACCGGGGCAGTTCTGTTTGTGGATTTTGGGTAGGAGATAGAAGCGGGCCGTCCGAGGTTGGGCGACTATCAGGTTGGAAGCTGTGGGAGGGAGATCCCCAGAGGAGATGAGGTCAGTGACAGTCCTGGAAACAATGGCTTGATGTTCAGTGGTGGGGTCATGGTCTAGGGAGAGGTAGGAGGAAGTGTCTGCGAGTTGACGCTCAGCCTCCGCGAGGTAGAGGTCAGTGCGCCAGACAACAACAGCACCACCCTTGTCAGCGGGTTTGATGACAATGTCAGGGTTGGACCTGAGAGAATGGAGTGCAGTAAGTTCAGAGAGAGACAGGTTAGAATGGGTGAGAGGAGCAGAGAAATTGAGACGACTAATGTCGCGCCGACAGTTCTCAATGAAAAGATCGAGAGAAGGTAAGAATCCAGAGGGAGGGGTCCAGGTGGAGGGAGAATATTGGAGATGGGTAAAAGGATCTGTTGAACTGGGAGAGGACTCCTGCCCAAAGAAGTGAGCCCGGAGACGAAGACGGCGGAAGAAGAGTTCAGTATCATGCCGAGCCCGAAATTCATTGAGGTGAGGGCGTAAGGGTATGAAACTAAGTCCTTTGCTGAGCACTGAACGTTCAGCATCGGAGAGGGGAAGGTCAGGGGGTATAGTGAATACACGGCTGGGGTTGGGATTGGAAGAAAGGGTGGGGACGGAAGCATTCCATAGGGACCATTCTGTCCATGACACCCTGCTGCATTTCTCTACCACCCCAACTCCTCATCCCCTTCCCATGCAATCGCAGAAGGTTCAATACCCTGCCCCTTTACCTCCTCTCTCATCATCATCCAAGGCCCGAAACACTCCTTTCAGGTGAAGCACTTGCACCTCCTTCAATTTGGTCTACTGTATTCACTGCTCTCAATGCAACCTCCTCTACATTGGGGGGACTTGTGGTCTGAGCAAAGGTCTTCCGCAAAGCGGTCACCCCTTCTGTGTTTAGTCCCCCCAATGTAGAGGAGGTTGCATTGAGAGCAGTGAATACAGTAGACCAAATTGAAGGAGGTGCAAGTGCTTCACCTGAAAGGAGTGTTTCGGGCCTTGGATGATGATGAGAGAGGAGGTAAAGGGGCAGGGTATTGCACCTTCTGCTATTGCATGGGAAGGGGATGAGGAGTTGGGGTGGTAGAGAAATGTAGCAGGGTGTCATGGACAGAATGGTCCCTATGGAATGCTGACAGGGTGGGGTAGGGGAAGATGTGTTTGGTGGTGGCATTGTGCTGGAGTTGGCAGAAGTGGCGGTGGATGATCCTTTGAATGCGGAGCCTGGTGGGGTGAAAAGTAAGGGTAAGGGGGACGCTATCATGCTTCTGGGAGGGAAGGGAAAGGGTGAGGGCAGAAGTGCGGGAAATGGTTAGACAAGGTTGAGGGCCCTGTCAATCACAGTGAGGGGAACACTCAGTTAAGGAAAAAAGAAGACGTCATAAGTGCCGTTTTGGAAGGTAGCATCATGTGAACAGTAGGAACTGGGAGAATGAGATGGAGTCCTTACAGAAAGCAGGGTGTGAGGAGGTGTAGTCGAGGTAGCTGTGGGAGTCTGTGGGCTTGTATTGAATATTGGTAGACAGTTTATCACCAGAAATGGAGACAGAGAGGTCAAGGAAGGGAAAAGAAGTGTCGTAGATGGACCATGTGAAAGTGAGAGAGGGGTGGAAATTGGAAGCAAAACCATTACGTTTTTCCAGGTCCCGACGAGAGCTAAGGAGGGAAATGGAAAGCTATGAAGGTGAACAGGGTGAAAGAGACAAAAAAAAAAGTGCAAATCCAACCTTTTCTGTTTTTATTTCAGATTTCCAGCCTCTACAGTATTTTGCTTTTATCTTAGTATTTAATTTACTTACCTTCCAGGAATGCCTACCTGGAAGAAGTACTGTTCTTTTTCCTGACAGAATTTCCATTTGTCTTTTTTGCCCACCCCAACCCCTCTCTTCCTCTCCCCCCCACCCCACCCAACCTCGACCCCGTCCCCTCTCCTCCCCACTTCATTGCTTCCCCTTTCCTTCCTGGTATTTGACCGGGTGTTTACCAAAACTCGCTTTCACAGCCATATTTCCTTTCTCAGTGACTGTCTCTGTCTCTGACTTAATCCACGTGGATTCCAATTGAAGTTTTATCCCTCACATTTCGAAACCACCCAGGATTACAGGTATCCCCGGAAATATAACGTTCCTTGGACTGTTATTCTTGCAGCATCCTGAGATCCATACTAAGTGCCATGCGCCACCATTTATACACACTTAACCTCTCGCTGCAGCAGCACCAATTCACCCTATCTCAAAGCTGTCCTTGTCCCCAGTTTCATTTTATTCTTCGTCTCAAACAACACCATAACAAGAAACTCTTCCTTTCACGTGTTAAGGAATGCAAGCTCCAACAACTTATTGTTACCAATGCCCATTTGGGATCCTCTACCCCTTCCTGTCCCTCTGATCCCATTCCTCCTTCTAATCCCAGCTCTTGCTTTGTATTCACTATACCCTCTGACCTTCCCCTCTCTGATGCTGAAACTTCTGCACTCAAAGGGCTCAGTTTCATCTCCTTAAGCCCTCACCCGAATGAATTTCAGACTTGGCACAATGTTGAACTCTTCTTCCGTTGCCTTTGTCTCCATATTCATTTCTGTGGGCAGGAGTCCTCCCCCAGTTCAATGGATCCTTTCACCTGCCTCCAGTATTCTCCCTCTACTTGGACCCTACACTCTGGCCCCTTACCTGCTCTTGATCTTTTCATTGAGAACTGACGGCATGACATCGGCTGTCTTAATTCCTCTGCTCTCATCAACCTGTCTCCTCCTGCACTCTGTTCTCTCAGGTCCAACCCTGACTTTGTTATCAAACCTGCCGACCAGGATGGTGCTGTTGTTGCTTGGTGCACTGACCTCTACCATGCAGAGGCTGAACACTAATTCTCAGACACTTCTTCCCACCTCCTCCTGGACCATGACCCCACCACTGAACATCAAACCATTGTTTTCCAGGACTGTCACTGACCTCATCTCCTCTGGAGATCTTCCCTCCACAGCTTCCAATCTCATAGTCTCCCAACCCTGCACAGCCTGCTTCTACCTCCTTCCCAAAATCCACAAACAGGACTGTGCCAGGAGACCCATTATGTCAACATGTTCCTGACCCACGGAACTCATTTCTTCCTATCTTGACTCCATCCCTCCTTGTCCAGTCTCTTCTCACCTTCATTCACGATTTCTCTGATGCCCTATGTCATATCAACAATTTCCAGTTTCTTGGTCCTAACCATCTCCTCTTCACCATGGACATCCAAACCCTCTACACCTCCATTCCTCCACCAGGATGGTCTGAGGGCTCTCTGGTTCTTCCTTCAACAAACACCTGAACAATCCCCATCCACCACCATTCTAATCCCCCGCCTAGCTGAACTTGTTCTCTCACTGAACAATTTCCCCTTTAATTTGCCTCAGTTCCTTTAAATAAAAGGTGTTGCTATGGATACCCACATGGGCCCCAGTTATGCCTGTCTTTTTGTGGGGTATGTGGATAATTCCTTGTTCCAGTCCTACTCAGACCCCCTTCCACAACTCTTTTTTTTTGGTACATCAATGACTGTTTCGGTGCTGCTTCATGCTCTGATCTGGCCCTGGAAAAATTTATTGATTTTTGCTTCCAATTTCCACCCCTCTTTCAACTTCACATGGCCCATCTCCGACGTCCCTTCCCTTGCTTGACCTCTCTGCCTCCATTCCTGGTGATAGACTATCTACCAACGTTCATTACAAGCCCACTGACTCCCACAGCTACCTTGACCTCAGTGCCTCACACCCTACTTCCTCGAAGGACCCCATCCCTTTCTCCCATTTCCTCCACCTCCATCGTATCTGTTTGGATAATACTACCTTCCAAAACGGTGTTTCTGACAAGCCTTTCTTTTTCCTTAACCCAGGGTTTAACCCCACTGTTGTTGACAGGACCCTAAACTGTGTCTGACCCATCTCCCGCACCTCCGCCCTCACCCCTTCCTCCCAGAACCATCCCCCTTGTCCTCACTTTTCACCCCACCAGCCTCCGCATTCAAAGGATTATCCCTGCCATTTCCACCAACTCCAGCATTATGCCAACAGCAAATCCATCTTCCCCTCACTCTTCTGTCAGCGTTCCTTAGGGACCATTTCCTCCCATGGCACCCTACTCCACTCCTCTGTCACCTCCAACTCTTCATCCACTTCCCATGGCACCTTTCTATGCAATCACAGAAGATGTAACACCCTGCCCTTTTACCACCTCCCTCCTCACTGCCCCAGGCACACCTTCCAGGTGCTTCACTTGCAGCTCCTTCAATTTGGTCTATTATATTCCCTGCTCCCAGTGCGGCTTCCTCTATATTGGGGAGATGAAACATAGACGGAGGTGACTGCTTTGCAGAACACCTTTGCTCAGTCCGCAAGCTATAGGGGAGGCGGTGCCATAGTGGTATTATCACTGGACTGGTAATCCAGAGACCCAGGGTAATGCTCTGGGGACCCGTGTTCAAATCATGGCAGATGGTAGCATTTAAATTCAATAAATATCTGGAATTAAAAGTCTAATGATGACCATGGAATCATTGTCAATTGTCGTTAAAACCCATCTGGTTCATGAATGCCCTTTAGGGAAGGAACTCTGCTGCCCTTATCTGGTCTGTCCTGCATGTGACTCCAGACACTGCAGCAATGTGGTTAACTTTTAAAAATGCCCTCTGAACAAGGGCAATTAGGAATGAGCAATAAACACTGGTCTAGCCAGTGATGCCCACACCTCATGAACGAATAAATTTAAAAAAAAGCATGACCCAGACCTTCCTGTTGCTTGCCATTTCAACACACCATCCTATTCTCATGCTCACATGTCGATCCTTGGCTCGGTGGCGTGTTCCATTGAAGCCCAACGCAAACTGGAGGAACAATACCTCATCTTCCTATTAGGCACTTTGCAGCTTTCCGGACATAACATGTGAGTTCAACAACTTGAGACCATTAATTCTCTCCTTCATCGTTACCCCTTTTTAAATCCAATTAAATTTTTAAATTCATTTTTATTACTTATTTATTCATTTTAAAATCTTTTTCTTTTATCCTTTTTCCCCAACCCCCTCCCACCCCCCACAGGGTCATCTGTCAGGTGTTTCAATGTTGTGCTTTTACAGAGGGCTGACCCTTGTTCTGTTATTAATACATTCTGCTATCTTACCTTTATGCCACTGTCAGCACCTTCTTTAATCTTTAACATTACCATTAAACTCCTGTTGTCTTGTGTTCATGACAACTTTGTCAATCCCTCCTGAGCTCCCACCTATCCCTGACATTGTATTTTGCTTCACCTGCTCCACCCCCTCTTAAACAGTAAATAACCCATCACATTTCTACTTCCCTTTAGCTCTGAGGAAGTCGTACAGACTTGAATCATTAGCTGTTTTTCTCTCTTCGGATGCTGCCAGACCTGCTGAGTTTTTCCAGTGTTTTCTGTGTTTATTTCAGATTTTCAGCTTCCTCAGTACTTGCTTTGATCTATCTAAGGCCTGCGTTGCTTTTGTTAAGAATAAGCTTTTGTAACTTGTAAGGCACTTGATGAATATTTCAGTGCCTTTGTCATTGGGTTGGAGCACATTTTTGTGCAAAATTTAGCAGACTGTAACTTAGGCCTTTATGTATGATGATCCTATCAGACTCTCTCAAGTCTTTGTGGCAGATAATGCAACAGGCTGGGAATTTCACAACAGGCCGAAAATTTCAAGTGATTGCATTGAACCCCAGAATATCAAACTCAGCTCTTTTGTTTTTGGAGCATTGATTAGGTTTTTTTTTAAGAAGAAGGCCCAGTGCTCATCAGGAATATTATCTATGGGAAGTTGATGCCCATTGTTGGCAAACACCTACAGAGCAAAGGTCCTTCAACTCTGCCCATCAATGCATTCAAACTTCATAGAGCACCTTGTACTGCACCGGTGTTTCCATTTGCCACATCAATCATCTTGCGGCAACAGAGGGTGGTCCGCAATTTGGTGCCACTTAGTTCTTAACTAAGATCAAGCTTGTGTTGTGGCCAATGCTTACAAGGAACTTGCAGACTTATTTCACTTAGAAGGCCATTAAAGACAACAGACTGCAGACATTGTTTTAATCCACTGTACCACCAAGACAGACATGATCAAGGTTTCCATCATGACCTGCACAAGTATGATTTATCGCCAGTTTCTATAATTTAAACCATTTGTGTGCAGTTTCTGAGACCTAGAACAGGGACAAGAGGAGCCATTCATAAATGATTGTTTCCCAGTTGCTAGATTGCCATGCCAGACTTCAATCAATGCTTCTGAGGTTGATGTGTATGCTGCATTGAAAGCAGTTTTTTAATATTCACTAGCCAGAGGCTATCCTGTCTGATGAATACACTATTTTCAAAGAAAATAACAATGTTGTCTGAAGACAGAAGACATCATGAAACAAGCATTACCAACTGTGCGAGTCATCACTGTGCTGGCATTGACCAAAACCAGTAAGGGTTTGTATGCTAAGGGCTCTTAACAAAATAATGGCTCCTTTTGTAACAGTTTCTTTTTCTCATCTCAGTTCAGTGTGGAAGTGTGCTGGCTTGATGTGCCACTGGGCCATGTGTTTTAATTGTCTCATTTGATCAAATGGGGGGAAAAGAAGGACTGTGTACTTATGCTTCAAGTAATGGTTGGCTTACATTGCTGTGTTCCAATAATTTGTTGCATTGTATGAGGACAAAAGCAAAGTTGAATAAGTAGCCAGACCTGATTCAGAATATCAATCCCATTAAAATCCATATACTCCTGTTAGAGAAAATTGTGCCTATATAGTAAGAGTTGATTCATTACCTGTTTGACAAGCTTCAAGAATTTCATGGATTCTAGACAACTGTGATTGCAACTAGTTTTGTTCATTTTCATGCGATGCCTTGATGATTTTAGACTTTCAACAGTTCAATTTGTGACTCAGTAGATTAACGCAGGGAATATACAGTTTATACAGTTACAATAAAGTAACCATCTCTGCTTGTTCTCTCCACCAGACTAATATTAATCAATCACCTGGTGCATTGCAAAAGGTGTGATTTTTGTGATCTGCTTATTTTCATGCCCCGCTGCATGTCAATATTAATTTCAGAGGAAGATATAACTTTAGATATTTACATATGTGACTGGGAGGGGCACAAGTTCTGATTAAAGCGAAACCCCAGGATCGAATGTGTTTTCTATTGTGAACTCCAGCAAACCATGAAATGGTTCTGATGCAATTGTAGTTCAGATGTTCGACTTAATTTTCCAAACTATAGAAGTTTGGTAAAGTGGGTGCACAGAAATGTCCAAATACTGCTCCTTGTTATGACTGATGCAGTTGGTAAAGTTGAGTTATTTAAAAGTCCCAGAGGGAAACTTTAAACAATTATCATAACCTATAATTTTAAGTGTTATGTTTGAGATGCAAATTTAAATTCAGGAATCAGACCACCAGTTCTCGAAATTTTACGTTAAACTAAATGAAACATTTTATTAATTTATACAGGTTAAAATATATATACACATGGCTACAAATTACTACTATCATAAGTTTTAACAAATTCCCAAATTAATCTCCATTAAGACAACAGCAACCCATCGACTTAACTGGACACCAGACAAAGCATTTTGACTGTACGAATTCAAAATGAGGTTCTTTTCACTTTGGTTCCTGTGGAGACAGTTGGAGGCTTACAGCTACCTTTTGATCTCACATTGCCCCTGCTCTGCACACCCGAAAACCGCTGAAGTTATACCTACCACCACCCATTGAATGTAAATTCTCATTGTATCACCAGCCTCTTCTAACAATAAAACTCCTTTCATAGTACCAATTTTATTAGTAATGTAAACATATGGCTTGGAATCTGCTAGATAGGTGTCAGTTTTCATCCCACTTCTTGAATGCTATATTCAAAAAAATGCAAATACATGCTATCTCTTACATATCAAAACCAGTACACATCGAAGCACCCAGACTGGCTGGCTTTAATCCAATTAAGACACATCCACAAACAACCTCTATTTTAAAAGAAAAATATTTTCCAATAATATATACATTAATAGCTTCATGGCATCCCTCTCATTGAAAAATGAACCGTCATAATTCTAAAAGACAGCATTTTAATAACCCATCTCACACTATCTCCTATACTTATTACACTATTATGTTACCAGATGCATGCATTAAAGCAACAATATACTTACACATTTCTGTATTAGCAGAAATTGCTCCAGTTCAGTGTCCAGGTATTTTTTTTAAATGTCCCGTGTTCCTTTAAGCTTCAAACTCTTGATAATGCATTTTCCATCAATATGTATAATACGTCGATTAAATGGTTGTAATAATAGACTCCATCTGAAAAGCCTTGCACTTTTGTCTTGAAATTTGTCCAAAAACGTCAAAGGATTATGGTCTGTATAAACAATTGTTTCTGATGAATTGTTTGCAACATAAGTTTCAAAATGCTGCAGTGCTAACACCAAATTCAAAGTCTCTTTTTCAATCATTGAATATTTTCTGTTGTACATTCAACTCCTGTGAAAAATACCCTTTGACCTTTCAATTCCAGTGCCGCTATCTTGTAACAGTACAGCCCCAATGCCTATATCTCTTGTGTCAACAACCAACTTGAATTGCTTGGCATAACTGGGCACTGCCAACACTGGTGTCGTAGTTAATACGGTTTTCAAACTATTGAATGACTTCTGACACTCGTGTGCCCATTGAAACTTCTTGTTCTTTTTTAATAGTTCAGTTGGTGGAGCAACCATTTGGCTAAAATTTGATACAAATTTCCAGTAAAACCCACTCTAGCTCAGAAATCTCAAAACGTCTCTTTTTGTTGTAGGCACTGGGATATCCACGATAGCCTTGACTTTCGCATCTCTTGGAGCCACCTTACCATGTCCAATGGTGTGGCCTAGATATGTAACTTGCGCTTTTTGTAGTTGGAGTAAATAATTCTTCCAGGTGCTGTAAATGCTTCTCCCACATCTCACTGAAAACAATTAGACCATCAGTATAAACCGCACAATTCCTAAGACCCGCAATCACTTTGTTTGTCACTCTTTAAAATATCGCAGGTGCATTCTTCTTACCAAATGGCATGACTTTAAACTGATATAGTCCACTCAATAGCACAAAAGCTGATCTCTCCTCTGCTGTCTCTGAGAATGGTACCTGCCAATATCCTTTTAGCAAGTCAATTTTTGTGCTAAATTTCGATTGTCCCACTTTCTCAATGTAATCCTCCAACTGTGGTATAGGATATGAATCTGCTTTTGTCACCGCATTCACCCTTTGATAGTCCACATACAGTCTTTGTGTTCTATCCGGTTTCGGTACCAGTACAATAGGCGAGCTCCAGTTACTGCAACTAGACTCAATGATATCATTTTGAAGCATGAAATCAATTTCTTTTTGTACTTGTGATAACTTTGCCAGATTTAACCTATAAGTTTGTTGTCTTATTGAAGATGATATTTCGATAAATACATCATGTAAAGCTAAATGTATCTTTCCCAACTTATTTCCACAGATAGGTTTGTGTGACTACAGTAGCTTTTCTAAATCACTTTGACACTCGCTCAGAAGGTAGCTCAATATTTCATTTAAATTTTCAAGCACCCCCTCATCATCCAATTTGATTAGAGGAAAATCAATTTCAGAGCCCTGCACTTCTATCTCTTTGTCATCATCCACCGTCACTAATACCTCTTTTTGTCCCTCTTCCCTGTCAAAGTACTTTTCAAGCATATTTCCATGACACACACCCTCTGCTTATTTCTTCTATCTGGTGTATTTATTAAATAATTTACTTCACTCAATTTGTTTTCAACCCTGTAAGGCCCACTAAATCTTACATTTAAGGAATTACCTAGCACTGGTAACAAAACTAGTACTTTCTCTCCAGAAACAAAACTGCAAATTTTAGTTTTCTTATCTGCTTTCACTTTCATCACTTGCTGTGTTATCTTTAAATGTTCTGTAGCCAACACACATGTTCTGTTCAATCTTTCCCTGAAATTTGATACGTAATCTAGGAGAGTAGCTTCTGAATTTTGACCCAATTTCTCACGAATCAATTTCAATGGTCCCCTTAACTCATAACCATAAACTAGTTCACAAACTAGTTGATGCATTAGGAGCGCCTTTAATAGCAAATAACAAAAACGGAATTCCTGTATCCCAATCCTGGGCATAATTCTGACAGTATGTTCTTATCATAGTTTTTAAAGTTTGATGCTGTCTTTCTAAAGCTCCTTGTGACCTGGATGATAAGCTGGTGACTTAAACTGTTTTACCCCTAAACTTTTCATTACTTCCTTAAACAGCTGCGATATGAAATTTGACCCCTGATCTGATTGCATTTCTTTAGGTAAACTATTTTGTGTGAAATATTTAATTAATACCTCCACAATCATCTTAGTTGTAATATTTCTTAAAGGTATCGCATCAGGAAACCAAGTAGACACATTGATTATTGTCAATAAATACTGAGTTCCACTTTTAGTCTTAGGGAGAGGTCCTACACAATCAATCATGACCCTGGTAAAGGGTTCTTCAAATGCTGGTATTGGGATTAAAGGTGCCGGCTGGCTTAATCACTGCTTGTGGTTTTCCTGTTATTTGACATGTATAACAGGTTCTACAGAATTTGACTTCATCCCTATGCAATCCTGGCCAAAACAAAATAGCTCTGTATCTTTTCCTATCTTTTCCTAATTCCTAAATGTCCCCTCATTGGAATTTCATGAGCAATCCTCACAATCTCATTTCTATACCCAATCTGATGCATGTTCCTCCAGCTTTCATTTGCTGAGACATGATCCGACCGCCATTTTCTCCTCAGACTACCTTCCCAAAGTTAACCACATACTGGAATATATTTTTCTTCGGTTTCTGAATAAGCTTTCTGATATAACTGTTTTAATTGCAAATAATTTTTCTGTAACTCCACTAAACTGTGAGTTAAACACTTCAACTGAACTGTCCTGCGTTCCTTCCTCCTGAACAATGTTATCAAAAACAGTGCCAGCTAACTGGATTTTGACACCTCCTTCTTGCCTTTTAACTGCCTGCTTATCTTGTTTATCTTGTTCTTCCCTATGAGCCTTTAATCTCGTTACAACACAATCAGGAAACAATCCAGGATGTTCCTTCTGTAACACCTCTATTGAAACATTTCTTTCTACAGGCTGCTCAACTGGCATTGTATCACCCACATTTGTGATCCAGCTGTATCATTACCCAGATTAAACTGAACCTCTACAATGGGCAATTTTTCCACCACTCCAACTATAACTTTACCTAACTTCCTTTGCTCTTTAAATGTCCCTTCCACAATGGAATAGATTTAGCATCTCCATGAATCCCACTTATTATTACCTTCTCCTGCCGCACTCCCTTTGAACAACAAATATCACTATCCCACAACATTAAGGATTGACCAGCCCCTGTGTCTCTTTAAAATTTTAACATCTTTACCTACTCCACCCTGCACACATGGAAAGATTTTCCCTTCACATACAAAACCATTAAACATTTCTGCAACCTGCTCCTCAGAATTGTCTTCAATAAACTATGAATACAATCCCACTTTTTTACCTTTCACTGATTCTCCGTTGCACCTGTACACAAAACACTGGCTTCTCCTGTGCCTGAACTGCCAAACCCACTGTACTTTTACTTCCAGAGCTTTTCTGCATCCCTACAGAATTTTCCTGCAACCTCCCAACACATTGACTTTGTGTGCCCCACTTCATTACAATGAAAACACCTCAATTTTCGAATATCACTTCTACCTTCAGTACCTTCCTTTTTATTCTGAGAAAAAAACTACTTGGGAACTTCCAGCTACTCCTTCTCTTCTCTGACTATCTACCCTCCTTGCACCTTCCCACTTTTTATCCTTTTCCAATTTGAAAGTGTGACGGAAAAAAGGTTTAGCTCTATGAACCAACTCATAATCATCAGCTGTCTCTGCTGCTTGTCCTACAGAATCAGCCCTCTGTTTCTCTACATGAGTTCTCACTACTGAAGGGATTTTACTTCCAACTGTAGATGTTGTGCTGTATTTTTAACTATATCTGATTTCCTAGCTCCCGCAGGTAGCCCCAATTTTAACTTATCCGCCAACTCTGTTGGCTTACTCTTGGTTATTTTCTCCAACCCAATCAGACTTATCTCCTCTACTCCTAGAAAAGTCTTAGCAATTGCCAAAACCATCTTGCAGCTTCACCACTTATGAAATAACTCACCAACTTCTGAATTTAAAGTTCCTCTCGTACTTGTAAGCTTAAGATTCACTAATTCCTAACCAATCAAGGAATTAGAAATATAATTTATCCCCAAACGAGCCCCCAATTGTTATGACCGATGCAGTTGGTAAAGCTGAATTATTTAAAAGTCCCAGAGGGAAACTTCAAACAACTGTCATAATCTATAATTTTAAGTGTTATGTTTGAGATGCAAATCTAAATTCAGAAGTCAGACCACCAGTTCTTGAGGTTTTACATTAAACTAACAATAAATCCCCTTTCATAGTACCAATTTTATTAGTAATATAAACATATGGCTTGGCATCTGCTAGATACGTGTCAGTTTTCACCCCACTTCTTGAATGCTCTATTCAAAAATGCAAAAGTATGCTATCTCTCTTACATATCAAAACTAGTACACATCAAATCACCCAGACTTAATGGCTTTAATCCAATTAAGACACACCCACAAACTAAACCTCTATTTTAAAAGAAAATATTTTCCAATATTATATACATTAATAGCTTCATGACATCTTCTTAACTCAAATTTACTTAATTCATATTGAAACTATGTTTTAAAAAAAAGCTGTAGCCTTGTTTTATCAAAATTGCTGAACTCATTGTGAGTAATTTAGTTTTCTTTTTTGAGCACAATCCACAATAGGGGGAGACCGAATAAGATGTAAAAGGCTAATGACTGCTCTCATCTCTAAATTTGGAATCAACCAGTTGCATTTGTGATGGGGGCATAGGGTAAAGCAGGCTAATATAATTTAGTTCTAATAAAATTTACATGCTTGCAGTGGCTCTGTTGGTACCACTCTGCCTTCTGAGTTAGAAGGTTGTGTGTTCAACTCCCACTTGTATCAAAAGCTTTTGTGCTGCACTGAGGGAGTGCTGCACTGTTGTAGGTGCTGTCTTTTAGTTGAGATTTTAAACATCTCTCTAAAGTGGACATAAAACACCTCATGAAAAAAAGTAGGGGAGTTATTCCTGGTGTCTTGGCCACTATTTTGTCCCTCCGATCAACATCACAAAAAAGCAGATTATTTAGCCATTTATGATAGAACTGTATCTCTTCAGTTAGTTTAAAATTTTATCTGAATTATGAACGTAAGAAATAGGAGCAGGAAGCCGATCATTCAGCCCCTCGAGCCTGCTCCATCGTTCAGTATGATCATGGCTGGTCTTCTGTATTAAATCCACTTTCTGCTCTGCTCCCCATAACTCTCGATACCCTGAAAGACCGAAAATCTATTGATCTCAGTCTTGAATATTCTCAACAATGGAGCATTTGCCATCCTCTGGGGTCGACCATTCCAAGGATGCACAACCCTCCAAGTGAAGGAATTTGCCCTTATCTCAGTTCTGAATGATCAACCCTTTATACTAAGACTGTGTCCCTATGTTCTGGATTCGCCAGCCAGGGAAAACAACCTCTGTACTTACCCTGTCAATCTCCTTCAGTACCTTTGCATGTTTCAATGAGATAACCTCTCAGAAAAATAAGTCCAGAGTATTTTTTTTTCCATTAGGCATAGGCAATGAATGCTGGCCTAATTGCCATTGTTCAGAAGGCATTTTAAGAGTCAACCATATTGCTATGGGTCTGGAGTCACACGCAGGCCAGACCAGGTAAAGACTAGAGATTTTCTTCCCCAAAGGACATTTGTGAACCAGATGGGTTTTTTTTTAAATGACAATTGGCAATGGTTTCATGGTCATCATTAGACTTTTAATTCCAGATTTTTATTGAATTCAAATTTCACCATCTGTCATGGAAGGATTTGATCCCCGATCCCCAGAGCATTATCCTGGGTCTCTGGAATACTAGTCCAGTCCAGTGACAATACCACTCTGCCACAACCTCTCAGTATAGGCTCAATTTATGCAGTGTCTCATCAGAGGACACAGCACTCTCATGTCAGGAACCAGTCTAATGAACCTTTGGTGTACCGCCTCCAAAGCAAGTAAGTCCTTCCTTAGATATGAAGACCAAAACTGTGAATAGTGCTACAGATGTGGTCTCACCACCAAAGCCCTGTACAATTGCAGGAAGACTTCCTTATTTGTATACTCCAATCCCCTTGCAATAAAGGCCAACATGCCATTTACTTTCCTAATTGTGTGCTGCACCTGCATGTTAACTTTGCATTCCCTCTGAACATTAACATTTACAAGTTTCACACCTTTTAAAAAGTATTCCACTTTTCTGTTCTTACTACCAAAGTGAATAACTTCACACTTCCCCACTTTATATTCTATCTGCCACCTTGTTGCCCACTCATTTAACTGGTCTATTTCTCTTTACAGCCTCTTTGTGTCATCCTTGCAGCATAGGTTCCTCCCTAGCTTTGTATCATCAACAAATTTAAGCACATTTCTCTTTCTATCTTTGTTTAACTCATTAATGTAGATTGTAAATAGCTGAGGCACCAGCACTCCTCCTCCTCCTCCTTAGGCAGTCACTTGGGACAGACATTGATTTTCTTCCTCTCGAGTCGTGGGCCTGAGGTGAGTAAAAAGTCCAGTGCTTGATCCGCACACTCTGCACAAGTGGGGCTGGTAGTGTTTGATGAGGCGGGAAACTTGGACCTTGATACGCTCTTTCTGCAGTTTGGGTGGTCTTAAGCAAGAGATTCCCACAGATTACTAGGGATGTTGCATTTTTTTCAAGGAGGCTTTGAGGATGTTCCTGAAAATTTCCTCTGTCCTCCTGATAACCACTTGCCTTGACGAAGCTCAGAGTAGAGAGCTTGTTTTGGGAGTCTTGTGTCAGGCACGCAGATGATGTGGCCCATCTAATGGAGCTGATTAACCATAACCAGTGACTCGATACTGGGGATGGTGGCCTGAGAGAGAACACTGATATTGGATCACCTGTCCTACTGTTGAATTTGCAGGATTTTGTGGAGGACATCATTGGTGATATCTCTACAGGGATTTAAGGTGTCTGCTGTACATCGTCCATGCCTCTGATGCATATGAGCAGGCAGGCAGCACTGCCGCCCTGTAGACCATGAACTTGGTGCCGGTTTGAGGTCTTTGTCATCAAACATTGTTTGCCTCAGATGGCTGAAGTCTATGCTGGCACATTGGAGGCAATGTTGAGTTTCAACTTTGATCTCTATCCTTGCTCAGAGGAGGCTCCCAAGTTATGAGAAATGATCCCCCTTGTCCAGTGATTTACCGTGGATCTTGATGTTTGGGGGGGGCAGTATTGCACAGTGGGAGCAGGCTGGTAGAGGACTGATTCTTGTGGCTCTCCACTAATTACAGCCTGCCAACTTGAAAATACCCTGCTTATCCCTACTCTCTGCTTCCTGCCCTTTAGCCAATTTCCTCCATCCACGCTAATATATTATCCCATAACTTGGTATTAATCTTTTGTGAGGCTTCTTATTTATGCCTTTTGGAAATGCAAGTATACTCCCATCTACTGGTTCTTCTTTATCTGCCCAGCTAGCTACATCCTCAAAAAACTCTTATCAAATTTGTCAAACATGATTTCCTTTTGTAAAACCTTGTTGAATTTGTCTTGTCTTATACAAGCGCATTGTTAAGACTTCCTTAATAATAAAGTTCAGCATTTTCCCAACGACAGATGCCCAGGTGAACTGCTCTGCAATTCCCTGTTTTCATCTCCCTCCTTTCTTGAATAGCACTGTTACAGTTGAGAATTTCCAATCCTTTAGGACTGTTCTAGAATTTAGAAAATTATAACCAGTACACCCTTTATCTCTGCAGCTATCTCTCCAATCCCGGGATGTAGGCCATCAGATCTTGGGGATTTGTTGGCTTTTAGTCCCTTAAGTTTTTCCAATACTTTTTCTTTGCTGACATCAATTACCTTAAGTTCTTAACTCTTATTAGTCTTTTGGTTACCCTCTATTTGTCATCTTCTGTGAAAGCTGAGACAAAAATATTTGTTTAACACCTCTGCTAGTTCCTCTTCCCAGCGATAATTTTTCTTGTCACTAATTACCATTATACAGTGACACTGACTGTACTTGCAGAATGAATGCTGTAGTGTTCTACTCTCCTTCACACGCCCCCAACCCAACTAAGACATGTTATAAGTGTTTGTCGGTTAATTTCTTTCAGTCATTCAATTTGCCTTTTTAAAAGAATAAGCATATTTTCATCTTAGCCATTACTGGTGCTGATTGCTGAATAACCTCAACATAATATGGTTATGAGTCCTTGGAAGTTCCAATCCTAATTTGTAGTTGGTATCCACATCACTTGCCAGAATCTGGTCCTGATGTAGTTTTCCCTAGTTGAGTCCATGGTGTGTGGCCCCAAAACAATGTTACAACAAATATATGATGTCTGGTTCTGTTGCTCGATTTCCATTATTAAATTTAAAGTTTCTATTGGCTGAATTGAAGTTCCTGTTAATTCAACACTTTTATCCTGCTGATCTCATCACAATGCTGTCTTCATTCCTTTTGCAGTCTAATGATCTATAGCAGAATGTGCTGCTCACCCTGCACTTAAGTACTTCTTAAATCAAACCAGAACTCTTTCTCCGGTACATCGATGATTACTTCGATGCTGCTTCATGCTCTCATCGGGAATTGGAAAAATTTATTAATTTTGCTTCCAATCTCCACCCCTCCATCATTTGCACGTGGTCCATCTCTGACACTTCCCTTCCCTTCCTTGACTCTCTGTCTCAATCTCTGGTGATAGACTGAAAGTCCACCAATATCCATTACAAGCCTACCGACTCCCACAGCTACCTTGACTACAGCTCCTCACACCCCGCTTCCTGTAAGGATTCCATCCCATTCTCTCAGTTCCTTCGCCTCTGTCGCATCTGTTCTGGTGATGCTACCTTCAAAAACAGTTCCTCTGACATGTCTTCCTTCTTCCTTAACCGAGGTTTTCCACCCACGGTCGTTGACAGGGCCCTCAACTGTGTCCGGCCCATCTCCTGCGCATCCACTCTCACGCCTTCTCCTCCCTCCCAGAAACATGATAGGGTCCCCCTTGTCCTCACTTATCACCCCACCAGCCTCCGCATTCAAAAGATCGTCCTCCGCCAACTCCGGCATGATGCCACCACCAAACACATCTTCCCTTCAACCCTCCCTGTCGGCATTCCGTAGGGATCGTTCCCTCCGGGACACCCTGGTCCACTCCTCCATCACCCCCTACTCCTCAACCCCAACATATGGCACCTCCCCATGCCCGCACAAAAGATGTAACACCTGCCCTTTCACTTCCTCTCTCCTCACCATCCAAGGGCCCAAACACTCCTTTTAAGTGAAGCAGCATTTCACTTGCATTTCCCCCAAATTAGTCTACTGCATTCGTTGCTCCCAATGCGGTCTCCTCTACATTGGAGAGACCAAACGTAAACTGGGCGACCGCTTTGCAGAACACCTGCGGTCTGTCCGCAAGAATGACCCAAACCTCCCTGTCGCTTGCCATTTTAGCACTCCACCCTGCTCTCTTGCCCACATGTCTGTCCTTGGCTTGCTGCATTGTTCCAGTGAAGCCCAACGCAAACTGGAGGAACAGCACCTTATCTTCCGACTAGGCACTTTACAGCCTTCCGGACTGAATATTGAATTCAACAACTTTAGATCTTGACCTCCCTCCTCCATCCCCACCCTCTTTCTGTTTCTTCCCCCTTCCTTTTGTTTTTTCCAATAATTTATATAGATTTTTCTTTTCCCACCTATTTCCATTATTTTTAAATCTTTTATGCCCCCCCCCACCCCCACTAGAGCTATACCTTGAGTGCCCTACCATCCATTCTTAATTAGTACGTTCGCTTAGATAATATCACCAACTTCAACACCTCTGTGTTCTTTTGTCTGTGACATCTTTTGGTTATCTGCTCCTATCACTGCTTGCTTGTCCCTACAACCACAACTCCCCCTTCACTCTCCTCCCCCCCCCCCAAACCTTAAACCAGCTTATATTTCACCCCTCTCCTTGGATTCACCTAGTTCTGTCGAAGGGTCATGAGGACTCGAAACGTCAACTCTTCTCTTCTCCGCCGATGCTGCCAGACCTGCTGAGTTTTTCCAGGTAATTCTGTTTTTGTTCAGGCTATTTCATGGCTTCCTTGTGATAGTAGGGTTTCCAATTTTCAGAATGCATTGTGTAAGTATGTTTCAAGCTTTGACCCCCCCCCCCCTGCCAATAGGGTTAATTTCATAGAATGATGCAACACAGAAGGAAGCCAATCGACCCATTGTGCCTTTGCCAGCTCTTTGAAAGACCTGTCCAATGAGTTCCAAACAAACTTGTCTGGTGTTATTTTTAATTATGAGGAAGTTTGAAGGCATAGGTCATCAACCTGCTCGGTGAAGAATAGAAGCAGTGCATGTACTATATGGAATACATAGAATATACAGGACAGAAACAGATCATTTGACTCGATTGGTCTACGCTGGTGTTATGATTCCACATGAGCCTCCTCCCATCCTGCTTCATTTGACGCTAACTGCCTATTCTTCTATTCCATTCTCTGTCATGTAGTTAGCTTCTCCTTAAAGCCATCTATGCTATTTGTCTAGTGTCTTAAATGCACTAAAATGTCCCAAGGCGCTTCAAAGGAGAATTATAAAAGAAAATTTCACATCCACTGTAGCCACATCAGGAGATATAAAGACTGATGACCAAAAAAGGGGTAGGTTTTAAGTAGTATCTTAAGGGAAGAATAGAGAGGTTTAGAGAGGGTTGCTCAGTAGGTACTGCTCCTGCCTCTGAGCTAGAAGCTTTGGGTTCAAGTCCCACTCCAAGACTTGCTGGCCGTGGACGGAGCATTCAACAGGTTGATAATCTGCCTGCTAATCCTTCTACACTTCCTCACAATTCCCTAAAAGGGAAAAACAAAACAAAACAGACAGATATCTCAAAGGGTTGTGGCGCTGGAGGAGATTAGAGATTGGGAGGATTGAGGTTGTGGAGCGATTTGTAGCAAGGGTAAGAATTTTAAAATAGAGCCTGTGGCTAACCAGGAGCCAATGTAAGTCAGCACATGGCTGATTGGTGAACGGAACTTCTTGCAAGTTAGGAAGTAGACAGCAGAGTTTTGGATGACCTTAAATTTACAGAGGGAAGAAAGTGGGAGTCCGGCCAGGAGTGTGTTGGAATAGTCAAATCAAGAGGTAACAAAGGCTTGAATGAGAGTTTCTGAGGGCTGAGGTGAGGTGGAGCAGAGTTGGGCAATGTTATGGGGGTGAAAATAAACGGTCTTAGCGATGGTGCGGATATGTGGTTGGAAGCTGATCTTTGGGTCAGAGATGACATGATGGTTGTGAGAGGTTTGCTTCAGTGTCAAACAGTTGCCAAGGAGGGAACGGAGTCGGTGGTTGTGGAATGGATTTTATGGCAGAGACTCAAGCCAATGACTTCAGTCTTTCCAATATTGAGTTGGCAGAAAGTCAGCCAAATTAGAACGTGTGATAGGTTGAGAGAGATGGTGGTGAGGTAGAGTTAGGTGTTGTTGCGTACACATGGAAACTGACGCGTTTTGGATGATGACATAGAGGGGCATCATGTGGATGAAAAATAGGAGGGGGCCAGGAATAAATTCTTGGAAGACACCAGAGGTAATAGTACAGGAGTGGAAAGAGAAGCCATTGGAGATGATTCTCTGGCTACAATTAGATAAAATGGAACTAGGTGAGTGTAAGCCCACTCAGCTGGACAGTGATGGAGAGGCATTGGAACAGACTAGTGTGGCCAATCAGGTCAAAGGCTGCACACAGATTAAGAAGGATGGGACATTATGGTTTACCTTTGTCGGATTTGTCATTTGCAAGTTGATGAGAGTCACTTTGGTACTTTGGCAGGCGCGGAGACCTGATTGGAGGTATTCAACCCTGGAATTCAGGGAAAAAATGGACACTGATAGCAGGTGATGACATATTGAAGGACTGTGGAGAGGATGGGAAGCTTGGAGGCGGGTAGTAGTTTGCAAGGAAGGAGGAATCAAGGGTTTTTATTAAGGGTTGGGGGGAACATTACCTGAGCGGAGAGAACCAGTAATATGGCAGGCAGGGTGGGAATTTGGTAGTCAAGAGTTTGATAGGAAATAGGATTGAGGTTGCCTCAACTACTTCTAATGGCAGTGTATTCCATATTCTAACCACTCTATAAGAGATTGCTTCTGAGTTCCTTATTAGATTTATCTTATATTTACGAGCTCTAGTTTTGGGCATTCACAGTCAAAAAGTCTTTTCGACATCTACCCTATCAAATACATTTGTAAGTTTAAATGCTCCCTTCAGTTATCTGTGACTTTCTCCTTTGCTTGAGAAAAAGGTCTGTTGAGTCTGCTGAAAGGGGTGTAAGCTCTCAAGTGCCACAGCTACAGCAGTGAATTGATCCTACTAGTTGCTCCTCTTGTGCTCTTTTCCCTTTTATTCATTGCATTTTGCTTAGAATTCTAATGGATTGAATTAATTAATTCCTGTGCATTTCCATAATATTGAATTTTGACTCGCTGAATCCTTCCCCAACCTCCTTCACCCACAGGCACACACTTTCTTTGGTTGCCCTGGTTGAGGCTAATTGAATAGGTGAACCCAGTCATTATGCCTGTGGAGTGACTGAAATGTAATTTTAACAATGACAGAGCTTCATTATTGTGACAGTGGGTTGAATTGACTGCTGTTTCTTTTTATTTATTCAAATCTAAAATTGTCTAATAAAAGAAAATCAAATTAACATTCCAAAGTATTGAGGCGCAGAGAATTGCTTTTATTGCAACTCTTCTGATGGTTGCACATTAGGCTTATTTGCATTTTATATAGATCCCTATTGAATTCTGTTCACTGTTCTGAATTTTGTGTAATCATCTGCTGTTCCTTATTTTCACACAGGGTTTTAGTGAATTTATTGCTGCTGATTTATTACTCTTTTTCCAAGTCTTCATGGTACATTAAAAAAATTATATGATTAATTCCCAGTTTACCGTTTGGCCTAAAATTGAAAAGTGATTCATTGAAACAATAACCTATAGTTTAGACTATCATGATCAGGTAATGTTGAAAATGCCCATCTGGCTCCAATTAAAATTTCTATTTCGTAGCTTGGAGGAATAAATGACTTAAGTTTTTGTTTTTCTCCTGTTATTTAAATAATTGCACAAGATTGAGATCTGATAAATGTATTTACGACTGTATATAATGCACATCTGTTTAATGGTCTTTTGATGTGAAACTCAGCGCAATAATGATCAAGTAATAAACACCTTAACATTGTGATGTACCCACTTAGTTTGCAATGGGAGTGATGTGGTTTACTTCAAATTTCTATTTCATTTTGAGAGGAAGAAAGAAAGAAGTGGGGAAATCTTCAGATGTGTGAAGTGTGACACATTATTAAAAGATAATTTAGTTAAATAGCATTCTGTGAGCATATATCTGTACACTTCATCTTTGATACCAGGATTGATCTTTACTGATAAGAGGCTATGTCAGTCAATTGCCTGTTTATGCACAGTTCATGGGAAATAGATGCATAACTTGTTTGGCAAGTCATGTATATATTGACCAAGAATGTGCTCTTCAGAATTTCAATGAACTGCAAGCCTACTTAATCACTTGTACTTTGAAGTGATTATAAATTAAAATGAAAGGATGCTTATTAATTGAATATTACCACAAATAACCCTTTTTGTAGGAAAAGTTTTTTATTTTAGTACATTATCTTCAGATGAAATAAGGCAGTGAATTTTAAATATTTGACGTGTAACAAACTATTAAAATAATTGAGGAACTCCCCTTTGATAGATCAGTTATGATGTATATTGCTTACTGTTGAATTGAACCATGTAGACCAAAAATGCCCCAGATTTGCACCCTGAATGGAATAAGCTGATCTTAGCCAGCATGGTGGTAAGATTATTACATTTGGTTGCTGCTATTTACACCCCCAACTCCTTTCTATCCTTGTCAATTTGAGATATCACGTCCTCAAAAAAAAAAGCCTGTGGTTCGCCAGGCCAGATCCAGGCTTCTAATGATCTGAGTTATTGTTTATTTGGTTATTTTCTATTTGCTCTTATGTTTTGTTTCTGATTATTGATTATCCTGATTATTAAAGTAAGACTAGTGGATTTCACTGCCAGCAGGAGGAGAGTTTTCCCCCTGATTCCTTTTGACTTCAGTTTTGCTTGGGCAAATTACTTGCAGAATTCCTAGCCTCTGATCTGCTCTTGTAGAGCAGTTCAGTTTCTGGTCATCGGTAACTTCCAGGATAGCATGTGAATAATGGGGGATTCAGCGATGGTAATGCCATTGAACGTCAAGAGGAGATGGTCTCTCTTATTGTAGAAGGTCATTGTCTGGCACTTTTGTGATGTGAATGTTACATAGAAACTTATAAACTACGAGCAGAAGTAGGCCATGTGGCCCTTTGAGCCTGCTCTGCCATTCAATATGAATGCCGTATTTCCGCTTTCTCTCTATACCCCTTGATGCCTGTAATATCCAAAAAATTATCAGTTTCTTTCTTGAATATACTCAGTGACCTGGCCTCCACAGCCTTCTGTGGTAGAGAATTTGACCACCCTCTGATTGAAGAAATTTTTCCACATCTCCGTCCTAAATGGTTTGCCATTTAGTCTGTGGTCCCTGGGTTCTAGACTCCCCAACCAGGGGAAACATCCTCCCTGCATCCAGTCTGCCCAGCCCTGTTAGAATTTTATACGCTTCAATCAGATTCCCTTCTCATTCTTAACTCCAGTGAATAGAGGCCCAGTCGAACCAATCTCTCCTCATACGACAGTCCTGCCATTCCCGGTATCAGCCTAGTGAACCTTTGCTGCACTCCCTCCAAGGCAGGTATATTATATTTTAGATAGAGAGACCAAGACTGCACGCAATACTCCAGGTGTGGTCTCACCAAGGTCCTGTACAACTGCAGTAAGACTTCCCTATTTCAGAATTCAAATCCTCTTGCAATAAAGGCCAACATACCAAGTCATTTATGTATATCGTGAATAGTTGGAGCCTAAGCACTGATCCTTGCAGTATGCCACTATTCACTGCCTGCCACCCAGAAAAAGACCCATTTATTCCCACTCTCTGTTTCTGGTCTGTCAACCAATTCTCAATCCATGCCAGTATATTACCCCCAATCCCATGTGCTTTAATTTTGCCCACGAGCCTTTTATGTGGGATCTTATCAACAGCCTTCTTGAAATCCAAATACACCATATCCATTGTTTCTCCCTTGTCTATTCCACTGGTTACATCCTCAAAAAACTCCAGTAGTTTAGTTAAGCATTATTTCCCTTTCATAAACCCATGCTGACTTTGTCTAATCCCACTAATGCTTTCCAAGTGTCCTGTTACCTCACCTTTTATAATAGACTCCAGCACTTTCCCCACTACTGATGTTAGGTTAACTGGTTTGTAGTTCTGTTTTTTCTATCCCTCCTTTTTTAAAATAGTGGGGTTACATTTGCCACCCTCCAATCTGTCAGAACTGCTCCAGAGCCTATAGAATTTTGAAAGATGACCATCAATGCATCCAATATATCAAGGGCCACTTCCTTTAGCACTCTGGGATGTAGATTATCAGGCCCTGGAGATTTTTCAATCTTTAATTCCATTAATTTCTCTAGCACCATTTTTTAACTAATACTGATTTTCTTCAATTCCTCCCTCTCGCTAGACCTTTGGTTCCCTAACATTTCTGGGAAATTATTTGTGTTCTCTTTTGTGAAGACAACAAAAATATGCGTTCAATTCTTCTGCCAATTCTTTGTTCCCCATTATAATTTCCCCCGCCTCATACCCTTGTAGCCCCCTTTATTTAGATTCAGGACCCTAGTTTCAGTTTCAACTTCTTCACTCTCCATCCGAATGAACTATTCCATCATTTTATGGTCGCTCTTCCCCAAGAAAATTGTTAATTAATCCTTTCTCATTGCACACTACCCAGTCTAGGATAGCCTGCTCTCTAGTTGGTTCCTCAAAGCATTGGCCTAAAAAAACCATCATGTACACACTCCAGGAAATCCTCCTCCACAGTATTATTGCTAATTTGGTTTGTCCAATCTATTTGTGGATTAAAGTCACCCATCATTACAGTTCTACCCTTATTGCATGCGTCTCTAACTTCCTGTTTAATGCCTTCCCTGACATCTCCAGCACTGTTTGGACAGTATTGCCCATAGACAACCCCCACCAATGTTTTTTGCCTCTTGGTGTTTCTTATCTTGACCCAAACAGATTCCACATCATGATTTTCTGAGCCAATGTCCTTCTTCAATATTGCATTGATTTCCTCCTCTACTAACAACGTTACCCCACCTCCTTTCCCTATTTGTCTGTCCTTCCTAAAATTGAATACCCCTGGATGTTCAGTTCCCATCCTTGGTCACCCTTAAGCTATGCCTCCATAATTGCAACTATATCATAACCGTTTATACCTATTTGCGCTGTTAGTTCACCTACGTTATTGCAAATGCTCTGTGCATTAAGATACAATGCCCTTAGACTTGTCTTTTTAACCTTGTTAGTCATTTTAGTTTTATTTTGCACTATGATTCCAATTGTCTTTCGCTCTTGTTTTTCTGCCTTTCACTTTTGCTTCTATCCTTGTTTCCCTCTCTTCTGTCTCCCTGCTCAGGTTCCCAGCCCCCTACCATTCTAGTTTAAACCCTCCCCGACAGCACTCGCAAACAGCCCCCAACCCCCCCCCCCCCCCCACCCCGGCCAAAGCCAACCCAACCCACCCCGAGGACGTTGGTCCCAGTCCTGCTCAGATGCAACCCGTCCTGTTTCTACTGCCCCAACTTCCCCAGAACCTGTCCCGTTTCCCAGGAATCTGAATCTCTCCTCTCTACACCACTTCTTCAGCCACATATTCATCATATATATCCTGTTGGAATCCATTATTAAGGGAGTAGTAATGGGGCATTTGGAAAGTCAAAATGCAATCCATCAGAGTCAGCATGGTTTTATCAAGATTAAATAATGTTTGACTAATTTGCTGGAGTTCTTTGAAGATGTGACAAGCAATGTGGATAATGGGGACCCTGTAGATGTAGTATATCTGGACTTCCAGAAGGCCTTTGATAAGGTGCCGCACAAAAGATTAATACACAAGATAAGATCACACGGAGTTAGGGGTAATGTATTAGTTTGGATAGAGGATTGGCTAACCAACAGAAAGCAGAGAGTTGGGATAATTGGGTCTTTTTCTGGATGTCAAGCTGTAACTAGTGGGGTGCCACAGGGTTCGGTCCTTGGGCCCCAACTATTTACAATCTATGTTAATGACTTGGATTCAGGGATAGAAGGTACTATAACTAAATTTGCAGATGGCACCAAAATAGTTGGGGTAGTAAGTTGCAATGAAGAAATAAGAAATTTATAAATGGATATGGACAGGTTAGGTGAATGGGCCAAAATTTGGCAGATGGAGTTGACCGTGGATAAGTGTGAGGTTATCCATTTTGGTCAGGAGAATAAAAAGGCGACTTACTATTTAAATTGAGAGAAACTTCAGAACGCTTTAGTGCAGAGGGATCTGGATGTCCTCGTGCATGAATCGCTGAAAACTAGTATGAAGATACAGCAGCTAATAAGGAAGGCAAATGGAATTTTGGCATTTATTGCTAAAGGAATAGACTATAAAAATACTGAAGCATTGTTGCAACTGTACAAGGCATTGGTGAGATCGCACCTGGAGTATTGTGCACAGTTTTGGACCCCTTACTTGAGGAAGGATGGAATTGCACTGGAGGCGGTTCAGAGGAGGTTCACTAAATTGAGGCTTGTCTTATGAGGAGAGATTGAGCAGTTTAGGCCTATACTCGCTAGAGTTTGGAAGGATGAGAGGAGTTCTAATTGAGGTATATAAGATGCTAAAGAGGATAGACAAAGTAGACGTGGAGCGGATGTTTCCCCTTGTGGGGCATCCTAGAACGAGAGGCCATAGTTTTAGGCTAAGGGGTGGTAGATTTAGATCAGAGGTGAGGAGGAATTACTTTTCCCAAAGGGTTGTGAATCTGTGGAATTCACTACCTCAGAATGCATTGGATGCCGGGATGTTGAATAAACTTAAGGAGGAGATAGACAGATTTTTAATTAGTAATGGGTTGAAAGGTTGTGGGGAGAGGGCGGGAAATTGGAGTTGAGGCTGAAATGAGATCAGCCATGATTGTAATGAATGGCAGGGCAAGCTCGAGGGCCTGAATTGCCTACTCCTGCTCCTAGTTCTTATGTTCTTATGTTACTTCTACTCTCACTAGCACATGGCACTGGTAATAATCCTGAGATTACTAACTTTTGAGGTTCTACTTTTTAATTTACTTCCCAACTCCCTATATTCAGCTTGTAGGACATCATCCCTTTTTTACCTATGTCGTTGGTATCAGTATGTACCACCACCACTGGCTGGTCACCCTCCCCCTTCAGAAGGCCCTGCAGCCTCTCCAAGACATCCTTGACCGTGGCACCAGGGAGGCAACATACTATCATGGAGTCTCTTTTGCGGCCGCAGAAACACCTTTGTTTTCCCCATAATATTGAATCCCCTTTCACTATAACCCTGCCACTCTTCTTACTTCCCTCTTGTGCAGCAGAGCCACCCGTTGTGCCATGGACATGGCACCTGCTGCTTTCCACTGAGAAGCCATCTCCCCCAACAGTATCCAAAACAGTATACCTGTTAGAGAAGGGGACACTGACGGCAACAGGGGACTCCTGTACTACCTGCCTCCTTCTACTCTGCGTGGTGGTCACCCATCCCCTTTCTGCCTATTCAGTCATTGAAACATAGAAACATAAAAAATAGGGGCAGGAGTAGGCCATTCGGCCCTTCGAGCCTGCTCTGCCATTCATTGTGATCATGGCTGATCATCCAACTCGATAGCCTGATCCCGCCTTCTCCCCATATCCTTTGATACCTTTCGCCCCAAGAGCTATATCTAACTCCTTCTTGAAAACATACAATGTTTTGGCCTCAACTACTTTCTGTGGTAGCGAATTCTACAGGCTCACCACTCTGGGTGAAGAAATTTCTCCTCATCTCAGTCCTAAATGGTCTACCCCGTATCCCTAGACTGTGACCCCTGGTTCTGGACTCCCCCACCATCGGGAATATCCTTCCTGCATCTACCCTGTCTACTCCCGTTAGAATTTTATAGGTTTCTATGAGATCCCCCCTCATTCTTCTGAACTTCAGCTAATATAATCCTAACCAACTCAATCTCTCCTCATATGTCAATCCCGCCATCCCAGGAATCAGCCTGGTAAACCTTTGCTGTACTCCCTCTATTGCAAGAACATCTTTCCTCAGATAAGGAGATCAAAACTGCATACAATATTCCAGGTGTGTTCTCACCAAGGCCCTGTATAATTGCAGCAAGACATCCGTGCTCCTGTGCTCGTATCCTCTGGCTATGAAGGCTAACATACCATTTGCCTTCTTTACTGCCTGCTGTACCTGCATGCTCACCTTCAGCAACTGGTGTACTAGGGCACCCAGGTCTTATTGCACGTTCCCCTCTCTCAACTTATAGCCATTCAGATAATAATCTGCCTTCTTGGTTTTGCTACAAATGTGGATAACCTCACATTTATCCACATTATACTGCATCTGCCATGCATTTGCCCACTCACTCAGCTTGTCCAAATTACACTGAAGCATTTCTGCATCCTCTTCACAGCTCACCCTCCCACCCAGCTTTGTGTCTGCAAATTTGGAGATATTACATTTAGTTCCCTCATCTAAATCATTAATATATATTGTGAATAGCTGGGGTCCCAGCACCAACCCCTGCGGTACCCCACTAGTCACTGTCTGCCACTTGGAAAAAGACCCGTTTATTCCTACTCTTTCTTTCCTGTCTGTCAGCCAGTTTTCTATCATATCAATACACTATCACCAATCCCATGCGCTTTTAATTTTGCATGCTAATCTCATATGTGGGACTTTGTCGAAAGCCTTTTGAAAGTCCAAATAAACCACATCCACTGGCTCCCCCTCATCAACTTTACTAGTTACATCCTCGAAAAATTCCAGTAGATTTGTCAAACATGATTTCCCTTTCGTAAATCCATGCTGATTCTGTCTGATTCTCCACTGTTTTCCAAGTGCTCAGCTGTGAAATCTTTTATAATCGACTCTTGAATTTTCCACACTACCGACGTCACTGGACTGGTCTATAATTCCCTGTTTTCTCTCTACCTCCGAGGCTGAAGCATAATCTCCCTATTTTTGTATTCAGTTTGCCACGCAATAAATGATAACATCCATTAGCTTTCCTAGTTATTTGCTGTACTTGCATACTAGCCTTTTGTGATTCATGCTCGAGGACACCCAGGTCTCTCTACACCTCAGAGCTGTGCAATATCTCATCATTTAGGTAATATGCTTTCTCTTTTATTAAATTAATGGAAACTGTTTTTCCATGTCTCCTATATCCAAACCTGCCATAATCCTGTACACCACTATCAAATCTCCCCTTAATATTCTTTACTGCAAGGGCAACAACCCCATCTTCTCCAACCTAACCATATTGCTAAAATCCTCCATCCCTGGAACTATCATAAATCTCCTCTGCATCCTCTCAAGGACCATCACAGCCTTCCTAAAGTGTGGTGATCAGAATTGGGCGCAGTACTCTGTTGTGGCCTAACTAGAGCTTTATGCAGATTCTGTATGTCTTCCCTGAATTTGTATTCAGTGCCTCTCTTTATGAAGCCCACAATCCAAATGCTTGCTAACCACTCTCTCAATGTCCAGCCACCGCCTAAGATGAATGCACCTGCATCCCTCGGTCTCTCTGTCTCTGCAGACCCTATAGAATTGTGTAATTAAGTTTAATTGTCATTTTCCAACCCTTTTTCCAAAATACATCACCTCACCCTTCTCTGTATTAAGTTTAATTTGCCACTTTTCTGCCCATTCTGTTATCCTATATTATGTCCTTTTGCAGTGGATTGGTAGCATCCTCACTTTTTGCCACTTCTCCAAGTTTATGGTATCATCGGCAAATTATGAAATTTTACTGTGCATTCCAATGTCCAAGTTGTTCCCTCCAGTCTCAAAAAGAACCATTTTCCATGACTTGCTGTTTTCAGTCCTTAAGCCAAATGTTTTCTCCAGGTTTATACTGATCCTCCTATTTCATGAACTACAATCAGCTAGCCTTTTATGTGGTACCTTGTCTAATGCTTGTGGAGAACATCCACTGCATTCACTTCATTAATCTTCTCTCTTCATCAAAAATTTCAATTAGATTAGTCAAGTACAATCTGCCTTGTACAAAGTGCTGTTATGGCACAGCCGATGGTAAATGCTGAGTTGTTCAAATCCTGAAGGGAAACTTGAAACAACTGCCACCACTTGTTTTGTAATTTGTATAAATTTTGAGATGCATGCCTTGAATTCTGTAGTAATAAGACCACCAAGTCTTCGAAGTGTCTTATGAAACTAAATTACACCTTTTATTAATAGAAGAAATGATCTTAAATACATACATAGATCTACAAATTACTGCTATGATAACTTCTAAATCCCCTAATTAATCCAACTTCCAGTTACACTTTCGTTAAGGCAACAGTAAGACATACAGATTTTAAAAGACCCAGGTAAGGTGACATACCATACCCTGAATCAGTCAAATATAGGGTGAGTTTTCTTAACTTCAGTTCTTTGAAGACAGCAGCATGAGGCATAAATGCTGAAGGCTTTTCACTCTTGTTAGGTCCTAAAACGCCTACCCTTACACATAGCCTTCACTCCTTTATACATATTTTCCCCTTTGAATGCAAATGCCCATTGTTTCACTATGCCTTTGGACTTTACCTTCCTGATAATAAAAATCTCTTATCGTCCTAAATTTTACCACTAATCTTTGGGATAAATCAACACATTAAGTTAACACATTGTTTCTGAACTCCACCTGGCTAGGTGTAATATTTCATTCCCTCTTTTGAAAACAATCTAGCCTGGCTTAATTAAAAATGCAAATGTCCTTTTCTACCTTACATTCTAAACTTCCCCCATGTTTACATCAAAGCCTACAGAGCAGCTGCCTTTAATCCAATTAATTCCAGTAACTATTATTTCTTCCTGACATCATGTTGGCTGTCTTTAATTAACTCAGATTTCTCCAAAAGACTCTTAGGTGCCGACCACCTTACCCTGCATCCTTGTAAGCTATTACTGTATCTGTTGCACAGGGTTTGCTGTATCTCTGTAATTCTGATAACATGGCCTATTTACCATTGCCTCCAGTTACACCATTTTATAACATTTTTTTTAAGTAGATCTGATTTTAGATTTTGCCCCTTTAACCTAACTCCCTGGTACCTTCTCCTGCTGCCTGAATGACGTGGTACTCCTTGACATGCTGAATCTGTTCTTTTCTCCTCCTGTGCTATCATACATTATCCAGACCTATTCCGTCCATGGCTACCATTTCATTTAGTTTAAATGGATTATTTCCATCTTGGCTCTTGCTGCTCTTTCATTTATTTCTTTGAAGCCACAGCCCATCCTTCTCACTAAGTTCTTTATTTTGTTTTTAGCTGGCTTTGTTCCTTCTCATTCACTGATTTATTTTCCACTTTTGTACTTTGTAATCTATTTGCTTATTTTCCATTTGGTCTCATATTTAATTTTCAGTGGGGCTAGTTCATACTCATTTATTTCTACCCTAGTCTTTTCTTTACTCCATTATTTATGCCCTCATCCAACCCACACTTACTGGTTAATTTAAAAAATATATATTTTTGCCCATATTTGTTTTCTCATTTCTTTTCCATTCTCTTCATTCTTCCCACTCTACATTATTCATTTATTTTGTTTTTGCTTCTTCAGAACTTCCAATTCCTTTTCATAATGTGCATCAATTCTTTGGTGCCAGCGCTCCACAGATATGACACAATCTATTTAAACCCTCGAGCAACTCTGCTGTAACCTGTAACAGCATGTTGTTCGCTTGTTATTAAACGGGGCATCCTGTACCTACTGTGTGCAGTACCACTAGGAAACATTGTACAGGGTGCCCTAACCATGATACACAGGCCACACATAGCCTATTAGTCTCAGCAATATGATGCATTAGATCCAGGAAATGCTATTCTATTTCCTCGTTTTTTACTTATTGCATTGTTCTATTTGGTGGCATGCAAAGGGCTGTTCTTGGAGCTGCAGCTTGTTGTTGAAAAGATGCTATTCGTTGTTCCTGTCCCTTGATTCGAGGATGACGTTACCTTAGGGTCATGAGCTTCTGCCATGGGTCGTCTTGTGATTGAACAGGTAGATTGTTGACCTGCATATCTTTGGGCACATGAGGCAGTACATCCCATGAGCTGATGGAATTCTGAGTGTAGTATTTCATTCGTTTTCTTCTTTCTGCCACTCTGCTTTGTCATGAAGACGTTGGGACTTGAAGCATGATGTTGCTTGATGGACAAGTTGTCACCATTCTTAATAATTGGTGGCAAGCTCTGTTCAGTCATTAAGGGCAACGTTGTCCAGCTTCAAGGAGAACTGCAGAGTGTCTTTGAATGTTTTCTTTGCCCTTGCCGATGACATTGGCTATTTGAGAGTTGAGAGAAAAGGATCTGGAACAGGAAGTAGTTTTACGGCTATTTGGACATAATGCCCAGTCCATCTATGTGTGGCTTAATTGGATTAAAGCCAGATGGTTTTAGTGCTTTGATGTATAGTAGTTTTGAGATGTTAATTGGGCGAACAGCAATTTAAAATGTACTGAGTACATTGACATTTTGTTGAATAAACTGTTCAAAGACTAGGGTGAAATCTTGTACCTAGCTAGGAGACACCAAGCAACATGTTTATATTACTAATAAAGTTGGTACTTTGAAAGGGGTTTTATTGTTAGAAGAAGTGGAGTTCAAAGGGCCTGGAGATACAATGAGAATTTACATTCATTGGGAAGGCTAGGTGTATACAGAAGAGTTTTGTGTGCAGGAGTCAGAGGCAGGTGAGTTCTAAGCCACCTGTAAGCCCTACCACTATGCCTGCGAAGGAACAAATTGAAAGGAACCTCATTATGGATTCGTAAGTTAAAATGTGCTTTGCCTGGTGTCTGTTTAAGTCTATGGGTTATTGTTGCCTGGGGGTGATTAATGTGGGGATTTGTTTAATAGTTATTATGGTAGTAATTTGTAGACATGTTTAATACCTTGTAAAATTAATAAATGTTTAATTTAGTTTATATAAAAAAAACTTGGAGGCCTGGTGGTTTCATTTCTGAATTCAGAGTCCTCAAACATACCAATTGAAAATATAGCTTACCACAGTTTCTTAAAGTTTCCCTTTGGGATTTTCAATAACTCCGCCTTTACCAACTGCTGTGTCATAACAGTACTAAGAAACCTGATGAGTGAAGAGGGTATTAGGATTGGGGATGCTGTATTCAGAAGCAATATTAGCAGGGCCGCCTTGGCATTCTGTGTTGGTGTAAGCTAAAGAACAACTGCAAAGTTGGTTTTTACTGACCACTGTTATCTTGAGTTCCAAGTAGTTTTACGTTTGTGTGCCCTGGAGATTTTGTTGACTAAACATTTATGGTTGACAGTTCTTTTTAAGCTGAAAATTCCCTACATTGCACACTGCTGCCCTGGTTGTAGCAGGGGAATTGCTTGATAGGAATTTCTTAATTTTCTATTCTTGGAATTGATAAAACATGTCAGATGTTTAGATTTGGTTAGATTTGAGCGTTGGTCATAGCAGTCACTTGATCCCATAACTGCATTCTATTCACTGCAAAGAATACAGTGTAATTCTAAGTGCTAAATGCAATTCACACAGCTCTGCAGCTTGTACAAATTTATAATCAGAGAGATCAGCAGAACAGAGCGGGAGAAGTAGGACTAGAAAAATTAATATTTCTGCATTGTCAAATTCATGGGCTGAATTTTTCCATCGACGAGAAGGAGGCAGGGCCCGCTTGCTGACGCGGGATGATGTCGGGTAGAATCCCCAACGTCATCCCGCCCCATTTAAATCTTCAGGAAGATGAGGGCACAGCGCGATCAGCTGTCCACCCACTGTCCTGTCATTGGCCAATTGAGGCCATTGTCGGTATAATTAAAACAATTAAAGTACCTGCCCGCCCAACCTTAAGGTTGGTGGGCAGGTCAGGAGCCCTGGCGGGCTTCTGAAGAAACATGAAACATCATCCACCAGTGGAATGAGGTTTCATGTCGGTTTTAAAAAAGTTTATTAAAGTTTTTGTGAAATTTATTAACATGTCCCATCTCATGTGACATCGTCACATGAGGGGGACATGTTAATGATTTTTAAATTTTTCTATTTTTAGAGTTTCAGAAGCTTTCAGCGATCTCCCTGAGGCAGCACATAGTCTCAGGGAGATGTGCACTCAGCGAGCACTTGCATTTGGGGAATCCCCCCCCCACCGCCTGCATAGGAGGCGCATAGCGCTTCCCGATGGACGTCACGCTAGGCAGGCCTTAATTGGCCCGCCCGTGCAAAATGGCAGCAGGGCCTGTTTCGGCGGTGGTGATTGGCTGCCCACCCGCCGCCGAGTCGGTTGGGCCCGCCCGCCCGTCAAGGGCAAAATTCAGCATGTATGGAAGACTTGGTCTTGTCCTCCCTGCATTGGTAGCAGTCTTCATTGTTGCGTTCTTTTTTTGAAACGGTGGATTTTTGCTGCCCTGTAAAGTGTACATACTATCTTTGTGCTATTATTGTATCAATCCTGTTTAGGGGGAGAAAGGGAAGGTGGGGAAAGCCATGGATGGTGAGACCATAACTCTGGACTGCTGGAATGCAACATTCAACTGTTTGTGTCTGCAGACGTTGCTAGATGAGAGCTTTTACGACAGGAGGGGTGTTAATTTAAGTAGCACTAATTTCTCCTCTCTCCTTTGTTTATGGACAGATGGTGTTTTTGATTTGCTTCCCCTTTGTAAGCAGTGGCGTTTTTCCCAACCCCTCAGTTTTGGTGTGATCCAATTTCTATTAATAACCCCACAGCAAACTCGAGATAAGATGAACTCAAAGAGTTAGTTTTTGCACATACTCAAAACGCGGGAGGAGGGTGGCAACATTGCCTCCTTTGCATTCATACAGTAAAAGAGGGATAGAGAAAAGAGAGATTTACGGTACAGAGTCCAAGAGCCCAGAAGCCAAGTCCAAAGAGATATTACTTCACAGAGGCCTGTGGGCTGAAAACTGATGTCAGTTAATGCATTTTTCTGGTGGTGTTGACTTCACACAATGTGATAGGCATGCAGAGATGACTCAGTCTTGTAAATGATGGTACAGGCTTTCCAGTAGAAGCAGAGTAGATCGGACCAAGTGTACAACCTGGACAGAGCTCCATTCCTCTGAGGCTGCTTGTAGGGTGATAAACAGCGTACTGATTTTGCAGTTCCACCGGGCAATATTACGGGTTCCACAAACATTGTATTTGACAGTCCCTTGTCTGGGTTCCCAAGATTGTTACATGTCTCAGCCGTTAAAAATTGAAACGAAAGTTGTGGGATCCTTTGCCCTAGCAGATGAGTAGACTTCGGTTGGCCAGCCTGGATTATGAAATGCAGCTGGCCTTTGTATAGCTCTCTTTGAATTTGGTCTGTGTAGCCCATAATGTGTTGTTTGTGGCTGTTCAGAGTTAATGATATGGAAGCTTCTCTGATACTGCCAGGTAGCTCCTTTGGTTCAGGGGTCACAGGCAGATGTAGATTCAGCCATTTCAAGATCTTGTCCAGTTTTAAATTTTGAGAGACAGCTATGTGCTTATCTCTGTAGATTTTTGTCATGCCCAGAAGACCTGAAGGAATATATGCCCAGAAGACCTGAAGGAATATATATCTATACCATCTGGTTCCTTTATAAACTTTTTTTTTAAATGGACTAAAGGCTTTACACTGATTGAAGCCTGACTAGCTATGGCTCTCACAAAAGGAATTTCTATCCTTCAGAAACAGTAAGAGCCTTGTTATCGCTAAAGAGGTGTTAATGCCTCTTGTGACTGCAGAATCAAATTCCAGGGAAATGCATAAATGCCCTTTACATTTCTAAGGCAAATCTCTGGAAAACAGGGATGATAGGTCTGTGAGGATAAAGGGACCCAGAAACCTGTTAAAGGTTATTAATGGATGAAACATTAACCATCTCCAGAACCCAGACCTGGAATATACATCCTTTTTCCAAAGCAAGGGGAAGAAGTGGGAATTATGTCACAGGAAATTCAAACTTCCGATGGGCAACTACCTTGCACTGGGAACCAATCGAAACTCCGATTTTGATTTGGAGACTTTGGATGGTTCCAACTATACAACCAGAATAGTTACCCAGAAAAAATTAGAAGAATTAAAACTACTTCTAACTCCTGGGTAACTATAGTACTGACCCCCTGAACCCCGCGGGAGACACCCCCCCGCCCCCGCCAGCCACCCCTCCATCCTACCCACTTAACTTACACACTGGACCTTTAAACTTACCTGCTTTACAACAGCTAGCACTGTGAAAAAGAGGGTGTGGCCTCTATCCCCCGACTCTGCTGCATTCGACTAAAGGCCCTGGGAACCTGCTGCACTACACTTTTCTCACTCAGCCCGAGCTGGAAGGTCGGGCGAGAAAGGTACAGCTGCATCCCAGTGTAAGTAAATAGGAACGGAGTGGCAATCTGACTGTGATTGCACTCCTCGGAAATTCCAGCCCCATATCTGTACTGACCGGTCCAAATTCACGTTCCAGTGTCTTGACTTGGAATCACAAATGCTCCATGGTTCGATGTTTTAATGGGCCTGAGCAATTATGTCTTCAACACTTCACCATTCATTGCCTGAATTTCTTAATCCAAATAATATGTGCATATTATATATTGGAGAAAACATTACGTTGCCTGTTTACCTATGGGCTTACTACCCTCCAATTCTCTTGGGTTAGAGATTGGAACTTTTTTAGATTGTAGGGTTTATGTTTTAAATTGGTGTCACTGTTCCTTGAGGATTCAGCTGTCTCCTCTAACTGAGAAACTATAGTTGTATTTCAGAATAGAACCTTGAACGCGTTGGGGGCAGGAAGGCAAACTAATTGATTATAAAGGTGCAAGTACCTTAGAGATCTGTATTCCTAAACAGTTTCCTCTGAGGATAATGACAAATCTTAGTTATATTTGATGGCTGAAATAATGACTTAAAACATGACTAATTAATTTTTGGAACTGATAAAAAAGCAAAATAAGCTTTATTTTGAATTCAATTGCACAAATATTACCTCAATCCGAAAGGGAATTTGGACAGGTTGAGGCCTCTAGCAATCCTGTTTGGTAACAGACTGCAAAGAAATTATACTACAGAAACCAATTGATTTGTTTCTTTCTTTTATTTATTTCCCCATGCCTTTGGACTTGAAAACTTGGTTGAAACTAGACACGCGCCATGTGGGGAAAAAGTTATTACGATGTCTCTCTTACTATTCCTTAGAATAGTACATTATTACATTGAGGTCTGATACTGGCTGATGAATCATTGAGTGAAGTTTTCAGCTTACAAAAGGATTCAAGTCTTGACAAAGTTCCAGAGTTTCGATAATCTGAAACTCCCTCTGCCAACTCTTGCTAGCCTTTCACTTCATTGGAGGAAATAACGTAATATCTCATGGGAATCTAAGAAAGCCACCCACTTGCTTTTTCTCTCACCTTTTGTGCATTTCTAATCCTGCTGCTTGTTATCTGTTGAAGTGCTCGAATGTTGGAAAAAACTCGACAGCAGCTTCAGGATGATGTTTTGAACTTGCGGACCCAGCTTCTCTCTGAACAGAAGAAACGGGAGCAACAGGAAGCAAATGCCCGACGCATGGAGAAACGCAGTATTCTACTTATCAAGGTATGTATATTGTATTATATGCCTCTGCATACAAAATTGACAAACATTCAGTTTGCCATTTTGCCTGATGTTACTGGTGTGGGGCTTTACCTTTACCGGCAGCACTGTCCCCTCTCAAGTGGCCACCATACACCTTGATATGGTTGCAACAAGTGCATGGTGGGACAAACTTTTATAGTATAATGGATTATTGGATCAAGAGCCTGAGTCTGTGCAGTCAGTTGTTTTGACAGCCAGGATGCATCCTGGTTGGTGTGCTCAGCTCTTGGCTGCACTCTCTCCCTCCCGCACAGGCACCGGCCCACTAAAGGACTACAGGAATTGCCCTCACATCAAAATGGTGGACGAAGCCAGGAGGAGCAGTCGTGGTTGCAGCAACAGTAAGGCCCAGGGCAGCTAGAGTGTTCAATATGGCAGAGAGGAAGCATGCCTCACCACTTTCACAGCTGTCCTGAACTCTTGCTCAGCATTAAAACCTCCAAACCCCTTGGGGGGGAAACAAATGAGAGTGAGAGTGAACGAGTATAAGAACCCTGAGATTGGGAGTGAGCTGGACACACAGACAGAGACAAAAACAAAAAATGCTGGAAAAACTCAGCAGGTCTGACAGCATCTGTGGAGAGAAAGACAGAGTTAATGTTTTGAGTCCTTATGACTCTTCAGAGCTCCAAAGAAGAGTCATACGACTCGAAACATTAACTCTGTCTTTCTCTCCACAGATGCTGTTAGACCTGCTGAGTATTTCTAGCATTTTTTGTTTTTGTTTCAGATTTCCAGCATCCGCAGTATTTTGCCTTACACACAGGCAGAGGCTGCATGCAGCCTCTTGCCCTCCCCGCTCATCTTCTTCCCTCCCCAAAAACCTATCCACTCACCGGTCCAGGAAAGGAGGAAAATCCAGACTGAAAGGCAACCCCTACTTTTGTATGAATTCCACCAAGGCTAGCTTGGAGTGTGTGCCACCAGAGGTGAACGCAAGGTTGGTGTTAGTTAAACCTAACTCCTTAGCTTGGCACCAGTCCCTTCACCCCCTACCTGTTGACCAGGACTTGGGGCTAAATCTGTCTCTCTAGCTCTGCTTCTTACATGTAAAGGCAAAAAAAACGTTTTATCACTTGGCTCAGCTGCTTGGCAATAGTTAATGCTTATTTTTATTCATTACCTTTTTTTTGAGTTGTCAATTTATTGCTTTGACATGGATTTTTAGCATGTTGTTTGTGTTTTCTTCCTGTCTTAACTTTTTATTTTGAAAGTCATGTTTGATGTTGTGCCAAACCAGATATCAGGCAGCTGCTGCTGGTTTCTTGTTGAAGATGAATGGTGCGGTGGGGGTTTATTTTTGCTGCAATAGAAACAGGACGTGCTGGAAATACTCAGCATGTCAGGCAGCACCTGTGCAGAGAGAAAGAGGTAAATGACCTTTAGTCAGAACTAGTGCAGAATGTGCACCTGCAGCGTTGACTCTGTTTCTCTCTCCACAAATGCTGCCTGGCATGCTGAGTATTACCAGCATTTTCTGTTCAAATTGCAGATTTCCAGCATCTGCAGTCCTTTGCTCTCTTATTATATTCTCCATGCTGGGTATTTGTAAACGTGTTTAGTTTAAGTTTAAAATGAGAAAATATTTATCACTCAATGCAAAGTGTAGTTTTTCTGTTAACAAAGCCTGCTTGTGTGGATAGAAGTAGCATATTACTGCAGGTGAATTGGTTGATGCTAATTTACTAATTGTTTTGCCATTTTTAAGCTTGGAAGTGAAATCAGGAGTCCTGCAGCAACTGAATATAACACTTCTAGTGCAAGATATTCTCATTTCTACATGGGATTGTTTTTTGCGATGCTTGTGAGGTTCAAGATTTTTTTATGTTGCTGTTGGATATTGCATAGGGCCAGGTTCAAAGAATTGGAGCGTAATGTGGATGACCAAATTGTGTGTAATTGTCTGACAAAGTACAATATATCATGTTGAAACCTGAACTTTCAGTGGGCTTTATAAATAGAGGCAAAGAGTACAAAAGTCAAGACGTTTTGCTAAACCTATATAAAACCATTCGACCCCACCGTGACTATGGTTCCCAATTCTGCGTACCCAAAGGATGTGAAAGGGAGGGTTAATGGGAAAGGATAAGAACCCAGAAACAGGAGATGCACCAGGGCCCATGATTTCTCTCCCTGGCCCTGAGTCAGAATGGGAATACTAATGGGGAAAGAATGAAAATAACAACAGGCAGCTGAAAGCTGACGATCACGCTTGTGGGCTTAAGAAGATGTTCTGCAAAATGAGCAGGCAGGGTTTGGTCTACACATTCTAGAGGAGACTTCATCATGAGCGTTGAATGCAGTGCACTGAATTGAAAAAGGTACAAGTAAATCACAGTTTTATCTGGCAAGAGTGTTTTGAGCCCAGGGTAGAGGGAAGGGAGGAGGGAAAATGGGCAGGTATTGCATCTCCTCCAATTTCATGGAAAGGTGCTGTGAAAAGGGGAGGGACTGTTGGGGTGATTGAGGAGTGGGGCCAAGGTATTGCCGAGCGATGGCCCCTTCATAATGCTGAAAGGGGAATTAGTGTTTGGTGGTGCCATAATGCTGGACATGATAGAAAATGAACTGTTGAATATGGGGGGTGGTGGTGTTGAACTTGAGGACAAGGAAAACCCTATCATTCTTCTTGGAGTGAGGGAAATGCTGAAAGAATTTTTGCAGAAAAGGAACATACTCATTGGAGGGCCCTATCAAGCACTGTGGGGGTGAATCTTTCATTGACCTAAAAGGAAGACATATTGGAAGCATTGGTATGGAAGGTGGCATTATCAGAACAGATGTGGTGGAGCCTGAGGAACTGGAAGAATGGAATATCGTTCTTCGGGTCAATGGGATGGAAGAAGCATAGTCTAGGTAGCTGTGAGTGTCACTGGGCTTAGTGAATATTGATAGCCTATCCTCAAATGGGGACAGAGAAGTTGAGAAAGGAAAAAGTTTGAGATAGATCATGTGAATGCAAAGGAAGGATTGAAATTGGAAGCAAAGTTGATGACATTTTCGAGTTCACAGCTAGAGCAGGAAACAGCACAGATACAGATATTGTTACGCTGGAAATGGAGTTAATGGAGGAGGTCCTCCTAGGATTGGATGCAAAGAAAGTTCCACATTCCACAGTAAGGCAGGTATAACTAGGATCCATTATTTATTTGTTCTCTAGCTTCCCCCACCCACCCATCCCCAACTGGAAGCCATCAGACCTTGGTGATTTGTCTACCTTTTAAATTTGAATAAATGCATGATCACAAAAGATAGGAGCAGGAGTAGACTATACGACCCATTGAGCCTGCTCTGCCATTCAATACAATCATGGCTGATCTTGGGCTTCAACACCACGTGCTTCTGCTCCTTATATCCCTTGACACCCTGAGAAACCAAAAATGTGTCTATCCCAGCCTTAAATATAGTCATTGATGGAGCATCCTCAGCCCTCTAAATTAGAGAATTCCAAAGATTTACAACTCTTTGAATGAAAGAGTTTCTCCTTGGGTCAATCCTAAATGATTGACCCAATATCCTGAGACTGTGGCCCTGTGTTCTAGATACCTCAGCCAGGGGAAACAGCCTTTGTGTCCACTATGTCAAGCCCCTTCAGAATCTTGTATTTGTGAATAAAACCAGCTGTTATTCTTCTAAGCTTCAGAGAATATAGGCCCAATTTACTCAGCCTTTCATCATTGGAGAACCCTCTCATCCCAGGGCCCAACTAGTGAACGTTCACTGTCCTGCCTCCAACCCAAGTCTGCCCTTACTTAGTTAAGGTGACCAAAACTGCACAGGTGTAGTCTTACCAAAGACCTGTACATTTGTAGCAAGACTTCTTTATTCCCGTACTCTAATCAGCTTGCAATAAAAGCCAACATGGAATTTGCCCTCCTAATTGCTTGCTGTACCTGCGTGCTTACTTTGAGTTTTTTATGTGAGCACATCTAAGCCTCTCTGAACATCAACATTTATAAATTTCACACCTATAAAAAATATTTTCCTTTTCCAATCTTACAACCAAAGTGGATAATTTCACACCATACTCCATCTGCCATCTTGTTGTCCACTCACTTAATCTATCTTTATCTCTTTGCAGCCTCTCTTTCCTCCCTACAACTCACATTTTCACCTAGCTTTGAATTGTCAGAAAACTTAGATACATGAGTCTCTGTCTCTTTGTTCATGTCATCAACATAGATCCTAAATAGCTGAGGCGGTAGCAATAATCCTTGCGGCACTCACCAGTCACGCATTTGAAAATGCCCTTTATGTCTACTCTTTGCTTCGTCTTCCACTCCCAACTCCATGAGCTCTTACATTGCAAATTGACCTGTTGTGTGGCACCTTATTGAATGTCTTTTGGAAATCCAGCTATAATAAAGTCCCATTAAACATTGCCCTGTTTTATGCTGTTGCTTTAATGTCGGTCAGTTACTGGGGCCTGAATTCCCGTTTAGCAGCGTGAGTTGTGTTTTCATTTTGCACTGGTCTCATATAGGGCTGCATGACCCAATTTGCACCATTTTGACGCTCGCTGACCCTGTCTCTTGCTGCCAACCCTCCAACTTGTGGCTTGTGCTACTTCCAGACCCACTTTCTCTCAGATCCTTTCTCTCGCCGAACCTCCAGCTCCGCGATTCTCCCATGGGGATAAGTGGTTAAGAGGCTGGTGGAGCGGCTTCGTCTTTAGTGTTCATTCAATCACAATTACTAAAACAAATTATCGCATTGCTGTTTGTGGGAACTTGCTGCACACAAATTGGTTGCCACATTTCCTATATTACAACGGTGCCTACTTGTCAAAAGTTATTTAATTGCCTGTAAAGTGTTTGGGTCATCCTGAGCTGTGTGTGTGAGAAAAATGCAAGTTTTTCTTTTTATCTATCTGAATAAAGTGAGTTGTAAGTTAGCACAAGTACAATCTGTTTCTTGACCCTGGGAGAACTGCATTATATAAATTAATTTTGTTAACAGTCGTTCATGGGATGTGGGCGTCACTGGTTAGGCCAGCCTTTGCGCCCATCCTTAATCGCCCTCGAGAAGGTGGTGAACTGCACTCACAGTGCTATTAGGAAGAGAGTTCCAGGATTTTGATCCAGCAACAGTGAAGGAACCGCAAAATAGTTCCAATTCAAGATGGTGTTTGTTTTGATGGGGAATTTGCAGATGGTGGTGTTCCCATGCATCTGCTTCCCCTGTCCTTCTAGATGGCAGAGGTCATGGGTTTGGAAGATGCTGTCGAAGGAGCCTTGGTGAGCTCTTGCAATGCATCCTTTAGATGCTACACACTACTGCCACTGTGCGTCAGTGGTGGAGGGAGTGAATGTTGAAGATGGTGGATGGAGTTGCCAATCCAGAGGAGCACTTTGTCCTGAATGGAGTCCAGTTTCTTGAACTTTGTTGGAGCTCCACTCATCCAGGCTGCACTCATCCAGGCAAGTGGAGAATGTTCCATCACACTCTCGACTTGTGCCTTGTGGATGATTGACAAACTTTGGGGAGTCTGGAAGTGAATTACTGCAGAATTCCTAGCTTCTGATATGCTCTTGTAGTGACGGTATTGATATGACTGGTCCAATTTAGTTTCTGGTCATTGATAACCATCCAGGATGTGGATAATAATTGTTGCTGATAATTAATTACACTGGCAATAATAATATTCAAAAAGGAAAATGGTCAAGGTTCCTCCTAAAGGTTTGTAATACCTGAGCAGTTCTCATCCTCAGCTTTTCATTCCAGCTGGGATGTGTAGAGTTTTAACATGAAAGACTAATAATTTGCCTTCGTATACCAAATGACAAAGTTCTTATCAAATTATTTCTTCCCACTTAATCTTTTTACAAGATGGTAATGTTATAGTATGACTGTTTCATTGGGAAAATCTTTTCTTTGTTTATTTATAATTGCCTATATGAGGGCTCTGTAGAAGATTTATCTACATTTTTATAAAATGTGCTTTGTCAGTCGTTGTAGTGGATCAATTTGAGATGTGGTACCACGGAGGACTGGAGCATGTCATTTAAGCCCAATTCTGTTTAATGCATAAATTAAAGTTTGAGATATGTGAGCATTGTTCACATGGGGCACATTTAATTTTCAGTGCCACTGAATATATTTTTAAACTCAATCCTGTTTATGTATTGAGTTAAGCTTTGAGATATGAGTATTTTAGATTAGTTGTTGTTAACTGCAACTTATATTAAACCCAATTTTTTTCACATCTGTACAGCTTTACAGGACTTTTTCCAGTGCCAGAAGAGTTCATCAGATGTAAACCTGCCTTTTCAACGCAGGAGAAAACAAATCTCCATTAGACTTTCATATTCAATGACTATAAACAACTCAAAAGACCCAACTTTTACACACATAGTTAGCTTTATATAGTTTTTCCTGAGGTGAGAAGTTTTGATTCTATTTAAAGTCTTTGGTGAAAGAAGAGCTAGAAACCTGGTATTTAAAGGAGTATTTTTGCAACAAAGATAAATGTTTTGCAGGTCTGTGCTCACTTAGATAAAGTTCCTCCTGAATAGCCACATAGTCAAGATGATTGTACTTTTAGCTTATGTAAATGAAGTACAACACTTGGCAATAAATATCATGCCAGCCAGCTTGTAATTGTTACAAGTTTTTGTTAATCCTGGATCACCAGGTAGAACTCACTAAATTCAATACCCGAAAATTCATTTTACCTATGGGGATGTTACTGGACAAGTCCGGGCATCTGAATTGCTAGTCTCGTAACATACTGAATTATACCTTACAGACAATGTCCCAGACTCCTCCATCACCATCCCAGAGATGGTGGTACAGTGGTATACAGTCAGGAGTGAATGCCCTGGGCATCCTCAGTGTTGACTCCAGGCCCCTTGAAGTCTCAAGACATCACTGTCAGGACACCAGGTTAAACCAGCAAGTAAAGCTCCTGCTGTTAAAATCTACCACCCTCCCTCAACTGGTAAATCAGTTCTTCTTTACGTTGAAAACCGCTTGAAGAGGCATAGAAGGTAGAAAAGGCATGTACTCTTGGGAGGGGACTTAAACATCCATTACAAAGTGTGGTGTGCTGGCACCACTACTGACCAAGCTGACCATGCCCTGATAGACTATCTACCAGACTTGGTCTGTGGTAGCTGGTGAGAGAACCAACAAGAGGCAAAAACCTACTTGACCTCTCCCCCATGAATGCATCTGTCCATCGCAGTGTTGACAGAAGTCACTGCAGCACAGTCCTGATGGAGACAAAGTCCCATTTTCAAACTGAGAGGATACCCTGCATTGTGTTGTGTAGCACTACTACCTTGCTAAAGGGGATAGATTCAGTGTGGACCTAGCAGCGTTGGGCACCCATGAGATGCTGTGGGCTATCAGCAGCAACAGGATTGTATTCGTTCACAATCTGTAACCTCATGGCTCAGCACTCTACCATTGCCATCAAGCCCAGGGATCAACCTGGTTCAGTGAGGACTGAGAGAAAGCATGTTATGAGCAGTACCAAATATGCCTAAAAATGAGGTTCTAACTTGGTGAAACTCCAACACAGGATAACATGCATGCTAAGTGCCAGAAGCAGCATGCTATTGACAAAGCTAAGAAATCCCACAACCATTAGATCAGAGCAAAACTCTGCAGTCCTGCTTCATGCAGCTGTGAATGATGGTGGACAGTTAAACAACTAATGGGAGGAGGCAGCTCTATAAACACCACCGTCCTCAATGATGGTGGAACCCAGCACATCAGTACAAATGACAAGGTTGAAGCATTTGTAACGATTTTAAGCCAGAAGTGCTGAGTGGCTAATCCATTTCAATCTTTCTCGGAGTTGTCCAGCATCATAGGTGCTGGTCTTCAGCCAATTTGGTTCACCCCATATGATATCAATAAATGGCTGAAGACACTGCATACAGCAAAGGCTATGGGCCCTTATCAACATCTTGGTTGTAGTACTGAAGAGTTGTGTTCTCGCGCAAGCCAAGTTGTTTGAGTACAGCTCCAGCAACAATGTGGACTTTTTTTTTCTCAAAGATATACTTTACTTATAAAATTTGTAAAAGCACATTCCAAGGAATTTCAAATTGGACATTACAGAAAGCGTGCTAAAATTCAACTTTTCTCCATACAGCATGTTGCACTCGGGTGCCACAATACAATTGCAATACATGTGATATTTACTATATGCATTCTATGTCACGCATTCAGCTCAAGGGGTTCTGTGCAGTTTCCAGCTCCACAGTATACTATGGCAGAAAGGCTTTAGATGGTAGCCTTTCCCCATTGTGCCGTTATGATGGCTGCTCCAAGCTTTTGTGCATCCCCCAGCATGTAGCCCTGCACCTTCGAATCTGGCAGTCTGCAACACTTGGGCACAGACAACTCTCCGCTGGAAGACCAACAAGAGTCGGATAGACCAATGAACATCTTTCACTGAGTTAATGATCCTTCAGCAGCAGTTGATGTTTGTCTTGGATGTGTATCCTGGAAACAGCCTGTAGAGTGTAGTCATGTGTCAGCTCTGGATGAACCTTGAGAAAAACCACTGCATCTGTTTCCACACCTCCTTTGCAAAGGCACATTCCAGAAGTAGGTGGATGATGTTATCTTCCCTGCTGCAGCTGCTTCCAGGGCAGCATGTGGTGACACTAAGGCTTAGGGTGTGCTTGAAAGAAACGTCTTGGTGCTTATTTGCAAGTTTTGGTGATGAAGCATTTTGCCAAATGACTTTAACAGTGTGCGAAGGGAACCATCCGAAAGAATCCACCATCTTTTCCCGCAGGGCCTCAAGGACATTACATGCAGACCACTGAGATAAAAACAAAAATAAAAACAAAAAACTGTGGATGCTGGAAATCCAAAACAAAAACAGAATTATCTGGAAAAACTCAGCAGGTTTGGCAGCATCGACGGAGAAGAAAAGATTTGACGTTTCGAGTCCTCATGACCCTTCAACAGAACCGAGTGGTTGTAGGGACAAGCAAGCAGTGATAGGAGCAGATAATCAAAAGATGTCACAGACAAAAGAACAAAAGAACACAGAGGCGTTGATGGTGGTGATATTATCTAAACGAATGTGCTAATTAAGAATGGATGGTAGGGCACTCAAGGTACAGCTCTAGTGGGGGTGGGGTGGAAAGGCTAGCAGGGCATAAAAGATTTAAAAACAAAAAAACTGTGGATGCTGGAAATCCAAAACAAAAACAGAATTACCTGGAAAAACTCAGCAGGTCTGGCAGCATCGGCGGAGAAGAAAAGAGTTGACGTTTCGAGTCCTCATGACCCTTCGACAGAACTTGAGTTCGAGTCGAAGAAAGAGTTGAAATATAAGCTGGTTTAAGGTGTGTGTGTGGGGGGCAGAGAGATAGAGAGAGAGAGAGAGAGAGAGAGGTGGTGGGGGGGTGGTGTGGTTGTAGGGACAAACAAGCAGTGATAGAAGCAGATCATCAAAAGATGTCAACGACAGTAGTACAATAGAACACATAGGTGTTAAAGTTAAAGTTGGTGATATTATCTAAACGAATGTGCTAATTAAGAATGGATGGTAGGGCACTCAAGGTATAGCTCTAGTGGGGGGTTTTTTTTTATTTTTATTTTTTTTTTAAATAATGGAAATAGGTGGGAAAAGGAAAATCTTTATAATTTATTGGGAAAAAAAAAGGAAGGGGGAAACAGAAAGGGGGTGGGGATGGGGGAGGGAGCTCACGACCTAAAGTTGTTGAATTCAATATTCAGTCCAGAAGGCTGTAAAGTCCCTAGTCGGAAGATGAGGTGTTGTTCCTCCAGTGTTTGCGTTGGGCTTCACTGGAACAATGCAGCAAGCCAAGGACAGACATGTGGGCAAGAGAGCAGGGTGGAGTGTTGAAATGGCAAGCGACAGGGAGGTTTGGGTCATTCTTGCGGACAGACCGCAGGTGTTCTGCAAAGCGGTGGCCCAGTTTACGTTTGGTCTCTCCAATGTAGAGGAGACCACATTGGGAGCAACGAATGCAGTAGACTAATTTGGGGGAAATGCAAGTGAAATGCTGCTTCACTTAAAAGGAGTGTTTGGGTCCTTGGACGGTGAGGAGAGAGGAAGTGAAGGGGCAGGTGTTGCATCTTTTGCGTGGGCATGGGGTGGTGCCATAGGAGGGGGTTGAGGAGTAGGGGGTGATGGAGGAGTGGACCAGGGTGTCCCGGAGGGAGCGATCCCGACGGAATGCCGATAAGGGGGGGTGAAGGGAAGATGTGTTTGGTGGTGGCATCATGCTGGAGGATCATCCTCCGCCATTTCCGCCAACTCCAGCATGATGCCACCACCAAACACATCTTCCCTTCACCCCCCTTATCGGCATTCCATAGGGATCGCTCCCTCCGGGACACCCTGGTCCACTCCTCCATCACCCCCTACTCCTCAACCCCCTCCTATGGCACCACCCCATGCCCACGCAAAAGATGCAACACCTGCCCCTTCACTTCCTCTCTCCTCACTGTCCAAGGACCCAAACACTCCTTTCAAGTGAAGCAGCATTTCACTTGCATTTCCCCCAACTTAGTCTACTGCATTCGTTGCTCCCAGTGTGGTCTCCTCTACATTGGAGAGACCAAACGTAAACTGGGCGACCGCTTTGCAGAACACCTGCGGTCTGTCCGCAAGAATGACCCAAACCTCCCTGTCGCTTGCCATTTTAACACTCCACCCTGCTCTCTTGCCCACATGTCTGTCCTTGGCTTGCTGCATTGTTCCAGTGAAGCCCAACGCAAACACTGGAGGAACAACACCTCATCTTCCAACTAGGGACTTTACAGCCTTCCGGACTGAATATTGAATTCAACAACTTTAGGTCGTAAGCTCCCTCCCCCATCCCCACCCCCTTTCTGTTTCCCCCTTCCTTTTTTTTTTCCCAATAAATTATAAAGATTTTCCTTTTCCCACCTATTTCCATTATTTTAAAAAAAAATAAAAAATAAAAATAAAAAAAAACCCCCACTAGAGCTATACCTTGAGTGCCCTACCATCCATTCTTAATTAGCACATTCGTTTAGATAATATCACCAACTTTAACTTTAACACCTATGTGTTCTATTGTACTATTGTCGTTGACATCTTTTGATGATCTGCTTCTATCACTGCTTGTTTGTCCCTACAACCACACCCACCCCCACCTCTCTCTCTCTCTCTCTCTCTATCTCTCTGCCCCCCATAAAAGATTTATCCATTTATCCAAGATGGTTCCATCCCCACCCCCTTTGTTTCTTCCCCCTTCCTTTTGTTTTTTCCAATAATTCATATAGATTTTTCTTTTCCCACCTATTTCCATTATTTTTAAATCTTTTATGCCCTGCTAGCCTTTCCACCCCACCCCCACTAGAGCTGTACCTTGAGTGCCCTACCATCCATTCTTAATTAGCACATTCGTTTAGATAATGTCACTACCTTCAAAACCTCTGTGTTCTTTTGTCTGTGACATCTTTTGATTATCTGCTCCTATCACTGCTTGCTTGTCCCTACAACCACACCCCCCCCCCATCTTAAACCAGCTTATATTTCACCCCTTTCCTAAGATTCACTCAGTTCTGTTGAAGGGTTATGACGACTCGAAACATCAACTCTTTTCTTCTCCGCCAATGCTGCCAGACCTGCTGAGTTTTTCCAGGTAATTCTGTTTTTGTTTTGGATTTCCAGCATCCACAGTTTTTTGTTTTTATATTTTTTTTATATTTTTAACACTATTCTAGTCTAACCAAATTGATAGACTATTCTAGTCTAACCAAATCTAGTCTTGCCAAATTGAATCCCCCACCATCTGGGAGATGGGAACTACCATTGTCCAAAAACTTAACAAGGCCAGGCATATTAGTACTGTGGCTATAACAGAAGATCAGCGCAGGGAATTCTGCAGTGATTAACTCGTCTCCTAACTCTTGAAGCCTGTCCATCATCTACAAGGCAGAAATCAGTGCAGTGCCAACATCTGAAGAAGCTCGACACCATCCAGGACACAGCATCCTGCTTGATCGGCAGCCCATCCACCACCTTAAAGGTTCACTCCTTCCACCATCAGTGTGCAGTGGTAGCAGTGTGTACCATCTACAATGTGAACTGTAGCAACACGCCAAGGTTCCTTCGACAGCACCTTCCAAACACACGAGCTGTACCACCTAGAAGGACAGGGGCAGCAGATGCATGGGAACACCACCACCTGCAAGTTCCCCTCCAAATTATGCACCATCCTTACTTGGAACTAAATTGCTTTTCCTTCACTGTCAACTGGGTCAAAATCCTAGAATTCCCTTCCGAATGGCACAGAGGGTGTAACAACACTAGATGGACTGCGAGGGCTCAAGAAGGGAGCTCACTCAACCATACCAAAGACATTTAAGAATGGGCAACAAATGCTGTCCTTGCTAATGATATCCAAGCCCTATGAATGCATTTTTTAAAAAAAGCATCCTGTCTTTCTTCAGAGAAGTCACAAACGTTTTTCCATGGTGTTGATGATTTTTTTCTCCAAGATTTCTAGTTTGTTTTTCAAGCATTTTTGTTGAACTGCAAGTGCTGATGACACTGAGACATTGGCTTACCTTGATTGCTAATTTTGGTGTTAATATCCGAACTAATGTGTGTACAGATTGATGTTCACATAGCTATCGGCTTCATCTGCATATGTTATTTCAGCTCCTTAACCACACTGGGCTCTCAAACGCCTCCAAGGTAGTTCTACTCCAGTCAATAATCTGTTTTATTTAAAATTAAAGTATATAGCTCTTTTTCAACTTGCACACAACCACATTTAGGCCATTCTAAATGAGGGAAAGCCCAAGGAAACTGGATGACTGGTTGAGGAAATATTTCATGTTGCTGAAAGCATGGGTTTCTGCATGACATTGACAAACCAGCTAAGCAAATGCCTTAGAAACTCCCATATCTCTCCAGTACCCAAGCGAGAAATATGTTTTATTTTTCCTTTACTAGTTTTTAAAACTTTGTTGGCTTCTTCTGTGAATTAATTGTATTTCAGAAAAAAGGGACATTTTGTCAATGCTTTTCGCCTTGCACTCATCAGGACAATTTGCAAGAATACAACGTAAGGGAAAACAAGAAATTCATACTGTATGAGACGAGAGTGCTGATAGGTGGCAAGTGGACTCTGGTTTTTAGAGGCGTTGCCATGGAGAATGCATCAGTTGATGGTGACTGGCAATTAACTGCCAAACATTTTTTTGAAATTTAAACCAGGTAGCTTGACCCTGATTAGACAAGGCATTGCCCTGAGGAATGAACCAGTGAATGGCTGTCACTTATTTTCTTTAGCTGAAACAAGAACAATGTATGTACACGTTCTTTCTGTCTGCAAAGAACAAAGCCCTGTGTATTAACATATGTAGCTTCCAGTGCATGCAAGTGCGCCACGCTGTGAGCCCGATTGACTTGATAAATTGGTTGTCAGCGTAATTCTTAACACACTGAGGATTATTTAACAAATGTTGTCCAATCACGGAATCATATCTAATGTTGGACACTGTGCTTTGAGATTTGCAAACATGGGCTAGTTGGGTACAGTCTGTACCTCGTCCATTGAGACCTATGGAAGGGGCATGCTATTTGATACAATCTGCCAATTTTTGTGATGTATAGCTACATATCTAACTGGCATTGAAATTCAAATACCACATTACTCATTTGTGGGATATGCAGAATGTGCTTTTGGCTTGATGGCAGCATCCTGTTAGTGGCAAATACCACTTGTGTTGCTACTGCATAGTAGCAGCGTGAAACAGCTAGCTTTACTTGTTGCTCAAATTTTTGCGATACCTTGCTCTTCCAGGGTAATCGGAGGTAGACTGGGCACTTTGGCACTTTTCAGGACTGAAAGTGATGGCCTTAGGCCCGTTCATGAGTTTTGTGTGATATACAGCAAGAAATGATCTGATCAGGGTAGCCATTATCCTGTAGGAAGCCTTTGATGCGCCCTATTTTAGCATCAAGTTTGCATGGTAAGCAAATGGCCTGGCTCCTATTTACAAGTTTGCCGCTAAGTCTAACCTTATAGCGCGTGGAACTATTAAAACCCCAATGTGTATGTTGACCAGTGAAGGCAGGCTTCCGGTGGACCGTGGTAGAGAACCCTCTGGCAAATTTCTCAACTAGCAATCTAACTAGGAAGGGGAGTTTGTTTGACAACTCCATTTCAAAGGTGAATTTGAGTGCAGGATGGAGCCCATTAAGACATGTAAGGAAATTAATACAGGCAGCTGCGGATTTCAATATAGCAAACGTATCATCCACATATCAAAAATATGCAATGGGTTGGGGAGGTTAGGTGTCATTCCATTGAAGACACGTTTCTCATGGAACCCAACAAAGATGTTAGCGAATGCTGGGCCTAGGGGGGTCCCATGGCAACACCATCTATTTGGGCACACATGGTATTGTTAAAATTGAACGCAGCTGCGTGAGTTGCCGAGTTCATGAGTTCAATGAATATCGATTCATGCAATGATGGTGGGTCCAGATTGCCTTGATATAGTGCTGCAGCGCGAATATTGATGGCTTCCTTAATTAGAACATTGGTGAACAGACTGGCAATGTCAAATGAGCCTTTGGACACAGTATTGCTATCAATATGCAAGCCCTGTATGGCTTTTGCAAATGTGAAGGAACCTTTCACTGTGTATGTGGAAAATTGGTGCATTCTCCATGGCAACGCATCTACCAGTCACTATTACTTGCCACTCTCTTCTCACAAAGTATAAATTTGTTGTTTTCCCTTGCATTCTTGTGAATTGTCCTGATAAGTGCAAGACTAAAAGCGTCGACAAAAGGTCTCTTTTTTTCAGCAATATTGTACTCAAGTTCGATACGGCCAAATAGCTATATATAATTATGCTTCCCAGTTTCTGCTAACTTATCTGTTTGCAAGTACTGTAATGGACTATTTGTAAAATGTCGCAAAGCCGTTGCTCGTTTTTGTTTTAAACTGGCAAGTGTCTGACCTGGTAGTAGGTTGTATTTGGTATCCTTCAGCTCATTGAAAACTACAAGCTAATTTGAAGATGACTTGGCTAATGCTGCTGCAAGGTTTAATAAGCAAGAGGATATTCCTAGATTATATTTTCAAGGTAGTATCTTGAAATACTTTTTGCACTTTAATAAAATTATTGTTCTTTTAATCTCTCAGTTATTGCTAATTCGTTTGGCACTCCAAGCTGGCCACGGCTTTCCTCCGCTTTTCTGTGATTCGTTCGTGTGTGGTGGTTGAACAGATCACCCAAGAATGTTCGATCTACTCTTCAAGTGGTTTTTCTCATTGATTTATGCAGCTCATCTTTTCCAGCATATCTCCAAGCCACACTCTGTTTCTCCTTGGGATTTGCTCTACCTGCGGCTTATGTATTTTGCTGTTTGCAACAATTGCAACAACTTTGCTTCTCTGCTTTGTCTTCCATTGGTAAGGTGTACTAAAGGGCTTATACACAGCACAGCCAGGAATTAGAAACATTATTTCATATGGTTCCTGTGAGGATGGTGCTATATCAAAGGGACAGTGCCCCATGGTTTTTCCAGTTGATTGACAGGCTATTCAGCTGTACATGGAGATTGAACTATATTTTGTACATTAAAAATGCTGAATGGGTGACAGCACATCAACTCGAGACCTTGAGTGCTCCTAGGTCAGAATTTGTCAACAAGGAAACCCATTTTAAAAGTGCCAGTGTTTAATTTTACCTGTTTCACCTATATGCAGTGCTGAGATTGATTTACAATTTTGAATTGCACAGTAGCCTTGGATTTTTCTTGAAACTTCACTTTTTCAGAATATTTAAATGTAGCAACTAAATCTCTCATGTTTTTTAAGAAGAGATACCATGTAAACACTGACATGCTGATTTCATTCCTGAACACCACTCAGGGAAATGTTGAAGAACACAAAATATAAAAATTCCAATGATTAGGTAATTTAAAAGAATACTTTTCATATTATTGAAACAACTTGTGGTCTATGCTACTGTGGATACCGTTTTGTTGACATGAAGCCTACTTGTAACTAGCTGAACCTGTCTTTCCCCATTTCTTCAGCTCATATATTTTGCCAGCCAAAGCCTTACTCTCTCAATTGGCATAGCATGGCAGTCCAAAAATTTGGCAAAGCACTCAAAACAATCTCTGGCATTATAACTTGACATTTGACGGGCTTCATATTTAACCTATGACCATCCAGTTGAGAGGAAGCTGCTTTTCCGCTTGTTCTACTGTGTCATTTGTTGGTATAAATATTTAAAACATGTGTTTTTAAAGTATTAATTGAGCGGTATCTGTTTGTTTTGTCTTTCTAAGAATGCCGCATGGATGCAAGTCTGATGATCATAAAAAAATAAAATTGGATTAATAGAAGTAAAATCTCAATATAGGTTAATGATGTCCCAAGGGTATTTGGAAGAGTTGGCATTCACAACTGATCTTTTTTCTTTTGTCTGAAATTATGCTGTGTTGGTATTTTATATAGCATGTATTAATATAGCTATTTAATTTGTCAGCCACAAAGCAGGTTGTAAAAATAAAATTAAAGGTGATGTAATTTAATTCAGAATCTTGCACAAAGACTTCAGAGTATTTAATAATCTTTGTTCTACTCTTTCACGGCATGTGGACACTGGCTAGGCCAGCATTTATTGCCCATCCCTAATTGCCCTTGAAAATGTAGTGGTGAGCTACCTTTTTGAACATGTGGTGTAAGCATACCCAAAGTGCTATTTCAGTGCAGGGAGTTCCAGAATTTTGATTCAGTGACAGTGAAGGAATGGCGATATAGTTCCAAGTCAGGATGGTATGTGGCTTGGAGGGGAACTTGCAGGTGGTGGTGTTCCCATGCATCTGCTGCCCTTGCCATTCTAGGTGGTAGAGGTTGTAGATTTGGAAGATCCTGTCAAAAGAGCCTTGGTGAGTTGCTGCAGTGCACCTTGTATATGATAAACACTACTGTTACTGTATGTCGGTGTTGGAAGGAATAAATATTTAAGATGGTGGATGGGGTGCCCATCAAACGGGCTGTTTTGTCATGGAGCTTCTTGAGTGTTGTTGGAGCAATCATCCAGGCAAGCGGAGAGTATTCCATCACACCCCTGACTTGTGCTTTGTAGATGGTGGACTGGGTTTGGGGAGTTAGGAGGTGAGTTACCCATCGCAAAATTCCTAGCCTGTGACCTGCTATTGTAGCTACAGTATTATATGGCTAGTTCAGTTCAGTTTCTGGTCAGTGGTAATCCCCGGAAGTTGATAGTGGGGGATTCAGCGATGGTAATGCCATTGAATGTCAAAGAGGGAGAAAATCAATTTTCCGTCATCCTTCCAGGAGGCAGTGACTTTTGTTGGGGACACATGTTGATATAAAGGGGTCAGCAATCTTCAAGTAGCTGTTCTCATGCATTAACTCGAACATTGACGATCTCTGACTAAGATCAATTAATGTGCAGGCTTGCCAACACGAGCCACTGGAAAGCAGTCAAGGCAGTGTTTCTTTCCCTACCACAGGCTGCCTTCAAGTTTGTCCCAATTGAGTTTGGTTAACTTAGCATAGACTTGAGATTGAACCCTAGGACCTTATTGATCTGTGTAGTGAGGTATTGCACCGTAATCCTCTAAACCAACAGAATTTCTTTTCAGGTGCTCCACTGTGGTGATTAAATAAGTAGAAATTTAGGAAGTCAGACATATTTAATTTACGATTTGGTTGTAAAATTTTGTTTGAGTCAATTTAAAGGAGTAAAAATAAAAATTATTCAGCTTGTAGCATCATTTTAATTACTTATGTAATATTCATCCACCTTCTTGGAGAAGTCGTCTCATTAAGGCCTGCAGCTACATGCCATCAAGTACCTTCTGGAACTTAACCCACAGTTGAATATTTGACACATGTGTGCTTACATAGTGCTGGTAGGTGTCCAACTGGTTCAGACGTGGTGGGGCTGTGGGCGTCTGTGATTGTGATTGTGATCCTGTCTTAATCCAACAACAACCACCTCCCTATCTGGCCTTTCTATTAAAGTTTGTAGTTCCTCCTCTTTGTGATTTCTGTAGGGAATTTTCCAATGCGATATGATGCTGAATGCTGAAGTTGCAAATTTTGACTGTTACTTGTAGTGCAGAGAAATATTTAGCTTTTTGGAAGCCAGATGCCCGTTTCAGATAGGAAGTTGAGCCATTTCTCATGGCCTTAAAATAAAGAAAAATGACCTGCAACCTACTCTTTGAGAATTTTTTTGTTCTCCTGCCAAATCCCCTTCCTCTATGCCCTCTGCGCACCCCCAGGTCAGCTCCATTCTTTTTGCTATGGTATTAAAATCTTATTTTGTAAAGGTGCCAAAAGCGATCTTATATTAAACCCTAGGCCTGTCTCAAAATCCTGCTGTCTGAATTGATACGTTTGTCCACAGCTGTGAGCTGAATTCATATTGTATAGCCTGAGCATGAGCAGTGTAACTAATTTCCCAGTTGCATCAGTACCGTCCAATTAGTGATGTAATATTTCTTGTTTTACATATGTTTTTCCTTTAGCTTCTAGCAGTTTTTGCACAAAAGTTTAATATATATTTAAAACTGCAGAAAAATTTCAAAAGCTTCACTGAAAATTCATGGTGTCTTACAAAAGCAGACTCTGTGTGAGAAGAAAATGACTTGTGATTACACACCTGTTGTTGGATTTGTTTTGTGTTTGGCAAGTGAGAGAGAAAAGGGGCCACAGGGTGACAAATGGGGAGGTGCAAGAGGCTAAAAAAGCGTCATGCATTCTTTAATTTAATAAAAAAATATGCATTGATTTTTAAAGCCAACGAATTACTTGTGTTTGATAACATTTAGAATAATAACTAATAACTAAGACGTGTGAAATGGACAGAATGAAGGGCAAACATTTTCATCATGCTAACTTGATTTAATTCTTCAAACTTTGTTTTGAAAGGGAGCAAAGCCTTTTTGAGGGGAATGGCTAGGAAAGTAAGGGAGATGGCAAAATGACTGAAGGCGAGGAGGCCTCGGGCCTCTTGTTGTCTGTCCTTGGCGGGTGAAAGGAGGAGGAAGGAGTTGGTTGCAAGTTATGATTGAGATGATTGACAAAGGAGTAAGTTGGAGAGGAGGATAAAGGGATTTGTGGTAATTGAAAATGGAGGTGGGGTAGTGATAGAAGTGAGTTTGTGCCAGGTTTGTGGAAAAGTGAACAGGTCGGAATTTAGATTGGAGCAGAGAGGCTGGGAAGAATGCATGAGGAATTGGGGTAGATGATAGGGACCAAATGTGGACCATGTTGTTGTTGAACCCCCTACCTCATAGGCAGTTGTAGGTGGCCCTTTTCCCTGCCACATACGTCATACCAACAACTATTTCTAGGAAAGAAAAAGACAGAGAAGCAAAATTTTAAGAGGAGAGATCGAGAAGGCACAACTTGAAGATCACAGAGAGAAACAAACTATTCCCCATTTTATTTTATGCAATGACAATCCTTTACTTTCTAATTGGGGTCAAGGGATAGTAAACAAGAGTGAGATCTCTTGAGTCCCTCTCCCTGCAGCTGCAGGGCACTGATGCCTGTGACAACACCCCTACCTCCTGTTCCAGCTCTGTCATTTTTATTGTGATGTTTTCCACTAAAGAAAGGAACACTGTCTTGTTCCTTTTTCCTTCCTAAGCTGAACCATCGCTGTCAGCGTGAGGATAGGACTAATTGTTTTAATCCTTGCTGAATTCAAAATTTGTTATAATAAATTAACAATTAAGACTTTGCACTAAATTCTGCAGCATATTCTTTAAAACACCCTTCAATACAATTGTCCTTGATTGATAATTGGCATTCTGTCAATCCTTCAAACAGGATTCGCATATTGTGTATTGTCTTGACGTGCAGACATTTGTTAAGTTGCCTTTTCAAGTATAACATTCTACAAAACCAACAAAAAAACATCCCAGTTCTAAAAATAATAAAGGTTATAAAAACTTGTTCCATAAAATTCACGCATTTTTTTTCAAGAAAATAACCCTGCACACCGGAGCTTGGCTAATGAAACTTGCGTCATATAGAACCATAGCTTATTAGCCAGCCACTGAATATGACAGCTTCTCCCTCGTCTCCCACCATGAGAGTGTAAAAAAGCTGTTGAATATTGCCTCAACCTTGAGATCTATTGGGCCAAACTGTGCTGGGTAGAGAGGAATATCATGTTGTCAATAAAACTGAAAGGTTGCTTACGTGTGTGTATGTTTTGTTTTACGACTTTACTATCGGAGTAAGCAAGAAAAGGGAGAATTTTAAATGTCCACATTTGAACTCAAGGGTGAGGATTATCAAGACAAGCAGGAGTTCTTTTTTTAAGGTTTACTTTGGCTCCTACCGTCTGGTCTTAAGAAAAATAAATAAAATGTTAATTTGCTTTTTTTTGGATTGAGAATAACAAGTCATGTTTTATTTCTGATTTTAATGGTTAAAAGAACTATATTAAGTTCATGGGTGGAATTTTATGGCCCCATTGTGGCAGGGGCTGGGCCCTAAAATACAGTGAGCGATTCAAAAGCCCACTGGCTTCGGCGGGACCGGAAAATCCTGCCGGCAGGAGGGGCTGTAAAATTCTGCCCCCAATTTTGCTTGGAAGACCTTTTATGTGAGTAATGAATATAGAATCTGAGTGGTGTACTGGAGGCATCAGCCATGCAGTCATGAAATAGCTTTCTGATGTGATGGGAAAAAACTACTTCTTTCTAGCTGAGTGAGCTAGGATAGGCCACAAGGCTTTTATTATTTGTATCTGTCTTATGCAGAGAGAGCAGCATTGCATAATTGAGGTTTGCTGGTGAAGCTTGCTGATTTTAACAAATTGGCCTAACTTTGTTTTGCATTTCTCGGCATTTAGCCATATTTGGCAAGATAATAATGTAAATCTTTAAGAATTGCTGCCAATGAAAACCTGTCCGACCTCCTTACGTTCCAAGTGCATCAAGCACAGTATGTTAAGAGTGCTTGTCAAAGTATGTTAATGAATTTATCATGCATTTTCAGACAATATCTGCCTCCTGGGGCACAGGTGATGCAATGATCCCTGAATCTCTGTATTGTTGGCCCCAGAAAGTGTTAAACGTGTTTCAGCTGTAGCTCAGTAGTAACTCTTTTGCTTCTGGATCAGGAAGTTGCGAGTCCAAATTCCGCTACAGAAACTTGAAAACAAACAAGGCTGCCACTAGAGTACAGAATTGAGGGAGTGCTGCACAGTCAGAGAAGTCACCTTTTGCATGAAGTGTTAAACCAAGACCTCACCTCCCTCTTCTGGGGAATAGAAAAAATCCCATAATGCTAATGGAGGCAGAACATGGATGTTCTCCCAGTGTTCTGACTGACATTCATCCATTAACCAGCAACTAAAACAAATTAAAAACAGAATTACCTGGAAAAACTCAGCAGGTCTGGCAGCATCGGCGGAGAAGAAAAGAGTTGACGTTTCGAGTCCTCATGACCCTTCGACAGAACTTGCGTTCGAGTCCAAGAAAGAGTTGAAATATAAGCTGGTTTAAGGTGTGTGTGTGGGGGGCGGAGAGATAGAGAGACAGAGAGGTGGAGGTGGGGGGGGTGTGGTTGTAGGGACAAACAAGCAGTGATAGAAGCAGATCATCAAAAGATGTCAACGACAGTAGTACAATAGAACACATAGGTGTTGAAGTTAAAGTTGGTGATATTATCTAAACGAATGTGCTAATTAAGAATGGATGGTAGGGCACTCAAGGTATAGCTCTAGTGGGGTTTTTTTTTTATATAATGGAAATAGGTGGGAAAAGGAAAATCTTTATAATTTATTGGAAAAAAAAAGGAAGGGGGAAACAGAAAGGGGGTGGGGATGGGGGAGGGAGCTCAAGACCTAAAGTTGTTGAATTCAATATTCAGTCCGGAAGGCTGTAATGTCCCTAGTTGGAAGATGAGGTGTTGTTCCTCCAGTTTGCGTTGGGCTTCACTGGAACAATGCAGCAAGCCAAGGACAGTCATGTGGGCAAGAGAGCAGGGTGGAGTGTTGAAATGGCAAGCGACAGGGAGGTTTGGGTCATTCTTGCGGACAGACCGCAGGTGTTCTGCAAAGCGGTGGCCCAGTTTACGTTTGGTCTCTCCAATGTAGAGGAGACCACATTGGGAGCAACGAATGCAGTAGAATAAGTTGGGAGAAATGCAAGTGAAATGCTGCTTCACTTGAGAGGAGTGTTTGGGTCCTTGGACGGTGAGGAGAGAGGAAGTGAAGGGGCAGGTGTTGCATTTTTTGCGTGGGCATGGGGTGGTGCCATAGGAGGGGGTTGAGGAGTAGGGGGTGATGGAGGAGTGGACCAGGGTGTCCCGGAGGGAGCGATCCCTACGGAATGCCGATAAGGGGGGGGTGAAGGGAAGATGTGTTTGGTGGTGGCATCGTGCTGGAGTTGGCGGAAATGGCGGAGGATGATCCTTTGAATGCGGAGGCTGGTGGGGTGATAAGTGAGGACAAGGGGGACCCTATCATGTTTCTGGGAGGGAGGAGAAGGTGTGAGGGCGGATGCGCGGGAGATGGGCCGGACACGGTTGAGGGCCCTGTCAACGACCGTGGGTGGAAAACCTCGGTTAAGGAAGAAGGAGGACATGTCAGAGGAACTGTTTTTGAATGTAGCATCATCGGAACAGATGCGACGGAGGCGAAGGAACTGAGAGAATGGGATGGAGTCCTTACAGGAAGCGGGGTGTGAGGAGCTGTAGTCGAGATAGCTGTGGGAGTCGGTGGGTTTGTAATGGATATTGGTGGACAGTCTATCACCAGAGATTGAGACAGAGAGGTCAAGGAAGGGAAGGGAAGTGTCAGAGATGGACCACGTGAAAATGATGGAGGGGTGGAGATTGGAAGCAAAATTAATAAATTTTTCCAAGTCCTGACGAGAGCATGAAGCGGCACCGATCATCGATGTACCGGAGAAAGAGTTGTGGAAGGGGGCGGGAGTAGGACTGGAACAAGGAATGTTCCACATACCCCATAAAGAGACAGGCATAGCTGGGGCCCATGCGGGTACCCATAGCCACACCTTTTATTTGGAGGAAGTGAGAGGAATTGAAGGAGAAATTGTTCAGCATGAGAACAAGTTCAGCCAGACGGAGGAGAGTAGTAGGTGGGAAGGGACTGGACAAGGGGAGAGAGAAGGGAGTCAAGATAACGAGAAATGAGTTCTGTGGGGCAGGAGCAAGCTGAGACGATCGGTCTACCGGGGCAGTTCTGTTTGTGGATTTTGGGTAGGAGATAGAAGCGGGCCGTCCGAGGTTGGGCGACTATCAGGTTGGAAGCTGTGGGAGGGAGATCCCCAGAGGAGATGAGGTCAGTGACAGTCCTGGAAACAATGGCTTGATATTCAGTGGTGGGGTCATGGTCCAGGGAGAGGTAGGAGGAAGTGTCTGCGAGTTGACGCTCAGCCTCCGCGAGGTAGAGGTCAGTGCGCCAGACAACAACAGCACCACCCTTGTCAGCGGGTTTGATGACAATGTCAGGGTTGGACCTGAGAGAATGGAGCGCAGTAAGTTCAGAGAGAGACAAGTTAGAATGGGTGAGAGGAGCAGAAAAATGAGACGACTAATGTCGCGCCGACAGTTCTCAATGAAAAGATCGAGAGAAGGTAAGAATCCAGAGGGAGGGGTCCAGGTGGAGGGAGAATATTGGAGATGGGTAAAAGGATCCGTTGAACTAAAACAAATTATTCAGTCAATTATCTCTATTTTGTTTGTGGAACCTTGTGTGCAAATTGGCTGTTCCTGTGTTTCTGACATTACCTCAGTGACTACACTTCAAAAGTACTTTATTGTCTTTAAAATTGCTTTCAGATATCCTAAGGCCATCAAAGGCAATACATATATGCAAAATTATTCTTTCTTTAATTGGACATCTGAGCCAACTCCAATCCATTCCTTTCCCTATTTTTATGCATGTTATTTCCAGCATGAGTTATAAAATGATGTTCAAGAGCAGAAACATTGACTTTAAAAAAAAAATCTTAAGTAACTTGGTGGTATAACCCCTTTAAAAACACTGAGATTGCAGGAATTGAACCCTGGAGCCGACTGGTTGCATGAGTATTCCTCATTAGTTACTGCACTAATGAATGAAAAGAATTTCAGAACTCATTCCACATTGCTAAACTGTGTGTGTATTCTATTAAGGGGAAGGAGCATTGGAGATTCTTATTTCCACATTTAGCAGTTTACTTCAATTCCCTCAAGATTTTGATGAATTGTGATTATTTAATTTCTGAAATGCTTCATGAAGTACCTCTCCTATTCCTCTGGATAGGTTTTCCCTGCAGATTGTTCGGCCATTGGGCTTTCCTAGGGGGAGGGATGACTGCTCATAGAATCAAATAATGATTACAGTGCTGAAGGTGTCCATCCGACCTGTCGAGCCCATGCTGGTTCTCTGCAAGACTGTTAAAACCAAGCACATTTGGAATTTAAAAAAAAAATCAGTTGAATTTTGTGTTCAGTAGTGGTTTCGCCAATGAGAATAATTGACCAGAATTTAAGAAACTCATAAATTTTGGCTGTTCCTTTTTAAATCCATTTTAGTAATTGTTGGGAGTCTTTGGAATAGATTCTACCTCGCTGCTAGACTGCTGGGCTTATTTCACCAGTTAAGTGTCCCTAAGCTGTTTTAATAGAAAAAGTAAAGGATGAGACTTCAAATTTAAAAACTCTGGGAGCTTGGAAATTGCATAATGGACTGGGAATTCTGCATTCCAAACTGTAGGCAGTTCCCTAAATTTCCTTTTTCCCCTTTATTACTTAGCTGGCTGCGAAGGATACCTACATGCATGCATTACCAGCAGCTGGAACTGCAAGAAATCTGGAAGCAGGGCGTTTTAGGTGGGCACGGTGCAAGGATGAGAGAAAAAAACCTTCTGTTTGTAAATAGGTGCATGATGAGCTAATAAATGCTGCTCTATCTGATCATTATACACTGTCATTTGGGTTGGGCATCTGATATTTACGTTACTTGATTCCCTTGAACTGTTGCCTGGCAGTGCAAAGCAGAATATCCCTGTCATTTTGCCTGGGGAATAATAGCACAAATTAATTCTGCTACTTTGGTCTGTGACTTTGGTTTTTAAAGCAACTTTCCTTTTTTTTTCCTTTAAACCGAACCATTGGTTGCATTGATGCTCATTCCCAACGAACAAGCACTTGATGTTGAGATGCATACTTTTGATTTTGTATTATATTGTGTTATAAGTTCCGTAAGTCCAAGGAATACAAACTTGAAATGATTTGGCAGACAACTGGTTTAACCATCCATCATATATGACTGGACCACATAAAGCACTAACAAGTCAGACTCTTGTCTGCTAAAGCTGCTCATGATTCCTGAAATGCAGATATAACCCCAGCTTCTTTTCTCTACTGCAAAGCACCGACCTAAAACCCTCCCTGTATCCTCCACTCATCTCCATTGATGTGCACAGCACCTCTGGACTTCTTTGTCACTAAGATCAAGACCATCTGATCAGCTGTCTTTATTGTGCTCCTCCTTTCCAAGAGCCCACTGGGCCAAACCACTTCTAAAATTCTCTCCTGCCCTAGCCCTAAATCACAGAATCTCACAGTGCAGAAGAGGCCCTTCAGCCCATCGAGTCTGCACCAACATGTGAGAAACACCTGACCTACCTACCTAATCCCATTTACCAGCACTTGGCCCATAGCCTTCTCCCTCTGACAAAGCCATGCTGACTATCCCTGAACAAACCTTGTCTTTCCAAGTGGAGATAGATTCTATCCTTCAGAATTTTCTCCAATAGTCTCCCCACCTCTGACATAAGACTCACTGGCCTGTTGTTCCCTGGCTTATCTCTACAACCCTTCTTAAATAGCGGAACCACATTAGCTGTTCTCCAGCCCTCTGGCACCTCCCTCATGGCCAGAAAGGAATTAAAAATTTGGATCAGAGCCCCTGCGATCTCCTCCCTTGCCTCCCTCAGCAGTATGGGACACAAATCATCCAGACTTGGAGATTTGTTCACTTTTAAGCCTGCCAACACCTCCAATACCTTGTCACTCCCTATATCAGTTTGCTTAAGAACCTCGCAGTCTCTCTCCCCGAGTTTCATACCTTCATCCTCATTCTTTTGGGTGAAGACGGATATTAAGTATTCGTTCAGCTCTCCACCGATGTCCCCTGGCTCCACCCATAGATTGCCCCCTTGGTCCTTAATGGGCCCTACTCTTTCCCTGGTTATGCCCTTCCCATTGATATACTTATAGAATATCTTGGGATTTTCCCTACTTTTATGAGTCAGAGCTTTCTCATATCCCCTCTTTGCTCTCCTAGTTGCTTTCTTAAGCTCCACCCTGCACTTTCTGTACTCCACTAATGCCTCTGCTGATTTGCTTCCCTTGTACCTGCTAAACGCCTCTCTTTTCCAACTCATCTTGCATCTTCCTCTAATTGCACTGCTTCATGCCTTCCTCAAGCTTATCATGTTCACGAGACCCATCTTCTGCTCCATTGACCCTATTGCCCAAGCTTCCCTTCCTTCTCCCAGTGCCAGCTGATATTGCTAATGGTTCTCTCTCTCTCTCTCTCTCTCTCAAGGTGTTGTTCCCATCTCCTTTAAACCCAGTGTCATCACCTCGGTCCTCCTCAGTGACATTTTACAAAATTAATTTACAGGATGCGTATGTTGGTATGTAGTCCAGCATTTATTGCCACCCCTAATTGCCCTTGAGATTGAGGTAGTGAACTACTGTCTTGAGCCGCTGCAATCCCAGTGCTGTCGGTACACCCACAAAGCTCTTTGGGAGGGAGTTCCAGGATTTGATCCAGTGATAGTGAAGGAACAGTGATATATTTCCAAGTCAGGATGGTGGGTGGCTTGGAGGGGAACACCAAGGTGGTGGTGTCCCCATGTATTTGCTGCCCTCCTTCTAGAAGATAGCAGCTGTGGGTTTGGAAGGTGCTGCCTAAGGAGCTTTAATGAGTCTCTGCAGTGCGTCTTGTAGGTGGTACACACTGCTGCCACTTTGTTGGTGGTGGAGGGAGTGAATGTTTGTGGAAGGGTGCCATTCAAATGGGCTGCTTTGTCCTGGAAGGTGTCAAGCTTCTTGAGTTTTGTTGGAGCTGGACTCATCTAGGCAAGTGGAGTGTATTCCATCATACTCCTGCCTTGTACCTTGGAGAAGGTGGACAGGCATTGGGGAGTCGGGAGGTAAGTTACTCGCTGCAGGATTCCTAGCCTCTGAACTGCTCTTGTAGCCACAATATTTATGCGGCTCGTCCAGTTCAGTTTCTGGTCAATGATAACTCCCAGGACGTGGATAGTGGGGGATTCAGCAGTGGTAATGCCATTGAATGTCAAGGGGCGATGGTTAGATTTCTCTCTGTTTGGAGATGGTTGTTGCCAGGCACTTGTGTGGCACGCATGATACTTCCCACTTATTAGCCCAAGCCTTGATATTGTCTAGGCCTTGCTGCATTTGGATATGGACTGCTTCAGTATTTGAGGAGTTGAGATTGATGATTGCTCAATGTTCAACATCAGCGAACATCCCCACTTCTGATCTTATGATGGAAAGAAGGTCATTGATAAAGCAGCTGAAGATGGCTGGGCCTAGGACACTACCCTGAGGAACTCCTGCAGTGATGTCTTGGAACTGAGATGATTGACTTCCAACAGCCACAACCATCTTCCTTTGTACTAGGTATGATTGCAGCCAGCGGTCAGTTTTCCCCCTGATTCCCATTGACTCTAGTTTTGCTTGGGCCCCTTGATGCCATAGTCAGTCAAATGCTGCCTTGATGTCAAGCGCAGTCATTATCACCTCACCTCCGGAGTTCAGCTTTTTTGTCCATTGTTGAATCAAGGCTGTAATGAGGTCAGAAACTCAGTGACCCTGATGGAATCCAAACTGAAGGTCAGTGAGCAGGTTATTGCTAACTGCTTGATAGCACTGTTGATGACCCCTTTCATCACTTTACTGATGATGGAAAGTAGACTGATGGGGCAGTAATTGGCCGGGTTGGATTTGTCCTACTTTTTGTGTACAGGACACACCTGGGTAATTTTCCACATAGCCGGGCAGATGCCATTGTTGTAGATGTACTGGAACAGCTTAGCTAGGGGCATGGCAAGTTCTGGAGCACGAGTCTTCAGTACTATTGCTGGAATATTGTCAGAGCCCATAGCCTTTGCAGTATCCAGTGCCTTCAGCCTTTTCTTGAAATCACGTGGAGTGAATTGAATTGGCTGAAGACTGGAATCTGTGATGCTGGGGACCTCTGGAGGAGGCTGAGATAGGTCTTCCACTTGACACTTTTGGCTGAAGATTGTTGTGAATGCTTCAGCCTTATCTTTTGCCCTGATGTGCTGAGCTCCTCCATCATTTGAAGGTGGGGATACTTCAGGAGCCTCATCCTCCAGTGAGTTGTTTAATTGTCCAGCACCGTTCATGACTGGATATGGCAGGACTGCAGAGTTTAGATCTGATCCATTAGTTGTGGAACTACTTAGCTCTGTCTATCAGTTGCTGCTTATGCTTTTTGGCACACAAGTAGTCTTGTGTTGTAGCTTCACCAGGTTGATACCTTTTTTAGGCATGTCTGGTACTGCTCCTGGGATGCCCTGCTGCACTCTTCATTAAACCAGGGTTGATCCCTTAGCTTGGTGGTAAAGGTGGAGTGGGGAATATGCTGGGCCATGAGGTTACAGATTGTGGGTGAGTCCAATGCGCTGATGGCCCAAAGCGCCTCATAGATGCCAGTTTTGAGTTGCTAGGTATATTCTGAATATACCCCATTTAACCCAGTTGTAGGGCTACACAACACGATGAAGGGTATCCTCAATGTGAAGACTGTATTTCGTCTCCACAACAGCGGTGCAGTGGCCACTCCTACTGATACTGCCATGGATAGATGCAGGCAGGTTGGTGAAGATGAGGTCAAGTATTTTTTTCCCTCATGTTGATTCCCTCACCAGCTGCCGCGGACCCAGTGTAGCAGCTACGTCCTTTAGGACTTGGCCAGCTCGGCCTGAGGTGGTGCAGCTGAGCCACTTTTGATGATGGACATTAAAGTTCCCCACGCTACATTCTGTGCCCTTGCCACTCTCAGTGCTTCCTTCAAGTGGCGTTCAACATGGAGGAGTACTGATTCATCAACTGCGGGAGTGCGATATGTGGTAATCAGGAGGATGTTTCCTTGCCCATGTTTGACCTGATGCAATGCGACTTCATGGGGTCTGGAGTCGATATTGAGGACTCCCAGGGCAACTCCTGCTCGAGTGTATACCACTGTGCTGCTTCCTCTGCTGGGTGTGTCCTGTGGGTGGGATGGGACATACCCAGGGATGGTGATTGTCGTGCCGGGGGCATGACCTGTAAGGCATGATTCTGTGAGTGTGACTATGTCAGGCCGTTACTTGACCAACCTGTGAGACAGCTCTCCCAATTTTGGCGTAAACCCTTAGATGTTAGTAAGGAGGACTTTGCAGGGTCTACAAGACTGAATTTGCTGTTGTCATTTCTGGTGCCTAGGTCGATGCCAGGTGGTCCTTCCGGTTTCATTCCTTTTCATTGACATTTTAGCAGTTTAATACAACTGAGTGGCTGCTAAGCCATTTTAGAAGGCACTTAAGAGTCAACCACATGACTGCGGATCTGGAATCACATGTAGGTCAGGTCAGGTGAGGCGGCAGCTTTCCTTCCCCAAAGAACATCAGTGAACTTAGTGCACAGCATTAATTTTCACATGTATGCTGGCAGCACCCTCTACCTCATCATCACCTCTCAGGACTTCTCAATTGTTGGTACATGATGGGACTGATTGTCCAACTCCCAGTATTGGATGAGTGGAAATTTCCCCTAAAAAATATTGGGAAGACTGAAGCCATTATTTTTGGTCCCAATCATAGAATGGTTACTGTACAGAAGGAGGCCATTTGGGCCATCATGTTCATGCCACTTCTTAAAGAGCAACTCGCCTAGTGCCATTCCTCCACCTTTTCCTCTATAGCCCTGTAAATTTTTTCTCTTCAGATAATTATTCAGTTCTCTTTTGAATGCCTTGATTGAATCTGCCTTCACCAACCACACTCTGACAGTGCATTCTAAATCCTAACCATTGGCTGCACGATCGAAGTTTTCCTCATTTCACTGTTGCTTTTTTTTGCCAGTCACCTTAAATTGGTGTCCTCTGGTTCTTGATCTTCCCACCGAAGGGGGCAGCTTTTCCCTCTGTACTCTGCCCTGAAGCCTCATGATTTTGAACTACTCTACCAAATCTCCTCTTAATCTTCTCTGAGAAAAACAACCCCAGCTTCTCCAATCTATCCACATAACTGAAGTTTCTCATCCTTGGGACCATTCTCGAGAATATTTCCTTTGTTCTCTCTGATGTCTTCACACCCTTCTGAAAGTGTGGTGTCCCAAACTAGACACACAACTCCATTTGGGGCTGAACCAGTGTTTTATGCAACTTCCTTGCTATTTGTACTCTACTCTATTGCTCTACTTATAAAGCCTAGGGTCCCATGCTTTAATAACCTCTTTCACAACCTACCCTGCTGCCATCAACTGATGCACATATACCCCCAGATTCCCTGCTGCACATCCTTTAGAATTGTATCCCTTATTTTGTACTATCTTCCTCTTCCTTACTGAAATGAATCACCTCACATTTCTCTCCATTAAATTTCACATATCGCTTGTCTGGAAATTCCACCAGCCTGTCTACGGCATCTTGAAGTTTATCACTACCTTCCTCACAGTTCACTGCATAGTTCTAATTTTGGTGTCTTCTACAAATTTTGAACTTAATGCCAAGTTCACCCAGGTAATTGAGATATGTTGTGAAAAGCAGGGATTCTAACATCCACGCCTGGGGAACCCCATTCTAACTAAACCTTCCTCCAGTCTGGAAAATAACCATTCACATTTTTTCCTGTCACTCAGCCAGTTTCTTATCCATGCTGTCTATGCCCCTTTTTATTCCATGGGCTCTAACTTTATGTGGCATTTTATCAAATGCCTTTTGTAAGTCCATGTGCAAGCAATTTTGTTAAACACGAAATAAAAACAGCAACTGCTGAAAATATTCAGCAGGTTCGGCAGCACCTGTGGCAAGAGAAACAGTTAATGTTTCAGGTCTGAGATATTTCATCAGAACTGGGAAAGGATAGAGATGAAGTAGATTTTGAAGAAGGGTGGATGGACTGTGGGAAGGCCTGTGATAGGATGGATGATGAGAGATTGCATGACACAAGATTTCGTCTTACAGGGCCAAAGGAGTGGTGATGGGGCAAGAAAAGAAACAAAAGATGTGCCTAGAGCAGGTGTGCTGCTGACTGCAAGCAAAAATAAGAGAAAAGCAGAAACGTGCGAAGAAAAGGAAACAAAATGGAGAAGAGATTATGATGTGAAATTGTTAAGCTCAGTGTTGAACCCAGAAGGCTGTTTAGTGCCAAATCAAAAGATGAGGTACTGTTCCTCAAGCTTATGTTGAGCTTCGTTGGAATAGTGCTGTAGGCCAAGGACAGAAATGTACATGTGAGAGCAAAGTTGAGAATTAAAATGACAGGCCACTGGAAGCTCAGGGTCATGTTTGAAGACTGAGCAGGGTGTTCCACAAAGCAGTCATTCAATCTCCATTTGGTCTCCCAAATGTAGTGGACACCACATTGTGAGCAGTGAATGCAGGAGACTAGATAGAAAGAAGTGCACGAAAATCACTGCTTCATCTGGAAATCAATGTTTGGGCCTTGGGAGGTGAGGAGAGAGTAAGTAAAAGGGAAGCTGTTCCATCTCTTGCTTTTGCAAGGAAAGGTGCTGTGGGGATGGGATGAGGCGTTAGGGGTGACTGAGGAGTGGAGCAGGGTATCATGGAAGGAACGGTGCCTTCGGAATGCTGAAAGGTACATAAAAATTAGGAGCAGGAATAGGCCACTCGGCCCCTTGAGCCTGCTCCGCCATTCAATAAGATCATGGCTGATTTGATTGTAACCTCAACTCCACATTCCCACCTACCCCTGATAACCTTTCACCCCTTGCTTATCAAGAACTCTCTTTCTCTGCCTTAAAAATATTCAAAGAGGAAGGGAAAGATGTATTTGGTGGTGGCATCATGCTGAAGATGACGCACAATGATCTGTTGAATACAGAGCCTGGTGAAAGTTGAGGTTAAGGGGGAACCCTATTGTGATTCTGGGAGGGAGGGAAAAGGGTGAGAACAGAAGAGTGGGAAATGTGATGGATATGGTCATGGGCCCTGTAAATCGTGGTGGTGGGGGTTGGCAGGGGTGCTGGAAATCTTTGCTTGAGGAAAAAAGACCTCAGAAGCAGTGTTATGGAAGGCTGCATTAACAAAGCAGACGTGATGGAGGAGGAGGAACTGGGAGAATGGAATGGAATCCTTACAGAGCGTAGAATATGAGGTAGCTGTGCGAGTCATTGGGCTTAAATTGAATATTACTTGATCGCCATTGCCAGAAATTAAGACAGAGAAGTCAAGGAACTGTTCTGGTGAAAGGCCATTGACTTTAAACATTAACTCCTTTTTTCACAGTTGCTACCAGACTGGCTGAATATTTCTAGCAGTGTTTTTTATTTAATTTTTCCAGCATTTGCAGTGTTTTGCTTTTGATTCCAATTTACCTGGACCAGCTCCATTCTCACCCATTGAAGTTGGTTCTCCCCTAATTAATTATTTTTACACTGGATTGGTCCTTGCCTTTTTCCTTTGGGAACCTATACCTTATGATTCTATGATTTTATCCTTGAATAAAAACAGAAAATGCTGGAAGAACTCAGGTCTGACAACATCTGTGGACAGAGAAACAAAGTTAACGTTTCAAGTCCGTATGATCTTTCTTCAGGTCATATGGACTTGAAAAGTTAACTCTGTTTCTCTCTCCACAGATGGGTCAGACCTGCTGAGTTTTTCCAGCGTTTTCTGTCTTTATTTCAGATTTCCAACATCTGCAGTATTTTGCTTTTATCTTAGATTCTATCCTTGATTCCTTTAGGATATCCTTTCTCTTCAGCGCTATAATGCTGCTACCCTTCCGCCTTTCTTTCCTTCTCTAGCTCTCCTGAATACATGTACCCAGGAATATTTATTGTCAAGTGCTGCACTTCTTTGAGTCAGGTCTCCGTTGTCACAGCAACAGCTATTTATGCCTGCAGAGTAGCAACCTTATTTACCACACTCCATACATTCACATGTCTGCACTATAAACCTAATTTAGACCTTATATTTTTTCTTATTCTGACCCCACCTAGCACCATATGATTTCATATTCTTGTGCTATTCATCTCCAAATTCGCTGTGCAGCTTCAGGTTCCCACGCCCTGCCAAATTAGTTTTAACCTTCTCCAATAGCACAACCAAATTGCCCCACGAGGACAGTGGTTCCAGCTCTACTTAGGTGTAACTCATCTGGCCTGCATAGGTCTTATCTCCCTCAGAACTGACCCCACTGACCGAGAAATCTAAAGCCTTCCCTCCTGCACCTTATCTTCAGCTACGCATCCATCTGCTTTTTCCTCCTATTCCTATATTCACTTGTGCATGGCATTGGGCATAATCTGGAGATTACTACCTTTGGCGTCCTGCTTACTAGTTCCTTTCCTGGATCCCTAAGATCTGCCTGGAGGACCTCATCCCTCTTTCTACCTATACCATTGTAATCAATATGGACCATGGCTGTTGGCTGTTCACCCTTCCCCTCAGAGTCCTCTGCAACTGTTAAGCTACACCCTTGATCTTGGCACCGGGAGTGGGGCGGGCATACTATACTGGATTCATGTCTGTGGCTGCAGAAATCCCTTTCTGTTCCCCTATCTATTGAATCCCCGACGCTATTGCTTTTCAATTCTCTCTCCCCCCCCCTCCGCCATTTTGCTGAGCCAGCTATGTGCCATGGATTAGGATCTGACTGCATATCCCAAAGGGTGCATCACTCATGGTACTCAGAACTGAATACTGTTTGGAGAGTAAAATGCAGTCAAGGCACTCCTGTGCTATCTGCCTGGTCCTCCTTGACTGCCTGGCGATAATCGATTCCTTCTGTGCTTGCAAACCCTTAAATAGGGTAATGACATCCCTAAATGTGCTATCCAAGAAACTCTCAACCTCTCGTCTCTGAAACCCAGAGGCTGAGTTGCTGCTTCTGACAATGTTGCCTGCACATGAGTTATCCAAACACGAGAAGCATCCTGAAATTTATACATGGAACAGGATGCGCACTCCACAGGTCCAGAAGCCCTGCCATGCCTGTATTTATTGGACTACTAAACTTAGTACCTGAATAAAGACTTACTAGTTCCTCATCAGTTCCATGCCAATCAGCTGCTTCTCCTGTACTGACATCACATTTTTGCAGAGATGTTAACTGAAATGCTTTTAGTTAACTCATTATCTAAAATCCTTAGATTTTAATTCATTGAAAAATTCAGAATTCATTCATTTTACACCTTGTATTATTTAATTTTAACTTTATCCCATCGATCTCCAACTTCGTTCCAAAACTAGTGACTTTGTCCCTCTCTCTGGCAACAGTCTGAGACTAACCTTGTTAGCAACCTTGGTGTCATATTTGACTCCAAGATAAGCTGTGGACCACGTCTTTGTGCCTTCACTAAGACCGCCTATTTACACCCCCTAACATTGCCTGACTGTCCATCTCAGCTCATCTGATGCTGAAATGCTCATTCATATCTTTGTTACTTCCAGAGTTGACTGGTCCACTGCACGCCTAGCTTGTCGACTACCCTCTACCCTCCGTAAACTTGAGGTCATCCAAAACTCTTGTGTTATGACAGATGAGAGAGAGTGAACTGTCTCCCCTCTAATCAACCTCTTCGATTGGTCATAACAAAGTTTTAAGTTTCTTTATCACAAGGATATGCCTTTTCCAAATCAGAATATATTTAACTAATTTAAGCTGTGAGCAAAAGGAGCCATCCAAACAATGTTTTCTTGAGTCAAAGAAAGAGTAAATTTATGAAACCACTAAACCCCAGAAAAATAATAAAAATGTAATGCCAAGCATTTGGCCATCATGAGGTCATTTGGACTCATGCATATACACACACGCGTGCGCATCAGAGGAGCTAGAATGCAATAAAAAAGGGTAAAAGAATATACAGTCAAGTGTCTTTTGATTGTCCTTGTGGTGTAGATTTTAAAACTTGCAGCCACCAGGTTAGCTGGTTTCTTGGGATGCGGTCAGATGTAGAAGATGTTATAATTATTCTGAGACCTTGCATCACTCGTAGGTTTCTGGTACAGTTGGCTTCTCGACCTGGGTGACACTCTTATTCCAAAATAGGGAGGGGGAGAGAGGGAGAGAGCCCTCAGCTTGCTTCCTCTGCTGAAGACTTTCTGGACATCACCTGTCACTTGCAATTTCTCTCTAGTGGCTGGCAGCCTTGCCTTGGAATACTTCACCCATTGTGTATTTCCAAGAGGTTTTGAGTGGGTCTTTCTGTGGCAGCCATTGTTTCAATATCCAGTACTTTGCATTTTTAATGTCTCTTCCCTAATTATGAGTTTTGATGGGTATCTGGTTTATAGGAAATGTCTCACTCTTCACACTCCCCTGGGGTTATTTGTTGGTATCTTCCCTTCATCTTGGAATGTGGCCTTAAATTTTTAAGCAGTTTGCTCTGTTTCAGTTCAAATTGCAAAATTTCCAGTCAGTTGAAAGTTTGAAAACCATACTTTCAAAAACAAAGGGCATATTCTCGTAACAGTTGCCCAGGTCTTAACTTGCATCAAGTCCCATTCATCTATCACCCCCTACTCATTCACTTACATTGAATCCTGGTCAAGCAATGTTTTGATTTTTAAAATTCTCAAACTTGTTTTCAAATCCTTCCCTGTTCTTGCCCCTCCCTAGTTCTGTAATCTCCTCCAGCGCCACAACCCTCTGAGGATTCTGCCGTCCTTGAGAATCCCCGATTTTAATCACTCCTCCATTGGTGGCTGCGCCTTTAGTTCCTTTGGGCCTAAGCTCTGGAATTCCTTCCCTACCCCTCGCTGCCTCTCTACCTTGCTTTTATCCTTTAAGACATTCCTTGAAACCTACGTCTTTGACCAAGCCTTTGATCATCTGACCAAAAATCCCCTTAAATGGCTCGTTGTGATATTTTGTTTTCTAATTCTCCTGTCAAGTGCCTTGGGATTTTTTTTTTTAATTACATTTGAGGCACTTCAGAAATATAAGTTGTTGCAGAGTTGTGCTATAATAAAGTGTTAGCTGGCCATCGTGTGTAAATTTCCATTGTTTTGCTTTTTCATTCAAGCCTTAATTTTTGAAAATTTATATTCTTTCTCTAATCTGTCACAATATCACCACTTGAAATTGAATTGAAGTCATTGAAATACACAAGGATAAAAAGTTAATTAATGAACATGAATAATGGGAGTATTGTGCTAAAAGATATAGGTGAGTTGACACTAATTGTCTGTGTGTTCAAAGAAAGGGAATACTGAGTTAGAATAAGCTTTCAGCTTTATAGGAAAGTAGTTGATAGTACTTTAATTTATATTATTCCAAGAGATAAAGCATTCCTGTATACACTGAATAGATTTTTCATCAAATCTTGAGCAATGCAAAATCCAGGTGGTGTAAAACAGCTTTCGTCTTATTAAATTTCTATAAACTTTTATTTCTCTACATTTTAAATAGATAGTCCTAAGCAGTAATTTTACTAAAATTTATTCAAGTTGGGAGTTCAAGGTTCAGATGGGACTCGCAAATATCTACCGTCCGTTTGTAGTATGCTGTAAAAGAGACTTTCTGTCGGCTGGTTAGAGGTTTTCAAGTGTGTAACTGGAGCCTGGAGTCACGCTGCCTCTTTGCTGTTGATATGCACCCAAACTGAAATCGATGCAAAGTGTTGCTTTGACTGTAGCCTTAGGTAAGTAAAAGAGAAAAGGAACCATAAATAAAAACACAAGATGCTGGAAAAGCTAATGTCTGGCAGCAACTGTGAAGAGTGAAACGGAAATAATGTTTCCAATCCAACATGACTCCTCTTCAGAACTGGAGAGAGGTAGAAATGTGATGGGTTTTCTGTTGAACAAGGGGGAAGGGGCAGGAGGAGCAAAAGAGGCCACCGGTAGGTTGAAGGGCAGGAGGGATTAAATGACATATGTCATGGAACACAAGACGAAGGGAGTGGTAATGATTTTTTATTTTTGAAAAATATACTTTATTCATAAAATATCTGGAAGAACATTACAAAACATTTCTAAATCGCCACAAAAAGTGCAATCAGATTCAACTTTTTATGCATGGATTACAAGGCACTTCAATACAATCAATGAATATTACAATCATTTCAATATGGAGTGGTAATCATTTTTTTTTGATGCAGAATAGGTGTTAATCGCAGAATAAAGGGTCAGCGCTGTCTGAAAGCAAAGCATGAGAACAAGCTACAGACTGGCACTAGGAGGAAAAGAAAATTAGAGAAGACAGAGTTCATTGTCATGAGGGTATAATAATTTTCATATTTTTCTGGTTTATTGTTAAGTAGATTTATAGGAGTTGTCATGAAGGTTTAATAATTTTCATAATATGCTATCTTTAATATGCTGATGAGTAAACATGGTTGGGGTCTTAGCATGTATTGTGTAAAGGGAATTTGTATTTTTAGATAAATGAAGGGGGATTTGGTTTTCAAAGGAATGGCAAATAACCAAGCAAGCAAGCTAAGGAATGTGTTTATTTTCCTCAAGGGTTACCTCCAATATATAGTGGCAACACGAGAAGATTTATATTATGAGAAAGGTAAAGTTCTAAAGTCATATGGAAACAATGGAATTTACATATTCAAAAGGGAGAAACATATATAAAGGAGAATGAGGCTGTGTCTGGAAAAGGCATTGTAAGATCTAATAGAAGTGTATGAAACCTCCAGTATTTGTGCTATCTACAGAAACCGAAGCTGGAGTGAGCCATTTTGAATTCCACTGTCCAGGGTATTGTGTTAATTTGCTGGATTTGTTTAAAATCTAAAATGTAGTTTTGGACCGTTGCCTGAAAGGTGGTATAACTGGGAGCCAGGTTAATTAGGGATTTTAGGAGTTATTATAGCAGTAAGTTGTAGTTCTATGTATGTGTTTGAAATCTTCTCTTTTGTTAATAAATATTTTAATTTAGTTTTTAAAAAAATCTTGAAGTCTTGGTGGACTTATCACTTCTGAATTCAGGGCACGCATCTCGAAGTAAATACAAATTGCAAAACCATTGTGATGGTGTGATTAAATTTCCGTCGTGGATTTGGTCCACCTGGCACACATCTGCCGCGTCATAACATTAGTGGTCTGAAGTTGTTGAGTTCAATGTTAAGTCTAGAAGGCTGTAAAGTGCCTAATTGGAAGATGAGGTCCTGTTCATTTTAGTTTGCATTGGGCTTCACTGGAACATCATATCAGGCCGAGGACAGAAATGTAAGCATGAGAGCAAGATAGTATATTGAAATAGCAGGCGACAGGAAGTTTGGGGTCATGCTTGTTGTGAACTGAGCAAAGGTGTTCTGCAAAGCGGTCACCCACCCTGCCTTTAGTCTCCCCAATCTATAGGATACCGCATTGTGAGCAGTGAATGCAGTAGACTAAATTGAAAGAAGCGCAAGTAAATTGCTGCTTCACCTGGAAGTAGTGTTTGAGGCTTGTGAAGTAAGGAGGAAGGATGTAAAGGGGCAGGTGTTGCACCTTCTTTGATTGCATGGGAAGGTGATGTGAGGAGGGGATGAAATGTTGGGGGTGATTGACGAGTGGATCAGGGTTTCATGGAGGGAACGGTCCGATTGAATACTGATGGAGAGGGGAAACTGCCCACTTCAGTGGGCTCAGGGAACCATTTCTGCCACTTTTGCCTCATGAGTACTGAATTACTTTTGGTTCAAATGTACTTCATGGGACAGGTCCAAGTATGACTTTTCGATCAAAAAAAATTAGGATGAATATTTTACATAGCAATATATGGTATGTGGAAAGTGCCAGGACTGTCAGCAGTCTCTCACTGGACTAGAAGAATAAAGTTAATTTTAACATGTTGCCATTGGAAAACTTGAGCGGCCCCCATAGGATTAATTTACCTTAATATCATTAAAACCTTTGACACTGCTGGCTGCTTTAGGGATTAACAAATGCAGACCTTGCAACAGCTTAAAGGTCAGCTTCTTCCTTGACCATGTCACATTCCATCCATTTAATTACGTGAGGTTAAGTCTGAAGGGCCCTGCCTGCAACAATCAGCTGAAGCCGTCTTTCGTGCAACAGTATGCTAACAGTATGTCTAAGGAGCCTTGGTGAGTTCCTGCAGTGCATCTTGCAGATAGTACACTCTGGATCAGGAATGTCACTTTAATTTTCTGAATCACCCCATCACAACAAATCATCTTCCTCTCTATCCATTGAACTGGATAGTCCGCATATTTTTTTTGGAACAATTTGATGACACTTTGTGCACTAATAGCATCCCACGTTTTAATGATGAAACAACACAAAACTTCAAGTGGGGCAGCACGCATATTCCACTCCTTGTGATGGTTTTTTTCCTGTCAGCCATCCACCTGTTCATTTCAGTGTGACTGTGACCCTTGAATGACTTGTTGAGGCACTGATTCAAAGGTTGATCGATGGACATTAGACCCCCTGGTTAATTACAACATTTGCAGGCGGCTCTTGATTTCATCGGCTATATGGGATCTGAAAATATCCCACACGTATAATCTGCGTCATTTAAATGGGCCTAGTCCACACATTATCGATCCATAACTTCACTCCATCCTCCTCGATCCAACCACTGCCATGAACATGCAAAAAACTCCTGCAGAGAACATGGTTTTTGGCATGGTTTCAGGTTTGAAAATTACCATAGTCTTTAATTTTGTTCATTTGGCAAGCTAGTACCACCGTGAAGCTTGTCTTCTCATGTCTTGTGGTTTTTAATAGAGATGTTTTTGAATCATTTCACTCCACCGTTTGGTTGCTCGTCATATTGAAATTCACCGGCATTTCATCCATGTTGCTCTTGTGACATAATGGGTACTTGGGTTTTTTAGCATCCATCTTATGATGAATCACTGGAAACTGGTAACTTTGGCTTTGAGGTGTTTTGGTAGTCTATGAGCGATCTTGGTTTTCTGTAACACTAGACATCTTCGTTCCATAAAGTGGTTACACCAACTAGCCATTGCTCGAGATCTTTGCTGAACTCGTGGTTTGATTTGGCCCATTTAAGTGCGTATATACGCATTGCATTTCTGGTGATGACAAAACCATTCTGACAATCTTTGAGACCTAATCTGATACGTGTTTTTCTAGATCAGGCCAGTTGCTAGTCCCTGTTCATATTTGATCCTGGCATCTTCTGGGGGGGATTCCTCCTCCTTCCATCTCGCACCCAGCTTTTCCACTGACAATGAATTCCTTCGCAGCAAAGTTATTTGATGAGTTAGTGAATATTACAACTTTTAGCTTGAAATCAGCTTCATGCTTCACTTCTGGAAGACTCATTTATCTTTGTCATTTGCTAAGTGAGGCTACTGTGTATGGGCGTGTTTTGAACTCCCGTGTATCTTTATAACATGGCTCCTTTCGCCTGCTTGATCCCTTGCGCCCAGGTACAAGGTAAGTAGAACATACATTTGTGGGACAAAAAATCGAGGCTAACTCTAATGTGAGTATAGCATGTCATAGGGGGTTGACTTATGCCGAATATATGCAATACCTGATTTCTGGTGCAGAAATGTAGCCTTATATGCTACCATCTATGATAACTGCTTACTGATATGCTCAGCAGAATTGAGTGGGCCCAAAACCAGAGCTGTGAGGCAAGTGATCGTAACTTTGCTGGTTTGAACTTAATAAAAATCTCTCTAATAATATAAGAAAAGGTATAATAAAAGAAGTACAGAAAAATGTCTTTATGTATTTGATGCCAGAGTTTGGAAACCATGCAACATTTGTCATGCACAACCTTAACCCTATCTTTCCTCCCTGTTCCCTGGGTAACCTCAGGAGGCCAGGAAGGAGCCTAAAAAAGCATGCCAGGGAGAAATCACATTTTATATCCATATTTCTGTACTCTTGTGTATTTATTTTTAGTCCTACAAGGCAACATGAGTATCTACTGTGTTGTATATTTCAATGCACAGTCTGGTAATACTATCTTTGCTGCTGATACATGTAAAAGAACAGAGGGTAGAATAAAAGAAGTACAGAAAAATGTCTTGCTTTCCAATTTTCTCTCTTTACGAGCATATGAATGTATGAGTTCGGAGGAGGAGTAGGCTACTCGGCCCTTCGAGCCTACTCCGTTATTCAATAAGATCATGGCTGATCTGACTGTAACTTGCTGCCGACCTCTAATCACCCTTCACCCCTTTGTTTGTGAAGAATCTGACTAATTCTGCCTAAGATTCAAAGACTCTGCTTCCATTGCCTTTTGAGGAAGGGAGTTCCAAAGACTTATTACCCTCTGAGAGAAAAATTTCTCCCCATCTCTTTCTTAAATGGGTGACCCCTTATTATTAAACAGTGAACACTAGTTCTAGATCCTCCCACAAGAGGAAATATCCTCTCCACATCCACCCTGTTGAGACCTTCGGGATCTTATGTTTCAATCAAGTTGTCTCTTGCTCTTTTAAACTCCAGTGGGTACAAGCCTATCCTGTCAGCCTTTCCTCATAAGATGACCTGCCCGTTCCTGGTATTAGTAAACTTTCTCTGAATTGCTTCTAATGCACTTACATTCTTCCTTAAATAAGGAGACCAATACTGTTCACAGCTGTGGTCTCACCAGTGTCCTGTACAACTGAAGCATAACCTCCCTACTTTTATATTCAATTCCCCTTGCAATAAACAATAATATTCTATGAGCTTTCCTAATTATTTGCTTTACCCGCACATTAACCTTTTGTGATTCATGCACTTGGATACCCAGAACCCTCTGAATCTCAGAGCTCTGCAATCTCGCACCATTTAGATAATACACTCAATTTTTATTCTTCCTGTCAAAAAGGACAATTTCACATTTGCCCACATTATACTCCATTTTTGCCAGATCTTTGCCCACTCGCTTAACCTATCTATGTCCCTTTGTAGCCTCCTTATGTCCTCTTCACAACTTATTATCTTTGTATCATCAGCAAATTTAGAAACCATACCTTCAGTCTCTTCATCCACGTCTTTTGTAGAAGTTGTAATAAGTTGAGGCCCCAGCACTGATCCCTGTGGCACACCACTCATTATATCCCGCCAGCCAGAAAAAGACCCATTTATGGCTACCCTCTGTTCCCTGTAAGCTAGCCAATCTTCTATCCATGCCAATGTGTTACCCCCCTTACACGATGAGCTTTTATTTTCCACACTAACCTTTGAAGTGGCACCTTATCAAATGCTTTCTGGAAATCTAAGTACAGTACATCCAACGGTTTCCCTTTATCCACAGAACACGTGACTCCTTCAAAGAACTCCAATAAATTGGTTAAATTTCCCTTTCACAAAAGCATGTTGACTCTGCCTGATTGCCTTGAATTTTCTTAAGTGCCCTGCCATGACATCTTTCATAATTAATAACTTCAAACATTTTCCCTATGACAGATGTTAAGCTAACTAACTTACTAACTAACTCGCTACCTGCTTTCTGTCTCCCTTTTTGAATCAAGGAGTTACATTTGATATTTCCCAATCCAGTGACACCTTCCCCGAATCCAGAGAATTTTGGAAAATTAAAACCAACTCCACCGACTATTTCACTAGCCACTTCTTTCAAGACCTTAGGGTGAAGTCAGTCTGAACCCGGGAATTTGTCAGCCTGCAGCTCCAACAATTTGCTAAGTACCACTTCCCTGGTGATTGTAATTTTCCTGAGTTCCTCCCTCCATTCCAATTCCTGATTTACAGCTATTCCTGGGATGTTACTTATATCCTTTATAATGAAGACTGATGCAAAATACCTGTTCAATTCATCTACCATCTCTTTATTTTCCATTATTATTCCACCAGACTCAATGCTCAATTTGTTAACTGTTATCTAAGTATCTATAGAAACTCTTATCAGTCTTTATATTTCTAGCTAGCCTTCTTTCGTGCTCTAATTTTTCCCTCCTTAGTAATCTCTTAGTTATTCTTTGCTGTCTTTTTATATTTTGTCCAATCTTCTGACCTGTCACCCGTCTTGGCACAATTATATGCTTTTTCTTTAAGTTTGTTACTGTGTTTAACGTTTTTAGTTAACCACAGATATTAGTTCTCCACTTGGAATTTTTCTTTCCCATTGGAATGTATCTATTCTGTGCATTCTGAAGCAATCCTTTAAATGTCTTCCACAGCATCTCTGTTGACCTATCCCTTAACTTCATTTGCTGGTTCACTTTAGCTCGCTCTGCTTTCATGCCCACAAAATTGCCCATATTTAAATTTAAAGTACTAGCCTTGGAATCAAATCTTCTCTCCCTCAAACTGAATGTGAAATTCAATCATATTATGATCGCTGCTAACCAGGGCGCCTTCATTATGAAGTTATCACTTTCTAACGAAGAACTTCCTGAGCTGTTTGGAGATTTTATTTAGCCCTTTTTTTTTGACTGAAAATTGAAGTATAGAAGTATATAGGTTTGGAAATACAGGGTTTATCATACAGATGATAGGGGAGATTTCTGGAAACTGTGATGTGGCCTGAAGCAGAGATGCTGAAAGAGAGAGAAAAATGCTATTTTGAACTTGGAAATGCAGAAAGAGCCTTGCGCCTCATTCACCAAACGGAGGAATAATGAAGAAGCATCTTAAGGGCTTAAGAACAGTAAGAATTATACTCACCAAGTACTTTGGACATAGAGTCAGAGGAAATCAGAAGAACTGCCAATAAGCATATTCAGGTAAAAGACCAAGAAAATCCTAATAGAAGCATGAAGTTATACACTGCATTATATGACAATGTATCAGTGGGTTTGGAGTTGGTTTCAATATGTAAGGTGTAGCTTTGTAAACTTTCATAGATGGTTTCACATCTGCTTAGGAAAGCTAAACTTGTGCATGTGGAAATTTTATAAAAAGGCGAGTCAAATATTCAAGTTGCTAGTACTAATTGTGAACCCTGCTGTTTTTCAAACTGTGCGCAATGGCAGTGCAGATGACAAGATTTGTATAGTGCTAGTTTTGACAGACGGATGTGTAATAGTCGTGTGAATAACAACGAAATGAAGAGAAAACAAACATTACTTCTTTTCCCTGACTGACTTGCAAGCTGCAATGCATTGGCATGTGCCGGGGTGAACTGTAGCGTTGTGCCTGTATATCAGTTAATTTCTAATAGAAACAGCCAATGGCTCCTCCCTCACCATCTGGCAAGATTTCACTTTAATATGCTTTGTTAAGCATTTTGTCTGCTTCAGTACCTATTTGTGCTCTCCAGGTTCCAATGAATTATTTTAAGCCCATGGTTGTCATTTTGTCTGTCTAAAAGCTATTGGACAAAATTTTTTTCTTGAAATGCAAACTGGATGAGAGGGACCATATTTCAGGATGCCAAATGCTGTCAACTGAAAATCAAGCGTTTCCATTATTCAGCTTTTTGGAGAGCTAAATTGAGCACTCAATCAAATTGAGCCTTAAATAAAGCATAATGGATAACTGCAAGTGATTATTCTCAGTTCTCTCATCGCAGGGTTCCAATAACATCATGAAGCATGAGATCTCGAACAGTTCATTATAGTTGTATGATCTCATCTGGGATTACTGTCTGAGACTCACTTCCACATATCCATTAAAAAATGATTTAGTGTCATGGTGTTGGTGATGTTTTGTTCCTGTCTGTTGCAGAACAGATGTCATGGCAGACGTTGACCAGGATGCTCCATGTCTGATGATTCATTATGCGGTCCTTTGTGAAGGATTAATGTTTGTGGCATAATTGCTGCAAAGTTATTGATTTTCAATTTTTGTGACTAGAAAGCAACATACTTGCATATTTTTGCAAAATTTGTATTTATTTAATCCGCTCTTTCTCTCCCTTCCCTTTCCCTTCTACTTCCTTTCAAGAGTGTGTTGTTTCTTGCTTCCTGCTCTTGGTCTTAGGATTTTGAAAGGAACGTGGGAATAGGAGAACAAATAGTACGTGACAAAAATCTTGCTTTTTCAAAATTTCTGTTAGTTTACCCAAGCAGGAAAGTTAGTTTATCCCAACAAACCAATCAACTACAATGTTAATGGATTTAGTACTGTGTGTGACTTGTCTTCCCTTTCCAATTCTCCAGGCATAACATATTTATTGCATCAGATAGAAAATATTCATTAGACATTGTACTGGAGGCCATTTGGACCATCATGCCTATACCAGCTGTTTCAAAGAGCAGTTCACTTAGTTCCATTTCCCTGACCTTTCCTCATACCATTTTAATTAATAAAAAAAAATTCCGTCTACTTACCTTTTTAAACCTCTTATGGATTCTCTTTCCATCTCCTTTTCCTAGTAGGACATTCAGTGTAAAATCCAATCACTCGCTTTTAAAATAAATTCTCCTAACATACCCTTGTGATCCTGTATTTTAGCTGCAGTTTGCCATACCTGATTTTTTCTGCTTACAATGGCCATTGGGATATACCAGGCAAAAATTTGTATGGACAAGCCTGCTATAGTTTACAGGTTATAAATGATATACACTCAACCAACCTAATTTTGAGAGAAGCTCAGGTCATTTGGATTCAATCGTGCTTTGGGGCCAGAAAGAGGTGAATCATGGGGCAGTGAAGAATCATGTGTTGCACATAATGCTTTTAATAAGACTCTAGTAATATTTTCAAAAATACTTTCATCAGATGATTTGCTAGCATGTTGATCGAAATCTGATGTTAGTCTTGACTTAGTGTTGACACTGTCATGTCTAATCAGAAGTTCATGAGTTCAAACCCCTTTCCAGTGTGCCTTGAGCACATAATTTAGGCTGACACCTCAATACTGAGGAAATGCTACACTGTGCTGAAGGTGGCATCATTCAGATGAGACATTAAACCAAGGCCCATCTGCCTTGGATTTAAAAGACCCCATTGACTATTCAAAGATGCAGGAGAGTTCTCCCTGGTGAGCTGGCCAGTATTTATCCCTCAGCCAAAAAAAGATGAAATCTCATTGCTGGTTTTGCCTCAATGTGTGCAAATTGGCTGCCACAATTTCTATGTTACAACAGTGACTACACTTTACAAGGCATTTAATTGGTTGTAATGTACTTTAGAATGTTCTTGGGTCTTGAAAGGTACTATTTAAATGCAAGTTCTTTGGTCTGTCTTCTCTATGACAACCACCAGAATGTTATATAACCTGATTGTTCCTGATAAAAATTATATCATGTAAAATACAACGCCTCTAATTAAAGTCAATACATTAAATTGCAGGAATAATATAGTGAATCTATCACTTAGACTGAACAGTGGAAACTGCAAAATGAATGTGTTTTCTGAAAATTTTATGGCTTGTGATCTGTGGTTTGTCTCATGGCCTAATCTATGCTGGGAAAGTTTCCTTCTACTCATGAGTAACTGGTCTGACTCAGGCAGGTTTCTTCAAAGCTACTTTATTTACACTTTATAGACTATATACGTGATGAGCCGCTAGGGAAGTATACCTCTGTTGTGTACAGACTATTAAATCTGTTCTATAGAAACTCTAGCACATGACTGTTGATGTCACTGTTACATAATAATACACATCTCTATCTCCTTACAACTATTAACCCAATATACTATGGCTAGGATTTAGATGCTTGAGTTTTAATGCTTTGATTGATCTAATAAACATCATCCATATTGTAATTTTTTTTGTATATATAGTATAAAAGAAACTTGCTTTACAGCAAAACTATGTACACATTCCGCTTCTGTCCATTCATTTGCTTTGATTCTTTTCTGAAGTTATGACGATATTTTACTCCATTCTTAATTGAATTTGATTTTCTTGCTTTCAAGGCTTAATGTACTCCATGGCTGGCATTTGAACATGTTGTGTTTTCCAAAAAAAAAATCAAAAATAAATGTTTTCTGCTTCAATTTAAGAGGAGACCTTTTGGCTTTGTGACTGCAGTACAATTTTATGATTGGGGTTAAGAAGTGATCTTTCCAAACACAATTTTGATGCATTAAGATAAAATCTCAAATGCAATTGAAATTAGAAAGAGATCTTTGCCAAGCAAGAGTTATTTATTAAGAAAGTGAAACAGAATTTTTATGTGGAAGACATGTGGTTCAACAGCTCCAGGCAGTATTTCAGAAAGCTGAACTGTGGGAAGCTTGTGTGAAAGTGAACAATTATGATAAAAACTGTACATAAAAAGCTAGTACTTGGTTATTCTACTGAACTGTCTTTGCATACGATGGAAAATAAAGCTAGAACTGAGATTAAAGGAAATTTGTAAAACATGTTAAAGTATATTTGGACGGAAGCCTTTGGTGGAACAGAATAGCAGTTTAAATGTTTAAACCATAAGATTGTATGTGTGTTTTGGGTCTTCAATTTATCTTGTGAAGTGGCACCAAGGAGAAAATAGTGACTTTTATTTGGTTTGGTTGCAGATATATTTTAATTTAAAGCTTTTTTTTAAGCAATGAAGTTAAATCCAAATGACTGTCTGAAGTAATATGCTGACCATGTATTAGAAAACTTAGACCCTTCCTTTTCTGAAATGGAACTATAACTTTGTGTAAGTAAAAGGCTGTGACTCCTGTTGGGAATCCATTTTATGTTGATCATTCATGATCATCCTGATGGTTCCTGGAGTGATAATGGTATTGTTAAACACAGGTATACAGTGACATTTTGATCAATTTAATTGAGCTGATTGTCCTTAACTAAGCTTGTCCACTATTGGTTTCAATCTGCATCAATGCTTTTTAGAAGAAAAAAAATCTCCTCTTAGACAGTGATTGCAATTTTCAACAAATCACTTTAAGACCTGTAAGTGACCTGAACTGTGGCAAAAACAAAAAGAAATATCAATGAGCACAAATGGATTTTTAATATCCTTTAGACTGCTTTTTCCCCCCTTCTCATGAAGGCAGTTATATATGAGCATAAGAACTAGGGCAGGGGTAGGCCACTCAACCCTTTGTGCCAGCTCCATCATTTAATAAGATCATGGCTGACCTCATGGGAACCACAACTCCACATTCCCACCTACCCCTGATAATCTTTCATCCCCTTGCTTACAAATAATCTAACTACCTCTGCCTTAAAAATATTTAGACTCTGTTTTCACTGCCGTTTGGGGAAGAATGTTCTAAAGACTCACGGCCCTCAGAGAAAAAATTCTGCTCATCCCTGTCTTAAATGGGCAACCCCTTATTTTTAAGTAGTGACCCCTAGTTCTGGATTCTCCCACAAGGGTAAACATCTTTTCCACATCCACCCTGTCAAGACCCCCCCAGATCTTATGTTTCAATCAAGTTGTCTCTTACTTTTCTAAAATCCAGCGGATAAAAGCCTAGCCTGTCCAACCTTTTCTCATAAGACAATGTGCCCATACCAGGTATAACTCTAGTAAACTTCCTGCTTCCTATGCATTTACATCCATCCTTAAATAAGGAGACCAATACTATACACAGTACCCCAGATGTGGTCTCACCAATGCCCTGGATAACTGAAGCATAACCTCTCTACTTTTGTATTCAATTCCCCTCACAATAAATGATAAAATTCTATTAGCCTTCCTAATTACTTGCTGTATCTTCATACTAACCTTTTGCGATTCATGCACTGGAACATCTGGATCCTTCTGTGCCTCGGAGCTCTGCGATCTCTCACTGTTAACATAATATGTTTCTTTTTTATCCTCCCTGACAAAATGGACAATTTCACATTTTCCCACATTATACTCCATTTGCCTGATCTTTGCCCACTCGCTTAACCTATTGTATCCCTTTGTTACCTCCTTTTGTCCTCTTCACAACTTATTTTCCTACCTATCTTTTGTGTAATCAGCAAATTTAGCAACCATACTTTCAGCCCTTTCATTCAAATCATGTATATAAATTATAAAAATTTGAGGCCCCAGCACTGGTCCCAGTGGGATGCCACTCGTTACACATTGCCATCCAGAAAATGACCCATTTATGTCTACCCTCTCTTTACTGTTAGATAGCCAATCTTCTATCCATGCCAATATGTTACTCCCTACACCATGAGCTTTTATTTTCCTCAATAACCTTTGACATGGCACCTTATCAAATGCTTTCTGGAAATCAAAGCTAAGTACATCCACTGGTTTCTCTTTGTCCACAGCACATGTGACTCCTTCAAAGAACTCCAATAAATTGGTTAAACATGATTTCCCTTTCACAAAACCATGTTGACTCTGTCTGATTACCTTGAACTTTCCAAGTGCCCTGCTGTAATGTCCTTAATAATAGTTTTGAATATTGTCCTGATGACAGATGTTAAACTAACTGGCATGTAATTTCCTGCTTTCTGTCTTCCTCCCCTTTTGAATAAAGGAGTTACATTATTTCCTTTATTCATTCATATATGCTAGGCCAGCATTTATTGCCCCCTCACAATTGTCCTTGTGAAGGTGGTGATGAGCTGTCTCCTTGAAACGCTGCAGTCCATGTGGTGTAGGTATACCCACAGTGCTGTTAGGGAGGGAGTTCTAGGATTTTGACCCAGCGACAGTGAAAGAATGGCGATATATTTCCAAGTCAGGGTGGTGAATGACATGGAGGGGAACTCCAGGTGGTGGTGTTCCCATGTGTCTGCTGACTTTGCCCATTAAGCTGGCAGCGGTCATGGATTTGGAAGGTGGTGTCTATGGAGCCTTGGTGAGTTAGAACAAAGAAAAGTACAGCACAGGAACAGGCCCTTCGGCCCTCCAAGCCTGCGCCAATCATATTGCCAATCAACTAAAACATTTTGCACTTCCAGGGTCCGTATCCCTGTATTCCCATCCTGTTCATGTATTTGTCAAGCTGCCTCTTAAACACCGCTATTGTACCTGCTTCCACCATCTCCCCTGGCAGCAAATTCCAGGCACTCACTACCATCTGCGTAAAAAACTTGCCCTGCACATCTCCTCTATAGTTTTCTCCTCTCACCTTAAATCTATGTCCCCTAGTAAATGACTCTTCCACCCTGGGGAAAAAAGCTTCTGACTATCTAATCTGTCCATGCCACTCATAATTTTGTAAACTTCTATCAAGTTCCTGCAGTGTATCTTACAGATGGTACACTGTGCATTGGTGGAAGAGGGAATAAATGTTTATGGATGGTGTGCCAATCACCTGGATGGTGTCAAGTTCCTTGAGTGTTGTGGGAGCTGCATTCATCCAGGCAAATGGAGAGTATTCCATCACACTTTGGGAAGGCTTTGGGGAGTCAGGAGGTGAGTTACTTGCCACAGGATTCCTAGCCTTGACTTGATCTTGTAGCCACAGTATTTATATGGCTCACCCAGTTCTGTTTCTGGTCAATGGTAACCCCCAGGATGTTGATATTGGGGGATTCAGCGATACTAAGTAATGCCATTGAATGTCAAGCTGCAATGGTTAGATTCTCTCTTCTTGGAGATAGTCGTTTCATGGCATTTCTGTGGCACAAATGTTACTTGTCAGCGCAAGCTGCATTTGGACATGGACTGCTTCAGAACCTGAGGAGTCACAAATGGTGCTGAACATTATATAGTCATCAGCAAACATCCCCACTTCTGACCTTGTGATGGAGGAAAGATCATTGATGAAGCAGCTGAAGATGGCTGGTCCTGGGACACTACCCTGAGGAACTCCTGCAATGATGTCCTGGAACTGAGATGATTGATCTCCCAACAACCACAACCATCTTCCTTTGTGCTAGGTATGACATCAACCAACTGAGAAAACATTCCCACTGAATCCCATTGACTCAAGATTAGCTAGAACTCCTTGATTTCATAGGCAGTCAAATGCTGCCTTGATGTCAAGGGCAGTCACTCTCTTCTCACCAGTGTTCAATTTTTCATTCCATGGAACCGACCCTGAATCTAGGGAATTTTGGAAAATTTAAACCAACTCATCAACTACCTCACTAGCCACTTCTTTCAAGACCCTGGGATGAAGCCCATCAGGACCCAGGGTCTTGTCAGGCTGCAGCTCCATCAGTTTATTCAGTACCACTTCCCTGGTGATTGTAACTTTCCTGAGTTCCTCCCTCCCTTCCAATTCCTGATTTACGGCTATATCTGGGACGTTACCTGTATCCTTTTGTGAAGACTGATACAAAATATCTGTTCAATTTATCTGCCATCTCTTTATTTTCCATTATTAATTCCCCAGACTCACTTTCTATAGGCCCAATGCTCACTTTGTTAATTTTTTAAAAAAAATCTGTAGAAACTCATACTATATGTTTTTATATTTCTAGCTAGCTTTCTCTCATACTCTGATTTTTCTTCCTTATCAATCTTTTAGTCATTTTTTGCCAACTTTTATATTCTGTCCAATCTTCTGACCACTCGTCTCTGCACAATTATATGTTCTTTCTTGAAGTTTGAATCTATCTTTAACTTTTGTAGTCAACCACAATGTTGGGTCCTTCCCCTGGAACTTTTCTTTCTCGTTGGAATGTACCTATTTTTTGTATTCTGAAATGCCTCCTTAAATACTTTCCACTGCATCTCTTTTGACCTATCATTAACCTAATTTTTCAGTTCATCTTAGCTATCTCTGCTTTCATGCCCTCATAGTTGCCCATATTTAAGTTTAAAATATTAGTCCTCGACCCAGTCTTCTCTCCCTCAAACTGAATTTTAAATTCTATCAGATTATGATTGCAGCTGCCTTGGGGCACCTTCAATATGAGGTCATCAATTAACCGTATCTAATTGATAACCTCATTGTGAAGGCATCCCTAGGTGTGATCATGATATGATTGAATTTTACATTCAGTTGAGGGAGAGGAGAGTGGGTCCAAGACTAGTATTTTATTGTGGAATTGCCAGGTGTTTTCTGTTGTCTTGCTCAAGAAAGCTGAGTTTCAGCAGCCTGTTTTGGAGAAACATTCCAGCTGAACTTGATGCTTCCCTCATGTCCACACATGCACTTTTCCCCAGGGGCTACAGTATAATTATCAGAAATCTGGCTTATTTCTCTCCACTATCATGACTTATAATTAGGAGCTATGAGGCTAGTGTTAGTGTCCTTAGTGCAACTGCTAAATCTATTCCAATTACCAAAGTTGAAATTTCATACTGTGTGATGAAGAATTTCTTCGCAGGAGACATGATTATGTAGATCTCCCTCTAACTAATGCTGGCTACTGGTGAAGACGAGGTCAAATGTGTTAAACCATTGTTGCAATCTGGCTAGGGACCAGTAACGTTTTGTTTAAAGTAGATCAAGTTTGAAATCTCAGTTACCCACTAGGAGATTTAAACCACAAAATTCCATAGTTTTAAACAAACAAAATAAACTTTACTAAAAAAATTAGAAAAATAAAATGATCTACAATACCTATCTTATACTCAAACATTCAGAATTAACACGGTAAATATGAATTAACAGGCAAACTGTGGTTGAACACACACTACATATTAAATGACAGATGCAACTAGGACAGATCCCATGAATTTCTCTGCAACCCACCCAGACTTTGTTAAAAGTCACAAGATCTCAGTTAAACTCTGTCTCCCTCATGAGGAACTTCAGCTCCTCACTTCTGAAGATCTCCTGAAAAGCTGCTCTGACTTGGACTACCTTGACTGCTGCTCACCTCCCCATGGTTCATTCTCCTCTCCCGAGGCTGTGTTCCACAAGATTCACAAAGCTGCAGTCCCGCCTCTAATTATTGGCATAATACCAGCTGTTTCACAGACTGCTGGCTTGGCTAAGCTGGCACTGCCCCTCTGTTTCTCTGAACTCCTGGCTGCACCAAGATTTAAATGGCTCCCAGGGTGACTTCTGAGCCCTAACCCTCTCCATCACAGAACCAGCAACCTTCTGCCACCTTCTCAGCTTCCCAGAACTTCTCCTGAGCCCTAACTGTGTTGTATGGCACCCAGGGCTTCCCTGTGAGTTGCAAACCACATGAGGGGTGGAATTTTATGGCCCCGTTGTGGCAGGGGTGGGGCCGGAAAATGAGGCAAGCCATTAAAAACTCCAATGACTTTGACGGGACTGGAAAATCCTGCCAGCAGGAGGGGCCATAAAATGCCACCTGAGATCCAAACTGCAACCCTCTCCCAACAAATGCACAGAAATTGAAACCAGAGAACCACCACCCATCTCAGTGACAATGTAGCCTTTCAAGGTTCACTGAATGCTTTTAAACTAATTTAACTCTGTTATGGCACAACCGATGGTAAATGCTGAGTTGTTCAAATCTCAAAGGGAATCTTGAAACAACTGCCTCAACTTGTTTTGCAATTTGTATGAATTTCGAGATGCGTGCCTTGAATTCAGTTGTAATAAGATCACCTTTTTATAGGTTTTATAGAACTAGATTAAACATTTATTAAGAAGAGAAATGATTTTAAACACATACATTGATCTACAAATTACTATGATAACTTCTAATTCCCCTACTTAATCAGACTCCCAGTTATACTTTCGTTAAGGCAACAGTAAGACACACAGATTTTAAAAGACCCAGGCAAAGAAACATGATATACAAAGAAACTTGTTCAGGAACCAGTCGAATTCAGAGTGAGTTTTTTTAACTTCAGTTATTTGAAAACAACAACTTGAGGCATAGATGCTGATGGCTTTTCATGCTTGTAAGCTCTTAAAAATGCCTTCCTTTACAAACTGTCTTCCCTTCTTTATACCTATCTTCCTCCTTGAATGCAAATACCTATTGTTTCACTATGTCTTTGGACTTTATCTCCTTGGTAACAAAACCTTCTCATAGCACTAAATTTTACCAGTAATCTTGGGGAAAAATAAATAAACTTGCTAAAATTCATCTGGCTGGGTGACACATTTCACCCCTCTGAAAACAATCTCATCTGGTTTATTTCAAAATGCAAATGTTCCCTTGACACCTATGTTTCTAAACTTCATCATTTTTACCTAATTAACATTTCAAACCTAACCACTCTTCTTAGATCAAAGCACCCAGACTAATTCAATTAAGTCTTACACACACACACCCGCTATTACTTTATTTTACAATAAATTCCAATAACATTGAGAATTATTGTATCTTCTTGACAGCTCTAACTCCCAAACAAAATATTTCTCAGAACTGTACTACTTTGCTGGCAGTGTTGATATCACATCTCCAGTTCTCCAACCAAGTAAGCCCACCTGCTGTTTTCTGGCTTCATCAATTCTATTCTATTCTGATTCTATTAAACAAACATGGGTAAACTTCTGAACTGCCATTTTGTTTTAGGTGTTCCAGGAACCCCTAAAGCCCACCTTTTTATTTACCATACCTTCACAACGAAAATCTTCCCAGAACCAAACATTACCTCTAAAATATTGGCATGAATCATCACACTATGTGCAATATTCATCACACCATGTGTTGCTTCTCATAGCCACTAGACTGTGTTTAGTAATAAAAACAGAACATTCTGGAAAATATCAGCAGGCCTGGTAGCATCTGTGGAGAGAGAAATAGAGGTAACATTTCGAGTCCAATCTCACTCTTCCTTAGAACTCGAGAGATAGAAATGTGATGGGTTTTTATGTTGTTGTATAAAGAGGGGAGGGACAGGTGGAGAAAAGAGGTCAGGGATAGTTTGAAGGGCAGAAGAGATCAAATGACAAAAATGTCATGGAACACAAGACAATTGGAGTGATAATGATGGTATTAAAGACTAAAGTTGTGACCAAAAATAGGTGTTAATAGCAGATTATAGGAGCCTTGGACGGTGAGGAGGGAAGAGGTAAAGGGGCAGGTGTTACACTTCCTGTGATTGCTTGGAAAGGGGATGATTTGTTGGGGGTGATAGAGGAGTGGATCAGGTATCACAGAAGGAATGGTCCCTTTGAATGCTGACAGGGGAAGTGAAGCTAAGATGCTTTTAGTGGTGACATCATGCTGGAGTTGGCAGAAATGGCAGAGGATGATCCTTTGAATACAGTGGCTGATGGGGTTGAAAGTGAGGACAAGGGGATCTCTATCATGGTCCTGGGAGGGATGGGAAGGGGTGTGGGAAGAAGTGCAGGAAATAGACAATGCAGAGGGCCATGTCAACAAGAGTGGAGTGGAATCCTTAGCTGAGGAAAAAGGAAGACATGTCAGAAGCGCCGTTGTGGAAGTTAGCATCATCAGAACAGATGCGACAGAGATAGAGAAACTGGGAGAATGGAATGGAGTCCTTGGAGGAATCAGGGTGTGAAGAGACGTGGTCGAGGTAGCTGTCGGAGTCAGTGGGCTTGTAATGAATATTGGTAGACAGTCCCCAGAAATGGAGAAGGGAAGTCAAGGACGAGAAGGGTAGTATCGAAGATGGGCCATGTGAAGGTGAAGGGGGGTTCGCAATTGGAAGCAAAATTGATGAATTTTTCTAGTTCTGGACGAGAGCAGGAAGCAGCACCCAAACAGTCATCGACGTACAGGAAAAAGTGTTGTGGGAGTGGGCCTGAGTAGGACCGGGATTGTTTAGCCTCCCTTTCAGGAAAAGCAGAGTGCTGACTGTCCTGTGTAGAGCGATTGGATGTCCATGGTGAAGATGGGGGCGGTTAGCGGCAGGAAATTGTAAATTGTCGAAATGACATAGGGCATCAGAGGAATCTCAAATGTAGGTGGTGAAAGATTGGACAAGGGGAGAGAAAATAGAATCAAGGCAGGAAGAAATGAGTTCATGGGACATGAACAGGCTGTAACTACGGGTCTACCCAGAAAGTCTTTTTTGTGGATCGTGGGAAGGAGTTCGAAGCAGGCTGTGTGGGATGGGGGACTATGAGTTTAGAGGCTGTGGAGGGAGGATCTCCAGAGGAGATGATATCAGTGATAGTCCTGGAAACAATCCTGGGTTTTGTGATGGTTATGTCACTCAGTGCTCAGCAGCCTGGAGGTACCTGTGAGCCACATTTGATGGTGGTCGTTGGAGTTCCCACCAGGTATATATCCTGCACTGCTTTGCTCAGAGTTTTTTCCAAGTAGTCAGTAAGGTGGAGAATTGATTCGTCGGTGGAGGGGTCTGGTTGGAGTAAGGTGGTATTTGGATGGAGCTTTCTTTACCCTTGTTCAGAATCAATTTTAAGGATTGCCAGGGCTGTGCCCACCCGACTTTACGCCTTTGTTGCAACTGGTGTGGCAGGATGTACCCAAGCTGGCAATGGAGGAATGTGCCATGCCTGATTAAAAAAAAACAACTAAGTAGGCTGTTTGGCAAAATTGAGGGTCATAGAATAGTCAATGTCAGCTTGGATTTAAAAAAAAACAGCAAGTTGTGGCAAATGTTTTTTTTCCAAATTGGAGGATGGTGGACAGTGGTGCTCCCTAAGGCTAGGAGCACTGTTTTTCGATACACATAAATGATATGAGAATATAAAGTAGAATTTCAAAATGTACTGGTGATACCAGACTTGGAGGAGTGATAAAGAGTGAGAATGGAACAATTCAACTGCAGCAGGACATAGACTAAGAATGGCAAACAAGTGATTAAAGGAATTTAATGTGTGAGGTGGTACATTTTGGCAGGAGGGATAGGGAGAGGAAATATAGACTTAATGGCACAATTCTAAAGAGTGTGCAGAAACAGATGGACCTTGGTATGCATGCGCATAGATATTTGAAGGTGGCAGGACATAGAGAGGGGTTAGCAAAGCATTTGGGACCTTGGACTTCATAAATGGAGCTATTGAGTACAAAAGCAGGGAAGTTATGCTGAACTTGTCTACAGCTCTCATTAGGCCACAACTGGAGTATGATGTCAGTTCTGGTCACATTTTAGGAAGGATGTGAGGGCCCTTGAGAAGGTGCAGAGGTGATTTACTAGAATGGTTCCAGGATGAAGGATTTTAGCTCTAAGGTTAGGTTGGAGAAGTTGGCATTGTTTTTGTTGGAGCAAAGGAGATTGAGAGGGGATTTGATGGAGGTGTACAAGGTTAGGACAGGTTCAGATAAAAAAAAGCTGTTCCCAATAGCTGATGTTACAAGCACCAGGGGATGTAGATTTAAAGTTTTGGGCAAGGGATGTGAAGAAATTGTGATATGTGAGGAAGAACTTTTTAATGCAGAGAGTGGTAATGACCTGGAACTCGTGGCTCACAAGGGTGGTGGAAGCGGAGACGATTAATGATTTCAAAATGAAGTTTTGTGAGGACTTGGAGAAAATAAGCTTGTTAATCTATGGGGATAAAATGGGGGAATGGTATTGATTGGATTGCTTTATGGGCAGCCAGCATACATTCGATGAGTTAAATAGCCTCCTTCTGTGCTGTAATGACTCTGAATCTATAATTATGTTGCTTGACCCGTTTGTGGGACAGATGTCTTGGACACTTCTGAGGAGGAGCAACCTGTGTCTTGTTTCAATTGGCTGACATTTCTTGTCTGTAGCCATTGTTTTACAACTAGGTCACTTCAGAGGGAGTTGAGAGCTAACCATCTATGGGTACACTGGGGTAACATGTAGGGTGATTTGGGTAGGGTGACAAATTCTCTCCCTGAAGGACATGAATGAACTACTATGCTTTTTTATGATTCTTTCTTGTGTTGGCCCAAATCACAATTCAGATTTGAGCTCTCAAAACTTCTAATTACTAGGTCTGTCTCATCACAGCGACTCTACTGTACCCTCCTAAGTTATGATTTACAGCTGTGATTTGATTAGAAGGCAATAACCTAATCCTGGGGCTCAGTTGAGTGTTATAAACCATTGTTGAAATCTCATGTTTATTGAACCTTTGATAATAGAACTGCCAAATATCAATTACTCCCTACTTAATTTCAAAATGCTTAGGAAATTGCAATTATATGCAAGAAAGCCAATCTGTGGATGCACAGCAAGTGCCTTCCTTATATATTGTACTGTCCTTTAGGGAGTGACTCAATTTAAAACACACACATTGTTGCAAATGTTGCAACAATCTATTTAAAAGTATGATTTTCTATAAATAGCTCTGATAAAATCTAGTCAGTGTTTTTGAATTACAGAACACTTGATCTTGTACTGTACAATGCCAATGGCTTCTAAAGCAGAACAAATCTGTTTTTTTCACATGCTGTTTTTCACTGTATGAAGGATCGAAAAGTTGCACTTAAAAGTGTTAGGAATTGTTTCAACCCCTTTGCTTGTTATAAGACGGTGGTAGGAGATGACAACTGGAATGTTGTGCATTGTATCAGAGTTGGAGAGATGGATTGTTGCAATGAATGAATCTGCCACAGCAATTATGGTGCTTCCTATTTAGGACGTTAATTTGCTGATATATCGTAAATATTTGCTGGCAAGTTCAACAATGGGCATTTGGGTTTGCTATCCATCTATCTGAGTTGACTTCTTCCAGCTGAAGATGGATTTTCTGGACATTGATGGGATGTGCATACTTTGTGGCAGAATGCCTAAACACATTGTTGGATGAGTTTAAGAAGGGACTAGAGTTAAAGGGTGTTCCTTACACTGAGATCCAGCAACTTTTATTAATTAACATGCTAATGGAGGAGCACCAAAAGGCCTACCCAGCACAGGGCAATTAATCAAAGAGTGCATGCTGCATAGTGCTGACCAATGAGACTGCCATCACAAAATGTATTAGCTTGCATTTTGGCTCATATTGGAGTATTGCATTACATTAGGTGATTACATGTCCTACAGTACATTTGAATCATAAATCAGCTTAATGCCACTAAATGTTGCATATTGTACTAATTTGAGTTAAAAGATAGCACTTGCCTAAGGGTTCTGCCAAGGATCTGCTGTAATGCAGTTAAACCTGTAAGGTGTATGTGATATGCAATAGAAATAATGTCTAAAACTACAGAGAGCTAGTGACTGGCATGCTGGAGGATGTTGTTCAACAGAAAGGTAAAATTGTGCAAGTGGTAGAGCACTAGCTTCTGTCTGTGAATCCCTCAAGTTGCAGGTTAGTAATGCCAGCCAAGTGGGGCAGGATGAATCACTTCCTTAAAATTTAGCACTTCCCAGTGATCACTGCAGAATGGGGGAGAAGTGGTGGGTGAAGATGGTGGAAGTGACTTAAAAATGACAAGAAATACACAATCACATCCCTGCTTCAGAGAGATAGTGAAAGGTTAAAGGCAAGTGGACTTCTAGCGTATTTATTCAGAATGGTGTAGGGAGACACCTGAGAACAGATTGCCTGTGGTTCTGCTCAGTTGGGATCTGATTGAAGTTAATGAAGTGGGCAACTAAGTGTCCTGATAATAGAAGAACATAACAGCAACAATTTGCATTTGTATAGCGCCATTAATGTAATAAAATATAGTAAGTTTCTCCCTCCCAGAAACATGATAGGGTCCCCTTTGTCCTCACTTATTACCCCACCAGCCTCCGCATTCAAAGGATCATCCTCCGCCATTTCTGCCAACTCCAGCATGATGCCACCATCAAACACATCATCCCTTCACCCCTCCCCGGCGGCATTCCGTAGGGATCGTTCCCTCCAGGACACCCTGGTCCACTTCTCCATCACCCCCTACTCCTTACCCCTCACCTATGGCACCTCCCCATGCCCACGCAAAAGATGCAACACCTGCTCCTTCACTTCCTCTCTCCTCACCGTCCAAGGGCCCAAACACTCCTTTCAAGTGAAGCAGCATTTCACTTGCATTTCCCCCAACTTAATCTACTGCATTCGTTGCTCTCAACACGGTCTCCTCTACATTGGAGAGACCAAACGTAAACTGGGCCACCGCTTTGCAGAACACCTGCGGTCTGTCCGCAAGAATGACCCAAACCTCCCTGTCGCTTGCCATTTTAACACTCCACCCTGCTCTCTTGCCCACATGTCTGTCCTTGGCTTGCTGCATTGTTCCAGTGAAGCCCAACGCAAACTGGAGGAACAGCACCTCATCTTCCGACTAGGCACTTTACAGCCTTCCGGACTGAATATTGAATTCAACAACTTTAGATCTTGAACTCCCTCCTCCATCCCCACCCCCTTTCTGTTTCTTCCCCTTTCCTTTTGTTTTTTCCAATAATTTATATAGATTTTTCTTTTCCCACCTATTTCCATTATTTTTAAATCTTTTATGCCCTGCTAGCCTTTCCACCCCACCCCCACTAGAGCTATACCTTGAGTGCCCTACCATCCATTCTTAATTAGCACATTCGTTTAGATAATATCACCACCATCAACGCCTCTGTGTTCTTTTGTCTGTGACATCTTTTGATTATCTCCTATCAGTGCTTGCTTGTCCGTACAACCACACCCCCCCACTTCTCTCTTCTCCCCCCCCCCCTCCACCTTAAACCAGCTTATATTTCACCCCTTTCCTAAGTACTCAGTTCTGTTGAAGGGTCATGAGGACTCGAAACGTCAACTATTTTCTTCTCCGCCGATGCTGCCAGACCTGCTGAGTTTTTCCAGGTAATTCTTTTTTTTTGACATTACCAACACCTTGCTTGGTCATATAAATTTGAGTTTTTCCAAACCTCGACCACCTGCATCTCATCCAACTATTAAATCCTGTTTGTTCATAAACCTTCATTGGCTCCCCGTGCCCTGGTGCATTGAATTGAGACCCTTGTCTTGTGTACAAATCTTCCTATGGCCTCGATCCAATCTATCTTTGTAGCTTCTGTGTATCTCTACACTCCAATCTTTGATCTTCTAATTCTAACCTCCTGTGTACCATCTCTCTACAATTGAAGTCAGCTATTTTGGCCCTAATCTCTGGAAGTCCCTTCCTCAATGCTCCTCCTACTCCTCTCTCTCCAATTTCAAAAGTTGCTTTCGGGCATCTTCCCTAGATATCCTTCAATGCTTGCCAAACATCTCTTTTCTGTAAAGCACCATGGAGCACTTATCATAAAGGTGTTACAAAATGCAAGCTTATTTTTTTCTATATTCTCCCTCCTGGTAGCAGTTTACTTCTGCTGTCATAAGAATTTCAGACTTTCTGTGCTCATGTTTTTGAGCTAATCAGTTTAGATGAAGGTGTCTTTCTTGGAGTAACATTGGCCTGCTTAACTAGTGAGCTCCTCATAGAACTTTCTCTTTACAAGCCTCCAATTTGTTAAACTTTGTCCTGCAGATGGTGATTTGTGTAGGGGTGTTCCATGGATCCTAGTATCTTGGCCAGGCAGTTATTCATTATATTTGTGTCTGGACAGTGAATGAAAAGTCTCCAAAGATTTGCATTTATATGGTGTTTTTCGCAAAAACCAGACATCTCAAACCACTTTACAGCCAATGAAGCACTTTTGAAGTATAATCACGATTGCAGAAGTGTACTAGCTCCTGAAACACAGCTTCAGTGTCAAATGTATATATGGTATCTATTTGTAAACCTCCATACCAAGTGATCAATGATAACTCTGTAAAATTCTGACAACTAATGGGTTCTTTACTGAAGTTCTGTTGTTCAAAGGTTTGATGCCCTGTATTTTTGGAATTATCTTGTTTGCCTCTGCTGCCACTTGTGAGCTATTTCACTCACAAAAGCAACCCCACGTGTGCAAAGTGTTTAATGGTTTTATGAATGAACATCATTAAAATCCACTGCACAGTTTCTGTTGGAGAAAGTCAAAAATTTCTTATGCTGCTCCCTTATGCAGGTTAGAGGCTTGGAACTCTGGTGAGTAATTCACCTCATGTAATTCCCCAAAGCCTGTCCACCATCTTCAAGGCACATGTTCGGAGTGTGCTGGAATACTCTTCTCTTGCCTGGATGAGTGCAGCTCCAATAACACTTGGGAAACCTGACCATCCAGGAAAAAGTACACAGATTGATTGCCCCCCCATACACCACCTTCAACATTCAACCCTTCCACCACTGACACACAGTGGCAGTAGTCTGTGTCATCTACAAGATGCACTGCAGCAACTCACCATGGCTCCTTCTATGGCACCTTCCAAACCTGTGACCTTTACTATCCAGAAGGACAAGGGCAGTAGCTACATGGGAGCACCACCAGCTTCAAGTTCCCCTCTAAGCAGCCACCACCACCCTGACTTGGAACTATGTCACTGTTTCTTCACCATCGCTGGGTCAAATTTCTGGAACTGCCTTCCTAACAGCACCAGGGGTATTCCTACAACATATAGACTGCACTTGTTCAAGAAGGTAGCTCACCACCACCTTCTCAAGGGCAATAAATGCTGCTGTAGCCAGCGACACCCACATCCCATGAATGAATAAAACAGAACTGTGGATGTGGCTTAACAGCAGCACTAAGTACAATTTCTTTTAGTTATATAGTGCAAGAGCCTTTTGTATTGAAGCTGATGGATAATGATGAGAAGTGAAGCAACCTATCTGACTGTGTAAGATCTAATAACTAGGAATGAAAAGATACAATTGTATCTCCTGATGTAGCATTTACATATGTGATAGTTTATTTTAAGTGTAGCAACATCAATCATATTGTCTTTATACTGTGTTGGTCTTTATTTATACAGCATGCTGTTAAGCTACTTTTTTCCTGCACTAAGTCAGTCATGGTTCAGTTGGTACAACACTCACCTCTGAGTCAGTTGTGGATTGTTGGTTCAAGTTCAATTCCAGCGATTTGAGCACAAAACCTAGGTTGCACACCTGTGCAGTACTTGAGGGAGTGCTGCATTATCAGAGTTGCTGTCTTTCACATGAGATGTTCAGACCCCATCTGCCCTCTGGTAGATGTGAAAGATCACACAGTACTATTTCGAAGAAAAACAGTGGAATTCTCCCTGGTGAATTGGCCCTCAACATTTGTCCCTCATTCAACATTGACTAAAAACAGACTATTTGGCCCTTACATCTAGCCCTTATAACAGCCACTGCAGTTTAAAAATATTTCATTAGCTGTAAAATGCTTTGGGATGCCTTGAGGGGGTGAAAGTTGCAATATGGTGTACAAGTCTTTTTTATGTAGTACTAGCAGGATTTTGGCAGGCTTGGATAGTTTAGTTTGATGAGTATATTGAAATTTAGTTTTTGGGTCCCCTTTACGTTCAGATCTTTCAGAGGCTACATTTCTTGCTTGACCTTTACTTAATAGAACATTTCCAGATGTTTAATTACATCTTAATGCTTGTGTGTTAAGATAGTTTTGAAGTTTAATTGATATTTTTGCCAGATCTTCCAATAAGTAACAATATGAAACAAAAACAAAAATACCTGGAAAAACTCAGCAGGTCTGACAGCATCTGTGCAGAGGAACACAGTTAATGTTTCGGGTCCGAATGAGTCTTCATCAGAACTAAGGAAAAGTAGAAAAGAGGTGAAATATAAGCTGGTTTAAGGGGGTTGGGACAAGTAGAGCTGGATAGAGGGCCAATGATAGGTGGAAATTATCAAAAGATGTCATAGACAAGAGGACAAAGGGGTGTTGATGGTGGTGATATTAGCTAAGAAATATGCTAATGGGGACATTAAGGGTGGAAAGCAGGACGAGCAAGGGACAGATAGCCATAGTGGGGGTGGGGTGGGGGGAATCAAAATAGGCTAAAAGATAGAGATAAAACAATGGATGGAAATACAATTAAAAATAATGGAAATAGGTGGGAAAAGAAAAATATATATATAAATTATTAGAAAAAGGGGGTGGGGAAGGAGGAAAGAGTTCATGATCTAAAGTTGTTGAACTCAATATTTAGTCTGGAAGGCTGTAAATTACCTAGTTGGAAGATGAGATGCTGTTCCTCCAGTTTGCATTGAGCTTCACTGGAACATTGCAGCAAGCCAAGGACAGACATGTGGGTATGAGAGCAGGGTGGTGTCTTGAAATGGCAAGCGACAGGGAGTTCTGGGTCATGCTTGCAGACAGACCGAAGGTGTTCTGTAAAGTGGTCACCCAGTCTGCTTTTGGCCTCTCCAATGTAGAGGAAACCACATTGGGAGCAGCGATTGCAATAGACTAAATTGAGGGAAGTGCAAGTGAAATGCTACTTCACTTGAAACGAGTGTTTGGGCCCTTGGTCTAAGAGGAAGGGGGTAGTAAAGGGGCAGGTGTTGCACCTTCTGCAGTTGCATGGGAAGGGTTAACAATAACAATATGAATACTGGTCATGTGGTGTGGATTGCAAAACTTGAAATTAGCTTTTTGAGAATACTTGTAATGACTTAGAGGCCGGAGCCATGGTGTAAGTAAAAGTCAGCTGAACAATTTGTTGTATTTTTGTTTCAAGCCTACTTCCTAGAAGTGAAAGAGCAATATATTTGAGTTCATTACAACAAAACAAAATCCCTTCAGAAAGTGCCCTCCTAAGCTTGTTTTCTAGAGTTAAGTGGAAGCCCATGCTCTACAGATGGAAGGCCAACATTTCAATGCTGTACTATCCCACACCATCAGATGCTTATCTTTTTGCTGAAGCTGGATATAAACCAAGAAACTTATTTGAACACTGCAATATCATAGACAGAGTCATCTTTGCTTTTCTTTTGGAGGTTACATTTGAACACAAGTTGAAGGTATAAAAGCTGCAGTTGTTGATAGGCTGTTTATTGAGCCAAAATCGGAATCCAGCTTTTATTTGCCACTGAAAATTCTTTTGCTTGGAATTATTTAGAATCTATAACACGGAGGCTATTAGGCCCAACTGATCTATGTTGTTGTTAATATTCCACACAAACCTTCTCCTACTCTTAGCTCCTTTTTCCCATCCTGTCCCTATATCTCTTTACTCGCTTTTCCATCAGGTATGCATTAAAACTCCCAATACATCAATGTTATCTGCTTCAACCACTCCATGTTCAGTGAGCTCCACTTTTTTACCTCTCTTTGCGTAGAGCCTGAGAGGGCAAGAAAGGACTGTTCTAAGAGCTATTGCAGAACTGTTAGTATGAATAATTTGAATGATACAGAAGTAGATAAATTTAAATTTCACACTCTTTTGAGGTTCTCTGATACCTACCTAGCCCATAAAGTTCACATACCTTGACATGCCTGATTTGAACTTTATTTCTCCAACTGGACCTGGGATCCTGGGATATTAAAGGAAATAGTTGCACAGGTAGTGCACGCACTGGTAGTAATCGTCCAAGAATTCTTAGATTCTGGAAAAGTCCCAGAGGATTGGAAAACAATGTAACGCCCTTATTCAAAAAGGGAGGGAGACAAAAAACAGGTAACTATAGGCCAGTTAGCTTAACATCTGTCATTGGGAAAATGTTAGTCTATTATAAAGGATGTAATAGCAGAGCATTTAGAAATGCATAATCTAATCAAGCAGAGTCAGCGTGGCTTCATGAAGGGGAAATGGTGCCTGACAAATTTATTAGAATTATTTGAGGAGATAACAAGTAAGATAGATAAAGGGGAACCAGTAGATGTAATATATTTCGATTTCCAGAAGGCGTTTGATAAGGTGCCACACATAAGGCTACTTAATAAGATAAGAGCCCATGGTGTTGGGAGTAGTATAATAGCATGGATAGAGGACTGGCTAACTAATAGAAGACAGAGAGTTAGAATGCAGGGGGCATTTTCAGGATGGCAACCTGTAACTAGTGAAGTGCCACAGGAATCAGTGGTGGGGCCACAATTATTTACAATATATATTAATGACTTAGTACATTCATTTCCCTCATCTATCGCCAAGTTTGCGGATGACACAACAATAGGTGGGAAGGCAAGTAGCAAGGATGACACAAGGAGTCTACAGAGGGATATAGACAGGTTAAGTGAGTGGGCAAAAACTTGGCAGATGGAATATAATATGGAAAAGTGTGAGGTTATGCACTTTGGCATGAAGAATAGAGAAGCTGAATATTATTTAAATGGAGAAAGACTGAAGAAAGCTGCAGCACAGAGAGATTTGGGGGTCCTCATGCATGAATCCCAAAAAGCTAGCATACAAGTTCAGCAGGTAATAGGTAAGGCAAATGGAATGTTGGCCTTTATTTCAAAGGGAATGGAGTATAAAAATAAGGAAGTCTTGCTAAAAATATACAAGGCACTAGTTAGACCACACGTAGAATACTGTGAACAATTTTGATTCCCCATATCTAAGGAAAGATATACTGACGTTGGAGGCAGTCCAGAGAAGGTTCACTAGGTTAATCCCGGGTATGGAGGGATTTTCTTATGAGGAGAGCTTGAGTAGGTTGGGCCTGTACTCATTGGAGTTTAGAAGAACGAGACGTGACCTTACTGAAACATATAAGATTCTTAGGAGGCCTGACAGGGTAGATGCTGAGAGGTTGTTTCTCCTTGCGGGGGTGAGTCTAGGATATGGGGGCATAATCTCAGAATGAGGGGTCGCCCATTTAGGACATAGATGAGGAGAAATTTCTTCTCTGAGGGTTGTTAATCTGTGGAATTCTTTACCGCAGTGGGCTATAGCGGCTGGGTCGTTAAATATATTCAAGGCTGAGATAGACATTTTTAATCAGTAGGGGAATCAAGGGTTATGGTGAAAAAGCGTGAAAGTGGAATTGAGGATTATCAGATCAGCCATGATCTCGTTGAATGGTGGAGCAGACTTGATGGTTCGAATGGACCACTTCTGCTCCTTTGTCTTATGGTCTTAACTAATTTGTTGTTAAGTTTTCTGAATAAGCACTGGTGCAAACAAACCCATATAAATAGGTCTTGTGCTTATTCACTTCTTATTAACCTGCATACATTGCTAAATGTAGTCTAGTATTCAGAGATGATCACTAGCATGAGCAGGCAGTTACATTAATGTTTTAGCAAAGATTAGGTTGCTAAACCCAGTTTATGACAACGAGCTCTGGACCCAGTATATACATTGTGCTTCTCAGGTCCTGTTATGAAAAAAGGTATGGAGTTGGGACAGTAGAGAGAATTTTTGGCTTCTCTGAGATAGATAAGAGCCTAGAAATCAAAGACTGTTCTAAAAAGATGCACTGCCCAAGTTTTTTTTAAAAATAGAAAGTATCAAATACACAGCATGTCCATCACTAATTGAAAAAAGAAGAGAAAGGTCAACATATCAGGTTAGAAGCTCCTTTGTGATGATTCCTGGTTCTGACAACTGACTAACCTGATGCATTTCTGTTCATATTAGATTTCTGCGTTTACCGTTTTTCTTTGTCTCCTTTGTGTTTATGCAGAAAGGTTCTCAAACCAGAATTATAAAGGTTCTCAAACGAGAATTATTTGTATTCTATCTGTCCTGTATCCCCTGAACATCCTGTATCCTGTATCTTAAGAACTCCTGTATGCTAGATTTTTTTTCTTTGCTGGTTGACCTACTGAGATGATTTTTGATTTTTTAATAGGTATCTGCCATGTTTCCTTTGTGCAGGAACACTGTTTTACTCAAGTTAGGACAGGGAGTCCACATGGTGTGCAGTACTTGCATACAGGGTCTTACAGCCATTTAAAAATCAATGTATTACCACAACAGTTATTCATTCCTCTCCAAAAAAATGTACTCATAATATTTTTGCATAATTATTGAATTTTTACAGCATAGAAGTGTGATTTAATCAATATCCTAAAAACAAATGAAATGGATTGGAAAGTGACCTTAACCTTAGAAAGGGACTGACAAGGATGCATTATGGACAGTTTCACACTATTTCACAAGTCAAGAATATTTAAGTATTAAATGGTTATTAATGCATAGAATTATCTTCAGAATAACAGGTTGAGATGCACCTTGTCAGGTTCGGATTGTATTATGAAATCTTAAATAGATCAAGGGCAGTTTTTGCTGCAAACTATTATTTGCATTCATTAATGAATGTTACCATTACACTGCACCCTGTGTTGATACTATGCTGAAATTTCCCTTTTGTGAGTGCCAAGGGATAGTATGCTGGAGCTGACTCTTCTTGTCCTTGTAAGCAAGTCTTAATTCCAAGAGGTTGTTTGGAATTGATTTTGCTTCACTTCGACTACAATGAACTGAAACTATTGCAAAGCATGCCCTTTATTTGTACTTCCTAAAGAAACTGTAGGTGACCCTCATTCAAGCCACTGAAATGGGCAATTGTGCTTTGGCCCTTAACAAAACACAACAGTTGTACAGAATGATAATTAATTTCAGTTTTTTTTACGTATAGTAATGTGATAAATGGCCAGGCAACCTGTTGCAGTGCCTTTGATTGAGGGGTGAATGTTGGTCAGGACTTCTGGCGTTCTCCCCTGCCCATCTTCGAATAGTTCCATAGGAACAATTAAGTTCACCTCATTAGACAGACTCAGCCTCCATTTGACTTATCTTTCTACTACTTATCTTCTGTGGTGGTTATGTGTACAGTAAAACTATACTCCCTTCAGTCACCGCCACACAGGGCATTGGTGCTGTAAGGAACATATTAGAAGTGGGAATTGCTGAACTGTGCTGTGGTTTATAAGAACATAGCAGATGTAGTCCATTCAACCGCTCAAGCCTATTCTGTCATTCAGTTAGACTTGCTGATCTTTATTGTAATTCCATTTACTTAGCTTGGCTCTTGCTTCTTGAGATAATACCGATTCAGCGTAGCACTAATTTTAAGGGTATTATACTTGTTCTGGACTGCAAACCCCCCCACCTATCCACCCACCCCCTACCCCACCAACCAACCCCAACTTCTTGACCTGTCCTTCAGTCTAAATGAAAGAGCAAATAATCAAAAGTGTGCATGTATGTACTAGGGGATTAGAATGATTATTCATTCACAGATTCCAATCAGTCAACACCAGGTTTCCCTCACCAGCAGTAGCAGTTTAGGAACCATTTGATCATTTTAGTCTATATGGAGCTATTTAACTTCAAATGCCATTCCTAACCTGATTCAGAATTTGAGGAGTTAATTGAAACTTGGGATCCATTTCATTAAATCCACACCTCTTGGGAGAAAAAAAATCTTCTAATCTCCAGTGTCATTTAAAACTTGTTAATTTTGTATCTATGTCTTCTAGCTCTGTACTTCTAGCGCAAATAGCCTGCTTTAAGTATGCATTGTTTGTTCCTTAGCATATTAAATACCTAGATCATGTCACCATCTCTTTTTCTAATCATCTCAAATAACAGCAGATTTAGGCTTGCCTGGGAACCTCAAATAATACGTTCCTTACATTAAAAAAAGGCTTGCATTCACAGGGCACCTTTTATGAGCTTAGGACACCCCAGGCTGTGCTACAGCCAATTATGTACCTTTGAAGTGCCCTCACATTTCTAATGTTAGAAAAACAATAACCAGTTTGTTCACAGAAAGCTCTGACAAGCAAATATGATTATGATCAAATAACAACTTGTTTTTGTGATGTTAATTTGAGAGATAAATATTGGCCAGCACACTGCGGAAACTTGGGTGTTGACGCAGATTTCTGTGCTCTTGTTTCTGAGTCGGGACTCAAACCCACAATCTCTGACTCTGAGGCAAGAGTGCTACCATCTGAACCACAGCTGACACAGCAGTGACTATACTTCAAAAATACTCTCATTGTCTGCAAAGCACTTTGGGACACCCTGTGATTATGAAAGTCATTAGAAAAGAAGCTTTTCTTTTGTAGAACAGTGGAGATTGGGAAGAACCAAGGTTTAAACTGTAGTCTATTCTGAGTTAGCATTACAATTAAGGCCCCCCCCCCCCCTCCATTTGCCTGAGTTGGTTTACAGTCATCAAATATTTATGGAATTATAATGTTCGATGCCTAAAACACCCTAAAACGTGTTGGAAAGTCCTGTGCTCTTATGTAATATTAAAAAAACTTTGCATTTATATAGCACTTTGAACATAATTCCAGAGTTTAGGGTCTTTGCAGCTGAAGGTATGGCCATCAATGGTGGAACAATCAATTGGGGTGCAAAGAGGCCTAAATTGGTGGAATGCGGAGATCTGAGGAGATTGTATAGCTGGAGGAGAGATAGGGAAGAGTTGAAAACAAGGATGAGAATTTTAAAATTAACACGCTGCTTGACTGGGGGCCAATGTTGATCAGTTAGAGCAAGGGAGATGGATGAGCAGGACTTGGTCCGAGTTAGAATATGGGCAGAAGAGTTTTGAATGACCCCGAGTTTGTGGAGCGTGTAACATGGGAGGCTGACCATGCATGCATTGGAATAATTGAGTCTATATTTAACAAAGGTAAGGATGAGGGTTTCTTTAGCAGATAAGCTGAGGCAAATATGGAGTCGGACAATGTTATAGATGTGGAAAAAGGCAATCTTGGTGCAGCATCAGATATAAAGCCCAGATAGCTAATAGTCTGGTTCAGCCTCAGACAGTTGCCAGGGAGATAATGGAGCAGGTAACAAGGGAATAGAGTTATGACAAGGACTAAAAGCAGTGGATTCTGTCTTCCCAGAATTTATATGGAGGAATTATCTAGTAATTGATGTTGGACAAATGTTCTGACAAGTTGGAGACAGTGGGGGGATCAAGAGAGGTGGTGTTGAAGTAGAGCTGGGTATGATCAGTGTACATATGAAAGCTAAAATAGAATTTGATGTGCTCATTGACAGTAAATTAGAAATGCTTATAGTTCGCAATCGTGTACAAATCTCTTCCTCTCCTTTTTCAAAATAGGACATTTTTCATTGTATAGCGTGGTTCAGTATAATTCCACTGTTTTTACAGCAGAAGAGGAGTCAGCCTATCTGGTTGCAAGGAATTAATTCTACTTGAGATCAATTAACTTTTGTGTTTCCTATGGAGTCCATTAGCAGATTGCAGCTAGAATACTGGACAGTGCAGCACAGTTACTCCTGTGCCCTTAGTGAAGGAGGTTTTATGGTTTCTAGCAACCAGCAGTGGGATGGATGTCAGGTGAGGAAAGGATCAGGCTTGCTGTGAAGAGTTTGAGGAGGGAGAAGGTTGTAATTGAAAGAAAGAAAAATATGTCTGCTCGTTTTGAGAAACAAGCTTAGTTGCAACACCCAAGCTAATGAACACAGCCAGGTAAAATTAATGCATCGTATCCTTGCCGGAAGATCATATTGCTGAATCAAATAAATTTACTGCTCTTGCTCCTGAGCAAGGATTCCCAAGGATAAATGGTCTATTATGCTAAAGTGGTGTCCTATTGATTCAGGTTTTACATGTTTTACTATATTCAGACTGAGTTTCCAAAGGATTTGATAGTGAACTGCCACCTTCTTAAACACTAAATTAGATGCGGTTGTGTGCTCCTGATATGGTGCTGGTTCATTCATTGTGTTTGTAATTGTCTATCACATAGTTGATGAGCTAGGATAGAAAATTATATTTGTTGCTCTTGTTCTTGATCTCGTTCTGCAACTGCACTAGTGAAATGAGGTGGAACAAAATCTATGATAAATGAGCTGATACCTAACTTGATTCTAAGTCCTTTTAATTTTCACACTACTCAGTTTTGAAATTGTTCGGTTCAGATTGATGTTTTCAAATACTATTACATTTCCATGCCTTAATTAAAGATGGTGTATTTTGTTCATACTTTGATCCTCTAATTTTTTTCAATAACCTCCAACAAAATGTGCTCAATATATACCTTTTGTCTGAGAAAGGATAAAACCTGGATACATTGCTCTAAATGTGGTCTCACCATTGCCACATACTAGTATAAAATGTTCTCTTTTGTTTTATATGTTATACCATCACAACTTAACTTGCCATTTTGCTTTCTTCACCACTAGAGAACACTCCTGATGGTGGTAGTGATAGCTCTGTCGTGTTACAATGCTTCTAGAATGTTTCCACTAAGTACATAGTCCACCTTCCTTTTCTTCAGCCTGTCCTCCTCATTTTATACTTGTGTTAAATTCTTGTCATTTCTTGCCCTGAATCCTAGCATCGCCAAAACATTGTGAATTTCCGCACCCTGATTCTCATTGCTTGTCCTAGTGGCTCTTCAGATTTAGACATCTGTGAACTGACTCGATTTTCTAAGTTAGTTAAAGAAATGATTAAATTACCACAGTTGCAACACCAACTCCGATGGCAGACTAATAACACTGGCTGTCGGTCAATTATCTTCCCATTTGCTGCTACTCTTTGCTTATTTCAACTAATGAATATCGGCTTGACTCACTTTGTAGCACTCTTGCCTCAAAGTTAGAAAGTTTTGGGTTTTAACACCAGCTTCATTATCGAGGCTGAACAATAGTGCTGCATCGAGTGCTTCAATATGGTAAGATACAGTCTTTTGGGTTATAAATAGAGGAATTGACCATATATCTAGGTCGATGTGCAAGATAGCTGCAGTGTTATTTCAGAAAGATAATTCTGTCATTGTGCCCCAGCCACTAATTCTGCCTCTGCCGTCACCACCAAAAATTTACTGTTCGTGGGATTTTGATGTGTGCATATCATCTGCTACATCTGAATGCCACTACTGTGGCTATGTTTTATAGGATAGAATCATAAGATGGTTACAACACAAAAGGAGACCACTTGATCCATTAACCCATCTTCGGTCTCTGCAAGAGCAATTTATCTAGTCCCACTCACTGACATTTTCCCAATAGCTCTGAAAGTTTTTCCCTTCAGGTGCTTATACAGTTCCCTTTTGAAAGCCAAGATTGAATCTGGCTCCACAATCGTTTCAGGCAGTGCATTCCAGATTGTAACTATGAACTTAGGTTTTCCTCAGGCCACTTTTGCTTCTTTTCTCTTAAATTCGTGTCCTTTGACCCTCGACCCTTGCAGCAATGGAACAGTTACTCTTGATCTACAGTACTGTGTCCTGATTTTGATTTAAATTCATGATTTGAAGCACCTCTATCAAATCTCCTTTCAACCTTCTTTTCTCCAAGGCAAAGAACACCAGTTGTGCTAATTTATCCATGCAGCTGAAGTCCTTTGTCCCTAGAATTATTCTTGTAAATCTTTCCTGAATCCTCTCAAAGCTGTCACGTCCTTTCTAAACTGTGGTGCTCTGAAGTGGACATATGAACATACAAATTGAGAACAGGTGCAGGCCATTCATCCCCTCGAGCCTGATCCTCCCTTTGGTAAGATCATGGCTGCTCTGATTGTGGCTTCAACTCTACTTTCCACTCTATCCCCGATGCCCTTGACTCCCTTGTTGGTTAAGAATCTGTCTAACTCAGCCTTAAAAATACTCAATAGCCTAGCCTCCACTGCTCTTTGGAAAAGAGGGTTCCATAGACTAGCGACCTTTGAGAGAAAGAAAATCTTTCTCCACTCCATCTTAAAAGGGAGACCCCTTATTTTTAAACTGTGTCCCCTAGTTCTGGCCGATTCCATGAAGGGAAACATACTCTTGGCATCCACTTTGTCAAGTCACTTCAGGATCTTATATGTTTCAATAAGATCACCTCACATTCTTCTAAACCGCATTAGATTCAGGCCCAATCTGTCCAACCTTCCCTCATAAGACAGCCCCTGCGCCCCAGGAATCAGTCGCGTGAACTTTCTCTGAACTGTTTCTAATCCAGTTATATAAAATAAAAGCAAAATACTGTAGATGCTGGAAATCTGAAATAAAAACAGAAAATGCTGGAAAAACTCAACAGGTCTGACAGCATCCGTGGAGAGTGAAACAGAGTTACCGCTTCGACTCTGAAGAAGGGTCATATGGACTGGAAACGTTAACTCTGTTCCTCTCTCCACAGATGCTGTAAGACCTAATGCCAATATATCCTTTCTTAAACAAGGAGACCAAAACTTTACACACTACTCCAAATGTGGTCTCATCAATTGCAGCAAAATTTCTCTACTTTTACATTCCATTCCCCTTACAATAGACAATACTCCACTTGAGGCAGAACCATTGTTTTATAAAGGTTCAACATTTAGTTTTGTACCTCTATTTATAACACCCAGGATCCCATATGCATTTTAACCACTTTGTCTACCTTCCCTGCCACCTTCAACAATTTGTGCATATATACCGAAAGGTTTCTCTCTTCCTGTGTCCTTCAGTTCATTTTGCCACATCCTGTTTTCCTTACAAAAATATATCACTTTCCACTTCTCTCCGTTGAATTTCATCTACCATGTGTCTACTCATTCTACTAGTCTGTTTCAAAGTCTATGACTACCCTCCTCATAGTTCAATATGCTTCCAAATTTTGTGTTATGTCCACATTTTGCAATTGTACACCCAAGTCTAAGTCACTAATATATATCAGGAAAAACAGTGGCCTCTAGTACCAACCCCTGGGAACCCTGCTGTATACTTTTTTTCCAGTCTGAAAAGCAATGACTGACCAATATTCTGTTTACTTTCACTTTACCCATTTTGTATTTGTGCTGCCACTTCCTCTTTTAGTCCATGGGCTTCAACTTTGCCAATTATGTGGCACTTTATTAAATCCCTTTTAGAAATCAATATGCACCACATCAACTGCATTAAATTCAGCAACTCTCTCTTGTTATCTCATCTAAAAACTCAATCAGGTTACTTAGCATGGTTTACCTTTAACAAAGGTAACTAATTGGCTGAGAAGTGAACTTCTTATGGTGCTCCCTTAAACACCCTCGGGTTGTTTCTGGAACTCTCACAATTGATGAGAATGTTGGGACTACAAATAGCCTGCTTCCATCTTCAGAAAGAAAGAGTGAGATAAAGATAGGTCAAGGGCTTTACCCACCTTCAGTGCCTGTAATCTACTTAATACCTGTTTTTTTCTGATTTATCAAATAACTAGCCTGCACATGCACTGAAAGCTTATTGCCTGCGCCGTGCGCACCACACCCCCCCCCCCAAACTCTGCTCTTCTATCTCTCCTGTACTGTTAAATCTTTATTTCCCCTTCAAATGTTTTGTTCCAGTACAACTAGCAATAAAGCATTGGTCCAAACATTATTATCTGCAAATTGTTTGGATACAAGTAGCTTTTAAGGTGAAGCATGAGAACTTTGTGGAATTGATACCATTGATTGAGTGAACAGGTGTGCATTTTGAAGATGCACAGCTCAATAGAAGAAGCAACTTACTGGCGTTAAACAGTGTTTTCTTCTTTAATTTGTGGCCCCTTCCTTCTTTCTCAATATTCTTCTGATGTTTGTGGGACCAGCAATTGAGGTACAACAATTACATTTCTGACACTAAAAGTCGATGAGGAGATCTGCCATTTCAATAATATTGAGTGTGGATGAAGCTCTTCAGGAGAGCTGTTTGAAGAGGTATTGCTGTTGTCCAACATTTTCAGTATTTGTTATTTGATTTCATTGATTTAGTGTAAAGGTCTCAGAAAGCAACATCTTACACCATAAACTGTACTCATAAGCAAATGTGTATTTTTATTGCTTTTATTTTGCAAGTGTCTCTTGTTCCAACTTAATTGTAATCAATTTATCATGGTGGTACTAACATGAAATTACAAAGAGGACAATGGGAAGCAATCCCGCATTTTCCAATGATATTCTTTTGTTCTAATATTTTTGTGAGAATGTCACATGAAATATATACATAAATCTTTTTATTGCTTTTGCTGTGTAAATTGCCATGTTTCAACCCAGTCATAATACTGGACATCTTGGATGCCATGACATTTTATTGTCAAGAGAATAGTTAGATGGCAATTTAATATGCACCTTTAATATTATTCAGTGTGAATTTTTATTGGAAATATCTCTGTGAAAGTGTATTTCATCACTAAGTTATGTTAACCTATCATTATCTCCAGAAGTGATGAGATCTGATGGCATCAAGATGAAAGATGATAAAATGATGTTCTCATTTAGTAATAGTTTCGCTAAAAACTGAAATAAGTTGTTGGAATTGATTTTATGATTGTTCACTTGGTCAGTGTACCAGATGAAGCAGGTACGTCTTGGGTTTGGTTCTTGACTAGTATTGAGTTAACTGATCACAGGTTAACAGAGTGTTGTTGGTATCGCGAGGCAACAGGCGAAGAAACTTAATTCTGTTTGATGTCAAGTGACTGCTGGAGGTATACCTTTCGGGAACAACTGTGGTGACCATCACAGCTAAATAGCCATCAACACCACTATCGTGGCTCATGTGAAAAATTGTCTCTTGAGTGAAATACCAGAAGAATTGTACCTGCATGAATCATCACCATCTTCAGGAGAACAAGGATAAAAGTGTGAAAACAAATAACTATCATCTATCATTTATTTTCTTTCATTTTATATAGTTTGATTCCACTTGAATAAATGATAAATGAAAATGTATTTATATTTCCACAATGGTGGCAATAATATACAGGTTCATTGTCAATTGTAATGTGAAAATGTACTTAATTACACATAACGTAAAAATTAATACTCTGTTTGCAATGAATGCAAGCAATTTGTGTAATGCAGGCCATTTTCTATTCTCCTAAATGATTTTATTGAATTGTGCAAAAATTCACATGGTTTCTTAGGTCATGGTACAGTACAGAATACATTTTAGACTGAAAAGTACTTGCAGATACATATATTGATAGTCTTGGTCAAGCACTTATGTATAAGTAAAGTAAGGCCTGCAATGCCACTGAACAAGCTTAATGTAAATGGCATCCCATTCCTCCTGAGCGGCACCCACCTTGACTGTTTCCTGGCCTGTTGCTCTACCTGTGCTCAACTGGCTGCTTGAGCACTGCTCAATCAGTGCCACCTCTTCAGTTTTCCAGGTTTGCTTCCTCACCTTCAGGAATTTTCTGACTCCCTCATGTAGAGAAAGAGAAAAGCTTTAGAGATTTTAACAAATTAAGAAATCAGTCCAAACACACTCCAAGTTGTTCATATGGAACACAGACAAATAATGCAAATATTGCCTAACATTACAAATATCCATTAGTTTTATTCAGAGGTTTCCTATCTTCTTGATAGTCTTTATATTTTGATTTCTTCTGTTCCATTATAATTGTGCATGATATTTATATTCCTTTATGGATTTTAAAAAAAATTATTTTGCATCTCCCACCTTGTGATTTATTCGTTTACTGGCTGTTAGCACTGATCTCCCCTTTCTCAATATTTTCTCAGCCTTTTATGTCTTGTAAATTTCTGTTGCTTACTCCTTGTCTCTGATCTCCTAATTTATAAAAAGGCAAGATTTGGGGGCAGAATGGACTGTACCAGTGGCCTTTCACAGCAGAATTAAAGAGCAGTGTAACCCAGAATGCTGTGATAATATCCTCCTGTTTCCCCGCCAGTTATCCTGAGTCCAGTTACTGTACAAATGCATTAGCAGTATAAAAGTCCTCATATTTCAGTACAAATTGGCAGTCTGGCTCAATTGGTCAGTTGAAAAAGAAATGAAACTGCTTTAGTATGAGTTGCTCTCTTAGAAACATGGAAAATAGGAGCAGGAGTAGGTGATTTGGCTCTTCGAGCCTGCTTCTCCATTCAATACTCCTGCTCCCTCCCCAAGCCCCTTGACACATTTAGAGTCTAGAAATCCATTTCCTTCTTAAATATATTCGGTGACTTGGTCTCCACAGACTTCTGTGATAGAGAATTCCACACGTTCACCACCCTGAGTGAAGAAATTTCTCCTCATCTCAGTCCGAAATGGCCTAACCCGTATCCTGTGACTGTAACCCCTTGTTCTAGATCTCCCCAGTCAGACGAAACATCTTCCCTGTATCCAGTCTGTCCATCCCTATCAGAATTTTATACGTTTCAATGAGATCCCTCCCATATTCTTCTAAACTCCAATGAGTTTAGTCGGCCCAATCTCTCTTCATACGCCAATCCTACCACTCCAGGAATCAGTCTGGTGAACCTTTGCTGCACTCCCTCTCTATGGCAAGCATATCCTTTCTTAGGTAAGGAGACCAAAACTGCGCATACTATTCCAGGCGTGGTCTCATCAAGGCCCTGTACAACTGCAGTAAGACATCCTTGCTCCCATCTTCAAATCCTCTTTCAATAAAGGTCAAAATATCATTTGCTTCCTAATTGCCTGCTCCACCTGTATGCTTGCTTTCAGTGACTGGTGTGCAAGGACACCAAGGTCCCTTTGTACATTAGCATTCCCCAATCTATCACCATTTAAGTCATACTCTGCCATTCTGTCCGTCTTACCGAAGTGGATAACTTCACACTTATCCATGTTATAGTGCATCTGCCATGTATTTGCCCATTCAGTCAACTTGTCTAAATCATCTTGAAGCCTCTTAACATCCTCTTCAACTCTCACTCCCACCTAGCTTTGTGTCTTCAGAAAACTTGGAAATATTATATTTGGTTCCCTCATCCAAATCATTGATATATATTGTGAATAGCTGGGGTCCAAGCACTAATCCCTCTGCTATCCCACTAGTCACCGCTTGCCACTCTGAAAAAGGCCCATTTATTCCTATTCCCTGTTTCTTGTCTGTTAACCAATCCCATGTGCTTTAGTTTTGTATGCTAAACTCTTATGTGGGACTTTATCAAGAGCTTTCTGAAAATCTAAATACTCCACATCCATTGGTTCTCCCTCAACTATTTTGTTAGTTACATCCTCAGAAAAACTCCAATAGGTTTGTCAAACATCATTCCCTTCCATAAATCCATGTTGACTTTGTCTAATTCCATTGATATTTTCGAAGTGCGCTGTTATCTCATCCTTTGTAATAGGCTCTAGCATTTTTCTCTACTACTGATAAGCTAATCGGCCTGTTATTCCCTGTTTTCTCCCTCCCTCTTTTTTTAAATAGTGGGGTTAATTTTGCAACCTTCCAATCTGCGGGACTGTTCCAAAATTCTATAGATTCTGGAAGATGACAACCAATGCATCCACTATTCCACATCTTTTAGTGCCCTGGGAGATAGATTATCAGGCCCTGGGGATTTATCGGCTTTCAGTCCCATTAATTTGCCCAGCACTTTTTTTTTGTAATACTAATTTACTTCAATTCCTCCTTCTCAATGGACTCTTGGTTCCCTAGCATTTCTGGGAAGTTATTTGTCTCTTCCGGCGTGAAGACAAAGCCTATGTAGTTGTTTGATTGCTCTATCTCCTTGTTCTCTATTCACTTTCTAAAGTCACCCATGATTACTGTAGCATTCTTGTTACATGCATCTCCAGTTTTCTGTTTAATGCCGTCCCTACCTTACCACTACTGTTTGGAGGCCTTTAGACAGCTCCCACTAGTGTTTTCTGCCCCTTGTTGCCACATAGCTCTACCCAGTCTGATTCTACATATAGATTTTCTGAGCCAATATTCTTTCTCTCTATTGCACTGGTTTTATTCATAACTAGGCAGCGCCAGCCCATTTCCTTTTCCTTTTTGCCTGTCCTTCCTAAATATCAAATACCCTTGGTTATTCAGTTCCCAGCCTTAGTCACCCTGTAGCCATGTCTCTGAAATAGCAATCATATTGTAGCCGTTTACACCTACTTGCGCTGTCAACTCGTTTGCCTTATTGTGGGTGCTTCGTGAATTCAGAAACAGAGCCTTTAGACTTGTTTTGTTCGTATTTTTACTGATTTTATTTTATACTATGGCCCAATTTGCTGCTAGCCCTTGTTTCCTCTGCCTTCAAGTTTTGCTTTCTACTTTTCTGTCTTTAATTTCTTTGTTTCCCTTTCTTGTGTCTCTCTGCTCAGATTCCTATCACCCTGCCACTCTAATTTAAACCCTCCCCCACAGTACCAGTGAATACCCCTGCGAGGATATTGATTCTGGTCCTGCTGGGGTGCAACCCGTCCAGCTGGTATAGGTCCCATATTCCCCAGAATTGGTCCCAATGTCTCAGGAATCTAAATCCCTTCTTCCTACACCATCTCTCCAGCCACGCTTTTATCTGGTCAACTCTCCTATTCCTAATCTCACTAGCACATGGCACTGGGACTATTCCTGAGATTACTACCCTTTTGAGGTCCTACTTTTCAATTTATTTCCTAGCTCCTGATATTCTGCTTTCAGGACCTCATCTGTTTTTTTTTATATCTATGTCATTGGTACCGATATGGACCATGACTTCTGGCTGTTCACCCTCTCCCTCCGGAATGTCCTGCAGATGCTCTGTGACATTCTTGACCCTGGCATCAGAGAGGCCACATACCATCCTGGTGTCATGTCTGCAGCCACAGAAATGTCTATTACCTTTACTATAGACTCCCCTATCGACATTGCTCTCCCACTTCTTTTTTTCTCCCCACCCCCTCCCCATGCAGCTGAGCCACTTGTGGTGCCATGGACTTGGCTCTCGCTGCATTCCCCTAAGAAACCATCTCCCCCAGCAGTATCCAAAATGGAAAATCTGTTAGAGAGGGAGATTGCCCCAGGGGACTCCTCCACTACCTGCCTAATGTTTTTACTCTGTCTGGCAGTCACCTGTTCCCTTTCTGCCTGAGCACTCTTTATCTGCAGTGTGTCTACCTCACTATACATGCTATCCATGAAGATCTCAGCCTTGCAGATATGCCATAATGAATCAAACGCGGATTTCGAGTAGGAGCAGCTGGAGATACTTCCTGCACACGTGGTCACTCTGGACACTGGAAGTGTCCCTGACTTTCCACATCACACAGGAGCAGCATTCCAGATGGCTGAGCTGCCCTGCCATGACTCACTGTTAAATTACTCCCTTTACTTCTACTTCATTTAGTTTAAGGAATATTAAGGACAGTAGATACACTCAACGGGTGGTACTGAACAACTCTTGTGCTGGCTCCTGGTCCCGTTCTGACCTCGGGCCTCATTGCCCTCGCTCTTTAAGGCCGCTGCTCTTATTGCATTATCAAATGCCAAAAACAAAAGCAAAGAGCCCTTCTGCCGCTTCCTCCAATTCCCAATAATCATCCAATTCCCAGCACTCTATTCTAAGTCGCACTCAAGTGCTAAATCACACTAAGTTGTCTGGCTTTATATGCTCCTATGATAAAGGCTAGCTGGTCTAGTTGCAGAGGAACCAGTTTCAGCTGCTTCTTTTGTCCTCGGAAAATGCCTTGCAGATTTGCCTTGCATCTGCTCCATGTAACACTTGACATGGGAGCCTTTGAAAAAAGAGATATGTTGCCCAAGCTTTTCATGTGGCACTAATCAGGACAAATGCAAGAATGCCAAATTTCAAACAAGCGCAATGATTTATGCTACAGGAGAAAAGGGGTACTAAATGGTTTGGCCAAGTTGACTCTGGCCAAGACGTTGCCATGGAGAAAGCAATGGGAAACTAGAGGCTCCCCATACTTCTAGGTAATTCAAAAAAAGGTACAAGGGTTGAACATATTTCTTAGGTTTGCATAGAATGAGTCCCTCCATATGAATGTTAAGTCACTTATAGCAAGCGTAAATGAGCCACGTTTTGAGCTCAGCTGATTATCTTATATTTGTTATTGGTCTAGCTTTTGCACACTTGGATTGTTCAGCAAATGCTGTCCATTCGCAGAATCACATCTAACAGTAGACGTTTTGGGTTTTGCAACTGTGGGCTGGTTGAGTACAATTTCTGCTCTGGCTATTGCTACTAGTAGGAGGAACATGTTGTTTGATTCAATCAACTAATCGTTGGAACATATAGCAGACTGTACTCAACCAGCCTGCACATGCAAAACTCAAAATAAAACTTCTACTGTTAGGTGTGATTCCATGATTGGGCAGTACTTGACATGTGCTAGTCAGAGTAGAAATTGCAGGATATCAGATGAATATGTGGCTGAAGAGATGGTGTGAGGGGGAGAGTTTCAGATTCCTGGGACGTTGGGACTGGTTCTGGGGGAGGTGGGACCAGCACAAACTGGATTGGTTACACCTGGGCAGGACCAGGACTGATGTCCTAGGGGAAATATTTGCTGGAGTGGCAGGGGGATGGGAACCTATGCAAGGAGTCAGAGGAGGGGGAATCAAGGACAAGAGCAAAAGACAGGGGAAAAAGGAAAGTGATAGGTAGAGAAATCAAGGGCAATAATCAAACAGGGCCTCAGTGAAAAATAGTGGGAACGGGACAAGTAATGTTAAAAAGACAAGCCTTAAGGCTTTGTGCCTTAACAGGAGGAGCATTCGCAATAAAGTGGATGAATTAACCGCACAAATACGTGTAAACAGGAATGATATAGTCAGGATTACGGAGACATGGCTGCAGGGTGACCAGGGATGGGAACTGAACATCCAGGGGTATTTAGGAAGGACAGACCAAAAGGAAAATGCAGTGGAGTTGCATTGCTAGTTAAAGAAAGAGGAAATTAACGCAAAAGCGAGGAAAGATATTAGCTCCGACGATGTGGAACCTGTATGGGTAGAGCTGAGAAACACTAAGGGGCAAAATACATTAGTGGAGGTTGTGTATAGACCCCCAAACTGTAGTGGTGATGTTGGGAATGGCATTAAACAGGAAATTAGAAACGCATGCAATAACGGAACATCTGTAATTATGGGTGACTTTAATCTGCATATATAATTTGGGCAAATCAAATTAGTAACAATACCGTACAGGAGGAATTCCTGGAGTGTATATGGGATGGTATTCTGGACCAATATGTTGAGGAACCAACTAGAGAACAGGTCATCCTAGACTGGGTATTGTGTAATGAGAAAGGAATAATTGGCAATCTAATTGTGCGAGGCCCCTTGGGGATGAGTGACCATAATATGATAGAATTCTTCATCAAGATGGAGAGTGACGTAGCTGACTCTGAGACCAGGCCCTGAATCTTAATAAAGGAAGTGACGATGCTATGATGTGCGAGTTGGCTATGATGGATCGGGAAACGTTACTTAAAGGGATGATGGTGGATAGGCAATCGCAAACGTTCAAAGAGCGCATGGGTAAACTGCAACAATTATTTATTCCTGTCTGGCGCAAAAGTGAAACAGGAAAGGTGGCCAAATCATGGCTTACAAGGGAAATTAGAGATAGTATTTGATCCAAGGGAGAGGCATACAAATTGGCCAGAAAAAACAACAGACCTGAGGATTGGGAGCAGTTTAGAATTCAGCAAAGGAAGACCAAGGGATTGATTAAGAAGGGGAAAATAAGAGTACGAGAGTAAGCTTGTGGGGAACATAAAAACTGACTGTAAATGTTTCTATAGGTATGTGAAGAGAAAAAGATCGGTGAAGATAAACGTAGGTCCCTTTCAGTCAGAAACAGGGGAATTTATAATGGGGAACAAAGAAATGGCTGACCAACTAAATAGATAATTTGGTTCTGTCTTCACAAAGAAGGACAAAATAACATACCAGAAATGTTGGGGAACACAGGATTTAGTGAGAGGGAGGAACTGAAAGAAATCAGTATTAGGGAAATGGTGTTGGAGAAATTCCCAGGGTTTGAAAATTTACATCCCAGAGTACTTTAAGAAGTGGCCCTAGAAAAAGTGGATGCATTGGTGGTCATCTTCTGAGATTCTACAGACTCTGGAACAATTCCTACAGATTGGAGGATGGCTAATGTAACCCCATTATTTGAAAAGGGATGTAGAGAGAAAACAGGGAATTTTCGACCAGTCAGCCTGACATTGGTAGTGGGGAAAATTCTAGAGTCCACTATAAAAGATTTCATAGCTGAGCACTTGGAAAACAGTGGCTGCATTGGACAGAGTCAGCATGGATTTACAAAAGGAAATCATGCTTGACAAATCAACTGGAATTTTTTCGAGGATGTAACTAGTAGAGTTGATGAGAGGGAGCCAGTGGATGTGGTTTATTTGGACTTTCAGAAGGCTTTCGACAAAGCCCCACATAAGAGATTAGCGTGTAAAATTAAAGTGCATGGGATCAGGGGTAGTGTATTGAGATGGATAGAAAACTAGTTGGCAGACAGGAAACAAAGAGAAGGAATAAATGGGTCTTTTTCCAAATGGCAGGCAGTGACTAGTGGGGTCAGTGCTGGGACCCCAGCTATTCACAATATACATTAATGATTTAGATGAGGGAACTAAATGTAATATCTCCAAATTTGCAGATGACACAAAGCTGGGTGGGAGGGTGAGCTGTGAGGAGGATGCAGAGATGATTCAGTGTGATTTGGACAACTGAGTGAGTGGGCAAATGCATGGCAGATGCAGTATAATGTGGATAAATGTGAGGTTATCCACTTTGATGGCAAAAACAGGGAGGCAGATTATTATCTGAATAGCTATAAATTTGAGAGGGGGGAATGTGCAACGAGACCTGGGTGTTCTCGTATACCAGTCGCTGAAGGTGAGCATGCAGGTGCAGCAGACAGTAAAGAAGGCAAATGGTATGTTGGCCTTCATAGCGAGAGGATTCGAGTACAGGAGCAGGAGTGTCTTGCTGCAATTATACAAGGCCTTGTTGAGAACACACCTGGAATACTGTGTGCAGTTTTGATCTCCTTATCTGACGAAGGATGTCCTTGCTAATAGAAGGAGTGCAGCGAGGGTCTACCAGACTGATTCCTCGGATGGTGGACTGACATATGAGGAGAGACTGAGTTGGTTAGGATTATATTTGCTGGAGTTCAGAAGAATGAGGGGGATCTCATAGAAACCTATAAAATTTTAACGGGACTAGACAGGGTAGATGCAGGAAGGATATTCCTGATGGTGGGGGAGTCCAGAACCAGGGGTCACAGTCTGAGGATACGCGGGTAGACCATTTAGGACTGAGATGAGGAGACATTTCTTCACCCAGAGAGTTGGTGAGCCTGTGGAACTTGCTACCACAAAAAGTAGGCCAAAAAATTGTATGTTTTCAAGAAGGAGTTAGATATAGCTCTTGGGGCGAAAGGGATCAAAGGATATGGGGAGAAAGTGGGAGCAGGCTACTGAGTTGGATGATCAGCCATGATCATAATGAATGGCGGAGTAGGCTTGAAGGGCCGAATGGCCTGCTCCTGCTCCTATTTTCTATGTTTCTATGAATGTGCTAATAACAACACTAATATCCAATTTAAGGTAATCAATTGAGCTTGTAACATGGCTCATTTACACTTAGTAGAAGTCACTTACATTCATATGCAGGAACTAGTTCTTTGCAAATATAAGAAGTATGTTCACACCTTGTGCTGTTCGTGAATTACCCGGAAGCATGGGGAGCCAAAAGTTCCCTGTTGCTTTCCCCATGGCAACACCTTGGCCAATTTCAGTTGACTTGCCAACAAATCAGTGCTCTTCTCTCCAGTAGTATAAATTGTTGTGCTCATTTGAAATCTGGCATTCTTGCGTTGGTCCTGATGAGTGCAAGGTGTAAAGCTTTGACAGCATGTTTCCCTTTGAAGTAATATTCAAGTCCAGTACTACCAAGCGACCGATTAAATGGTGAAAGTAGAAACAAACTTTAAATCTTCAATCCTGGCATCCCTGAATACATAGATTAGCTCAAGTGTAGCGATAATTACAGAGGTGTATTTCAAGGAAAATTGTTTTTATTATACAGCTGAGGAACATTGAGAGCATATCACTGAGTCCCCTGAAGACTAATATGGTCTTATAGTAAATGAGTTAATCTATCCCTAGATAAAAATATATTTTCCAGGCCTTGAATGTTACAATAATGACTGCATCTATTGATGTACGCTTTGGGGCAATAAAGCCTCAATGATTTTACACTCCAAGTGGTCTATCATATCCAGAATCTTGATTTACAACTCTGCCTTTAGTTCTTATTTCTACATTAGTCAGCAGATGTGATCTTGTCGCATGAAGTGAAGTTGCTGATTTGATTGGAAATAGCAGAGCAGTAGGAGCATAAGAGTATGGGTAGGCCATTTGGCCCCTCGAGCCTGCACTGCAATCTAACCAGTTCATGGCTGATCTTGTACCTCAACACAATCTTCCTGCACTATCCCCATTTCCCTTGATGTCTTCATATCTAGAAATCTATGGAACTTTGCTTTAAATGTACTCAATGACTGAGCCTCCACAGCACTTTGGGTTAGAGAATTCCAAGGATTCATCACCCTCTAACTGAAGAAATTTCTCCTCATCTTGGTCCTAATTGGCCTACTTCTTATTCTGAGATTGTGTCCCCTGGTCCTGGGACCCTCCCCCCAACCAGGGGAAACTTCCTTCTTGCATCCACCCTGTCGAGCCCTGTAAGAATTTTGTACGCTTTACTGAGATCGCCTCTCGTTCTTAACTCTAGAGAATACAGCCCAGTCTCATCAATCTTTCTTCATTGGACAATCCTGCCACCCCAGGGGTTAGTCTGGTGAACCTTTGTTGCACTCTGTCTATGGCCAGTGTATCCTTCCTAAGGTAAGGAGACCAAAACAGCACACAATACTTCAGGTATGGCTCTACATAACTGCAGCAAGACTTCCTTACCCTTTGCAATAAAGGCTAACATACCATTTGCCTTCCTAATTGCTGACTGCACCTGCATGATAGCTTTCAGTGACTTATGAACAAGAATAACCAAGACATTAATACTTTCCAATCTCCCCATTTTAGAAATACTCTGCGTTTCTCTTTTCCTACCATACTGGATAACTTCACCTTTTTCATTGAAGCCTCTTTGTATCCTCCTCACAACTCACACGTCCACCTAGTTTTGTGTCATCTGCAAACTTGTAACTATTAAATTTAATCCCTACATCCAGATTATTGATATAGATTGTGAATAGCTGGGGCCCAAGCACTGATCCTTGTGGTACCCCACTAGTCACAGCCTGCAAACCTGAGAATGATCTGTTTATCCCTATTCTCTGTTTTCTGATCATTAATCAAGGGACATAAAAGTTAGGATTAAGAAAAAAAGAGAAGCTTACGGCACATACCGAAGACTCAAAATGGCAGAGCCCTTAGAGGAGTATAAAAAGTGCAGAGGGGAATTTAAGAAGGTAAGCTAAGAGAGTGCATGAGAAAGCATTGGTGGGTAGAATAAAGGAAAACCCAAAGGGGTTTTTTAAATATGTAAAGAGCAAGGGAATAACTAGGGAAAGGGTAGGGTCAATTAGGGACCTTAGAGGTAATCTATGTGTGAACCCGGAAGATGTGGGTACAGTCCTCAGTGAATACTTTGCATTGGTCTTCACATTGGAAAAGGATGATGCAGGGTGGCGGACTGTGAAATATTAGAGGAAATTAACATGGAGAGAGAGGAGGTACTAGTGGGTTTAGTGGCCTTAAAAATGGTTAAATCCGCAGGCCTGGATGAGATATATGCCAGGCTGTTGAGGGAGGCAAGGGAAGAGATATCAGGGGCCCTAGCAGTAATTTTCAAATCCTCTTTGACCACAGGTGAGGTGCTAGAGGGCTAGAGGACTGCTAACCTTGTCCCATTATTAAGAAAGGGAGGAAGAGATAGACCAGGAAATTACAGGCCAGTCAGTCTATCCTCGGTGATGGATAAGTTACAAGAAAGAATCTTGAGGGACAGAATATATTTGTACTTGGAGAGACATGGATTAATCAGGGATATTCAGTATGGATTTGTTAAGGGAAGGTTGTGTTTGATGAATTGATTGAATTTTTTGAGGAGATAATTAGGAGTATTGATGAGGGTAATGTATTTGATGTGGTCTACTTGGACTTTAGCAAGACTTTTGATAAGGGCCCTCATGGCAGACTAATCAAGAAAGTAAGAGCCCATGGGATCCAAGGCGAAGTGGCACGTTGGATCCAAAATTGGCTGAGAGACAGGAAGCAGAGGGTGATAGTAGAGAGATGTTTCTGAGACTGGAAGTCTGTTTCCAGTGGGGTTCCGCAGGGCTCGGTGCTGGGGCCCCTGCTGTTTGTGGTGTACGTAAATGATTGGGACTTAAATGTAGGGGATATGATCAAGAAATTCACGGATGATATGAAAATTGGTAGGGTGGTAAATAGTGAGGAGGATAGCCGTTAACTGCAGGAGAATATCAATGGACTGGTCAGGTGGGCAGAGCAATGGCAAATGGAATTCAACCTGGAAAAGTATGAGGTAATGCACTTTGGGTGGGGGGGTGGGGGGCTGACAAGGTAAGGGATTATAATATGAATGGTAGGACCCTGGAAAGTACTGAAGATCAAAGGGACCTTGGTGTGCATATCCATTGATCCCTGAAGATAGCAGGGCATGTAGATAAGGTGTTTAAGAAGGCATATGGGATACTTGCCTTTATTAGCCGAGTGTAGAATACGAGAGCATGGAGGTTATGCTGGAACTGTATAAAACTCTGGTTAGGCCACAACTGGAGCACTGCATACAATTCTGGTCACCACATTATAGGAAGGAAATTATTGCACTGGAGAGGGTGCAGAGGAGATTTACCAGGATGTTGCCTGGGCAGGAGGGTCTGAGGAAAGATTGGATAGGCTGGCTGGGGTTGTTTTCCTTGGAGCAGGTTGAGAGGGGACCTGATAGTGGCACATAAGATTATGAGGGGTATAGATAGGGTGGATAGGAAGGCACTTTTTGCATTAGTAGAGGGGTCAATAACCAGGGGGCATAGATTTAAGTTAAGAGGTAGAAGGCTAAAAGGGGAGTTGAGAAATTTTTTCATCCAGAGAGTGTTGGGAGTCTGGAACTTGCTGCCTGAAAGGGTTGTTGAGTCAGAAACTCTCGTAACATTTAAGAAGTATTTAGATATTCACTTGCATTCCCATAGCCTTCAGGACTATGGGCCAAGCGGATTAGTGTAGTCAGGTCTTTGTTGACTGGTACGGACACATGGGCCGAATGGCCTCCATCTGTGCTGTAGACGTCTTTGAGTCTCTAATGAATCCTCAATCCATGCCAGGATATTAACCCCACTTGCATGAACTCTAATTTTGCTTGCTAACCTCCTGTGTGGGAAGTGATAGAAAGCCTTCTGAAAATCTAATTACACCACATCCACTGGTTCTCCCTTATTTATCCTGCTTGTCAGATCCTCAAAAAAAACAACAGGTTTCCTAATTGGACAACCTGGCCATCCCAGGGATTAGTCTGGTAAACCTCCATTGCACTCCCGCTATGACCAGCATTTCCTTCTTAGGTAAGGAGACCAAAACTGCACACAGTAGTCCAGATGTGGTCTCACCAAGGCTCGATGCAACTGCAGCAAGGTTTCCTTTCTCCTATATTTGAATTCCCTAACAATTGTCCTTGCAATGAGAAAGAGCTAATTAATAACCTCATTGTAAAGGAGCCTTTAGGGAAGAGTGACCGTAATATGATGGAATTTTGCATGAAGTTTGAAACTGATGTAGTTCAATCCAAAACTCGTTTCTTTAATATGAACAAAGGAAACTGTGAAAGTATGGGGGTAAGTTGGCTGGATTGTGAATGCTTCATGCTATCAGGTAGAGTGCCTTTAATTCTGTATTATTATGTTCACTATCTCTAGCTTTAACTGTTGGTACACTCTGTTCTTTCCTGACACACTGTGATAACCATTTCCTTTATTGCTATCCTGCTCTCTTACCTCTTCCACTCATTTTATCCCATCTTCTCTCATCCCTACTATTTAGTTTAAAGCCTTTTCTACTGCCCTAGTGATACGACTTGCTAGAACACTGATCCCAGCACACTTGCTGTGGAAAGGTAAGGTGTCTCAAAAATTTGAGCAACACTTGAAACCAGCCATTTCACGCTGTGACTATGCAATAGAAACACAAATGGTATTCTCTGCCATGAGTGGCCATTAAGCCAAAAAGATGTTCTGTTTGTCACAGAAATGAGTAATGTGGTATATGAATTTCAGTGTCGGTGTGACGCCAGCCTCAACCAGTAATCCCAATTGTTTAGTGAGTTCTGGAATATCTGAAAGATGGCACTATTATTTAATCCTGTCCGTTCCCATATGTTTTAGTTGTGGCTCAGTTTGTTGCACTTTTGCCTCTGAGTCAAAAGATTGTAGGTTCAATGCTCACTCAAAATCAAGGCTGACATTCCATTGCAGTACTGAGGGAGTGCTGCTCTGTTGGAGGTGCCAGGTGGATGTAAAAGATCCCATGGCACTACTTCGAAGAGCAGGAGAGTTATCCCTGCTGTCCTGGCCAATACTTATCTTTCAACCAACATCATAGAGACAGATTATTTGGTCATTATCATGTTGCTCTTTGTGGAAGCTTGTTGTGTTGCAAGTTGGTTGTTGTGTTTCCTGCATTACAACTGTGTCCACTTGCTTCGTTAGCTGTAAAGTCCTCTGGTCATGAAAGGTGACATATAAATGCAAGTCTCTTTTTATTTGGTTGCAAGGACAATTAAGAAAGCGGATGTAAAGAAGTTGACATTTTGAGCCCTATTTAGTTAAAAGGCAAGCCTTATTCTCTCAAGTCATTTTATGCAGCCAAGCATTTCTCATCATACATATCTTATTTGAGAACCTAAGGAAGAAAAGCAGAATTTTAAATCTGGTAATCTATGTTTGTGTTGCAGGCTCGTGATGGGATGAAAGGCATTTTGGATTCTTACGACAATGAATTGGCCACCAGTTATTCACCACAGCTGAACCGAAGGGTACGTGAAGCGGAGGATATGGCTCAGGAACTACATGCCCATATTTCTGAGCTGGAGGTAAGCAACTACTGGCTCATCTGATACAAATTGGACAATTTGTTGGAATGGATGAGATTCCAGATATTTGGAATTTGCTTAATGAATCGTAGCCTTCGTGAAAAAGCTTTCAAAAATATACACCTGCATTAAAATTCCATGGAGATCATATTAGGAAGCAGCATTTGCATATCCCAAATAATTGTAGAAACCGGGCCATCAAAAAGAGACCTGTGGAACTTGTGCAGAGTGTAAGTTATACAGTATATAATCTTGATAGCATTATTAGTCATTAATAAATCCAGTAATTCAGGAGAAACTTATTTACTTGAGCATGGTGAGAATAAGGATCACATATTCAACTATAGAGAATAGCTAAGCAATTGGACAGATGCATTTAAGGGAAGTTAAAAAAGTACATGAAGGAAGAAGGAAAAGAAAAGTATGTTGATAGGGTGAGACAAAATAAGGTGGTAGGAAACTTGTGTGGTGCATAGACACTGGTCCAGAACAGTTGGACTGAATGGCCTGTATCTGTGCTGTAAAATTCCATGTAATAAATTGTCTCAATGCAATTATGTTTTTACATGTGATATGGAAAAAAATGATGCATAATTGTTTTCTCTCTGTGCAGGTTGGCCAAGTATTTTTCAAGTCAATAATGCACTTAAAAGATTGCAGAACTGATTTAATAGCAAACCATTTTGATTATTAAACTCGTTTGTTGTGAAGGTTGAGTTTTGAATGGGTATTGAGAGATATAGCTTTACACAGACGGCAATCAACAAAATGGGTTGCCAGGTGGAATAGTTGTGACAGCATCTTGCCTTGGAAGATAGTAGGGTTGATATTCCACAAAAATGAGATCCTGCGGGCTGAATGATTTGCTTCGCCCAAATCAATCTTGCATTTTGATACAATGCTGCAAAGCTGTATTACAGCAAATGGATGATAAATTACACATTTTTCAGGGTGAGTTATAATTACACTAATTACCATTTAAACTTAAGCTTTGTTAAGAAGGTGTCAATAAAGGAGAAGTTTATTCTGCGTGGTTTCATAAAATCCTTTAATTTTATTAAAGGAGATATCTGAACTCTAGTTCACCCGCCATAGTTAGCAGAACTAAAATTTAGTTATCCTATTCTTTCCTTGTATTTTGATGCCTTTTTTCAGGTGCTTAATTTTTCCAGAACTGATGGTCAAAAGCATTTTGACAGTACCTTCCAGTTGGTTGGTGAGTGCTATCCAGAAGCCACTGACCCCATTCACATTGCCACTACTGTGCAGTATCATGGTTACATCTGAGGGTTTGAAAAAAGTGTCTGTAATCAGGAGTTTTCAGGCATGGCACACTAACTGGAGCTTACTAATAATTGTGCAGATGGTACAGTTTAAAGATAGGTAAATTATAGGGCAGTTCAGCAAAAATACATGTTTGGATTAAGTGTTCCACAGGGGTCTGGTTTGTTTAAACATTGTGATTTCTTAATCAGAGTTTCAGAAGTTATTTGTTATTTTAACCAGGCTTTCTGTCAAAGCTGAAGTGCATTAAAGGTTGCTATGTTTATAGTGGTCTCTGCAATTATGTGTATGCATGAGATGCAATCAGCAAAAGCATTGAATGATGAACTGAGATGATGATATGTGCAGATGACACAAAGATTGGTCGGGTGGTTAACAGTGAGGTTGAGTGTCTTGGGCTACAGGAAGATATAGACAGGATGGTCAAATGGGCAGATAAGTGACAGATGGAAATTAACCCTGAAAAGTGAGGTGATACACTTTGGAAGGAGTAATTTGACAAGGAAGTATTCAATGAACAGCATGACACTAGGAAGTCCTGAAGAACAAAGGGACCTTGGTGTGTGTGTCCATAGACCTCTGAAGGCAGAGGGGCATGTTAGTGGGGTGGTGAAAAAGGCATATGGGACATTTGCCTTTATCAATCAAGGCATAGATTACAAAAGTAGGGAGGTCATGTTGGAGTTGTATAGAACCTTGGTGAGGCCACGGCTAGACTACTGTGTGCAGTTCTGGTTGCCACATTATAGGAAGGATATAATTGCACTGGAGTGGGTGCAGAGGAGATCCACCAGGATGTTGCCTGGGATGAAACATTTAAGTTATGAAGAGACGTTGGATAGACTTGGGTTGTTTTCATTGGAGCAGATAAGACTGAGGGGCAATCTGATCGAGGTGTACAAGATTATGAGGGGCATGGACATGGTGGATAGGGAGCAGCTGTTCCCCTTAGTTGAAGGGTCAGTCACGAGGGGACACAAGTTCAAGGCAGGAGGTTTAGGGGGGGATGTAAGGAAAAACTTTTTACCCAGAGGGTGGTGGAAGTCTGGAATGCGCTGCCTGGGAGGGTGGTGGAGGCGGATTGCCTCACATCCTTTAAAAAGTACCTGGATGACAACTTGGCACATCATAACATTCAAGGCTATGGGCTAAGTGCTGGTAAATGGGGTTAGGTAGGTAAGTCAGGTGTTTCTCACGTGTCGGTGCAGACTTGATGGGCCGAAGGGCCTCTTCTGCACTATGTGATTCTGTGATAGCTTTTGTACTGAACCCAGAGTAAATTAATTCTTATCTTAAAGGTATGACAGAGTGAAATTTAAAAGACTTTCCCAAATTTTGAAACTGAGCTTGGAACGCTCTCAGCATTTTAGATCTCAATTGTTTGGCACATGATGCTTAAATAACATTCCATGGTGAACTCCCTTTCTCCTGTCAAATATTAGATAAACTTAGATGAAAATATTCTCACTTGACAGAGTTCTCTCATTGACTTGCACACTGCCCCCCATATTACCTGTGAAGTTTAATTGTGAATAGCAGTACTGGACTTCTTAGTCTCACAACACACACAGCAATGTGAAGATTATCTGCCACCTAAAACACTTATGCAAATTTATGCCAAATATTAGCCTTCAATTTTCTGCTCTCGGCTTCAGAATAAGAGCCTCTTGCTTCATGAATTTTTCAATCCTTTTTAAAACCTACGCCAGATATTTAAACAGATCACCATTTACTACTTCGGACATTAATTGATGACATTGAAATTACGATAATGACAGGAAATATTCCATTATATTTTGTTCCTTTCCAATAATACTTCAGGAGCAGTGTTTGGGTGGCAGCAGGCCACTGCTAGGGACTCGTGGGGATGGTCTGAGCAATCAGGTAAATGGATTGGAGAGCAACTAGCTACAATTCAGAGTGGGAGTGATCCTATCTCTCCTGGTCCATAAGGAAACCTGAAACAAAAATTTTAATTTACCCTAATGATCCTTGATTCAGCTTGACCCAGCTCCCTGGAAGGGAAGCCATCACTGCTGTCCCCACTCAGACTTCTGGTTAAAATAATGGATTGTGTCTTGACAACAGCATTGCAGACCGATCTGCATATTTGAAGGAGATTCTGCAGGTGTCCTTTCTGCCTACAGTTTTAAAGTGTAAATGGTCAAAGAGTATGTATGACCTATACTTCATTGTAAATGTTTGTCCCTCCTGGTTTCTGCCAGGTAGGGGAAGTTTAAAGCAAAATGAACATGAGACTCCTTCTGTGTGAAGTCTATCTGCTTCATTCTGTAATCGGACTCAACTCTTGAATTTGGATTCATACTTTTATGCATACTGTAAAGGTGCAATGACCACTCCATGACCACCTTCATCTTTGAAGGAAAATCGCAGCAATATATTGGAATATCATAACCTTCAAGCTCCCCTCCAGTCATACGGAATCCTAACCTTGAAATAGGTCATTGTTACTGGGTCAAAATCCCAGAACTCCCTTCCTAACAGCTCTATGGGTGTTCTTACACCAGGTGGACTGCAGCAGTTCAAGAAGGCACCTCATCACCGTGGAGTGCTTGGACCAGGAGTCCAGTGGCCAGAGTTTGGTCGCTGCCTCGACAGCATTAATTCGCAGTATTTCAAGTTGGAAAATTTGCTTCAACAGGAGGGATCACATGAAGGTTGCTGTCTCATCCATTTGCTGAAAATCTATGTTCTTTGGAAGACTACTTCCGAAAATGGAGACTTCGACCAAATGCTGCCAAGACTGTCATTTAAACTTTTCTGTGAACAACTCAAAGGCCAGGGGTTAACTTCATGTCCAAGATTTACAAGAATGATTCCAGGGATGAGAAACTTCAGCTTTGAGTATAGATGAAGAGATTGGGATTGTTCTCCTTGGAGAGACGAAGGATAAGAGGTGATTTGATAGAGATGTTCAAAATCATAAGTAGCTAGGGAGAAGCTGTTATTGCTCTTAAAAGGATCAAGAATTTTTGGATGGCAAGCTGTAACTAGTGGGGTGCCACAGGATTCAGTCCTTGGGCCCCAACTATTTACAATCTATATTAATGACTTTGATTCAGGGAAAGACGGTACTATAGTTAAATTTGCAGATGACACCAAAATAGGTGGGAAAGTAAGTTGCAATGAAGAAATAAGAAATTTACAAATGGATGTGGGCAGGTTAGGTGAATGGGCCAAAATCTGGCAGATGGAGTTTAATGTGGATAAGTGTGAGGTTATCTATTTTGGTTGGAAGAATAAAAAGGCGACTTATTATTTAAATGGAGAGAAACTTCAGAATGCTTTAGTGCAGGGGGATCTGGGTGTCCTCGTGCATGAATCGCTGAAAGCTCGTATGCAGGTACAGCAGGTAATAAGAAAGGCAAATGGAATTTTGGCATTTATTGCTAAAGGAATAGAGTATAAATATAAGGAAGCGTTGTTGCAACTGTACAAGGCATTGGTGAGACCGCACTGGAATAATGTGCACAGTTTTGGTCCCCTTACTTGAGGAAGGATGTGGTTTCACTGGAGGCTGTTCAGAGGAGGTTCACTAGATTGATTCCTGAGATGCGGGGTTTGTCTTATGAGGAGAGATTGAGCAGTTTAGACCTATACTCGCTAGAGTTTAGAAGGATGAGAGGAGATCTAATTGGGGTATATAAGATACTAAAGGGGATAGACAAAGTAGACGTGGAGCGGATGTTTCTCCTTGTGGGGCATTCTAGAATGAGAGGCCATAGTTTTAAGCTAAGGGGTGCTAGATTTAAATCAGAGATGAGGAGGAATTACTTTTCTCAAAGGGTCGTGAATCTGTGGAATTCACTACCTCAAAGTGCAGTGGATGCCGGGACGCTGAGTAAATTTAAGGAGGAGATAGACAGATTTTTAATTAGTAACGGGTTGAAAGGTTATGGGGAGAGGGCAGGAAATTGGAGTTGAGCCGAAATGAGATCAGCCATGATCGTAATGAATGGCTGCGCAGGCTCGAGGGGCTGAATTGCCTACTCCTGCTCCTCGTTCTTATGAGAGGCCACAGATTTAAAGTGATTTGCAAAAGAAGCAAATGTGACGTAAGAAAAAGCTTTTTCACACAACAAGTGGTTCAGGTCTGGAATGCACTGCCTGGAAGTGTGGTGGAAGCAGGTTCAATTGAGGCTTTCAAGAAGGCATTAAATGATTATTTGAATAGAAACAATGTACAGGGGTACAGGGAAAAGGCAGGGCAATGGGTCCTACGCCATAATGCTCATTTGGAGAGCTGGTGCGGACATGATGGGCTGAATGACATCTTTCTATTCCCATAAAATGCTGTGATTCTGAGATTCCAGCTCTGTGACCAACCACTCACCCATGACCCAATGCCAAATACCTTGGCATCATTCTTGACTGTACATTGACCTACCAGCAGTACCTCCAGAGCCAAGGCCAAGACGAGAGTGAACCTCACACGGAAACTGGCAGGTACCAATTACTACATGCTGCCTCACTCACCTTCCTCTACCGTACAGCAGAGTACTGCTGCTTAAAGCTGGCTCAGGAGCTGCCATATAAACGTGGTAGATTCCCAACATTGGGAGGTCATGAGATTTATTTCCAGAATATCAAGACCAACACAGCTTGGTTGGCTTCCTCTGCTAGCATACATTGAAGCTCCCGACGTCCACAGAGAAAACATCCTCTTCAAAGAACATCACTAGCTGATAGCTTACAAAGCGCTCCCATTGACATAGGACCTCAAAAGAAAAAGCTCAGGCACTCATCTGTAATCCTGCATATCCTACAAACTGAGGACAGTCCCGTCTCCTAATGGCACACCTCCTGGTTAACTGCAAACATCACCAACTGCAACCTGGTAACTGACCCGAGTGGTGGAGTCCCAGATTCTTCAGCCTTCCACAGAAAATCTGGACAACCTTTAACCACTTGATGACAAGCCAGTGAAGATCTGGCCATTCGATTTACAAGTGAAATATGAGGAATAGCTCCAGTTGTGACTGTGGTTATCCAAATCAATGCATCGTTCGTGTAATAAACTTCAACCCTGAGCGATCCATTCATGTTGGCATCAAAACCATTTATACTGCATCTGCTGAAGCAGTTGAATGGATTGTTAACCTCGATGTCGAACTATAACTGCTTTCCTAGCTGTACAAAAAGAAAAAGGGATGGACAATAAGTGCGTTCAAATTCCATGAATGAATAATTTTTTAAAAATCTCAGATTGCAGTGGTACAAATAGGTGCTTAACAACACCTTTGGGCAGTGAGGGATAGTCAATAAACCCTTGGCTTGCTAATCACACCTACATTCTGAGAATGAATTTAAAAATATCCAACCTTTAGATGATGGGCTGAATGCTTTCACATTTTTTAATGTAAGAATGTGTATCATAGAAACATAGAAAACAGGAGCAGAAGTAAATCATTCAGTCCTTTGAGCCTGCTCCACCATTCAGTATGATCATGGCTGATCCTCTAACTCAACGCCGTACTCCCGCTCTCTTCCCATACTTCTCGACGCCTTTAAGTCCAAAAATCCACCTATTTCCTCCTTAAATATATTCTGTGACTTGGCCTCCACAGCCTTCTGTGATAGAGAGAATTCCATAGGTTCACCACCCTCTGAGTGAAGACGCTTCTCTTCATCTCAGTCCTAAATAGTCTACCCCATATCCTGAGACTGTGACCCCTTGTTCTAGACCCCCCAGCCAGTTGAAACATCATCCCACCATCCCTGTCAGCATTTTATACATTTCAATGAGATCCCCTCTCATTCTCCTAAACTGCAATGAATACAGGCCTAGTTGGCCTAATCTCTCCTCATACGACAATTCTGCTATCCCAGGAATCAGTCAGGTGAGCCTTTGCTGTACTCCCTCTATGGCAAGTATATCCTTTCTTAGGTAAGGAGACCAAAACTTCACACACTACTCCAGGTATCATCTCGCTAAGACTCTGTACAGCTGCAGCAAGATGGCCTTGCTTCTGTACTCAAGTCCTCTGGCAATGAAGACCAATGTACCATTTGCCTTCATAACTGCTTCCTGCACCTGCATGCTTACTTTCAGTGATTGGTGTACAAGGACACCCAGGTCCCTTTGGACATCAACATTTCCCAATCTATCACCATTAAATAATACTCTGCCATCCTGTTTTTTCTACCGAAGTGGATAACTTCACACTTTTCCACATTATACTGCATCTGCCATGTATTTGCCCACTCACTCAACCTGTCTAAGTCACCTTGAAGCCTCTTAACACCCTCCTTACCACTCACATTCCCACTAAGTTTTGTGTCATCAGCAAACTTGAAAATATTACATTTAGTTCCCTCATCCAAATCATTGATATACATTGTGAACAGCTGGGGCCCAAGCACTAATCCATGGCGGTACCCCACTAGTCACTGCCGGCTACTCCAAAAAAGATCCATTTTTTCCTACTCTCTTTTCCCTGTCTGCTAACCAATTCTCAACCCATGCCAATATATTACCATCAGCCTCATGTGGTTTAATTTTACACACTAATCTCTTTATCAAAAACTTGCTAAAAATACAAATACACCACATCTGCTGGTTTTCCTTTATCTATTCTGCTTGTTACATATTCAAAAAAACTCCAGTAGGTTTGTCAAATGTGATTTCCCTTTCATAAATCCATGTTGACTTTGTCTAATCCCAGTGTCCTGTTATCACGTCCTTTATAATAGACTCTAGTATTTCCCTACTACTGATGTTAGGCTAACTGGTTTGTAGCTCGCTGTTTGCTTCCTCCCCCCCTTTTTGAATAGTTAGGTTACATTTGCCAGCCTCCATTTATTCTTTCCTACGCCTTTTGTTCTTTATCCATAAAACTTGCTATGCTACTTGTCTCTTGAGATTAAGCAGTCAAATTTCTTGCATCAGCACTATCAAGGTGATTGTCAGCTTGTCACTTAGAGGTATCCAACAGTGGACTGTCTGCTTATCCTGCTGTTTACTTGGAGTGTCCTCACTACACCACAGCTGGATTGGTAGCTGGAAAACTTGGGGAGAGGAAACTGAATCATACCAGGAAGTGGTTATCCCAATATGCTCTGCACCTTGTCCCTGCATTCTTGTTTGGTGCAATGTGCTGATTCTACAAGGTTAGGATGAAAGGTCATTGACCAGAAACGTTAATCTACTTTCCTCTCTCTACAGATGCTATCTGACTTGAGAATTTTCGGCATGTGTTGCTTTTTTGGTACTGCAAGGTGTTGTACTGACATAACTTTGCTGAAAGTACGGTTAATTGAGGCTGATAGAGCAGAGTGCCAGATAGGTCTATTTTTGAACTTGTGACCTCCAAAATATGAAAGGAAGATGATCGGTAGTATGCTATATCTACTTCAATATACTGTACATAAAGTCAGGTTCGAAGGTCAGAAATTGTTTCTACAGCTGGAGGCTGAACATATGGCATTTAATGTCTCAACTTTGTCAAACTTCCAATTAACTAATTGAGTGCACATATGCCACCATCAAGACATAAATCACTTCAGCATAAATGTGGTGCAATTTTCACATTAACCTTCCCACCAGCCAAAAAGTATTGTAGAGTATTGAATCCCAGCACAAGCTGAGAGGTGACAGAGTATGATGACAGTAATGCAGAAAGTAAAATTTGTTGCATTTCTGCATTTAAAGCGATATCTATCACTCTTTCAGCAAGCAAATTTCACATTTCTAACACCTTTTTTGTTGTTAAATTTAATGATTTTCTACATTCCACTACTGAAGTTAGTGCTGCCAAACCAATCTGAATCAGCTGGCCCAAGTGGCTATTCCACATGTATGGGCCTGAACATTGAATGTTGAGAAAGCTATTCAACAGTGATGGGGCATTGAGGCTGACCCCATCCAAATCTTACCTGATATTGTACCTGTGAGTTTTTGGCCAGAATCATTGGAGGTCATGAAAATTACGTGGGGGTTCAAAGGGATAGATGTGGAGAAGATATTTCCACTTGCAGGGAACTGGAACTTGAGGGTCACAACTATAAGATAATTAGTAATCAAATAAGGAATTCAGGAGAAACCTATTTATCAAGGAAGTGCTGAGAATGTCGAACTTGCTGCCATGTGGAACAATTGAAGCAAACAGTATACACACATCGAAGGGGAAGCTAGATAAGTGAGTGAAGTGTTTAGTACCGGGCTGGTGGCCATTGCCTGCTGGAAGTTTGTCGCTCGCCCTCACACGGCCAGGACTACCTGAGTGTGGCACCTTGGGTCTCCTCTGGACTGTTATGGAGAGCCCTACCAAGGATTCAGCATGACCACATTGATTAGTAGCCTTATACACATCGACCTGTACGCCTACATGGACCCTGGGATGATACCTGTTTGGCACCTGGCCAAACGGAGGATCAAGTTATGGTACAGAAATCTCAAAGTCTGCTGGATTAGGCTGGGCAAGGGCAATATTGGGGGCAGCTTGTTTGTTTCCCTCGGGTAAGCCGAGATCGCAGGTCTCACAACACTGCTCAAGTTGCATTTTTTTAAAGAGTGGTTCTATGTTTGTAAGTAAACCATCTGAGATGAAAAAGTATTTAAAGTAGGGTGACTGTACATCCATGCGTTCCAGAGGCAGTCTCCAGATGAGCCACAGTGTCCAGGAAGAGTTTGCAGTTCATTAAACTAGGCCTTAAATATTCTATAACCTTTAATTTCTCATGGTGGAATACGTTTAATGCAAAATTGAGGTACAGCACAGTATATCTGCTATGAGTTGCTTTGGATAAAAGTGACTGTTGAATATCTAAATAATTGCATTAGAGTGAAATACCCAGAATGTTTCTATAGTTATTAATGTTAGCTGAAACACAATACAGCAATATTGCTGTTGCCTTGGCTACAATGCTGACTGAATAGCTTCTGACGTAGAACACATTCAAGATTTGAGATTTTGTGTCGAGTGAAAATGGCATTGTCAAAAAAAAGTGTAATTGTTGTTTTAACAACCAACAACAGAAGGATTTTCTATATTTACGCTCAACCAAAAAAGAAACATCTGAATTATGTTCAGTATGCCAGTCAATATTTTTGAATTTCGAGTGGAGACAGTATATCTATAAAAGAACACAAAGGCACCAATGACTATAAAGCTGGTCTTGCAACAAGTGCTTCTTCAAATTCTGTTGTTGATTTTTCCACAAATTTGAGCTAACAAAGACTAGGCTGTATAAAGACAGTGGGCATGAAAAACTGATAATTCCTGAACAGTGTTATAAACAAATACTTTGTATCTGTTTTCACAGTAGGTATCCAAAAAACATTGTGGAAAAATGGGGAACCAAGGATCGAGCGAGTATAAGAAACTTGAAAGTGATCAGTATAAGAAATAGTACTGCAAACATTAATGGGATTAGTGGTGACAAATACTCTTGACCTGACAACTTTCATCTTGGGGTTTTAGAAGAGGTATCTGCAGAGATATTGGATGCATTGGTTTTTATCTTAGAGTTCCTCAGATTCAAGAACAGTTCCCAAGGATTGGAAGTTAGCAAACATAACCTGCCATTTAAGAAAGGAGGAAGACAGAAAACAAAGAACAATCGGCTATCAGTAATAGGCAAAATGCAAAAATCTATTATTAGGAACATGGTAGGGCATTTAGAAAGTCATTATATGATTAAGCAGGATCAACATGGATTTATGAAAAGGAAATTACTTTTGACAAACCTGTTCGAGCTTTTTGAGGATGTAACTAAGATGGATAAACAGGAACCAGTGGATGTAATGTACTTGGATTTTCAAAAAGCATTCAATAAGGTGCCACACAAGGGGAGTTATGTGAAGTTATGACACATGGAATTGGGAATAATATATCAGCATGGAGTGAGGATTGGTTAATGGAAATAAAATGGAATCACAGCAAATGGGGTATTTTTGGATGTGCAGCCTGTAACCAGTGGGGTACTGCAAGTATCAGCACCTGGGCCTCAACTATTTACAGTTTATATTAACAACTTAGATGAGAGGACCTAAGATAATGTATCCAATTTTACTGATGTTGCAACGTTAAGTGGGAACTTGAATAGTGAAGATGATGCAAAGATGCTGCTGCGTACATTAAGTCCTCACTTAAGATTGTAGTTGAGCTCCTGAAAAGTGCAACTTTAAATCAATTAACTTTAAAGCAAGTCAGATTTTCCCATTAAAACCAATGTAAAAGCTATAATTAGGTTCTGTAGGATCTTTATCATCAGTAAAACATTAAAACATTCCTGTTAGTTGAAATACTTTACATTGCTAAATTCCTATTTTGGTAACTGAAATAACTTGTAAAATGAACTAAATTTAAAAATATAAAAGAAATATACTAACTTTCTAATTACCTCCTGTTGGTCGCCGATTCTGCTCGTTGAACCCCCCTGCTTGCACCACAACTTGGTCCTTGACCCTCCTGGTCTCTGCAGACCCTTACTCTCGCTGGCCTCTGTGGCCCCCCTGACCTCCCCTCTTGCTGTCAACCCTCCAGTTTGCAGCCTCAGCCCCTCCCTCTCACTGCCAACTCTCCTGTTTGTGGCCTCTGCTGCTCTCTGATCCTTTATCTTGCTGCCAACCTTCTGTTTCATGGCCTCTGCTACCCCCTGACTCTCCTGGTCACTGCAAACTCTTCCTCTCGCCAAACCTCCCATTCCCCACCTCTCCTGCTTGCCGCTCCCCTTTCTCGAGCCCTCTCTGTGAGCAAGGGCTTGAGATGAGCGCTGAGATGCAGGCGGATCAGCTTTGTCTTATAGGAGGTAAGTTGTGAGCTGGAGAGGCGACAAGAAGGAAGGTCAGGAAGCAACACTGACCGTGAATTGGAGGGACAGCATTAAGAGGGAGGGCCAGGGAGAGGCAGAAGCTGCTCAAAAATGGTGCCAATTGGATCATGCAGCCCTACATTAGACCTGGTAAGAAACAACTTTACAACAAAATTCGTGACACTAAATGCAATTATGGGCCCTGTGAACTGTCAGATGTTAAAGCAGAACGACTTAATACGGAGCAACTGAAAATGGGGACTTAACTATCTCTGGTCAGGTGGGTGAGCAGTCAAGAACGTGGCATATAGACTACAATATGGAGTGTGAAATTAGCTATTTTGGTAAGAAAAGTAAAAAGTATTTTTAAATGGTGGGTGATTGGGAATTGTTTACATTCAGAGGGACCCAGGTATCCTTGCACATGAATCACAGAAAGTTAAGGTGCAGGTGCAGCAAGCAATTAGGAAGTCAAAATTAGGAAAAAAGTTAGCTTTTGTTATAGGGCGTTGGAGGCTAAGAGTAACAAAGCCTTACTACAATTATACAGGGCATTGGTGAGGCCACACCTTTATTTTGGTCTCCTTAAGTGAGATGGATATATTTGTGCTAGAGGGAGTGAAATAGAGGTTCACTCCATTAGTTCCTGCGATGAAAGGATTATTTCATGAGAGATTGAGCAGATTAGGTCTATATTCCCTGGAGTTTAGAAAAATGAGGTGATCTAATTGAAACTCCCAAAATGCTCAGCAGCTTGACAGGGTAGGTGTTGAGAAAATATTTCCCCGGGAATCTAAAAGATGGGGTCACAGTGTCAGAATAATGTGTCGGCCATTTTGAGACTCTTGTGTTGAAGAGTCATACGGACTTGAAATGTTAACTGTGTTCCTCTCCGCAGATGCTGTCAGACCTGCTGAGCTTTTCCAGGTAATTTTATTTTTGTTTTTGTTTCGGATTTCCAGCATCTGCTGTTTTTTGCTTTTATATTGAGATGAGAAGAAATTGCTACACTCAAAAGTGTGCTGTGAATCTTTGGAATTCTCTACTCTAGAGAGCTGTTGATGTTCAGTCATGGAGCATCTTTAGGAAAGAAGTGATAGATTTTTGGGTGCTAAGAGAATTAAGGGATATGGGTGTTGGTGGTGTGTTAATTATATTGTTAGGATACACAGGTGAAGAGCACTGTTTATTAAGTACTTTGAGCGCATATATATAGGAGATAGTTGGGACACTGGGTGTGTGGGAGGACATCTATGAGACTGAACAAAGTTGTTAAACTCTGCTGATAAAGAAAAGCTCTGTCTTGGTTTCTAATTCCTGTTAACAATGTTGCTGGTAAAGAAAGGTAGATTTGAGTTTGAGGATCAGCCATGACCTTATTGAATGGTGGAGCAGTTTCAAAGGACCAATAGTCTACTCCAGTTCCTATTTCTTATTATGCTCTTCTGTGAGGGAGAAAGGAAGAAGGATATGTTGATATGGTGAGGTGAAGTAGAGTGTGAGGAGCACTTAAGTTGTCATCGACCTGTTGGACTGAGTGTCCCATTTCTGTGTAAATACTATGTAAATTTATGACTAGACCCTAGCTGAATAGTTTATTTACTTCTGTCTGGCCTAGGGACATTGAAGCTGAAAGGCAAAATACTGCAGATGCTGGAAATCTGAAACAAAAACAGAAAATGCTGGAAAAACACAGCAGGTCTTGCAGCATCTATGGAGAGAGAAACAGAGTTAACATTTCAACTCTGAAGAAGAGTCATATGGACTTGAAACGTTAACTCTGTTTCTCGCCTCCACAGATGCTGTCAGACCTAGTGCAATTATACCCTTTCTTAAACAAGGGGACCAAAACTATACACAGTATTCCAAATGTATGACGCTTCTTCAGGACATTGAGGCTTATTGTGATGAACCGACTAACTCCTTGGCTGGTATCAGCTGACTTAACACATAGCTGAGATTGATACTGACACTTTGCTTATGTGTACGGGTCAGAAGGTTCATTAGGCATTGCATTTACACTGTGGAGGTATTCATTTACCCCAGATTAAGCAAGAAATGCCCAAAATAGAAAATCTGATATTTTTTCAACTCTTTAAAGAATTTAAATTAAGTCAGTAAATCCTAAAGCTTTGTTTTTACCCTCATTTGTATCATTGTGGCAACATTTACAAAAGAACTAAATATTGGCATTTTGCTTCTCCAAGGTTAATGTGGTACAGAGTGATAAATAGTAAATGTTGAGCAAATGAGGATAAATTTATGGCCTGGGGCTATTTCGAGCTTTAAGCACATGAGTTTAGTTGAGATGAAACAGGAGGCTGCTTACAGCATTATAACACAGCTTGAATCTGAAGTACCAGGTGAGGCTGCATTTTAGTTAAAACCGCATCATTCAATAAGCAGAAAATATTCCATATTTGAGGTCGCAGTAATGTAGCTTCCATTCTTAAGGCTGACATTCCTGTCACATTCATTCCTCTGAAAAGGTCACTGAAGCAAAATCAGTGATTTTCTTTAGTGAATATAACATTATAAGCTCCCCTGCCATATATTAAAGAAAGGCTTGTATTTATATAGTGTCTTTCACAACTGTACAATATTGCAGTGTTCTTTGCAACTTATTACGTACTTTTAAAGCATCGTCACTTTTGTAATGTAAGAAATGTGGCAGGCAGTTTGGGAACAGCAGGCTCCCACAAACAACAGTGAAAAGTATCAGATAATTTATTTTTAGATATTGAATGAGGAAAAAATTTTGACCAGGGCACTAAAAAATCTGCTGCTGCTCTTAAGTAATGGTGTGGACTCTCTTAAATTCAACTGAGAAGCCAAGTTTTAAAGGCTAATTTGAGAGACAGTTGAGATGCAGAATTTTTTTCAGTTGTCATGACTGGTTTCTCTTTGTGGATTAACACTGTTGCAGAACAATGCACGTTAGGAAGTGCCAGCTATAATGTCCGATTTATGCTGACTTGACTGCAGCCTGGGAACTGGTAGGGTATCCACAATTAGTCTCAATGCCTCTGGATCAGGGAGCAAGAAATCAGCCAAGATTCCCAGTCCCGATCATTTCTTGTAGTCTCTGCTGGAAGTGTAGATGTGCACCCCCTGTAGCACGTTAATTGTTGGAGCTCACATATGAGTAGTGGCCACTTTGTTGAGGCACTAGAGTGAAAACCTTTGTATATGGAACTGTACTTTATAGGAGTAGTTGGTTTCAGGAGAGGAAAATTGCAAAGAAAAACAAAAAGCTTGTAATTGGCTGGCTGGCATTCAGCATTTCATGTCTTCATGGTTTAATATTACTTGTGAGGGAAGGATGGAATGGGAAAGAGAGCTTCCTTGTATGAAAAATGACAGGCTTGAAACAGTTCAAACCATTATGTTGAGCATATACTGCAGAATTGCTTCTACTTGAAATATGCTGACACTCCTAATCCAGTAGCATCGCAAACCTCATAACAATAGTAGCAACTTATTTTTATTCTGCCTTTTTAAAATAGCAAAATGTCTCAAGCTGCTTCTCTGGAGTGATATCAAAAAAAAATGACCAAACCACACATTGAGTTGAATAAAAACAAAAAAACTGCGGATGCTGGAAATCCAAAACAAAAACAGAATTACCTGGGAAAACTCAGCAGGTCTGGCAGCATCGGCGGAGAAGAAAAGAGTTGACGTTTCGAGTCCTCATGACCCTTCGACAGAACTTCATTGAGTTGAATGCTCGAAAGCTTGGTCAAAGAGATGGCTTTAGAAGGGTGTGAAAGAAGTAGGTTAGAGAGGTGAGGAGATTTAGGGAGGCTAATTCCAAAGTTTGAGGCCTAGGCAGCGAAAGGCATAGCTGCCCATGGTGAAGCTATGAAAATTGAGGATGCACAAGAAGTCAAGATTGGAGGAGCACAGATATCATTGAGGAGTATCGGACTGAAGGTGGTTACAGAGATAGGGAGGGGTGAGGCCGTGAAGGGATTTGAAAATAAGGATGACTATTTTGAAATCAAGTTGCTGTTGCACCAGAAGCCAGTGTAGGTCAGCTAGCACAGGGCTGTTGAATGAATGGACCTTGATGACGGTAAAGATATGTGCAGTAGTATTTTGGATGAACTTAAGCTTTCAGAAGGTGAAAGATGATAGCAAGCCAGGAGAGCATTGGAATATTTGAGTCTGGAGGTAATAAAGGCTTGGATAAGCATGTGCTTGCAAGTCGTAATTACAGGCTTTAACTCTGCTAAGTCAGCAAGAAAAAGCATTTCTGGCTGATAGTAATATACTGAGCAGGAAAGCTTGATTGTCAGATATCATTAGGCTCTGTTAACTCCAGCAGCTTTGGGAACTTATCACTTGATGGCGAGAGCAATGTCATGTTAGTTGCATTGCACTCACTGCCACTGTAGTCAGAGCTGATATTAATGGCAGTTCTGTAAAGAAGATGCAGCATTAGATTATTGAAGTTTGTCCTATGTGAGATTTTGTCTTCTGAACAATTCGGATGTCAAGTTTGCTAAATCATGTATAATGTAATGCTAATTTGTATAGTACTGATATGCCAAAGTTGAGGCTGTGTTGAACCATGGTGTAAAGTATGCTTTATGTGATACCCCTATTTACAAGCTGCCTAGAACCACAATTTAATTATCATGTTGCAATATTTATACTTCTTCCTTGATTGGATAATAACTGACAAGTCTGCATGTTGGTTGGTCACAATCATGAGAGACATTAAAACATTCTGAACGAAGAACTTCCTTCTAGAGAAACTTACTAAGTAGACACACAGATCAGCGTTATTTGCCTTGCTAAAAATTGAATCAAGAGTCACCGTGAATTGTCCTTGTGCATTTTTAGTGACTTTCTGATGGCTATTGGTGAGGACTGGCAGCAGCTCAGCTTTCCTGCAAGGATTATGAAATCTTCTGAAATTTGGAAAGAAGCTTCATGTGAAAACATAATTTTTTTCCTAGGTGATGCAGTGCTAGTGTAATGCAGGGCTTGCTTTCCCATAGTGGACTTGGTTATGTGAAAGTACCCCATTAATTGTCTGTGGCATTTTGCACTATAGAAATACTTAATTTGCTGCTGTTTTTATACCATCCAAGCAAAATGACAATTTACTCTGTCTCCATAGACTGCTGGAGATACCCTCACTCGGTGCCACAGCTAGCAGATAAGTTTGCTGAAAAAAGCTTTCCGTCTTGCACTCATCAGGACAATTTGCAAGAATACCAAATGCAAAGGGAACAAAAATTTATACTGTATGAGAAGAGAGTGCTGATAGGTTGGCAAGTGGACTTTGATTGGTAGAAGCGTTGCCATGGAGAACGCACCAGTTGATGATGACTGGCAGTTAACTGTGAAACATTACAGGTCTTAATGGACTCCATCCTGCACTCAAATTCATCTTTGAAATGGAACAGTCAAATCAACACCCCATCCTTGACATAATAGTTAGAAATCTGCTAGGGGGTTTTCTGCCACCTTCTACCATAAGGCTACCTTCATTGGTCAACATACGCACTGGGATTTTTACAGTTTCACGCGCTATAAGATTAGTCTTACTGGCAACCTCATAAATAGGGCCCGAGCCATTTGCTCACCATGCACGCTTGATGCTGAAATAGGGTGCGTCAGAGGCATCCTGCGAGATAATGGCTATCCTGATCAGATCATTTTGCGCTGTATATTATGCAAACTCCTGAAAGGGCCTAAGGCCATCACTTTCAGCCCTGAAATTACCCTAGAAGGGTATGGTATCTCAAAAATTTGAGCAACAGTTGAAGCTAGCTGTTTCACGCTGTTACTATGCAGTAGCAATACGAGTGATATTCGCCAGTAACAGGATGCTGCCATCAAGTCAAAAAGACGTCCTGCTCATCACACAAATGAGTAATATGGTATATGAATTTCAGTGCCAGTGTGATGCGAACTATGTAGGCTGTATGTCTCAACGACTGGCGGATTGTACCAAACAGTATATCCCTTCCATTGTTCGCAATGGGTAAGATATGGACCGTACCCAACCAGCCCGTGCTTGCAAAACTCAAACACAGTGTCCAACATTAAAAGTGATTCTGTGATTGGACAACATTTGCTAAATAATCCTCAGTGTGTTAAGTTTTACGCTGAAACCAATTTAAGATTGTTAATTGGGCTGGCAGTGTGGCGCATTTGTGTGCACTGGAAGCTAATACACAGGGCCCTGTTCTTTACAGACAGATTTTGGATCTCACTAACTACGGGCTTTATTTTTTTGATCTCTGGCACTGTTTTCCCTTTGGACTCTGTCTCCCACTGATTCCTCTCTGCCACTTTTACTTTTTGATTTGTAGCACTATTTTCCTCAGGTTGACTCATTATCTTCTGCTGACTTCCACCTGCAGCTTCTACCTGTTGGTCCCCAGTACTGTTTCTCTCAGGCTGGCTCTCATTGGCAAGGGAAAAGATGAATGGAAAGAAAATGTAAACAATATTGTATGATTCTTTTGTACTGTAAGGTTGGCACTGTTTTCAGTAGTGAAATAGTTTTGGACCAACCATGTTTTCACTGGTTCCTTACATTGTTATGAAGTGGGAGCATTTTTTTAATTCATTAATGAGATGTGGGCATCGCTGGCTAGGCCAGCATTTATTGCTCATTCCCTAATTGCCCTTGAGAAGGTTATGGTATGCTGCTTTCTTGAGCTGCTGCAGTTCATGCATTGTAGGAACACCCGGGGTACTGTCAGAAAGGAAGTTCCAGGATTTTGACCCAGCGACAGTGAAGGAATGGCGATATAGTTCCAAGGCAGGCTGCTATGAGACTTGGAGAGAAACTTGTAGGTGGTGATGTTCCCATGTGTCTCCTGCCCTTGTCCTTCAAGCTGGTAGCGGCCTTGGATTTGGAAGATGTTAAGGAGCCTTGGTGAGTTCCTGTAATGCATCTTATAGATGGTACACATTGCTGCCACTGTGCATCGGTGGTAGAGGGAGTGAATGTTTCAGGTGGTGGATGGAGTACCATTCAAGCGGGCTGCTTTGTCCCGAATTGTGATGAGCTTGAGTGTTTTTGGAGCTGCACTCAAGTGGAGAGTATTCCATCACGCTCCTGACTTGTGCCTTATAGATGGTGGGCTGACTTTGGATAGTCAGGAGGTCTCCACAGAATTCCAAGCCCCTGACCTGCGCTTGTAGCCACAGTATTTTCATGGCTAGTCCAGTTCAGTTTCTGGTCAATGGTAACACCCCAGATGTTGACAGTGGGGATTCAGCGATGGTAATGCCATTGATTGTCAAGGGCCAATGGTTAGATTCTCTCTTGTTGGAGATGGCCATTGCCTGCCACTATGTGGTTTGAATGTTACTTGCCACTCAACCACCCCAAGCCTGAATATTGTCCAGGTCTTGCTGCGTATGATACTGCTTCAGTATCCGAGGAGTCATGAATGCTGCTGAATATTGTGCAATCACTCATGAACAGCCCCACTTCTGATCTTATGATGGAGGGAAGGTCATTGAAACAGCTGAAGGTGGTTGGGTCTAAGTCACTAACCTGAAGATCCAACAACCACAGCCGTCTTCCTTTCTGCTAGGTATGACTTCAATTAGTGGAGAGTTTTCCTCCTGATTCCCATTGACTCCAGTTTTGCTAAGGCTGTTTGATGCCACACTTGGTCAAATGCTGCCTTGATGTCAAGGCAGTCACTCTCACCTTACCCCTGGAGTTCAGCTCTTTTGTCCATGCTTAAACCAAGGCTGTAATGAGGTCAGGAGCTTAGTGTCCCTGGCGGAACCCAAACTGAATATCAGTGAGCAGGCTATTGTTAAGCAAGTGCTGTTTGATAGCACTGTTGATGACTCCTTCTATTACTTCATTGATGATCAGGAGTAGACTGATGGGGCGGTAATTGGCCGGGTTGGATTTGTCCTGATTTTTGTGTACAGGGCATACCTGGGCAATTTTTCACATAGCTGAGCAGATGTCAGTGTTGTAGCTGTACTGGAACAGCTTGGCTAGGGATACGGCAAGTCTGGAGCACAAGTCTTCAGTACTATTGTTGGAATACTGTCAGGGCCCATAGCCTTTGCAATATCCAGCGTCTTCAGCTGTTGCTTGATATCACATGGAGTAAATCAAATTGACTGAAGACTGACATCTGTAATCCAGGAGACCATGGGAGGAAGGCAAGATGGATCATCCATTCGGCACTTCTAGTTGAAGATGGCTGAAAGTGCTTCAGCCTTCTCTTTTGCACTGATGTACTCAGGTCCCCCATCATTGAGGATAGGGATATTTTTGGAACCTCCTCCTCCAGTGAGTTGTTTAATTGTCCACCATCATTCACAATTGGATGTGGTAGGACTGCAGAGCTTCGATCTGATCCATTGGTTATGGGATTGCTTAGCTCTGTCTATTGCATGGTGCTTTCGCTATTTGGTATGCAGGTAGTCCTGTGTTGTTGCTTCACCTGGTTGAGGCCTGGTGCTGCTCCTGGCATGTTCTTCTGTGCTCTTGATTGAACCAGGGTTGATCCCATGGCTTGATGGTAATGGTAGAGTGTGGGATATGCTGGGCCATGAGGTCACAGTTTGTGTTTGTATACAATTTTGTTGCCCATGGATGTCCAGTTTTGAGTTGCTAGGTATATTCTGAATCTACCCCATTTAGCATGGTGCCACACAACACGATGGAGGGTGGAGGGTATCCTCGATGTGAAAACTGGACTTTGTCTGCACAAGGACTGTGTGGTGGTCACTCCTACCAATACTGTAATGGACAATTGCATCTGTGACAGGTAGATTGGTGAGGACGAGGTCAAGTAGGTTCTCCCCTGTTGTTGGATCCCTCACCACCTGCCGCAGACCCAGTTTAGCAGCTTTGTCCTTTTGAACTCAGCCAGCTTGATCACTAATGGTTCTACCAAGCCACACTTAATGATGGACATTGATGTCCCACACCCAGAGTACTGTTGCCACCCTCAGTGCTTTCTCCAAGTGGTTTTCAGCATGGAGGAGTCCTGATTCATCTGCTGTGGGAGAATGGTAGGTGGTAACTAGCAGGAGATTTCCTTGTCCATGTTTGATCCAATGCTTTGATACTTCGTGGGGTCCAGAGTCGATGTTGAGGACTCCCAGAGCAACTCGCTCGATTGTATCCCACTGTACCAACACCTTTGGTGGCCTGCCCTGTCAGTGGGATAAGACATACACAGGAATGGTATGGTGGTGTCTGGGACATTGCCCATGAGGTATGACTATGTAAGGCTGTAGCTTGACTAGTCTGTGGGACAGCTCTCCAAATTTTAGCACAAGCCCCCAGATGTTAGTAACAAGGATTTTGTATGGTTGACAGAGCTGTGTGTGCTGTTGTCGTTTCCAGTGCCTAGGTCCCTGCCAGTTTCATTCCTTCTAGACTTTATAGTTTTTTGGTAACCGAGTGGCTTTCTGTGCCGTTTAAAAGTCTACCACATGGCTGTGGGTGTGGAGCCATATGGAGGCCAGCCCAAGTAAGGACATTAGTGAACCAGATGTGTTTTTACAACAATGAAATAGTTTCGTGGTCACCATTAGATTAGCTTTTAATTCCAGATTAGTTAATTGAATTTAAATTCTACCAGCTCCGTGGCGGGATTCAAACCTATGTCTCTAAAGCATTAGCCTTGGCCTCTGGATTCCTAGTCTCATGGCATTACCACTAGGCCACTGCCTTCCCTTATAGGAGATGTCAGAAGTTCACTTAAATGCTCTGAAATACATCATAGAACCATAGAAAAGTTACAGCACAGAAGGAGGCCATTTGGCCCATCTTGTCCATGCCAGCCCAAGGACACCCAGGTGCCCTTTCTAATCCCACCTTGCTGCATCTGGCCCATTGCCCTGCAGCTTACAGCTCTTTAGGTGCAGATCCAGGTACTTTTTAAAAGAGTTTAAAGTTTCTGCCTCTACCACCAACTTGGGCAGCGAATTCCAGACACCCATTACCCTCTGCGTAAAAAAAAGTTCTTCTTCATGTCCCCGCTACACCGCCCGCCACTTATCTTGAATCTAGGTCCCCTGGTTCTAGAATTCTCCATCAAAGAAAACAAGTTTATCCCGTCCACTCTATCTATTCCCCTCATAACTTTGTACACTTCAATCAAGTCATCTCTCAGCTTTGTTTTAAGGAGAATAACCCCAGCCTATCCAATATCTCCTCGTAGCTACACTTTTTTACACTTCACTGGCAACATTCTTGTAAACCTCCTCTGCACTCTCTCCAGAGCTATTACGTCCTTCCTGTAATGTGGTCACACAGTACTCCAGTTGTTGCCTTAGCAGTATTTTATACAATTCCAAAATTATATCCTTATTTTTATATTCTCTATCTCTGCCAATGAAGGAGCGTATTCCAAAAGCCTTCTTTACAACCTTGTCCACTTGGAACTGCTGCCTACAGGGACCTGTGTACTTGTATGCCAAGTTCTCTCACTTCATCTACCCCTCTTAGTACATTCCCATTTATTTTGTAATCCCTGTAACTGTTTGACCTCCCTAAATGTATGACCTCACACTTCTCTATGATAAAATCCATCTGCCACTTTACCGCCCACTCCACCAACCCATCTATATTGTTTTGGAGATTATGGCTATCCTCCACGCTATCCTCTACTCAGTCAATTTTTGTGTCATCAGCAAATTTCCCAATTGTGCCCCCTACGTTCACGTCCAAATCGTTAGTATATAACACAAACAGCAAGGGTCCCAACACCGAGCCCTGTGGAACACCACTTGAGACGACTTTCCATTCGCAAGGGCATCCATTGACCATTACCCTTTGTTTCCTGTTGCACAGCCAGCCTTTTATCCAGTTTGCTACATTACCCTGAATCCCATGGGCTTTTACTTTCCTGACCAATCTGCCATGTGGGACCTTGTCAAATGCCTTGCTAAAATCCATGTACACAACATCCACTGCACTACCTTCATCAACCCTTCTTGTCACTTCCTCAAAGAATTCAATCAAATTTGTGAGGCAAGACCTTCCTTTAACAAATCCATGCTGACCATCCCTGACTAGTCCATGCCTTTCCACATGACAGTTAATCCTATCTCTCAGGATTGATTCTACTAATTTGCTCACCACCGATGTAAGACTAACGGGCCTATAATTGTTTGGCATTTCCTTTGATCCCTTTTTAAACAATGGAACTAGGTTTGTATTTCTCCAGTCCTCCGGTACCTCCCCTGTATCTAGTGAAGATTGGAAAATCATCCTCAGAGCATCTGCTATCTCCTCCCTGACCTCCTTCAGCATCCTCGGAAACAATTCATCTAGCCCTGGCGACTTATCAACTTTCAAGGATTTCAACCCTTCGAGTACTTCCTCTCTCTTTATGACTATCCCATCCAATAGCTCGCAGTATTCCTCCTGGACTACTATATCTACATCCTCCCTTTCCTTTGTAAACACGGAGACAAAATATTCATTCAAAACCTTTCCCATCGCCTCTGCATCTACACACAAGTTTCCATCTTCATCTCTGATAGGTCCCACTTTTTCCTTAACTAACCTTTTAGCATTAACGTGCATCCTTGAAGTATTTTCTAGAGATATTGTTCTAATGGTAATTAAAGGCAATGAATGACCCAAGAATGGCTGTATTGGATAGTAAACTCAAATGAAAGCACAGACTACTGACCCATGTGAGAGAAAATAATTGCAAGGCTATGGGGAAAAGGATGGAGAGTAGGACTAGGAGAGTTGCTCTTGCAGAGAACTGGCATGGACATGATGGGCTGAATAGCCTCATTCTCTGATTCTTTATTTGATGCTTTTAACCATGTTCATGTTATTGGTGAGAGATTATGCTTGATGTGTCAGCCAGCTCCTGGTGCATGTCTTATGTCTTGGATTTGCTCCAGTTTTGATAGTTAAGAGACAGGTCTGGAGTGGACTGAATGACAAAACCACCAAATATGTTGGAAAGGCTGACAGAGTTGAGCGAGTTTTCTGAACAAGTTTTCAGAGAGTGATTTCAAGGGGTTAGACAAAGGAAATCAATCCAGTTTTTTCTGAGGAGGCTGTATGTCATTAACAGATTTAAAATTGAAGGCCAGCAGGAGAACAAAATGCGGATTTAGTGGTACTCTTTTTTGCTCTATGGATGAGTTTTATATTCTACCTGTATTAATTAATAATGAATGAAAGCCATTTCCAATCAATGTTGTGGGAGTCTGTTGTACTAAAGGTCTTCCTGGTGGAAAGGAGCAGAATCAATGGTAAATTGCCCTTTTTTTTATGGACTACTTTTTGTTCTCCAGTGAGGTGGCAGGCAGACAATACTGCCAGCCACTATTTGCTGTTTGTTGGGATGAGACTACATTGGGATGACCCACCATTCAATTTTTATCATCTGATTGTCATTGGCTGATTTGCTGGACTGCAGGAGTACCTCCTGATGTGGGTGAGATTTCCGTATCTAAGATTGGGCTGGAATATGGACATTAACATAACAATTATTATGAGCATGTCTGTTTACATTTTTAAGATTTCATTTAACCTTGCTTTTCAAATGTTAATATTAAAGCAATTACCATATTTTTAATGTTTGAGTAACCATATTATTGTCGGTCAAATTGAGCTAAGGAGGCTCGAGGTTTCTTGAGCTTAACTACAGTCTAAAGGTTATTTGGTCCCTGGTAGCAAAGTCATAAATGTATTGAGCTCCTGTGTGTTAGGACCAGTGACTTAACATTCTGATTCGCTCATACAACCATGCATTTTGCCTGTCTCTCTTTTATACAAAATTGTGGCAGTCAGACATCAATCTGTGCTGCATTTCAAAATTACCTAGATGTTGTGTAACATCAAATGACTTGCCCTAATTACGTAGTGATTTTTTTTATTAAAACAGAAAGTGTTCTATTTGTTTAAATCACGTTGAACACCCTGTTTTGTTCAAATCTGTGTTGTAATTTGTTGAGTCTGGCAGGTACATATCAGTGAAAACACTGATTCCATATCCATCCTGCTGAGTGTTCTGCCGTCTTCGAATAACAGATATTCAATAATAAAGTGAGTTTGTTTTTCCTTTTGTGCATCCCCCCCAACTGCACCCCTCCAAATTTCAACATTTTTAAACAATCAATGGTAAGGTCTGTCTCTAGGTCGCAGTCGGTTAAAGTTGAGCTAATATTATGGATGTTCTTCTTTGACTGCTGATCCTGCCTGTCACAGAAAATTACATTGATATTTCTTGTAGACTTAAATAAATTGCACTATAAAAATAGAACCAGATGGCTCATTGTGAAGGGAACAGATTGTTGGTGGTTACTCACAACAGGTTTTGTAATATAACGCTTTCCTGAGAAGGTGACTTGATCTGTTTGGGATTTTTTCCTTTTCCTCTACCCCTGCTTTCCACCCCCCTAAAAAAAAATCGTGGGACTAAATTGGATAGCTGTTTTGAACAATCAGCACAGGCACTATCTGGCTGAATGGCTTTCTGAGCTGTAAGATTCTGAGTATATGGTTTTGTCCCCTTTTCTGTGCCACACCTTTCCTGTGGTTGATGGTGGCGGATATATTAGCCTTCCTTCTGTTAACTCTCATCCTATAATGTGCTTTTGTTTCCTTCTCCCAGACTGGGTTTCATCAGTAAACATGCGGTTATGCAAGGTGAGAACCTGTACCTCACCACAGAGTGCAAGGTATTAGCACAGCAGTGTTTTTCTTCACTGGTTGTTAGATTTTAAATGCTGTCGATCTTCAGGCATTTTTGTCTGGGCTTATTTTTGCGTGCAGTCGTGTGATGAGAATTCCTACTTCTGACATGTGACATCCAAATTAGATATCAACAGTCCTTGCATGAATCATGGATTCGATGTAGAGCTAAACCTTGGGACATTATGCCCTAATAATATGCCCTGATACTAACCTCTCTTGCTATGTTACCGTGCTATTTCCTTTTTTGATACCAACCAGGCCTCGGCCTCTCTAACCAAGAATCATATAGGTCAGTTTAAAAGTTGGCTCTGTGCTGTCTAATCTAATTTCACAAGGGACTTATAGCCAGTAGTTAGGGCAAGATTGCACTAAGCAATGGGATATATGTAAACAGCAGAGAAATCAGTTCATCCTGGGCTCAGTACAGAGTAAACCATGTGGATCAGTAGACTTGAAATGACAGCCTCTTGCTGAAGGCCATTTGTTATAACCTGACAGAAATATTGATTAACTAAAAGTTGGCAGTTACAGAATATTTTATCTGGATTTGGTCCCCTCACATGGTGGGTTATAAGGATTTTGTGAAACGGTTCAGAGGAGAACCACTAGATTGTTAGCTTGTTTATAGCCCTTAGCTACCATGATAGGCTTAAAGGGGTTAAGCTTTTTACTCCAGAAAAACATTCACTTCAAAGAGATTTGATTGAGGTCTTTAAAATGAAGAGGGCGGAACAGGGAGCATAAGAGTAAGTTTTGCAAGTGTAGGTGCAGGTTATTTGTTAGGAAGTACTTCTTTTTGCAGAGCGTTGTGAACTCTGAAGCAAGTTGTCAGAAAGTGCACAGGGTGTGGGTTCACTCCTAGCATTCATTCAGGAGTTGAATGAGTTCCTGAGAATGGTCAACATAATGGCAAATAGAAGATGGCTGGGTGTTGGGGGACATATCTTGCAGTCACTGTGGTCTCCTGGAACTTAAGTGATTGCCTTCAGGGGTCAGAGAGGAATTTCCCAGCATTTATTAGCTATTTTATTTTCTTTTTTTTGCCTCTCTCAGGAGATGGTGTGGATGAGGGGGTGGGGACGGGGTGGATGGATAGGGGTGATGGTGTGAAGAACATAGCAGGACTTGTTTTTCACATGCTCGTACTATCTGATCTTTGTTGTGTGAAGATTGAATTTTTGAGACGATTTTGATTTATGGTCTCCCTAAAGCCTCATCAGTTTTATTACTATTCGGACAGCCAGGTTGAGAACGATCTACATGATATTAACACTATGATCTCAAAAGGATTTTTATTTGTGCCTTTAGTGTGTGATTGCAAGAACATCATGACCAACAGAACTGTGTGACAGATATCTCCATTCATCAATGACCTACTATAACATAATCATGAGTTTGTTCTTTATGAAGATGTGCATATATAGTCACATCTTAGTGTTGATGAAAGAGTGAGGATATGTTGGAGACAACGTAATAACCATCTGTACAAATATACCTGAGTGGGTAATACTTGGCTGTTGATCTGCAGTAGGTTATTTTTAGCAGAGCTTATTTATTGTGCCAGACTGATAGCTGCAATGTATATACTTACATTTTATTTTCAGCTTTTAGGAACACTTGCTGTGTTTGTATGAATTACTTTCTCTGCTATTTTAGCAGAACTATATAATTCCCGTTAAAACTTTTATTGTTAAGAACAAGAAAATGTCTCCATCATTAAGAATTTGTATCTTGGCATCCCAAGACATACTGATTTAGAAAAATGGAAAAAACAATGAAGATAGATAGTTTTTTGCTTTTATCTTATTGAAGATAGATAGTTGTTGCATTTGTACAACATTTTTGCTTTGCTTATGTATGTATGTATGTGTGTATATATATATATATATGTATATATATATATATATATATATGGAGCAATGTAACAAAGAAGTTAATCTCCCATAGAGTTTAAACAATCGTGGTAATGTATGTATTTTCCTTGTGGCATCTTTTTAAAGGCAACTACAGCATCAGAGGTTACTGTAAATACAGGTTCTGTCTGGGATATTAAGGCAATGACTGGAATTGAATGCTGCATGTATTTATGTTTGATCGCAAGCTACGTAAATGTTGTATTACAAAACCCTTATAGTAGCCTAGTTACATAGTGACTAAGGAACTAGAACTAAGATTTTTTTTAAAAAAAATGCCTCGAGTTCATAAAACAAAAATACATTAGTGAGAGGATTTGACCAATTGAATAGATTTGACTTAAACTGGGATTTTCCGGCCCTGTTGTGGCAGACCTACTGTGGGAGAGTTAGCAGCCCAGCCAAAAGTCCATTGACTTTTGGCAGGACGAGGCGATCCTGGCAGTGGGTGGGGCCAGAAAATCCCACCCTACATTTGAGCCTGGCACAGTTTTAGTATCACCTCTAAGCTCCGCAAATTGAGCACATAATCCAGCCTAATACTTTGGTGGGGTATTGAGATACTGTTTCATCATTAGAGGTATTTCAGATACATGAAGTTTAGGCTGTTTGCCTGCTAGGCTGAAGATAAAAAGTACCCATGGTGCTATCCAAAAAAAGTGTATGGATTGATCCTTTTCTTCTGGCCAACATTACTTCCTCAGCCAAAACCACCATTTTAAAAAAATCATTCAAGGGATGTGGGCGTCGCTGGCTAGGCCAGCATTTATTGCCCATCCCTAATTGCGCTTGAGAAGGCGGTGGCGAGCTGCCGCCTTGAACCGCTCAATCCATGTGGTGTAGGTACACCCACAGTGCTGTTTGGGAGGGAGTTCCAGGATTTTGACCCAACGACAGTGAAGGAACAGTGATATATTTCCAAGTCAAGATGATGAATGGCTTGGAGGGGAACTTCCAGGTGGTGGTGTTCCCATGTATCTGCTGCCCTTGTCCTTCTAGATGGTAGCAGTTGTGGGTTTTGAAGGAGCTGTCGAAGGAGCCTTGGTGAGTTCCTGCAGTGCATCTCGTTGATGGTACACAATGCTGTCACTGTGTGTCGTTGGTGGAGGGAGTGAATGTTGTGGATGGGGTGCCAATCAAGTGGGCTGCTTTGTCCTGGATGGTGTCAAGCTTCTTAAGTGTTTTTGGAGCTGCACTTATCCAGGCAAGTGAAGAGTTTTCCATCACATTTCTGACTTGTGCCTTGTCGATGCTGGACAGGCTTTGGGGGAGTCAGTAGGTGAGTTACTTATTGCAGGATTCCTAGCCTCTGACCTGCTCTTGTAGCCACAGTATTTATATGGCTAGTCCAATTCTGTTTCTGGTCAGTGGTAACCCCCAGGTTGTTGATATTGGGGAATTCAGTTATAGTAATGCCATTGAATATCAAGGGTCGCTGATTAGATTCTCTCCTGTTGGTGATGGTCATTGCCTGGAACTTGTGTGGCACGAATGTTACTTGCCGCTTGTCAGCCCAAACCCGGGTACTGTTCAGGTCTTGCTGCATTTGGACATGGACTGTTTCGGTATCTGTGGAGTCACGAATGGTGCTGAACATTGTGCATTCATCAGTGAACATCCCCACTTCTGACCTTATGGAAGGAAGGTTGTTGATGCAGCAGCTGAAGATGCTTGAGCCTAGGACACTACCCTGAGGAACTCCTGCAGTGATGTCCTGGAGCTGAGATGTCTGGTCTTCAACAACCACAACTATCTTCCTTTGTGCTAGGTACGACTCCAACCAGCGGAGAGTCTTCCCCCGATCCCTATTGACTCTAGTTTTGCTAGGGCGTCTTAATGCCACACTCAGTCAAATTCTACCTTGATGTCAAGGGCAGTCACTCTCACCCCACCTATGGAGTTCATCTCTTTTGCTCATGTTTGAACCAAGGCTATAGTGAGATCAGGAGCTGAGTGGCCCTGATGGAACCCAAACTGAGCATCAGTGAGCAGGTTATTGCCTTGCAAGTGCCACTTGAAAGCACTGTTGATGACCCCTTTCATCACTTTATTGATGATGGAGAGGAAACTGATGGGGCAGTAATTGGCTGGGTTGGATTTGTCCTGCTTTTTGTGGACAGGACATACCTGGGCAATTTTCTATGTTGCAGAGTAGATACCAGTGATGTAGCTGCATTGGAATAGCTTGGCTTGGGATGCGGCAAATTCTGGAGCACAAATCTTCAGTACTATTGCTGGAATATTGTCAGGGCTTATGGCCTTTGCACTATCCAGTGCCTTCAGCCATTTCTTGATATCATGTGGAGTGAATCAAATTGACTGAAGACTGCCATCTGTGATGCTGGGGACCTTCAGAGGAGGGCTGAGATAGATCAGCTACTTGGCACTTCTGACTGAAGATTGTTGCAAATGCTTCAGGCTTATCTTTTGCACTGGTGTGCCGGACACCCCCATCATTGACGATTGCGATATTTGTGGAGTCTCCTGCAGTGAGTTGTTTAATTGGCCACCACCTTTCACGACTGGATGTGGCTTAGATCTGATCTGTTGGTTTTGGAATTGCTTCGCTCTGTCTATTGCTTGTTGCTTATGCTGTTTGGCACACATGCAGTCCTGTGTTGTACTTAGTCTAGCAGCCATGTCCTTTCGGACTCCGCCAGCTCGGTCTGTAGTCTGCTATTACTTGGTGGTGGACATTGAAGTCCCCCACCCAGAGTCTATACCCAGAAAACTCCCAGAGACCTTGTCTGTAAGGTATGATTCTGTGAGTATGAATATGTCAGGCTATAGCTTGACTAGTCTGTGAGACAGCTCTCCCAATTTTGGCACAAGCCCCCCAGTTAGGAGGATTTTGCAGGGTTGACACGGCTTTGTTTGCCGTAGTTGTTTCTGGTGCCTATGTCGTTTAGTGTTTTTAGCGGTTTGATACAGCTGAGTGGCATGCTAGGCCATTTCAGAGGGCATTTAAGAACCAACCACATCGCAGTGAGTCTGGAGTCACATGTAAATCAGACCAGGTAAGGACGGCAGATTTCCTTTCCAGATGGGTTTTTAAAGACAATTGACGTGGTTTCATAGTCTGCATTAGACTTTTAATTCCAGATATTTTATTGATTCGAACCTAGGCCCCCAGAGCATTACCCTGGGTTTCTGGTTTGCTAGTTCAATGGCAATACCACTGTGCCACCACCTCCCCTCTACTTGTTTATTCACATTTACAGTTGTGCTGTATGAAATGCGTTTTTCTGTGTAACAAAAGTGACTGCTTCAAAAGTACCTCATTAGTTATTAAGTGCTTCAGGACAACCAGGGAAGTATTCAGTTTCCATATAAATACTAGTTCTTTCTGTCTAATAATTTTACATGACAGCAACAACTTGTATTTATATAGCACCTTTAATGTAATAAAACGCCCCAAGATGCTTCACAGGGGTGGTATAGAGCAAAATTGACACTGAGCCCTAGAAGGCATTGTTCAGGCAACTGACCAAAACCTTCATCAAAGAGGTTTGTTTTCAGGAGGGACATAATGGAGGAAGGGGATGTGGAGGAGTTTAGGATGGGGATTCCAGGGCTTAGGGCCTAAGCAGCTGAAGGCATGGCCATGAATGGTAGAATGATTAAAATTAGGGATGCTTAAGAGGACAGAATTAGAATAACGCAAAGTTCTTAGGAACGTTCTAGGGCTGGAGGAGATGATGGCGATGGGGAGGAGTCACACCATGGAGGGATTTGAAAACAATAGTGAGAATTTTAAAACTGAGGCATTGCTTAACTGGAGCTGTTGTAGGTCATTGAGCATGTGGTGATGGGTGAATAGGAATTAGCCTGAGTAAGGGCATGAGCAGCAGATTTGTAGGTATCTCAAGTTGATGCAGGGTAGAAGGTGGAAGGCTGGCTGCTATAGGGACTTTATAAAGTTTGATTGCACTTTCAGTCCTCTACCACCTAGAAGGACAATTTTAGAAGAATGAAAGGTGATCTCACTGAAGCGCACAAAATCCTTATAGGACACGACAGGCTAGATGCAGGAAGGATGTTTCCCCTGGTTGGAGGGCTGAGAATCCAGCGGACATAGGCCATTTTGGACTAAGATGAGGAGGAATTTTTTCTGTCAGAGGGTGGTAAATCTTAGAATCTTCTGTACCAGAGGGCTGTGGAGACTCAGTCATTGAGTATGTTCAAATCAGTGGTTGATAGATTTCTAGATAGCAATGACATTAAGGGATATAGGGATAGTGCTGGAAGATGGGGTTGAGAAAGACCATCAGCCATGATTTAGTTAAATGGCGGAGCCGGCTCGAGGAGCCGAATTGCCTACTTCTGCACCTATGTTCCTTAGGGCAGCAGAAGCATGGGAACACCACCAAAGGCATGTTCCTCTCCAGGTCACACGCCATCCTGACTTGGAACTATATCGTCATTCCTTCAGTTTGCTGGATCAAAATCCTGGAACTCCCTCACTAATAGCACTGTGGGTGTACTTACACCACATGGACTGCAGTGGTTGAAGAAGGTGGCTCACCACCTTATTCTCGAGGGCAATTAGGGATGGGCAGCAAATGCTGGCCTAGCCATTGAAGTCCACCCCTCGTGAAAAAATTTAAAAGAAAACTGTGGAACACCCTCCTTATGCCATTTTGTTTTTCCTGCTTAGAGCCTTTTGAAAACAATGGCAAGTTGTGAAATTGAACTTTGAGGAAGTGCCCATGTATTGCTGAAACATCTGATGCCTCAGCCTTATAATAAAGATTAAAATCAGATATCTCCCCCACCCCCTCCCCAGCCCAGTGTCTTATGATATGGAGACTTAGTTTTAAATTTTCTCCAAACAAACCTCAAGTCAAATCAAATCCTGCCCTTATCTCGCCGCCTTCTCCATTTTCGACTTGGGAAAAATTCTTGATTCTAGATTTTAGGTTGTTGAGCTTTTCCAGGTATAAAATGGGACGTAATCACAAGAGAGAAGGAAAGCAAAGGAAAATTAATTTTTTAAAAATATGCTTTGGAGAACCAATTTCTTAAATTATTAACCTCTGATTGCAAGTTACATTTCAACAATTTAAACAAATTTAATTTTGAAATGTAACTGTTTTGCAGAAGAAAATGTATTTATTTTATGAATTGATAATGAACAATGATTTCTGTATTCCAAAATGCATAGGTGAGGCAGTTCTGATAAGATTAGTTCAATCCCTGCAAATTGGAATTTGATGAAGCAGTGATCACTATCTGCCATACTGTTGGAAACGGATTGAAAAACTACTTACTTCAATTAACATTTGTCCTGTTCTCCAACTGGAAAATAAGTCCAACACTGGAGAGACCATAAAGTCCAATAATAGATACTGTCAACAATCTGTTCAGGAGCATGGTATTGAGCTATAAAGACTTTTTTCCTATAAACTTTATATATTTTATGCCTCAATCTATAATTTTATTGAATAAATCCAAATCTGAATTTAATATTTATTAATTATTATCTTTATTTAGATATCAGGCATTTGACTGATAAGGTTCAGACTTGAATGTGACAGTATTAATTTTTTGCAATAGAAAGTGGATATTCATCAATAACGAAAGCTTCATGACGCACATCTCATGAGCTAATGTTGGAACTGCAGACTAAGACTTTCTGCGGTTTATATTCTGATAATGACAAAAACACTTTTTAAGCAAGTGAAGAGGGCGCTTAGGAGAGCGCAAACCTCCGCCACACTATGTTACCTATGTTATTACTGTTACGCAGCTTTTCCTTGAGAGGCTTTTTCCTTCCTTGTTGATGCTCTGCTTCTGTTACTACAAAGCTGAAAAAATAAATCTTTTAGAGCTTCTCAGGAAGCTTCAGGCCAATCCACGTCCAATAACCTGCTCTGGAAACACTGTTCGCATTTTGACACCACAACGGCTGAGACAATACACAACGTTGTAAAGCAATCAACAACATTCTAAATAAAACAATCCCCACAACATTCTTAAAAAATAATTCAATCTGCCCTATCTCCCAATGTGAACAGATTTAAAAAAAAAATTCCGGGATCCGGATCCGCATTTCGCCACAAACTAATCAGCTCTTCCTCGGGCCATACCCTTTCGGTGTGTCAAGTTTTATTGAAATCTGCTCATTAGTTTTTGAGATATATTGTTTACTGTGTTATGATCCCTCTAGAGACTGATGATGTTTAAAACGAAATTCAAACTTTCAGTTGATAACTGAAAATGATAACATGACAAGTTTTCACATATTTTATAATTTTTACTGTCAACAATTAAATAAAAACACTATTAACTAACCACTTTTAGTAGAAAACTTACTTTAAACCACAGAAAGGAACACTCCTCTTTTATACTCATCACATTGCACTCTCCACAGTCCTTTCCAGCTTCTAGTGGGTTCACGATTTGCTGTTTCAATGAGTAGAGCTTTGAGTTTTCATCTCCAGGCGCTTTCCTTAGTTTTCGGAGAGTTTCCCAAATCCATTACCAGCTGTAAAGCCTGACTTTGATGACTCTTCTCTCCACCGCAACTGCCCCACCCACCCCAGGATGAATCTCTCAGATTCCCTAAACGCTTATAGAATGTGTCACTTCAACTAGAGACCATCTCCCTCCCGTTCCTGGCTTCAGTAGCTTGCAAAGCCAAGCAGCCAATTCTCTCTGCTGACCACACAAGACTGTTTTTTCTCTAAGATATTTGTTGATTTGTAGGGAAGCCTGTCACCTGACCTCTAAAATGGCTTCCTCTGCAATGTTTCCTATGGCAATGTGAAAAACATTAGTCTTGCATCCAGGGAGAAATGCTGATCAGCTATTCTTGGCCCCAACTCTCTTTCATCTTAAGAGTAAATGGACAGCATATAGCACAACTGTTTACAACCCAATACTTTGAACACCTTTCTGGGATTTTTGGAGATTCGCAGTCCAGCCATTGTGAACTCAGAGACTGCTGCATTGTTTCCAACTGTTAACACCTTAAACCATCACCCCAGTAGCAGAATCTGGCCCTCCCTTTGATCTTTAATGATCCCACGCCTGTTGTCAAGCAGACTGCAGAACAGGTCACATGACCCCCTCCATTTTCATTTAAATCAAAGCCACAGTTCTAAAGTACAACAATTTTATAACTGACAAATAGACTAACAAGCAGCAAGAAACCATTATCACCACCCACCTTCAATGGTAGAGATAGTTACCTCTGGCTGACTAATTTGAGTAAAGAACATATCTTTTTATTTCTGTTAGACTATAGATTAAAATTACAATGGCTGCACTGGAATCCATGTGCAGGGATATATACAGTTTTGCTGTTCTGGAACAGAGTGCACCATGAAAGACAGGATGGTGCCAAGGAGGAGCCTGGCCTAATGGACAACGGCCTGGCACCAAGGTTTTAATTGACTCATGACCAGGTTTTGTGTGAGAGCAGTGCAGCAGAATAGCTCTTAGCTCGAAAGGAACAAGACCTAATACCTCTGTCTCCTGTGTGTGTAAGATTCTAGTAATCCTACAATAATAGCTAGCTAGCTTTTCTCCCCCCTCGTATTTCTATAGCCTGCTCCCTCCCTGAACACCCCTGTCAAGAGGGAAAGGGAAAATCACTGTTGGAGATATTGAAAGGTAAGTGCTCAACCAGTGAACTGAAGACTGAAAGTGCTGGGAGACCACCATGTGTCATCAGCAAAGAACTGAAAGGAATTTGGAAGACATCGATCACAATCATCAAATCCTGTATTCTGGAATCGGTGCTATTGAACTGTTTTATCCCACCCTTAAAATCCATGTTTTTGTGTGTCTTGTATATGTATATATAGGGATTTAAGAAGGGCTAGAGTTTAGGTTATAGAGTTAGAAATTAGCAGTTCGTATTTCTTTCTTTTGCCACTGGTTAAAGACAATTTGTTCAATAAGCAGTTGTTTACTTATTAAGTTTACAAACCTGGTGCTCGTATTCTGTTATCCTAAATTAAACAATTAAGTGGGTTGATCAAACTTTTTCACATTTCTCACAGTTTGGGAAGCAGTGGGGCTTGATATTGCACCGCACTATCCCCAGTGAATCGTGACGTTTGACTTATCTTTTTAAATTATTGTGCATATTGATTTATGGTTAGAAAGATGAGGATTGTTGTGTTGAGGAACAGAAGACTGGGTTTCACTTTGCCCTCATGCAACAGTATTGAGTTCTCGCAAGTAAATGCAGAAGTTAATTGCAGGATGGAACTGCCCTAGCACAATCTTTATAGTAATCCTAGAACTTTAGAAGCTTGATTTTAGCACATTATGACATCTTAAACTATGATGTAAATACTCATCTATTTTATTAAAAGATAAATTTTCTTATTTTCAGTTTGTTTTTTGTTCACATGTGTAGAACTCATGACCAAAAAGGATAAACACTCTATATTTCAGTTTTTAAAAATATTAAGTATCATTTTCAGTGGATGTTTTGGGCAGCTCCAGCTAGGGATACCGTAGCTAATGAATGAAATATATAACTTTACACATTTGAAAAAAAGCTAGGAAAGATTTCCTAGCTCAACCTTCCTGTTCCTGGCTATGTCTTTCTGACTGTTTTAATTTGCTTATTGTAATGATCTTCTTGAGTTTAATAGTTGGTGAATCTACACATTGTATACTTTATATATATTTGCAATGACTTTTTATGCAGCGAAGCTGGTCCACTTTTCTTACTGAAATTTAATTACTTTCCAGTTTCTATTTTGCATTGGCAAAATTTATCTCCTCTCTGCAAGTGTGGTGCATTGCAAATAATTAATGTGGACATTATATTGCTGGATTCATAGTCTAGATGCCTTGTATAGTAATCCAGAGAATGCAAATTTGAATCTCACCATGGAAGTTTGAGAATGTGAACTCACTTAAAAAAAAATCTGGAATCGGTGAAAGTGAGCATGAAGCTCCGAATGTTGTTAAAAATCCAACTGGTTCATTCATGCCCTTAAGGAAAGGAAACCTGACATCCTTCCTGCTATTTCAACCCCTGTGACATTTCCCAACTCTGGCCTTGCCGCAGCTTCCCTGCTTCTGAAACCCTCATCCATATCCTTGTTACTCTTGACTTGATGATTTTACTGCACTCCTGACCAGCTTCGTTAAGTTTCACCATATGTAAAATTGAGGTCACCCAAAACTCTGCTGCCTGTGTTTCTACTCATGCTAAGTCCTGTTCACCCATCACCCCGTGTTCACTGATCTACATTGACTTCTTTGGTAAGCATTACCTCAATTTTAAATTCTCATCCTTGTTTCCACATCCCTCAATGGCTTCGCCCCTCCCTATTTCCGTAATTTACTCTAGCCCCACAACTCTCCAAGATATCTGTGCTCCTCTAATTGTGGCCTTTTAAGCATGCCCCATTTTATTTGTTCCACCATTGTTGGCTGTGCTTTCAACTGCCTAAGCCCTAAGCTTTTGAATTCCCTCCCTAAACTTTTGCGCCTCTCTTAATTCTCTTTTTCCTTCTTTTTAAGGCACTCCTTAAAACCTGCCTCTCCAACCAAACTTTCAGTTACCTGCTTGAGTATCTCTTTATGTGACTTGGAGCCAAATTTTGATTTATAAAACTCCTATTACAGGCCTTTGGATGTTTTATTATGTTAATGTTGCTATATAATTATGTTAATGTTGCTATATAATTACAAGTTGTTACTTGGTCTGCCAAATGTGACTCTGAAGCCCTCTGAAGCAGCTTTGCGAGCCACTTATTTGAATGGACAATAACAGCAGGCTTTGCCAGAGATGCTCATATCCCATGAATTAATATGTAGAAAAAGCATTTGAATTAAAAGCATTTGCTTTACATTAGTTAATGTCTTTGATAGGCAGATATCTGATGAAAACAGATTTGATTGTTTTTGTCCATTAACACCTTCTGATATGCTTCAGTATTCAGGCTAAGTTAGCATGTGGTGGGACTTGTGTCTTGTGCTCAACCCAGCTTGTACCAGCAGTGGCATTTGCTTTGCAAATTACAGTGCAGACACAGACTTTTGCAATATTTACTGTATGAGTGAAGGTTTTATTTACACACCCATCGTCCTTGGAGACCGTTAGAAACTGAGCTTATTAGATTCTGGTAATTGCTGTCATAGTGAAACCTATTTGTAATGGAGGAAGCAGCACAGTCTTGTGCTCCACAGGAAATATCAGTACTTAGAGATTACATTAGAGCCCTTGGTGTTTTGCTCCAGGTTTCTGTAATAAGTTGTAAAATACTAAATTACTTTTGTGGGAATGTTGATTAATATGCAAGGTGGATTTTAAATGGGGCTAAGAAATATTTGAGCTTCAAACTATGTTATTCGAAAAAATTAAAACTTTAGAATATCATTAACAGGTTATGTGTGCTTGCAGACTGAATATGGGAAAATGCTGATTTTCTTTGAATTAATCTCAGTATCATTCCAATGATTTATCAGTTGCTGATAGTGAAAATACACCAAAAGCTGCGTATGAGTTCTGTTGGATCAGGGTCTGTTTCATGTGATTCATGTTTGGTGGTTTTTGGCAAGAAATTTAGTGTGAAGGATTTTGAAGTTGCACTTGCATATCCATTCTTTATGAATGACTCTGCAGGAGTGTAGCTTTAGTTGAAAACTTTGCGTCAACAATACATTATAAGTGATTAATATCTCACAAATTCTAAAATTGGTGTGAATTGGCTAAATACAGCCAGTTGCCAATTCAAGATCACTTTGTTGTGCTAAAGATATTTAAATTTTCAAATTATTTGAATGAAGCAACATAAATAACACGAATTTGAGAATTTAGTACTGAAAAGAGAAATTTTGAATTCTATTATGAATACTATGAATTTGGAATTTAAAAATTGCTCTTAATTTTTCTAAATATTTTACTCCTCTGTACAGAAACTGGTGGTCTGAAATAGCTGCAAGTAACCCAACTATATGCCATTCCTCCCACCTACTTTGGAAGGGACCTTAAGATTGACAGGAGGATGAAAAAAGAAATGGAAATGTTTGAATTAAATCTACATGAGCATAAAATTGTGCATTTTAAAAATAACTCTTCAAATCACGTAGATAAAAGCAAAATACTGCAGATACTGGAAATCTGAAACAAAAACAAAAATTGCCGGAAGAATTCAGCAGCTCTGAAGCATCTGTGGAGAGAAAGACAGAGTTAACGTTTTGAGTCTATATGACTCTTCATAGCTAAAGAGAAATAAAAATGTGGTGAAATATATACTGTTTAAGGGGGGTGGGACAGGTGAAGCTGGATAGAAGGCCAGCGATAGGTGGTGGCAAAGGAGAGGTTGCAAAAGATGCATAAAGAGGTCGAAGGGGTGTTGATGATGGTGATACTGGCTAAAGGAGGTGCTAATGGTGACATTAAGAATAGAAAGCACGATGAGCAAGTGACAGATGGCCTAGTGGGGGGTGGGGTGGGGTGGGGGGGAAAGAACAGTGTGGGAGAAAAGATCAAAATAGACTAAAAGGTGGGGATAAAACAATGAATGGAAATACATTTTAAAAAAATAGAAATAGGTGGAAAAAATATATATAAAAATTTAAAAATAAATATTTGAGAAAAGAGGATCAAAAGGGGGTGAGGATGGAGGAAGAGAATTCATGATCTGAAGTTGTTGAACTCAATGTTAAGTCCGGAAGGCTATAAAATGCCTAATCAGAAGGTGAGGTGCTGTTCCTCCAGTTTGCGTTGAGCTTCACTGGAACATTGCAGCAGGTCAAGGACAGACATGTGGGCATGAGAGCAGGGTGGTGTGTTGAAGTGGCAAGCGACAGGAAGGTCTGGGTCATGCTTGTGCACAGACCAAAGGTGTTCCGCAAAGCGGTCATCAAATCTGCGTTTGGTCTCTCCAATGTAGAGGAGACCGCATTAGGAGCAGTGAAAGCAGTAGACCAAATTGAGGGAAGTGCAAGTGAAATGCTGCTTCACTTGAAAGGAGTGTTTGGGCCCTTGGACGGTTAGGAGTGGGGAAGTAAAGGGGCAGGTGCTGCACCTTCTGCAGTTGTATGGGAAGGTGCCGAGGGAGGGGGTTGAGGTGTTGGGGGTGATGGAGGAGTGGACCAGGGTGTCCCGGAATGAACGGTCTCTACGGAATGCTGACAGGGGGTGATGAAGGGAAGATGTGTTTGGTGGTGGCATCATGCTGGAGTTGGCGGAAATGGTGGAGGATGATCCTTTGAATGCGGAGGCTGATGGGGTGAAAAGTGAGGACAAGGGTGAAAAGTGAGGACAAGGGTTCTGGGAGCGAGGGGAAGGTGTGAGGGTAGAGGCATGGGAGATAGGTTGGACATGGTTGAGGGCCCTGTCAACCACAGTCGTTGGGAAACCTCAGTTAAGGAAGACATGTCAGAAGTGCTGTTTTGGAAAGTGGCATCATCGGAACAGATGCGATGAAGGCGAAGGAACTGAGAGAATGAGATGGAGTCGTTACAGCAAGCAGGGTGTGAGGAGTTGTAGTCGAGGTAGCTGTGGGAGTCAGTGGGCTTGTAATGAATATTGGTGGACAGTCTATCACCAGAAATAGAGTCAGAGGTCAAGGAAGGAAAGGGAAGTGTCAGTGATGGACCATGTGAAAGTGACGGAGGGGTGGAAATTGGAAGCAAAATTAATACATTTTTCCAAGTCCAGATGAGAGTATGAAGCAGCAGCGAAACAGTCATCGATGTACCGGAGAAAGAATTGTGGGAGAGGGCCTGAGTAGGACTGGAACACGGAATTTTCCACATACCCCATAAAGAGACAGGCATAACTGGGACTCATGTGGGTATCGATAGCCACACCTTTTATTTCGAGGAAGTGGGATGAGTTTAAGGAAAATTGTTCAGTGAGAGAACAAGTTCAGCTAGACGGAGGAGAGTGGTGGTGGATAGGGATTGTTTGGGCCTCTATTCAAGGAAGAAGCGGAAAGCCCTCAGGCCATCCTGGTGGGTGATGGAGGTGTAGAGGGATTGGATGTCCATGGTGAAGAGGAGGCAGTTGGGAGTCAGGGAACTGGAAATTGTTGATATGATGTAGGGCATCAGAGGAATTATGGATGCAGGTGGGAAGAGACTGGACAAGGGGAGAGAGAACGGAGTCAGGATAGGAAGAAATGAATTCCGTGGGGCAGGAACAGGCTGATACGATCGGTCTATCAGGACAGTTCTGTTTCTGGATTTTGGGTAGAAGGTAGAAGCGGTTGGGAGGCCTGCTGCAATGTTCCAGTGAAGCTCAACGCAAACTGGAGGACCAACACCTCATCTTCTAATTAGGCACTTTACAGCCTTCCAGCCTTAACATTGAGCTCAACAACTTCAGACTGTGAAGTCTTTCCTCCATCCTCACCCCTTTTTGATCCCCTTTGTTCAAATATTTATTTTAAAATTTTTATATATATATTTTTCCCACCTATTTCTATTATTATTATTTTAAAAATTTATTTCTATTCATTGTTTCATCCCCACCTTTTAGCCTATTTTTATCTTTTCTCCCACACTGTCCCCTCCCCACACCCCACCTCCACCAGGGCCTTCTGTCACTTGCTCACCCTGCTTTCTACTCTTAATGTCACCATTAGCACCTCCTTTGGCCAGTATCACTACCATCAACACCCCTTTGACCTCTTTCGTAACCTCTCCTTTGCCTCCACCTATCACTTGCCTTCTATCCAGCTTCACCTGTCCTACCCCCCTTAAACAGTATATATTTCATCACGTTTACTTTCGTTCTGAAGAAGAGTCATACGGACTTGAAACGTTAATTCTGTCTTTCCACAGATGCTGTCAGACCTGCTGAGTTCATTCAGCAATTTTTGTTTTTGTCTTCAAATCTCATGGTGGGGACATCCAAATTGGGTCTCCAAAGTCAGAATTAAAGCAGGAAACAGTTTTACAGAATGCCATATTTTTCGACTCAGTGTTGTTGAAATGTGTGAATGTTTGAAGCCAGAAAAATACTTTTATAGGATTTGAGAATAAATGGGTTATTACAATAGAAGCTGTTTGAAAAGATTTGTTATGCTCAAATTGCTGCCTTCCATTACTTCAACTTCAAACTTTGCTACAAATAAACATAAAATTGTTTGGTAAATGTTTTCAGTAATTAATTTATATGGAGCAGATTTATTTATCTTTCATTGGAAAAACTACTGGGATTTCTTGGTGGCAGGTGGCATGTGGATAGAAGTAGCATACTTCTGGCCTCAGGGAGACTTCTGTCTTCTGACTGGCTGAACATTCTGGTATCTTGTGGTGGACTAATTATTTGTGAAATGGCTTGTTCAAGTTGACTGCCGTGTTTAATTGCATTTGAAAATCAGGCTCTTAATGATTCTGACAAAGTGCCTGAAGTGTGCAGAGTGCTGAGGTTGCAGAGAAATTCCATCCCAACTTCAAATAATTTTACAATCTCAATTTTACTCTTGAACTTCAGTTGCTATATATTTTAAGATTATCCACTTTTGTTAGAATGTGAAACCTTGTCTGGGTTCAAGAATGAAATAATATAAGTTCAGAATATGATCAATAGCTCAAAACTGAATTGATATTGCAATAATGGGCTGACTTTAAAAGTTGAGCATTAATTGGTATTTATATGGCTCTATCATGTTCAATTAAATTTTAATGCATCATCGCAAGCTTTGAATAAGCTAAACTGTACAACTGGAAATTGCAAGAATACTTATATTGTGGCAAAGACGTTAAGTGATTTCCCCTCACTATGTCATTACTTGGTTATTTTTAACTTTTTTTTTAACTGATTGGACCAGCTATGAATATAGCGAGTGAGAGAATTGATTTCCCAGTTAATTTCAAGTCTTCTTATTGATTCATGGAATTGAGATTAATATGCTTTAAACAGCTTCTAGTTTATGCTTGATTAATTTCTGGAAGATGGTTCACTGATGCCTATCTCTTACATTTCCGTCAACTGCAGAGAGGATTTTTTGCACCTTATTTTGACTCAGGCAAATTGTCTCATTAGTTTTGAGAAAGGTTTAATGAATACATTAGCAGTTGCAGCAACTGAATTTTATGGTGCTCCTGCCTCTCTTTTGATGGGTACAGGAAGTAGACTTGGGATAGGAAGAAGAGAAATGTCTGACAGGTCATATACTAGGTACACTTAATAGCACTGGGCAGTCATTACATAGGATATATGTACAGAAACAAGCCATTCAATCCTATCAGTCCTTGTCAGTGTTTATGTTCTACTTAAGCCTCCTCCCATCTTTTCTCATCTAAATCTACCATCATTACATCTATTCCCTTCTCCCTCAAATGCTTGTCTATCATCTCCTTAAATACATCTATACTATTCGCTTCAACCACTCCCAGTGGTCATGAGTTCCACATTCTGACCACTCTTTGGGTGAAGAGGCTTCTTCTGAATTCCTTATTGGACTTTTTGTTGACCATGTTACACTGATGGCCTCTAGTTATGCTCTTCCCCACAAAATGTTATGATCTCCAGCTGAGGTTACCACTGGACAAGCCTGATTCCAGGGTGGAACCCAGCTTGATAGATTCTAACTTTTATTTGTTTGTTTAGATACATGGAGAGGCTACTGAACAGAGTCACCGGAGTCAGGAGTCAGCTAATGAACTTTTAACAAAAGAAAAGCATTTATTAAACAAAAAAAGATGAACTATATTACAATACTCCTTTACCCACAACTATACCTTTACAGATTTGTAAGGATAACACAAGGTACAAAAGCTATCTTACATTCCAATGTTCACAGTAAGTCCATGTAAACCAATAGGCACTCCGTGGTCAAACACATCACACTCTGAAACCAAATGGCAGGTGCCATCTCAACCAGATGCTATGGATCATCCTCAAATCCATTCTCTCCCCCCCACCCCGCAGACACTTGTCACACCTTGAGCCAACCAATCTCACTGAACTCCGTTATTCATATGAGGGTTTCCAGTCTCATCTCCCCAAGATCTTGCCTACAAATCCTCTCCCAAACTGACGCTTTCTCTCAGATGCCTTCCGCAAGGGCTCACCTCCGGGGTTTCAAACTCTCCTTCCGATGTTCCTCTTACCTGGGTCACGATATGCTTTCAAGCTGTCTTCCATGCACTCTGTCTCACCGACTCAGCTGTCAACAGTACACCACTACTTCACATACCCATATCAAAGAGTTACAGACCTTCAGACGTCACTTTGGACCTTCTGGCCCCTTTCTTTATATCTGCTTCCTTTAAGCTTGAACCTTGGAGCCTTCCTTTCTGCTCCTTACTTTCACTTCCACAGAACAGGACCTTTCCCCAGTTCCTGTCCTTCCTTTGACCAGAAGGTCCACTCCCCTGAACTTTTGGGGTCTTTTCTTTAGCTTAGGACTGGCTATCTGTCCCCTTTGCTGCAGTCTCTCCTGGCAGCTACTTTCAAAACCAACTGAACTCAAACAGCTTCCAAATCAAGCTGCTGTTTCTAATTTCTTCTGTGTGTGTCTGTCGGGGGACCTGCCCCTCTGGACCCCTGTTGCTGGGCAACAGCCCAGTTTCTTGACTCTTGTTTGTTTACCTTAGCTGCAACAGTCGTAAAACTCTCGTTAGAAACGCAGGCACCTTTCAAAATGAAACTAAAACTCAACTTGACCCTTCCTTAACGGTAAGTACAGAAATACAAATCAAACTTAAACTTCAAAGCTAAAACTCATTCCAAACAGCTACAAATACCAATGTAACTTAATTAAACTACTTCTGTTTCCTAACAAAGAGAAAACATTCTCTGTATCCACTCGCATCAAAACCTTAGATAATTCTAAAGACCCCAATTAAGTCATCCCTTTGCCTTCTTTCTTCAAGAAAAAGGAGACTTGGCCTGACAATCCTTTCTAGATATGTATATCCATGCATTTATGTATCCATCCTTGTAAATCTTCCCCGCACCTTCTCTAGGCCTCTATATGCTTTTTATAATATGGTGAACAGAACTGCATTCAATACTTTTAAGTGCGATCTAACCAAGGTTTTATACAAGTTTGACATAACTTCCCTACTTTTTAATTCTATCCATCTAGGAATAAAGCCTAGCACCTATTTGCTTTTTTTATGGTCTTGCAAACGTGTGGCATAAACGTTGGTTGTTTGTAGTTGAGTTAATTGATATATTTGTACTCTGGGATCCCTTTATTCCTCTACCTCACCTAGACTTGCACCTACCAAGTAATAAGTGACCTCCCTATTCTTGCTACCAAAATGTACTACCTCACGTTTATTTGTGTTGAACTTCATTTGACAATTATTTTCCAACTCTGCTAGTAATGTCTTCCTGTAATTTGTTGCCATACACCTCAGTATTGACTCTCTCTCACCATTTAATGTTGTCAGCAAATTTAGAAATTGTGTTCTTGATAAGTCCAAATCATTGATGTGAATTTTGAACAGCACTGGTCTCAAAAGTGACCCTTGTGGAACACCACTTCCCACCTTGTGCTTTGCTGAATGACTGCCCTTTCCTTCCACACTCTGCTTTCTTGAAGCCTTGCTCGCAGTCCATCTTGCCACTTGCCCCCTGACTCCACCTTCTCTGACCTTATTCATTAGTGTATTATGGGACACCTTATCGAAGGTCTTTTGAAAATCCAGAGAAATTACATCTGCAATACCATTATCTCTGTTATCTCTTCAAAAAATTCAATAAGGTTGGTCAAGCTACATTTTACCTTTTGAGATCCATGCTGACTATTCATTATTATGTTTCTCATTTCTAGATATCCTTCTATTCTCTCCTTTAGTACAGTTTCCATTATATTTCCTCCCATCGATATTATGCTGATGGGCCTACAATTCCCTGGATATGTTTTGCCCCCCTCCTTAAATATAGGAATTCCATATTAGCTAGCCCAAGTCCTCCAGCACAACACCCCTTTCTAATGAAATATTAAATATGAGTTGTAATGCCCCTCCTATCTCTTCCCTAGATTCTTTTAAGATAGGCGTATGCATCCATCTGGACCAGGGGTTGTATCTTTGAGTTTGTTAGTTTACTCAGTGCATTTTTTTTAACTTTAAATGCACTTATCTCATTACTCATCCCATTGTTCAATTCCAAGTCTACTTGTTCTATTTCCCTGCTAAATATTGAAGTGGAATAATTGTTTACTATTTCTGCCATCTCTCTATAATTAGCTCTGGCATTAACCTGTCTATCTCTTAATGGACCTATTCTCATCATAGCCTTCCTTTTTTATTGATGTGCCTAAAAATATTTTATGATTTTGTTTTCTGTTCCTCAATAGCTTAATTTCATGGTTTCTCTTTGCTTCCCTTTTTTAACTTCTCTCCAAATCTTGTTGTTTTCTCCTGCACTCCTCTGCTGTCAGTGTACTTGATGTATGCCTCTTTCCTAACCCTTGATTGTTTCCTTATGTCTTTATTCATCCATACATTTCCACCAGCGTTTAGTTTTGTTCTTTCCTTTTGGCAGAACATATATTTCCTGCACTCTTTTGAACACCATTATAAATGTTTCCCATTATTCTACATCACAGATTTGAAGTAATTAGTAAAAGAAGTAGTAATGATATGAGGAAAAACTTTTTCACGCAGTGAGTGGTTAGGGTCTGGAATGCTTTGCCTGAGTGTGTGTTGAAGGCAGGTTCAATTGAAGCATTCAAAAGGGAATTACACTGTTATTTGGAAAGAATGAATGTGCAGGGTTACAGGGAGAAGATGAGAGAATTGAATGAAATGAATTGCTCATTCAGAGAGCAAGTGCAGAAACAGTGGGTCAAATGGCCTCCTGTTCTATAACAATTCTGTGATCATAGTTTGCCAGTATAATAGCCCATTTTGTTTTCCCAAGTTTTATTCTAAGTCCTTCCAATCAGTTTTTCTCCAACCTAATAACTTCATATTTGTCATATCTCTGTCCTTCTCCATCATAATCTTGAAGATTATTATATTTTGGTCACTATTAACTAGATGTTCCCCTTCTTTTACTTCTCTGCTTTGATACATCCCCTGTCATTGGATCCATAGTGAATCTTCCCTTATTGGGTTTTTTACTTATTGGGATAGAAAGCAGTTGTTACACATCATAGGAACTCCATTCCCATTTCCTCTTTATCTACCTCTTCTGTCCAATTAGTTTCAGAGTAGTTGAAATCCCCCATAGTTATTATTCTATTTTTACTAATTTCCCAAATTTGTCTGCTTATATCTTCCTCCACCTCTCTTCCATTATTAGGTGGTCTGTAGATTATACTGATTAGTGCGATTGATCCTTTATTATCTTTTATCGCTATTCATATGGATTCTATTTTTGTTGTGCTGGAAGCTGTCCCATTTTTCTACTGCAGTTATGTTATCCCTAGTAAGCACAGCTACTCCACCTTGCCATTTCCCCCCTCTATCTTTGCTAAATATGTTATGCCCTGAAATGTTTAATTCCCAGTCTTGATTTTTCTGTACCCATGTCTCAGTAATCCCTAGAATGTCTGGTTCCTCCCAATGCATGATTGCCTTCGTCTCCCCTGCTTTATTACAGACATTGTGTGCATTACTGTGCAGGCATCGTGACTCATTTTTAATTGGATTTCCTCTCACATTATGTTTAACCATTTTTTTAGACTCCCATTTTATAACTCTTATTTATTTCCTTGCTATCAGTGTCCTCCTTACTTTATTCTTTCTATGTTCTGTCAGTGTTTTGTTTACATTTAGGTTGCTTACATTCTTTGCAGATCCCTCTGTCCCCTCTTTTTTGGTTTAAAGCCTTGACTACCTCCCTGAGTACCCTTTTCTGCTAGGAGTACGGGTCCTATCCCAGTTCACATGGAGCCCATCCCATTGGTATAGCTTCTTCCTGTCCCAGAATAGTTCCTATGTCATATGAAAAGGAACCCCCTTTCTCACACCAACCCATTAGCCATGTGTTAATTCTCTTGATCTGTCTTCTGCTATGCCGATGGCTCAGGCAATAACACAGAGATATTGCCCTCAAGATCCTGCTTTTTAACTTAAGAGTCTAACTCGAATACTCCTTCAACAGGACCTCCTTCCTGTTCCTACCTATGCCATTTATGGCATTACCGTCACTTAATTCTCCAACTATCAACATCCTGAGGGTTACCATTGACCGGAAACTGAACAGGACTGTAGCTCCAAGAGCAGGTCAGAGGTTAGGAATCCTGCGACGAGTAACTCACCTGACTCCCCAAACCATGTCCACCATCTACAAGGCACAAGTCTGGAGTGTGACGGAATACTCCCCTCTTGCCTGGTTGAGTGCAGCTTCCACAACATTCAAGAAGCTAGATACTGTCCAGGACAAAGCAGCCCGCTTGATTGGCATAACATCCACTGTCTCCACCACCAACGCACAGTAGCAGCAGTGTGTACCATCTACAAGATACACTGCAGGAATTCACCAAGGCTCCTCTGACAGCACCTTCCAAACCCACGACCACTACCATCTAGAAGGACCAGGGCAGCAGATAGATGGGAAACACCGCCACCTGGAAGTTTCCTTCCAAGTCACTCACCATCCTGACTTGGAAGTATATTGCCATTCCCTAACTGTTGCTGGTCAAAATCCTGGAACACCCTAACTGCGCTGTGGGTGCCCTAAACGAGCTCACCACCACTTTCTCAAGGGCAGCTAGGGATGGGCAATAAATGCTGGCCCATGAATGAATAAAAGAAAAATTTGTTCCTCCGTGGACCACATCAATTGGATTTACCCCTTCCCTTTCCAAGACACTCTAGTTGCCATGAGATATGCATTACCCTGCACTAGGTGGCCAACACATCCTTCAGCATCCTTGTTCTTGGCTGCAGAGGGTGCTATCTTTCCCCCTACTTATAGGATCCCCTATTAATGCCACATTCTATTCTTCTCTTTCCTCTCCTGGATATCCTTGTGAGCCACAGTGCCTTGGTTTGCATTGTAGCTGCCCTCTCTATAGTCTTTCTCATTGCCTTCGGAAGTAGTGAGCACATCATATCAATTGGATAGGACCTTCTTCTCAACCTCTCCCAAGTCCCCGCTGCCGGACTTCCTAGCAGTCACACCCTCCCTTTTCTGAGCATGTGTTCATTGACTTTGAGCCGGAGAAATTCTAGATATAGATATCACCTGCAGACTTGTTTGCTTGGGTCTCACCGTCAATGAACTCCCACATTTTGCAGTTCAAAGTCACAGCCTGATCTGCCATATCTCAGAGTTGCCTAATTTAATTAATGAAAGCCTTTATACAATGATTATTTGTCATTATATCAAGTAACTTAACCAGTTGAGCTATAAATTTAATACAACACTTATACTTTCCTGACCTTAGTTTAAATGACTGACCTAGTTTAGAAAAAAAATCTTAAAAACTCACCAACCACTCACCTACCTGCTTACCTAAATAATGTGTCTCACTCCCTCTCTTCGATCACTCCTTGTTCTATATAACACCAGAACAGTACCTCTTCCCTCACTCTGCAGAATTCCCAGAGTTAAGTAAGTAATCTGTCAAAGCAGTACTCCTTCATGCTGGATTTTGTGCAAAATTCCTGTATTTTTATTAGCTGAAGTTCCAAAGACCTGCGTCTGGCCCTGCTATCTAGGTAACTAGTTCTAGATAGCCACCTAATTAACTAACTGTGTAGCTGCCGCTAGCAGGCAGCTTGTTTACCATTGACTAAGGCTTTTTAAAATTTATTTATGGGATGTGGGCTTTGCTGGCTAAGCTAGCATTTATTGCCCATCCCTAATTGCCCTTGAGAAGGTGGTGGCGATCTGCTTTCTTGAACTACTGCAGTCCCTGTGGTTTAAGTACACCCACAGTGCTGTTAGGGAAAGAGTTCCAGGATTTTGACCCAACAACGGTGAAGGAATGGCAATATATTTCTAAGCCAGGATGGTGAGTGGCTTGGAGGGAAACTTCAAGGTAGTGGTGTTCCCATGTATCTGCTGCCCTTGTCCTTCTAGATGGTAGCAGTTGTGGGTTTGGAAGATGCTGCCTAAGGAGCCTTGGTGTGTTTCCGCAATGTATGTTGTAGATGGTGCACACTGCTGCCACTGTGCATCAATGGTGGATGGAGTGAATGTTCAAGTGGACAGCTTTGTCCTGGAAGGTGTCAAGCTTCTTGAGTGTTGTTGGAGCTGCACTCATCCAGGGAAGAAGGAAAGTAACTACAAGTTAATGTTAAAGCCAAGTTAAATGCTAAATATGAAACTTAACTAGATTTTAAAAAGAGATTATCCCTTAAAATTACCTCACTCACCAGATTCCCCAAGTTAAGTAAGCACCTTGTCAAAGCAACAAAGAACAAAAAACAAAGAAAAGTACAGCACAGGAACAGGCCCTTCGGCCCTCCAAGCCTGCACCGACCATATTGCCCATCAACTAAAACATTTTGCACTTCTGGGTCCATATCCCTCTATTCCCATCCTATTCATGTATTTGTCAAGCTGCCTCTTAAACACCACTGTCGTACCTGTTTCCACCACCTCCTCTGGCAGCGAATTCCAGACACTCACTACCCTTCGCGTAAAAAATTTGCCCCGCACATCATCTCTATAGTTTTCTCCTCTCACCTTAAATCTATGTTCCCTAGTAATTGACTCTTCCACCCTGGGAAAAAGCTTCTGACTATCTACTCTGTCCATGCCACTCATAATTTTGTAAACTTCTATCAAGTCGCCCTTCAATCTCCGTCGCTCTAGTGAGAACAATCGGAGTATCTCCAACCTCTCCTCATATCTAATAACTGCCAGACCAGGCAGCATCCTGGTAAACCTCCTCTGTATCCTTTCCAATGCCTCCATATCCTTCTGGTAATGTGGCGACCAGAATTACATGCAATATTCCAAGTATGGCCTAGCACCATAGAACACTACAGCACAGGAAACAGGCCATTCGTCCCTTCTAGTCTGTGCCGAAATATTATTCCTCTAGTCCCATTGACCTGCACCTAGTCCATAACCCTCCAGACCTCTCCCATCCATGTATCTATCTAATTTATTTTTAAAACTTAAGAGTGAGCCCATATTTACCATGTCCGATGGTAGCTCGTTCCACACTCTCACCACTCTCTGAGTGAAGAAGTTCCGCCTAATGTTCCCCCTAAACCTTTCCTCTTTCACCCTAAAGCCATGTCCTCTCGTGTTTATTTCTCCTAATCTAAGTGGAAAGAGCCTACTCGCATTTACTCTGTCTATACCCCTCAATTTTGTAAACTTCTATCATATCTCCCCTCATTCTTCTACGCTCCAAGGAATAAAGTCCTAACCTGTTTAATCTTTCCCTGTAACTCAACTCCTTAAGACCCAGCAACATCCTAGTAAATCTTCTCTGTACTCTCTCAATCTTACTGATATCCTTTCTGTAGTTAGGCGACCAGAACTGCACACAATACTCCAAAGTTGGCCTCACCAATGTCTTATACAACCTCACCATAACATCCCAACTCCTATACTCAATACTTTGATTTACAACCTCTCCTCATAGCTAATAACCTCCAGACCAGGCAGCATCCTGGTAAACCAGGCCTAACCAAGGTTTTATACAGCTGCAGCATGACTTCCCAGCTTTTATACTCAATACCCCTGCCAATGAAGGCAAGCTTGTCATATGCCTTCCTGACTACCTTATCCACCTGCGTTGCCACTTTCAGTGACCTGTGGACCTGTACACCCAGATCCCTTTGCCCGTCGATGCACTTAAGGGTTCTGCCATTTACTGTATAATTCCTGCCTGTATTAGACCTTCTAAAATGCATTACCTCGCATTTGTCCAGATTAAACTCCATTTGCCATTTCTCTGCCCAAGTCTCCAACCGATCTATATCCTGTTGTATCCTTTGACAGTCCTCTTCACTATCTGCAACTCCTCCAACCTTAGTGTCATGTGCAAACTTACTAATTAGCCCAGTTACATTTTCCTCCAAATCATTTATGTATACTACAAACAGCACTGATCCCTGCGAAACTCCACTAGTCACAGCTCTCCATTCAGAAAAGCACCCTTCCTCTGCTACCCTCTGTCTTCTATGACCAAGCCAATTCTGTATCCATCTTTCCAGTTCGCCTCTGATCCCGTGCGACTTTACCTTCTGTGCCAGTCTGCCATGAGGGACCTTGTCAAAGACCTTACTGAAATCCATGTATGTAACATCCACTGCCCTTCCATCGTTGATCATTTTGTCATTTCCTCGAAAAACTCGACCAAGTTAGTGAGACACGACCTCCCCTTCACAAAACCATGCTGCCTCTCACTAATATGCCCATTTGCTTCCAAATGGTAGTAAATCCTGTCACAAAGAATCTTCTCCAATAATTTCCCTACCACTGATGTAAGGCTCACGGGCCTGTAATTTCCTGGATTATCTCTGCTACCCTTCTTAAACAATGGAACAATTAGCCATTCTCCAGTCCTCTGGGACCTCACCCGTAGCCAGTGAGGATACAAAGATTTCTGCTAAGGTCCCAGCAATCTCCTCCCTTGCCTCCCTCAGTTCTCTGGGGTAGATCCCATCTAGCCCTGGGGACTTATCCACCTTAATATTCTTCAAGATGCTTAACACCTCCTCTTTTTTGATCTCAACATGATCCAGGCTATCTACACACTCTTCCCTAGACAAATCGACCGCTAAGTCCTTCTCTTTGGTGAATACTGATGAGAAGTATTCATTTAGTATCTCTCCCATTTCTTCTGGCTCCACACACAGATTCCCACCTCTGTCCCTGAGTGGGCCTACCCTTTCCCTGGCTACCCTCTTGTTTTTTACATATGTATATAAGGCCTTGGGATTTTCCTTAATCCTGGTTGCCAGTGACTTTTCATGACCCCTTTTAGCCCTCCTGACTCCTTGCTTAAGTTTCTTCCTACTTTCTTTATATTCTCCACGGGCTTCATCTGTTCCCAGCCTTCTAGCCCTTACGAATGCTTCTCTTTTCTTTTTGACTAATCTCACAATATCCTTCATTATCCAAGGTTCCTGAAACTTCCCATGCTTATCCTTCATCCTAGCAGGAACATGCCGGACCTGAATTCTTATCAACTGATGTTTGAAAGCCCCCCACATGTCAGTTGTTGATTTGCCCTCAAACATCCGCCTCCAGTCTAGATTCCTCAGTTTCCTGATTCCAGATTCCTCAAAGCAGTACTGCATCAAGCTGAACTTTGTGCTTCTTATCATTCAAGCATTAGAGCCAAGGAATGAGACTACTTGTAAGGGGAAATACTTAATTTGTGATATATATATTGTATGTGGATTATCTATAGTGATAATCAGCTATAAAATGCTGTTGTTTAGCAGGAAGTCCTTCTGGAGTTTCCTACGTTACAACAGTGTTTACACTTCTAAAATACTTCATTAGCTGTAAATCACTTTGGGGGTTGTGAAAGGTTCTATATAAATGCAAGTCTGTTTTTCTTTTAGAGAACTCTTTTTCTCAATTGTGTTTGTTCATGATCAAGGAGAAGCTTTAAATGAAATCTTCACAGGGCCTTCATACACTCAGAGCAAGGCCTAGCTATGGCACATTGCCAAGCAAAGGAATATTAGGAAACTGTTTGAAGTTGCAGTAAAAATATTACTTCATATCACATAGATTCCTGACTTACAGCTTTATATGATTTAGTTTTGAGGTCTTTCAACTACCCTTTATTGGAACAACATCATCAGTTGGCTTTCTGGAAGAAGAAAGGCATGAAAATTCCAATTAATGTGTATTTCTAGGTTCTGTGGAAATCACAAAATTATACATTACAGAGGGAGGCTATTTGGTTCATTGGACCTCTTGAAAGATGTTGTGAAAATCTGGTTCATAATTCATACGTTTTAGAATATTACTTTTAGTTTTACAAATGTAACTTTTAGGTCGGAGATTGAAGTGTTAAATGTAGCATAAATGGGCATCTGATTAAAAATTGATAACTCAAACAAGCCTGAGTTTATTACACTTAAAAGGTAACTTATGTTTATCTTACAAGGTCAGAATTGATGGTGAAATAAAACTTAAACAATTGGTGACCCATTTTTGGACCTCTTCGTTGAGCCAGGGTGTCTATTATTATCTTTATAAGAGAAGATAAAACACTAGGAATTCTAGGTAAGAGGGTTGTAAAACCCCATTAGAAATATAAATGATTCATATGGGTTACAAGAATCAAAGAATTGTGTTAAAGGTAAAATAACTTGTTTGGATTTCTGTTTGAATCAACGCAAAGCATGCCACATTCCAATACAGATAGTGATTCAGGTTGGAGCCTTGGTTTGAAGATTCTTTTGTTTAAGTTACCTGTGTGTTTGCTGATGGATACAAGCAGTTCGGTTTGGTCACAGACCAAGGCAGTGCTGTTTTGATCTTGTGGTATGCTGCAGTTCACTGAGTTGAGAGGCTAAAAAAAGTTAGTCAGTTAGGCCTGCACTTCAAGCAGAGAAAATACTAGCTGCATTGTTCACAGCGTTAAATCTGGATGGGGCTCTATCTCAGCTTGGACTTCATTTGGAAAAGCGGCTGGGAGATTTGCTCTTGTCGAAGTTAGTTGAAGAAATCTACAGTGGTCCTAAAAGAGCCATGTGACAGAAAGCAGTCTGCTTGAATAGTTAGCTTTGAAAGTGCTATAAAAAGCTGTGTGAACAAACTGGGAAAAGAACAGTCCATGTGTGACAAAAACCAGGGCAAGGAGCTGACAGTCCACAGTCATGAGGTCCTCAAAGAAATTTGGAGGATTGTTTAACCAAAAGCTAATGTAAGGATCCCCAAGTAATTTGTATCTCGAGGAATAGCTAGAATACTAAAAAGAATTCCGATGAGCTGTGGCATACCTTTTGGGCTGGTCTCAGGAAATGAGAAATAACCTTCAAGGTTTTGTAAGATAAACAAAACTCTTGGGTGGAAGTAAAAAGTGGAACTCAATCTTTATAGGCAATAGTGTTAAACTTTTTGCTGTTTGCTTTGTTTAATTTCCTATATATACAATAAAGTTTGTTTTTGTTAAAAATCTGAAATTGTTATGATACAGCAGGTGGCATTTACCAGACCGACCAAATCCACATGGCCACGTTATTACAACAATTTTGCAATTTTTGTTTATTACGAGAAGGCTGGCGTACTAAAGTCAGGAGTAATGAGTCCACTACTACCTTTAGAGATTTTAAAGATCAAATTAAAACATTTACTAACAAAAGGAGAACACACACAAGTTACAGTTACACAGTTATAACAGTCCACAAAGTTTCTACTTCACCAGATTTTCAACTACACACCCTCTTTGAGGCAACAGTCTAAATAGATTCCAAATTTATAAAGTCACCCAGCAATATTACCACAAGAACCCACTAGACAATGGAACTCCAAAGGCTTTTGACACAACTTTGGCTACCGGGACAGCAAACTTCTGCGGGGTGGCTAGAGGGTTTTGCCCCCAAGTCTGTTTTACACAGTCACCTTTCAAGATCTCACGTGGCCAAACATCACACAGCCTTCCAGCCTTCTTTAAATATATTTTATCCCTTTTGATTTGTAAATCCCATTGTTTCCCCTTGTCTTTAGAAGTTACTTTTTCCATAATATCACAATCTTTCATGTTCTTATTATGGCCAGCACTTTGGAGAAATGTAACGTAATAACCTTGCATTATTTATCTTGCTATTTGTAAACATTCTCCACGTCCCCTTGAAAATCAAACACTTCTCCACTTTCCTAAAAATGCAAATTTCATTCACACCGTATCTGCTGACCTCACCCTAGCTTTACTCATCTCCATTTCAAATGCCTACTTTACACCTAACTTCTTGGATAATTTGAACCTTGCAATCTAATCGTCCCTAGTTTAGTTAAATAAGCCACACACACACAACCGTACACACACCCCAACATAAACCTACTTTAAAGTATCCCACAGTAAACTAGGAAAAATATGATAGTTCCTTGACAAAATCTTGTGGCATAGTTCTCTTGATTAATTGCCGGGTGTTTGGACTTCTTCTTTAAAAGCGAATAGTCCCTAACATGATCATAAGAAAGAGCCATCCAATTAAACCCACGCACCTGCCCTTTCCCGACAGCTATGCAATTTCTGTACTGCTGATTGTCTGTCTAAGAGCAGGAGATGGTTCTAATAGGACCTTTTTGAAAGAGCTGGCACAAACAAAATAAATCAAATGGCCTCCACTAGTTCAGTCTCAAAAGTATGGCTATGACACAAGATGATTGGATTAAACTGCAAAAACTGCAGTTCACGATCTTAACTAGGTTGGTCTGACCTTCTAAAGTTGGCTTATTCCTGATGTCAGAAAAAGGGCAACGAATGAAGACAGAAATCTTTCAGTTATATTGGTCATTTTTGAGTGCAAATTCTGCTGTTATCAATATACTTATCATAATTAACATGTAGACCTCTGTCCCCTTCCTCAGTACTAACTTTGAGGCATTGATTTACTTGCAACCGAGTACAAGGATACTTGATTTTGAATTAGAATTTAATATTTTAAAATATTTTTAAGTTGCGCTGATGATAAACGATTCGTTTAGAAAATGACCATGCGCTAAAACTGATTATGGGAGAATTCAATTTCCTTTTATGAAGCCAATGCATCAGGCTTGTTTAAGCCTGACTGTTCCATGCGATGAGTAAAATGGCCACTGCCCTAAAACTTTACCACAGATGGCATCAGCATTCATATGACTATGGCAAACCACAGTGCACAAAGGCATTTCTCCAGGCACCCTCCTCGTCATAAAAAAGAAAAAATGCATGCACTATCATTTGCAGTTGCGTGGCCTATAAAGGAAATCATCACATGTGAACAAAAAAACGTTCTTTCTAGTCTGTTTTTGGGATTTCATGAGTTATGAGTGGTTCCTTAAAGTGGTCCTTAATCTCGTTGCTCATGTTTAGCCCATAGAACACTTGTCTTGCTTTCTTGAGACTAGACTCAATTCCTTGATGGCTTGCATGGATACTCTTGACCATCTCTTTTTTCAACTATTTGGGGATAATGACTCTAGTTCCTTTGTACAAGACGCCATCTTGGCACCTCTTTATGCCCAATATTCTCTTTTAGCAACAGGTGTGACCTAGATGGTTTCAGATTGACTTCAGAAGTTGATAACTTCCAGAGCATGTTGTGCTGTTGCCTCTCATTGAATCTGGAAGATTTTTCACACTGTAATGGCATTGTCAACTCTAAAGGGAATGCAGCTTTCGATAGCATGTTGGTGATGTACATCTGCTTCCCTAGCTTGTACTTCACTTCTATCCCTACAAACAAAGTAAGATCCTTTGCAGGTGCTTTGGACCGGATAGCAGCGGTTTGAGAAAGACGCTTTGATGGCTTGTGGTCAGACGCTACCATCATTTTCTTTTTCCCAAACAGGTACTAATAAAATTGCTTACAAGCAAAGTCAATAGCCAGGCACTCTATCAACCTCTGTGGAGCATTGTTCAGTTTGCATTAATGCTCTAGATGCAAATACAATAAGTCCTGTTTCGCTGGCATCATACTACAGTGTGATTGCAACATTAACATCATAGTACCTCTGCACTGGTGTTATTGTCACTAGTTGTTTGATGTGAATGAAAGCTGCTGCTTGCCATAATACCACCGAACATTCTTGCAGAGAGCTGGCATAGAAATTCACATTGTGATGATGAATTAGGCAAGAAATTGGCTAGGTAGTTCACAAATCCTACAAAGTGCTGAACTACCTTCATATCTTGTGGTTGCAATATCTCTGCTACAGCTCACACCTTAGTATACTCGGGGCAAAATCCTTTCGCTGTCACTACATGACCTATGTATTTGACTTCAGTCACCTTCAGTTGCAGTTTTTTTTCTTGTTCAACTTCAGGTTCAACCGGTGAGTTTTCTTTAGCAGTCTCACTAGATTCTGATCATGGTCTGCAATGGCTTCTCACATCTTACCTCCACATCCATAGAATAGCAGATCATTCAGGATCGTTTCCACTCCTGGATCGTCTCATGCTGTCTGCATTGATACTCATCCAGAGCAGCAGAAATGCACAATCATCTGTACTACCCAAATGGCATTCAGAATGTAGTCAGGAAACTGCTGCTTTCATCCAGTTTCACTTACCGGTATCCAGCTTTTGTGTCAATGGTAGTAAAGGCCTTTGCCATGGCAAGTTGCGACAAAATTTCTTCAAAGGTTAGTATGGGACAGTAAGATTTCTTCCAAGCTTCATTGAGGCCCTTTGAATCTGTGCATGCCCTCAGCTTTCACTGCTATCATGCTGTTAATCCAGTCTGTTGGAGTTGACACTTTCTTGATTCGTGCCATCCTATCAGGCCCCACTATCTTGTCTTTCAGGCTGGATTTGAGGGCAGCTGTAACTGTCCTCAGCAGATGATGAGTTGGTCTCGAACTCTCGTCTACTTCAAGATGATATTCACCAGGAAGGCATCCAAGACCTGTGAAAACATCTTTGTGATTTGTCAGGATCTGTTCAGCAGTCAATGGCTTGGTTTTGTGAGAAACACTGCAAACCTTTTCTGGTACATGAAGGGTTACCAGTCTAAGCTTTTGACTTGTTTCAACTGAGATGAGTGGAGTTTGCTTAGTGTCTACTAGCTGGAACCGCAGATCTTTTTTCTTCTTATTGCATTGGGATCTCAGCTCGGTTTGACCTCTTGGTGGTGAGCATCATTCCATTATATAGCCTCAACTTTCCCTTCAACGGCTTCATTTTCAGGTCACCATCTTGAGTCACTTCACATAGGTCTGCGAGGCTCATGATGTTGCATGTAGCACCAGTGTCTATCTGGCACTTCAGATTATCTTGATGCTCTCCTTCTGCAGTTGTCATTCCAACAGTCACAAACCATTTTATACCTTGAGACTTGAGAATTCCAACCTGGTCTAGAGTGTAGAGTGATTCGTCAGAATCATTGTCTGACATCTCGCCAGCAACCATCTTTATAGGCTTGTTTTTCTTCTTTCTAGCAAAACAATTGTATGCAAAATTGTTGATGTCCTTGTAGTCAGAGCATTCCTTTCCCAAACTAGTCATGCTTCCTTTTATTTCGTGTGATGTCCTCCGCAATATTTGCATGAGGTCCTCTGGCTTTTGATCTTTCTGTTGGCCCTCCTCTAAATTTTCCTTCCTTTTCTTCATTACCTTGTGCTTGGAAGACCTGGACTGCTTCTTAGCATAGTGCAAAGCCTCGTCAGTTCTCCCATCAGTACTCTTCAGCTAATGATTAACCACCACAGCACTTCTGCCCATGTCAATAGCTTTTTTCAGAGTAAATTTCTCTTCTCTCAGTAGGTGATATCTCATGGCAGGATCTCTTGTTCCTAAAACAATCCTATCTCTGCATTCTTCAGTTGCCCAAACTGTCAAGATTCAGTTAGATGTCTCAGTACAGTCACATACTAATCAATATTCTCCCCCTCTTCCTGAACTCTGGTGTTAAACACATAGCGTTCATAGATGACATTAGTAGAGGTTTCAAAGTGGGTCTTCAAGGCCTCCAAAATTTCACAAGGTTGCTTTTTCTGCTCAGCAGTGAGGTTTAGAACATAATACAGATTGTAATACTCTTTCCCCAGCACTGATAACAGAATTGCTATTCTTATCTGTTCAGATTTCTTGTTTACTCTGTGGTAATTTGCCATTGAGACTGGAAAAAATTCCAATTCTCTCTGAAATCCCCTTTCAACTTCATTAGAGCAGGTACTGGAATATTCAAAGATATACTGACTCACCCAGCCGTCAATGTCCTGTATGAAATTGCAGACTGAAGTTTTAATTATTCTCTGCTGTTTCTGACAGCTCTCTTGCAGCTATCAAAATCTACTCAATTCCAGCTATTCACTTTTGACACTATGTTCCATGTGGTGAGTAAAATGGCTACTGCCCTAAAACCTTTCTTTACAAAAGATGACATCAATGGAGAGATGACTATGTGCACAGTGCACAATGGCATTTCTCCAAATGCTGACTTAATTCAACACACAATACTGTTGCCGTGTTTGTTTTAAAAATTTATTTGAATACAACCAGGCAGTACCAGCACATGGAGTTGTCAAGTTAACTTGCTTATTCCTTGGACAAATGTTTTAACTGTCTTTGGTGCTGAGGGATGGTGGGGGTGGGGGGTAGTGTCAATTGAAAATTTCAAAATCAAGATTGATAAGCTTTTGTTTCGTCAGGATATTGAGGGTTCTGGAATCAAGGTGGAAGATGGGGGTCAAGATACAGATCAGCCATTATGTAATTGATTGGAGGGGTAGGCTCGAAAGGCTGATTGGATTGCTCCTGTTCCTGTATCGTTATGAAATTGGTGGCTTACAACTGGAGTGATTTTTTTTCCAGTTGGATGATTTTATTTAAGCAGTATATGCAATACTGTCCTTCTTTTCCTGATGGGTAGCAATGGGACTTTTAAATAGATTTGTTTTCACCCTTGCACATCGTGGTTACTGTTGCCCAAATGAAAATGTGCAATGTAAATTGTCACCAGTTTGATAGTTCATCTAATTAAAGTGCACGTTCTGTCCAAAATACTTGGGATGTGTTATTTGTTTACTTAAAAAATAGAGCGAGCAATATTTTTGTGTATCAGGCTGATCTTGGAATAACAAAGTGCTGGAAAGATATGACACATATGATTGACCTTTAGTTCCAAAGCTCTGTCGAAATGAATAATAATATGACATGAAAATAAATGAGTAATATAAATCTGAATGAACCGATTAGCCAAATCTCTTCGCCATGCCTTAGTGACACTAATTTCAAATAGCAGATAGCTGTAATTGGCTATCACTTTATAGCTGCATTCTTGCTTAAAAGTCACAGACAACTCCATTTATTTAGGTTGTATTAATTGGAGGAAATAAATGAAATATTAATTGTACATAACATGTTGATAAGTTCATAAGCTTGAAAGCCAATAGATATGTACAGCATTAAAATTTTCCACTTTGTTCATGGGAAACCTTGATTTAATCCAAAGCATTTGTACATGATCTTCATTACACTAGATGAGTTGGAACTCTTTTGGTTCAGTCACAATGCAAGGTTTCCAATTTTTCCTTAAATTATCTCATTTATTACTTCCCTTGGTAAGAATACCTGAGAACTCAAATTTAATTTAAATGAAGCTTTGAATTGCACTTAACACTTCAGTGCAACAAAATGTAGGAATCAGGCATAAACCTGCGAAGTGAATTGGAATTGCTTTCCTCTTCAAGGCAGGGTTTCTTCATAAAGGGGGATTTGTGAATCTTCAAGTCCAGGTATCTTGAAATTTCCCATAAAAGCTCCTCATATATCCTTGTAAGGGGAAAGAAAGACTGCATGTAGGAGAAGCCATATTTCATAGAACTGCATAACCTTTAATTTAAAATAAAAATGACCTGTAAAGAATGATTGCTGATCGTGGGATACCTTGTAAAACCTTGTTTGCTACCATTTGCCTGTCAGCAAACTTGATGGGAGCAGATTTTGAATCAAAAGGAAGAATGAATGAACTTGCACCTGTCATGAAGCTATTAATGTATGTAATATTATTGGAAAATATTTTTCTTTTAAAATAGAGGTTTGTTCTGTGGATGTGTCTTAATTGCATTAAGTCAGCTAGTCTGGGTGCTTTGATGTGTACTAGTTTCTTGAATAGAGCATTTGAGAAGTGGGATGAAAACTAACATCTAGTTAGCAGATGCCAAGCAATATATTTATATTACTAATAAAATTGGTACTATGAATGGGATTGTATTGTTAAAAGGTGGTGTTCAAAGAGGTTGGTGATACATTGAGAATTTACATTCAATGAGCGGTGTTGGGTATAACTTTGGTTTTGTGTGTGCAGGGCAGAGGCAATGTGAGATCAAAAGTAGCTGTAAGCCTCAACAGGAACCAGAGTGAAAAGAACCTCACCTCATTTTGAATTTGTAAGGTGAAAATGCTTTGCCTGGTGTCTGGTTAAGCCTATGGGTTTCTGTAGCCTTAATGGGGATTAGTTTGGGAATTTGTTAAAAGTTATGATTGTAGTAATTTATAGCCATTAGTGTGTGTGTTATAAAATATATATTATATATTAACCTGTGTAAATTAATAAAATGTTTCATTTCGTCTAATGTAAAACCTTGCGAACTGGTGGCCTGATTCCTGAATTTAGAGTTACATCTCAAACATAACATTTAAAATTTTGGGTTATGATAGTTGTTTAAAGTTTCCCTCTTGGGTTTTTTTAATAACTCAGCTGTACCAACTACATGGTCATAACCGCACCTTTCACATCCGTTCAGCATCCCAGTATGCTTTAGAGTCAATGAGTGCTTTTGAAGTGTAGTCACTATTGTAAGGTAGGGAAACATTTCAGCCTATTTGCATACAGCAAGGTTCCACAAACAGCAGTGAGATAAATGACAAGGTGTTTTGTACTAGCGATATTTGACAGAGATAAATACTGATCTGGCTGTTGGGGAGAATTCTTCTTTGAAGCATAAAAAGAAATATGTAACCCCATGTTTTGGCTGACCTCATTGGGCTGTGCTAATGACGTGATTGTTTCTTAATAATGAGCAATCAAATATCAGACTATTTTAGCGTTATCCATCGGTTCTCCGTGCAGTCACTTTACACAGTCGGAGACATAGGCCGTTGGGTGAAAACAGCAGGGATCAGCATTTCAATGGATCACTAGTACTGAGGGGATTCCAAAAAGTAAAGGGATGAATTTTGTCGATCATTATAGTTACGTTGCCCACAGATTTTTTGATGGAATTATACTCTGGAAATTACTGTAATTAAAAAGCCATTTTGGTGCAGTATTTTGTACTGGAGATCTGGACCTATCTGAACAGAGCAAGCAACTGAGTTCAAAAGCAAAATACTGCAGATATTAGAAATCTGAAATAAAAGAGAAAATGCTGGAATACTCACTCAGGCAGCATCTGTGGAGGGAAACCATTAACCTTTGAGGTCGATGACCTTTCATCAGGTTTTGCGCTAGTGGAAGGGGAGGGGAACGACAAGAGGGAAGCAGCTCTCTTATCTCCTTAAACAATCAGATTGAAGAATTGTAAATGAGGACTCAGAGTCTGAACCATGAAATGTTAGTTAGCAAAGTAATTTCAATGTCAAACCAGGTACAGAAAGTGAAATAAGGAGAGGAAGAAAAGATGGGGTTGAGAGAGATAAAAGATACAAAAAGCCAAAAATGTTTAGTGTGTATTTTTTCTTCAACAACAATTACAACCTGAAGGAAAAAGCCCACAATTATAAAAGGTTATTTTGCTGTAATTAAGACTAATCACACTGATATATTTAAAAAAACTGGACTGGAATAGACAAGCCCAACCTTTTCTGGCTAAATTAGCCTGTATTTATCATGCAAGTGCTGGAAGATATTATTACAACAAAGCTTCTGGAGTAGCAAGACAACTCAGATTATAAATTCCTGATTTCTTTGTTAGCTGCACATAGGTGGTCAATGGAAATTGCTGTCTTATTTGCAACTGCTGTTAGCCGCCTGTTGTTTCTATTGTTAAATCTGGTCCATTGTGTACTGGCCATGACTCTGGACTCGTAATCCCAGGCTAATGCTCAAGGAGCATGGGCTCAAATCCTATCATGGCACCTGGTGAAATTTAAATTCAATAAATGAATCTGGAATTAAAAGCTGGCCTAATGGTGACCATGAAACGATTGTTGATTGCCATAAAAACCCATCTGGTTCACTGGTGTCCTTTAGGGAAGGAGATCAGGCGCCTTTACCTGGCCTGGCCTACATGTGACTCCAGACGCACAGCAATATGGTTGACTCTTAAAAGCCCCCTGTAATGGCCTAACAAGCCACTCAGTTGTTTCAAACCGCTGTGAGCCCTGAAAGGAACAATGAAACAGGACAGACCACCCAGAATCGACCTAGGCACCGGAAACGATAATGGCACACTCAGCCCTGTCAACTCTGCAAAGTCCTCCTCACGAATATCTGGGAGCTAGTACCAAAATTGGGAGACCTATCCTACTGACTCATCAAGCAACAGCCTGATGTATTCATATTCACTGAATCGTACATTACAGTCATGTCCCAGATACTACCATCACTTATATATCAACTGTGTATGTCCTGTCAGTGGGACATACCAGATGTGGCGGCACAGTGATATAGAGTCGGAATGAGTCGCCCTGGGAGCCTGCAACATCAATTGTGGCCCCCATGAAGTCTCGTGGCACCAGGTCAAACATGGGCGTGGAAACTCTTGCTGCTTACCACCTACCGACCCTCTCAGCTGATGAATCAGTACTCCTCCATGTTGAACACCATTTAGAGGAAGAACTGAGGGTGGCAAGGGCAAATAATGCACTCTGGGTGGGGGACTTCAATGTCCATCAACAAGAGTGGCTCGGCAGCACAGTACTGACCTAGCTGGTCGAGTCCTAAAGTACATAACTGCTAGACTGGGTGTGCGGCAGGTGGTGAGGGAAACAAGAGGCAAAAATCTACTTCAATTCGTTCTTACCAACTTACCTGTCGCAGATGCATCTGTCCATCACAGTATTGGTTAGAGTGACCACCGCACAGACCTTGTGGAGACAAAACCCCATTTTTTTTTTTGTTCATTCATAGGATGTGGGCTTTGCTGGCTGGGCCAGCATTTAATGCCCACCCCTATTGCCCTTGAGTAGGTGGTAGTTCTGCCTTCTTAAACTGCTGCAGTCCATATGGTGTAGGTGCACCCATAGTGCTGTTAAGAAGGGAGTTCTAGAATTTTGACCCAATGACAGTGAAGGAATGGCAATATATTTCCAAGTCAGGTTGGTGAGTGACTTGGAGGGGAACTTCCAGGTGGTGGTGTTCCCATCTATCTGCTGCCCTTGTCCTTCTTGATGGTAGTGGTCGTGGGTTTGGAAGGCGCTGTCAGAGGAGCCTTGGCGAATTCCTGCAATGCATCTTGCAGGTGGTACACACTGCTGCTTCTTTGCGTCGGTGGTAGAGGTGAATGTGGTGTCAGTCAAGCGGGCTGCTTTGTCCTGGGTGGTGTCAAGCTTCTTGAGTGCTCTGGGGGCTGCACTCATCCAGGCAAGTGGGAGTATTCCGTCACACTCCTGACTTGTGCCTCGTTGATGGTGGACATGTTTTGGGGAGTCAGGTGAGTTACTTGTCGCAGGATTCCTAACCTCTGACCTGCTCTTATAGCCACAGTATTTATATGTCAAGTCCAGTTCAGTTTCTGGTCAATGATAACTCCCAGGATGTTAATAATGGGGGATTTAGTGTTGGTAATGCCATTGAATGTCAAGGGGCGATGGTTAGATTCTCTCTTGTTGGAGATGGTCATTGCCTGGCACTTGTGTGGCGCGAGTGTTATCACTTATCAGCCCAAGCCTTGATATTGTCCAAGTCTTGCTACATTTGGACATGAACTGCTTCACATTGAGGATACCCTCCATCATGTTGTGTGGCACTACCACCATTCTAAATGGGATAGATTTCAAACTGATCTAGCAGCTCAAAACTGGGCGTCCATGACGTCATGAATGCCAGCAGCAGCAGCAGAACTGTAGACAACCACAATCAGTAATCTCATGGCACAACATATCTCTCACTCTACTATTAAGTTGGGGGATCAACCTTGGTTCAATGAAGAGTGCAGGCGCAGCATCAGGTATGCCTAGAAAATGAAGCTACAACACAGGACTGCTTGCATGCAAACCGCGGAAGCAGCACGCGGTAGAAAGAGCTTAGCGATCCCAAAACCAACGAATCACATCTAAGCTCTACAGTCCTGCTGCACCCAGTTGTGAATGGTGGTGAACAATTAAACAACTAACTGGAGGAAGAAGCTCCACAAATATCGCCATCCTCAATGATGGGGGACAAGGCTGAAGCATTTGAAACTATCTTTATCCAGAAGTGTCGAGTGGATAATCCATCTCAGCCTCCTTCTGAGGTCCCCAGCATCACAACAGTCTTCAGTCAATTTGATCCACTCAACGTGATATCAAGAAATTGCTGAAGGAACTGGATACTGCAAAGGCTCTGGGCTCTGACAATATTCCAGTAATAGTACTGAAGGCCTGTGCTCTATAGCTTTCTGCGCCCCCCAGCCGAGCTGTTCCAGTACAGCTACAACACTGGCATCTACTTGACAATGTGGAAAATTGCCCAGGTATGTCCTGCACACAAAGCAGGACAAACCCAAAACAGGCTATTACTGCCCTATCAGTCTACTCTCAATCATTTTTACAGGTATTTAAAAAGGAAAAGAGTAAATAAAGTGAGTGTGAATCCTCTAGAGAGTAGCAGTGGGGAGTTAATGGTAGATAATAAGGAAATGGCTGTAAATCAGGAGGTGGAAAGTAGAGGGGAACTTGGTGAAATTACAATCTCAAGGGAAGCGGTGCTGAGCAAACTGTTGGAGCTGCCACTGATGGATTTCATTCTAGGGTCTTAAAAGAGGTGGCTATTGAGGTAGTAGATGCATTGGTGTTAATTTTCCAAAATTTGCTAGATTCTCGAAAGGTTCCATCAGACTGGGAAAATAGCAAATTTAATCCCTCTATTCAAGGAGGGAGAAAGACAGAAAACAGTAAACAATAGACCAGTTAGCTTGACGTCTGTTATGGGAAAGGTGTTAGAATTGGCCATTAAGGAGGTTATAGCTGGCCATTTAGAGAAACTTGAGGTAGTCCACAAGAGCTAGCATTGTTTTATGAAAGGGAAATCGTGTTTAACCAAATTATTGGAGTTCTTTGAAGGAGTAACATACACTGTGGATAAAAGGGAGCCTGTAGATGTACTGTACTTGAATTTCCAGAAGGCATTTGATAAGTTGCCACATCAAAAGTTATTGCAGAAAGTAAAAGCTCATGGTGTTGGGGGTAACGTATTAGCAAGGATAGAAGATTGGTTGGCTGGCAGGCAACAGAGTATGCATAAAAGTGCCCTTTTCTGATTGGCAGTATGTGATGAGTGGAGTCCCGCAGGGACCTGTGCTGGGCCTCAACTTTTTACAATTTATATCAATGACTTGGATGAAGAGAGTGAAGGCATGGTAGTTAAATTTGCATATGACACAACGATAGTTAGGAAAGTATGTTGTGAAGAGGACATGAGGAGGTTGTAGATGTATATGGATAGGATGAGTGAGTGAGAAAAATTCTGGCAGATGGATTATAATGCAGGAAAATGTGACGTTGTTCACTTTGGCAGGAAGTAAAAAAAGCAGAGTGTTACTTAAATGGAGTATGGCTGTCGAATCCCAAGATGAAGAGGAATATTGATGTTCTAGTGCATTAGTCACAAAAAGTTAGTATGGAGGTATAGCAAGTAATTAAGAAATCTAACGGCATGCTATCCTTTGTTATGAGAATAATTGAACATAAAAGAAAGGGTGTTATGCTTTAGTTATAAATGGCATTGTGACATCACATCTCGGAATATTCTGTGCCATTTTGATCTGCTTATTTAAGGAAGGATGTAAATGCGTTGGAGATAGGAGAGTGGGTTTACTAGATTAATACCTGGAATAAGTGGGTTGTCTTATGAGGAAAGACTTGACAAACAGTACTTGTTTCCACTGGAGTTTAGAAGAGTGAGGGGCGACTTGATCGCAGTATGCAAGATCCTGAACGGTATTGACAAGGTGGATGTGGAAAGGATGTTTCCTCTTGTGAGTCAGTCCAGAACTAGGGGGCACTGTTTTAAAATTAGGGGTTGCCCTTTTAGGACAGAGATGAGAAGAATCTTTTCTGAGGGATGGTGCGACTTTGGAACTCTCTGCCTCTGAAGGTAGTGGAAGCAGGGTTATTGAATATTTTTAAGGCAGAGGTAGATCGATTCTTGTTAGGCAAGGGAATCAAAGGTTATCGGAGGTACATGGGAATGTGGAATTCAAAACAGATCAGCTTTGATCTTATGGAATGGTGGAGCAGGCTCGAGGGGCCAAATGGCCTACTTCTGCCCCTGTTTTGTATGTTCGTATGTATGTATGTAGCCCACTTGATTGGCACCACCTTAACCATTCACTCCCTCCACCACCAACGCTCAGTGGCAGCAGTGTGTACCATCCATAAGATGCACTGCAGCAAATCACCAAGGCTCCTTTGACAGCACTTTCCAATCATGTGACCTCCACCATCAAGAAGGACAATGGCAGCAGATGCATGGGAACACCACCGCCTGCAAGTTGCCTTCAAAGATACACACATTCATGGCTTGGAACTATTAGGTCGTTCCTTCACTGTCGCTGGTTCCAAATCGTGGAACTCTCTCCCTAACAGCACTGTGGGTGTTCCTACAACACATGGCCTGCAGTGGTCCAAGAAGGCAGCACATCACTACCTTCTCAAGGGCAATTAGAGATGGGCAATAAATGCTGGCCTAACCAGCAGTGCTCACATCCCAGGAACGAATATATTTTAAAAAGTGCTTATTGACAAGGCCAGCGAGCTGGCTCCTCCTTGGCTGGGGCCTGATTATTTTCTGTATTTACAGCTTCAGTGACTTGAATTTGAATAGCGTCTTTTACTACCTCAGGATATCTCGAAGAGACAAAAACTTGCATTTATATGTCATATTTTCATGACCACAGGCCACCTCAAAAATGTTTTACAGTCAGTGAAATACTTTTGAAGTGTAGTTACAGGTGTAACGTAAGAAACATGGCAGCCAATATTGAAACTGCAAACTTCCACAAACAATGATGTGGTCTGTTTTTATTTGTTTGATTGAGTGATAAATATTGGCCAGAACACTGGGGGTAACTCCCCTGCTCTTTGGAACAGTGCCTTTTGATCTTTTGTGGCCAATGGAGAGGGAAGGTGGGGCCTTGATTTAATGTCTCATCCCAAAGACAGCACCTCCATCAGTGTAGTACTCAGTGCTGCATTAGAGTGTCAACCTTGATTTGTGTAATGAAGTCTTAGAATGAGATTTGAACCCACAACTGTCTGACTAAGGAGCAAGACTGCTGTCAACTGAGCCATGGCTGACTCTTTTCAGGCAATGAGGGGCCCGGAACCTGACCCACTGTAGGAGTTTTGTTTTGTCAAGTTCCACACTGGTGATTTCTGGTAACTAGAGGATTGAACAATGGCATAAAGGAATTTTAAAACTGATCCAAACTGCACCAAGGCCAGATGATTTTTTATTATATCAAAAGCTCTGTCTTAGTTTATAATACAGTTATCAAAGTTTGAGACTAATTCTCTACCCTGTTCCTTCGACAGCACCTTCTAAATCCATGCCCGCTACCACCCAGAAGAACAAGGGCAGCAGGTGCTTGGGAGCACCAACACCTGCAAGTTCCCCTCCAAGTCATACACCATCCTGATTTGCATCTGTATTACTGTTCCTTCACTGTTGCTGGACTAAAATCCTGGAACTCCTCACCTGGATATACCCTACACCACAGGGACTCCTGTTGTTCGAGAAGGCAGCTCACTATCATTTTCTTAAGACCAATTAGGGATGGGCAATAAGTGCTGGCTTTGCCAGCACGGCTCACATCCTAAGAATGAATAACTAGAATTAATGCTTGGCTAAACTTGGGATTCTTGATTTCTCTCACTTTAATGGGACTGTTGATGCTGATGGGTTTTCTTTTTCTTTCCTTTGCAGCATCAGCTGTCGCAGGCCTTGGAGGATGTTGGCAACCACAAGCTAAAGGCGCAGACGGTAAGCACAAGCCTTTGAAATCTAAATGACTGTCTGCATGCCCCTATAGGGGGAAACATCCACTGTTGCATATTGGAACTGGTGAGGTTGAGCTAGGCAATTATAAATCAGCCTTGAAAAGTGGAACCGGTAATATGCTGTTCATTTTGTGAGACATAGGGCAATTGACATAGATTTTAAAAAAATACTTAAACGATGTAGTCACATCATATTCTAATCACAATTTCTACATCTCTTCACCTGGGGAGTTATAAAATTGACTTGTTTGACCTCATTCTTTCTTTTAATAAATGAAAATAATTCTGTATCTGGCTTGCCTTTCAGTCACTGGTAAGCATCAGGGTTGTGCTGTTTGATTATTTTAATCAATGCAATTACTGCAAAAGAAATAACAGTTACAAAAGGGTTCATAATCACGTTCACCAAATTATCTAATTCACCTTTTTTAAATCAGGTTGTTTAAAAGTTTTTTTTTCCCCCACTTACCAATTATCTCCCTTTCCCTTCTAAAGGCCTTGTCTCCTTGCTAAACTTCAGTTTTTGCATTGGCTGATCTCCAATATTTACTAGTTGGTTATCATTTATATATGAGCAAAATAGTGAATTTCAGAAGGCACTCACAGTTGGGAGTATTCTTCTATTTATCCTCCATGTGCACATGTGCACTCCTGAGAGAGACTGGGTGGCAATCAGGACCAGTAATTCTGGATGAAATTCCCTTCCCTAATTCAGGAATTCTGGGATTATGGTAGTGTGTCCTTACTGCAATCCAGGTTAGACATCTGATAGCTCAGCAGGTATCAAACGTTGAGCCTAGACCCTTCTGGTCTGCATCTCTACAATTGGGTTTTTGCCACTGCCAGAGCACCAAAACAGTTCGAAACAAAGTCGCAAATTGGATTGCCTGTGATAGCGAATGTTGCACATTATCCCCCCTCAATTTCTATGACCTCCCTGCAGTTTTTGCTGGTGTAGTGACTTCCAAAAGGCCTTTGATAAATTGGCACATAAAATACTTGTCGACAAAGTTGTCAAATTGAATAAAAGGGACAGTAGCAGCATGGATACAAAGTTGGCTGATTGACAAGAATCAGAGAGTAGTGGTGAACGGTTATTTTCCAGACTGGAGGAAGGTATATATAGGGTTCCCCAGGGATCGGTATTAAGATCACTGCTTTTCTTGAGCTATATTAATGACGTGGACTGGGGTGCACAGGGTACAATTTCAAGATGCGCAGCTAATGCTGAACTTAGAAATATTGTGAACCGTGAGGAGAATTGCGTTAGACTAGAATAGTGTTAAAAATATAAAAAAATATAAAAACAAAACTGCGGATGCTGGAAATCCAAAACAAAAACAGAATTACCTGGAAAAACTCAGCAGGTCTGGCAGCATCGGCGGAGAAGAAAAGAGTTGACGTTTCGAGTCGACATAACCCTTCAACAGAACTGAGTGAATCTTAGGAAAGGGGTGAAATATAAGCTGGTTTAAGGTGGTGGGTGGGTGGGGGGGTGTGGTTGTAGGGACAAGCAAGCAGTGATAGGAGCAGATAATCAAAAGATGTCACAGACAAAAGAACACAGAGGTTTTGAAGGTAGTGATATTATCTAAACGAATGTGCTAATTAAGAATGGATGGTAGGGCACTCAAGGTACAGCTCTAGTGGGGGTGGGGTGGAAAGGCTAGCAGGGCATAAAAGATTTAAAAATAATGGAAATAGGTGGGAAAAGAAAAATCTATATGAATTATTGGAAAAAACAAAAGGAAGGGGGAAGAAACAAAGGGGGTGGGGATGGAGCCATCTTGGATAAATGGATAAATTTTTTATGCCCTGCTAGCCTTTCCACCCCACCCCCACTAGAGCTGTACCTTGAGTGCCCTACCATCCATTCTTAATTAGCACATTTGTTTAGATAATATCACCACCATCAACGCCTCTGTGTTCTTTTGTCTGTGACATCTTTTGATTATCTGCTCCTATCACTGCTTGCTTGACCCTACAACCACTCGGTTCTGTTGAAGGGTCATGAGGACTCGAAACGTCAACTCTTTTCTTCTCCACCGATGCTGCCAGACCTGCTGAGTTTTTCCAGGAAATTCTGTTTTGTTTTAGAATAGTGTTAAGTTGGTGGAATAGATGGGACATATCGCTGAGGAAATTTAATGCAGAGAAGTATGAAGTAATAGATTTTGATAGGAAGACAAGGATAGTCAATAAAAAAAACAAAGGATACAAATCTAAAGGGGCGCAGGAGCAGAGAAACCTGAGATTTTATATGCACAATCATTGAAGGTGGCAGGCAGGTTGAAAAAGCCATGAATAAGTCATATAGGATCCTGGGTTTTATAGATAGAGGCATAGAGCACAAAAGCAAGCAAGTTATGGTGAGCCTTTTACTAAAAAAGAAACTGATTTGGCCTCAACTGGAGTATTGTGTCCAATCTGGACACCACAATTTAGGAAGCTTGTGAAGGCATTGGACAAGGGGCAGAAAAGATTTGCAGGAATGGTTCCAGGGATGAGGAACTTCTGTTTTAAGAAGTTGTTCTAAGAAACTTGACAGTTGAGAGGATGGTTAATAGATATGTTAAAAATAATGGGGGCCTAGATAGAGTAGATAAGGGGAAATTGTTCCTGTTCGTGGACGGGTTGGGAACCAGAGGGCATTGATTTAAGGTGAATGGCAAGAGAAGCAATGGTGTCATTAGGAAAATCTTTTAATGCAGTGAGTGATTAGGATCTGGAATGCACTGTCTGGGAGTGAGGTGAAGACAAATTCAATCGTGGGATTAGCTGAGTAGTTGTTACAGAGTGCCGGATGAACATGAATGGCTGAAACGCCTCCTGTGCTGTAACCATTCTATGATTCTCCGACATAGTTCGTCACATTGCCCTCTTCCAACGGTTTTCCCCTGTTGTCCAGTTCAATGGGCCTACCTGTGCCTTGGTTCTATTCTTATTTATCCAAATTGTAGAAAGAACAGCTCCAGAAATGTCCCTCTTCCCTCTTCTCAATTATCATTTGAGTCTCTCAAGGACTTATCCTTGGCTGCCTGCTCTTATTTAAATGCTGCCACTTGGTGACATTATCTGCTGATATGCAGTCAACTTCCATGTGTATGCTGCTGACACCCAGTAGCACCTTTCTTGGTCCCTCTAGTTTCTCTTGTACTGTCAGACTATTTGCCCAATGCCTGGCCTTTGAGTTGGTGCAATCTGCCACCAATTCCAACTCCCTCCCTAGTCACTGCCTGAGACTGAACTGTTGTAATCTCTAACTATTCAACCCCAATACGAGTTTGTGACTACATCTCTTTGCTGTTCTATTGACAACCATGCCTTTAGCTATCTAGTACCCACAATCAGAAAATGCCTTCCTAGTCCCTTTAACTAATCTCCTCAGCTTTTCCTCCTCCATACTTCCATCTTCTCCTTCCCCACCTCTTGACTAAACCTTTGTTTACTCCTCTTACTATCCTTTTTTGAGTGGTCATTTTTTATGTCTATGTGAAGCACTGTAAAATGTTTTTCTCTGTTAAAGATGCTGTTGTTATATGGTTCAGCCATTCAACAAGTAAGCTGAGCCACCATAGAGGTTTCGGGGCTTGAGATTTAAAGTAACTGAACTACTTGTAACCAATTCTACTGTACCATTTACTGTGACTTTTGTTTAAAAATTGCAAGATTATATCTTTCAAACACAAATCTGCCGGGATTTTGTTGACATGTTAATGAAATTACATCAGAAAACATCCTGATGAACAGTGCTCTGAGTGCAGGATATTTCAAAGAGGAATTAAATTTTCAATCAAGGATCCCACCCATGGTAGGCCAGGCTGAAGAAGCCAGAATCTAATTCACTTGTGATTCGTAACAGCTTGTCTGTGAAAGAAAATCCATTTCCTTTCTATTTTCGGCCAGATTTGAAAGCTGGTCTCTGGAGGGTGCAAGATACTGATCAAAACTACTGCCTTAGCCAAATGCACTAACTAGTTAAGTACAACTTAAACTGTCTGACATGAGTTGAACAGGTGGCCACAACAGATGTCAGAAATAACTGAACAGGTGAATATTTAGTAAGTTACGTTTCAGTACACTAAGTTTCAGTACAAACCAAATAAAATGGTTTGCATTTCAAATTAAGTTGGATTGGTTGAGATGTGATCAAGCTGGTCTCAGCTGCGAATTGAGAGCATCTAGGCTTCAGCAGATGAAACCAAAGTTCTATTTTAACACAATTGAACGTGAATTTCAATTTTGTAGCTATGATATTCAATACTTGTGTGAAACATGAAGAAGAGGCTTGGGGCTGGCTAACAACAACAAAAAAAATGGGAATGCTGCAAATCTAATAAAAACCAAGTTCTGGGGATACACAGCAGCCCTATTGGCACCTGGTAGAGAAAAGATGAGTTAACATTTTGAGTTCAGTCCTTCATTAAATTAAGGATCTTCACCTAAAATATTAATCTATCCTTTCTCCTTCAGATGCCGTATATTTTCTGCTTTTAACAAGGACTCACCAGTGCAGTATGTTGAAGTGCTGTTCTTTTGACTGTTAGATTTTAGTATCAGAGGTATGATATAGTGATGGAGTGTGGAAGGTGCTTGCCTGAGACAGTTGGCAGAGATATGAAGTGAAATAAGTTTTGTCTCATCCGACCTGTAATACAGTGTAGGACGTATGATCCATCTTAAAGACTGTGTGGTTTAATATCTGACGAGTGTACAAGAATAATTGAAAAACAAATATGCATGATAAATAAATGTAATGTACAGCCAACTTAAGTGCAGTTTCTGTTGCAATGCAACTATTTTGATCCCTTTTTCACTCTTCTAACTTGGAAAGATTCACTTTACTGCAATTTCATTTCTTGTGAGTCTTGTATATATGCAATGTAGCTTGCAGAAATTCAGCTTACAATGAGCCTTTTCACCATAAGTAATAAGTTACAACACTTGGACCACATTTGACAATCAGTTTTGGCTTGTATCAACAAGGAGAAGGTATGAGAGGGCCTCTGCATCCCACAGAACATCCTCTGCCATTGGTTACAAATGATTATCACTGAGCGAGGAAGACTACTCAGGTTTCTAATGACTCCGCAAGATCTTGTAACCCTTACTAGACTGAAGCAGTTTTTTGGCTCCAGAACCGGTACCAATCTAAATCGATTTAGACACTATGGCTTATCAGGACACTGCCTGACCCATTGACCCTTGTCACTAGCATTTTCATGCAAGTAAGGAGGAGAGGAAGGGAACTGTCAACTGTCATTACAAGTTACAAGTGACAAGTGGTTGCTTTGTAGAATGATCAAAAGATTTCGCCATCTGAGATGGAGGCTGAAGCTGATGGTGTGGGGGAGTGGAGGTGCTTGGGTGGATGTGACTGGGAGGAAGTGAGAAAGGAGATATAGGCGGAAATCCTCTCCCTGTAGGATTCCCTGAAGTTTCAGCCCTGACTCATGAGCCGTGTGGGGAGCATTAAACTCAGTTTTCTTGTCAGTTGTTAAACTGAAGGGTAAGGATACCCAAATTAGTCCTGTAAAACTGTTGTATGTATGTGGGATTTTACTGCTCCCATCAGTCATTATGTCATCTGAACAAGGTAGTTTACACTTTCTGATAGTGGGTTAAGTGATTCTTTTAAAGGGAATGTTGCACTGTTATTGCCAAAATTTGATTGAACAAGTGAGTTATTCTTTGTGAAAATGTTTGAGGGCAGTGGTAGCAACTTTTTTTTTGCTCTTTCATGGGATGTGTGCATCACTGGCTAAGCCAGCATTTATTGCCCACCCTAATTTCCCTTGAGAAGGTGGTGGTGTACTGCTTCCTTGAACTGCCGTTTAATGGCACTGTTGACGATACTTTCCATTACTTTGCTGATGATCGAGAGTAGACTGATGGGGTGGTAATTGGCCATTTTGGATTTGTCCTGCTCTTATGGACAGGTAATACCTGGGCAATATTCTGCATTGCCGGGTAGATGCCAGTGTTGTAGCTGTACTGGAACAGCTTGGCTACAGACACGGTTGGTTCTGGAGCACAAGCCTGTGTGTTTTATAGCACTGTGCGTAGATGGTGGAGGGAGTGAACGTTTAAGGTGGTGAATGGGATGCCAGTCAAGGGGGCTGCTTTGTCCTGACCTTGTCCAGCTTCTTGAGTGTTGTTGAGCTGCACTCATCCAGGCAAGTGGAGAGTATTCCATCACACTCCTGACTTGTGCCTTGTAGATGGTGGACAGGCTTTGGGGAGTCAGGAGATTAATTACACTGCAGAATTCCCAGGCTCTGGCCTGCTCTTGTAGCCATAGTACTTATATGGTTGGTCCAGTTCAGTTTCTGGTCAATGGTAACCCGCAAGATGTTGATAGTGGGGGATTCCGCAATAGTAATGCTGTTGAATGTCAAGGAGCAATGGTTAGATTCTCTCTTGTTGGAGATGGTCATTGCCTGGCACTTGCATGCACGAATGTGATTTGCTACTTGTCAGCCCAAGCTTGAATATTGTCTGGTCTTACTGCATATGGACTGCTTCAGAACCTGAAGAATTGTGAATGGTGATGAACATTGTGCAGTCATCCTCGAACATGCCAGTTTCTGACCTTACAGTGAAGGAAAATCATTGATGAAAGTGAAGATTGTTGGGCCTAGGACATTACCCTGAAGAACTCATTTTCCAGGACTGAGATGGTTTACCACCAGCAACCACATCTTCCATTGTGCTAGGGAAAACATCAATCAGTGGAGGTTTTGCACACACACACACACACACACACACACACACACACACACAGCCCCCCCCCCCGCCCTCCCTCTGCGATTCCCATTGACTTCAGTTTTGGTAGGGCTTCTTAATATCACACTTAGTCAAATGCTGCCTTGATGTCAAGGGCAGTCACTCTCATTTCACCACTGGAGTTAAGCTCTTTTGTCTATGTTTGGCCAAAGGCTGTAAGACCATAAGACATAGGAGCAGAAATTAGGCCATTTGGCCCATCGAGTCAGCTCTGCCATTCAATCATGGCTGATAAGTTTCTCAACCCCATTCTCCTGCCTTCTCCCTGTAACCTTTGATCCCCTAACCAATCAAGAACCTAGATATCTCGGTCTTAAATACACTCAATGACCTGGCCTCCACAGCTTTCTGTGGCAATCAATTCCATAGATTCACCAATCTTTAGCTGAAGAAGTTTCTCCTCATCCCTGTTCTAAAAGGTCTTCCCTTTACTCTGAGGCTGTGCACCTGGGTCCTAGTCTCTCCTACTAATGGAAACATCTTCAAACATGTCCACTGTATCCAGGCCTTTCAGTATTCTGTAAGTTTCAATCAGATCCCCCCCCTCATCTTTCTAAACTCCATCGAGTATAGACCCAAAGTCCTCAAACGTTCCTCATATGTTAAGCCTTTCATTCCTGAGATTGTTCTCATGAACCTCCTCTGGACCCTCTCCAGGGCCAGCACATCCTTCCTCTGAGATATGGGGCCCAAAATTGCTCACAATATTCTAAATGTGGTCTGACCAGAGCCTTATAAAGCCTCAGCAGCACATCTCTGGTTTTATATTCTAGTCCTCTCGAAATAAATTCCAACATTGCATTTGCCTTCCTAACTACCGACTCAACCTGCAAGTTAACCTTAAGAGAATCCTGGACTAGGACTCTCAAGTCCCTTTGCACTCCAGATTTCTAAATTCTCTCCCCATTTAGAAAATAGTCTATGCCTCTATTCTTCCTACCAAAGTGCATGACCTCACACTTGCCCACGTTGTATTCCATCTGCCACTTCTTTGCCCATTTTCCTAACCTGTCCAAATCCTTCTGCAGCCTTCCTGTCTCCTCAATGCTACCTGTCCCTCCACCTATCTTTGTATCATCTGCAAAGTTAGCCAGGATGCCCTCAGTTCCTTCATCTAGATCATTAATGTATAAAGTGAAAAGTTGTGGTCCCAACACTGACCCCTGTGGAACTCCATTAGTCACTGGCCGCCATCCTGAGAAGGACCCCCTTATCCCCACTCTCTGCCTCCTGCCAGACAGCCAATCTTCTATCCATGCTAGTACTTTGCCTCTAACACCGTGGGCTCTTATCTTATTGAGCAGCCTCCTGTGCGGCACCTTGTCAAAGGCCTTCTGGAAGTCCAAGTAGATAACATCCATTGGCTCTGCTTTGTCTAACCTACTCGTTACCTCCTCAAAGAATTCTAACAGATTTGACAGGCATGCCCTCCCCTTGATGAAACCATGCTGACTTTGCCCTAATTTACCATGCACTTCCAAGTATTCTGAAATCTCATCCTTAATAATGGGCTCTAAAATCTTACCAATGACCGAAGTCAGGCTAATCGGCCTGTGATTTCCCGTCTTTTCCTCACTCCCTTCTTAAACAGGGGGGTTACATTAGTGATTTTCCAGTCCTCTGGGACCCTCCCTGACTCCAATGATTCCTGAAAGGTTACCACTAATGCCTCCACTATCTCTTCAGCTATCTCCTTCAGAACTCTGGGGTGTAATCCATCTGGTTCAGGGGATTTATCCACCTTCAGACCTTTCAGCTTTCCTAGCACCTTCTCCTTGGTAATGGCCACCATACTCACCTCTGCCCCCGACTCTCTTGAACTTTGGGGATGTTACTAGTGTCTTCCACCTTGAAGAATGACGCAAAGTACCTATTCAGTTCCTCCACCATTTCTTTGTTCCCCACTAATACTTCTCCAGCGTCATTTTCCAGCGGCCCAATGTCCACTTTTGCCTCTCTCTTACCCTTTATATATTTAAAAAAAACTCTTGAAATCTTCTTTTATATTACTGGCTAGTTTACCTTCATATTTAATCTTTTCTCTCCTTATTTCTTTTTTAGTTGTCCTCTGTTGGTCTTTGTAGGCTTCCCAATCCCCGGGTTTCCCACAGCTCTTTGCCACATTGTATGCTTTCTCTTTAGCTTTTATGCTATCCCTGACTTCCCTTGTCAGCCATGGTTGCCTAGTCCTCCCTTTAGTATGCTGCTTCTTCCTAGGGATGAATTTTAGCTGCGTCTCCCAAATTACTCCCAGAAACTCCACCCATTGCTGTTCCACTGTCTTTCCTGCTAGGCTCATCTCCCAGTCAATTCTGGCCAGCTCCTCCCTCATGCCTCTGTAGTTGCCTTTATTCAACTGTAATACCGTTACATCTGATTCCAGCTTTTTCCTCTCAAATTGCAGGGTAAATTCTATCATATTATGGTCACTTCCTCCTCAGGCTTCCTTCACCATAAGCTCCCTTATCAAATCTGCCTCATTACATATCACTAAATCTAGAATTACCTGTTCCCTAGTGGGCTCTGCCACAAGCTGCTCCAAAAAGCCATCTTGTAGACATGCCACAAATTCCTTTTCTTGGGAATGAGGTGAGGATCTGCGTGGCCCTAGTGGAACGCAAACTGAGTGTCAGTGAATAAGTTATTTCTCAGTAAGTGCTGTTTGATGGTTCTGTTGACAATACTTTCCGTTACTTTGCTGATGATCGAGAGTAAGCTGATGGGGTGGTAATTGGCCATTTTGGATTTGCCCTGTTCTTGTGGACAGGACATAACTGGGCAATTTTCTACATTGCTGGATAGATGCCAGTGTTGTAGCTGTACTGAAACAGCTTGGCTACAGGCATGGCTAGTTCTGGAGCACAAGTCTTCAGTACTATTGCCAAAATACTATCAGGGCCCATCGTCTTTGCAGTATCCAGTACCTTCAGGCATTTCTTGATATCAAGTGGAGTGGCTGAAGATTGACATCTGTGATGCTGGGGACCTCTGAAGGAGGCCAAGATGGATCGTCCATTCAGCACTTGTGGCTGAAGATGGCTGCAAATGCTTCTGTGTTGTCTTTTGTACGGATGTGCTAGGCTCCCCCATCATTGAGGATGGGGATATTTGTGGAGCCTCTTCTTCCAGTTAGTGGTTTAATTGTCCACCACCATTCATGACTGGATGTAACAGGACTGCAGAGCATAGCTCTGATTCATTGGTTGTGGGATTGCTTAGCTCTGTCTGTTGCATGCTGCTTCTGATGTTTTGCATGGAAGTAGTCCTGTATTGTAATTTCACCAGCTTACACCTCATTTGTAGGTATGCCTGGTGCTGCTCCTGGCATGCCCAACTGCACTTTTCATTGAATTGTTTAGATATGGGAAGTGTGCTGGGTCTGAAGTGGCCTGACAAAGGGAACATTCTTTTTCAACATCCGTTTTTCTCAATTGAACAAACAGTAGCTTAACTGTGGCTGTAACTCAAATGGAATAACTGCTTGTCGACTGTGATCAGATCCAGTGTAGTTTGATGCAGCAAAGCCACTCAAATGCATAGAGAAAACACAGTGTCAGACAATACAACATCTGGGGCATACACACTTGAACATCTCATCCTAATGACAAAGCTGTGTGGTGATCTGCAATAGATTGTATTACCTCGCGTGGCTAAGCATCTCCATAAATATCAAATGTAATCAGCCTTTTACTTTCTCTTTCATCTGTCAATTGGGAAGAAGGAAAGTGCTTTGTGTTACTTTCTGACCTCTAGGTACTTAAATTGCTTTAGCGCATCTCCCCAAAAAATGTATGACCAATCGGTAGCATTTAGAGATGTTGTTCTATCCCATTTGGCATGGTGGTAGTGCCACACTGCATGATGAAAGGGTGCCCTCAGTGTGAAAACAGGACTTTGACTCCAAAAGGACTTTAATATGAGTGTGTGTGTGTGTGTGTAATTGGATTAAAGGCAGCTGGTGTGAAGGCTTTGATGTAAACATGAGGGAAGTTTAGAATGTGTGGTGTAAAAGGCCATTTGTATTTTTAAATAAACCAGATTAGATTGTTTTCAAAAGAGGAAATGAAATATTACACCGGCCAGGTGGAGTTCAGAAACAGTGTGCTTATTTTCCCAAAGATTACTAGTAAAACTTAGTACTATGAAAGATTTTTATTATCAGAAAACTAAAGTCGAAAGACATAGTGAAACAGTGGGAATTTGCAAAGGGGAAAATATGTTTAAAGGAGCAAAGGCTGTGTATCAGGGTAGGCATTTTAGGACCTAACAAATGTGAAAAGCCTTCGGCATCTATGCCTCAAACTGCTGTTTTCAAAGAACTGAAGTTAAGAAAACTCAACTTTGAATTAGACTGGCTCAGGGTATTGTGTGTCACCTTGCCTGGGTCTTTTAAAATCTGTGTCTTATTGTTGCCTTAATGAAACTATAACTGGGGGTCAGGTTAAGTTGGGGATTAAGAAGTTATTATAGTAGTAATTTGTAGACACGTGTGTGCTAAAAAAATCATTTTTCTTAATAAATGTTTAATCTATTTTTTGTAAAAACTTAAAGCTTGGTGGTCTTACTGCTACTAAATTCAAGGCATGCATCTTGAAATTTATACAAATTGCAAAACAAGTTCTGGCCGTTGTTTCAGGTTTCCTTTTAGGATTTGAACAACTCAGCATTTACCATCAGCTGTGCCATAACACTGACATAAATAAATGCTTCTGCGACAGCTAGATTAATAAGGAGGCTTTTCTCTCATTGTGCTTCTCTCACCATCTGCTGCATGCCCAGGCTGGTAGACATGACCTTCATGACTTGGTCAGCTCGGTCAGTAGCGCTGCCACTGAGTCACTCTTTGTGATGGACATTGAAGTCTCCCATCCACCTTACATCTATGCCTTTTCTACCACTGATGCTCTCTTCCAAATAGTCTTCAAAGTGGAGTAGGACTGATTCTTCAGCTGAGGCAACTGTTTCTTTGCCCATGATGTGAAGAGACTTCATGGGATTTAGTCAATATTGAGGATTTCCAGGGCAGCTTCCTCCTGAATGTATTCAAGCCCTCGTTAGTCTCTCTCAGTGGTAGACAAAAGATATCCAGAGATGATGATGGGGTGAGTTCTGTTGAAGGGTCATGAGGACTCGAAATGTCAACTTTTTTCTTCTCCGCCGATGCTGCCAGACCTGCTGAGTTTTTCCAGGTAATTCTGTTTTTGTTTTGGATTTCCAGCATCCGCAGTTTTTTTTTATGATGATGGGGTATTGGATACTGGCTGTAAAGCATGGCAATGTGTTTATGACCGCACTGGATTTTTGCTTGACAAGTGGACCAGCTTCCCCAATTTTGGCACAAGTCTCCAGATCTTTGCAGTATTGATAGAGCTAGTTTTTCCTTTGTTGTATCAGATTTCAGGTGGTCTGTCTTGTTTTACCCTTATTTGTCTTTGCCATAGTGAACTGATACAACTGAGAAGTTTGCTCGCCCACTTCAGAGGGCAGTCAGCCATATTGCTCTGGCCTGAAGTCACATATATGGGCAGGTGGTGGCATAGTGGTATTGTCACTGGACTAGTACTCCAGAGACCCAGGTTTGAATCCCACCGCAGCAGATGGTGAATATTGAATCCAATAAAAACCTGGAATTAAAAGCCTAATGATGAGCATGAAACCATTGTTGATTGTCGTAAAAATCCAACTGGTTCAATTATGTCCTTTAGACAAGGAAATCTGTTGCCCTTACTTGGTCTGGCCTGCATGTGACTGCAAACCCACAGCAATGTGATTGACTCTTAAATGTTCTCTGAACAAGGGCAATTAGGGATGTGCACTAAATGCTGGCCTAGCCAGCGAAGCCCACAGCTCATGAACGAATAAATAAAAAAATATATGCCTGGCCAGGCAAGAAAAGCAGATTTCCTTTCGTAAGGAATATAGGTTTTTAGGACAGTTACGTTGTTAGTGCAATCCATTAGTTTCATGGCTATTATTACTGAGATTGGCTTTTTATTCCAGATTTATTTGATTATTTGAATTTAAATTCTCCCAACTGTGGTGATTGGATTTCAACTTGACTCCAGAGCATTAGTCCAGGCATCTTGATTACTACTCCATTAATATTATCACTGCTCTACTATTGTTGTTATATGTAAGCCTCCAGACCTTTCTGCATGTAACGTTGTGCTCAGTTGCTAACAACTCCCTTCTGTAATGTTTGGGTCAGAGCTTTCCCATGTGTTTGAGTCAGTCCTATTTGAAGCATGACTTTTTATTCTTTCATGGGATATGAGTGTTGCTGGTTAGGTCACAGCTGGAATTTTGTATACAGTTCTGGTCACCACATTACAGGAGGACGTGATTGTTCTGGAGAGAGTGCAGAGGTGATTTACAAGAATGTTGCCGGGGCTTGAAAATTGCAGTATGAGGAGAGATTGGATAGGCTAAGGTTGTTTTCCTTAGAACAGAGGAGGCTAAGTGTTGACTTAATTCAGGTGTACACAGTTATGAGGGGCCTAGACAGGAAAGACTTGTTTCTCCTAGCTGTGGGACTGATTACCAGGGGGCATAGATTTAAGGTGATTGGTAGAAGGATTAGAGGGGACATGAGGAAAAACTTATTCACCCAGAGAGTGATGCGCATCTGGAATTCACTGCCTTAGTTGCTGGTTGAGGCTGACATGCTCAACTCATTTAAAAGGTACCTGGATCTGCATCTGAAGTGCTGTAACCTGCAAGGCTTTGGACCAGGTGCTGGAAAGTGGGATTAAAATAAGTTTCTAGTTTCTTCTTTCTCTTTTTGGCCCGTGCAGACACGATGGGCTGAATGGCCTCTTTCTGTACTGTAACTTTTCTATGGTTCTAAGGCCCATCCCTAATTGCCTTTGAGAAGGTAAGCTGCTTCATGGGTCGCATTGCATTTATATAGCACCTGTCATTACCTCAGGATATTCCAAAGTGCTTTTGAACCAAGGAAGTTGTCACTGTTATAGTATGGAAAATTTAGCACCTAAGGTGCACACAATATGGTTCTACAAGAAGCCAAGTGATAATGAGCAGAAAATCTGTTGGTTATGGGTTGCACATTGGCGAGGAGACCACAAAGAACAAATGTTCTTTGAAATAGGATCCTTTATGTATGTTCAATTCTGTTTAGGAATGGCAATCATGATTGTGTGCAGAAGGCTCTGGAATGGGACTTGAACCCACAACTTTCTCACTCAGAGGTGAAAGTGCTTTGACTTAGATGTGGCTGACACTATGCAAAGTGACTATGGGAAATCATACAAGCATTCTTAAGACATCTCCCCTTTACAATATACTGTTCAGTATTTAGTCTTTTATTCCATTTAGTTCCTCACAATAATTATTTAATGCAATTTGAAATGCATTGGAAGAATATCTCTGATATTCATTGCATGCAGTTGGTAGCTGAGTTTACATGAGCACTTTCATGAATAAAAGATCATGTAAGGCTTTTGAGTTTCTTACTTAAATGGTTTTTTTAATTCCTGGTTTGACTGATACAGTAGTTCGGTCATCAGAAAATCATTTTTGCCTGGAAGCATTTGGATGTTAGATTGAGATTTCTAGTAACTGATAAGAAAGTTTCATTGAGCCAACTTCTGTAGAATGCTGCAAATTGCAGAAATGCCAACTTGCTACATCAGCATGCATTTTGAATTTCTCTGTAATATCGTTCATTTTCTTGCCGAATGTCCAAAATTAGTGATCTGAGGAACTGTCAATATTCAGATACTCAGATTTTAGAGGAAAACTTGAGTCCCTTGTATTAAATGACAAACTATTGTTCCTGATATTACTGTGATTCCAGGAACTAGTGAAAAGCCATGTGTGTGAATGCAAAACAATTTGATAAATTAGTGATCAAAATGATGGTAAAATTAAAGCCCATGGTGGAGTTGGTCTATTGTGGCAAAGCCATGTACCATGACTAGCACTTGGAACATAACATCATATCAAATTCTTTCCTTCTACAGACCACAAACAATGTACTCTATTGTGGACTGTACTCAACCTATTTAACCTCCCTGGACAAGCTGTGCAAAGTTCGTTGTCCTCAAAACAAATACTTCTAACCTTGTGTACATACTCCAAACTTTTTTCCTTGACATGACTGTGCTATGGAATTCAGAAGCTTGGGTTCTATTCCAGCTAATATTTGATCATCTCGCTTCTAGCATTAAATCCTCTTGTTGACCAGATATTCATCTATCTCTTTATTTTAGAAGGTATAAATTGACAATGAACTGTGTCAATAACAAAACCATTGTAATAATTATATCACAAATGTGCTTTGCTGTTAAAATATTTTAAAATTCATGTTTGAATTTTTAAAGTGCTTTTATGCATTTGACAAAAGACACCTTAAACTGTTGACGATAATTAGGAAGAATGAAACAGAAAGCCAGCTGAGCTTGTTAAGATTCAATGCTTGAACCTCTTATTTAGCAGATATCACACGACACTCAGGAAGCAAAGGTTATAAACTTTTATTTCATATTTTAATGTAAAATCCTGAGTATCATAACGCCTGGAAAATGGGTAACTTAGTCCACTGGCATGGCTTTTCTCCCTCCTCCACACTAGCTTTTGGTTTTGAAATCTATAATCATCTTTTTCACTTGCTTGGTCCAGCTGGGTCATCTTGATAACCATTCACTTTTGATAAAATATCCAATTCCCCCATTGAAATAATATGTAATGTGTTCTGTCTTATTCAAGAAGTATTCAGATTCACTGAAACCATGACTAGTTATTACCATCTTGAGTAAAATGTTGAGAAAAAATATTGATGCAATGAAGGGATCAATTTACTCAAGTGGATTTAGCCTCTCTCTTTTGATGACCAGATTTTATTCAGATCCATTTGTTATCACTGCATTCTAATAGCTGAGTGAAGAGGAGATGTGATAACATCGGGAAAGAAGAGGTTAATAGTTACTGTTTGACTACAACCTTAAAAAAAATGCTAATGAAATAATTTACAAATGATAAAATTACACTGTCACTCAGGCATTAATTAGATCAATTAGACCTGATGGACTTTGTTTTCCAAACTTTTGAATAAAAACTACCCAATAAGTTATTCTGATCACAGTTCCTCCAGGCAGTGAAAGGTTATGAATGAGGCTCATTAGTGAGTTGTTCTTTAATTAGAAATATCAACTGTGAAAAGACTTCTCAATTGTGTTACATCAAAGTACTTCTTTCATTAAAATTCTAATTTTTTTTGTCAATTTAAACTACTGTAGATATGTAAAATTATTTTGACCCTGGTATGTTTTAGTTCATGACACATGGAACCTAAGAGCTTCAATATAAAGCAATTTGAAAAAAAAATCAAACAATGACTTGAATGAAGAGATTATATCAGTAGAAATAGAGTTCACTAAAGCTGAAATGGAACCGCAGACATATGTCTGGACAGCAGACATTCATTAACACAATTGTTTACAGGCCTCTGTCAGTCTTTGGCAGTTTATGCTAATGAAATCTCAATTTCAACACATATGCTGACAAATTTCAGGATTAATATTGTGAGCTTCTTCCAAATACAGGGCACAGACCTGTAGTGGTTAGTTGACATTGAAATGTTCTTGCTCACAAAATGATGGACTCTCTGTGAATATAGGTGCATTGATTATTTGTACAGTGCCAATTTATTCTTGCCTGATAATACCTTACTATATATTCTTTGCAGTTTACCCTCTCCTCCTACAGTGTCTAAAGGTGTGAGATCAGTGGGTGACATTTAGTCCCTGTGCATAGCCTCAGCAAATAACATCAATTATGTCCCCTGTTTAAATGTCAGTACTTTCTCCTTTAACACAGTTCAACACTTGAAAACAGGTGCTTGCTATGTAGGGAGAGATGGGCCTGAATTTGGATTGCACCATTGTATGATAAAAGTTGTTGGTGAACGTGAAATCCTATACAATGTAATGAGAAACAATTGTCAGTGTATACATTATTTTGAAAAAATAATGCAATCAATCATTTCAGAAGGGCAATATAAAATATACTCTTACATAGTATTTCCAGCACAAACAGGCTATTTGGCCGCATTGATCCATGCTGGGGTTTATGCTCCACATTGACCCTCCTCCTACCGGTCACCATTTAATCTGATTAAGATATCCCACTATTCTTTCCTCTCGTATGGGTTTATCCAGCTTATTCTTAAATGTGACTATTCTAGTTGCCATAGGTACTTATGTGGGAGCGAGTCTAACGCTCTCTGACTAAAGAGGTTTCTCCTGAATTCAAAATTGGATTTATTGGTGACTATCTTACATTGATGGCTCCAAGTTTTGGTCTCCCCCACAAGAAGAAAAGAAGAGTTGTATTTATATGGCACCTTTCCTAACCTCAGGACGTCCAATGCTCTTTACAGCCAATGAAATGTATTCACTATTGCAATGTAGGAAACATAGAAGCCAACGCCACAGAAAGCTCGTGCAAACAGCAATACAATAATGACCAAATAATCTGTTATTGTGATATTGATTGAGGGATAAGTACAGCCAAGACACTGAGGCTAACTCTCCTGCTTTTCTTCAAAGAGGTGCCATGGGATCTTTTATATGAACTTGAGAGGGCAAACAGGCTTCGTTTAATGTCCTATCCGAAAGACGGCATCTCTGATAATGCAGCACTCTCAATGTTGTACTCAAGTGTCAGCCTGCGTTTTTGTGGTGAAGTCCTGGAGTGGGACTTGAACCAACATCCTCTCAACTTAGAGATGAGAGTGCTGTCAACTGAGCCACGACTGACCCTAAGGGTAGACATAGAAAAGATATTTTCATATCAAACCCTTTCATAACCCTAAAGATCTCTGTCAGGCCACCCCCTCAGTCGTCTCTTCTCTAGAGAAGGTTGATGACTACTTCCTCGAACAGAGGCCCGAACAATCCCCATCCACCACTTCTCTCCTCCGTCTGGCTGAACTTGTTCTCACACTGAACAATTTCTCCTTCAACTGCTCTCACTTCCTCCAAATAAAAAGTCTGGCTATGGGTACCCTCATGAGCCCCAGCTATGCCTGTCTCTTTATGGGGTATGTGGAACATTCCTTGTTCCAGTCCCACTCGGGCCCCCTCCCACAACTCTTTCTCCGGTACCTCGATGATTACTTCAGTGCTGCTTCATGCTCTCATCTGGACCTGGAAAAATTTGTTAAATTTGCTTCCAATTTCCATCCCTCCATCATTTTCATATGGTTCATCTCTGACACTTCCCTTCCCTTCCTTGACCTCTCTGTCTCAATTTCTGTCCACCAATGTCCATTACAAGCCTACCGACTCCCACAGCTACCTCGACTACAGCTCCTCACACCCCGCTTCCTGTAAGGACTCCATCCCATTCTCTCAGTTCCTTCGCCTCCGTCGCATCTATTCTGATGATGCTACCTTCAAAAACAGTTCCTCTGACATGTCCTCCTTCTTCCTTAACCAAGGTTTTCCACCCACGGTAGTTGACAGGGCCCTCAACCGTGTCCGGCCCATCTCCCGCACCATTTCCGCCAACTCCAGCATGATGCCACCACCAAACACATCTTCCCTTCACATACACACACACACACACACACCGGCCGCATTCCGCAGGGATCGTTCCCTCCGGGACACTCTGATCCACTCCTCCATCACCCCCTACACCTCAACCCCCTCCCACGGCACCTTCCCATACAACCGCAGAAGGTGCAACACCTGCCCTTTTACTTCCCCTCTCCTCACCGTCCAAGGGCCCAAACACTCCTTTCAAGTGAAGCAGCATTTCACTTGCACTTCCCTCAATTTAGTCTACTGCATTTGTTGCTCCCAATGTGGTTTCCTCTACATTGGAGAGGCCAAACGCAGACTGGGTGACTGCTTTGCAGAATTACCCAGCTTTACCCAGACCTCCCTGTCGCTTGCCATTTCAACACTCCACCCTGCTCTCATGCCCACATGTCTGTCCTTGGCTTGCTGCATTGTTCTAGTGAAGCTTAATGCAAACTGGAGGAACAGCACCTCATCTTCCGACTGGGCACTTTACAGCCTTCCGGACTGAATATTGAGTTCAACAATTTTATATCATGAACTCTCTCCTCCATCCCCACCCCCTTTCCGATTTTCCCTTTTTGATTTTTCCAATAATTTATATAGATTTTTCTTTTCCCACCTACTTCCATTATTTTTAAGTGTCTTTCCATCCATTGTTTTATCTCTACCTTTTAGCCTATTTCGATCCCTTCCCCCCACCCCACCACCACTAGGGCTATCTGTACCTTGCTCGTCTTGCTTTCTACCCTTAATTAGCACATTCCTTTAGATAATATCACCACTTTCAACACCTCATTGTCCTTTTGTCTGTGACATCTTTTGGTTATCTCCACCTATCACTGGCCCTCTATCCAGCTCTTCTTGTTCCCCACCCCCACCCCCCACCCCCAACTTAAACCAGTTTATATTTCACCTCTTTTCTATTTTTACATAGTTCTGTTGAAGAGTCATTCGAACTCGAAACGTTAACTGTGCTCCTCTTCGTAGATGCTGCCAGACCTGCTGAGTTTTTCCTGGTATTTTTGTTTTTGATGACTACTTCTTGTTTTTCCCATGCCCATTTGTGTTTTTGAATTGGGCAATATTTATAAGTTTTCTTTGATCAGCATATTCTATATTATATATATTTTTTACGACCACCGTGTTGTTAAAAGAGTTGGTGAACAAAGCCACAATGTTGACTCAAGTTGGGTTAGCTAGTTTATGTTTAATGTGAATGATCAGAGGCAACAGATCTATGCATGTCAAGGGGCACCCTGGACAGAGAGAGGAGTAGAGATACTATGGTGAGCTAGTGATCCAAATCACAGGATTAACACTGAAACTTTAAAATGCAGCAGTATTGGCTATTGATCTTTTTCATGCCAAAATTAAATTGGACTGATGTATCATCAAGGCTCAAGGATGTCAGCAGCGAGCAAACTGGGGTTGGTTCACCCACGCCCACTGTTCATCCAATTTTGTGGTCTGTCAGTTTTCTTTATTCATTCATTGGCTGAGGACATCAATGACAAGGCCAACATTTATTGCCCATCCCTAAGTGCCCTTGAAAATATGTTGGTGAGCCACTTTCTTGTACTGCTGCAGTCTGTTGGTAAAGGTACTCTCCATAATTTTGTTGGGTTACGAGTTCCAGGATTTTAACCGCGTGATGATTACAGAACAGTAATATGTTTCCAAGTCAGGATGTTGTGTACCTTGGAGGGGAACGTCCAGATGTTGGTGTCCCAATGGGTCTGCTGCCCTAGTTCTTCTTGGCAATAGAATGTGCAAGACTAGGAGGTGGTGTTAAAGAAACATTGGCGAGTTGCTGCAGTGTATCTTTAGATGGTTCACATTGTAAACTCTGTATTGGTGATAGAGGGAGTTATAGGTGGTAAATGGGCTTCTTTGTCCTGAATGGTGTCGGGCTTCTTGGAGCTGAATACATCCAGGCAAATGGAGACCATTCCATCATGCTCCTAATTTGTGCCTTATAGTTGGTGAAAAGATTTTGGAGTGTTGGGAGGTCTGTTGATCACTGCAGAATACTCATCCTCTGACCTGCCCTTGTAGCTACAATGTTTATGTGGCTAGTTCAGTTAGGATTTTTGTCAATGATGTGACCCCCAAATGTTGATATGCTTTGAAAAGGAAACTACAATTATATTTTAATTGAATTTTGTCAATATTGGCGTTAAAATGGCAAGTAAACACTTCCATTACTTGACCATCGTAATGACAGTTTGGAAGTGTTAGTGGCTATTTTAATTCTCCTCAATTGACTGGAACTGAGAGGAAAAGCAGTTAAAATGGAGCAGCTCTATTTCACGCTGTGTACTGCCGATCTAGACCTTATTGTCACTAATTTGCATGGAGGCTGGGCATCCTGACAAGCTCCAGTGAGACCCTCATTAATAAGTTAGAAACTCTAATTTTGTTTCTATTATGTGGTGTAAAGATAAGATTTCAGCTAGCAGTTTATGGCCAGTTTATAAAAAAATGAATGCCAGTAAATTTCTCACTTTTTGCATGCTGTTGATTGCAGTCAGAGTCAGAATGTTGGTACCTTCATATATCAACCTGTTAATTACATAAAGCATACTTTTTCCTTTTTTCTCAGCCAATCTGATGTACAGATCTTTTCTAGAGCAGCTCCGGTAGGGTAGGACAATGTGATCATAAATGTTGAAACAGATTGTAAATAGAGAAATACTGGAATTGCACAGGTTGAACAAGATCAATGCTTCAAATCCTGCCTTAAACTGAATGAGCTTGGGCCAGCTCCTTTACAAGACTGACTAAGAAACTAAAATAGGAGGGGAGAATCACAGATAAAGATTAAAGATTCAAATGTACTATTTTCTCAAGGAGTTAGCTAGTGTATTTAGTGACTGTTGACATATTTCAGAATGCTTGGAAAATATACATGTGCTGAGCACTATATTGAGGTCCAAAAATAAAGGTAGTTAATAGGATCATTCAGCCCCCAAGGCCAGTGCTGCCATTCAATAAAATTTCATCGTAACTACCACATTTATTTGTCTTTGCTCCACATCCCTTGATGGTACTCTTTAAAATTTTAGGTAAGTTAATTAAGCTAAAGAGAAACATACTGCCAAGACCAATGGAGACATCCTAGAATCCTGAGGAAGGAAATTGCTGAGGTCCTGGAAATAATATTTCTGGGGCCCGTTGAGTGTGGAGATGTTACGAATAACTGGAGACAAGCAGGTCAGACCAGTGCCGATGTATGAACTTCCCTTCTGAGAGATCCATTCCTAGTGGCATCATAGCTATTCACACTGTGCCAGCTGAAGACATTGATTGGATTGTTAACCTCAACATTGAGCCATACGAATGAAAAATTGGAGACTGCAATGTAGAACCTATTTTAAAAAGTAAGGCAGAAACAATTCAGATAACTACAGATTAGTTAGTATAACATCTGTTGTAGAGTAACAGATCATGAGGCTGAATTAGATAGCACTTGAAAAGAATGCGTAAGAAATGCAATGGACGATTATTCCATGCCTTTTCAATAAAACGCAGGCAGTGTGTCATCTTTGTGCTGCCTCCCATTCCATGTTATGCAGGAAACATGTCTTCATGCTGCCTGCTGATTCATGATTTCTGTATGCAGTTGGCATGAACTATGATGTTCATTGGCTGCATACATCAGCAGAGGGCCCAATATCATTAGTTGCTAACAGTACTTAAAATAACCTGCACTACTTTAAGTTAGCATACACCTCTTAAAGCCATTGTGGCTGCTGGAGGCACTGACACCGTTTGGAATTGTCTTATGCAACAAAGAACAAAGGCTGACCCTGGGAGACAGCGGGCACCTAGATTTTCCAATGCTACTCTGGTGATCATGTTGGAGGAAGTGGAAAGGAGGAACAATGCTCTGTATCTGCAGTGGGGGCAGAAGTCACTTCAAACACATGCTCAAACGGTAGAGAGAGCAGATAGTCGCGGAGGCCAAAGCCAGGAGTCAAGTTCTGAGAACCTGAATGCAGTGCTACAAGAAGTTTAATGCCTCTTATGAATGGTCAAGATCAGTGAATGCATCCTTAATGCCATATTTTACCACTATACCAGTAGACACAGCTATTGCTCAATTCATCACACCCCATCACTCAATTGCCAGCAATCCCTATAATTCAATATCCTTACATTTAGCATTATTGCAAGCTTCACAGCTTGCACGCACTGCCAGCTTTTCAACCATGACAATCACATTCGCCAAACTGTTTGCATAACCCTTACAGACACACTTCCTTCTCTCTTGCAGGGAAAGATGGAATGCAGCTCGGGGGTAATTGGAACTAACTGGAGCGGGAAAGCTATCTGTTCTAACCCCTTTGTTAGATGATGCTGGCCATTATTTGCAGAGGCTATGATCAGCAGTGGTGCTGAATCCATTGAAGATATCTAATTCTCCTTTTCACAATCCACTTTTCCTCATCTCTCAATCTCTTTCTGAGTTACATGCTGCAAATGGTACAAGCATGCAGTTCTTAGTTTCCCATCTCCCTTCACCACCACCTAATCCTTGTGCCTTTTTCCTTTCAGATGTCCAAGTAGTGTAACCTGGTCAGGTAGTACAGGAAGACCAAGAAGGCAGTGATGAAGAAAACACACCATTACTTGATTTTACACAGGTAGCCACTAGATGAGAGACTAACACTTCAAGTATCTTAAGAGAAATGCACATAGACGGTTCTGCATGTGGTGAGACAATGGACACCATTGTGCTATAGCCAGAGCAAGGGGCAATGATAGTGCAGGTGCCAGCTTACTAGAGGGCAATGTCACACATGAATTCTGTTGCAGAGGAATCAGATGAGGACTTTGATACCAGGCTGCAGAAGAAGACTATTGGATACACACAACAAAATGCTTGGTAAATTGGAGATTATTATGATCCTAGAACACACTTCCAAAAGATCTGCTTAGGGACAAAAAACGTTTTGTTAAAAGTAGATAAAGTTTGAGATTCAAGATACTTGCTCAGTGAATAAAGCCACAAGACCCCACGTGTTTCGACCACACAAAAATAAACTTTACTGTATAAGATCAGAAAGATAAAACAACTTACAATATCTCTTATACTCTAACATTCAGGATTAATATAAAGTACATGTGAATTAACAGGCAAACTGTGGTCAAACACACTACGCTGTGCAATAAACGGTAAATGCGACCAAGTCCACGGATTTCTCAACAACCCACCCAGACGTCAGTAAACACTGAGTCAATTAATCTCTCTGAAACGTTGTCTTTCTCATGAGAGATTTCAGTCTTCATCTTCAAAGATCTCGCCTTGGAATTCTCTCCAAGAGTTGCTCCATCTCAGACGGCCTCAAAACGGCCCACCTTGCAGGGTTTCAGCCTTGTCTCCTGAGATTCTGTTCCCTTGGATTCCGGAATCTGCACTGAAGCATCAGCTCACAAGCACAACTTCAGCTCTGCGACCACACCGAGCAGAATGCTATTGTCCCAAAAGGGTACTTATGCCCCGATGGCCTGCAGCACGGAGTCACCAAACTTCAGCTGCCTTCTTAAATCCTTGGTTTCTCCCGAGCACCCTTCGATTACCAGGTTACCCAGGGCTTCTCCTGAGCCCTCTTCACTTAAAGTCTACTACCGCAGCCCTTTTCCTACTTGGAGCCTCTTTCTCTGCTCCCTTTTTAAACTTAACTGGGACCTCTTCCTATCCCTGTCTGGGTGTCTTCTTTTGGGGGCCCATATCTGCCCCTGCCTGAGATGCTTGCCTTCAATGACGTTCCGCTCCCATTCACATGGCATAGGTTTTCACGCCGTTTTCCTTCGCGCACAGATGTGCTGGCCAGGTCCTCAGCCCAAAGAACTCAAAATTTGAACTGCGCATGTGGGGAACTAACTGCTCCCTTGTCTGTGCACATGCGGAAGCTCTGAGACCTGTCAGGACTTGGAGTTCCCAACCTCCGCTTTCAACTTTAAGGTAATTCTGGCATTCATAACAGAAAACCTGTGTTCAATATCAAGGAGAGGAGAAGAGTTTGGCACCAACTTAGCTTAGGGCCTATCCTTACCAGCACGGAACTGCTGGCTAACTCCATCAGTACATTTGTGGACCCAACCACAATGCAGTGTATGATGGATGATGTCTCAGCTTCCATTGTTTCAGAAGCAGCTTCCACCAAAAGTCTGACTGCTGCAGCGGAAGCTCAGACTGGTGCCATCATGGCTTTGGATACGCATGTTTGCAGGGTGTTAACGCAGTTCAGCAACCTGTCCACCAGCTCCATTGAGCATGAACCTGCTATCATCTCTCATGATGAGAACATGTGTGATGCCACACCTGCCACTCACCAGTGCCTTCGCTATTGCCTGCCAGCCCAGACTGCTTTCTCCGATGCCAAGATGGTGACGCTGAAGCCGGGTCTTCTGGGTCGAGAGCTGCTCAAGGTCGCCTTCCAAGTTCAATTCCAGTTTCTTCCACTGAGAATCAGTACATACGAACACATGAATTAGGAGCAGGAGTAGGCCACTCGGTCCTTCAAACCTGCTCTGCCATTCAATAAGATCATGGCTGATCTGATTGTAACCTCAATTCCACATTTCCGCCCACTCACGATTACCTTTCTCCCCCCCATGCTTGCTTATCAAGGTCTATCTACTTCTGACTTAAAAATATTCAGAGACTCTCTTTCTCAGAAGGTGGTGGAAGCAGAGTTCCAAAAGACTCTCAACCCTCACTCAAAAGATTTCTCCTCATCTCTGTCCTAAATGAGCGACCCCTAATTTTTAAACCATGGCCCCTAAAACTAGATTCTCCCATAAGAGGAAACATCCTCTCCACATCCACCCTGTCAAAACCCTTCAGGACCTTGTATGTTTTAACCAAGTCGCCTCTTACTCATATAAACTCCAGCAATACAAGCGTAGCCTGTCTAATCTTCGCTTCGAAGACAAACTGTCCAATCCAGGTATTAAATTAGTCTTTGACTAGCTACGCTGCAGGAAATGGTGTAGCACATGGCAAGCAAAGGCACATCGAAGATGGACACTAAGGTGATGCACAAGAGTGATTTGTTTGTTTGTATACATTAGGCATGGCTTTATTTATAAACTGATTTATTTATGATTTGGAATGTATTTTATGTTGGCTCTTTTCTTTGCACTGTGGCCAAGAGGGTGATGTGATGGTCAGTGACTGAGCAGCATCAGTCTCATTTGCAGCCTCCCTTCCTTCTCCTCCTCTTGCTACCCATCTTCTAGCAGTTTGTTCTGTTTTTCATGGCCTCAGTTCATTCTCCTAATCATGATCTATTCCAAGAGAATGGCCTACCAGCATACTCATGTCTGGGAACAACCTGGTTTTGAAGTGAGCAAAAGTACCTCACCTGTAAAACCACTCCCAGTTTGAAACTTGGAATAAATGTGGAAAGCATGAAAATGTGCAGAATTGTGGCAACATCAGGAAAAATCAACCAACAACTAACCCATAAGAAGTTGATGACCCCTTTAAATGTTGTGGATGCGAGTGTGGGGTGTTGGATCATCATGCTGCTTAATGCATGTTTAGCTGTGCGATTTTATGAGGCCTCGGCTGGAGCATGGAGCTCCAAAATTTAGTGTTTGTGCCAAATCAGCATTGCACACTGAGTGATGTGATATCTGCCTGCTCTACGTACCTTCAGCGGATATTTAGTGCACATGCACAAATCACTTTGCCAAGGTGCTTCCTGGCTTGCTTTGCATCTTTTGTGTGTCTGCAACAAGTGCCTTTTTGGAAAGCTATGGGCAATTGCAGCACCCAAAAAATACAATACTACTGAAACCAGTTTCTCATTCTCATTTTCTGTTCACCCTCAGTTGCCATGTAATTAGATAAAGAGAAAATCATAAGAAGTAGTCAGCACAGATTTTAAAATGGTCATTTGTGCCTGACAAGCGTCACAAATTTCTTTGAGAAGGTTACAGATAAGGCTAGATTTGGAAAATGCAGCAGCTATAATGTGCATGGGCTTTGAGAGCCTTTGACAAGGTACAATAGAAGTGATTATTGCAGAAGATTTGAGAAGCAGAATTTGCGTGAAGTATAGAAAACATATTAAAAATTAATTAGAAGGAAGAAAACAAAGTAGGAGTTCAGGGCAGTTTTTCAAAATGCGTTCAAGTGGGTTTTGTGGTCCCAAAGGGTTCTATTCTGGGAACGAGTTTGTTAACCTGTGTATTGATTATTTGGACATTGGCCTTAGAGGAAGGATGTTGAAATTTGCAGATGATATCAAAATAAGAGTTTTTTTTGAAAGCTAGAGGAAATTGTAAAGAGATATTGATAAAATAGCGGAATGGCTGAAAAGTGATTGATAGAAGTTAGTGTCATTATGTGTGAGTAATATATTCTGGATTAAGAAAAATGAATTATTCTTGGCTTGGTGCTGGGGAAGAGCAGAGAGGGATTTCGGGGTGAGGTAGATATTGAAAGGGTTTTAAATGCAGCACCTTGAGTTGATACAGCTGTAAAAAAAAAATGAATGGAATTCTAACTGTTACCACAAGTAGTGTCGAATATAAAACTCATGAGACTCCTATATAAAATATATTAATAAGATCTCAGAACTGTGCAATATTGTGCTGCACATCATAGGAAGGTTATTGAAGTTTTAGAGTGGGTACAGCATAGATTCACTTGGATGCTGCCTGGTAGGAGGAAGCGCAACTATGAAAAATGGCAATGTTTTAAGTCATTTATAATTAGAACAGTATAGATTATGAGACAATATAACACAAGTTAAAATTGTGAAAGGATGGAACAAGCTGTATGAATTGAAACAAACTTGTTTGATACACTTGAAAAAGAAAATGTACCGGAATAAAGGCAGTCATTTGTAACATATAGGAAAACTTTCCAGGATCAGAATGCACCAGAGCCACACAGACTCTTAATCAAATTTGCTTCAAGCAAAGCTAAGATTGTGATTGCTAACCTGAGTAGGAATTAATCTCTGGATGAATTCACCTAGTGTTTTAATTTCATTCAGAGAGTTTATTCTTAAGTGGTACAGAACAACATTGCTGTAGCAGGCTATTGAATTGTCTTTCAATGGTATAATATTTTTTCCCTCATAAAATGTAATCTCATCTGACTTAATGTGAGGAATCCGCCTTCAGACTTTGTGTGTGTGTGTTAATCAGTCTAAAGATGTTGTCGTTGTAAAGGGGATGCTATGCTATTGCCTTGAACTACTGCAGTTCATACAGTGATGGTGATACCACAATGCTGTTAGGTAAAGGGTTCTAGATTTCGATCCAGAGACCATGAAGGAATGGTGCTATATGTTCAAGCCAGGAAGGTGAGAGAGTTAGTAGTCTTTCGTGGAGGTAATGGTGTTCCCATGTACCTGCTGCCCTTGTCCCATTCAGACCTCTTTCCCCATTATGTTCACAATTCCAGTCAGCATGTTAGCAATAAATGGAATTGAGCTGGTATCCATGAGTTACATAAGTATAGAAATTGAATACAGAGACATGGATGCAGGGTGACCAAGGCTGGGAACTGAACATCCAAACGTACTCTATATTTAGGAAGGACAGGCGAAAAGGAAAGGGAGCTGCTGTGGCATTATTCATTAAGGATGAAATCATTGCAAGAGTGCGAGAGGATATTGGCTCAGAAAATCTAGATGTAGAACCAGTCTGGGTGGAGCTAAGAAGCAACAAGGGACATAAAACATCCAAATACTGTAGTAGTAAGGTAGGTGACAGCATTAAATAGGAAGTTAGAGATGCATGTAACAAAGGGTGCTTCAGTAATTATGGGTAACTTTAACCTATATATAGACTGGGTAAACCAAATTAGCAATAATACTGTGGTGGATGAATTCTTGGAGTGTGTGCAAGATGATTTTTTTAGACCAGAATGTTGAGGAACTGGCTCAGGAGCAGGCTATCCTAGATTTGGTATTGTGCAATGAGAAGGGGTTAATTGTTGTGTGGGGTCCTTTAGGGAACAGTAACCATAACATGATAGAATTCTTCATTAGAATGGAAATTGAATTAGTCTGATCTGAAACTAAGGCCCTAAATCTAAACGAAGGAAACTACGAAGGTAAGATGCATGAGTTGGCTAAGGTAGATTGGGGAACTTCTTTAAACTTCAGCATGATGCTGGACAGGCAATGGCTAATATTTAAGGAATGAATGCATGCATTGCAACAGCTATACATTCCTTTCTGGTGCAAAAACACAACAGGAAAAGAAGCCCAACCATAGCTAACAAAAAAATTAAGGTTAGCATTAGATCCAAAGAGGAGTCATATCCTCATGTAACCTCATGGCCCAGCATATCCCCCACTCAACAATTACCATCAAGCCAGGGTATCAACCCTGCTTCAGTGAAGAGTGCAGGAGGGCATGCCAGGAGGAGCGTCAGGCATACCTGACAATGAGATGTCAACCTGGTGAAGTTAACACAGGACGACTTACATGCCAAACAGCATAAGCAGCAAGTGATAGACAGGGCTAAGCGATCTCACAACCAGTGGATCAGATCTAAGCTCTGCAATCCTGCCATATCCAGTCCTGAATGGTGGTGGACAATTAAACAAATCAATGGAGGAGGAGGCTCCACAAATATCCACATCCTCAACAATGGGGGAGCCCAGAACATCAGTGCAAAAGATAAGGCTTATTTGCTTTATTTGCATTTGCTACAATCTTCAGCCAGAAATGCCGAGTGAATGATCCATCCTGGCTTCCTCCAGAAGACCCCAGCATCACAGAATGCAGTCTGCAGCCAATTCAATTCACTCCATGTGATAATAAGAAATGGGTGAAGGCACTGGATAGTGCAAAGGCTATGGGCCCTGACAGTATTCCAGCAATAGTACTGAAGACTTGTGCTCCAGAACTTGCCACGCCCCCAGCCAAGCTGTTCTAGTACAGCTACTACACTGGCATCTACCCAGCTATGTGGAAAATTGCCCAGGTATGTGCTGCACACAAAAAGGCAGGACAAATCCAAGTCGGCCAATTATTGGCCTATCAGTCTACTCCCGATCTTCAGTAAAGTAATGGAAGGGGTCATCAACAGTGCTATCAAGCGACTATTGCTTAGCAATAATCTGCTCGCGGATGCCCAGTTTGGGTTCCGCTTGGACCACTCAGCTCCTGATCTCATTACAGCCTTGGTTCAATTATGGACAAAAGAGTTGAACTCCTGAGGTGAGGTGAGAGTGGCTGCCCTTGACATAAAGCCGCACTTGATAAAGTTTGGCATCAAAGAGCCTGAGCAAAACTGGAGTCAGTGGGAATCGGGGAAAACTCTCCACTAGTTAGAGTCACACCTAGCAGAAAGCAAGATGGTTATGGTTGTTGGAGGTCAGTCACCTCAGGTTCAGGAGATCACTGCAGGAGCTCCTCAGGGTAGTGTTCTCGGCCCAACAATCTTCAGCTGCTTCAATAATGACCTTCCTTCCATCATAAGGTCAGAAGTGGGGATGATTGCTGATGATTGCACAATGTTCAGCACTATTCACGACTCTTCAGATCCTGAAGCAGTCCATGTCCAAATGCAGCAAGACCTGGACAGTATCCAGGCCTGGGCTGACAAGTGGCAAGTAACATTCGCACCACACAAGTGCCAGCCAGTGACATCTCCAATAAGAGAGAATCTAACCATCATCCCTTGACGTTCAATGGCATTATCATCACTGAATTCCCCACTATCAATGTCCTGGGGGTTACCATTGACCAGACACTGAATTGGACTAGCCATATAAATACTGTGGCTACAAGAGCAGGTCAGAGGCTAGGAATCCTGTGACGGGTAACTCACCACCTGACTCCCCAGAACCTGTTCACCATCTATAAGGCACAAATCAGGAGTGTGATGGAATACTCTCCACTTGCCTGGATGTGTGCAACTCCCACAACACTCAAGAAACCTGACACTGTCAAGGACAAAGCAGCCAGTTTGATTGGCATCACATCCACAAACATTCACTCCCTCCACCACCGACTCACAGTAGCAGCAGTGTGTACCACCTACAAGATGCACTGCAGGAATTCACCAAGGCTGCTTCTGACAGCACCTTCCAAACCCATGACCGCAACCACGTAAAAGGACAAGGACAGCAGACAGATGGAAACATCACCACCTGGAAGTTCCCCTCCAACTCACTCACCATCCTGACTTGGAAATATATCGCAGTTCCTTCACTGTCACTGGGTCAAAATCCTGGAACGCCCTTCCTAACAGCTCTGTCGGTATACCTACACCACATGGACTGCAGCGGTTCAAGAAGGCAGCTTACCACTACCTTCTCAAGGGCAACTAGGGATGGGCAATAAATGCTGGCCCATCCAGCAGAGCCCACTCCCCATGAATAAATAAAACAATATATAAAGTTGGTTGAAAAAGTAGCAAGCCTGAGGATTGGGAACAGTTTAGAATTCAGCAAAGGAGGTTCAAGAGATTGATTAAGAGGGGAATAATAGAGTACGAGAGTAAACTTGCAGGGAACATAAAAGCAGACTATGAAAGCTTTTATAAGTATATAAAAAGAAAAACATTAATTAAGACAAGTGTAAGTCCATTACAGCCCAAAACGGGAGAATTTATAATAGAGAACAAGGAATTGGCAGAGCAGTTAAAAAACTAGTTTCACTGTCTTCATGAAGGAAAACACAAATAACTTCCCAGAAATGCTAGGGAACCAAGGACTGAGTGAGAAGGAGGAATTGAAGGAAATTAGTATTCCTAAAAAAAATCGTGCTGGGGAAGTTAATGGGACTGAAAGCTGAAAAATCCCCAGGGCCTGATAATCAACATCCCAGGGTACTAAAGGGTGTGGCCATAGAAATAGTGGATGCGTTGGTTGTCATCTTCCAAAATTCTATAGATTCTGGAATAGTTCCAGCAGAGTGGAGGGTGGCAAATGTAACCCCACTTGTCATGAAAATGTAATAATTTTCAAAATATTATTGTTTTATTGTAAAAGTTGGTTAATCGTGGGGTTTGAAATAGTTTCTCTGTGTGTAGGTGTATGTATTTGGGATTTAATTGATTCGGAGGCAGCTGGTTTGGGTGCTTTGATGTATCAAAAAGGGAAGCTAGGTTTGATATGCTATCTACGTAAATATAGCTGAAGCTTTAGAATGCAAAGTGTGAGGAACATTTGCATTTTTAGATAAACCAGAGTCGTGAATTTCAGAGATGGTAAGATGTTACACTTAGCCAACAGAGTATAAGCCAACCTGTGTGTTTATTTTTCCCAAAGATTACTGATGATATGAATACAATGGAAGATTTATATTATGGAAAAAGTGAAGGTGCAAAGACATATTAGAACAATAGCATTTATATTAAAAATGGAGAAACATGTATAAAAGAGATGAGGTTAGGTGTAAGGAGGAAGGAATTCTGTGAAAAGCTTCTAGCCTATATGTATCAAGTTGCTCACTACAGGAACCGAAACTAAGAAAATCACTGTGAATATCACTGTCGAGGGTATTGTGTGCTTTGTCTTTGCGCACTGGAAATGTACTCAGCTTCCCACAAAGAGCAGGAGGAGCACACCATGGCTTTGAGCTCTCCTGCTATGACTTACCCCTTTAAATTAAATTAAACCTTTTGGAAGATACTTAATATCAAATAACATCAATTACTCTGGGGCCCTCCTTCCCTGTTCCTCATTGTTACAGAATATAGGCCTTACAAATGATGAACCAAAAAATAAGACCTTAAAAACTATAAGCAACAAAAGTAGTAAACAGTTACCCGACCATACTCACAGTAGTCAAAGGATCACCTCGATCCATCTTCACCAAACTCCCTCAGTCACCAGCTCCAACTTAAGCACTATACTGCAGCCCAAAGCAGCACTCCAGTGCAGATAAAGTCAGCACTGTAAGATGGCCTGTTTTTATACCCTGTGAATCCAGCCTCTGAAAACCTGTTTAAGCCAGTTATCTAATTAACTCTCTCTCCCCTTGTCCAGTCCCTTCCCACCTACATCCGTGATTCCTCTGACACCTTACGTCACATCAACAATTTCCAGTTCCCTGGCCCCAACCGCTTCCTCTTCACCATGGACGTCCAATCCCTCTACACCTCCATCCCCCACCAGGATGGTCTGAGGGCCCTTAGCTTCTTCCTTGAACAGAGGCCCGAACAATCCCCATCCACCACTACTCTCCTCCGTCTGGCTGAACTTGTTCTCACGCTGAACAATTTCTCCTTCAACTCCTCTCACTTCCTCCAAATAAAAGGTGTAGCTATGGGTACCCGCATGGGCCCCAGCTATGCCTGTCTCTTTATGAGGTATGTGGAACATTCTTTGTTCCAGTCCTACTCCGGCCCCCTTCCACAACTCTTTCTCCGGTATATCGATGATTACTTCAGTGCAGCTTCATGCTCTCGTCGGGACTTGGAAAAATTTATTAATTTTGCTTCCAATCTCCACCCCTCCATCATTTTCACGTGGTCCATCTCTGACACTTCCCTTCCCTTCCTTGACCTCGCTGTCTCAATCTCTGGTGATAGACTGTCCACCAATATCCATTACAAACCCACCGACTCCCACGGCTATCTCGACTACAGCTCCTCACACCCCGCCTCCTGTAAGGACTCCATCCCATTCTCTCAGTTCCTTCGCCTCCGTTGCATCTGTTCCGATGATGCTACCTTCAAAAACAGTTCCTCTGACATGTCCTCCTTCTTCCTTAACCGAGGTTTTCCATCCACGGTGGAACTGTGGGTTCCAACCGTGTCCGACCCATCTCCCGCGCATCAGCCCTCACGCCTTCTCCTCCCTCCTAGAAACATGATAGGGTCCCCCTTGTCCTCACTTATCACCCCACCAGCCTCCGCATTCAAAGGATCATCCTCCGCCATTTCTGCCAACTCCAGCATGATGCCACTACCAAACACATCTTCCCTTCACCCCCCCATCGGCATTCCGTCGTGATCGCTCCCTCCAGGACACCCTGGTCCACTCCTCCATCACCCCCTACTCCTCAACCCCCTCCTACCACCCCATGCCCACGCAAAAGATGCAATACCTGCCCCTTCAGTTCCTCTCTCCTCACTGTCCAAGGGCCCAAACACTCTTTTCAAGTGAAGCAGCATTTCACTTGCATTTCCCCCAACGTAGTCTACTGCATTCGTTGCTCCCAATGTGGTCTCCTCTACATTGGAGAGACCAAACGTAAACTGGGCCTGCGGTCTGTCCGCAAGAATGACCCAAACCTCCCTGTCGCTTGCCATTTCAACACTCCACCCTGCTCTCTTGCCCACATGTCTGTCCTTGGCTTGCTGTATTGTTCCAGTGAAGCCCAACGCAAACTGGAGGAACAAGACCTCATCTTCCGACTAGGCACTTTACCGCCTTCCGGACTGAATATTGAATTCAACAACTTTAGGTCTTGAGCTCCCCCCTCCATCCCCACCCCCTTTCTGTTTCCCCCTTCCTTTTGTTTTTTTTTCCCAATAAATTATATAGGTTTTTCTTTTCCCACCTATTTCCATTATTTTTAAATATTTTTAAATCTTTTATGCTCTCCCCACCCCCACTAGAGCTATACCTTGAGTGCCCTACCATCCATTCTTAATTAGCACATTCGTTTAGATAATATCACCAACTTTAACACCTATGTGTTCTTTTGTCCTGTTGTTTGTGACATCTTTTGATGATCTGCTTCTATCACTGCTTTTGCCTACAACCAAACCACCCCCCTCCACGTCTCTCTCTCTCTCTCTCTCTCTCTCTCTCTCTCTCTCTCTCTCTCCACCCCCCCACCCCCCACACCTTTAACCAGCTTATATTTCAACTCTCTTTTGGACTCGAACTCAAGTTCTGTCGAAGGGTCATGAGGACTCGAAACGTCAACTCTTTTCTTCTCCGCCGATGCTGCCAGACCTGCTGAGTTTTTCCAGGTAATTCTGTTTTTGTTTTGGATTTCCAGCATCCGCAGTTTTTTTGTTTTTATATCTAATTAACTAGTTGTAGCTGCAAGCAGAGCCTGTATAAACCTTGTTTTAAATCTGGCCTAAAACTCCCCTTCTTCCAACCCAAACAGCAACATTTAGCTAATTACTAAATTAAAGTAAGACTAGACTTTAGATAGAAATTAATCCTTACATTCCCTCAGTCACCAAACTCCAACTTAAGCACTCTACTGTGGCCCAAAGCAGCACTCCAGTGCAGGCCCTAACCTTAATACACTTAACAGGAATACCTTTGTTGCAGTTAACACAACCGAACACACCACATTTATACATTACGTCGCACTCTCAGCAGAAATGTAATCTTGTGTTTAAAGTCCAAAGCTCCTCTTTGCTTTAACAGGATCTCTTCTCCCTGCCCCACCAGGATGAATTTTCCAGTGTTCTTTTAAACAATGTCTCTTCACTCAACCCTCTGAAAATAATTGAAAGGACTTGCAATTGTCAGGCACACTCTTGCAATTCCTTGGTTTTTACTGTCCACAGGCTTTGTTTCTTCGAGCAGGTGATCCATTCTCACCAGCAATGTGCTTGGTGGTTAACCCAAAAACGGTCCTTTTCTGTTGCTTAACATAGCAGCACCTGTTGTTGGTCTTCGTCCCCAAATCTCTCTGGTTGGCCCGGCAGTCTGTGAATCTATACATAGCAGACAGCTACCCGTTCCTTTCTGTCAAGGTTTTAAAACTTGTAACTTACTTTCAATAAGTTTTCATTTGCATTTCTGTCTCTATAATAAGCAGGTCAGATGGGCTTGTCTCTAGGCGGATTTTGCAGGATATCACATCCCTCTCTCCAAGCTACTCAATTTTACCTTGAGTTAAAAGGAGACGGTTTAAAATATAACTGTCCTTTAAAGTCTAGTGTTCACGCTGATTTACAATTTGCATGGCAGATATTGATATAATTGTGTATTAGAAGGTGAAAGTACTATTGCTAGTATAATAAATAATTCAAGTTTATTTATTTGACGCCGGTAGATCAGTCGCTCTGATTAACATATTGATAATGTAAAATGGGACAAAATAGTGAACCCTTTGATTTAGCAAACATAGCCATGTGAGATATATATATATATATATAATTCAATATGATCACTCCTAGTTTTTATCTTGTAGTAATAGAAAAACTGCACAGAAGCCATAGTTTACAATAACTTGCTGCAGTTTTTAAATCATGAAATTACAATAAATTAGAAAATTGACTACCAGTGTAAAAGGAAAGGGAAACTCATTGTGCCATTTGGTGTAACGCACAGCTAACGTCTGGGAAGCAGATTACACAGAAATCTGTTAACATCACTGAAAGCTTCTTATTGTTAAAGGCTAGAAGGTTAACGAAACTCACTCTTACTCTTGTAATTCCTTGTAGTTGATGGAGGTTTTTGACCTCCCAGTTCAATGGAATTAGTCTACCAGTGTAGTGAAAGTACTTGTATCCGACTTAAATGGCATTTTTCAAAATGATTCTTGTTTTTGTTAAATTCACAGGAGGCAGAAAGCCTTGTAAATTTAATAAGTTTCTCTTTGCTGACCATTTTGATGAAGCATTTCTTATTCAGTGACCTTTGGATTAAGTTCATGGGATCATAATAGCCAATATATTGGAATATGGAGAATTTATTGTTGTATGTCCCTTTGGCAGTCAGGCAATGGTCAGCCCCACCATTATTTTGCTCAAAATTACGATTGTTGTAAAGACATGAAAAAATACTCAATGCTAGCAGTCTGAAATAGAAATGGGAAATACTGATGGGATCTGGGTGGTGTAATGTTATACGAGCACTAGTCTTTCACTTCTGGGATGCATCTCCAATTCAGCCCTTACTAATGGAACTCAGCTGTCCACTGTCTGGTTGTAAAGCTCCCAGGTGGAATGATTTGGTTGATTTCAATTCATTCTGTTGTGGGAATGAACGTTAAGTGAAAAACTGATCCTAATTTGCCACTGATCTCACAGAGGCCACAGGATTGTGGCAAAGATGGAAGAGCTTTATTCTGCATCTGACTGGGCTGTACATAATTTGGAAGTTCCTCACTTTGAGTACACTAATCAAATAAATACAGCATATGCTGGAATAAAATATTGTATGAAAAGAGCTACCAGGTTAGCATTTTGGTTGGAGACCTTGTATCGCAACAACTTTAGATAAATTATTTCGTTTTTTATTTCTATTGTAGTTGGAACTTGTTATGAAAATTATTTTTAGAGCCTGTACCTTGATCTTAATGTTTGGACTGGTCAGATTTTATTGGGTCAACTAACTAACCAATTTCAAAGCTTTTTATCTATTTTCTGAGTAGACCTTAATGCTTTTTGTTCTACTTTTTTTTCTAATTATGGGGACATTCTTCCCCTTGCCTGTGTTTAAAAATCCAAGCAGAATTTTGGGCTTACTTTTAGTACAAACTCCTGGAAACCACCACCAGCTTTTGAGGAAGAGGACAGAATGGCTGTGCAGCCACTTGGATCCTGCACCCGCTGCTGTAATTTCCTTCCCACAACAGATGGCATTGATACTGATACAATATGCTGGAATCACTTATAGACTCTGATGCTTTGAGATTCCTATGTTCATCATTTAATTAAACATCATATTGTGTAGATAACACCAATCTGAATCTTCCCTGATTACTTTCTGTATTTTCCACTATTTTGAGAGATTGGACATATCAAGATGTTCTAAAACCAATTTCCTTTAAGACTACCAATGTTAAATTTGCATTACAGTGACTCTAGTAAATAGAGTGAATGAGCTGAGATTGTTCCTTGACCTACCAAGGACAAACTTCCTTTTGCAGTTTTGCTTCTGCACAGTCACCTTTGGAGCACTAGACAGGACAATCAAGGCTTGTAGAATTATCTGCAATTGCTTTTGTCACAGTAGCACTTGTAGAATTATCTACAATTGCTGTTGTCACAGTAGCTTCTTGTGATGGGCTGGCAGCTGTTGGGACGTTTGCCCTCACCTTACTCCTCATCCCCACAGCCCGAGATGCATTGCTCAGTCTTTGTATAGCACTTGTTTTTGTAGCTTTGGAGAAAGTGACTGTAATTGCTGACCTCACTCAAGAATTGAACTTTAGAAACCGCTGTGTATATAGGCTTTCATTTTGACTTGCTTTTCTCTGTTGTCACGTCAAACAGCTATTTTATTTTGTATTTTGATTGGTGTGAACACTGCCGGATATTCAGCTGGTAGGACTCTTCTAATGTTTAACATCACTTTAGCACAAAAATGTTACAAATTCTTGAAGCCGTGTTTGATTTAAAAAAAAAAGCAGGGATGTGCATTTCTGTAGCACCTTTCTCGACCTCAGTCAAAGAAGTATTTTTTAGAGGAGTCATCACTGTTGTAATTCAGGAAACATATCAGCAATTTTTGTACAGCTAGATTCCACAAACAGCAATGAGATAATAACCAGAAAATCCATTTTCAATGAAGAGTAAATATTGGCCAGGACACCAATGCAAATCCCACACTGTTTTTTCAAAATAGTGACATGGCGTCTTTTCTGCTCAGCTGAGAGGGCAGATAGGTTCATGGTTCACTGTCTAAAGTGGAAGACAATCCAAAGTATGGTCCAAAATAGCTTAGCAGTTTTGTTTAGTGAGGTGCAAACCACTCATGAAATTGACCAGATCCAAAATGCTTTCAGCAAACTATTTTTTCCTGATGTTCTACAAATTCTCTCCTTAAAATCCATATATTGTCTCTATTTGAGGTTTGTTAATGTTAATTAATTTAAAGACAAATTACCAAAAACAAGTGGTAACATATATGTTGGACATTGTATCCATATAGATCAGCTGCTGACTATATATCAAGATCAATCTGTGATAATGGCATCAAAATGATAATGCTGTTGTACAACTGTTATCATTCATCAAGGATGTGGAGTGCACAAGACAGGTGAAATATACACTGATGACTAGTGCCAGCATAAAAAATGATCAAAAACCCAGAATAACTCTGACCTATAAAAGAGAAACAATGATATCTGTGAATGATTTCAAGACCAATATGGACTCCATAAATAGTTTGTTTCTATTTATGTAACTGCAACTCTCCAGTAAAAGGTAGTAGAAAGTTTTCTGTGGTGAGTGCTGTTATTTGAACTCACAATTTAAATTACTTCTGGATAAATTTTATAATCTACACTTAATCTCTCTGGTTTACTAAGTTTTTTGTAAGTACAGCTAAGTTTTTACACTGTGGAATGTAGAAATTAATTTTAAAAATTGATGGATTCACCTCTACTTTGGATGCTCTGAACCTCAACAAAACTTTGGTTGTCTCCCATTTATATTATCTCCCCTCCTGTTGTCCTTCCTCCCTTGTTATAGTTCCCATCTTTAAGTCCAAGGGGTGGAAATTTAACACATGGCTGGGTTAATCATCGGTCCCTAGTTTTGGCATCATTAAATCAAAACTCTCCTGCCAAACTGCAAAATCCTGGAGGACAATTCGTTTGGAGTTGTTGGAGTATTAGACTTATTGTTTAAATGTGGACCATTAGACAACTGGGCTGCATTCTTGAATATATGAGGATCACTTTATACAAAAGATAAGGGAGATCCTGCCGGAAGTCCTGCCATTGCAGCATCCGTGTGCTCTTATATAACTTCTGTACTGAATTGCTCTTACAGGAGGTAATTTAAAAAGATTGTACCACAAACATCCTTGACAGCTGTATGCATGCTGGGTCATTCATCTCTACCTTGCATCTGTCATTATTGGCCTTTAGCAGGTCAGCTGTAATACTACATATTACCACCAAGATATGCATAGTGGGTCAGGGAGTAAAACGTTTGCAGGCCTTGAATGGACTTTCTTTTACTCTGCCACCAGTGTGTTAAACTTCAGAAACTTGTTTTTGAAATGCTGAATATACTTTCTCTGGCAGGCTTATTATACTTTTGTGTATTTACAAGAACAGAGGAGCAGGAGTAGACCATTCATCCCCACTCCATCATTTAACTAGATCATAGCTGATCTTCCACCTCAATGCCATCTTCTCGCACTATCCCCGTATCCCTTGATGTCATTGGTATCTAGAATTCTATTGACTTCTGCTTTGAACATCCTCAATGAATGATTCCAAAAATTCACCACCCTCTGACTGCAGAAATTCCTCTACATCTCAGTCCTAAACGGCCTATCTTCTATTCTGAGACTGTGTCCCCTGGTTCTAGACCCCCCCACCCCCCAGGAGAAACATCTTTACTGCATCTACTCTGTTGAGCCCTGTAAGAATTTTGTACGCTTCAATGAGGACACCTCTCATTCTTCTAAATTCTAGAGAATACAGGCCCAGTCTCCTCAATCTCTCTTCATAGGATAATTTTGCATCACGGGGATTAGCCTGGTGAACCTTTGTTGCATTCCATCTATGGCCAATACAGTAAAGTTTTGCCATTTGCGGGGTTTCCGTTCCCATGAAACCTCGCAAATGGCAAAATCGCAGAGGTCATTGAAACCAGCCAAGGTGGTCACCTGAACCAAGGATTCAAAGATTTATAAAGACACTTACATTCTGTTTTATGTGATTTCTGTCCTCAGCAAGAACTAGTCCAGTTCTCTCTGAAAGTATTTGGAGGGTCAGCACCTATCACACCAGCTTGTATTATATTCCAGAGCTTCACAGCTCGCTGAGAAAAGACATATCACCTAATATCCAGTCTGTTCCTATTCTCCCACTGCAAATTAACCGATCACATATTCGAGCAATGCTCAAAAGGGTGTACCTGTCAAAGAATCAGTGCAGAGATCCGGACATTTCAAACGCAGATTAGTAAGCATTGCTCACGCGATGGGTGATGCGGTGTACAAAGCGCAGGTAAGTGAATATGTGAACATGGAAGCTGCGAAAGGCAGGACTTTACTGTCTATCCTTCCTTATGTAAGGAGACCAAAACTGCATACAATACTCCAGGCATGATCTCCATACAATTGTAATGGAGACTTTCTTACTCCTGTACTCAATTCCACTTGCAATAAAGACTAACATACTTGCAATAAAGACTAACATATCATTTGCCTTCCTAATTGCTTGTTGCACCTGCATGTTAGCTTTCTGTGACTTATGAACAAGAACACCCATGTCCCTTTGGCAGCAACGCTTCCCAATCTTTCCCCATTTAAGAAATTGCATTTCTGTTTTTCCTACCAAAGTGGATAACTTCATATTTTTCCAGATTATATTCCATCTGCCATCATCTTGCCCACTCACTTAACCTCTTTGCAACCTCCTCATAACTCACATTCCCATCAAGTTTTGTGTTACCAACAAACTTGGAAATATTACATTTGACCCCCACTTCCAAATCATTGATATAGATTGTGAATAGCTGGGGCCAAGGACTGGCCCTTGCAGTACTCCAAGTCAAACTTGCCAACTTGAGAATTATCTGTTTATTCCTACTCTCTGTTTTCTGTCCGTAAATGAGTCCTCAATTCATGCCAGTATATTACCCCTAATCCCATGTGCTCTAATTTTGCTTGCTTACTTCTTGTGTGGAGCCTTATCAACATCCTTCTGAAAATCTAAATATACCACATCCACTAGTTGTCCTATATCTATTCTGCTAGTAACATCCTCAAAAAACTCCAACAGATTTGTCAAACATGATGTAGTTTATGAAAGAGAGATCACTGCAGGGGTTCCTCAGGGCAGTGTCCTAGGCCCAACCATCTTATCTGCTTCATCAGTGACCTTTCCTCCATCATAAGGTCAAAACTAAGGATACTCGCTGATGATTGGACAATGTTCAGCACTGTTCACGACGACTCAGATACTCAAGCAGCCCATGCCCAAATGCAGCAAGACCTGGACAGTGTGCAGACTTGGGCTGACAAGTAACATTTGCTTCACACGAGTGCCAGGCAATGCGCTTCTCCTACAAGAGACAATCTAACCATGGTCCCTTGACATACAGTGGCATTATCATTGCTGAATCCCCCACAATCAACATCCTGGGGGTTGGTTACCATTGACCAGAAACCGAATTGGACCAACCATATGAATACTAAGTGGCTACAAGAACAAGTCAGAGGCAAGGAATTCTGCAGACTGTGACTAATCTCCTGACTCTCTAAAGCATGTCAACCACCTAAAAGGCATAAGTCAGGATGGGCAATAAATGCTGGCCTAGCCGGCGATGCCCACATCCAATGAATGAATTAATAAATAATCCATGTTGACTCTGCCCAATCAGACCATTATTTTCTAAGTGCCCGGTTATCACTTCTAGAATCTAGAATAGATTCCAGCATTTCCTTAACATGATGTCAGGCTAATAAGTTTGTAGTTCCCTATTTTCTCCCTTCGTCCTTTTTAAAATGGTGGGGTTACATTTGTTACCTTCCAATCAGCAGGCACTATTGCAGAATCTATAGAATTTTGAAAGATAAATCAACAATGCATCCACTATCTCTACAACCACCTCTTCCAACACTTTGGGATGTAGATCCAGGGGATTTATCAACTTTCAGTCCCATTAATTCCTCCAGCACTACATTTTTACTAATACTAATTTCTTTCAGGTCCTCATCCCACTAGCCCCTTGACTCCCCAATATTTCAGGGAGGTTTTTTGTTTCTTCCTCCATGAAGACAGACACACTTTAGTTTCTCTGCCATTTCCTTATTACCCATTATAAATTCTCCATTCTCTGCTAGTAATTGGCCCACATCTGACTTCACTATCAATTTCCTTTTTACAGAGCCATAATCTCTCTAGTCTGAGACCAGGGCATTTTTGGATTTTGGAATTTTCTGAATAAAAATATAAAGTTAGAATTCTTAACTGCAAGTGTGTGAACCAGATATAAACAAGTATTAGATGCATAAAGCATGCCAAAGAGACACAAGTGCATGTTTTCAAATCCATTCATTTGAAAATATGGGCTGATGCACTAATGCACAGGAGTCCAGAATAAAATTGTGTATTGTCAACAGTTAAACAATACACTCCCCTGTAAATGGCTTGTAATTCCCAATACATTCACCGCACTGCATTCACTGCACATTTAAAGAGACTTGCAGTTATCTCAACTTCTTATAATCTGGGCCATCTACACCAGTGTTTCCCCTCTTTCCTGACACACATATACACACATGCACTTATGCACTGTAATTAGCGCCTCTCCTAGTTGCTAGTGCCTGCGCAACAGAGTTGCCGGTCCAGGGTAAGGAGCCTGTAGAGCAGACAGACAGGAGCAGAAACACAGCAAAGTTTGAAGTTGTCACTCACCTTTTCAGCTCAGCTGTATGACCTTTTGCTTTTTCTTGTGCTCTGGACACATCAGTCCAGTCAGTGACTGGTTACACTCGCCTGCCTCAGCTGTGTACAAACATCCCATGCTTGCTTGGCACTTGCTGGTAGAAGTGTTTTCAAAGCTTAAAGAGCAGTTTGGGCTCACCATCTGTGCCTTGCTGTTTGGCGGCATCGATCTAGTTGGTCCAGGGCTGTTGCAGCATTGTGAATGGTGAGTCTGAGTATTGCGGGGCCTGCTGAAAAATACGTAGATAGTTGTTATCTCCGGGTTACAGAGTTCTGGACTGGAGAACATACACTGCGTGTGATTTGGGGGATTTGGTATAGGGCAGGCAATTGATGTTGTCACCTGAAAAAAGGTGACATCCTTTGTAAGTTATCCTGAAGATTGAAACTTTTAACTAATTTTACATAAAGTTGCTAGTCGCACCTTCTTCTGATCCTTTAAATTTGTGCTTGCAGCAGAAATACAACTTTTATAAGTGGGACTGAGTTTAATGAGAGCCAAAACCTACACTTTCTTTCGTTGCTGGAAGTGGATAGCATAACACAAGACCCAAAATTGCCCCTTGACTACGATATAGTACACTAATGATCACACAGCAATCAGTAGCTTACCACATTTTTCTGTATTCTTCAAAGAGCAGCAAATAACTTCCTTGCTCAAAAATTCATTAGAATGTGGAACTGGCTATGAGAAGGAGGCCAATAGCGCATAGATTCATTTAAGGAGAAGCTAGATCAGTGCTTCCTAAACTATTTTCCAATGTGATCCTGTTTTATTATTTAATTTTTAAGGTGACACCAGGCGACTGCAAAAACTAAATAACAATAAAGCAGTATATTAATGTTCAGTATATAATCATTAAAGATTGCGTATTATAGATCAACATATAATACATCATACAAATATGAAAATCAGTGTTTTAAAATTACTTTATAAAGATGTCATTACGTGTACTAAGGTAACTTTCATCCAAGCTCTCCATGTTACCCAGTGACAGAAAACTCAGTGAGGCCGCACTCCACCTACCTCCATACAGTAATCAGCCCCTCTTCCACCTTGCCCCCCCAACACATAGTAATCAACCCAACTTCCACCACCACTTTGCCACATACACAGCAATCAGCCTCTCCCCCAACACACAAAGTATCAGCCCCTCTTCCAACACACCCCCACACACTGTAATCAGCTCCTCTTCCACCACCACCCACATGGTCCCCACTGCCCCCACATAGTAATTAGCCCGTTTTTCACCACCACTCCCCACCACCCATAATGTAATGGCATGGTGGGATTTGAATTCATAGTCCCCAGAGCATTAGCCTGGGTCTTTGGATTACTTGTCTTGTGACATTATCAATACTCCACTGCCTCCCCATATTATAACATTAGACCAGGTTTTTGACTGAATAATAATGAGATTTATTTATTGGTGACATAATGGTAAGAAACAGTAAGGTATCACTAGGAACTGAAAGTACCAAGACTTAAAATGGTAGCACAGTTCAGAAAGGATTAGCTTACCTTTATTCCAGATGTATTTCTACCAGAGTTCATTACGTAATACTGTTTCAAATGGAAGAATTTTTAGTAGACCATTTAATAATGTGGTGCTGTATGTGGATGATGGGATTCTTGCATCAGCCTACAGAGTCAGTAGTCATTTCGAAATAAGGATGTGGAGCATCAGAAGAACATAAAACCCCGTCATGAAGCTATTAGTGTCTATAATAATATTATTGGAAAATACTTTTCTTTTAAAATAGATGTTTAGTCTGTGGGTGTGTCTTAATTGAATTAAAGTCAGCTAGTGTGGGTGCTTTGATGTCTACAAGTTTTGAGGTGTAAGAGAGGTAGAATGCTTTTGAATTTTTTGAATTGAGCATTCAAGAAATGGGGTGAAATCTGGCAAGTAGCTAGCAGAGACCAAGCAGTATGTTCATATTACTAATAAAATTGATATTATGAAAGGGGTTTTATTGTTAGAAGAGCTGGAGTTCAAAGAGACTGGTGATGCAATGAGATTTACGCTCAGAGATGTGCTCAATATAACCGATAGCAGTTTTCTATGGGTGCTGTTACCTTAATGGAGATTAGCATGGGAATTTGTTATAAGTTATGATAGTAATAATTTGTAGCCATGTGTATATATTTAACTTGTGTAAATTAATAAAATGTCTCATTTAGTTTAATATAAAACCTCTTGAGAACTGGTGGTCTGATTCCTGAATTTAGATTTGCATATCAAACATTCACTTAAAAATAGGTTATGACAGTTGTTTAAAGTTTCTCTCTAGGATTTTTAGATAACCCAGCTTTACCAACTGCAAATGGAGGCTCTTGTCGGGATTAAAATATTTCTTAATTCCATGATTAGTTTGGAATTGGTGAATCTTAAGGTTATGAGTTCGAGAAGCACTTTGAATTCAGGAGTTGGTGAGGTATTTTAGAAGTGGTGAGACTGCAAGATGGCTTTGGCAATTGCTAAGACTTGTCTGTGAGTAGAAGAGATAACTCTAATTGGGTTGGAAAAAATAACCAAAAGTAAGTTAACAGATTTGGCAGATAAGTTAAAATTGGGGTCACCTGATGTTGCTAGGAAATCAGATATAATTAAATGTATAGCACAGCATCTACATTTGGAAGTGCAACCTGACACTAGTGAGTCACAGCTTGGAGGTAGTGTGATTTCAGTTGCAAATGAAAAAGCTTGAATTAGAAGCAAAGGACAGAGAAATGGCTTTTAAAAGGGAATTAGAAATTGTGACGGTAGGGAAGGAGGAAAGCAAAAGAGAGAGAGAGAAAGAGAGAGAGAGAGAATTCCAATTGAAAATGTTGGCAGTTAAAAAAGAGATGCCAGTAGGTGAGGAAGGATTTGTCTCCAGAGTAGAACCCAGTGGGGAGATGGTTAAACATGTACAAGTTCTTCCAAAGTTTGAGGAAAAAGATGTTGAAGCATTCTTTATTTCACTTGAGAAGCGAACTAAACAGATGAAATGGCCACAGGAAAATTGGATGTTATTATTATAGTCTAAATTGTTAGGCAGGGCACTTGAAGTATATAACACAAAAACAGAATTACCTGGAAAAACTCAGCAGGTCTGGCAGCATCGGCGGAGAAGAAAAGAGTTGACGTTTCGAGTCCTCATGACTCTTCGACAGAACTGGTACATATTTCGCTATCAGAAGAAATGTCGGTGAATTATGATGTGGTGAAAAAGGCTATTTTGAGTGCATATGAGTTGGTTCCTGAAGCATACAGACAGAAATTTGGGAATATGAGAAAACAGCCTGGGCAAACTTATATTGATTTGAAAGAGTAAGACAAAGTAATTTTGATCAGTGGAATCTTTTGGAAGAATTTAAAGATTCAATTCCTTCAGTAGTGAGAACTCTGGTGGAGGAACAGAGGGTTGAAGCTGTAAGAGAAACAGCAGAGATAGCTGATGATTATGAGTTAGTTCACAGAGCTAAACCTTTTTTTTGTCACCCTTTCAAAATGGAAAAGGATAAAAAGTGGGAAGGTGAAAGGAAGGTGGGTAGTTAGGGAAGAGAAGGAATAGCTGGATGTTCACAGGAAGTTTTTTCTCAGAATAAAATGGAAGGTGCTGAAGGTAGAAGTGACATTCAAAAATTGAACTGTTTTCATTGTAATAAGGTAGGGCGCACAAAGTCAGTGTGTTGGAGATTACAAGAAAAATTTGTTGGAATTGTTGGAGTACAGAAAAGCTCTGGAAGTAAAAGTACTATGGGTTCTGAGGTTCAGGCACAGGAGAAACCAATTGTTTGTGTACAGTTGAAACAGGGAGAATCAGTGAAAGGTGAAGATCCAACCACCAACTTCTCATCAAAATACCTTCCTGAAGCACAAAGATTGACTTGCTAAAAGGATATTGGCAGGTACTGTTATTGGAGCTAGCAAAGGAAATATCAGCTTTTGTGATGCCAAGTGAACTATATTGTAATGAAGAATGCACCTGCGATATGTCACAAACTGATAAAGTAATTGCAGGTCTAAGCAATTGTGCTGTTTATATTGATAACCCAATCATTTTCGGTCAGACATGGGAAGAGCATTTACAGCATCTGGAAGAATTATTTACTCGACTACAAGAGGCTAATTTGGCGATGAATTTGGCTGAAAGTGAATTTGCAAAAGGGCAAGTTACGTATCTAGGCCACACCATTGGACATGGTAAGGTGGCTCCGAGAGATGCGAAAGTCAAGGCTGTCGTGGATTTCCCAGTGCTTACAACGAGAAGTTTTGAGATTTCTGGACATGAGTGGGTTTTACTGGAAATTTGTGCCAAATTTTAGCCAAGTGGGTGCTCCAATGACTGAACTATTAAAAAAGAACAAGAAGTTTCAATGGGCACACAAGTGTCAGAAGTCATTCGATAGTTTGAAAACTGTATTAACTATGACACCAGTTTTGGCAGTGCCCAATAATGCCAAGCAACTCAAGTTGGTCATTGACGCAAGCAATCTAGGCATTGGGGCTGTACTGTTTGAAGAAGATGACACTGAAATTGAAAAACCGATAAGAGCATTTTTCACAGAAGCTGAATGTACAACAGAGAAGATAGTCAAAGATTGAAAAAGAGACTTTGAGTTTGGTGTTAGCATTGCAGCATTTGAAATTTATGTTGCAAATAATTCATCAGAAACAATTGTTTATACAGACCATAATTTCTTGAAGTTTCTGGACAAATTTCGAGACAAAAGTGCAAGGCTTTTCAGATGGAGTCTATTATTACAACAATTTAATCTACGTATTATACATATTCCTGGAAGGGCCAACCTGATCATAGATGTGCTATGAAGAACTACGGGGGGGGTGCGTGTGGTGGGGCGTGTGGGTGGGTGTGTGTATGTGTGTAATATATATATATATTATGTTAATGCATGCATCTGGTAATGTAATAGCGTAATAAGTATAGGAGATAGTGAGATGTGTTATTAAAATGAAGCCATCTTTTAGAATTATGACGACTCATTTTTTGATAGGGAGGGGGATGTCATGAAGCTATTAATGTATATAATGTTATTGGAAAATATTTTTCTTTTAAAATAGTGGTTTAGTCTGTGGATGTGTCTTTATTGGATTAAAACCAGCTATCTGGGTGCTTTGATGTATACTAATTTTGAGATGCAAGAGAAGTAGAGTGCATTTGCATTTTTTGAATTGAGCATTGAAGAATTGGGGTGAAACCTGGCACCTAGCTAGCAAAGACCAAGTAATATATTTATATTTCTAATAAAATTGGTACTATGAAAGAGGTTTTTTTTGTTAGAAGAGGTGGAGTTAAAAGAGGATGGGCGATACAATGAGAATTTACACTCAATGAGATGTGCAGTTTTCGTGTGTGCAGGGCAGAGGCAATGTAACATCAAAGCAGCTGTAAGCCTCCAACTGTCTCCACAGAAATCACACGTGAAAGGAACCTCATTTTGAATTTGTAAATTGAAAATGCTTTGCCTGGTGTCTCTATGGGTGCTGTTGCCTTAATGGAAATTAAGTTTGGTAATTCGTTATAAGTTATGATCGTAGTAACTTGTAGCCATGTGTATATAAATAATTTGTGGTAAATTAATAAAATGTTTCACTTAGCTTAACGTAAAACCTCTTGAGATCTGGTGGTCTGATTCCTGAGTTTAGAGTTGCATCTCAAACATACCACATAAAATTGGACGTTATGACAGTTGTTTAAAGTTTCTCTCTGGGATTTTTAAATAACTCAGCTTCACCAACTGCTAGGTCATAACAACCCAGTATGAGTCAAGGCCATTCATCTGATCAAAACTGCCCGATCTAGAGTGCATGTGTGATTTTTCTCTCATGGATTTCCCTCCCAGTGTTGAAATCCATAATGGTACTCGATATTGCTCTTTTCAATGGTTTTAAGATGAAGATTAACTACTTTCACAAAAACAGAAAACGCTGGAAAACCTAAGCAGATCTAGCAGCATTTGTGGAGAGAGAAAGAGTTAATGTTTTGAGTCCGTATGACCCTTTTTTTCAGAGCTGAAGAGAAGTGGAAATGTGATGAAATTTATACTGTTAAAGGAGGGGGGAAGAGCTGCAGCCGGATAGAAGGCCAGTCATAGGTGGGGACAAGGGTGTTATGAACTAAAGGACAATGGGAGTGTTAATGGTAGTGGTTAGTGCTAAAAAAAGGTGCTGATAGTGGCATAAAGGTGAGAAAGCAGAATGTGATAATAGCAGAAGAAGGGTAGCATTGTGTGAGGAAAAAAAATCATGGAACAAGTAACAGAATGGCCCTATAGGGGATGGAGTCGGGGGGAGGGGGCAGTGGTGGGAAAAAAAGATAGAAAATGGGATAGAATGGGTGATAACCACAGATAAATGAATGAAAATAAAATAAAAATGGATAAAAAATAAAATTAATGTAGAAAAAAGGGAATTAAAAGGGGGGTGAGGATGGAGCAGACAGTTCATTGTCTGAAGTTGTTGAACTCAATGTTAACTCCGGTAGGCTGTTAAGTGCCTAATTGGAAGATGAGGTGCTGTTCCTCCAGTTTGCGCTGGGCTTCACTGGGACATTGCAGCAGGCCAAGGACGGATATGCAAGCATGAGAATGGGATGGTGTGTTGAAATGGCAAGTGACCGGAAGGTCTTGGTCATGCTTGCGGACAAACCGCAAACATTGGGAGCAGTCGGCCAAATTGAAGAAAGTGCAAGTGAAGCGCTGCTTCACCTGAAGGATGGTGAGGAGGGAGGAGATAAAGGGGCAGGTATTGCACCTTCTGCGATTGCATGGGAAGGTGCCATGGGAAGGGGACGTGGTGTTGGGGGTGATGGAGGAGTGGACTAGGGCGTCCCAGAGGGATGGTCCCTACGAATGCTGACAGGGGGGAGTGAAGGAAGATGTGTTTGGTGGTGGCATCAGGCTGGAGTTGGCAGAAATGGCGGAGGATGATCCTTTGAATGTGGAGGCTGGTGGGGTGAAAAGTGAGGACAGCGGGGATCCTATCATGTTTCTGGGAGGGAGGGGAAGGTGTGAGGGCAGAGATGCAAGAGATGGGTTGGACACTGCTGAGGGCCCTGTCAACCACAGTGGTGGGGAAACCTCAGTTAAGGAAGAAGGGAGAAGCGTCGTTTGGAAGGTGGCACCATCGGAACATCTGCAGTATTTTGCTTTTATATTAATAACTTTGTACCAGGCCAAAATCAAATGTATTCCATTCTAGTGTCTAATGCGCACAACAGTGGGAAGCCTGGGAAACGAATGAACTGGCAAAGGGACTGAAAAATTTGAAGTATTTATGCAATTGGAAAGAAAGTTAACATCCGCTAAGAAGCAGCTACCCAACCTGTAGTTTCCGATAACTATTTCCAATTTCTTCTGCTGGCTAACTGCTGGTGTCCTTGTCAGTGAAGGAGGCACATGTTCATATGCATTTTAGTTCGATATGCGTATAGGGTTAGATGAACAGAGGTGGGAAGAGCTTGTGTGGAGTATAAAAAAAAACATAGACCAGTTGGACCAGATGACCTGTTTGATGCTGTAAATTTTTCATAATTCTATGTTACGAGCATTAATCAAATTGCAGTACTTTGCTTTGCTATTGTGCAAACCCCTTGGAAACAAATAGAGCAGAATGACCAACAGTGGCTGTTGGTCCGCCTATTGACCTATTGGCACGTGATAAAACTGACAAAGCAGGTCTGGGGGGTGCCTTTGGGATTGAATACTCCTTGAGCTAAGGTGAGTGTCTGTCATATGTAGTGATGTAATAGTGGGAATTGGTGCTAGCTTTTTATTTGATACTTGAACATGTGAAAAAGAAAAGAAGAATCTTAACCACTAAATTAAATTCATTTTAAATCTCATAAAATCAATCTCTAAATCAAAATACAAATAGAACTTTTATGTTGCAATTTCTTGTGCTTTTTGTGAAATTCTTAAAAGTTATCATTCTGATTGAGTGACTGGCAGCTTATGTTGTTTTTATGTTTGGTGTTCTTTGACATTTAAAAAGATTTGATGGAATATTCTTCAATGCCTTTATACGATGTTTAATCAGCTCTAACAGAACTATGTCCTGCAGGTAGTTTGTTTCACGTGCATGGTAATCCTTTGTTTTGGGCTGTCTAACCAAGCGTAACGGCCATTTTCTATAACCTAAAAAGACATTAAGACACGTGGCCCATCAAAAAAATTTGCTTACTATCCTGGTCTAATGCCACTGATTCATTGCCCAAAAGAGTTAGTGAGCTTTGATTAACCTTGCCGTTTGGAGTTGCTACAAGGAGCCTCTAATTCCGCTGGCACTCTTAACTCTTCACAGTATCTTGGGAATCTGAGACTATGGCAAAACACTGCACAAATATTTCACATGGAAGACTACTTTCAACTCATCATCACTAGTCTTTTGTGCTGGGCTATAACTGACAGTGAAAAGCTTGTCTTATCTGGGTGTAATCTGTTGTCCAAGTAGCTGTCTTTAGTTTAGGAACACTGGGAAAAAAACATTATTTATTGGAGATTATATTTGAAAAAGAAATTTAATAGCACTTGCAGTAGATTCCAAAATTGTTGTGCAGAAGGGGAAGTTGTGGCAGAGTATGAATTCCTGGCTAAGCAGTGTGCCGGTGGCCGGGGGCAAGGAGGCATTCAGCTGCGGCCTATTCATCTTCTGTTGTCAGTGTAGATCTGGAGAGGCTATCACAAAGCTGGAATTGCAGCACTGGTGATGAATCCTATATTAACCTTACCTGTAGCATCTTAGGACCCTATATATAATTAATTGGGAAGAAAGGCAGGCAAATAAATTTCTGTTTTAAAAGAAGGGGGTGTGGCTGTTTAAAACTAAAATTGAATTTCTCCTTTTAGATTAAGAACCTTGAGTATAATTAAGTTGGAAGGTTAACAGTAATATAGTTAACTAGAAATGGAGCGTTGCTCTTAGCTGCAGAGGTCTGCATGCACAGTTCATTGCTTCTCACTGTAGTAGGTGCTCAGTTGTTCAAAGTTTTCTTCCACTTCATTTTTGGACCACGTTACCTAGTACAATTCAAAGGCCCAGTAATTTCTTGAATTTAGGAATGAGGAGATTGATGTATTGGTTTTCTGCTGAGACAGGTTTGCACCAAAAATAGTCCCAGCAATTTTAGCTGGTAAATCAGTAGATAATATGAGGGATCACAGACAAGAAAACAAGGGAAATCTGGTAAATTTCTTAGAAACACCTCTGTATGAATTCAGTTTCATTGACAACCCTAAACATTTTGGGAGGAAAAACAACTTGCCCTGCTTTTTAAAATTGGTTCTCGATTCTATTTACAGAAGCCCTGTGTGGATAGAACATTTTGCCTCCATCAATCATTGTGAGCGTGTATCAAAGGTTGCACAAAGCAATATATGTTATCTCCATGGACAGGATTTGGCAAAGTCGAAAGTGGAGAGAAAATTTGTATTTCAAAGAAAATTGAATGATAAAGAAAGAAATGCAATTATGTAGCGCCTTTCATGACCGCTGGATGTCCTAAAGTGCTTTACAGCTAATTAGGTACGTCTGAAGTATATTCACTGTTGTAATGAAGTGAACCTGCATCCAATTTGCTTACAACGAGGTCTCACAAACCGCAATGAGATAATGACCAGATTATTTGCTTTAATGATGTTGGTTGAGAGATAAAATTGGCCAGGACAAAAGGGAGAATTCTCTGCTCTTCCTTGCAATCATGTCATGGGACATCTTAGATCCACCTGACACGTTACCTCCTGGCTGAGTCGAGAGTGCTATCAGCTAAACCAAACCATCTCAAAAGTAACGTTATATTGAAGAGACACTTTACGGTGCTACTGGGTATCTGAATTTGCCAATAATGGCATCAACAACAAGGGTGAGATGGTGACGTAGTGGTCACTGGACTGGTAATCCAGAGACTTAGGCTAATGCTCAGCAGACATGGGTTCAAATCCCACTATAGCAGCTGGTGGAATTTGAATTCAATTAATTAATCTGGAATACAAAACTAGTTTTAGCGATGGTGACCAAGACAACTATCATCAATTGTTGTGAACTCCCCCACCTGTTCTCTAATACCCTCTAGGGAAGGAAATCTGCCATCCTTCCCTGGCTTGGGTTACATGTGACTCCAGCTCTGCAGCAATGTGGTTGACTCTTAACTGCTCTTTGAGATGGTTTAGCAAGCCACTGAGTTCTCGGGCAATTAGGGATATGCAACAAATGCTGGCCTTGCCAGTGATGCCCACGTTCCATGAATGGATAAAGAAAAAACAATAATTGATATTTATATAGTACCTTTTAATGTAATCAAAAGTCCCAAGGCACTTCATAGGAGCATTATTAAACAAAAATGACAATGAGCCACTTAAGGGTATGTTAGGTCAAATTACCAAATGTTTGGTCAAAGAATGCGTTCAAGGTTTAAGGAGTGGCTTAAAGGAGGAAAGTGCGGTAGAGAGTGGAGAGGTGTAGGGTTGGGGTAGGGTATTCCAGAATGTAGGGCCTAAACAACTGAAGGCATGGAATATTGGAATGAGTAAAATGGGAATGCTCAAGAGGCCGTACTTAGAGGAACGCAGATATCTCTCATATTGTGGGGCTGCAGGAGATTATGGAGATAGGGAGGGGAAATACCTGAATGGATTTGAAAATAAAGGCGAGCGCTTTAAATTCAAAAGATTGCGTGACTGGGAACTAATGTAGGTCAGTGAGCACTGGGTGGTAAGTGAACTGGACTTGGTGTGTGTTAAGACACAGTTAACAGAGCTTTGGATGACCTCAAGTTTGGAGGGCAGAATGTGAGAGAATAGTCAGGAGCGCGTTTGAATACTCACTTCTGCAATAAGTGAAGGCATAAATGAGGGTTTCAGCAGCAGGTGAGCTGAGACAGGCAAAATCAGGCAAGGAAACAGATGACATCGTCTTCAAACCCGCTGACAAGGGTGGTGCTGTTGTTGTCTGGCACACTGACCTCTACCTCGCGGAGGCTGAGGGTCAACTCGCAGACACTTCCTCCTACTTCTCCCTGGACCATGACCCCACCACTGAACATCAAGCCATTGTTTCCAGGACTGTCACTGACCTCATCTCCTCTGGGGATCTTCCTCCCACAGCTTCCAACCTGATAGTCGCTCAACCTCGGATGGCCCGCTTCTACCTCCTACCCAAAATCCACAAACAGAACTGTCCCGGTGGACCGATCATGTCAGCTTGCTCCTGCCCCACAGAACTCATTTCTCGTTATCTTGACTCCCTTCTCTCTCCCCTTGTCCATTCCCTCCCCACCTACATCCGTGATTCCTCTGACACCTTACGTCACATCAACAATTTCCAGTTCCCTGGCCCCAACTGCTTCCTCTTCACCATGGACGTCCAATCCCTCTACACTTCCATCCCCCACCAGGATGGTCTGAGGGCACTTAGCTTCTTCCACGTACAGAGGCCCGAACAATCCCCATCCACCACTACTCTCCTCCGTCTGGCTGAACTTGTTCTCACACTGAACAATTTCTCCTTCAACTCCTCTCACTTCCTCCAAATAAAAGGTGTGGCTATGGGTACCCACATGGGCCCCAGCTATGCCTGTCTCTTTATGAGGTATGTGGAACATTCTTTGTTCCAGTCCTACTCCGGCCCCCTTCCACAACTCTTTCTCTGGTACATCGACGATTACTTCGGTGCCGCTTCATGCTCTCGTCGGGACTTGGAAAAATTTATTAATTTTGCTTCCAATCTCCACCCCTCCATCATTTTCACGTGGTCCATCTCTGACACTTCCCTTCCCTTCCTTGACCTCGCTGTCTCAATCTCTGGTGATAGACTGTCCACCAATATCCATTACAAGCCTACCGACTCCCACAGCTACCTTGACTACAAATCCTCACACCCCACTTCCTGTAAGGACTCCATCCCATTCTCTCAGTTCCTTCGCCTCTGTCGCATCTGTTCCGATGATGCTACCTTCAAAAACAGTTCCTCTGACATGTCCTCCTTCTTCCTTAACCGAGGTTTTCCACCCACGGTCGTTGACAGGGCCCTCAACCGTGTCCGGCCCATCTCCCGCGCATGCGCCCTCACGCCTTCTCCTCCCTCCCAGAAACATGGTAGGGTCCCCTTTGTCCTCACTTATCACCCCACCAGCCTCCGCATTCAAAGGATCATCCTCTGCCATTTCTGCCAACTCCAGCATGATGCCACTACCAAACACATCTTCCCTTCACCCCCCCTGTCGGCATTCCTTGGGGATCGTTCCCTCCGGGACACCCTGGTCCACTCCTCTATCACCCCCTAATCCTCAACCCCCACCTATGGCACCACCCCATGCCCACGCAAAAGATGTAACACCTGCCCCTTCACTTCCTCTCTCCTCACCGTCCAAGGGCCCAAACACTCCTTTCAAGTGAAGCAACATTTCACTTGCATTTCCCCCAACTTAGTCTACTGCATTCGTTGCTCCCAATGCGATCTCCTCTACATTGGAGAGACCAAACGTAAACTGGGCGACCGCTTTGCAGAACACCTGCGGTCTGTCCGCAAGAATGACCCAAACCTCCCTGTCGCTTGCCATTTCAACACTCCACCCTGCTCTCTTGCCCACATGTCTGTCCTTGGCTTGCTGCATTGTTCCAGTGAAGCCCAACGCAAACTGGAGGAATAAGACCTCATCTTCCGACTAGGGACTTTACAGCCTTCTGGACTGAATATTGAATTCAACAACTTTAGTTCTTGAGCTCCCTCCTCCATCTCCACCCCCTTTCTGTTTCTTCCCCCTTCCTTTTGTTTTTCCAATAAATTATATAGATTTTTCTTTTTCCCACCTATTTCCATTATTTCTAAATATTTTTAAATCTTTTATGCTCCCCCCACCCCCACTAGAGCTATACCTTTAGTGCCCTACCATCCATTCTTAATTAGCACATTCGTTTAGATATATATCACCAACTTCAACACCTATGTGTTCTTTTGTTCTGTTGTCTGTGACATCTTTTGATGATCTGCTTCTATCACTGCTTGTTTGTCCTTACAACCACACCCCCCCCTCCACTTCTCTCTCTCTCTCTCCGCCCCCCCCACACACCTTAAACCAGCTTATATTTCAACTCTTTCTTGGACTCGAACTCATGTTCTGTCGAAGGGTCATGAGGACTCGAAACGTCAACTCTTTTCTTCTCCGCCGATGCTGCCAGACCTGCTGAGTTTTTCCAGGTAATTCTGTTTTTGTTTTAGTGTTTTTTCTTGTTTGTCGTCCTCTCCTGAAAGTACTAACTCTTGCTGGGGAACAGGTCCCTGGGCTGTTCTTTGGTACATTGCTTGAGTTCCAGTTCTTCATATATGATCCCAGACTATTCGATTAAGGAAAGAATCATAACCAGGTTCAAACCCACGCTCATCTGTTGTTTGCACATGTGTTTCCAGCAGATGTTACTGGTTAGTAATCAGGAGCAGGGGGACCCTGGTTGTCTTTTCCCTTGAATAGCAATGTACAAATGTACTGATGTGAACTCTTGCACCTCATTTAGCTCAGATTTGGGATTGAACCAATGAGCGTTTGTCTATATAGTATGCTACTATACTATGCTAGCTAGTAGTAATAGTAATCACTATTCATTTCAGTTTAGGGACAATACTGCATTGCTCAGATTGCAATAGATATACTCAAGAAGTATCTTTAATATGTGCATGATATTCATTTTTTTAATTGCTTAGCCTTTCTGTTCAAAAGTAAGAATTCTGTCTGTGGCATATTTTCTGTGTTGATGATTGATATAAAAGTGAAAAGTGCAAATTAAATCCTATCCCTGTGTAAGAACACATAAATTGGCTCCCTTAACTCTTGTGAATTAGAGCTTGTCAACTTATCTTGATGAAAGACATCCTCTAGCTTTGAAGTAACTGTCTCCCACAATATTTGATATTGAATCATGTGCACCACTGGGAACTGGGCTGGCACTTTGTTTCATCTTATGCCTGAGTCTTTTTTTATAACATAGTCTCTCTGACCACAACTGCTTAATGTAACTCCAACAGTCTGTAAATACCTCCACCACGGCTGCAAGCTGCACAAAGCTGTTCTCATAAAGCTGAGCACTTTTATTAAAAGAAAAATCAAAGACCAAGGAAACTTGTAACCTTATGTGGGCTGTAGACTTGTTATTCGAAGTAGAAATTAATTATTTGACAGCTGCTGTAGCAGACTGATTTTTGCCTATATTTACTGAAAACACATTGTTCAAAATGAGTGAATTCCTCTATGAAAATAGCAGATACAGTAATTTAGTGAATGTTAAGTGTTAGTTAAGGCTGAGGTTGACCTAATGGATTCCTCAAGATTCTTCAACAATTTAACAGGACATTGAGATGGTTGTTGGAGACCCCAAAACTAGGGACCATAAAAATAAAATAGACTCATACATCCCAATGAGGAATTCAGGTGAACACTGTTTACCTGAAGATTGGTTGAAATGTGGAACTTTCTACAGAGTAGTTTAAGCAAATATAATTGATGCATTTATGGGGAACCTAGATAAATACATGAGGGAAAAAGGGACTAGAAGGGTTAGGTAAGGTAATGGGGAGGAGGCTTGTGAAGAACATTAACTTTGGCAAGGACCTGTTGGGCCACAAGGTGTAGGATCAGAAGTAGACTACACAGCCATCAAGCCTGCTCCGCCATTCAGTGCGATCATGGCTGATTTGAGACTTCAACTCCAATTCCCCGCTCGCTCCCCATATCCCTTAATTCCCTTAGAGGAGCAAAAATCTGTCTATCCCAGCCTTAATGATGGAGTATCCACAACCCTCTAGGATAGATAATTCCAAAGATTCACAACCTTTTGAGTGAAGTAACTTCTCCTCATTTTAGTCCTAACTGATCAGTCCTTATCTTGAGGCAATGCCGCCGCATTTTAGATTCCCTGACCAGCGGACACAATCTCTTGGCATCCGCCCTATCAAGCCCCTTCAGAATTTTGTAGGTTTCAATGAGATTGCCTTTCATTCTTCTAAACTACAGAGAATATAAGCTCAATTTACTCAGCCTCTTATCATAGGACAACCCCCTTATCCCAGGAACCAATTTAGTGAACCTTTGTTATATCGCCTTTGATGGGAGTAATTCATTTCGTAAATGTGGAGACCAAAACTGCACTCAGTACTCCAGATGTGGTCTCACCAAAATCCTGTACAGCTGTAGAACAACAACTTTATTTGAGTACTTCAATTTCCTTGCAATAAAGGCCAACATGCCATTTGCTTTCCTAATTGCTTGCTGCACCTGCATGCTAACTTTCTGCATTCCTTGTACAAGCAAACCCAGGCCTCTTTGAACATCAACGCTTACAAGCTCTTTAAAAAAATTATTCTGCTTTTTATTGTTAATTGTTCACTAAAACGAATAACTTCACACTTCCTTATATGATACTCCATCTACCGCCTTGTTTCCCACTCACTTAACCTGAGAATATCTCCTTGGAGTCTGTGTGTCCTCCCCACAGCTTATCTTTCCACTTAACTTGATATCATCAGTAAAACTATTTGTCCCTTCATCTAAGTCATTAGTATAGATTGTAAGCAGCTGAGGCCCCAACACTGATCCTTGTGGCAATCCACTATTCATTGCCTGCCAACTTGAAAAAGTCCCATTTGTGCCCACCCTTTGTTTTCTATCCATTGACCAATTGCTTATCCATGTTAATATATTATCTCCAACTCCAGGAACCTTTATCTTGCCTACTAACCTTCTGTGCAGTACCTTATGGAAATCCAGGTATACCACATCAACTGGTAAATTGGTCTCTGTGCTGTACAGCCTCTAATTTTATTTATGATATTGCATAGTATAAACTTTAGGATACAATTGATAGGTTTTCTTATTTAAATCATAGCATTATGTGGGGACAGTAGTTATCTAATTATTGCCATTTATTTTCTTTTATTTCTTCTTCTCTTCAGAAGGTGCTGACTGTTGCTGAGGAAGAGTTCTACAAGCATTGCCACTTTATTTATACATTGCTTGGGTTCCCATTCTTCTTTATGATTCTTGGCAGTTCCACCACAGAGAGAATTAGAGTCAACCTTAAATCTGTCTTTATCCAATGTACACACGTGTTTGCAGCTGGAGAACAATTAGGAGCAGGAACCCTGAATGATTTTTTTTTCTCAAAATAACTTGCATTTTTATACAAGGGTGGGAAGTGTAGCATCTCATTACCTGCTCTATGATTTAGCACTGACTAAGGTTTGACTTCCATTAGCTTCAGTCTGTGTAGTATGGTAACAGATCATGCAGTGCACTTTTCAGTTAAATTATTGGGGTCCTTACTATGCACAGTATTAAGTATTTCCTACGGCAGTGACACATCAAAGTCTTGCATACCTTGAAAGAAAAACAATTGGTTTATTAATCATGTTTCTCAAACCCAAGTGGTGGTATTGTTGAAAACTGTTGTAAGTTTGTGTATGTATGTGAGAGTTGTGTTGTAAGATAAGGACAGAAGCATTTAACTTCTGAGACATATTGTTTGCAAGCTTCACCTGTAAATTCTGCAGCAAGCTCCTACAACTATCATTTAACTCATAGTGCAACAATGTGGACTTTTGTTTCACTTGAGTGAAACTTGAGTTTGAGTGAATTGATGTGCCTTTTATGTATTGCAGAAGTCAATATGTTTTGGATTTTTCTTCACTGAAATTACTTAAAATTGTGTTTTTAATTTGTCTATCTCTCCCTTCACTTCCTCCTTCCCTTCCCAATATCTCATTCCACTTCCCACTATCTTCTTCAGCTTACTCTTGCCCTTACAGTTCCCAAAAACCCATTCTTCTCCCCAATTCTTCTCCTAATTAGATACATTTCTCCTTAAATTGTTTATATGGAGTATTGTCATTACAAATGTCTACATATGCATCTTCAAAAGTTAAATGTTGACATAATAAAATTAAACTCCAAATCATGACTTGGAAAGTAAGGCTTGTGGCAGCAATTGTATGCCATATATAAAATTTTAAAAGATGTATGTGTAAATTTCACCTGCATAGTATAAATGGAACAACTTCTCCCAATTAGCAGTGAGATATGATCTGTTGCTTGTTATATATATAATGAACTCTCTAGTTCAGGTTGTGGTAATATCATCTCAAGCTTCAGTGCATATACAAGACTGCTAACTTTTCAAGGTATTGAATCAATTTAAATTGATCCATAGTTTAAGCATATATACTTGACAGCTGTAGCTTTTTTTTTAAACAGGAAAATGTTTTTGAACTAAGATATTTATAACATATACATTAACTTATTTTCTAATGTTACAAGAAAAAATGTAATACATTCCATCTGGTATGGAGATTGCTGCATATTTAATTTAGTTATTACAATGTCAAATAAAATATTTTATAAACAAACATTATTATATAGTTTGGATTAACGTGTCACCTGAATTTGTCACAAAGTTATAAATGTTCTAAATGATGATACCTGTACATTTACTTTTGTGTTTCTGTCCTGTGCTATAGTTCTGTACATAGTGTTCTAAAATAGCTGGCAATACGCATTCTTGAAGCAATTATTTTGTGTCCTTCAGTGACACGATGAACAGATCTAGTAATCCCATGGATGGTGTTTTTTGCACTTCCTGCCATGAAGTGCGATTCCCACCCCCCACCCCCAGTATTGCAACTTGGCATCAAAAGCCCTGGAGGCAATGCAGCTGTTGTTTTTAGTTTCAACGTTAAATTTAATTTGGTGTGCATGTTTGACTTGATTGCCTTTATCACCTCTTCAGTGGAAGGAGAAAGAAGCAGGCTTTCTTTCTCAGGCAATTGCAAAATTTAATGCAGAGGGACCTGCTGAGATGTGGGAATTCTCTGTTGAGGAGGTTGGTGAAGTATTCATGCCCCCTTCCTATTACAGCTGGTTTATTGGTAATTAGTTCCTTTGCATCAGTTGTTAGGATAGGAATAAAGGTTGTGGTGGGTGGGCTGTGTACAGTCTTTAGCACATTGTAAAAATACAGAACAAAAACAAAAACAGAATTACCTGAAAAACTCAGCAGGTCTGGCAGCATCGGCGGAGAAGAAAAGAGTTGATGTTTCGAGTCCTCATGACCCTTCGACAGAAAAATACTGTAAAAATACAGACCTTGCTTCTCAGCTAGGTGTAGCATACATAGGTAGACCTAGTGGAAACAAAAGGAAATCTGTGACAGCACTGATTGGAACATATGTTGCTAGATGGCAGTAGGAGGTGAAACTCTCTTGATTGATAGACTTTTTGCATCTTAAAGGCATTCTGAAATTGGTACATGTGCTTTTTGAGACCAGTGAAGATTTTAAACCCTAATGTCTGGATGGCAGGGTTAAGTGACGCAGTGGGATAACAATGTGAGGTTGGATTTTGGTGTGCCTGTCTCTCTGCCTGCCTGCCTGCCTTGGTGGCAGCATAAGATTGAAGTGCCTGTGATCATATGATGCTGGACATACCCAAACTTGTCAATAGTAACCTGTAATTGGTGTCTCTCTGTCTCAGTGGCAACCAAGGGTTAGAATATTGTCTTGCTGACAGGTTGAGGTTGAAACATTTGCTAACAGTGTATAAAAGTTTTTTTTAAATATTTCTGAGTTCTAAATCTTAGTTAGAATTTTGATATGTTCTCTCTAATCTTTCTGAATTCAAATCAAGTTTGATTATTTTTGGAAAATCTGCTCATTATAAATGATCAGAAAGCAGTGTTTCGATATATAGTGCTCTGAAACACTTTAAGATGTATTTTGTACTGGAAGTGATGATTCGGTCTGATCATCCAGTTAATTTTACTTTGGCTTTTAACAGAAAGCTGTGTGGTACTCAGTTGTGATGGAAAGCTATAGGTTTATTTCATGTATTTTGGCTCCTTTTATACCTCCAGTAAACACAGCTGCTTCATTTGAGAAGCACTGAAATTTTCCAACTGGCAACATTTCTTAGCAGGAACCTGATGGCACCATCTGCAGTCTCAATTCATTCAACTTAGATCTGTTCAAGGACAAGAAATCACAGTTCACATAGACTTGGTTCCATTACATAAAGCTACCCCAGTTCGGTTACCTCTGTTCAGAGGAATTGACCATTCTGCTTTCCTGAATTTTGAATCCTTCCAATTTCTCATCCTGTCGTCCAAGCAAGGAAGAGTGCAATCTTCTACAGTAAAGATATAGATGTGTCAATAGTTTTGGGTGCAAAAACCCAAACAGCTCTTTGCACAGAGCAAGTTAAAAAAAAAATGAAAAATTGTGGAAATTATTCACACCTTATGGTTGTTACTCGACAGTTCTACCCTTTCATTTATGTTTTCCATGTTCTGTAAATAAGTTATCCTGTACACAAGGTTTCATTGTGTATACAGAAAATACTATGCCTGAACGTAGCTTTACCTGGATGGGGTGACACACTAATTGACTGGGGAGATTTTTAAGAGTTATGTCAGCAATTTGAATTCAGCATTAACAATTCAGCAGCAGATTCTAATGGTATTAAAGAATTATGAATTGTAGTTATTGACGGCTCTCTTTAACTGTATTGTAGATCTTGTGTCATGCTTTGTTCTGCACTAATTAATATTTTACTATATGCCCATCATGCAGTCCTGTATTTTTCCATTGTATTTATATCAATAAATCTGTATGTTTTGGCATTGTTAAACACAAGTTCATGACAGAGCTTATATTTTAACCACTGTATTTTACTTGGAGTGCTTACCTGTAACCCCCAAATTGGCAATACCGCAGCATGGCATATGTTGTTTCAATTACCTGCTAAGGACTATTAGCAGAGTGGAAAGTGGGAGAATGTTGAATTCTTGACTGTCATTTCTCTGCTTGATAAACAAACAGGATAGTAATGGCCTTTTTGTTTGTGGATAAGCTGCATCATTTCTCCAGAAAAAAAGAAATTGATACATCATCTTTGTTTATTTTCACAGCTTGAAGCAGAATTGAGTGTTCTTCAGAGCCAGGTTGCTTTAACTGACCGGAGCATCACCATTGAAGAGGGGAATATACTGAGGTATGAGACTAAGACAGCAGACAAGGAAGACCTTTATGGTTACAGCTGAGTCAATATAGTTTGTTATTTATGGAGCTATTCTGTGTTTGATAGCAAGGTGTGCCTTTTAGTTAAGGCATAGTAATATTGTGTCCTAAACCTATATTAGCCTGTAAAACACTCAATGTGATGGAAGTACAGTTGTTTATTCCGATCGGTTAATGTTTTGTGTATAGTGCTTTATCAGAATGTAACCTGCAGGCATTTATCCCGTTCTACTCCATTTCATTGCATCCCATTCAATCCAAAGATATTTGCTGTTGATTTCATTTCTTATTTTGTTTTTGCTGTCGCTTTGGCAGATCCACCTTTCTGTGGAAAGTACAGAGTCTGGTATCCATCCTGTGCATTCTTACACAGCTTACTATATTGAGATGTTACTGAAGACAGAGGCGCCACTTGTCTTCTCAGCATTCCGCATGTCAGGGTTCACTCCTTATCCATGGCCTCACAACGCATCGCTGATCTTCATCAAGCTGGATCACAGCAGTGGATACAATGAGTGATGTGACTTTGGTCCAGAAGAAGCATGAAGGCGAAAGGGGTTATTTAAGTGAGAACTCGACTGAAAGCGCTCTCACTTCTCACCCATTGCACCCCTCAGTTGGTACCCAATATGCTCCCCCATCTCCCAGTGGCCATGTCTGGCCCGGCACAGGTGCAGGTGGTCTTTGGTATGACCTTCAGAGGTTACAGGGAGGGTCCAAGCTGGTCTGGCAGTGAGAGCTCAGCACCACCATCTTCCAACCTGACCTCTAATTGATCTTAGACAGATCCTCAGCTGGTTAACCTTTAATTGGCAGCAGAAGCTACAACAATTAGAGCTTATGGCTTTAAAGGGGGAAACTGGCTACACACAGCTGTGCCATTGTAGTATAATAATGTACTATGTATTGTGTCTAAAGAGACTTGGAGGTTCATGTACAGAGGTTGTTAAAATACCATAGACAGATATGAAAAAAAAATTAAAAGGTTAATAGAATGCCAGCCTTTATGCCTAGAGGACTAGAATAGAAGGCATTAAGAATCATAAAAGTCTAGTTAGATCGCATCTGGAGTATTGTGTTTAATCCTGGGCACCACACCTGAGGAAGGATATATTGGCCTTGGAGGGGGTACAGCGTAGATATATCAGAATGATAACTGAACTCAGTAGATTAAATTACGAAGAGAGATTTCACAAGGTTGAATTCCCTGGAATTTAGAAAGTTTGGGGTGATTTGATTAGTTTTCAAGATATTAAGGGAATTGATAAAGTAGACAGAAAAAAACTGATTCGACAGGTTGGGGGACTCTAAGACCAAGGGACTAAGTCTGATAGTTAGAGCCAACCCTTTCAGGAATGAAGTTAGGAAAAACTTGCTTGTGTAAATGGTGGTAGAAGTTTGGAACTCTCTTCCACAAACTGCAATTGATGTTAGGTCAATTATTAACTTTTAACCTGAGACTGATAGATTTTTGCTAATCAAAGATATTGAGGGTTATGAAGCAAAGGCGGGTATATGGAATTAGGTCACAGACCAACCATGATCTCATTGAATGGCGGAACAAGTTCTAGGGGCTAAATGGCCTACTTCTGTTCCTATATTCCTATGGTGGAATATCCCAATCCTTCTAAACCATCCTCTGAGTTGCTACTTTTAAAATAACCCCTGTGAGATCCATTCATATTTAAATATATTTGTCTTAATTCGATAAGGTCCAAAGCAAAATTCTGTGAATGCAGGAAATCCAAAGTAAAACACACAATTTTGGAAATACTCAGCAATTCTGGCAACATCCGTGGAGAGAGAAACAGTTAATGTTTCAGGTTGATGACCTATCATAAGAACTGAGATATTGGGAATATTTTACTTTTGTAATTATTAACTTCCCCTTAAATGCATTTGTACTATTCGTCTCAGCCACTCCACATTCTAACTACTCTATGGTAAAGAAATTTCTCTTGATTTCCCCATTGGATTTATTAGTGACTATCTTAAATTCATGTGGAAACTTCTTGTTCTTTGTTCTTGTTCAATCCACGTATTGAACTTTCCTTCATTAAAGTTTGTTCACTGGGCCCTCCATCCCATTACAACTGAAAGTAATTAGGTACGATATGATTTAAAATTTGAGAGATTCATCATTCTCCGCAGATAAGATCTGTAGCAACAGAGGAAAGTATTAATGCAAGTAATTAACAGATTGATAGCAACCTATTTTTAAAAATTCATTTATGGGCTATGGGCGTCGCTGGCTAGGCCAGCATTTATTGCTGATCCCTGAGTGCCCTTGAGAAGGTGGTGGTGAACTGCCTTCTTGAACTGCTGCAGTCCCTGTGGCATAGGTGCACCCACAGTGCTGTTAGGGAGGGAGTTCCAGGATTTTGACCCAGCGACAGTGAAGGAATGGCGATATATTTCCAAGTCAAATGGTGAATGGCTTGGAGAGGAATTTGCAGGTGGTCGTTACCCATGTATCTGTTGCTCTTGTTCTTCTTTACCATAGATGGTAGTGGTCATGGGTTTGGAAGGTGTTGTCTAAGGAGCCTTGGTGAGTTTCTGCAGTGCATCATGTAGATGGTACACACTGCTGCGACTGTTCGTCGGTGGTGGAGGGAGTGAATGTTTGTGGATGGGGTTCCAATCAAGCAGGCTGCTTTGCCCTGGATGGTGTCAAGCTTCTTGAGTGTTGCACTCATCCAGGCAAGTGGAGAGTATTCTGTCACACTCCTGACTTGTGCCTTCGTGGGCATATCTTGGGGAGGCAGGAGGTGAGTTACTCGCTGCAGGATTCCTAGCCTCTGACCTGTTCTTGTAGCCACAGTATTTATATGGCTAGTCCAGTTCAGTTTCTGGTCAATGGTAACCCCCAGGATATTGATGGTGGAGGATTCAGCAGTGGTAATGCCATTGAATGTCAAGGGGCAATGGTTAGATTCTCTCTTGTTGGAGATGGTCATTGGCTGACATTTGTGTGGCACAAATGTTCCTTGCGACATGTCAGTTCAAGCCTGCATATTGTCCAGGCCTTGCTGCATTTGGACATGGATTGCTTCAGTATCTGAGGAGTTGTGAATGGTGCTGAACATTGTGCAATCATCAACGAACATCCCCACTTCTCACCGTATGACGGAAGGAAGGGCACTGATGAGCAGTTGAAGAAGGTTGGGCTTAGGACACTACCCTGAGGAATTCCTGCCGTGATGCCCTGGAACTGAGATGATTGACTTCCAACAAGCACAACCATCTTCCTTTGTGCTAGGTATGACTCCAACCAGTGGAGAGTTTTTCTCCTGATTCCCATTGACTCCAGTTTTGCTAGGGCTCCTTGATGCCACATTCCATCAAAAGTGGACTTGGGGTCCACTTGATGTCAAAGGCAGTCACTCTCACCTCAGCTCTGGAGTTACCCAAGAACTAGGAGCAGGAGTAGACAATTCAGCCCCTCAAGCCTGCCTCACCATTCATTACGATCATGGCTGATCTCATTTGGCCTCAACTCCAATTTTCTGCCCTCTCCCCATAATCTTTCAACTCATTACTAATTAAAAACTGTCTATCTCCTCCTTAAATTTATTCAGCGCCCCAGCATCCACTGCACTCTGAGGTAGTGAATTCCACAGATTCACGACCCTTTGAGAAAAGTAATTCCTCATCATCTCTGATTTAAATCTCCCACGCCTTAGCCTAAAACTATGGCCTCTCATTCTAGAATGCCCCAGAAAAGGAAATATCTGCTCCACATCTACATTGTCTATCCACTTTAGCATCTTATATCCCTCAATTAGATCTCCTCTCATCCTTCTAAACTCTAGCGAGTATAGGCCTAAACTGCTCAATCTCTCCTCATAAGACTAGTCCCGCATCTCTGGAATTAATCTAGTGAACCTCCTCTGAACAGCCTCCAATGCAACTATGTCCTTCCTCAAGTAAGGGGACCAAAACTATGCACAGTACTCCAGGTGCGGTCTCACCAATGCCTTGTACAGTTGGCAACAACACTTCCCTATTTTTATGCTCTATTCCTTTAGCTATAAATGCCAAAATTCCATTTGCCTTCCTTATTAAATCTTGTACCTGCATACTAGCTTTCAGCGATTCATGCACGAGGACACCCAGATCCCTCTGCACTGAAGCATACTGAAGTTTCTCTCCTTTTAAATAATAAGTCGCCTTTTTATTCTTCTGACCAAAATGGATAACCTCACACTTACCCACGTTAAATTCCATCTGCCAAATTTTGGCCCATTCACCTAACCTGTCCATATAAGACCATAAGATATAGGAGCAGAAATTAGGCCATTCGGCCCATTGCGTCTGCTCCGCCATTCAATCATGGCTGATAAGTTTCTCAACCCCATTCTCCCGCCTTCTTATTTCTTCTTTGCAACTTACTTTCCCACCTATTTTGGTGTCATCTGCAAATTTAGCTATTGTACCTTCGATCCTTGAATCCAAGTTGTTAACATAGATTGTAAATAGTTGGGGCCCAAGGACTGAAACCTGTGGCACCCCACTAGTTACAGCTTGCCATCCAGAAAAAGATCCATTTATCCTGACTCTCTGCTTTCTGTTGGTTAACCAATCCTCTATCCAAGCTAATATATTACCCCTAACTCCATGTGATCTTATCTTGTGTATTAATCTTTTGTGCAGCACCTTATCAAAGGCTTTCTGGAAGTCCAGATATACTATATCTACAGGGTCCCCATTATCCACATTGCTTGTCACATCTTCAAAGAACTCCAGCGAATTAGTCAAACACGATTTAATCTTCATAAAACCATGCTGACTCTGATGGATTGCATTTTGACTTTCCAAATGCCCCATTACTACTTCTTTAATAATGAATTCCAACAATTTCCGAACGACAGACATTAAACTAACTGGCCTATAGTTTCCTACATTCTGCCTCCCCCGCTTTTGGAATAACGGCGTTATATTAGCATTTTTCCAATCCACTGGAATCTTCGGCCCTTTTGTCCATGTTTGAACCAAGGCTATAATGAGGTCAGAAGCTGAGTGGCCCTGGTGGAACCCAAACTGAGTGTCAGTGAACAGGTTATTGCTGAGCAAGTGCTACTTGATAGAGGTATTGATGGCCCCTTCCATCACTTTACTGATGATCCAGAGTACACTGATGGGACGGGATTTGTCCTGCTTTTTGTGCACAGGACATACCTGGGCAATTTTTCACATTGCTGGGTAGATGCCAGGGTTGAGGCTGTACTGGAACAACTTGGCTAGAGGCGCGGCAAGTTCTGGAGCAGAAGTCTTCAGTACTATTGCTGGAATAGTGTCAACCTTTCCATCGCCCAGTGTCTTCATGTCCTTCTTGATATCACAGAATTGCAGAATTTAAACATCACAGAAGGGGGCCATTCGGCCCATCGTGTTTACACCAATCTCATCACATGGAGTGAATTGAATTGGCTGAAGACTGGCACCTGTGTTGCTGGGGACTGCCGGTTTAGACCAAATGGGTCATCCACTCAGCGCTTCTGGCTGAAGATTGTTGCAAATGCTTCAGCCTTGTGTTTTGCATTGATGTTCTGGGCTCCTCTATCATTGACGATGGGGATCTTTGTGGAGTGTCTTCCTCCAGTGAGTTGTTTAATTGTCCACCACCATTCCTGACTGGATGTGGCAGGACTGCAGAAGTGTTTAGATCTGATCTGTTGGTTAGCTCTGTCTATCACTTGCAGCTTATGCTGTTTGGCATGCAAGTAGCCCTGTGTTGTAGCTTCAGCAGGTTGACACCTCATTTTTAGGTATCCTTGGTGGTGCTCCTGCACTCTTCACTAACCAAGGGTTGATCTTCTGGCTTGGTGGTAATGATAGAGTGGGGAATATACTGGGTCATGAGGTTACGAGTTATGGTTGAGTATAATTCTGCTGCTGCTGATTTCCCACAGTGCCTCATCTTTGCCCAGTCTTAAGTTGCTAGATCTGGTTGAAATCTACCCCATTTAGCATGGTTGTTGTGCCACACAACATGACGGAGGGTATATTCAACATGAAGGCGGGACTTTGTCTCCACAAGGACTGTGTGGTGGTCACTCCTACCAATACTGTCATGGACCGGTATATCTGGGGCAGGCAGGTTGATGGATGAGATGAAGTAGGTTTTTCCCTTTTGTTAATTACATCATCATCGGCCGCAGACCCAGCCTAGCAGTTCTGTCCTTTAGGACTCAGCCAAATCGGCCTATGGTGCTACCGAACCACTCCTGGTGATGGACATTGAAGTTCCCCACTGAGAGTATATTCTGCGCCATTGCCACCCTCAGTGCTGCCTCCAAGTGGTGTTCAACATGGGGAAGTGCTGATTCATCAGCTCAAGGGTTGGGTGGGGTTGAGTGGTCCATGGCAATCAGCAGGAGGTTTCCTTGCCCATGTTTGACCTGATGCCTTGAGACTTCATGGGCTCCGGAGTTGACGTTGAGGACTCACAGGGCAGCTCCTTCGAGTAAGCAAACAGCTCTCTCCCCTCAAGGGCCATGCTGTCAGTTAGCTGAAGTCATGTGGTTCCCTAGAAAAGTCATGCTTGTTGACAGCCCATGGTGAATTTAGGACCCCTTTTTAAAAAAAAATATAGGTCAGCTTCCAAGTGCCCTGATGGTGCAATGCCCTTCCATATTTTAAAAGAAAATATTGTCCTGGACGATATGGTTCTAACAACATGGGTACATAGTTTTGGATTACGTCAAGTTTATGTAAGGCAAAATTTGGAAACTAGCCAGAAGTACAATAAAATAGTCAAGTCTAGAGGGAGCAAAGGCGTGGATAAAGATTTCAGCAGATGATATGTTGAGGTAAGGGTGGATTCATGTGGTTTTACAGATCTGGAAACAGGTGGTCTTTGGTATGGCATGGATATGTGGTTGGAAGCTCATCTCAGAGTCAAATATGAGAAGTTTGTGAACAATCTGGTTTAGCCTCAGACAGTTTCCCGGAAGAAGGATGGAGCATGTGGAAGAGGAGCAAGCAGAGTTTGTAGCAAGACCTGAAGACAATGGCTTCAATCTTTGCAATATTTCATTGGAGGAAATGTCTGCTCAGTTCTAGATGTCAGACTGACATTCCAACAATTTAGAAACAGTGGAAAAGCTGAGAGAAGTGATAGTGAGGTAGAAATGGGTAGCATTGGCAATAATGTGAAAACTAACATTGTGCTTTTGGATGATGTCACTGAGTGGCAACATATCAATAGAGACAGGAAGGAGCTAAGGATGGATCCTTGGGTGACACCAGAGGATACAGGAGCAGGAACAGAAGCCATTACAAGTGATTCCTTGGCTGCTATCAGATAAGAATGCAGCCAGGCACAGTCCCATCCAGCTAGACAGCGGTGGAGAGGCACTGCAGGGTTGTGGTGTGTTCAATTGTGTCAGAGGCTGCCAACACATCAAGATGATGGGGAGAGACAGTGTACCTTTGCCGTGATCACATAAGATATCATCTGTGACTTTAATTAGAGCAGTTTCGGTACCATGGCGGGGCCAGAAACCTGATTGGAGGAATGTAAACATCAAATTTTTCGGCAAGATGGTCACGAATTTCAGAAGCGACAGCATGTTTAAGGACTTTGGAGATGAAAGGGATGTTGGCGATAGGACAGTAGCTGGTAAGCATGGAGAATGCAAGGTTTTTTGAGACGAGTGATGATGACATTTGAAGAAAGTCCCATCATCTTTCCTTATTGCTTTCAATATTGAATATCAGTGTTTGGATATTAACTTTAACAGTGTTTCCTTGCTCTGTGCCATAACCTGCCTATCCTGTAAACTGGCTCTGATGATGGAAGTTGCAGTGTGTGATTGGAAGGATTGCATGATTAAATTGAATATAAAATTACTTGAGCGTGCCCCCGTTCTCTCCCCAGCACTCTTTTTCGGCCACCCCATAGTAATTGAGCCTGTTCCCAGGTATATAGAAGATAATCTATAATCAAACAATGATGAGGGCCCTTACAAAAACTAGAAAATCATACTTCAGATTTTTATGAGCTTGACAGAGAAAGTTTACACCTACAGTTTAGGAGGCTGAAGACAGAGAAGTGAAACAGCAATTTACTTGTACTGTATTCTCTACATTGAGAAGACTAAACACAGATTAGATGATTGCTTTGTGCAACACCTCCGTTCAAGTCTGCTTACTCAACCCTGAGCTTTCAGTCATCTGTCATTTTAATTCTTGGCTCCACTTACACTCTGAATTCTCTGCCTTTGGCCTTCTACACTATTCTAATGAAGCTCAATATAAGCTTGAGAAACAGAACCTCATCTTTCAGTTAGGCACTTCACAGCCTTCTGGGTTCAACAGTTCCACATCATAACCTTTGCTCCCATTTTTGCAGACTGCATCTGTTGGTAAAAATTTTGCTATTCCATTGGCATTTCTAGACCTATCTTCTGTTTCTTTGTTTGTCCCATTACCATCCCCTTTTGAATTGTATCATCACTCCTTTCCTCATTTAATCTCCTGTCTTCCGCCCTATCAGGGACCTTCTCTTTTGTCCTTTCCTCGCCTTGCTTTCCCCACTTTCCCTGTTCCTGCACTTGCTGAAAAATGTTCATTTCTAACTTTTTCATTTCTGATGAAAGGTCATCGACATTAAGTTTGAGTCACTTTCATCAAATGCTGCTAGACCTGCTTAGCACTTCAGTGTTTTCTATTTAATTTCAGATTTCCCTTGACCAGCCACATTGTCACATGAGGGGGACATGTTAGGGAATTTTTGTTTTTCTATTTTTAATCTTTATCAAAGTGGAAGCGATCTCCCTGAGGCTGCACTTTGCTGGTCATTGATGGTCCTTAGGGTGTTGATGGTGGGAGATTTGGCGATGGCAGTGCTAGTGAATGTCAGGGGCAGGTGTTTAGACTCTCTCCTGTTGAAGGTGGTATGCATACATATTATAAAATAGATAGAAGATCTCTTGGGGAATATGAATTTTGGATATTCTTTTATTTTTGAGAAAAGAAAAATTGTAGTCCAGCATAAAAAATGCTGCAAAATATGCAGAAGGTATGGCAACATTTATCAGAAAGGACTCATCAAATGCTGAAAGACCTGTTCAGCAGGAGAGCTCATGTATCTAAAGGTCGTTCTGTTCACATTATGGACTGAATTTAATGACATTGGCGGTGGCTCTGCCCACTGACTAGAAAGCCAGGGGCAGCCCTGCTGCAACCATTTCTGGGAGCCCTGATGTAATTGCATGCCCATCGTGCTGATAATTGTCTTGCATCAGGTTCCATCCCTTTAAGAGTGAAGATCACAACTCCAGGAGCCGCTGGCCAATCAGAGGGCTGATAGCTCTTGGGTCCCAGCAGTACCACTGGGAGCAGTGGCCACTGCTGATATTGCAGCCGGTCTATGGAGGAGGCAGTAGAATGGAGGGATCACTGGGGCCAGTAGGACAGGCCCTGGAGAGAGGCAGGAGGGAGACAGAGGGGGCTGTTGAGGGAATGAGGGGATCTTTATGAGGGGCAGCTCCTGCCATGGGGGGTCCTCCATGTGCCACAGGGCACCCACGGGAGCTGCCAGTTTTTAGTGGGCAGTTTCCCCACATGGCGATACGCGCAGCAGTGGATGAGGCCATTGGCCATTTAAGGACCTCTTTTGGCCCTCACAGGGAATGGGGGAGGTAGTCTTCAACTTTCCTCGCCCCTGACGGAATTAAGAAGGCAATGGACACTCCACTCACTGCCTTCTCTCCCAATTCTGTGAAACCCCTCCCCTCTACCTTTCAGCTCGTTCTCAGATTAAATTCCATTCTATTAATACAATTATGAATAATATGTTATTTGTATGTTTGATCCATTTAGCAGAATTTCCAAACTAGCTCTTACCCATTCGCTCAAAAAATAGTTCCCTATGTGAGACTTTTGCATGCTTTCAAGTATCGTGTATGTGTAGCAGTAATTAGCCACAATTTAATGTTAGTGACTTAAGATTTAATTATAAGTGCAAAGGCATTAAATCATTCAAATTGGATAACCTGCAGATTTGTTCATGTATTCCTTGAGGACCGGTTCTTTAAGTAGCCTAATAACCAATTTAGCCAAAATAGATGATAGCGTGAAACCTTGTGCAGAATATAAAGGAAGTTCAGTAGTCAAAGTACTCTGAACCATTGATCATAACTTTACAGTAATAAAACTGAAAGGTACAGCATTATAAATCTTTAATGTGTTTTAGTAGATGAATCATGGTCACTGAAAATATACAAAAGGGGGAGAAATTGGAAGACATTTTCTTCTGGGATATTCAGGATAATGTGTGGGGCAGCTGTAATGCAACCATACCGTTACTGCCTATCATATGACTAGCAACAGTCGTCAACCCATGTAAGTTGTTCTGGGATAGGCTTCTGTGTTGGAATGCATTTTATGGTTAAGGATTTCCATCTTATTTTGGTTTGGATGGGATGGGGGTTGGGAATATGATTTATCTAGGTATCAGGGCCACTTTTATGGTGAAATGAAAGCAGAAATGCCCAGCAGATCAGGCAGCAGTGGAGAAAGAAACAGAGTTGATGGGCAGGACCCCAGGTTCCAACCCTGCTGATGTGATGAAATGCAGGTGGGGATCCTACAAATGCTCCAGAGGGAACCAGAGGGCAATAACAGGTTATAAGCAAATAGCAGAATCATTACCAACAGCTGAATGTTGTCAACAGGTAATTAATATTTGTATTATTACTGCAATTCCCATTTAAACTTCCTCTCGACTCATCCTTTGTTTCCTTACTTGTCCCATTGACATCGCCTTTTGCCTTGCACTATCATTCTTTCTGTCAGTTAGCTCTCCTGCTTTATATCAGAATAGAAGAAATAGGAGCATAAATAGGCCATTTGGCCCCTCGAGCTTGCCCTGCCATTCAGTAAGATCATGGTTGATCTGATGGTCTTAATTCCACTTTCTTCTCTGCCCACTGTAACCCTTGACTCCCTTGTCAATCAAAAATCTGCCTAATTCGGGTTTGAATATATCCACTGACCCAACCTCCATGCTCTTTGTGGAAGAGAATTCCAAACTAATAGACCACAGAAAGAAGAAATTCCTCCTCATCTCCATCATAAATGGGAGACCCTTATTTTCAAACTGTTTCCCCTAGTTCTAGATTCTCCCACAAGGGAAAGCGTTCTCATAGCACCTAGCCTGTCAAACCTCCTCAGAATCTTTTATGATCTTATATGAATTGGATCAAAAGGTCACCTCTCGTTCTGCTAAACTCCACTGAGTATAGCCCCTACTCACCCTTTCCTTATAAGGCAACCCCTTCACCCCATGAATCAGCCTAGTGAACTTTCACTGAACTGCTTCCAATGCAAGTTTATCCTTAAGTAAGTTACCAAAACTGTTCGCAGTGCCCGAGGTGTGGTCTCACCAATCTCTGCATAGTTGCAGCAAGACTTCTGTATTTTTATGCTCTATCCCCCTAGCAATAAAAGCCAACATCCCATTCGCTGCCTTAATCACTTGCTGTACCTGCATGTTGACTTTTTGTGATTTCTGTCCCAAGGCACCCTGTGTATTGCAGCATTCTATAGTCTCTGTCCGCTTAAAACATATTCTGCTTTTCTATTCTTCTTGCCACAGTGGGCAATCTCACGTTTCTCCACATTATACTCCACCTACTAAATTTTTGCCCACTCACTTAATCTATCTATATCCCTTTGCAGACTTTTTGTATCGCCCTCACATCTTACCCTCCTACCTTTCTTCATATCACCAGTAAATTTGCTACAGTTGGTCCCTTCATGCAAGTCATGAACTTCGATTGTAAATAGTTGAGGCCTCAGCACTGATCCCTGTGGCACTCCATTAGTTACAGTTTGCCATCCTGAAAATTACCCATTTATCCCGATTCGGGTTCCTGTTGGCTAGCCAGTCCTCTATCCATATTAACATAGCATCCCTATCACTATAAGCCCTTATCTTGTGTTGTAACTTTTTATGTGACACCTTATCAAATGCCTTTTGGAAATCAAAATATACCACATCTATTAGTTCCCCTTCGTCCACCCTACCTGTTACATCCTTAAAGAACTCTAATAAATTTGTCCAACATGGTTTCTTCTAATTATGGCCTCTTGCGCATCCCCTATTTTAATCACTGCACCATTGGTGGCTGTGTCTTCAGTTGCCTTGATCCTATGCTTTGGAATTCCCTCCCAACATGCCTTTATCTTGCTTTCCTCCTTTAAGACACTCCTTAAAACCTCCCTCTTTGACGAAACTTTTGGTCACACTCCCTAAAACCTCCCTCATCTGACCTAATGTCTCTTTTTGTGGGGCTCGGTATATTTTGTTTTATAACCCACTTGTGAAGTGCCTTAGGATGCTTTATTGCATTAATGGTACTATATAAATACAAGTTGTTATTGTTCAGCCTTGAGATTGTGCAGCTATGTTGTTTGTCATTCCAAAAGGTGCATTATCTCCACTAATAATGAATGAGAATGTATTCATTTGTTTTATAAACTTCACGTTCAAGGGCACTTGACATGTAATGAGCCCAGGGTTGCTGAACCATTTTAAGGGCATTAAAAATCAACAATGTCATTTTGGGCTGGAGGAATTTGGGAGGTGAGACATGGTGGTAATGAGAGTTTTTTTGCAAAAATATGCTTTGGGTCGATTTTTGGGAACTAACCAGAAAACAACAGATTTATTGAATCTGATTTCATAACTTGCCATGCAGAGATTTGAACCCTCAATCTTTGGGATTCCTATTTCCATACCATACCAATATAAGGCTATGAGCCCTAGAAATGCTTACCTTGGGAAAAGAACTGGTTTGGAGGTGAACTTTTTGAGATCCTTTTTGGAGTAGTCATGGAATATTAATACAACTCCCAAACAAAAGGATGTAGATTTAAACCCAGATGTCAAATGGTTAATATATAATTGAAAAATAACTTCATGAAGAGGGTGGTGAATGTAAAAAAAAACTGCTTAGAGAGAGAGCTGGTGCAAAGTTATACACTTCAAGAAAGTGTTGAATAAATTTTGAACGTGTTGTTGAAGAGTTCAAGAAATCACAAAATAGTTAAAGGTTAAGAAATCATTCAGAGCATCTTACTTCATCCACCTAGAAAAACCCTTGAGTTCCTCCCATTGCATCTTCCAGTTGGTTCTTAAATTAATCTGGGAGTTTTAACCCTGTTGCTGTATCTAAAAATCCATTCCCCAATATGTGGAGAACTCCCTGAATTTAGCTTTGACTAGATTGAATTCAAGTCACCTTGTTCTTCTTTCTTCATCCAATTTGAAGTAATATTCCAGACTTACCTTTTGTATTTGTTTAACTATCTTGTATACTTTTCAGATGCCTTTTTTCCAGACTTAAAATCCAAAGTTTTTCTAGTCTATCACTATAGTTCAAACTTATGACACAAGGGATTAGCTTTATGAATCTTTTTGTGAGAACAGGAGTAGGCTATTGATCCTGTTCTGCCATTCAGCTAGATTTTGGCTGGTCTGTGTCTTAACTGCTTCTAACTGCTACACTGTTTTTATTTGAATCACTGTCTTGTGTCTTGTCGATTGCACCTGAGGGAAGTACTTGAGCCAAAGTAAGATCCTTGTATAATCTGGTCACGTTTCCTCAGACTTACATTCTACTGTTTTGGTTATTATTTTGTCTTTGGTACTCTGCATTGGTGTACTGAGACTTCAAGCTATCCTTCAATTTTAGCCTTAATCTTTGCAACACCATCATGTGGTGTATGGGAATTCATTTTCCTTCCAATGCCTAGTGCTGCACTTGTCTGCATTAAATTTCAACTGCTATTCTTCTGCCCCTGTACATATTTTGCCAAAACAAAGAAAGTTGGTAATGTTTTGGATTGGTCTGTTGGATGGAAATCACCATTTTATTTTGCAGCATATCGGGAGGTAGTTAGTTTAATATATCGAGTGATTATGCCATAAACAGCTGTGGTCTCCTGGGACTTGCTTGAGTGCCAGTGGGATTCAAAGAGCAATTTTTCAAAATGTTTCTGAAATTGATTACGAATTCTTTGCCTTGATGGGCTAATATAAGTAATAATTGGGTGAGTGATGCAGCATCAGAATGGTGAGCATCAATAAGATGGATGATCTTTTCTTGTCACTTTCTTTGGATACCCACACTTAGCTCACAAGATAGGTTTGCCAGATTGAGTGATCAAATAAACTATTTCTAATAAGTGTATTCATTTGACCTGGCTTTCGACATCACCTTAAACATGGAAGCAGTCTTGTTTTGATAGGATTTTGCAGATATAAACAAAATGGAGGTTTAACCTCATTCTATCCTATAGGTTTCACTCTTATTTATTCCTATAGTATGTTGACTTCTGCTTTTAGAATTTTCATTAACAGTTCATTTTGAAGGTATCGCGAGAATAACTAGTGATATACCAAATGGAAGGATTTGAAAATGGCTTATGGTCTCAAAATATGTGGTGGTCACTGAATGAGTGATTTGCATGTTTCAGATGGGATGGTTTATTGTGGAACTTTAGATTTGTAATCCGAATGAAAAGAAACTACTGCAATTGCCAAAATAATAGATGAGACGGGTGGAAATGCTAGCAAGGGAAGGATTGCATGAATTGATTATTTTTAACCCTTTTAAAGACTATAGAAGCTTTCCAAAAGAAAAAAGGAACCGAAACTTTTGTTACAAGGATACTGTGCCACACCAGATAATAGGTGCCATGCTGTGAATTGCACCGATGTAATTCCATCGAATAGCTATGGTGTCATCTTAAGAAAGAATGAATCTCAAGTGGTAATGAGATTTAATTACTGCATTATACTTGCTGTTAGGTAGATAATTCTTCATCAGCTAAACTGAATAGTTCCTTTTTTCAAAAGTGGCATTTTATTTTTGACTTATTGTTACACAGGCACAATAAAAGATGATAGAAAAATGTACTGTAGGTGAAAGGAGTGATCATAAGCAAGTGAGATTTGAAGGTTTGTGACATAGGGCAAGCTCTTGTACTATTAGTTATTAATTTCCTGAAGTGGAATTACATTGTATAAACTTCAGTTTAAATTCTGCAAGGTGGAAATTAATGCTGGGGATGTGCTTGAACAAATGAACACACTTATGCCAAGTTTCTCTGACATTTAATAGACACGTTATGTAGAACTGTCCCAGATTTGCACGAAGTGCAGGAAAAACAATGTTTTACCTGCTGACCTCAATGGTGGCCTCTCATGTCATTTCATCTCAATCCTGACGCATTAATTATGCATTCCAGGGAAACACGCTGTTTCGATGGTGGGCGGGCACTCATTTGCTGTCACGCCATCACCTCCCTGCTTCCTCATGCTGGGCACTATACTTAAAGTGCAGCCTCACGCACATCTTTGTGCTTTCAGCCCAGGACTGCTGCATGGAAGACATGGCGCTGAAAAGCAAGAAGACCATAGTCCCCAGTTTTAATGACATGTCCCTTTAGCACCTTTTGAACACTGTGGAGGCCTGCCGTGATGTCCTCTACCCCTGCTCTGGCCGCATGATGGGCAGCAACATCACCAATCCGGCTTGGGAGGCGGTGGCAGTGGTGGTCAGTGCCGACGCCCTGCAAAAGAGGACAGCCACCCAGTGCTGAAAAAAGATGAATGATCTCCTCTGCTCCGCCATGGTAAGTCACCCTTCTCATCTCATCTCAACTCGTACACAAACCCATCACGCATCCACAGAGACCTCACTCACTGCCAGTTCAAGGGACATCACCATCTACTGTCTCATACACACCTTCATTGCCCTCATCCCATCCATGGGACCACTCACCACCCAAACATGCCAGGCATACTTATCATTTGGTATGGCAAGCGTCCTGGTTATACACTCTCTATCTCCATTTATGCAGGACAAGCTGGCACACAACTAGAGGGAGAGGTCTTAGACTGGTGGAGGAATGCCTGAAATCGAGGTCCTAACAGACTTTGAAAATAGAGCCATCCAGCTGGCCAGCAAGGACCTGGATGGCTCCAGTGCCGATGGTGAGGTCAGCGATGCTCTGTCAAGTGAGGATCCAGTGATGCAACATTTATCTCACAACCATGTTGTGAGTGATTTGTCCTGTTTCTAATTATCTTTCCTTGTTTTCTCAGGCACATCTGGGAAACAGCCAATGTAGTCCACGACCCAGGGCCTCCAATCAAGCCATGAGACACCCTCATTGAAGACCCATCACAGCGCTCAACCACGCCCTTCACCAGTACAGAGACATGCACCTTGGTGGGACCTAGCTTTAGAGTAGCCTTGGGATCACAAGCAGGTAAGCACATTCGCACTTTCTGATCCACAGCAGGTGGCAGCAGGGACTTCCCAGGTCTCCGGCACTCGGAGGACTGCTGGAGGCCAGAAATTCCCTGAGTCCGAGTCAGATGCTGAGCCTCTGGACTTGGTCATACCTCAGTTGCTGGAGCTGCAAAGGTAAACTCAGGAAGGGATGTCCGCTGCACTCCTTGGATTGCAAGGTATGATGGAGGAGTCTGTCCACCTTCAGACTAAAGCGATAGTGCCAGCATGCCAACGCACCGAGGTCAATACTAGCAGGATGGTGGCCGCCATGAGACTTTGGTCCAGGATGTCGCTCCTGCAATGCTGTGCGGGTTGAACTCCATCGCTGACACAATAGTTGGTCTCCAACAGTGTGTAAGCGAGAGGGGTGTGGGGCAGCTCGATCTTACTCCAGCTTCCCCTTTTCCTCAAGGAGTCAGCCAGGGGCCCTTAGGCTCCCATAGGGAGGAGGATCAGTGGGACCATCCACCCAGGTGATTCTGGGAAAGTCCAGCCCCTCTGAATCCCCTCTTCCTGTGACCCCAGTAGCTCCAGCTCCACAGGCCAAGCAGGGTGCCACTGCCAGACAGCAGGACGCGGAAAGCAAGCCAGGGCCTGCCAGATCTTGCCCCTCCAGAGGGCACCTGTCAAGGACATCACAGACAGGGCAGCGTAATCGGGCTGCCTCTACCTCCACTGCGGATGCCTGGGGAGCACCAAGACGTAGCGGCAGGGTTAGAAAGGTTAAGAAGATGTAGTTGCACAGCCTGGGCACGGGTGTTAATCACTTGTACATGATGCTTACTATGTAAATAAACTCTCAAGAATGCCTCCTCCTTTGGCTCCTTATTCTGATGAGCAGTGTTCGTGTCACTCATATGTGAAACCTTGGTTCCTGCGCAAGATAAAAGCAGGTGTCTCAGTCCAGGGCCTCTTCCCTGTGCTTTGTGCAGCCTTCACACCAAAGTGATGGTCTGGCCTTTCACTCTCTGGACACATTACTGATGCCTGCACCTCAAAGATGCTTGCCGTTGCTGCTAGAATGCCATGGGCAGGTGTCAGTGTTCTGTCATTCTCTCTGTGTGCCCTCAGCACTTTTAAGGTGGGGCTGGCTCCATTTCATAAGTATCTGTGACCAGTGACGCTGTGCTCCTGAAGTGGCCAGGTGCTGACAAAGAATTAGGTGCTTTTACAGTTCCATGGCTGCATCTCCATGTTATGACCCTGATCACAGACCGAACGCGAGCTGCCCTTGGCCAGACAGGAGCCAGACATTCTCAGAGGCTGTGTGAAGATCTATGGAGTGTCCTCGCTGCATGTCGTCATTATCCTCCTGGAATCAAGCAACTATTAGAGCCTCCACTGCACCGCTGTGACAGGAGCCTTATCACAGAGGGTATGTGGGTTGCCATAAGCCAGACTGGAGTCAAATGTTGGCAGATGCAATATGAGGATCTATGGTGTCTCCTCACTGCATGTTGTCGTCATCCTCCACAAATCTAGCAGCTGGGAGGGCCTTCAGAGCATGCCTGCCTTGTCTGGCCAGCGCGAGGGCCTCATCCCCGTCTTCAGTGCCTTTGAAGAGCTTCTCACCCTCATCCCATCGATGTCCTGCACATCAGAGGAGACCTCCAACTCCTGCATCTCCTCCTCAGCCAGCTCCTCTCCCCGTTGCAGTGCCAGGTTGTAAATGGCGCAACAAGTGACAACAATGTGTGACATCCCCTGTGGACTATACTGCAGGGTTCCACCAGACTGGTCCAGGCATCCGAACCTCGTTTTCAGCATCCCAATGGTTTGTTTTCTCCACCAAGTTGCAAGTCACAGCACGAAGCCTCGTTGTATCATTGCTCTGCTGCAGTCTGACACCATGTACGGATGTCATCAGCCGCATCCTCTGCAGGTAGCTCTTGACCCCGAGGAGCCATCTCTGCAGTCTTTGTGGACTCTGGAAGATGTCAGGGATCTGTGACTAACTGAGAATGTAGGTGTCGTGGACACTCGTTGGAAACCATGCCCAGACCTGTAGGGTGCATTTGTGGTGGTCGCACACCAGCTGCACATTCAGTGAACGGAAGCCCTTGTGGTTGAAATATTTGACTGCTTGTTGTGACGGAGATCTGAGCACCTTGTGAGTGGAGTCGATGGCACCCTACACCTTTGGGAAACCTGAGATCTGGGCAAATCCAATTGCTCTTGCGTCCTGGCATCCCTGGTCCCGGGCAAAATGCACACATTTGTGTGTCCTTGCAAAGGTGGTGTCCAGGGCCTTATGGATACATTTGTGGATGGAGGCTTGTGATATCCCACAGAGGTCACGTGTGGAGTCCAAAAAGAAGCCACTGGCGTAAAAATTGAGCGCCACGGTCACTTTCACAGCCAAAGGCAGTGGATGCCCTCCATGTCCCCACGGTGCCAAGTCCTGCAGCAGCTGGCAGATGTGACCAACAAGTTCCCTAGACATTTGCAGTCTTCGCCACGACTGGTTCTTGGTCATCTGCAGGAATGAAAGGTGGCGTCTATAAATCCTGGGTCTAGATAGGCACCGATCAGCAACAGCTCGCTGTAGATGTGCGGGAGCCCCAGCTGCTCCTTCTTCCTGAGGGTGCTGCTCCTCCCTCTGTGCCATAAGGCACCTCCAACACTCTCTTCTCCATCATCTTTGCTCTCCCAATGCCACAAGGCATACAGCTAGTTCACCAGGCTCCATGTTCCTGATGTTCTCCTGCTGGGTGAAAAAAAGACATGTGTGGGTAGCTTGGGTGTTCGAAGCAACTTTTGATTAAGTCTGAAGGCTCCTTATCACATTCTGGAGAGTGCTGGCCACCACTTGGATGGCCAGAGCTTAGTGAGTTGCATGGCTGCCCAAAATCCCAACCACCTCTGCCCTACCCCACCTGACTGATTGGCGGAAGCCTTGCCCATTGGACTGCATGCTGTGCTCTCAGCTCAGGTGCAGGCATCCTAACTCCCACTGCAAGGCTGCACTATTAGCTTGAACCATGGGAGACACTAGTCCAAACCGTGGTGATGACATTGCAAGACGCTGTGAGCGCCTCCACCAGTGACTGCTCCATGGCCAGCTTTAGCAAGGAGATTGTACAACGTGCAGTCCACTAAAACACTCATTAGTTTGCAGTCTCTGCCCAAGGGGTAAAAAGCACTTGGTGGCACTTTCATGCCTCTTCATTGCTTGAGTGGGCAGATAAGCTAGAAGCTTGACTCCATGAGTGTCAATATGGCTGCATCTGAACTGTCTCAGCGGCAAGAGGAATGGTTACTTTAAAAAAGGCTTCCCAAGTGCGTGGCCCCTTTCCTTCTCCCCCAGCCCTGCATGTGCTTGTGCACTACCTTCAACTGCTGCGCAGCCCTTGCCACCCCGTCAACATGCCTCACCCTTGAAGTCCAACAGCGACCCTCACAACTGCTGCGCAGTGTTACTGTGCACTCCCCTCTGAGTTCCCCTCGAAGTGCAGCCTGCCAAGTGCATGTCTTATATATGCTGTTGTGAAACCGCTAAAGTACTCAGACAGTCCAGTGTGGGGGAATAACCTCCCCACAATTAGAAACAGTCTGCTTTTATTTACTTTGTCCCACTTTTTTATAACTTTAAGCACATCTGTAATATTGCTCCCTAATCCGGAATGATGTTCGAATAAAAGAGCCCCAATCTTTCATTTTTTGTTTTTGTATTTCTATTTCCTCACACCAGATAGCATCCAGGAGAATCTGAGCTGTACCAACTCTACAATTGCAGCATTCTTCCTATAGTGTTGAGCCCAGTACTGAATACAGTACTCCAACTGAGGTCATACTAAAGATTTATATAGATTTTATATTCTATACCACTTGTGATAAAAACCCATAATTTCACTAGCTTTTCTTTACAGTCTTCCCATCCTGGGGTGCTGCTTTAATACCTTGTGTACCCTTGCCCCCTATTTTTCAGCTCTTCCACAACACAGAACTGACTTCAATTCTGATTGTAATCACTAGTGTTTACCTTTTCCTTACCAGCACTGGAATTTCGCCTGTCATTTTTTTTAACCCCATTCCTGATTTTATTAAAATTCCGCTGTAACTTCCTTTGGTCTTGTAAAGAATTAACTACACCTCCCAATTTGGTAGTATCTGTATATTTCAGCACCATTCTCTCAAGGACTATGTACAAATAATTGATGTAGTACTTCTGCTAATTTAGTGTTATAAATCTACTAGTATCTACTTACAGGTGATTCTAACAATGTTGAGGAGCACTGGTTCTAATACTGAGCCCTGTGGCATTCCATTCGTCCCACCTTCTCTATCCTATCACTCAGCCAAAATTCCTATGCTTATCTCTTTAAGACCTTCTCGGTCGCGCTCCTTGTCATCAGGTTTCCCATAACTGTTATGTCCATGTATTCTTCTGCTTGTTACCCTTTGTAGCAGAGTGATTGACTTTGATGAGGACTCTGATACCCCGTCTAAGAATTTAGCCTTTAAAGAAAATCACGCCTGGAGTAGGAAAAGTTTTAACCCAACCACAAGAGTGTAAAAGCAGGAGTTCAGGAGTAATTGGACCTGAGAAAGACTTGGAATTGGAGAGTTGAAAGGTGTATGGCTATGTGTTACATGCATTTTAAAAAAGTGTTTAGAACTTGCATTGTTCAAAGACTACTGTTTGTAAATGAAAGAAGGCTCCAAGATGATGGTGGTGGACCCCTTGGGCCATAATGTTGAAGCTCTCCAGTGTCAGATTGTGGGGTCGGGGGTTACCCTAAGAATGTGCTGTGGAATCCCTCTCGGAACTTCACAGGTAAGCATTTGCACGCAATTGCCCAGAAGTGCACACTTCCTCTGGACAATTGCATTGTGCTGGGTACCATCTGAAAATGCAATTTAAAATGTAAACCGGATGGTTCCAACAGGGTTACACCAATAGTTACCTAGAAAAAGTTAGGAGAATTAAAACATCTTCTCAGTTCTGGATAACAATTTTAAAGACCAAGATTGATCCCCCCATGGGACTCCCTCCAACTCTCCCGACCACTCTGACTAACCATCACCCACGGTATTCCCCAGCCGCTGATCAGAACCCCCAACCCCAAGGTCCAACCAGGCCCCCAGCTCCAGCCCCCCCCACCACCCCGAATGTCCAGACCCCCTGAGCCCCTCCCAATGTCCGATCCTCCCAAACCCCAAATGTCCAGACCACCCCCAGCCCCTCCTAATGTCCGATCCTCCTAGCCTCCGAATGTCTGACCCCTTATGCTTTCCCGATGTCCGACCCCACCGCAGCACCTCCCCCCACCACCTGAATGCCTGACCCACCACCCCCTCCTAATTATTGACTTTCCCAGCCCCTCCCGATGTCTGACACCCCCACCCCCTGAATGTCTGACCCCACCCCCAATGTCTGACTCCCTCCCAACCCCCGGAATGTTTGACCTCCCCCCCCCCCACCCTCAGCAGCCCAGACCCCCGAATCTCCGACCACCCCATCCCCTCCTGAATATCTGACCCGCCCACCGCCACCCAAATGTCTGAATCCACCCCCATGCCCCGAATGTCTGACCGCCCTCACCCACTCCCAAATGTCTGACCACCCCCCTCCCCCCCACCATCTCCCAAATATCTGAATCCCCCCCCCATGCCCCGAATGTCTGACCTCACCCCCCAGCACCCCAAACCCCCGAATGTTCGACCACCCCATCCCCTCCCGAATATCTGACCCGCCCACCACCACCCAAATGTTCAAACCCCCCCCCCCACCCCTTTCAGAATGTCCAACCCGCCCCATATCCTCTCCCGAATGTCCGACTCCCCCACACTCCTCCGAATGTCCCACCCGCCACAGATCCCCCAAAGCTCCAACCCCTCCCGAATGTCCTCCCCCCACCCCAGCTCCCCATCCCACCCGAATGTCCGACCCACACTGCCCCCCACCCCCCCAACCGATGTCCGACTCCACCCACGCCCTCCCGATGTCCAAAACACTCCCACCACCCACACCCGATCTCCGAACACACCCGACCTCTGAACACCCCCAACTCCTAAATCCTATCCACTTACCTTCTCCCTGCCTATCAATTTCACTCGGACCTTTAAACCTACCTGCTTTACAGCAACTAGTACTATAAAAAGAGGGACTGTCCTCCTTCATTTCGATGGTGCTGAACTGCAATGCTGGACTTCAGAGACACCTGGATCTCATCCAGCTTGAGACAGAAGGCCAGGTGAGACAGCACAGAAGAAATTTTGTGCAGTTAAGTGAGCACTGGGTGGCAATCGGATGCTGTTTGCCGCTCCAAGAAAGTTACGTCCCTTTACGACTGAATTATGTCCAAACTTTACGTGGCTTCATCTCCTGCGGATCCTCTCATGACTGAAATGTCTAATGTGAGATTGGCATGAATGTCCACAAAACTGGCAGTTCATTTATTTTAATTGTCCATGGTATGTAGGCATCCCTGGCTTGGCCAGCATTTATTACCCATCGGTAACTGCCCTTGAGAAGCTGGTGGTGAGCCGTTGCTTTGAACCGCTGTCTATGTAGTGTAAGTACATCCACAGTGCTGTTGGGGAGGGAGTTCCATGATTTTAACCCTGTCAGTGAAGGAGCGGCAATATAATTCCAAGGCAGGGTGGCCTGTGGCTTGGCAGGGAACTTGGAGGTGGCAGTGTTCCTGTGCATCTACTGCATTTGCCCTTCTAGGTGGTAGAGACCGTGGGTTTGGAAGGTGCTGTCCAAAGAGTCCTGGTCAGTTGTTGTTCGTGTTGTCATTGGTGTTTGAGGGAACTATTGGAGCTCCACCATCTCTAGCTTTCTTCTGGGGCAGTTGCGTGTTTGATATCAATTGCCCTTGAAGCATGCTGAACCAAATTTCAATGCTTGTCTCCACATGGGTTGGTTGGCTGCATTGTTTTCCCAAGAGAGGTTCTCTGTAATGCAGAACTTTGTAAGGCTCTGTTTTGGTGTGTCCTTCTTTGTACTGACCACCTTTCATGTCATTTGCCCTGAGACAGTTCCCCTTAGAAGATCTGCTTGGGGATTCTGTAGTCATCCATGTGGGAGACATTGCCTTACATCTAAGTTGAGTTTCTGAAGGGGGTCTCCATGCTGTTGAGCCCAGCATGACGAGAACCTCATTGTTTGCGGTTTTGCCCTGCCACCGAATTCTCATGATGGACCTCGGGTGTCTTTGGTGGAAGAGTTTTGAGGTGGTGTCTATAGCAGACCCAGGATTCTGCACCAAACAGCTGGGTAGTAAGGATAATGGTCTGGTATAGTTTGATTTTACTCTTCAACTTAGTGCCATACTGTTCCAGATGCATATCTTCATTAGTAGTGGCATCCCTGAAGAGCACACTACCAGGGTATGAGAATTTTTCTACAGCCTTGAGACTGGTGCCAATAATTGGTTAGGTTTGATGCTCCATAGCCTGTGCCTGCTGCCAGTTGAAACATAACCTCTGTCTTGGAGACCACAATTTTTGGCAGCAGTCAGCAATTAATAGCCAGGGAACTTAGCTGGTATGGTGTGGTCATAGCTGTCCTTAGCGAGACAAGACTAGCAATAGAAGGTCAGCTTGCAGAAATAAGAGCAGGATACATTTTTTGGATCTACTTTTGACAGAACATCGAGAGGCAGGAGTTGATTTTGCTATGAGGAGAGAGATTACAAAGGATCTACAAAACCTTTTCAAATGTATTCAATCTGATGGGACCCTGTAACACACTATAATTCTCCCACCTCCATTGTTAGGCTTCTAGATCTGTGTACAGCCCTTTTCCTTACTTTTGCCTTATCTTAATTTGATTTTTACCTTTTTATTACATCTTGCCTGTGATTAAATATGGTTCTGCATTATTTCCTTATAGATTGGTGGTCTGCTCGTTGAACTTCTATATAACAGGCATTAGGTTTCGTCTATATTTTTTGTAGTTGAAATGTTCCTCTGTCTGATTCTGAGCTGATAAGTACAGGCTTCCCATAGTTCCCCTTCACAGGAAGGCTCCCTGATATGCTGGAATTGTGAAGGGCTTGATGACTGAGCAGGAAATTAAAATTATACAAAGTAGATCATATGGATAAAAACACTGGTGCAGACTGGATGGGCTGAATTCCAGTGTTCTCATGATCAACCTTCCATAGTCCAACCTACTGGAGCTCGTCCAAAACTCTGCTGACTGTATACCATCTCACCCTGTGTCATGTTCACTCATCCTCTCCATGCTCACTTACCTTCTTTGGCTGCCAGTTTGGCACTGTCTCAATTTTAAAATTCTCATCCTTGTTTTCAAAACCCTCCCTATCTCAGGCACCTTCTCCAGCTCTACACTCTTCAAGATCTCCGCATTCAACTAATTATGGCCTCTTTTTTTTATTCACTCGTATTCACTCATGGGATGTGGACTTCACTGGCTGAGCCAGCATTTGTTACCCATCCCTAGTTGCCCTTGAGAACGTGGTGGTGAGCTGCCTTCTTGAACCGCTGCAGTCCATGTGTAGGTACACCCATAGGGTTGTTAGGAAGGGAGTTCCAGGTTTTTGACCCAGTGACAGTGAAGGAACAGTGATATATTTCCAAATCAGGATGGTAAGTGTCTTGGAGGGGAACATCCAGGTGATGGAGTTCCCGTCTATCTGCTGCCCTTGTCCTTCTAGATGATAATGGTCATGGGTTTGGAAGGTGCTGTCTAAGGAACCTTGTTGAATTCCATCTTGTAGATGGTACATACTACTGCTGCTGTGCGATGATGGTGGAGGGTTTGAATGTTTGTGGATGTGGTGTCAATCAAGCGGGCTGCTTTGTCCTGAACGATGTCAAGCTTCTTGAGTGTTATTGGAGCTGCGCTCATCCAGGCAAGTGGAGAGTATTCCATCACACTCCTGACTTGTGCCTTGTAGATGGTGGACAGGCTTTGGGAAGTCAGGAGGTGAGTTACTCGTCACAGGATTCCTAGCCTCTGGCCTGCTCTTGTAGCCACAGTATTTATATGACTAGTCTAGTTCAGTTTCTGGTCAATGGTAACCCCCTGGATATTGATAGTGGAGGATTCAGTGCTAGTGATGCTATTGAACATCAAAGGGCGATGGTTAGATTCTCTCTTGTTGGAGATGGTCATTGCCTGGCACTTTTGTGGAATGAATGTTACTTGCCATTTGTCAGCCCAAGCCTGGATATTGTCCAGGTCTTGCTCCATTTGAAGATGGACTGCTTCAGTATCTGAAGAGTCGCAAATGGTACTGAACATTGTGCAATCATCAGCGAACATCCCCACTTCTGACCTTATGATGGAAAGAAAGTCATTCAGCTGAAGATGGTTGGGCTGAGGACACTACCCCAAGGAACTCCTGCAGTGATGTCCTGAAGCTGAAATGACTGATTTCCAACAACCATCTTCCTTTGTGTTAGGTATGACTCCAACCAGTGGAGAGTTCTCCCCCTTATTCCCATTGACTCCAATTTTGCTAGGGCCCCTTGATACCACACTTGTTCAGAAGCGGTCTTGATGTCAAGGGTAGTTACTCTCACTTCGCCTCTTGAGTTCAGCTCTTTTGTTCATGTTTAAACCAAGGCTATAATAAGATCAGGAGCTGAGTGGCCCTGGCAGAACCTAAACTAGATGTACTTGAGTAGGTTATTGCCAAGCAAGTGCTGCTTGTTAGCACTGTTGATGACCCCTTCCATTACTTTATTATGATTGAAAGTAGAGCGATGGGGCAGTATTTGGCCTGGTTGGATTTGTCCTGTTTTTGTGTGCAGGACTTACGTGGGCAATTTTCCACATAGCTGGGTAGATACCATTGTTGTAGCTGTACTGGAACAGCTTGGCTAGGGGCGCGGCAAGTTCTGGAGCACAAGTCTTCAGTACTATTGCCGAAATATTGTCGGGGCCCATAGCCTTTGCATTATCCGGTACCTTCAACCGCTTCTTGACATCACATGGAGTGAATTGAATTGGCTGAAGATTGGCATATGCGATGCTGGGGATCTCCTGCGGAGCCCGAGATGGATCATCCACTCCGCACTTCTGACTGAAGATTGTAGCAAATGCTTCAGCCTTATCTTTTGTACTGATGTGCTGTGTTCCCCCGTCGTTGAGGATGGGGATATTTGTGGAGCAGCCTCCTCCAGTAAGTTGTTTAATTGTCCACCACCATTCACGACTGGCAGGACTGCAAAGCTTAGGTCTGACCTATTGGTTGTAGGATCACTCAACTGTGCCTATCGCTTGCTGTTTATGCTGTTTGGCATGCAAGTAGTTCTGTGTTACAGCTTCATCAGGTTGACACCTCATTTTTAGGTATACCTGGTGCTGCTCCTGACATGCCCTTCTACACTCTGCATTGAACCAGGGTTGATCCCCTGGCTTGATGGCAATGGTAGAGTGGGACATATGCCAGGCCATGATTGGGTTAGAGTACAATTCTGCTGCTGCTGATGGCCCACAGTGCCTCAATAATGCCCGGTCTTGAGTTACTAGACCTGTTCAAAAAGCATCCCATTTAGAGCGGTGGTAGTGCCACACAACACCATGGAGGGCATCCTCAATGTTAAGGCGGAACTTGGTCTCCACAATGACTGTGCGGTGGTCACTCCGACCACGACTGTCATGGACAGATACATCTGTGGCTGGCAAGTTGATGAGTTTGAGGTCAAGTATGTTTTTTCCCTCTTGTTAGTTCCCTCACCACCTGCCACAGACCTAGTCCAGCAGCAACGTCTTTTAGGACTCTGTCATCTCGGTCAGTGGTGGTGCTACCAATCCACTCTTGATGATGAGCATTGAAGTCCCCCATCCAGAGTACATTCTGCACCCTTGCCACCCTCAGTGCTTCCTCCAAGAGATGTTCAACTTGGAGGAGCACCGATTCATCAGCTGAGGGAGGGTGGAACGTACTAATCATGTTTCCTTGCCCATATTTGACCTGTTGCCATGAGACTTCGAGGTCTGGAGTCGGTGTTAAGAATTCCCAGGGCAACTCCCTTGTACATCGCGATTTTAATTTCTCCACCAATAGCGATCATGACTTCAGCTGGCTCAGCCCTAGGTCCTGTATTCACTCCCTGAACCTCTCCGCCACTGTAGCCCTACCACAATTGATGGTCATGCCTTCAGCTGCCAAGGCCCCAAACTTTCAGATGCTCCTTCAAAATTTGGCTCTTTGGCCAAACTTTTGGTCATCCACCTTATCGAGTCATGTAAGCAGGTAATATCAGGTTTGATTAATAATGAAATAACAGAAAATGCTGGAAAAACTCAGTAGGCTGACAGCATCTGTGGAGAGAGAAACAGTTAACGTTTCGAGTCTGCACGACTCTTCAGAGCTCTGAAGAAGAGTCGTGCAGACTTGAAATGTTAACTCTGTTTCTCGCTCCACAGATGCTGTCAGACCTGCTGAGTTTTTCCATCATTGTTTTTATTTCACATTTCCAGCATCCACAGTATTTTGCTTTTATTTTGATTAATAACAACCCTTTGGAGGACCTTGGGGCATTTCACTATTTTAAAGGCATTATAGAACTGCCAGTGTTGTAGTTGTAGTGATTAGATGATTTTTGTCCTGCCACAGCCTGTTATCCTGTGATAAATACTTCTTACAGTACCCTGAGAATATTATTTTATTTTGTGATAACTTCCTCTGTCATTTAACATTTGGAATTCTGCCTCAATTTGGATTTGAAGTACTTGTAAATCTGTCTGTTTTAGGCTGTTAGAAGGAACAGTCCTCTTGGAGATTGAGATGCAGTGTCCCAGCATTTACAACACACCTGGAATTTGGTCTAGGTATAAGACAGTTGTTCATCCCTCTGAAATCTCAGTGACTGAAAGCTGCTGCTGCTGTAGCTGATGCACTGATACGGGTTTGCAACTTGCCTGAGCAAATGCATTAAAAATGACAATGAAGTCCTACAGCTGTTCAGAACTTTTCTTGGATACATGTCACTGGCTGATGAATGTTAACACCTGAGTTACAGTATCATTTTATTATTGAATTTTCAAGAATCAAACTTTGATATACACCTTCTTGCATTATTTATCTCTGTATATAAGTTAGGTTTTTTTCTTTGATGCAAGCTCATCCTTTATGGATACAGATGGCAGCATTGTACCAGGAATGCTCTTGAGTTATGGTGAAGAAAGAGAACTTGGTCTAGCTATAAGCGCATTGGAGGTGGTGTCATAAACTATTGTGTTTTGTAATCTGAGCATTATTAAAACTGCACTATATTAAGCTTTCTCTGACCAGTTGGAATTTAAAATAGCAAAATGATCACACAATGTAATTACAATTTGCCCTGAAGGCACTGTGCATCACTTATTACGTGCTACCTACATTAAGACAGTGACCACACTTAAAGAAAAACACTTAATTGTATTTAAATTGCTTTGGAATGGCCTGAGGTTGTGAAAGGAATAGAAGGATATGCTGATAGGGTTACATGAAGCAAGGTGGGACAAGGCTCATGTGGAGCATAAACATTGGTATAGATCAGTTGGGCCAACTAACCTTTTCTCTGCTGGCAGCTATTCCATCAAACCCCTTCAGAATTTTAAAGACCTCTTGAATTTCATTGCAACAATTGTCACAAAGACTAATTTCCTCAAAATAAAAAGGACATTGAGTCTGAACTGAACTTAGAACTGTTGGGGGAAACTTGGGTCAGAATTTTACGAGATCAGCTCCGACTGTGTGGGTGGACGCCCCATGCCAGTGATGCTGAAGGTCACAGTGGCACTCAACTTCTCTGCCTCTGGCTCTTTCCAGGGCTCAGTAGGGGATCTGTGTGGAGTCTCCCAATCAGCTGTGCCAAGCTGGTGACAGAAGCTCTGTTCAGGCGGGTACTGACCTTTATTTTTTATCGTACAGATGGGGCCAGCCAGGCTGAGCGAGCCAGAGGCTTTATAGTGATTGCTGGATTCCCCCACATTCAGAATGCCACCGGCTGCACACGTGTCCATCAAGGCGCCAGCGGGTCGGCTGGGTGCCTTTGTCAACAGGAAGGGATTGCACTCCATGAACGTGCAGATAGTGTTGTGACCACAGGATGCAGATTCTGCAAGTCTCTGCAAGGCACCCTGGCAGCTCCCATGATGCTTACATCCTCAGACACTTCCAGGTGCCGAGGCTCTTCAGTGCTCCATCTCGACTGGATGGCTGGCTGCTGGATGACGAGGGCCAGCCTTTGAAGAGATGACTTATGACGCCTCTCCGCCACCCAAGAACAGAGGCAGAGAAGCATTACAATAAGAGTCATGCCTCCACAAGGGTGGTGGTAGACAGGACTATAGGTCTTCTCGAGATGCATTTCCGATGCCTAGATCACTCGGGGTGCACCACAGTACCCCCAGAGCAGTGTCTGTCATAGTGGTTGCATGCTGCGCTCTCCACAATCTGGCACTGACAAGGAGGGATACACAGGAGGATCTTGACACAGCTACATAGGCCACAGATAATGAGTCCAATTGTGAGTCAGCGTTCTCCACGGTGAGCAGAACACTGAGGGCATGGAGACAGACCTGGGTAACCTCCAGGGAGGCAGGGACACCAGGGATGCCTTGATCCAACACTCCTTCAGCTAGGCTACTAAAGATCAGCTTCAACTGCATGCCTTGGCTGCCGCCTCCATCCTGGATGTCTGAAAGGACCCTTTCATTTGAACGCAAAGAGCACTTAGTGCCTGTGCAATAAAGTTCAGTGTCACTTATGTCCAGCATTACATACTGGCGTACCCTGTACCAATAAAATATAAAGGTGAATCGTACTCAGGCCATGATGACAAAAACAAAATTGATCTAATTTTGACCATTCCAAACTACTTACATAAACTTCTCTTGTCTTCATACCCAGACCAGTATAGATAAAGCAAACATAAATGAACATAAGATCACCTGCTCCTCTTGTGCTCATGGTGCCTTTAACTTACACTTGCGAATGCTTTGTCTTGTTAACTCCCCTTGCTGGCACCAGCATTGGAGACAGCCCGCTAACTCTGCTGTCTTGGTGACCTTGATGACTTTGGTGGTCGTCCTCTGGCCACTGGAGCCTATGCTGGCCCTGCATGGGAGGGAGTGGCCAGTGCCATAGCTGGCATCTCCCCGGTCATCACAACTACATCAGATGTGACAGTCACTGACAGAGGGATGGAGGAGCTGCTGCCATCATCCAGAGTGTGCTGAGAGGAGCCAGCAGAGACAAACAAGCAGTTGTGTGCCAACATGAGGTCGCTCTGGACCTCCCTGCTCACTATTGATGGACTGGCACCTGGCTGGGATACTGGACACCTCATCCATCTCCCACACTGGCACTGACCACCTGAGGTCATTGCTTGTGTGAGGGTTTGCAGTTCCGAACACAACCCCAGGAAACCCTGATTCTGTCCCTGGAGCTGCCTCTCCATGAGAGTTGCCACTCTCTCAATGCAGGAGGCAATGCGCTCGGCCATGAGAGTCAACGCAGTGCTGATGCTCCGCACGACCTCCCCCATAACAGAGACGATGGCATGCATACCCTCATGGATCTCCGCCAGATCCTGCTGCACATCTCCCTGGACGTCCAGCATCTGCCTCTTAACGGATGACTCCAGCGGCTCACCATTTGCCTTCAACTGAGCATCGCCCTGGTCCTCAGCAGTCGTCCAACTGCCGGCACCCTAGGCACCCTCCGCCTGCACCTCAAGCGAGTGTGAAGTTCCCCATCCAGTGTGCATCGAGATACTAGCTACCAAGGTATTGGTATCTGCACGGGTGCCTGCTTCAGAGAGCGGGTGTGACACAGGCCCATCAGAAGCTCGGTGGTCCTTGGGCGTCAGGGGTGACCTTTTGGGGTCTGCAGGAAGAACACTTGCTGGCAAACCTAAAAAGGAGAACAAGGACATGTCATTAGTTAAAGTCACCACACTGCCACTGTGCATGCCAGGTACCCTGGTAAGACAATGGAGATTTACATCACGATGCCATCACCTTTTCAGTGATCAATGGGGAATCCAGGTTCGTGGCTCAAATCAATGAAGGCACTACACTAGAATCGTTGCACAATTCTAAACTCTCACCTCTGTGCACTGCACTCTTACCTTCGTCTGGCACCCCGCCTTTCCATGCCCTGTTGCACGTGGATCATGCTGGCTCTCGAGCTCCAGGGCTTCTTGCTCAAAACTGCTGAGCAGCAGGAAGTTGGGCTGCCCTCCGCCTGTACGTGCCCTCTCTGCCTGGTTATGGCTTGTCTTCCCCCAAAAGAGCCGAGGAGCATTGTTTAGTCCACTCTCTACCTGCGGCGTAATTGCAGCCTGGCCAACCCCAGCTGAGGAACACCTCCCAGGGCACATCAGAGTCGTGGCCCTTGAGCCACAAGGCACACAATCCAAGCATCCAGGCTCACCCCCTTGGCCATCTCGGGCATCATTGACAGCTGGCACCAGGACTCTAGCACCCCTGACTCTTAGCCACACCTTAACACTGATGCATGCTGACTCATGCCAACACGGTACTCACCCTTGCTGAGCGCAGCAGGTCGTTGAAACGCTTCCAGCACTGCAACCATTTGTGTCGCACAGTACCATGACTGCTCGCCATTGCTGCCACCTCCTCCAATGCCCTCTTAGTGAGGTGCAGTGGCCGCCTCCTCTCACGTCTGGGGACAAGGGTGTCCCTCCTGTCTGCCACCGCCTCCAGAAGGACAGTGAAGCATTCATCGGAAAAGGCGGGGGCCATGTCCACCCCAGACCTGCCCTCCCGCTTGCTGTGTCCAGCCGCACTCGACTCCATTGGGAACACTCAATGCATGTCGTTCCCTGGCAGTCTTCCAGGGGTTTTTAAACTGGACGCTGGGTCACCATTGGACCCAGCAGCCAATAGGCCCCTGCCCATGCGTGCCCCTTTCTGGCCAGTGCAGAGCCGTGTTTCATGCTGGGCGTGCCTTAATTGGCCCACCAGTGCGAAATTGCAGTCGGGGGCTGATCGTGGGTGGTGGAACATTTCCTGGTCACTCCGGGGCCTGCCCGGTGACCTCAAAATCCTGCCCTTGGTGTTGATTTTTTCAATTTAATTCTGTGTACATCTCAATGACTAGGTGGTCATTTATATACTTGTAATTAGCAGTGGTAAAGACCCACCGTAAATGCAGCAGATTTACATATTATATCACAATTTGCATCATGGGCATATCACTTAAAAGCTTTTAAATCATTGTTTGAAGTATATTCACATAGGCCAAGAAAAGATCTACCTTCACTCTTATAAAAGCAAAAAACCGTGGATGCTGGAAATCTGAAACACTGCAGATGCTGGAAATCTGAAAAGCTTTCAGCACTGCACCCATTTATGCCACACAACACTGACTGCTCACCATTGCTGCCACCACTTCCCATGCCCTCTTGGTGAGGTGCATTTGCTGCCTCCTCCCACCTCTGGGGACAAGGGTATCCCTCCTGGCAGCCACCTCCTCCATTTTCTGCCTTCATTCTTACTAGGTTTGCATAATAATAATGGGCTTGGTGTTAACAAATACTACTTTGATCCAAATGTTTTGAAACTGTGTTGCAACCACAAGAGCTCATCAGGTCTGCTGTTACTTTCCCTTGCTGTTTTGCTTTTGCGAATGACAGTGTCTGTGTTTCGGTGCAATTTATTGTATGAGTGCAACAATGTTTCGGTGCTGGGGTCATTTTTTCTCCTGTGGATACTAGGAAATCGTGGTTGCAAGGCCCCGAGAAGTGAGTCACTGTACTTGAAGTCTTAACTACATTTAATATTGAATTTTATCTTATGTTCTCGACTGTATTTGCAAGTGGCTTCTATTGCACTGAATGGCTTAAGCGATGAATTGGAAATTGTGGGCCGTCAGTGTTTTTCTTTAATTTTGTACAAACATTGTTTTTCAATAAATGTTCATTAAGGTGAAATTGTAAAACATTTTCTTAGTGTTTTATTTCTTGAACCTGTGGCTAGACATTTCTTTGTCCTGACTGAAGGCATTTAATTTGAGAGGGTTTATTGCAAATGAAGCATTTTGCACGGCAATTCTTTGCAGTATGTTACAGTCAGAATATCAGATTTAGCAGATTATTAGCTCAATATCATATTGAGATGGAAAGTAATGGATAGCCAGTCTAAGGTTGTAATCTCATTTCAGGGTTTCAAATGGCTGTAAGCTGCATGAAATTCCCTCGCACTTTATAGCATCATATGAACACTGATATTATTACCTTGTAATCACTTAGGTGGACCCATTATGTTTTATGGTTACTTGTGTGTTTTGTGCTAGTATATTGTGTTTATTAATTTATTAATCTCAAGTAAAGATTGCGATTTAGTTGGTTTGACTACATACATTAATAATTTGTAGTTTATTACTATGAAATAATTTTGTGTCATGCGATTTTAATGCATGCTAGTGCATCTCCTGTGGCAGTGCCAATGGCAAGTCAGAGGCTGTGCTGTTTTATGAGGGCTTTTATGCTGTATAATGTACAATGCATTATCAGAGTCGCTAGGGGCCATTAATATAAGTTAGTCATTAATAAATCCAGTAGGGTTTTTATGAAAAACTTTGCCTAGAAAGTGATTAGAGTATAACACTCACTACAAGTGGTTGAGCTGAATAGCATAGATACATTTAAGGGGAAGTTGAAAAATTATTCCTCTTACTCCTGTGCACAAGAGAGAAAGGAATAGATATACAAAGGAAGATGGTTGGAAGATGCTAACAGTTCTAGGTAGATAAGTGTACAGCAAAAATTGGGAAGAGAGTTATTTGGATTTTTCAGTAATGCGCAGATCCCAAGTTCAGCTATTAAAGGAAATGGGGTTGGGTTGGTTTTAAGTAGAACTAAGGTCAAGGTGCTGGGTGTAGTGGTATTGGGAGAATGGCTAGTGCTGCAGCTGAGCAATACTATAGTGGGAAAAGGTTTGTTTAGGGTGTGGGCTGCAAAGTGTGACAGAGAACGGGAGAGGGAAGATGTTAGAACCTGGGTGGTAGGGTAAAGGCACAACTAATTGGATGGGTGTTGTGAGAGCTGGGGTGAGAGGGGTCATGTTTCATGGTAATCAGCTGTAAACTGTATTTCACAATAAATTTGCAATCATGACAAAACAGTTATTAATCCTATGGTGTGAGCATCATTGTGCCTTAATTGGATGCACGGTCAAGGATGGTGCTAGCAAAAAAAAAAAAGGTTAAAGCAAAATAAAACCTCCTCATTTGTTTTGCTGGAGTTCCTTCTTTTGGGGCTGTAATTTAATCTTGAGATTTAGATGTCAATTATGAATCATTTATGTTTCACTATCATGATTCATGATGTAATTCAAATTGATTAATTAGGTTACTGCTCTGTGATCTCTCCCAGCTTTTTGTTGGTCTCTGTACAACACGGATGCTCATTTGGTACTAACATATCATGTCACTGAAAAATTGATATACTTTTTAAAATTACTTTCCAAAATTAGGGAAGTTTCCTACATGTTACCATTTAGTGACCCAATGAGTGTACAAGCAGATTTGCTCTCAATCACCTTCTGAGAGTTTCTCTCTTTCACTGGAGGTATAGCAGTTGTGAAGTTTGAATTGTGTCCTGGATGTTCTCCTTAACAATTCTATCAACATGATCTGTTTAAAATTACAAACCGTGTTGGAAATATCTTGAGTAGGATCAAATTTAGACTCAGGGCTGTCATTTCCATCTGGAAACCTTACTGTAACAGCATAATATACCATTTTGGAGTACACACCACATTAGTATAGTGGAGTAGCATACTGGTGATGTCTGTGTTTCAAAATTCTACAGTGAAATAAAATACAGTAGATTCACACCCAGTTTTATTCTTAGTTATACATTCATGTTTTGTGTGAATGAATTGCAGAATCATTTTGACAACTAACTTGAGAAGAACAATTTATTTGTTCATTTCTGGGATGTTAGTGTCACTGGAAGGCCAACATTTAATGCTTACCCTTAATAGCCTTTGAGAAGGTGGTGTGAGATACCTTCTAGAATGGCCGCAGTTACATGGTGAAGGTACTCTGATCATGCTGTTAGCGTGTTTAAGGATTTTCACCTAGTGAAAATGAAGAAACGGTAATATATTTCCAAGTCAGGATTGTGTGAGACTTGGTGTTCCCATGCACTTGCCGCTCTTGCCTTTCTAGATGGTAGAGGTCACAAGTTTGGGAGGTGCTGTCGAAGAAACCTTGGCGAGTTGCTGCAGTTCATCTTGCAGATGGTGCATGCTATAACCATGTTGTGGGGTCATCGGGGGAATAAATGTTTCAGGTGCTGGATGGGGTGCTGATCAAGCTGGCTGCTTTGGTTTGGATGGTGTCAAGTTTCTTGAGTGTTGCTAGACCTGCACTGATCCAGGAAATTGGAGAGTATTCCTCTAGCTGTATAAATCCAAGTAAGCGGAGAGTATTTCATCACACTCCTGTTTGGGCATTGTACGCCGTGGAAAGACTTTTGGGAGTCAAGAAGTGAGTCATTTGCAGTAGAATACCCAGCTCTTGACCTTCTCTTATAGACACATTATTGATATAGCTGGTCCAGTTAAATTTCTGGTCAGTGGTGATTCCAGGATGTTGATTGTGGGGAAATTTGGCGATGTTAATGCTGTAACAGATACAATGGGCCAACTGACCTCCTCTGTACTGTAAATCTTTCTATGTTTCTAAGAATTTCAAAGGAGGTGCCTAGATTCTCTCTTGTTGTCTGGTATTTATGTGGCATGTATGTATACTGACCAGATCTGGCTGCATGCATCCATGGACTGCTTCATTATTAGAGGGATTGCGAATGGAACTGAAAACTGTGCAATCACAGTTTGATGGTGGAGACAGAGGAGTAGTGGTAATGTCACTGGGCTAGCAATCCAGGGGCCCAGACTAATGCTCTGAGACATGTGTTCAAATCGTATCACAGCAGCTGGTGGAATTTAAATTCAATTAATAAATATGGAATTCAAATAAAGGTAAAATAAAGCAATAGTGACCATGACAACTAGAATGAATTGTTGTGAAACCCATCTGGTACACTGCTGTCCTTGAGGGAAGAAAATCTGCCATCCTTACCTGGTCTGGCCTACATGTGACTCCAGACCCACAGCAATGTGGTTGACTCCAGACCCACAGCAATGTGGTTGACTCTTAAATGTCCTCTGAAATGGCCTATCAAGCCACTCAGTTGTATCAAACCACTACGGAGTCTAGAAGCAGTGAAAGCAGACAAATCACCTGGCATTGACCTAGGCACCAGAAATGACAATAGCCCCTGACCCCCACTTCCCCACCCCGAGACGAAGTACTGCCTTCACATTGAATATACCCTCCATCATGTGTGGCAGTTAGATTTCAAACATATATAACAACTCGAAACTGGGCAACCATGAAGTGCTATGGCCCATCATCAGCAGCAGAATTGTACACAACCACAATCTGTAACCTCATGGCCTGGCCCACTCCTAGAGTACATTCTGTGCCCTTTCCGCCCTCGGTACTTCCTTCAAGTGGTTTACAACATGGAGGAGTACTGATTCATCAGCTGAGTTGGGGGAGGAGTGAGGTGGTAGGTGGTAACTGGCAGGAGGTTTCCTTGCCTATATTTACCTGACGCCATGAGACTTCATGGGGTCCAGAGTCAATGTTTAGGACTCCCAGGGCAACTAGCTCCCGAATGTAAACCACTGTGCCGCCGCCTCTGATGATTAGTGGTGATGATGGTGTCTGGTACATTGGAACATAGGAGCAGGAGTAGGCTATTTGGCCCATTGAGCCTGTTGCACCATTCAATTAGATCATGGCTGAGCACCTACCTCAACTTCACCTTCCTGCGCCATCCCCATACCCTTTGATGTTATTAGTATCCTGAAATCTATCGATTTCTCTCTTGAACATGCTCAATGATTGAGCTTCCACCACCCTCTGGGGTAAGAAATTCCAAACATTCACCACCCTTTTGAGTGAAGAAATCCCATCTTATCTCAGTCCTAAATGGCCTGCCTCTTATTCCGAGTGTAGCCTCTGGTTCTAGACTCAAAAGTCAGGGAAAACGTCCTACCTATATCTACCTTGTCACTCTAGAGAATACAGACGGAGTCTCCTCAACCTCTCCAAAGACAATCCTGCCATCCCAGGGATTAGTCTGGTGAACCTTTGCTGCACACCCTCTGTGGCAAATTAATCCTTCCTTACATAAGGAGACCAAAACTGTACACAATACTACAGGTGCAGTCTCACCAAGGCTGTATACAATTGCAGCCAGACATTTTTATTCTTGTATTCAAATCCCCTTGCAATGAAGGCCAACATACCATTTGCCTTCCTAATTGGTTGCTCCACCTGTATGCTAGCTTTTAGTGATTCATCAACAAGGACACCCAGGTCCCTTTAGACATTAACACTTCCCTATCTCTCACCATTCAAGAAATTCCCTGCCTTTCTTTTTTTTCTACAGTGTGGATAATTTCACACTTATTGACATTATATCCCATCTGCCATGCTCTTGCCCATTCACTTAGCCTGTCCAAGTGCCCTTGAAGCCTCCTTGCATCCTCCTCACAACTTACATTCCCATCTAGATTTGTGTCATTGACAAAGTTGAAAATATTACAGTTGGTCCCCTCATTCAAATCATTGATATAGATTGTAGACAGCTCTGGTCCTAGCACTGACTCTTGCAGCACCCCACCAGTAACTGCCTGCCATCCTGAGAATGACCCATTTATTCCTACTCTCTGTTTTCAGTCTGTTAACCTGTTCTCAATCTGTACCAGTATATTACTCCCAATCCCATGTGCTCTAATTTTGTTTAATAACCTTCTGTGTGGGACCTTATCAAATTATTCAAATACCCCACATCCACTCATTCTCCTTTATCGATGCTACAGGTAACATCCTCAAAAGACTCCAACAGGTTTGTCAAACATGATTCCACTTTCATAAATTCATTTTGACTCTACCCGATCAACTTATTTTCCAAGTGTCCAGCTTTGTCTTTTGTTTTGCCTGCTTTCTAATTTCACTTACTACTTTTCCACTTCCTGTTACCAGTTTTGCTTCCGTCCAATCTGGGCTCCCTCTCAGGTTCCCATCCTCTGCCAATCTAGTTTAAACCCTCCCCAACAGTAAACCTCTCTGCAAGGAGGTTAGTCCCAGTCCTGCTATGGTGCAACCCTTATACAGGTCCCACCTTCCCCAGAACCAGTCCCAATGCCTCAGAAATCTGATGGCCTCCCTCCTACACCAATTCTGCAGTCACATGTTCAATCGCACAATCTCCCTATTCCTATGCTCACTAACACCTGACACTGGGAGTAATCCTGAGATTACTGCTTTTAAGGTCCTGCTTTTTAATTTCTTTCTGGACTCCCTCAAACCTGCTTTCAGGACCTCATCCCTCTTCCTACCTGTGATGTTGGTTCCAATGTGGACCATGACTCTGGCCGTTCACCCTGTCCCAGAAGAATCTCCTGCAGCTGCTCTGTGACATCCTTGATCCTAGCACCAGGGAGGCGACATAGCACCCTGGAGTCACATCTACGACCGCAGAAATGCCTTTCTATTCCCCTAATTTATGAATCTCCTATCACTATTGTTCTTCCACCTTTCATTCTCCCCTCTTTGCAGCTGAGCCACCCATGGTGCCATGGACTTGGCTCTTATTGCACTCCTGAGAAACCATCACTCTCATCAGTATTCAAAATGGAAAACTGGTTAGTGAGCGAGATTAACTCAGGGGACTCCTGCACTAACTGTCTGGTTCTCTTAAACTGCCTAGCAGTCACCCATTCCCTCTCTGCCTACTTGCATGCTTCTAACCTGTGGTGTGACCACCTCCCTAAATGCACCAGAGTTACCCCAGCCTCCACTTAAATTCCAAAATTTGGAGCTAAAGGTTTCTGCAGATGTTTGCCCAGGCCACATTGTGTGTCCATGACTTCCCATATACCACAGGATGCATATTCCACTTATCCGAGCTGCCCTGCCATACCTTAACTTTTATAAACTACTTACGATAGATAGAATAACTTATCAGTTGCTCACCATACAGCTTCTTCCTCTGCACCCAAGTAAAAATTTAAATTCCAGCAGCAGTGGTGGGAGTTATACACATGACCCAAAGCATTAGCTGGGACCTCTGCATTACTAACCAGTAACATTGTCATGATGCCACTGGCTCCACTTAAGCCCACTCAATGCCTATGTCTCCACTCATTGAATTTATTTTTATTCATTCACGGGATGTGGGCTTTGCTGGCTAGGCCAGCAATTATTCCTGATCCCTAGTTGCCCATGAGAAGGTGGTGATGACCTGAGTCCTTGAACCGCCGCAGCGGTGTAGGTACACCCACAGTGCTGTTAAGAAGGGAGTTCCAGGATTTTGACCCAGTGCCAGTGAAGGAACTGTGATATATTTCCAAGTCAGGATGGTGAGTGTCTTGGAGGGGAACTTCCACGTTGTGGTGTTCCCACCTATCTGCTGTCCTTGTCCTTGTCATTTTAGATGGTAGTAGTCATGGGTTTGGAACGTAGTGTCTAAGGAGCCATGGTGAATTCCTGCAGTGCATCTTGTAGAAGGTACACACTGCTGCTATTGTGCGTTAGTGGTGGATGGAGTGAATGTAGATGTAATGCCGATCAAGCAGGCTGCTTTGTCCTGCACGGTCTAAAGCTTCTCGAGTGTTGTGGGAGCTGCACTCATCCAGGCAAATGGGGAGTATTCTATCACATTCCTGATTTATGCCTTCTAGATGGTGGACAGGATTTGGAGAGTTGGTAGGTGAGTTACTCGTCGCAGGATTCCTAGTCTCTGAACTGCTCTTGTAGCCACAGTATTTATATGGTTAGTCCAGTTCAGTTTCTGGTCAAAAGTAACCCCCAGGACATTGATAGTGGGGGATTCAGTGATGGTAGTGCCATTGAACATTAAGGGACGATGATTAAATTCTCTCTTGTTGGAGATGGTCATTGCCTAGCACTTGTGTGGCATGAATATTACTTGCCTCTTGTCAGCCCAAACCAGCTGGAATTTAAGGTCTTGCTGCATTTGGTCATGGACTGCTTCAGTATTTGAAGAGTCGCTAATGGTCTGAACATTGTGCAATCATCAGTGAACATCCCCATTTCTGACCTTATGATGGAAGAAAGGTCATTGATGAAACAGTTGGGCTGGGGACATTACGCTGAGGAGCTCCTGCAATGATATCCTGGGGCTGAGAGGACCTAACTCCAATAACCAGAACCATCTTCCTTTGTGCTAGTTATGAGTCCAGCCAGCGGAGCATTTTCCCCCTGATTCCCTTTGACTCCAGTTTTGCTCAGGCTCCTTGATGCCACACTTGGTCAGATGCAGCCTTGATGTTAAGCGCAGTCACCCTCACCTCACATCAAGGGTTCAGCTCTTTTGTCCATGTTTGAACCAAGGATGTAATGAGGTCAGGAGCTGAGTGACCCTGGCAGAACCCAAAGTGGGCATCAGTGAGCAGGTTATTGCTAAGCAAGTGCTGCTTGAAAGCACTGTTGATGACCCCTTCCATTACTTTACTGATGATTGAGAGTAGACTGATGGAGAGGTAATTAGACGGGTTGGATTTATCCAGTTTTATGTGCACAGGAAATACCTGGGCAATTTTCCACATTGCCAATGTTGTAGCTGTACTGGAACACCTTGGCTAGGTGCATGGCAAGTTCTGGAGCACAAGTCTTCAGTACTATTGCCAAAATATTGTCAGGGCCCATAGCCTTTGCACTATCCAGTGCCTTCAGCTGTTTCTTGATATCACGTGGAGTGAATCGAATTGGCTGAAGACTGGCATTTGCGATGCCGGGGACCTCCAGAGGAACCCGAGATGGATCATCCACTTGGCACTTCTGGCTGAAGACAGTTGCAAATGCTTCAGCCTTATCTTTTGCACTGATGTGCTGGGCTCCCCCATTGTTGAGGATGGGGATACTTGTGGAGCCTTGTCCTCCAGTGAGTTGTTTAATTGTCCGCCACCATTCATGACTGGATGTGGCAGGGCTGTATAGAGCATAGACTTGATCTATTGATTGTGGGATCACCTAGCTCTGTTTATCACTGGCTGCTTATGTTGTATGGTACGCAAGTAGTTCTGTGTTACAACTTCAACAGGTTGACACCTCAGTTTTAGGTATGCTTGGTGCTGCTCCTGACATGCCCACCTGAATCTACATTGAACCAGGATTGATGGTAGTGGTAGAGTGAGGGATATGCCGGTCCATGAGGTTATAGATTAGGGTTGGAGTACAATTCTGCTGCTGCTGATGGCCCACAGTGCCTCATGGTTGCCCAGCCTTGAGTTGCTAGATCTGTGTGAAATGTATCCCATTTAGCAGTGCCACACAACATGATGGAGGGTATCATCAATTTGAAGATGGGACTTCGTCTCCACAGTGACTGTGTGGTGGTTACTCCTACCGATTCTGTCATGGACAGATGCATCTGCAGCAGGCAGGTTGGTGAGGATGAGGTCAAATATGTCTTTCCCTCTTATTGGTTCCCTCACCACCTGCCGCAGACGCAGTCCAGCAGCTATGTCCTTTAGGACTTCGTCAGCTAGGTCAGTATTGGTGCTGCTGAGCCACACTTGGTGATGGACATTGAAGTTCCCCACCCAGTGTACATTCTGCACCCTTGCCACCCTCGGTGCTTTCTCCAAGAGGTGTTCAACATGGAGGAGCACCGATTCATCAGCTGAGGGGGGGGTGGTGCATGGTAATCAGCAGGTTTCCTCGCCAATGTTTGACCTGATGCCATGAGACTTCATTGGGTCTGGAGTTGATGTTAAGGACTCCCAGGCTAACTCCCTCCCAATTGTATACCCCTATTCCGCCACCTCTGCTAGGTCTGCCCCGCCATTGGGACCCAGGAATGGTGATGGTGGTGTCTGTTATATTATCTGTAAGATATGATTCCGTGAGGATGACTGTCAGGCTGTTGCTTGACTATTGTGTGAGACAGCTCTCCCAATTTTGGCACGTTGAATGATTAATTCATGCTCACAGAATCTTACCTTACAGGCAATGTCAAGCAGTTGCTTGCCCCATCTGTGGGATAACTTTCCCAGTTTGGCATAAGTCCTCAGATGTTAATAAGGAGAACTTTATAGAATCAAGAGTGCAGTGTTTGCCATTGTCATTCCCAGTGCCTAGGTCAACACCTGGTGGCCCTTCGGTTTCATTCTTTTTTAGACTTTGTGGCAGTTTGATACAATTGAGTGGCTTGCTAGGCCATTTCAGAGAGTATTTAAGGGTCAACCACGTTGCTCAGGAGTTGCATGTAGGCCCGAACAGCTAAGAACAGCAAATTTCCTTTCCTAAAGGACATTAGTGAACCAAATGGGTTTTTATGACAATGGTTTCATGATCACTATTACTGAGACTAGCTTTTAATTCCAGATTTATTGATTGTATTTTAAATTACACCAGCTGCGTTGGGATTTGAACCCATGTAGCTAGAGCGTTAGCCTGGGCCTCTGGATTGCTAGTCCAGTGACATTGCCACCACTTACCATTTGCAGTGTTATTCTGGGCCTTTGCTGATAACTGAGTGATAATGGTGTGATAATTAGCTGGACTGAATTTGTCTGGCTTTAATATATACTTAGGCAATTTTCCACTATGTAGGGTAGATGCCAGTGTTGTAGCTGTATTGGAACAACTTGGCTAGGGACAAGGCTAGTTCTGCAACACAAGTTTTCAGCACTGCAGCCTGGCTGTTCTTGGTCCCATAGCCTTTGCTGTATCCATTGTAGTCAGCTGTTCCTTGATATCATGTGAAATTAACCGAATTGGCTGAAGACAGACATCTGTGATGTTTGGGACCTCAGAAGGAAACCAAAATGCTTTATTCATTCGGTACTTCTGGCTGAAGATTGTTGCAAACATGTCAGTGTTGTTTTTTGCACTCACTAGTCAGCTCGACCATCATTAGGGATAGGGATGTGTAATTAAGTCATCCCTCTGGCTAATAGTTCAATTGCCTACCACCATTCATGATTGAATGTGGCTGGATAACAGCTTTGATCTGATCAATTAATTGTGGGATTGCTTGGCATTGCTTAGCTTTGTCTATAGCATGCAGCTTCCACTGTTTAACATATATTAATCTTGTGCTGTAGCGTCACCAAGTTGGCACCTCAAGGTACCTACAGGTAGAAATGCCTGGTTTTGTTCCTGGGATGCTCTGCTACATTCTGCATTAGAGTTGGGGCCCTGTTTAGTTGTTAATAACCATGAGATTACAGGTGGAATACAGTTCAGCTGGGGTAATGGAGGTGCTGGGATGAGGGGTGAGTATGAGGGAACTGGGTTACCATCAATAGAGATACTACCAGTATCAATGTTCATCAGTGATCAGCGACGCAGAGCAGTGGTTTTCACAGGTCCTTTCAAAAACCTCAATCTCTTAAATTCAACTAATGGTCTCCAGCTTCCTCTTGCCTTTGCCACTGCTCCCTCTGGCTCAGTGCAGCACCTCCCCATAGGGATCGACTGCTGGTAGAGATGTTGCCCTTTATCTCCACTTGGCTGTGGGAGCATTGGGTTTGATGGTTGACTTGTCCAACTGGCAGCACACGGGCCGGATTTTGGCTCCAAAAGCCAACCTATGTGGCCCCCGGAGCTACTGTTCAAAATGTCGGTTAGGCAGGAAAGTGAAGTGGAAGATTCTGCAAGGGATTGCTCCTCCAACCAGAGGCTGTTGTTCTTCCACGGTGGGAGAGAAACAGGCTGTGATTGGAGGAGCAATAAACACTGGTGGCGGTGAGCATGCTGAGGACAAACAGGTCTTCGGGGTAGTGGATGGAGGGAGAGTGAGAGAGAGAGCCTGCCGGGGCCACGGGGGCGAAGGAGAGAGAGCCTACCGGGGTCACTGGGGAAGGAGAGAGAGCCTACCGGGGTCACTGGGGAAGGAGAGAGAGCCTACCGGGGAAAGAGAGACCTTGCTGGGGCCAAGGGGGGAAGGTGACTCTGAGCCTGCTGGGCCTCAGAGGAAAGAGAGTCTGCCAGTGCCACGGGGGAAGGGGAGTCTGCCGGGGCCGCGGGGGAAGGGGAGTCTGCCGGGGCCGCGGGGGAAAAGAGGGAGAGAGAGAGAGTGAGTGAGTGCGCGAGAGGGAGAGAGAGAGAGTGAGTGAGTGCGCGAGAGGGAGAGAGAGAGAGTGAGTGAGTGCGCAAGAGAGGGAGAGAGAGTGAGTGCGCGAGAGAGGGAGAGAGAGTGAGTGAGTGCGCGAGAGAGGGAGAGAGAGTGAGTGAGTGCGCGAGAGAGGGAGAGAGAGTGAGTGAGTGCGCGAGAGAGGGAGAGAGTGTGAGTGAGTGCGCGAGAGAGGGAGAGAGAGAGAGGGAGAGAGAGTGAGTGAGTGCGCGAGAGAGGGAGAGTGAGTGAGTCTGTGCGAGAGAGGGAGAGAGAGTGAGTGAGTGCGCGAGAGAGTGAGTGAGTGCGCGAGAGAGGGAGAGAGAGTGAGTGAGTGCACGAGAGAGGGAGAGAGAGTGAGTGAGTGCACGAGAGAGGGAGAGTGAGTGAGTGCGCGAGAGAGGGAGAGAGTGAGTGAGTGCGCGAGAGAGGGTGAGAGAGTGAGTGAGTGCGCGAGAGAGGGAGAGTGAGTGAGTGAGCGAGAGAGGGAGAGAGAGTGAGTGAGTGCGCGAGAGAGGGAGAGAGAGTGAGTGAGTGCGCGAGAGAGGGAGAGAAAGTGAGTGAGTGCGCGAGAGAGGGAGAGAGAGTGAGTGAGTGCGCGAGAGAGGGAGAGAGAGTGAGTGAGTGCGCGAGAGAGGGAGAGAGAGTGAGTGAGTGCGCGAGAGAGGGAGAGAGAGTGAGTGAGTGCGCGAGAGAGGGAGAGAGAGTGAGTGAGTGCGCGAGAGAGGGAGAGAGAGTGAGTGAGTGCGCGAGAGAGGGAGAGAGAGTGAGTGAGTGCGCGAGAGAGGGAGAGAGAGTGAGTGAGTGCGCGAGAGAGGGAGAGAGAGTGAGTGAGTGCGCGAGAGAGGGAGAGAGAGTGAGTGAGTGCGCGAGAGAGGGAGAGAGAGTGAGTGAGTGCGCGAGAGAGGGAGAGAGAGTGAGTGAGTGCGCGAGAGAGGGAGAGAGAGTGAGTGAGTGCGCGAGAGAGGGAGAGAGAGTGAGTGAGTGCGCGAGAGAGGGAGAGAGAGTGAGTGAGTGCGCGAGAGAGGGAGAGAGAGTGAGTGAGTGCGCGAGAGAGGGAGAGAGAGTGAGTGAGTGCGCGAGAGAGGGAGAGAGAGTGAGTGAGTGCGCGAGAGAGGGAGAGAGAGTGAGTGAGTGCGCGAGAGAGGGAGAGAGAGTGAGTGAGTGCGCGAGAGAGGGAGAGAGAGTGAGTGAGTGCGCGAGAGAGAGTGAGTGAGTGCGCGAGAGAGAGTGAGTGAGTGAGCGCGTGAGTGCGCGAGAGAGAGTGAGTGAGTGAGCGCGTGAGAGGGGGGCGAGAGAGTGAGTGAGTCTGCGCGCGAGGGGGGGCGAGAGAGTGAGTGAGTCTGCGCGAGAGAGGGAGAGAGAGTGAGTGAGTCTGGGAGAGAGAGTGAGTGAGTCTGCGCGAGAGAGGGAGAGAGTGAGTGAGTCTGTGCGAGAGCGTGAGTGAGTCTGCACGAGAGAGGGAGAGTGAGTGAGTCTGCGCGAGAGAGGGAGAGAGAGTGAGTGAGTCTGCGCGAGAGAGGGAGAGAGAGTGAGTGAGTCTGCGCGAGAGAGGGAGAGAGAGTGAGTGAGTCTGCGCGAGAGAGGGAGAGAGAGTGAGTGAGTGCACGAGAGAGGGAGGGAGAGAGAGTGAGTGAGTCTGCGCGAGAGAGGGAGGGAGAGAGAGTGAGTGAGTCTGCGCGAGAGAGGGAGAGAGAGTGAGTGAGTCTGCGCGAGAGAGGGAGAGAGAGTGAGTGAGTCTGCGCGAGAGAGGGAGAGAGAGTGAGTGAGTCTGCGCGAGAGAGTGAATGAGTCTGCGCGAGAGAGGGAGAGAGAGTGAGTGAGTCTGCGCGAGAGAGGGAGAGAGAGTGAGTGAGTCTGCGCGAGAGAGGGAGAGAGAGTGAGTGAGTCTGCGTGCGAGGGGGGCAAGAGAGTGAGTGAGTCTGCGTGCGAGGGGGGGCGAGAGAGTGCGAGAGAGGGGGTGTGAGGGAGTGACTGTGTGGGAGTGAGTGAGTGTGCGAGAGAGGGGGACTGAGGGGGCAAGAGAGTGAGAGTGAGGGGGGCGAGAGTGAGTGAGTGTGCGAGAGAGGGGGAGTGAGAGTGGGGGAGCGAGAGGGAGTGTGCAAGAGATTTAGTGCGTGCAAGAGAGGGGAAGCGAGAAAGTGAGTGTGCGAGAGAGGGGGAGCAAGAGAGTGAGTGCGTGCGAGAGAGGGGGACCGAGAGGGGGGAGTGAGAGATTGAGTGCGTGCAAGAATAGGGCAGAGAGAGGATGAGCGTGTGACAATGGAGGAGCGAGAAGTGAATGCGGCGAGAGAGTGTGAGCGTGCGAGAATGGGGGAGCAAGAGGGCGAGGATGCGCGAGAGGGGGAGTGTGCAAGAGATAGGGAGGGTGTGAGAGAGGGGGAGAGAGAGCGTGCAATGGGGAGAGAGAGGGCGAGAGGTTGGACGGTGCGAGAGAGGGGGAGTGAGCGTGAAGGTGCGAGAGAGGGGGAGAGTGAGTGCAAGGGTGCGAGAGAGGGGGAGAGTGAGCGTACAAGAGGTGTAGAGAGAGAGAGAGTGAGTGCGCAAGTTGGGGAGAGCCACTGGCATCAACTTGATTTTATTGTTTACGTCTTGATATGCGACAGTAATGGTCAGATCTTCAGATCTACAGATCTATGCTTGGTGCCAATTGTGGAACTCTTGTCCGTTGTAAGCATTCTTTTTAATTCAAAAAGAAAGGAAAGCAGGTACAGCAAACTGATCCACAGATAAATGTGCAACACAAGAAAAGTCGGCAAAAGAGAGAATTTCAGTAAGCATTATCTGACACCTTTGCGGACCAATCTGTTCCAAGTCTATCTCTGAATTGAGAAGTGGACATCACTTTGGGCTGCTGTAATATGTCAGAACAGGAGATGTTCTTGAGGTAAGGAAACTATGTAGTTAATAAGTGAGCAGATACTTTGGGTTTTAACTGTTTATGCTTCATTATGAACTTGTTTTCATCACATTGGAGAGGATGCATATTGCTGTCTGATGTGCAAAATGTCACTTCAAGGGCAGATGAACACAACTGTTTAGATCGATGTCTTAATGAGGGTTAGGTGCCAAGTTCATATCGGTGACAGAAAACCTAATGTTGTTTACTTGGCTGCGGAGCTAAATCATTTGTGATTGTGTGTCATATTGAGGGCCCCCTCTAGGCTCTCACAGCTGGGGTTTATCTTGGCAGTAGTTGAAAGACCTTGTGACAGGTTTCAGAGGAACGGGTCCTGATTCTTTGAAGTCACTTGATGAGCAATTATGTAGTCAGGAGCTGGCAATTCTGAGAATAAATGTGTCTGCTTTCCCTCAGTTCTCCTGAGCTTATCAAGATAGAGGCTGGAGACTCTGTGGTGATCAGGCACACAGGCACATTCTTGTATTTGAGTTCGATGCTATTAACACTGGTCTAGGTTTAGCATCATGAAGAGTGTTAACGAAGTGTTATCTTTTATTTTCACATTCCCAGAGATTGTAAGTTAAACATGATATAACCATGAAATCAGCTGTATTGATTATTTGTTCTTTTGTTTTAGCCTTAATAAATCTGATGACTAGTTTATGGCCAGAGTCACAGTATCTGAAAGTGTTTGCCATTACCATTTCTGAAAATTAGGATAACACAATGTGTCAATTTATTGAGCAGTTACAGTGATTAAGAGTTTCTATTTGATCCCTGACCAACTCAACACAGGAGAAATATCCAGTGAAGCTCTTAAAACATAAATCAGTTTGTAAAAACTTGGATTATACTGTGGAATTCCAGATTATTTTTCAGACCTTCCTTCAAAATCTGACCTCTTGGGTGCTATATCTGACATCCAGTTGATCATACTAAAAGAAAAAGCATATAAGAATGCAAAAAATAGCATTGATCCTGGCCAATGGGAAGGATACAAAGAATAGCCAAGGATGACAAAACTTTTCTAAGAGCTACAAAAAGGAAGTTCAAAAATAAACTTGCAATGGATATCAACACCACCACACAATTTTTGCTATATTAGGAAAAATCCTGGAACTCCCTAACAGCACTGTGGGTATACCTACACCATATGGGCTGCAGCGTTCAAGAAGGCAGCTCGCCACCACCTTCTCAAGGACAACAAGGGATGGGCATTAAATGCTGCCCCAGCCAGCGAAGCCCAAACCCCATGAATGAATTTTTTAAAAGGCGGTTAAGAGAAATGCATACACCTTTAAAAACTGGTGATAATATAAATGAAAATACTGAATTGGTGTACATATTAAATAATTATTTGGCACCAGTATTTACAGTAGAAGAAGACAGCATGCTGGACTTTTGAAGGAAACTAACATTGAATTGTGAACCCATCACATTTAACATAACTAAATTAGCAAAAATGAACGAAATAATGACACTAAAAAGTGACAAATCCCCAGGATTAGCTGGTTTTCAAGCCTGCATTTTAAAGGAGGTAGGTGAGAACATTGTAGCTGCCCTAACTATGATCTTCCCATGTTCTCTCGATTCTGGGACTGTTCCTTAAATTGGAAAATTGCACATTAGGCTGCTGTTTAAGAAAGGTAAAAGAAGGAAACCAGTTTAGCCTAACATCTGTTGTTGGGAAATTACTTATCTATAATTAAGCATGACATGACTGACTACCTTGAAATTTTTCAACTGACCCGAGAGCTGGCATGGCTTTGTAGAGAGTAGACCATGCCTGATGAACCTGATTGAATTTTTTGAAGAGGTGGCTAAAGTAGTGGACTGGGGAATGTCTATTAATGTTATTTATATAGACTTCCAGAAGACATTGATAAAGTGCCTTAAGATTTTGCTAACTAAAGTCAAAGCTCATGGAATTGAGGGAAGTTATTGAACTGGTTATGAAATGGTCTGAGCAGGAGGATGTAGAAAGTAAGGAGAATGAGCAGGTCCTCTAATTGGCAGGATGTGGCAAATGGTGTGCCACAGTCATCTGCGCTGGGATCTCAACTGTCGTCTATTAATGACTTGGAGGACAGACTAGAGAGCCACACATTTTTTTGATGACACAAACATTGGTGGCTTTGTGAGCAGCATAGATAGAAGCATAAAATTACAAAGCGACATTGATAGATTAAGTGAATGAGCAAAACTGCCAAATGGCTTTCATTATAGGTAAATGCGAGTTCACCCACTTTGAACCTAAAAAGCATTTTTCAGCTAACTTTTTGAAGTGAAACGAGGTGAAAAGCTAGAAGCAGTGGAGGTTCAAAGAGACTTAGGGATGTATGTACATAGGTCATTACAATGCTCAGGTATAAAAAATAATGCAAATGGAATGCTGGCCTATATATTTAGAGGACTAGAATATAAGTGGTTAGAAGTCAGCAATACAAAGCCTGGTTAGACCACACTTGGAGAGCACTGTGTTCAGTTCTGAGCACCATACTTTATGGAGAAAATACTAGCCTTGGAGGAAGTGCAGCATTGAACTATTAAAATGATACCTGGACTCCAAGGGTTAAATAACACAGGATTAAAGATTACACAAACTAGTGTTGCATTCCTAGGAATTCCAAAACTTGATTGATTTGATTGAGGTTTTGAAGATATAAAGATAGTTTATTTCCATCGATGTGAAATGCTCTCCTGTGCTGGAAGGTACTACATTTTCCAATTTTCTGCACACACAAATGCTTTACGCGCAGGGGGACAGGTTTCGGAGAAAATTCAGAGAGCACTGAGGCACCATATCATACTTCCTGAGACAACGTTTAATTTGTGAGATTTAGTACGCTGTAAAAGAGAGGGTCAAAAGGAATAGAAAGGAATTATCTGGTAAGATAATAGGTCGTGAGGGTAAAACATTATTTATCAAACATGCAATTAAGTTGTTAAGATTCATTCATCATAGCCAATCGGAAATAACTTAAGAATCTTGGACTCCCCTGAGGTGCTGGTAGAAGTAAATAAAGCACTTTATATCTCAAATGCTCATGTGCTTTGTGATGACGGTTCTGAGGAACAGAATGTGGTAGATCAAGGGCTGGATAGCGGTATTATGTATGATCGTGACTCACGTGATAGAGCATTTGCATCCACAGGCCAGTTGCCTGAAGTGGGAACTGGTGTGACATATAATCTAGAAGGGTCTAGCGAATGGAAGGATGTTACAATTGTGGGGGATGCAAGAAAATGAAGGCAAGTTTAAATATTGGCTTAATATTCAATATGATGGCCAAGAGGTGAGATTGATGGCCTGGCAGAATGGGATGAAAGAGTGGAGTGTGAGAAAGCATAGTGAATTTGGAAGTCACTCTTGCGCCAGAAAACAATCTTGTAATGGAGAAAGATCCTCCAATATTGCAAATGGGAGATGTTGCAGTAGAAATCCCACAGGCACAAAAGTGGAAATGGAGGTCAGAGCTTGAATAGATTAGACAATGAAATAAAGGTCACAGAATAGTTTTGCAAAAGTGCTCATGACTGTGAAGTTTTGGGGCTACCAATAATCTTGCAGATAACTTAATAAGAGAGGCAAAACAAAAAGGGTGTTAGATATTTGGAGAGAGTTTGGAATTTATTCTTAGGTACCTGGTAAGGGGCAACCAGCTTTGTCACGTAGGTGGATTTATACTGGAACAAGTCCATGTAGATGGGACTTATAAGGTTATGTGAGACTGCTAGGGCTTTTGGAGAGTGACTGATACAGATGTTAGAGTAGATTCTCCCAGTGCTGAAAAGTAACCGTCAACATTTTTAGTTCTTTTGGCACATTTTCCTGGGAGTGTATGTTAATTGACAGGAAAGCAGGATGATGCTTTTCAGAAAGAAGTGGTTCTGCAACGTTCCAAAGAGGCAGCAGATGGAAAAAGAAAACTGCAAACTAAACGAATATGTCCATGGCCTGTATGGTATTTTTGGGTGAGATTGTGTTCAACTAAAAACAGGCCTCATAATGTTTTATCGGTATCATAAAGGGAAGCTTTTGGGTGTCTTCATGATGCAAATTGATCATTCTTTATGGTGTGGCACTGGGAAATTGGAGATGTTATTAATAAGACAAGAACTGAATTTAAAATAGGGAATCAGGCTTGTGGGGTTTTTAAATATATATTTGATTAGATATTAATCAAGGTAGGTCTGGAATAATTTTGGAGACTGTCACTACCATCCTGGTTAATCGTGCTCGGTCATCACAGAAAGATGGTGTTATACCTAAAGAAGAGACAGAGGAATTGTGAAGCTTGGTTATTGGTCAGACTAGACCAGATACCAGAATTAAATACTATGATGAAACACCCTGAAGTAGACAATATTTTAAGGGCAAATAAAACATTCGGAATTTGAATCTGGTTAAATGTGCATTTAGGGTCCCATCCTTTGGTGACCAAAGAACATGAGACTGTCCATTTTTAGCAATACTTCACATACTAATCTTCCAGCTGATGCAGCTGGTTTCACGATATTTCTGATCGTTGAGAAACTTAAATGTTGTCCAGCTTGGAAAACTAAGAAAATAAAAGTCATTAAAAGTACTTTGGCTGATGAAACACACTCTTTCGGAGGGAGTAGACATGTTATTCTAGTTTTCATATATTTTAAGTGATATTCTGTATAAAGCTTACGCTGAAGATAGTATACCCAGTGAATGATATGTAGATATTTTTTTCTTGTGGGTAATATAAACGCCACAAAAAAAATGAGTGAGACAAGGTTGTGACTTGACCTTGCTATCTTGGAACAAAGACTGGCAAGAAAACAAATCATTGAAATTAAAGGTAAGTCATCAACTGCCAGGTTGTTTTACAAAACAAAATGCATTTATGAAAAAATTACTTGGAGTCCTAGAAGAGGGGTGACTTGCAATTTAATGCTATATGAAGAATATGGAAGATTTTGATTTAAGCTCTGAAGTTTTGGTTGTACATAAAAACTGTTTACTTGCCTAAATAAAATGAAGGGTATCTATTAATTTTACAATAATTTTAATTATATGCTAATGGTGGACATTAACTGGGGATTCACTAGTGTCTGTAAAAAAAAAAAGGAACAGACTCAAACTGTGATTGTTTGATGAGAAGGTGTGTGTTTGTAATGTGTATCTCTAAATAAATGTTTATAAAAATGTGTGAAAAAAACCTCCAGTTTAACCCTTCACCACCTAGCTCTCTGGAATGAAACTGTGGTGGTCTCTTTTCAAGCAAGAAATTGTGAAATAGTTCAGAGGTGCCTCTCAATAAATTTTGTTTTCTTTCATCCGTGTGAGGTGTGTGCAACAGCTTGGCATATTCTCATAACTTGACATTAGAAACGAATATGGGTAGGTATCAAGAGGGACAGGTGTCACATAGGATCATGAGAAATTGGAATAAGCCATTCAGCCCATCAAGCCTGCTCCACCACTCAATAAGATCGTGCATGATCTGATTGTGGCCTTAAGTCCACTTTCCTTCTTGTCCCCCATAACCCTTGTCTCCCTGTTCATCAAAAATCTCTCTAACTTGGTCCAGCCACCACTGCTCGCTAGGGAAGGGAATTCCAAAGATTAACGACTCTGAGAGAAGAAATTCCTCCTCAACTCTGTCTTTCATGGGACACCCTTATTTTGAAACTAGATTCCTCCGTCAGATAAAACATCCTCCCAGCCCCTATCAAGCCCCCTCAGAATCTTTTATGTTTCAATAAGATTACCTCTTATTTTTCTAAACTCCAATGACTTATAGGCCCAACTTGCTTAACTTTTTCTCATAAGACAACTTCTTCATTTCAGGAATCAGTCTAGTGAACCCTTTCTGGACTGCTTCCAATGGAAGCATATCCCTCTTTACACAATATTACAGGTGCAATCTCAACCCATTCGTACCCTCTACAGTTGTGGCAAGACTTCCCTATTTTTATAATCCATCTCCTTGTAATAAAGGCCAACATTGCATTTGCTGTCCTAATTATCTGCTAGACCTGTATGCCAACATTTTGCGATTCACAAACAAAGACGTCAAGAACCCTCTGTACTGCAGCACTCTGTAGTCTCTTTCCATTTAAATAATATTCTGCTATTTAATTCTTCCTGCCAAAGTGAACAACCTCACAACTTTCCACATTATACTCCATCTGCCGAATTTTTGCCCACTTGCTTAACCTATCAATATTCCTCTGCGGACTCTGTATCTTCCTCACAACTTGCTTTTCTGCCTATCTTTGTATTGTCAGCAAATTTGACTACAATACACTCAGTCCCTTCATCTAAGTAAACAGCTGAGGACCCAGTACTGATCCCTCTGACACTCCACGAGTTACAGTCTGCCAACCTGAAAATTATTTATCAAGACCCTCTTTTTTTTTCCCTTGCTAATTAGCCAATTGTCTATCCATGCTAATATATCACCTCGAACAGCCTGAACTCTTATCCTGTGCAGTAACCTTTTATGTGGCTCTTATCAAATGCCTTTTGGAAATCCAAATACACTACATCCACTGGCTCCCCTTTATCCACCCTGCTTGTTACATCACCAAAGGGCTCTAATAAATTCATCAAACTCGATTTCCCTTTCACAAAATCATGTTGACTGCCTGATTATATAATGATTTTCTAAATGTCCTGCTACTACCCCCTCAACAATGGATTCTAGCATTTTCTCAATGGCAGATATTAAATTAACTGATCTATAGTTTCCTGCTTTCTGTCTCCTTCCTTGTTGAAAAGTGTTGTGTGACATTAGGGGTTTTCCAATCCACTGGGGCCTTTCCAGAATCTAGAGAATTTTGGATGTTACAACCAATGCATCCACTAGCACTGCAGCCACTCCCTTTAAGATCTTAGGATGCAGGCCATCAAATCCAGGGGATTTGTCAAACTTTAGTCCCATTACATTTCCTAGTACTTTACTGCTGGCGATCATGATTGTTTTAAGTCCCCCGCTCTCTTTTTCCCTCTGCTCTCTACTGTTCTTGGGATGCTTTTTGTGTTATCTACTTTGAAGACAGAAACAAAATACTTGTTCAAAGTCTTTGCCATTTCCTTGTTTCCCAATATTAATTCTACAGTCTCACCCTCTGAGAAACCATGCACTTGCGTTACTTTTTTCCTTTTTATATACTTATAGAAGTTTTTACTGTCGCGCTTTATATTTCTTGCTAGTTTTCTCTCATAGTCCAATTCTTCCCTCTTTATTATTTTTCTAATCATCCTTTGCTGGTTTCTAAAATTTTCCCAATATTCTGGTCTACCACAAACCTATGCAACCTTGTACACATTTCCTTTCAAAGTGATAACATTTAGTTAGCAGTGGAGGTGCATCCTTCTCCTAGTTTTTTTTTCCTCAATGGAATATACCTTATTTGAGAATTATGAAATATCTGCTTAAACGCCTGCCATTGCTTCTCTCCCATCTTACTTAACAACCTATTTTCACCATTTGACTTTAGCTAATTCTGTCTTCATACCTTTGTAATTGCCTTTAAGTTTAAGATGCTGGTTTCAGACCCAGATTTTTCACCCTCAAACTGAATATGAAATCCAACATGTTATGATCACTCTTATTAGAGAATCCTTTAAAGCAGTTAACTAGCCCTATTTCATTACACATCAGGTCTAAAATGTCTCTGAAGAAGAGTCATGCAGACTCGATGTTAACTCTCTTTCTCTCTCCACAGATGCTGCCAGACCACCTGAGTTTTTCCAGCATTTTCTGTTTTTATTTAGATTTCCAGCATCAGCATTATTTTGCTTTTATCTAAAATAGTGTATTCTCTGGTTGGTTCCAGAATATATTGTTCTAAGAATGTGTCCCAAATACACTCTTTGAACTCATCCTCAACTATATTTGCCAATTTGATTAGGTTAATCTATATAAAGATTAAAATCTCCCATGATTATTGCAGTACCTTTCTTACAAGTTCCCATTATTTCTTGATTTACATTGTCCTACAGTGCAACGACTGTCAGGGGGCGTAGAAGCCACCCTCACCAATGACTTCTTCCCTTTGCTATTTCTTATGTCCACCCAAACTGATTTTACATTTTGATCCTCCTAACCAAAATCATTTCCCTCTACTGTACTGATGCTATCCTTGACCGCATCCTTGATTACACTCTTGATTAACAGTGCTACCCCACCTACTGCTCCTCCTTTCAAAATATCAAATACCATTAAATATTCCTCAGTGGTGTACTTGTGCCTCTCCTTGTTTAAATTAGAATTGTAAAACATTTTGGAATGTATGTGTACTTTTCATTTGAATTAGATTTTTTAATATTAAACTAGATCATAGATGTACTAAACCAGCCAATGTGTTAACTGTGAAGCAAAACAGGTGGACCCACTGACTGTCAGATTTCCACTGCTTTGTTGCAGGCAGAAGATTGAAGAGCTGGAGGCTGAGAGAAGTCGTCTTGATCAAGCGAACAAGGTCTTGGAAATGAAACTGGAGCGATACACCCTTCAGGTACAGGCACCTGAACTCTTGGGGGAGTGCACAGTTATACAGTTATGGCATGTGCAGTCACCTAGTCATGCAAAGATAACAGGAAGAATCAGTCAGCAAGTGTCAGTTGTGGGAATTGCTCACTTGTGGTTAAATAGTAGATTTATTCTACTCAGCAGATGGAATAGCATTAGAAATCATTCACTGAAGGATAAGATAAAATAATAAAAAGTCAAGGAATCACATATTATCACAAGTGAGAGGACAGTTTTTTTTTAACATTGCAAGTTATTATGGTCTGGAATGCACTGCCCTGAAGAATGGTGGAAGCAGATTCAATAACTTTCAAAAGGGAATATATACTTAAAGGGGAAAGAAACAGTGCAATGGAGACAGAGTAGGGAGTAAGACTATTTTACTAGCTTTTTCAGAGAGCTGGCAAAAGCATGTTGGCCCAAAAAGAACTTCCTTCTGTGTTTTAAAATTCTGTGATTCTTGTTGGGAGGGTTGTGGTTACAGAACAGTGCCTCTTAAAGAGGTATTTGTAGTGTTAAATGTACAAGTAGAACTATTTTCACATGTACAATAAAGGGTACAAGCTAGGAGCTATCTCCATGCTCTGGCCTTTACTAGTCTCTGCTCAACACCGTATAGTCGCCTGGATCTGGGTCATGTGCCTTCTTACATCACTGTGCAGGTGGTACTGTACTCGGCCCCACATTCATCCTGTATGTGCCAGACCCTTATAATACACCTCCCCCAAGTCTTCATCCAATGTATATGGAGTTACACTGCTTGACTTCATGTCTTACATTATTATCAGTCTCGTGCATTTACATTTTTGTTACCACATTACTGCTGTTAATGCATTATTGCTATTACTGTATTAGCACTGTTAAAACATTTTCACTACCACATTTCCCCACTTCAAGACCTTGAATTTGCAGGTTCAGGTGGCCTGGAAGCCTGAAAACCCTTCCACAGCTTGTTCACCATTCTGTTGGAGGAGTGATAGGCTCTGTTGTTTCTGGTACTTCCTGTTGGCTTAGAGGTTGGACTGGTACTTGGTTATGCTTTCATTCTTCCATTCCTTCATGTTGAACCACACTTGGTCGGTTCGGCTGTTGCATTAATCAGTGGTTGCTGCTATTCTAAATGTTTCTTGCTGGTTGAATGAACATTGTGCTTGTCTCCGTGTCGCTTCTTTCTTTTCTTTCTATGTGTAGGCTATCTTGATGCTTCCTGGCTGTGCTAAGAAAAAGATTTAATGATAGCATAAATTTGTATCTGCCTTCACCTCTACTTCTTGTTGTCGATGGTGGGAGACTACTACCAAGTTCCAGCATCCCTTATGGGTGTGGCATGCTGGCTGAAAGCTGCAGTGTGTGCATGGTGGTTGCAGTGTTGACCAGCTGTACTATCATTGTTATTGCAGTTAGAGCTTCTTAGACTGCCGATCACACTCATGTACCACTTCCACTGGCGGTGTCATAGTTATCTCATGGACAGTAGGATGGTCTGACCACTGGGGTTTTTCTGGGACCTGCAATGAGAATGAACAAACCTGTTCCCCAAATAGAGAAGGAAGTTCCAAGCTGAAGTTGGCGTCTGCATACTCTTGAATGTTTGAGTACTTGGGACCATGCAGTTCTGGTTGGCGAATGCCAATGGTTGTCTTGACATTCTCTGCCATCTGGAGGAGATCCAAGGATAGACAGACATCCCTGTTCAGGGGAGAGAAAGGTTGGTTATGGATAACATACATCAGTTCAAAGATCTGTTTGCCACTTACCTGAGTGGCTCCAGGATCATGCCAACGACTGCAAGTCAGATTCCTCCTGCCCTGTAAAGTGAAATGTCTGCCATTCAAAGCTAGAGGTCTTTGTGCCATGGGTCCTGGTCCAACAGGGCTGTTATGCTGGCACCTGAATCTAATTTAAATTTGTTAGATGGCCATTGACAAAGATGACTGCATTCCGGAATGAGAAACTGCAACCCTTGATGTCACCCAAGAAGCTTGGTTGTGTGTCTTCTGGGTTTTCGGTCTCGACCTCGCGGATTACTTTTGGGCCTTATTTACGTTTCTGGGGTTTTGACTTGCTCAGTTTGCCTTAGTTTCCCATCCTGTTACAGTGGAAGCATTGGGCTGTACTCGCAGGACATTGATCTCTCCCGTGAGGGCGCTTTGCACCACAGCACTGGCAAGGAGGCTCTGCTGGGTGGTTTGGGAGTTGCTTTCCATTAGTTGGGTTGTCTGTCCCTGTATCTTTGTGGCCTGATAAGCTGGACTGAGGGTTGGGTTCTGCTCCATGTTTTATTCTCTCTCCTATGCTGCTTATGGAGTTCAAACAGTCTAACTATTTAGATTGCCTTGTCCAGGGTTAGATCTTCTTTAGCTTTTAGGTCAGAGAGCGCATCGTCTGTTACACTCACCACTGTTACATCTCTGACTTTAAATCTCCATATTCGTACCCCTCTGCCACCCTGTAGAGATCATTTATCAGGGAACTGACGGGTTCCCCTGGCAGTTGGACTGTCTTATTGAATTTTCCTCTCTCCAGTATTTTATTGCTTCACAAGTTAAAATAAATGTCAAAAGATTTTGGAGCCTCCTCAAATTTGGCGGATGATTCATTAATACCCTACAATCTACAATCTACAATCGGCCCTATAGAATAAAGCAGCATGTTCGCCTGCTCTTCTTCTGACTTTTTATTTAAACCAGAAACGATGCTGAATCTTAAAAATCTTTTAGGCTTTCAAGATGGCATCACCCTTGACTCCAAGACGAGGGATTTCCTGTGCTTGCTGGTTTTGGTGGGCTCTGCAAAATGGCGTTGGCATGCTTCTTGAAGAGGACTCTTAATAATGGCTACTTGGATCAGCTGTACGTTGACTTCTTTCGTTCCATGGTTTGCTATGTTGAGTAACGAGGCATTCGAATTTAAAGTTACGCTTGCCGTTTTCCGAGCTGGACAGTCATGACATTCCTGAGAGATTTAAATAATTAATTTTTTTTTCTTATCTTACAAATTCAGAGGCCACGTGTTGGGGCTTTGACTGGGGAGTCAATGGGGAATTGGGTTTTAGCAATGGGCTTTCCTTCAACAGCATCTCTGATACTTAATTAGGGAAAGGGCTCTCAGCACTAGCTGTCCCTGGAACTTCAAAGGATTTAGCTCACCCTTGCTAGCTCTGTGCTCTGAAGCTGGATTTCCAAGGGAGATTCAATGGCATCTTCTGCTGCAGTAAAAATCTCTGTCTTCAGCTTCCAGGCCTTTTCTCTGGAGTTTTTTTTCATGGCTTAGTTTCTGCTGGGAGCTTCTTTCAGGTCAGAATTTTCATTGAAGATTTTTCTTAGTCATCCAGCATTTTGGCTTGCTTCAGTATTTAGCAAGGTTGAGGGTTTTTGGTGCCCAGCTGCCACAGTGTTGGGTGGATGTTGGTTACCGAACAGTGTCTTTTAAGGAAGTCTTCGTAGTTTTCACTAGGTTAACTGTAAGTCTTATTAACAAGTGGAACTATTTACACAATTACAACAAAGGATATAGCCTAGGAGCTATCTCTGTGCTTATGTCTTTACCAATCTTTATTCAACACCACACTGGCCCTGGGGCCTGGGTCATGTGCCTTCTTACATCAGTGTGTGGGCGGGACTGTACTCAGTCCCACATTAACTGTGAATGTGCCAGACCCTTATACTACAATTCTATTCTGTGATTTTAAACCAATAACTTAATTTTGTTTGGAAGGAATTTTTTTTAAACATTGTACCATTTATCACTGCTAAGTGTTGAGTTGACTTTCCAACTAATTGTATCAATTTACAGTAATACCTAATAATTACATATGTGTAAGTTTTGAGTCACACTTCAATATCACAATTTACAAATTGTCAAAAGCTTAGCTAAGACAGGGATCCATTTCAATGTTTTGTTTCTGACCTGAAGCCATCAACCTCTGATTGTTCAACTGTCCTGTTTTGAGTGTTTTTTATTTATCCTTTTATGGGATGACAAGGCCAGCATTTGTTGCCCCTCCCTAATTGCCCTGGAGCTAAGTGACTTGCTCGGCCATTTCAAAGGGTCGTTAAGAGTCAATCACGTTACTGTGAGGCTGGAGTCACATGTAGACCAGACCAGGTAAGGATGGCAGCTTTCCTTCCCTAAAGGACATTAGTGAACCAGGTGGGTTTTTACAGCAATTGTTGATAGTTTCATGGTCATTATTACTGAGACTAGCTTTCAATTCCAGATTTTATTAATTGAATTCAAATTCTGCCAGCTGCTATGGTGGGATTTGAAGCTATGTCCTCAGAGAATTAGCTTGGGTCTCTAGATTACTAGTTCGGTGACATACCACTACACCACATTAGAGGGACAGGCCAGGTGAAATAAAATGCTGTTCAATGGTAGAATTTTACATTGTGCTTGCACATTGTAATCTCCTGTTACTTGCCAAACCACTGCCAGAGAAATCTACTTATACATTTGGCTGTGTTTAATATATAATGGCCTGAATCTTCTGGTCAACGGCAATGCTTTGCTGCTATGTGTGAAAATCCTCACAACCTGACGCTGCTGCTATATTCAAAGCAGAGTCCCGGCGGAGCTCCATCGGAGTGGAGTAGAGTTAGGGGAAGAGAGGACACCCCCTTTTTACAGCACTAGCTGCCATATTCTGCTAAGCATTTAAAAGTTCAGTCTTAATGAATGATATTGAATGGGAGAGTGAATGAGTTGGTGAGTGGTTGTGTTAGATAGATGGGTGAGTGGGTGAGACGAATAGGTGGGTAAGTGCATGAACTGGGGTAGGTGAGTCATTGGGTGAGGTGGTATAGGTGGTTGAGTGGGTGGTTAGGTCAGGAGGGTAGCCACCTCTGGTCAGGGGTTAGTCAGATCAGGGCAGGGGTGTAGTCGGGTTGGGGTAGTAGTTGGGTCGGATTGGTGGGGTGATATTCAGTTGGTCGGGGCTGGTTGGGTGGTTGCGGGAGTTTGTTTGGGTCAGGGGCGTGGTTGGATGGTCGGGGAGATGGTCGGGTTGAGGGGGGGGTGCATGGTTGGTCAAGGGGGTAGAAGGGTTGGGTTGGATCGGTAGTTGGGTGATCAGTGGGAGTGATTGGTGAGGGAGCTGGGTGTGGAGTTACTTAGGTGTTAGGCCATGATTTAATCTAACATTTCCTGGGTAACTATCCAGGTAAATCCTGTGGATCTGTCTGAAGTCTGTGACTCTAGCTCAGAGTGGGGGGCATTCGCACAGAGTGCTGGGGAGCAGGTAATTTGCCATAGGAAGTTTAAACTTCACAGGCAATTCCCATGTAGGTTCACATGTCCACAGGTTACAGACGTGCATCTTTAGTCATATGTCCAATCTGCGACGATCCGGGGACTGGAAGATTTGGGCCAATGTCAGCTTCACTCACAGATAACAATCCTGTGTTAAAGACTTGTGCGTTCAGGTCCCACTCCAGGACTTGACCATATAGTGTCATTTGACTCTTCAGTGCAATACTGAAGGTATACTACATTGTTGAACATGTTGCCTTTTAAATTAGATGTTAAATTGAGACCCAGTTTGCCTCTTCTGATGGATATAAAAAAGTTTTGAAGGTGGTAGAGAATTCTCCTAGCACCCTGGCAACATTTATCCCAAAGCCAAAAATAGATTAACTGGTCAGTCATTTTATCTGCTGTATGGATATTAGTTGCCCTATTTGCCTTCCAACAAGAGTGGCCACACTTCAAAATTAATTCATTGGTTGTGAAGCAGCTAGGGATGAGAAAAGTGCTGTATAAATACAAGTCTTTCTTCTATATAGTTTGGGATTTTGTATGATGCATTCAGTATTTTAGGTGCTTGGCTTATTTTTTCTTGTTTCATATTGTTTTCTTTCACACTAACAAGAAAGGTTTTGCAGTTCAAAAGCAAACTGCTTTTGCCAGAAACCTTCTCAGGCAGCACAATTTCTCTCCACAGATTCTGCCTGACCTGCAGAAGTGTTCCAGCATTTTCTGTTATTTAAGGTTTTGAAGTATTTCTTGGAAGTAGAATCTTTCAAAATCACGTTGGCTTCCAGCATGGCTTTAGACCCATGTTGCACCTGACCCTGTCAGTGCCATTAATAGACGAAAAGTGTTAAATGATATTCTGGCAGTGCTGTCCTTAACCCTGATGAGCACAAACATTTTAGGAAGAAAGTATAGTACAACTTTTTAAAAATTGATATTGCACTCTCCATGGGTAAATGTTCATGTTTTTAGACATTTAGAAAATTTTCCATTTGAGCCTATGACAAAAAAGCATGATGGCCCACGACTCAAGTGGCCTATTGATTTAATCTCGACAGCTATTAGGGTTGTATCCAATTATTTTTTTTTTTATTACCTATACTCGTGGAAAAATTTGCTGACAGTTCACATAAAGGGAGAGAAGACAGCACTTAGCTTCTCTGCCCTGAGCATTAGAAGACAGACTTGTTGATGAGTGTTTGTTTAGTTAGTGAGCTGGTGTCAAAGGATAGAAGTTAAAGTTATTGGGAAGTTAGTCTTCAATAATGGTTTTGGAACATGCAGGGCATCACTACAGGATGAGGCAGATTCTTATTAAATTCTGTGTCATTGAGGTGGCAGAAGCAAGCAAGTGATATATGTTTGATGTTGGTATGTCTTGAATCTAGGTAGAACTTAGTTTATGTTTATGATTAAAGTCAATGATTTGATTGTGTAGGAAGGTTCCAATCATATTGTTTAGATAAAGCCTTCTGTTAGTTTCTTTTTTGCTATCTTCTCTTTCAACGGTGTTATAGTTCCATGATGTAGACTTTGCCCTCTGCATTCTAAAAGATGTATCATTTTGAAATTCTGTTCACATAAGGACGTGTACATGAAGTTAATCCCATTTAAAGTCATACATCCTGTACTGATGTCCCATTTCTGTTTCTAATGGAAACTGCCTACGTATTAACATGTATCACATTAATGACTTGGTTCAAGGGACCAATTGTATTGTAGCCAAATTTGCTGATGACACAAAGGTAGGAATGCAAGCTATGAGAGGGATAGAAAGAGTCTGCCAAGCGATGCATGGAGGTCAAATGAGTGGTTAAAAAAAATTGGTGGTTGGAGAATAATGTGGGAAAATTGAGGTTGTCCACTTTGGCTGGAAGAATGGAAAACCAGAATATTATTTAAATGAGAGAGAATGTTGCAGTGCAGAGAAGTCTGTGCATGAATCACAAAAAGTTAGCATGCAGGTACAGCAACTAATTTTGAAGGCAAATGGAATGTTGGCCTTTATTATAAGGGGGAGTATAAAAGTGGGGAAGTCTTGCTACAAGTGTACAGATCATTGGTGAGACCGCATGTCGAGTACTGAGTGTAGTTTTAGTCTCCTTACTTAAGAAGGGATATACTTGCATTGGAAGCAGCTGTCAGAAAGTTCACTGGGCTGATTCCTGGGATGTAAGGTTGCCTTATAAGGAGAGCTTGAGCAAGTTGGGCCTATACTCATTGGAGTTCAGAAGAATGAGAATGATCTTGTTGAAACATATAAAATTCCGAGGTGGCTTAGCAGGGCAGATAGGATACTTCCTTGCATGGGGGAATCTAGAACTAGGTGGTACAGTTTAAAAATAAAGGGTCTCCCGCTTAAAGCCAAGACTAAGATGGATTTCCCTCTTAGAGGGTTAACCTTTGGAATTCTCTTCCATGGAGACCAGCAGAAGCTGTCATTGGATATATACAAGGCAGGGTTAGACAGATTTTTGATTAACAAGGGAGTCAAGGTTAACAGGAAGAAATGTGGAGTTAAGATCACAATCAAAACAGCCATGATTTTATAGAATGGCAGAGCAGCCTCCAGAGACCAAATGGCCTACTTCTGCTCCTGTTTCTCCTGTTCTGATGTAAAGCAGGAGAGCTAACTGACAAAAAGGATGATAGTGCAAGGCTCAAAGGATCGAATGGCCTAGTCCTGTTCCCATTTCTTATGATCTTGAAAGTATCATACTGAAATTACAGTCTCTTACCAATTGGCAGAAAGTGCATGCAAAAGGGAGATTTTGAATAGATTACTCACAGATCTCCCATGCCATAGCTTGCAATGAATCAAAAGTTTCAAGATAAAACAGGGATGTTACACAAAGATTCTATTTGTTTACAGTGTGTTTAACTTATGCCTTCTTAGATATATAAAAATAACAAACTTCATTCACCTTCCTAGTATTATTAAATCTGAACTAGTGTCCATAACTTAAATTTGTGTGTGAGCTATCATCTATATGAACCAGAGTCTACTGAATCTGCACAAACTCTCTTCTGGGAACACGTGACCCTCTTTGTGATTTTCTGGAGCTCCACTGCTTGGATGAGCAAGTGAAAATTATCACGAAGCTTGGAGATCACATCACCAACCTGAAGAGACTGGGAGCCCCTGAGAATGGCACGGGAGAGTACCTGTTTGACCAGCTCTCCCTGGGTGAGAAGTGACTAAACTGAATTTACAGCATGGATCAAGCTTGTTGTGTTAATATTTGTATCATATAGTCTACAGCCTTTACCTCATTGAGCTTTGAAGAATTGGGACTATGCTGCCTGAGATATGCCTCTTGCTTTCTCTGAAGTTCAACATTGGGATTCAGAAAATAAAGCATGTCTTCCTGTTTATCAAATGTGTGATGTCTTCCTGGACTTCACCCAGATGGCAGGCCCCAAATCCAATTTTATACCTTATCAAGTCCCTTTACTTTAAATTGATTATTTAGAGGACAATGCAAGCATCAAATATAACTGCATACTAATTATGCCTCAATTTCTCAATGTAAAAAACCATGAATTTTGTTAGGTGAATACATGCATATTCAGTTCTCCATCTGTTGCAGTGTACAAAACTTCAATTGACCTGTATCTGATAATAGAAATTTAATATTTAAACGTGAAAGACTTCCATCTGTTACAATTGAAATCTTTGTATATCTGTGCCAAATATAAAAATCTTCACAATGGACCATTCTGGTTGTCTTCAATCAAATCAAAGTACTGAAAATAAATTAGGGGAAAAAGCCCCTGAAAAATGAAAACAAACAGCTGAGACTTCCGACTTCTGCAGAACTGTTTTGTTGTCTACAATAAGTTATGATGCATACCTCTCTAAAGTCAAAACCTCCAAGAAAATTCTTCCTTTCAGTTAAATTTTTCATTTGTTTCAGGAAATGACAATCAGGGTTTATCTTGTTTCCCTGTATCATGCATTGCAAATCTGACAGCTTCATAGGTTTGGAGATGTCAGTCTCTCTGCAAGCAGCTTGAGTATACGATTTTTCTGAGGGTTGATTCATTGTAACCCATACCTACTTGCACAGTCGTGAGAATCAGGGGTCATGTTGTTTGCTGTTCAATGACTCGAGGATAATGTCTACACAGAGTTGTGAGTTCCTATTATAGGTGTAACTGAACAGGCTGATTTTGGTCCACAGATTTTTGAGCACATGGGGCAGGGGTTCCCACTTGGTGGTGGGACATGAAATGCAGAATTTGCTTCCATTTCTTCTCTACTTTTGCCCTGCTTCATCATTAAGCTGTTGGGACTTGAAGAGAAATGCAGCTTGATGAGCAAGTTGTTGCTACTGAGTAATTGATAGCAAGTTCCTCCTTGTCTTTAAGGTCAATACTGTCATGCTTCAAGGAGAGCTTCAGAGTGTCTTTGAAGCGTTTGCTTGTCCTCCCCTGGAATGTTGGCCTTTTGAGAGTCGAGAGAACTGAAACTGGTGGAGAAGATGATTTTCAACCATGAGACAAGTGGCCGGTCTATCGAAGTTGATTTTGCATGCGTTTTGCATGAATTCTTGTGACCTTGCCTTGTGGAGGACGATAACGCTTGTTCAACTGTCCTCCCTTTGAATCCGGAAGATGCGACAGAGGCATTGCTGATGGAACTTCTTTAGTGCCCTTGCATATTGCTGATACACAGTCCAGGTCTCACTGCAGTGCAGATGCATGATGATGACAACTACTCGGTGTTTTGTTGTGACCTGAACTGGATATCATGTCTCTGCATGTGAATTTCTTCAATATCTCTGATGGTGCACTGTATTAACACTAGATGAGGCAAAGCTTGTTTTGAATCATTAATCCGTGAACGTACAGGGAAATAGTTGTGATCAGATTCAGTTAGTCCAATCTATTCAATTGAACCTTTGTATCATAACACTAATCATGAGCATGTTATGCTACCTAATGTGTTTTGACTGATTCAGACAGACCAACTCTGCATTCAGGCTTATTGAAAAACTTTTTTTTCTAGTTCTTCTTTGTTTCAGCAGCTTCCCTGTTGCAGAAACTCAGATATCTGTGACTCTTATTACGTATTTCACAGGCAGATGGTGAACAAAGGGTGATAAGTGATTTTTCAATTACGCAGGGAAGTTAATGAATTGTACTTTGCTTAGTCACTGAGAAAAGCAACCTCCATTTATCATTCAGCATATCTTCATGTGGGTGCTTTTTTAAACAAGCAAGCATCCATGTTGTTTTTAAATCCCAACATTAAATGTAACACGTTTTTCCAAATTCTTTATGTGCAAGGGTGGTAAATAATTCTGTAACATAGTGTCCTGCTTCCTTTGTGAGGCATCATTTGGGTGATTTTTTTAAAAAAATCAGTCATAGGATGTGATTATCACTTGCAAGACCAGCATTTGTTGCCCATCCCTAATTGTCCTTGGGAAGCTGGTACTTGTGTGGTGTGAAAGCTACTTGAATATTAGCAGCACTAGCCTGAATGCTGTCTAGGCCTTGCTGTATGCATGCACAGACTGCTTTAGTATCTGATGAGTTGCAAATGGTACTGAACATTAGCGAACATCCACACTTCTAACTTATGATAGAGGGAAGGCCATTGATGAAGCAGCTGAAGATCATTGGGTCTCGCTTGAACAGTACCCTGAAGAGCTTATGCAGCATGTCCTGGAGTAAGATGATTGGCCTCCAACAACCACACCCATCTTCCTTTATGCTAGGTATGACTCCAAGCAGCGGAGAGTTTTCCCCCCAATTTCCAATGACTGCAGTTTTGTTAGGGCTCCTTGATGCCACACTTGGCCGAATGCTGCCTAGGTGTCAAGGGCAGTGACTCTCACCTCTGCTGAAAGATAGAGCAAAATAATTTTGCCAATCCCAGCTTTTGTTTGGGGGATGGAGTATATCTTAATTACTTCCTGGATGGGTAGGAAATACCATCTTGAATTGATGCGTATGGCAACATGAACTAGTGACTGATATATTCAGGGTCTTCACTTACACTATTTGTGAAGCACCTGAAGAAATAGGCATGCTTTCTTGGAAAGAGAAGAGGTTGGTACAGTAATATACCTTGAATGCAGGTACGCATGGAGGGATATGCTCGATGATATAGGCAGTTTACATTGCCCTGGATATTCACTGTTGTACTCGTTGAATCTGCTTTTTGTTGTAAATTACGTGCGTGTTTGAGTTCGTCTGGTAATACCTGTGCTCACAATTAACAGGTGTTTATGTCACCTGAAGATTCAAAGTCTTGCTTACAAGTCTGATGTGATTCCTAGTTGTTATATGTTGAGATCAAATGAATAAGGAGGAATGGTAGCGTCCTTGCCACAATCTGTGAATTAAGCAAGCTCCCTACGTAATGAAGGTGACATAACCTCCAGCTTGACGCCACCGCCAAGCACCTAGTTCCCTCCCCTTCCCTTTCGGCATTGCAAAGGGACTATTCCCTCTGTGGCATCCTGGTCTACTCCTCCGTAACCCCCAACACTCCCCTCGACCCCAGGTTACAATCCCATGCATATACAGAAGATGCAGCACCTACACTTTTCCTTCTCTCTCCTCACTGTCCAAGGCCTCAAACACGCGAGGTGAAATTAATTAGTATACCGTATTCACAGCATGCGATGGGATCTGCTCTGCTTTGGGAAGTCCAAATGCAGATCGGGTGATAGCTTTGCAGAACATATCCCTTCACTCAGCAAACATGATCCCAAGTTTCCAGTTGCCTCTCATTTTAATTCCCCACCTGGGTCCCACCCTGACTTCTCAGTCCTTGGCCTCCTACAGTGATCCAGTGAAGATCAATGCAACTTTGGGTCAGAGCACCTCATCTTCCAAAAGACATTTTACAGCCTTCTGGCCTCTTGGCAATTTATTCAGAGGGTAACCTCTGCCTGCATTTTGTTCCCTTTTTCTTTGCTGTTGTTGTTTTTACTTTTTTAATGTTCTCTTTTATGCTTTAGGGTGGCGGCTGTTCATCATTTTGCCATTCACACCAGCTCTAGACATATATTTTGTTTCTGTAATTGTCCCATTGTTACTCCTTTTAGCTTTGCAATACCCACCCTATTGTCATGTAATTTCTCTTGCCTTTCACCTTATCACAGACATTTCCTTGAGCTTTTCTCCCACCCTCCTGCCTTTTTCTTGTTTACAACCTATTATATCTTTGATTTTTCCCAGTCCTAATGCAAGGACATTGACCTGAAATGTTAACTCTATTTCACTCTCCACAGTTGTTGCCTGACCTACTGAGTACCTCCAGCATTTTCTGAATTTACTCCCTATGTAATGTTGCTTCCCATCTGTTGCCTCATCTTTCTTGCTGGAATTGGAAGTGTGATTTTATTTTCTCTCTCTCTCCCAGTGGGTGAACACACTTCTCAACTGTATTTGGCAGTTGAGGTCTGTTCATTAAAAAAAATCCATTTGTAGATCGGATTGCTTACAACCATCATATAAAGTGTAGCTTCAGAGTACAATTGTTGATATTACATTTTCAGAAATGCAGAGGGTATTGCCTATCCTTTGCCACATTTTAAATTTCTTCTGCTTTCTTTTCGGTTTGCTTTGGAATGTCCTTGAGCAAAGAATGCAGCCCTTGAACATCTAATGGCTGTTCGCTTCTGTTTAAACCAATGGCAGTTCTGTAAACTGAATGCCCTGGTTCCTTAGGTGAAGTGTCTGACGCACAACTGGATTCTTTCTCATAAAGATTTTGTGGAATTTTTCATCTTATGCTATTTGCTAGCTGACACATTTGATCCACTAGGTATCAAGGTCATTTTACCAGAGAGAGAATATTGTTTGCAGTTGCATTAGAAGAAATGTAAGTGTATGACTTGTTCTTTAAATGTCCAATTCTAGATCCAGTAGGGAAGATACTGCATAAAGCATGCTGGGGAATTTTGGGAATGAAAAGTAAGCGAAATGACAATTATAGAGAACTTGTCATTTTATGTAGCATTGCTTTGGAATTTTGTGAAAGACTCCTTTGGTACAAATTAGAGAATGTTATGTGCAAGATCCTTTTTTCTATTTGTTTTCCATCTACCTACTTAGTTTTAAAATAAGCACCCGTTGTATGAAATTGCCCGTAATTTGACCCCATCATTCAGAGAGGCCAAAGGATGGCTGATGTTGACAGGTTGATGATGAACCAACAGAGAAAAAGCTTAATACTATTTAACAGTGTGTAGCTGACACCAGGAGCATCAAATGTTGACATTGGGTACCTGAAATGGAAAACATTCCATTCTCCAGCAATTACATCCCTCGCATGAATAGAAATTCACTTGCTGCTTAAAAAGTCTGCATGCAGAAGATCCATTTTTAGAGCAGTAAAGTTTGCTAAGGCGAGTAACCATGTTCTCAGGAAGTTCCTCCATTCCAGCGTTCACTCTAAAATGTTGCTCTCTGCAATGCACTGTTCAGTCCCTGAAGTCCCACTGCATAAAAAATAGCAGTCAGTAGAGTACCAGCTATTTTCAGTCACAAGCCCCCATCCCCAATTAATATAATACTTAACCAGAAAGTTAAGTTCAAATGGAATAAGAAGAATCTACTGTGAATACAGTCCTAAAGTGTTTATAATACAAACTGTCTCAAAAGAAATTATATGCAGTTCAGAAATATATTGGTAAATTGAAACAAAAACCATTTCCTCAATAGCAGCTGGGATTAATACAGAAAGTATTTCTTTTTCAAGTTACCATTTTTACTATTCTGTGCTCTTTAATTTTCTTATATATTTTATGCTTGACTTCTATTGCTATCCATTGTTTTAGTAGTGTGTCCTTAAGAGAGGAACTGATTTTTTTGAAGCTCCTGCCACATTTGTGATACTTTATTTTATTCAACTTTGTTATGCAATTGGCTGAATCTGACAGTCCATAGTGCTTCACAGAAATGACCTTTAGTTGTATCCATAAATACCTTAGATCGCAATGTATAAGTCCACCTTTCAAGCCTCCAAATCCTTCCCAAAACGGGGATCGACTTATACTCCGAGTATAAAATGTGGGTGGTTGCCACTTTGAAATGTGAAAAAAATAACATCGGTAAATCATATTAAGTTAATGTGGCGAAGTTAATTGAATTAATTATTTGTGCAAAGCTACCTTTAACCACATTCAAAGCATTTTAAAACTGTCAAATTCATTATCTTCGGCATCTGATGCAAAGAGCTCATCGAATTCATTCTGAGCCTCTTTGGCTATGGCATCATCATAAGGATCCCACTGGATCAGATTTGGCACTTTCGCTTTCAGGATGATCCCTCCACAACAAATCATCTTCCTCTCCAACCATTGAATTGGATATTCTCCATTTTTCTTGAACGATCTGATGACATTTTTTACACCCGACGCTTTGTTAATGAAACTGCATAACATATCAAACAGGGCAGTGGGCTGTGGGCACTCTTGGTGAAGGAATTTTTTTCTCCATCACCCATCTGCCAGTCCATTCGGTTAAATCATGATCCTTGAATGGTTTGTTGAGGCGCACATCTGGAGGTTGAATATGGATGTTAGGTCCCTGTATAACTGCAATGTTGGGTGTTATTTCTTCGCAGGCACCTCTTGATCTCATTGGTTAAATGGGATGTCAACATACCCCACACCAATAATCTGCATTTTTTACGTAGCCCACCAGGACACCTATTCCACACATTAATGATCCATAAATTTCACTCCATCCTCATCCACCCAACAATTGTCATGGATATGCCCAGTAACCCCTGCATGGAACTTGATGTTTGGTATAGTTTTATATTTGATAATTAGCAAAGGCTTTAATTTCGTTCCGTTGACCATGCAAGCTTGTACCACCATGAATTTATCATCTTATGTCCTGTTGTTTTCACTAGAACTGTTTTCAAACCTTCCCACTGCACAGTTCAGCTGCTGGGCACATTAAAAGTCATGGGCATTTCATCCATTTTGCTGACCTGACTTAATGGATATTCATATTTTTGCTGCTGTCTGATAATGAACCACTGGAAACTGATTATTTTGGCATCAAGATCTCTTGGTAGTCTCTGAGCAATCTTGGTCTTCTGCTGCAACACAAGACATTTTTGTTTCATAAAGCAGCTACTCTAACTGACTGTTGACTTGAAATCTTTGCTAGACTTGGGGTTTAATTTGGCCCACTTACATGCACATATACACATTGCATTTCTGGTAGCAATGTAACCATTCCGACTATTTTTGAGGACTCATTTCAATACGTGCTTTTCAAGATCAGGCCAGTGACTGCTCCCTATTCCGATGGTGCACTTAGTCAGGCAGATTCTTTCTGCTTCCATTCTTGCACCAGTTTTTCACTAACACCGAATTCCATTGTTGCAGTACAGTTATTTGAAGAGTTAGAAAATGTTAAGACTCGTAGCTTAAAAGCAGCTTCGCAGTTCATTATTTTTGATGGAGGACCCATTTCAGTTCATCACTTACCATGCCATGCATGGTTTGCTGAGTGTGGACGTGTCTTAAACTCCTGGTGTATCTTCGGGACACAGCCCATATCACATAGTTGATTCCACGTGCCAACTTAAAGTATGAGGTAAGTAAAATGTGCATTTCTGGGGTGAAAAATTGAAGTGTACTACTAATGTGATTATTGAATTTCGTATTTGAAAATGGGTGTATGCAAAAGCATGAATTTTGACACCGTTGAAATGGGGTTATCTTATATACCGGGGTTGACTCGTACACTGCAACCTACGGTAAATCACTTTGAAATCATAATTACTATAGCTGATAACCAAGTGATCAATCATGGCTATTATAGACAGAACCCTGGCGGACTTCACCCATAGTGAAAGAGATAAGGTATCACCCATTACCTGTACAACTTATTGTGATTGTCATCTAGTAAAACTTATTGAACCTTTAACAACGTTTGAGATCTAGGGAAACGTGCAATAAATATAATGCGTTGTTTCGAGTTAAACTCCCTTCTAGCTTTTAATTCAATCTAAAGCCAGATGGTGAAGTAGGAAAGCTGATGCCAACCTTGTTACTTAATACTAGTTTTATTTACAGAATACAACATTACATATGTCTACCTCCTCCCTAACCAACGCTCAGTACTCCAGCAGTCTTTCTTTATGGTCTTTTGAGTAAAAATCAAAATAAACAAGTTAACTGATAAATTTAACAAATTGACAGCCCCTTAAAGGGTTTTTTATGTGCGTGCAAGGTACTTAATCAATCAATGCCCTTTACCTGTGTACCCTTAACCTTGATAACACAATTAACATTTCATTGACACTAGCTGAGGGAGGCCTTGTGGTGCAGTGGATAGCGTCCCTGCCTCTGAGCCAGAAGCCCTGGGTTCAGGTCCCCCTCTAGGACTTGATGGCCAAGGAATGTGCATTCATAACATGGCCAAGAAGGTTCAATATCAACTTGTAAATCCTTCCGATATATGTCGATGATAGGTGGTAAGAGTGGAAGAGATTCCTGATTAGCCATGTGGGGGAAAGAAATTGGCACCTATACCATCACTGTCCATAATTCCAGGTTACAACATGCATGTAAAAGTCTATGTTACCACACCAACTCTACTCCTTGTTGGGGGGGGTGGCGGTGGTGCTGGTATGGATCAGATTGCTGCCAATGGCATGGGGCTCGTTCCCCGTTTCAGCTGGGGTGGATTCGGGACCTGCTTTATTGTCCTACTAATGATGGAGATCACAGCGTTGTGGGCCGGACCTGCCTTCTGGCAGAGAATTTGAGGAAAAGAGGAAGAACACTAGCTGTAGGAATTATTCAGATATTGACTACACAAGTGTTTGAATATTGACCCACTTCTGGGCAACAATGCACACTCACTATTGAAACCTGCAGTCAATAGTTTATGACTGTATTAATCAGCTATCCTCGATATTTGTATAATGGCACAATATGAATGGGGGTGGGGTGAGGTGAGGTTGTGGAGTGGGAATGCTGGTAAAATGGAAATCCAAAATAAAGCTTACCTCAGAATGATGGTAAATTGCTGCACAATGTAAGAAGCATGTTGAATTTATTTCTCTCCTTGTATTTTAAGTTGCCCTACTTGATTTGGATGCTTCCCTTGACTCATTTAGTGAGCTACATTCATTCAATATATCACATCATAATCTTTTTAAGCAATTATGTGCACCTTCTACTAGCTGGTTTTACAGGCTGACTTGTATTTGCTTCATGAAGTGAATTATAGAGGAGGAGCTGGGAGTTGCAGCTATTGGTATTATGCTATATGGCTTGGTCTGTGTATGTGAATGAAGGTCATGCATTATAGAAGTTGTAATTCCTTTATCATTGCTGCCTGTCTATGCCTCTTTCCTGAGTTCTCTCATGTCAGATCAATACCTTTTGTAAATTATGCTGCATCATTAAGAAAATCAGTGCAACTGAGTACTAGTTCCATAGCCTTTACTCAGGAAGAGGAGATAGTGAATAATGTGCAAAATATAATACGCAGAGGAATCCTGTTGATGGAGGTTATGCAAAGTCTGAAACGGAGAAAAATATTCTTCTCGGTACAGAATAGGATATTTTAGCTGATTGTGCGCTTTATTTTTGTAGTGAGGGTGGATGAACTGGTAGTGGTGTAATTGTTTGCAACAATATCTCTGTAGCTCCCAAACCAGCGACTGAGTCCTCTCTCTCCTAAAACAATTAAATATATCACTAGAGCAATTCCAGTTATTTACAAGGCCAACACCATTAACAAGCTGAAAATAGCCAGCTACAACCCTCTTACCCTATATTTACTATTTCTATCAATGACATCCATGAAGCAACTAATTTTCCAGCCTTTTTACCTTTCTGAATGCAGGCCAAAATAATAACCTGTATTTATATAGCTCCTCTAACATAATAAAACATCCCAAGGTACTGCAGAGGAATATTATAAAAATGTTTGGATGTGAAATAACTAGTCAGATAATTTAGCAACAGTGGAGGAGTGGAGAGCAGTGGTGGTGAGGTAGAGCTGCATGTCATCAACGTACGTGTGAAAGTGTGCGTGTGTTTGAGGGGGGTGCATGCGCGCGCCAGAGGTCGGGGGGGGGGTGCGTGCGCGCGCCAGATGTCGGAGGGGGTGCAAGTGCACGCCAGAGGTCGAGGGGGGGATTGGGTGCGTGCATGCACGTGCCAGAGGTCGAGGGGAGGTGCGCACGCTCGGGGTGGGAGGTATGAGAGTGTGTGCGAGAGGTCAGGGGCGTTTATTTGTGCACGCGGTAGTGACAGGAGACTCCCTTGAGGACAACAGAAAAGCCTTAGGGATGCCCTCAATGCACCCCTGAAGAGATCAAATGTTCCAAACAACTCGTGGGAATCCCTGGCTTGTGACTGACTGAAATGGAGAAGGTTCATTTGGGAAGACACCAAACACATTGAAAGACTTTGTAGGAAACATGCATAGGTGAAGTCGCGGTGTCAGAGAGAGCACACAAACCCCCAAATACCTCATCTGCCCAACCTTGCAAACACTACCTGCCCCACATGTGGCAGTTTGCAGATCGTGCATTGGACTCAGCAGTTATCTCAGAACCCATCAAACTGGAGTGGAAGCAAGAAATCCTCACTCCTGATGGACTGCAAATGAAGAAGAATTTTGTGGTAAGTAACTCACTTCTTAACTCCCCAAAGCCTTTCCACCATTTACAAAGCATAAGTCAGGTGTGTTGGGGTACTCTTCGGCTGCCTAGATGAATGCAGCTCCAGCAATACTCAAGAAACTCCACACCATCCAAGATAAAGTAGTCTACTTGACTGGCATCCCACCCATTACCTTAAGCGTTCACTCCCTCCACCACTGGTGCACAATGATTGCAGTGGGTACCTTTTACAAGGAGCATTGCAGCAACTCAGCAAGGTTTCTTTGACAGCACCTTTCGAACCTTCTACTGTTGCCAACTGGAAGAATAAGGGCCACGGGAACAGCAGCAACTTCAAGTTCCTCTCCAAGCCATACACCATCCTGACTTGGAAACATATCATCATTCCTTCATTATCTCTGGATCAAAATCCTGGAACTCCCGGAAGAGCATTCTGAGTGTGCCTGCACCACATAGACTGCAGTGATTTAAGAAGGTGGTTCACCACTGCCTCCTCAAGGGCAATTGGGGCTGGGCAATAAATACTAGCCTTACCAGCGATGTTCACATCCCATGAATGAATAAAAGAAAGTGTTAACAGAGGAAAAACCATTATAAATGTAGACATTGATATTTCTAATGGAGAAAAGTTGCCAAAGCATGTCAACAGTTCGTGAAGTCAAACAATTGAGAAATGTGCACAGAAGCAGGGTTTTCATATTCTGTGGATAGGCATCGTGTATTATGTTTGAGTTTAATGTGGCTTATAGCACTTTTAGGAAATTCATGTGGTCTTTACCTTCTGTGGGCAAGGTCACATTATTGACTGGCATTAGAGAAAACTTCTTAACTTAATGGGTGATAAACATTTGCAATAGTCTACTAGGCAAAGTATTGGATTCACAAACTAGAGATTTCTAAAATGCATTTGGATGCTAGGCTGATGAGTTAGACTTGGGTGAGCTTCAGTAGGCCTTCAATCTTTTCTTCTGGTCTGAGAAGTGCCAAAACTCCCTGGACTGCAAATATCTGATAAACGTAGATATTCTGTTGGTTTAATTAGTTTTACACACAGCTGTACAGCATAACACTGTTGTAAACTCCCTCAGGAAATGAAGAAAACTACTCTTGATTTGTGGTTAATTATGACTTGTTTAGAAGTGCACAGTACACTCAATCAAGAGATGCAATTCTTTTACTAATGTGCAATATTATAATACCTCAAAGATATTCACCAGCAAACACTTCTGCTCCTAGCTTTACTCTGCACACCCCAAAAGACATGATCGTAGAAATCAACAGCTAGAATTCAGTGCTGACGATGTTGGTTTTGATCACTTTGTGTGTTTTGTTCTGTATTTCAATCACATGTTGATCCCTTGGTACAAAGTCTCCACTTCAGCCTTTTTAGTGCCAAAGTAATTTACTTGTAAATTGCAGACAGTGGTTTGAATAAAAGGAACAGTTTTTCTTTTTAAGAGGGTTTACTTCTGAAATAAGTTTGTTTGTTCTTTCTTTGGAAAAACCATTTTATCAGCTTCACTGTGTCTAGTGACAGATATAATGAAAATCAACCTAAACTAACTTGGTTGTATTGGATAGCGTGAGCAACCCATTTTTGGAACATTTAAAGGACATTGAATTTTGGACATTCTTCCTCCTGAGTTATTTTTAAAAGTTTGAAATATTAATTGAGTCTGTGAATATGCTATTCTTTAAAAAACGATGGGTCAAGATAGATGTCCAGAAAGAACTCCTAGAGATATTTTGTATATCTAAGTTAACAAAGAACTGATGTTGCCAGGCTAAAGACTCTCACTGAGTGGTGAAAAACACCGGGCCTAAAAGGACTATTCTTTGAACATCTTAGTCATAAAAACCCTCGGAGAGAATGTGGGGTGTTTTAGAAGCAGGCTGCAAGAAAAAAACTCTCTTTGCCCCACCTTTGTGTTAAACCTTCCTCAGAAATGTCTCATCAGAATACATCTTTTTTGAGTAACTTTGAATAAGTTGTAATAAGTAAGACTCATCAAGGACAGTTTTACCAAAAAATCCATCTGGAGGAGCTTCCAGACCTATTGTGACCAGAATTCTGTGAGATCTATAGCGGCGATATCTCTTTGAATTTTATCCTTTTTAGAGGAAATGTTCCCATACTCCACCCTCTGCAGGGAACCGTGTTTGTTTTGTCCTGTTTTATGTTTGTGTGAGAGTCTATGGGGGTTTGAATATCTGGGTTTTTTTTTTAAAAGGAGAAATATCATCACACTTCTAAATTACAATTTGTGTGTTAACCAGTTCATTAGCTTGTTTTTAGAATAGACGTTTGTTTTATAATAAATCAATTTTTTTGTGTTTACTGAAAGAAGCCTGGTTAGAGTCTTTATATGCTGGGCATAACTGTATCAAAGGGAAACAATTGTACAGTTTTGGGGGTGGGTTAGACATTTAAACCATTGCTACGATATGTGGAGAAGTGGGGCTAGAATTGACTGTGTACTCCTCCTATCACAGTCCGTAACATAAGATTGGGGTGTTTCACAGGATTTGAGGCGTGGACAAGTGATTGGATGCAGATTAATAATAATTGTTAAAGGATAAAAATACGGATACCGAGTTTCTGATTCATTGGTAACCGACATGGCTTTGGAAGTTGCTATGACCTTTTTTTTTTAGAGATAGAGGATTTATCTCTGACTGATTTATAAAAAGTAACCAAGGCTAAGCTAAGGGAATTGACCGATAAATTGAAGTTAGAATTAAGCGAAGTGACGAGGAAAGCAGACATATTTGAGATGGTAGCATAGCATTTGAAACTAGAAAGTATACAAGAAAGACCATGTTCTCCAGGGGCTGAATCAATTGAGTTAGCTATGATTCAGTAGCAAATGAAGCAGCTTGAACTACCTGTTGCTTTAGGGATTTGGACATGTTCAGTAAGTCATCTCTGATTGAAGTTCAGCAAGCCGATCCAGAGTTAAGTAAAGTGCCACAATCACAAAATCATAGAATTTTAACAGCACTGAAGGAGGTTATTTGGCCCATCATGCCTGCACCGGCTCTCCAAATGAGCATTATGACCTAGTGCCATTGCCCTGCCTTTTTCCTGTACCCCTGCACATTGTTCCTATTCAAATAATCATCTAATGCTCTCTTGAATGCCTCGATTGAACCTGCCTCTACCACACTTCCAGGCAGTGCATTTCAGACCCAAGCCACTCGTTGTGTGAAAAAAGCTTTTTCTCACATCACATTTGCTTCTTTTGCAAATCACTTTCAATATGTGCCCCCTCATTCTTGATCCTTTTATGAGTGGGAACAGCTTCTCCCTATCTACTCTGCCCAGCCTCCTCATGATTTGGAATATTCCTATCAAATGTCCTCTTAGCCTCCTCCTTTCCTAGGAGAACAGTCCCACCCTCTCCAACCTATCCTCATATCTGAAGTTTCTCATCCCTGGAACCATTCTTGTAAACCTCTTCTGCACTCTGTCCAGTGTGTTCACATCCTTCCTACAGTGTGGCGCCCAGAACTGTACACAACACTCTAGCTGAGGTCTAACGAGTGTCTTATATAAATTCAGCATAACCTCCCTGCTCTTCTACACTATGCCCCTTTTAATAAAGCCCAGGATACTATATGCTTCATTAACTGCTCTCTCCACCTGTCCTGCCACCTTCAATGATCCAAGCACATATACGCACAGGTCTTTCTGCTCCTGCATCCCCTTCAAAATTTCACCCCTTATTTTATATTGTCTGTCCATGTCCTTACTACCAAAATGCATCACCTCACACTTCTCCGCATTGAACAATTGGCTCAAACCAAAGCTGAAACAGAAGGGGTTCTGAAATGCTACTATATTAAAAGTGGGATTCTGATGAGGAAATGGAGACCTCCTCACAGACCTGCGGTTGAAGAGTGGATGGTGGTTCATCAATTAGTGGTACCGCCCAATATGATCAGGAAATATTAAGGGTAGCTCATGAGATTCCTTTGGCAGGACATGCAGGGATCCAAAAGACCCAAGCACGTATAAGTCAACGTTTTTACTGGCCAAGTCTTCACAAGGACGTCGTGCAGTTTTGTAAAACATGCCATATGTGCCAGATGGTGGGAAAACCACAGCCTACAATTAAACCGGCACCATTAATTCCCATACCAGTTTTAGGAGAACCATTTAGTGGGGCATTAGTAAACAGTGGGGGGCCATTACTGAAAATGAAAGCGGGACACCAGTTTATTCCTTACTAATATGAATATGACAATTCGATTTCCAGAGGCCATCCCTTTGAGAATGATTACAGCTAAGGTCATGATAGAAAAGTAACCCAATTTTTTACTAGATATGGATTACCGATGTAGATCCAGTCAGATCAAGGTTCTAATTTTATGTCTAAAATTTTCCAAAACATAATAAGTAATTTGGTATAAAGCAGTTAAAGTCCACGGCAAACCATCCACAGATGCAGGGAGCTTTAGAGAGGTACCATCAAACTCTCAAAACAATGATTAAAGCATATTGTCATGAATATCTCCATGATTGGGACAAAGGATTGGACTTTCTTTTATTTGCCACCTGAGATTCACCAAATTAATCTACTGGTTTTAGTCCTTTTGAATTAATGTACGGACATGAGATAAGAAAAGTTTTAAGGACAGAGGGATGAATCCTGTATACTAGATTGTGTCCATGTTCCAGGAATGGCTCACAGGAGCCTGCAAAGTGACTCGAGAACATCTTAAAGTTACTCAAAGATGAAGGAATGGACAGGCAAAACAAAAACTACAACTTGAATATTTCAACCAGGGGATGAAGTGTTAGTGCCTTTACAGGAGGATCCTCTGAAAGGATCACTAGGTTGATACAAGGTAATTAAGAGGGCTATTAAAGTAAATTATTTGATAGACACCCCAGATTGTAGGAAAAAGAATTGGCAATGTCACATCAACATTTTGAAACCATTCCATCATAGGGAGAAGGATAGGAAGGAGCAGGTACGTTAGGTAGCAAGGAGAGCGGAGGATGAAGGAGACAGTGAGAGTGAGGCAGAAGAAGATTTAGGGAGTTCACCAACTGAACCTCCTATTAGATTAGCTAATTCTGAAATATTAGGGCAGTTAGATACAATGCTCTCATACTTAGAGATAGGACAACGAGAAGATCTGGTGAGGCTACTTACGAAATTCCAAGGAATCTGCAGGGATGAGCCAGGGCGTACAGCTTTAGCTACATGTGATGTGGAAATGAGAAGGTATTCTCATATAAAACAGCACCCTTATCATTTAAGCCCAGAGAAACATGCTCAGTTACAAGCAGAAATGTGCCACATGTTGAAAAATCACTTAATTGAACCAGTAGTTGCCAACCCCTAACTTCACTAAACCCTTCAAGGTGGCAGTCGTTGCCAGTGACCTGGAGGTGGTTACAGTCTTATTACAAGAAGATGAATTAGGCATAGAAAAGGTATTGGGATACTTTTAAAAAAAAACTTAAATTGCCATTAAAAAAAAATCCTAATATAGGAAAGGAAACCCTGAGATTGTTACTGGCCTTCATAGAAAAAGTTGGAGACTCAGAATGCCAGACCATTTTGATGGAGTTTGTTACTACAGCCTTACTTCTTGAAGATTGTCCATATTGCTGAAAAGGATAATGTAATTGCCGATATGTTATCCAGAATGTAATTTTAAGTTAGTATAATATAGAAATCAAAAGATCAGAACTTATACAAAGATTCTGTATAAGGAGTGAGTGAGAATGAGTGAGTGTAGGTTTAAAATTTTTTTATCTGTTGTCTATGTTTTTCCTGTATGCTTTGTAATGAAATACATTTGAAAATAGCATTTCATTCCTTACTGGTGGAGGCATGTGAGGAAACCGTTTTTGGAAAGTTTGAAGGGCATTGAATTCTGGACATTCTTTCTCCTGAGTCAATTTTAAAAGTTTGCAATATTAATTTAAGGCTGTGAATATGCCAATCTTCAAAAAACCATGCGGCAAGATAGATGTCCAGTGGGAACACCTGGAAAAGGAAGAGATATTTTGTATATCTAAGTTAACAAAGAACAAATAACTGCTGTTGCCAGGCTAAAAGATTTTCACCACCATTTTCAATGGTGAAAAACAGCTGGCCTAAGAGAAGTATTCTTTGGACATTTTAGTCTTCCCCTTGGAGTGAGTGTAGGGTGCCTTAGAAGCAGGCTGCAAGAAAAGACACTCTCTCTTTCCTTCTCTTTGCCCCACCTTTGTGTTAAACCTTCCTCAGAAACACCTCATCGGAATAAATCTTCTGTTTTTTTTGAAAGTCTGCAAAGTTGTGATAAATAAGAGTCATCAAGGACAGTTTCACCAAAAAATCTGCCTGAAGGAACTTCCTAACCTATTGTGACCAGAGTTCTGTTAGATCAACAGGTTGATATCTCTTTGAATTTTATCCTTTTAAAAGAAATGTTCCCATACTCCATCCTCTGCATGGGACTGTGTTTGTTTTGTGTTTGTGAGAGTGTCTGTGGGGGTTTGAATATCTTAATTTTTTAAAAAGGGAAAACCGTTACACTTCTAAATTACAATTTGGATGTTAACCAGTTCATTAACTTGTTTTTAAAAAAGAAGTTTGTTTTATAATAAATCAATTTGTTTTGCGTTTACTGAAAGAAGCCTGGTTAGAATCTTTTTATACTGGGAATAACAGTATCATAGGGAAATAATTGGCCAGTTTTAGGGGTGAGTTAGACGTTTAAACTATTGGTGCAACCTGTGAAGAAGTGGGGCTAGAATTGACTGTGCACTCCTCCCATCACGGTCCATAACAATAGAAAAGTATTTTTTAAATGTTTTAATTATTAGGGAATTTCAATTAGGAACTACGAAACCTGCTCTAAGGTAGAGCAGTAGTTAAATGTTGCTGAATTAATTACAGGAACCAAAACAACATTTATATTTATTCAGTTGAATGTAGTATGTCCTATTTGGTTTGTAGATGCTGAAAGAACACTTATAATAGTGACCCTTAAGCAGAAAAATTCCTTGCACATATATACGCACGGTATATAAAATAAAAGCAGGTAGGAATAAACAAAGCTTGTGAGTCTATTCCAACACTGTCAATGAGATCAAGCTTTTTTCTCTGTCAGTAACCTATTCTTGGTGACCTATTAGCCTTGGTTTCAGTTCATCCACTAGCTAAAAATATCTTGAATGTACTTGGCTGTGTCACCAGGTCAGCATTAGTCTTTCAGTGGGCAGGTGCTGGGGGAGGTGGGGAATGATTGAGCAGCATGGCTTTCGGCACTTACAATGAATAAATGATAGCCAGTAGAATGCGAAAGTGCAAAAAGATGTGGCATAGGCAATGTCACCAGAGTAGCACTTTCATGCATTAACTCTATTCCTTTGATGGCTCTTTTCAATAAAAATGAAGACTTTCAACTCCAAGCAGGAACATGTTATAGCACTGATGAGGCCTCTTGTACTCCAAAGTGATTCTGCACAGCCTGGCTTATAATTTTGTGCATCAGACATTGAGAGAAAATGGAAGCAACTGATCATTACTAGCAGCAGAAGACTGGGCTCCCAGCTGAAGCATTGCAAGTTCAAATTCAACACTCCTGTCTGATTCTGATCTGTCTGCCTCATCAGATGCCTTTCTTCTCCTCCCGTCTCCTCCCACTTAGTTCCTAGGCGACCCACTGTGTGGAAGTAGAGCTATTTGTCTTGTGTAGGAGAATATTCATATATCCCGTGTGACTATTTTTATGCTTTCCCTTTGATCTCTTTGCAAAACAGTATTGATCATAGTCATGGGGAGCTCTGTCCCCCTCTTCTAGCACTGAAAGATGAGAGATAGCAAGTAGGCTGATCTAAAGTCCTATATGCTAGCAAATAAATACACCAGTGTCGCTTATTTATTTCACTTTCTTGCCGTTTCTGGCTGTGCATTGTAGACTCTGGCTAAGGCACTCTAGCTATTTCCATGGCAACTAAAAGGTGGCAATTCATGAAATGAGATTCACAGATGGCAAATTCCTTTGTATTGCCAGGTCACGTGGCACATCTTCATGTCACATCTGACAATTTGAGAAAATTGCAACTTTTCTAACTTCAGAAGAATGGATGACCTGTGGGTGTTATGCTTATATTGATTCAATCTACACATTTAATAATCTTTTACCAAAAAGGCACCTATAATTGCCATTGTCCCATTACAGCATCTTTTGTTACACCTTCTTATGATACCAGACTACTATATGAAACACTGTTTGCCATCATCAGCTTCCACTAAGTTCCTTATTACCAGGCATTGAATTAGTGTCAGTCTGTCTTCCAAAACTCATCTCCATAATGGTCGACCATTGGTGATTGAACATGTAGCCATGAACCTGAAAATTCCCTATCTTGACCATCATCTCCTCTCTCTGTGTTCAAAAGCCTTCTTAAAAAGTTCACCAATACTCGTGGCTTTATTATTACTGCTCCATATCTGTTCTCCTCTGTGAAGTGCCTTGGGCTGTTTATAATGTAAAAGGTACAGTATAAATGCAAATTATTGTAATAATTGTTGGTTGGTGGAGGACTGACGCATGAGTATAAAAGTTTGGGTTCCAAGATGACTGCTAGTTTACAGTGAAGTAACACATTACATCATCAAACCACCACAACATGGTCATTTTCATACCAACCTGATGAATATAATTGTGTATTAAATGTAGTCTTTTTCCATTTACCACTTACACTTTTAAGTTTTGATACTTGTTATCAGGTAGCATTTTAATTTACATTCGCAGTTAACGTAAGCTCAGTGAACCTATCTTTCTTACCTCTCACATTAATATCTCTTGTGTTAATGCCCTCACGTTAATACTGCTCTCTCTTTTCTACTCCTCATTAATATCTCTGTCTGATGTGGTAAGTAGCTCTGCCAAGTCATTTTTTATCCCTCTCTGAGCAGAAACAGAATGTGCTAAAATGATTTTTCTTGCCTGACAGTGATGTGATCTGAATTGCTGTGATTCTGCTTCATGAGAGTCTTTTTCTCCCTGTTTAGAATAACATAAGATGTATAAATGAATGAGGCTGTTTCTTGTACTACTTTTCCTTTCAACAAGACCTTCTGCTGCCCCTGGTTCTGATGAAACTACATAGTTTGATGCTGTGATCTAAATTAAGTCAAAATTTTGGCCATGTATCCCATATGTTTCACTCCTTCTTTTCCCAACTTGCTCTTGCCCCTGCTCCCACCCCATCAATTTCATTACACTTTCTATATTACAACTGTAACTCCACCTCAAAAGCACTTCATTGGCTGTAAAGCACTTTGACAAGACCTGTGATTGAGAAAGGTGTTACATAAATGTAATTGTTTCTCCCCTTTTTCTTGTAAGTAAACCTAGGGCAGAATTTTGCCCTTGGTGGGCGTGCGGGCCCCACCACCTCGGCGGCAGGCGGATAACCAACCCCCGCTGCCGAAACGGGGCCCACTGCCATTTTGAGTAGGCGGGTCAATTAAGGCCCGCCCAGTGGCATGCCCGACAGGAAGCACTATGCGCTTCCTGTGCGGGTGGGGAGGGAATCCCCAGCTGTCAAAGTGCACTCTTTCACGTGAAAGAGCGCACTGCTCCCTGAGACTAAGTGCTGTCTCAGGGAGATTAGTGACTGTGTACAAATTTAAAAAATAGAAAAATAAAAATATTATTAACATGTCCCCCTCGTGACAATGTCACACAAGATGGGACTTGTTAATAAATATCACATTACATTTATTAAAGTTTTTAAAAAGGAACATGAAACCTCATCCCGCCATGGGATGAGGTTTCATGTATTATCAGAAGCCCACTGGGGCTCCTGGCCTGCCCACCAGCCTTAAGGTTGGACAAGCAGGGCCTTTAATTACTCTGTCAATGGCCTGAATTGGCCATTGACAGGTCGGCAGGCGGATAGCTGATTTCGCTGTCCGTCCGCCTTCCTGAAAATTTAAAGGGACCGGGATGACGTCGGGGGTTCCTCTCGACGTCATTTTCCCGTTGGTGAGCGGGCCCTGCCCCCAAATCGCTGAAGGGAAAATTCTGGCCCTAGTGTTTCTGACCTATAATTTTGTGGAATGACCATGAAGATTGACAGTTGCTCTTCGAGGAGTAATTTGCCTTCTGATATATTACTCCCTTTCTTTTCATAGGTTAATGCAAGATGCAAGCCAAGACATTCCCAAAAGCCAATATATTTATTTACAGTTCTATCGCATTATGAAACACACAAGTTTATACAATATCATAGAATGGTTACAGAATGAGGACATGCAGCCCGTCATATCCATACCAATTGTCAATTCTTTGTGGCCTTGCAATTTTTTTCTCTTCAGAGGATTGTCCAGTTCCCTTGTGAAAGCCCCAACTGTAACTGCTTCCACCACGTTCTTAGGCTCATTCCCAGATCTTAACCACTCGCAATGTTTAAAAAAGAAATTCCTTATGTCAGTCAGTTCTTTTGCCAATCTGTTTCCTCTGGTTCTCGATTCTTTTGCTACTGGGAACAATTTCTCTCTATCCACTCTGTCTAGACCCCTCATGATTTTGGACACCTCTATCAAATCTCCTACCATCTTTTTTTTCTCTAAGGAAAATTTCTTCAATCTAGCCACGTAGCTAAAGTCCCTGATCCCAGGAACCATTCTCGTAAATCTTGGTTGCATCATCCTTCTATAATGAATATCTAGTTCATGTTAATATTTTAGAAGTAATGTTTAGTTCTACAAAGATTGTTATTGTGAATGTTAGGTAACTAAAATGCTGGGCTTCAGAGATTGCCAGAGCACCTCAAAGGAAATGGCAGTTCAAAAGGTTATGCTTGTTTAGCAGAATCAGAGAAGAAATGGGGCCCTGAAGCAGCAGGTGGCCTTACTTATCTGGAGAGCTGGAGATGCGATGTCTACATTGCTTGCAAAGAAGTACAGTCCAGAGATATGTTTTGGGAGTTGGAGCTAAATTAGTTTAAAACCATTTCTCAAACCCTGAAAGGCCATGTTGTCATGGTTATGAGTGGAGCTTAAGAAGGTTCTCTGGTTTCACTTTATCAAAGCGTTCTGCAGCAGGGAAGAGGATAGATGCTGCCGTTAGCAGGCTGCAGGCAGTTAGGGCTTAGAGAAGGCCTGAAAGCCATCCGGTGCAGTTAGGGCTCAGGAGAAATCCAGTGGAGCTGAGAAGGTGGTGGAAGGTTGCTGGTTCCATGATGTAGAGGGTTAGGGCTCAGAAGCAGCTCTGGAGCCATTTGTAGCTTGGTGCAGCCGGGAGACTGGAGTTTGGAGAAACCCAGGGGCAGTGCTAACTTAGTGAAACTAGTGGTCTGCAAAAGACCTGGAATTGTGCCTATAATTAGATGTGGAAGTACAGCTTTGTGAATCCTATGGAACAGTCTCAGGAGAAGAGGTTGAAACATCAGGAAGTGAGCAGTCATTGAGGCAGTCCAAGTCAGAGAAACTTTTGAGGGAACTCAGAAGCTAGACCTTCAAAAAGGAAGAGTTGAAATCCCTCATGATAGACACAGAATTTAACAATATTCTGTGAATCATTGGTCATTGATGCCTGGATGGGTTGCTATGAAATCCGTGGAATCTGTCCTGGTCGCATCTGCACCTGCCATTTAATGTGCAATGTGATCTGTGTTCACACTTACTTCATGTTATTTGTGAATATTAGAGTTTAAGATAGATATTGTAAATGGTTTTGCATTTCTGACTTTGTGTAGTAAAGTTTATTTCATTTGTTTAAAACTTTGGCATCTTGTAGCTCTATTCTCCTAGTAGGTTACTGGGATTTCAAACTTTGTCTACTTTAAACAAAAATTTACTGGTCCCTAACCAGATCATTCAGCTTCCTAAAATGAGTATTATACTCCAGTTGAGGCCAAACCCAAGTTTTATGAAGTTTCATCATAACTTCATTGCTTTCGCAGTTTATGCCTCTATTTATAAACCCCAGAATCCTATTACCCTTATGCTTTTATAGCTACTTTCTCAACCTGCCCTGCCAACCTGAATGACTCATATACATATATTACCAGGAGTCTCTGTTCTTGCAAACCCCTCCTGCACCCCCCGTCCATCCATCTTTGAAATTGCATTCTTCCAACAAAATATATCACTTCATACTGCTCTGCATTAAATTTCATCTGCCTCTTCTGCCAGCATATCTGTGTCCTCTTGAAGCCTATCACCATTTTCTTCAGAGTTTACATTACTTACAAATTTTGTGCCATCTGCAAATGTTGAAATTGTGCACACCCAAGCCGTCATTAATATAGGTCAAGAAAAACGGTGGGGGTAATACTGACCCCTGGGGTTACCCCAATATATACTTTCCTCCAGTCTAAAAAGCAACCATTTAGCGCCATTCTTTTTCAGTGGACTTCGTATCCATGCAGCTGTTGTCCCTTTTATTCCACGGGCCTCAAATTGTTAACAGGTGCCTTTTGAAAGTCCATGTACACAACAGCAACTGCAATGCCCTTATAAACCCAGTCTACAACATCATCAAAAAACTCAGTCAAATTAGTTAAAACTGTTTTGCCTTTAATAAGTCCATGTTGGCTTTTCTTAATTAATCTGTACTTGTCTATTAGTGTTGTCCTGGATTATCATTTCTACATGTTTTCTGACCTATGAAATTAAATTGTCTGGCCCATGCACCCTTTTTTTGAACAAGGGTGTAATATTTGAAATTCCCCAATTCTCTGGTACCACCCCTGTATCTAAGGAAGGTTATGACATTGTGGTACCTCCACAATTTCCACCCTTGTCAGATTCCTTAGATGCATCTCATCCGGTCCCTAGTGACTTAACAACTTTAAGTACTGCCAACCTTCCCACTACCTCCTCTTTATCAATTGTTAGCCCGTCCAGTATCTCAACTATATCCTCTTTAACTGACTTTTGCAGCATCTTCTTTAGAAATGACAGATGCCTAATACTCGCTTAGTACCTCATCCATGCCCTGCCTCTTTGCATCGATTCCCATTTTGGTCACTAACCAGCAACACCCCTCCACTCACTGTTCTTTTATAAAAGCCTAAAGGAGACTTTTGTATTTTGTGTTAGCTACCAGTCTCTTCTCATACTCTCTCTTTGCCTCTCTGATTTCCTTTTCACTTTCCCCCTGAACTTTCATGTACAACTAAGGTTTATAGAACGATCTCTTTATAGGTAACCCATTGTTCCATTACAGTTTTGCCTGTAAATCTTGGATTCTAATTTAACTGAGACAGTTAGGGATGGGCAATAAATGTTGGAATAGGCAGCGATGCCCACATCCCGTGAAAGAATATTGTTATGATATGGCAGGTGGTAATTTCGAAGCTGGCCAAATCCCAAAGGGAAACTTGGCCAAGCTATCACAATGATTTGTAATTTATATTTTTATAACAAGAAGGTGGGTGCATTGAAGTCAGAAGTAAAGGGCAAACTACTACTTTTGGAGATTTTAATAATAAATTAAAACATTTATTAACAAAAGAAAAGAAAACTTAAACACACAAGATTACGTTACACAAGTAAATTTAGTCTTAAAATATTCCCCAACTAAAGTTGGACTCCCAACTAAATATCCTTTTCCAGGCAACAGTCCAAATAGATTCCTAATCTATAAAATATCCAGTAATATTACCACGAGGCACCCACTGTTGCTATAAGGGAGCTAGTTCATACTCTTCCTTTCACTTGACAATGGGATTCCAAGGCTTTTAGCAAAACCTTGCTTTCTGGAACAAACAAGCCCTTCTCTGGAGTGGCTAGAAGCTTTTCATAAGCCTGTCTACGCACATCCCACCTTTCAAGATCCCACACGGCCACTCCCCTCATAAAGCTTTCAATCTTTCCTTAAGTATAGTTCCTCCTCTTTTGATATTTAAACCCATTGTTGAAAACTTTCTTTGGGAACTTATCATTCCCAGAATATAAAAATCTTTCATGTTGTCATTATGGCCAGCACTTTCGTGGAAAATAAACTTAATAACTTTGCCTTATTTATTCACGATTTTGCCAGATGTAAAGCTTCCTGTTATATCTCTTTTGAAATTCAAGCAGCTAACAATTCACTGCCCACTTATCTTCTAATGCAAATTCCCATTTATACTGTATCTACTGGGATCTCATCTTAGTTTGCCCATCTCCATTTCAAAATGCCTGCTTTTACACCTAACCCCTTTGATGATTTAACCTCGCAGTCTGACTATTTTCAGGCTAATTAATTACGCACACCCACAGCCCCACAAGCCTGCTTCAGTATCCCACAGCACTATGGGGGAAAATAATATTCTCTTTACAATAGCAAAAAAGACCTGTCTCGCCCAACTGAAATTGGCCCTGCTCCAATAAAGAATTTTTACTGTAGATTGCAGCTTGTTGTTTTTCATGGCTAGCCTAAGTATTATGATACTGTGATCACTGTTCTCTAAATGCTCCCCTACTGACACTTTATCCACTTGATTCACCTCATTCCCCAGAATTAGATTTTTTTAAAAATTCATTTACGGGATGTGGGCACTGCTGGCGAGGCCAGCATTTATTGCCCATCCCTAATTGCCTTTGAGAAAGTGGTGGTGAGCTGCCTTCTTGAACTGCTGCAGTCCGTGTGGTGTAGGTACACCCACAGTGCTGTTAGGGAGGTAGCTCCAGGATTTTGACCCAGCAACAGTGAAGGAGCAGTGATATAGTTCTAAGTCAGGATGGTGTGTGACTTGGAGGGGAACTTGCAGGTGGTGGTGTTCCCATACATTTGGTGTCCTTGTCCTTCCAGGTGGCAGAGGTCTGGGTTTGGAAGGTACTATCAAAGGAACCCTGGTGAGTTGCTGCAGTATATCTTGTAGATACAGTGCTGCCACTCTGCGCTGGTGGTGGAGGGATTGAATGTTGAAGGTGGTGGAAGGGGTGCCAGTCAAGCACGCTGCTTTGTCCTGGATGGTGTTGAGCTTCTTGAGGGTGGTTGGAGCTGCACTCATCCAGGCAAGTGGAGACTTATGCCTTGTAGATGGGGGACAGGCTTTGGGGAGTCAGGAAGTGAGTTACTCTATGCAGGATTCCCAGCCTCTGACCTGCTCTTGTAGCCACAGTATTCATATGGCTGGTCAAGTTTCAGTTTCAGTGGTAACCCCCATGATGTTGATATGGATCATTCAGTGATGCTAATGCCATTGAATGTCATGGGGAGTTTATTGGATTCTCTCTTGTTGGAGATGGTCATTGTCTGGCACTTGTGTGGCATGAATGTTACTTGCCAATTATCAGATCAAGCAATACCTCCTTCCTCGTTGTTCTGGAAACATACTGTTGTAGAAAATACTCCTGAACACATTTCAGAAACTGCCCCCCCCCCCGCCACCTTGATAATTACAAGCATCCCAGTTTTATTAGGATAATTCAAGTCCCCCGTTATCACTACTCTATAGTTTTAGTATCTCTTTTGTAATTTCCCTGAAAGTTTGTGTTTCTATGGGCATGATTTTCCCGTTGGCAAGTTGGGGGCGGGGCCCACTCACCGACGCGTAAATTGATGCGCAGTGACATCGGGCAGAACACCCGATGTCACCGCGCCCCATTTAAATTTTCAGGTAGGCAGGGGTGCAGCAAAATCAGTTGTGCGCCCGCCGATCTGTCAATGGCTAATTGAGGCCATTGACAGAGTCAGTTAGCCAATTTATGGACCTGCCCGTCCAACCTCATCAGGCCAGGAGCCCTGGCGGGGATTAGAAGAAGCATGAAACCTCATCCACAGGCACGATAAGGTTTCATGTAGGTTTTTAAAAATTTTATTAAAGTTTTTGTAAAAATTATGGACATATCCCTACTCGTGACAGTGTCACATGAGGGGACATGTCAGGAATTTTTTTTTCTATTTTTAATATTTGTTACAGAACAGCCGATCTCCTTGAGGCAGCACTTAGCCTCAGGGAGATGAGTGCTCTCTTTCGTGTGCATGCGTGAAAAAACGCACTCGATTTAGGGATCCCCCCCCACCCCCAGCCCGCCCCGCCTGCACAGGGAGCACATAGCACTTCTGTGTGGACATCGTGCTGGCCTTAACTGGCCTGACCCAGTAAAATGGCGCCTGTGCATGCCCTCAATTCAACTTTGCCCCCAACAGGGGGAATTTCCTGCCCTATGTCTTTCTCATTAGTTGGCAGCCAATCATACTGTAATGCATTACAATTGTATTTTAATCGTACCTCTATTGTTTCTTGCCTCTAATCAAATAAATCTACCTTGACACGTCTAGGTCATCTTGTTCCTCCAGCAGTGTAATATTCTCCATAATAAATGCTGCTACCTCTTTCCTTTGCTTCCCTATGTATTGTAAGGTACTGCAATAATAATGAGTGATTTTAATCTTCATATAGATTGGGCGAATTAAACTAGCAAATGTATCATTAAGGTTGAGTTCATAGAGTGCATAGGAATAGTTTCTTGAAACTTTACATTCTGGAATCAATCAGGGAGCGGGCTATATTAGATCTGGTAATATGTAATGAGACAGGATTAATTAATGACCTCATATTAAAGGACCGTACATGCAAGAGTGATCATAACCAGATAGAATTTGGCGTTGAGTTTGAGGGTAAGAAAGGTTAGTCAAAAACTAATGTTTTAAACTTAAATAAAGGCAATTACAAGGAGAATAGGTTAAAACGTAAGATGGTAGAGTAGCAGTGGCAGGCATAAGGAGATAATTCATTACTCTCAACCTAGAGTCTTTCTCAATGGTATATATCTATAAAAAACATAGGCTAACCATGGCTAACTAAGCAAATTAAAGATGGTATCAAATTGAAAGAAAAAGTTTATTATGCTATGATGATTGGTGATAGGCCAGAGATTGGGACATTTTCAGAAACCAGCAAAGAATGACTAAAAAAAATTAAGATTGAAAAATTAAAGTAAGAATGAAAATTAGACAGAAATATAAAATGAGAGTATAAGATTCTACAAGTATATATAAAGCAAATGAAGGAAAGTAAGCATTGGCCCCTAAGCGGATTGGACTGGGTGTTCTGTGAGTGTTTAACTGTTTACTTGCAATGACCGTAAAATACACCATCAAACAGATTTTCTTGAGTCGTTAAGAAGAAAAGAGAATAGTTTTTATTGTACTTAACCTGGTCTGAGCAAAAATAAATACTCTCCGACTTTTATAAACACACACACTTGAAGCTCACACAAATAGATTACAGTGTGGGGAGGATAGATTAAGTCATTTAGAATATAGTAAAATTAAAGGGATATACGGCTCCTGAAGGTTGGTGACTTGGCTGGTTTCAGTCTGAATTTGGTGGTCCAGTTGCTTTTATTCAGTGGTCCTGTTGCTTTTGGCACCAAGGCGATTTAAATCTGTAGACAGACAATTCATCTGCCATCCTGGAAACAGAGCTAGATTGAGTTATTTTTAAAATTTCTATCTGTGGCACCTAGGTAGGCGAAATCAGCAACAGGTTTGAATTTGGAGGTTGGATAGGGAGAGGAGGAGAGAGAAGGAGCCCACTCGGGGTTCCTTCAGCACTTCAGTTGCTTGTTCTGTTCTGCAGAGAAAGCAGGTGCTTAAACACACAAAGGGTTGGTTTGTCACAGGATCTTTTCTCTCCAACTGGCCAGCGACCCAAATCTGGTTATGGCTAGTGCATTCCAGTTACCTTGATTAGATCATGCCTGGGAATTCCTCTCTCATTCAGGGTCCCATTGTAGAAATGATCATGTCTTATGGTTTGTCTTCACCCAGTTGAGTACCCAGATAATCATCTGGCCGCTTTACTCATGGGTCAGTAGATGGCCCCCATTCATCTCTTTCAAGGCAGTTGTTCCTGGTGCAGATTTGTAAACAACTTGTCTCCATTTCAGTAGTTTTGGAATGCAGAAAGTGATACAAATATGCAGCCATTTTATATTGTTACCCCAAGCCACCAGAATGTGAGTTTAGCATTTTTTAAAAATCAGTTAAGGGCTTACAGTCAATAAATTCAAAAGTTGTTTTTTGATATAAAGCATGGTTTCACAACAATGTTGCAAAATTCCCTACATTCTGGCAAGGTCCCAAATGATTGGAAAGGTGCAGATGTAATGCCTGTGTTCAAGAAAGAAGGGAGAAAGAAACCAGGAAAGTATAGACCAGTTAGCCTAACATGTGTCATTGTGAAATTGGTAGAATCCATTATTCAGGAAATAGAGCAGGGCATTTGAAAATGAGAATACAATCAGGCAGAGTCAACATGGGTTTTGTGAAAGGGAAATTGTGTTTGTCAAATTTATTAGAGTTTTTTGAGGATGTAACAAACAGAATAGATAAAGGGGAACCACTAGATGTAGTGTATTTGCATTTCCAAAAAGTGTTCAGTAAGATATCACATAAAAGGTTACTACACAAGATAAGAGCTCATGGTGTTGGGTGTGTTACATTAGCATGGATAGTGGATTGGCTAACTGGTAGGAAACAGAGTCAGGATAAATGGGTCATTTTTAACTTGGCAAACTGTAATTAGTGGAGTACAGCAGGGATCAGGCTTTGGGGAGTCAGGAATTGAGTTACTCGTCGCACAACTCCTAGCCTCTGACCTGCTCTTGTAGCCATTTTTTCTTGTAATTCATTCATTCCTTTAACTGAAGAACGTGAAATAGTGTAATATGAAAGTGTTAAATAGAAACTAGATGATTAGAAGAAATATGATTTTTATTCCATGTTTGTGTATGGCTGCTTTCTAAAATCCTCACCTGATTATTGCATAGCCTTTCGTATATGATCCTTTCCTCTTCTCCTTTCTTCTTCTGCTGAAACACACACTACAGTCAATTAAAGAGCTCAAACTGCAAGAAGTGACCTGCTGGTATAAATAATCTGGTTCTGATGAATCTGTGAGCAGAAGGCTCAACTTTAGTTTGCTTTAGAAACTTCCAGAACGTTAGCTTGAGAGGTCCTAATTAGTTTTAAAACAACCTGAGTTAAATGTAACAAAAGAAATTCAGTGCTCAGACTGAAAATGGAAATTCAGTGACAGAGATCTTGTTAAGCTTTGTATGGTTGTGTGTTCAGTGGATGTGAAAGTCTGCTAGTGTCTGTCCATGAGATAAGCACAATCTCCCTATAGGCCTCGTTTAATAAATTCCCAGTAGAATTCTATAGAAAGCAATGACTTCAAAAAACTTCTAATACTTCTCTAGAAGCCAATGAAGTAGAACAGTTTAGTTACCAGTCCCACTGGGATTGCAACGATTCCTCCATTTACTTTAAAACACCCATTATGTAAAGGCCATGTCAGAAGGGGGCTTCCTTACGACAGCTAGATTCACCTTTTTAAACCCTTCAAACCTTCATTTGTGCCACATATTCAGGAACTGCCTTCCTACACAGTTTATTTATTCCGAGAGCTCTACTTTGCATTCAAGTGTATTAGTTAAGAATTAATTACCACATGGGGGAGATCATGCACTAAATGCACTGGCAAGGTAAATAAAAGTGCTGGGATAACCTTGATTTTATTCAAGCGTTCATTCAAGAAGTTATTTTCTTTTCTCACCCTCTCTCACCCACTCTCATCAACTCTCACTCGTCTATGCTCTGTTGACCACACACCATCTCACTCTGTCTCTTGAGCACTCCAGTGTAATACTGAGCAAGTACTGCACTATCTGATGAGATGTTAAAACAAGGACTCGTATGGCTTCTCCGGTAGGCATAAGAGATCCTGTAGGAATATTCCAAAGAAGAGCAGTGGAGCTCTTGGAGTTGTCCTGGCAATCATTTATCCCTCAATTAATAAAATCAAAACAGATTATCTGGTCATTTATTCCATTGCTGTTTGTGGAACCTTGCTGTATGCTAATTGGTTGTTGTGTTTCCTGCATTACATCCTTGTTTTCAACTTAGTCCATGGACTCGCCTCAATTTTTATAATTCCTTCAGCCCCACAACCCCTGGACCTCCTTGTTTCACAACTTATGGCCTATTAAGCATTTCTGATTTTCATCGTTTCACCATTGACAGCCATGCCTACATGGTCCCTAAACTGTGGATTTCCCTCCCAATATTCTTCTGCCTCGTTTTTGTAAAACGCTTTGGGGATATCATGAGAGAATGAAAGGCGTTGCAATTTCCATAGAGACCAATAACTTTTAAAAAGAGGTTTGAATTCCCAGTGACCGACCTTAAAGGAATCGCACAACAAGATTTAAAGTTTTAGGATTATTACTGTAAGAAACAAACTAAAATCAAGATTAACTAATCATAACTTGTGGGCAACCAATACTATAAACTACAGAAAAGATAACGCTTATTTATTTCTTAACATGACCATTAACCTCATGCCATATTTATACGTTGTGGCGCACTCTCAGTGGAAATATAGTCTTGTATTTGAAGTCCTGAATCCCTCTTGGCATTTGCACAGGTTCTCTGTACCTGTTTCCTTTTGTATTCATTCACGGGATGTGGGCATCGCTGGCTAGGCCAGCATTTATTGCCCATCCCTAATTACCCTTGAGAAACTGAGTGACTTCCTAAGCCCTTTAAGAGTCAACCATATTGCTGTGGATCTCGAATTACATGTAGGCCAGATCAAGTAAGGACTGTAGATTTCCTTCCCTAAAGTTAGTGTTTTTTTACAACAATTGACAATAGTTTCATGGTCTTGGTGAGACTTTTTTTTAAATTCTAGATTGCCACTACCTGCTGTGCTGGGATTCAAACCTCGGTTCCAAGAGCATTACTGTGGGTCTCTGGATTACCAATGATAATACCATTAGCCGCTGCCTCCCCTGGCATAAGTCTTCGAGAGTCCTTTTAAAAGTCCCTTCACTCAGTGCTCCTGAGTTGGCATCTAGCAGCAAGGCACCCACTAGTGACTTCTCAGTCTTTAAATTTCTACTCTCTCTTCAACTGGGAAATCAGTTCTCACTAGCATTCTGCTCTCACAGTCATTGTTTCATTGCTTTCCATGCATACTGCAGGATCTCTGTCCCTTTATTTCTGTCTCCCTCTCCCCCCTGCACTGTTTTGTCCTTGCTATGGCTTGCTGTCTATATGTTGTTTAAATATTTTAAATATTTTTCATGCATTTTCCAATCTGACCATTTTACCCCAGCGTGCATAAAGTGTCACCTTTTCTTTGATAACAATTTTCACACCATTTGAAGATTATGCATTTATGCCATATAGCAAAATTTAAGTGTGCAATCTCAGTGTCAAATTCTTGAAGGTTCTGTCTTTCAGCTGAAACGTTTAAGTAATTCCCCTGTTTAATGTAGACATTAAAAATCCCTTGGCATCATTCAAAGATTTGGCAGCTTTCTCCTGTTCCAAAATTTCTCTTTCAACTATAGATAAACTATATAGCTATTCCTGTCATGGCTAAACAATACTAGTTAAGAAATGGTGCAACTTACCACTAATGGGATTCCTGCACAAGATGTTTGTTTAATCCTGTTTATTGAGATATGAGGCATGGATTTGAATATGGTCAGTCTCTAGTCCCTGAAGAGGGACTCAATGGTGTGGAATATCAGAATGTTGCCCTTTCCACTTTAGAACAAAAGTTTGGAACTAGCTCAAATAGAGGAGTTAAATGTTACATTTCACTGACGAAACTTGTTTTTAAATTTCCTGCAAGTTTGAAACCCTAGTTTGAATTAAAGATGGGATGAAAGAATTGTCAATCTAATAACTATCAAGATCCAAAATGAAGTTAGCATTCATATTTCTTAAGAGACTTGAGCAGAATCAATAGAAATCTGAAGAAAATCTTTGGTAAATCTGAAGAGTCTCAATGTTGATTGGCAGGCCAAATTCCCATAAACACACTCTTAATACACAAGAAAAAAAAGTACATTTCAAACTAACTTACCTTTAACATAATAAAATGTCCTAAAGCTCTTCATAGGAGCATTACCAAACAAAATTTGACACCAAGTCACTGAAGGACAGCTGGCCAAAAACTTGGTCAAAGATGCAGATTTTAAGGAAAGATTTAGAGGTGAGAGAGGTAGAGAAGTGGAGAGGTTTAGGAAAGGAATTCCAGAGCTTAGGGCCTAGGCACCCAAAGCTGTTAATGGCGGAGTGAAGAAAACCTTGAAAGCTCAAAAGTTCATTATGGAGGGGTGCGGAAACCTTGGAACTGAAGAAGTAAACCTTAACTACTAGTTAAGCACCAGCACTTTTGCTACACCATTGGTATGAGGTACCAAATGGATGTGTCAAGACAGAGGCAAGAAATAACAACAAAATCAACCAATCATTGTAATCAGATCCCAAGGGTTTATGGATGGCCTTCTTAGCCATCTTCTCAAACAGGGTATGAGACAGATTTTTAGGGGTTGAAAATATACCCGAACAGTTGGTTACTGCAAATGTCATAACTAGTTCCAATGCACATCTCATATGCACCTCAATAATAATCAATCACAATCTGAATTAGTTATTTATCCATTTATATTGTCACATAGCCAATATGCTTTGAATGCTTGCAATTTGTAGGTTTGCTCAAGGCTTGTTAATCTTCTAATTGTATTGTTTAATTCTGTATTCATAAGTGTAAGTTAAATAACCTGCTTACCACTATGCTATCACTGCCTCACAGCTTTTTGCATGATGGAGGATGAAGTTCTATAATAATCAGTTGAGACAGGCACTGGTGCTCCAATGAGAAATGATACAGAATGGTCAATTGTAAATTTACTCAATAATTCCTAGCAGCTCTCCTCTCCGGTTACCACTCCACTCCACTCCACCCCCCCCCCCCCCCCCCACCCCCGCCAAAAAAAAACACCACCACCACCCACCACAATGATTTCTTAATCTCGGTTGTCATTAGGGGGCAACACCAAGGAGTAGTTGGGCTCTCACCTACAGTTGATACATGAGCAATCCTAGTCTGTTTTTATACAGATGCTAATGGCTGGTTACAGTACAGTACTGGTAACAGACTGGAAAAAGTTAGATTATCTTCTTGATTTTCCAGTACTTGGTACCAGAATATTATTTTCATGACTTTGTTTTTAAAAGAAAACTTGCTAATTAAGTCAGACCTATTCACATCAGATACCCCCAACTTTATTCCCAGATTTCAAGTTAAATTTTAAAATGATTTAAGTTCCCTGCTACACAATTGAATATGTCAGTTAAATACGCTGTATACCACAATTGGATGTTCAAAAGAGTAACCCTATTTCAAAACTAATGATATTTGTAAATTGATCAATAACAGACTTGTATATGATTTATTTATTTAATATATATTGCAGACTTACTGGATAAAGTCTATTTGGAACAAAGAAACATAGGCATGATTAGGCCATTTGGCCCCTCGAGCCTGCTAGATCATGGCTGAATATATGTAACATGTTTGTAAAGTGAATCTATATTGCACGGTGTTTAGAAAAAATTAAGACTCCTTGGCTGTTAAATTATTAAAATGTGTAGTTGTAATCTAGGGCATGTAGAATCTGACCAGTGAGTGAGATTGAAGCCCAGCACGCATTTATACCGGTGGATAAAGAAACTTGAATAAAAGCAGAAAGTGCTGAAAATGAACTGCTGATCGATCAGCGTCTGAAAGAGAAAAAGCAGCTTTAGGTTTTAGGCAGGGACGCAGCATCAGAAAGTGGCCTTCATCAGAAGGATCCCTCCCCAGAACGAATATCTCTATTCTGATTGATGACTAACCGGTTCAGCATTTTAAGCCTTTTCTTTATTCTTGGGTTGTGAGCAACAGCCACTTGCATTTATAATAATGCCTTTAACAAAGCAAAATATCCCAGGATGTTCCACAAGAGTGTTAACAAAAAAAATTTGCCAACGGACCAGATGAAATATCAGGAGAAGCAGCCAAAGCTCAGTTGAAGGAGTAAGTTTTAAGGAGCATTATAAAGGAGGAGGGAGAGAGATAGGCAGTCAAAAGTTAGAAATAGTCAAAAAGTGCAAGAGGATAATGTGAAAAAAGTAACAAGAACTTCATAGTTGAATCCTAACAAAACCCAGGTCAATTAGTGAAGAAATTCCACATTTGAATCAGAATTGTAATGAATGCCAGATAAAAATAGTGCACTGTCAAGTCTTAGTACAACATCTTGCTTAATTGTTTATCCAAGAATTAAATTTTGCTTAAAAAAGACACTTAAAATATATGTTTCACACTTAAGTGATTAAACGTTTAAATTGCTTATTGGCTTTGCAGGTTTGAGAGAAATAATCGGAGTATATTTTGCATTTGGTTCATAATTTTCTGTGAAGTGTTGCACTTGTATTATCAAGTTGACCCAGTGGATAGAATAGAGTGGATTGAGTTGGTCCATTGGAGTTTTGTGCAATGGAAGTGAATGGATGTTGAGGGAAGTTTGGTACTTTGAAATTCTTTACTTGAAGCATTACTAAGAAGGGATGCAATTAAATATAAAAACAAGTTTATGTGTTCAGTGAAAAGATGGATCCATTATAAAGTATGACGATTGGAATTGAATCTGAAAATGAATGCAAAACAAAACATGGAATTAAACCTACAAGCATAAAGATTTCTATGTTTCTCAGTTTGTTCTAGAGGGGTGTTTTTAAATGAAGGAACTCTTTTAAATTGTGGAGTTATTTTGAATCAATATAGAAGTTATAAATTAGTACAATATAAGATGACTGGTTCAAATGACTGATGTTTTACTGTAATTATACTTATGCAAAAGCTTTTTTTTTAAGAATGTAAGTTAAAAGGAAGTCACCTCAGCCTGATGTATGCCAAGGTGATGATTAGCAGAGGTGACTTTACTGGTTCGAACACGTTCGCATACCTTAAGTATTTTCTGAATGGAGAGGTAGCTGGAGCCACACGACCAGTAGGACACCCAAGGATGCTTGCGAGCTTAACACGAAGACCTTAAACATCGATTTTTGCACTTGGGAGATACTAGCTGCTGATAGAGGAAAATGGCCACATCATTTGTGGGCCACCAATGATAATCAATGGTCACAGCAGCTTGGCAACAGGTGCCAACACCAAAAATAACAACCCATAATGACACCTAATAATCACTTCATATGCAGCACTCATGGTAAGACCTGCCTTCACCAATTGGTTTCTTCAGCTTTCAGTGAAAGTGCACCATCTGAAGCTATACCATCCTCAACCAATTTGATTTATTGCATGTCCATCATCTTACGCAGATGGAAGCATGCTGACGGGTGAAGTTAAAAAGAAACTGGGACCTAATCTTTTGAGCTGAACATTTGTAGTGTAAAAGCTAATTAAATTGTAGGAATATGCTGATGATGGTGATAAAGGGGGGAATCCTGCTGTATATTTCACAGTCCAGGAATTCTATTTCTGTCAAGGATTTTATTCCTAATGTCTTTTAAATTACCCAAAACTCTGGTTGTAACCTGTACTTTAAATTTGGGAAGAAAGCGCATAGTTGTGAAGTGCCTGACTAAACAAGAATTCGTGAATAGTGTTGAAAGGATAGAATTTCTGAGGCACTATATTTTCAGTTTCATAACTACAAGATTTTCTTGTAGCGAAGCTACTTAGATTTATTGAATTTTTTTTCTCAAGGCAACTGCAAGAATGGAAAAGTGACTGAGAGTGACTTGCATGTAGAATGGGATTTGATTTATAAGTAGTTTTACAGTATGAAACCAGCTATCAGTATGAACCCCCTATCTCCATAACTAGGTAACTATAGGATGTTCCATTTAACTTTTGTGTTTGGACTGAGAAAAATTATGTGCTTGATTCTGGTCACCAAATCAGTCATCTTACAAGTTGTATTTGTCTTTATTTTTCCTGTTGTGCTCAAGATTCAGTAGTCACCCGGTTCTTTGTTCAAATGTGGACTAGCTAGAAGCTTGATATGTTAAAAACTTCTTGTTGACTCTGCAGGAAGTCAAGAGGCTGGGCAAGTGAACGATAAAAAAACTCACTATCAAAGGGAGTTGTTAGAGTTAATTGTTGGTTGCTTGCCCTTTTTAACAGGAGAATGGTAAATTGTGAGAAAAAATCCTGGAAACACTCCGTAGATAAGGCAACATTTGTGGAGAGTTAAACAGGGTTGTCCTTTCGACTTGACCTTCCATCAGAACAGAATGGTAAATGTTATTAGGAAAAGCAAAGAAGGAGAGAAATTAAAGTGAGTGATAAGTAAAGGCCAGAAATATTTGATTGGGGGCTTTGTTATGCACTGTTTTCTTGGAAATTGGGTGATATAAAACATGGTATGTTTTCCTTTTTACCACTGAACCTGAGTTAGGTGCAGGCAGAATAGGAAGTTTAGCTCTTTCGAAGAGCTGGCACAGGCATGAGAGATCAAATGGTCTCCTGCTTTAAAATTCTATGAATTCTAATTACTGTTGTATGTTAAATGAGCTTGATGGCCTCAATTCAGTTCATGCTTGGCACAAGTCCGTCACATTGAAATGTCTCTTGGTTGGTTTCAATTTGAAATCTTAATCATAGGCCAAAATTAGGATTTCTATGGGAAATACAGACATCATTCTCGTGCAGCATGAGAAACATTTCTGATTCTGAGGGGAACAGTGAGCATCTGATATGTGCCCTCCCAACCTAAGAGTACTTGATGTTGATTGTCGGTGCTCAAAGTGGAAAGAAAATCATTTCCCAAAACTGAGAACCCTTACCTTGATTACCATAAATTCACATCCCTTACGATCCTTCGATTCTTTCTCAATAATGATTTTGATTCCAGTTTGTTGACAGCAGTAACTGTAGACATCAAGCAATTATGGTAGTAATCAAATGTAACAGTTCACCCTCTCAAATTTGTTTTCAGCAATATGCCTCCTAACTATATTGACCTTCATTTATTATTGCATTACGTCTGACTGATAGATGTGCACTTGATCTAGTATAGAACTGATTATAATTATCATATTTTCTTGAGAAATTGCCACAAAAATATTCCTGTTCCAAAAACTGTGGACTTGTATATAACATGTAGGCAGCAGATCATGCCATACAACTTTATGTGCCCACAAATATCCACACCTTCCTTGTGCCCACCCCCACCTGGCCCCCGACAACTTTGTATTGTTTGTACTTTGATAACAATTTGCATCTTGAAATTGCAAGTATTCAGTGATGGCCAAAATGATAACTTTGACCTATTGAGGAATGTTAGGAGCAAGAGAATTTGCTCCTAACCGAAAATTCTACCATAATTATAGACTAGTGCCTTTCCGATCACTATGACAAATTATTTTCCAAAAAACACTTCAGCACTCTTCCCCACATAGCTCTCTGCAGCAGAAATTCCCAAATGTACAAAAATCTCACTGAAGCTGTATCTTATCTTGCATACCTACATAAGAGTGGAGAGATTCAACTCACCCAGATTTACCAAACATAATAAAACCATCCCAAAGTGACAAGTTGTGTAAAAGGCAAATATTTTGCTGCAAATTGGCTATCTGATGTTCATAGTATTTAAGGAGAGTGAAAGAAACACAGTTGAGAAGAGTTAAATTATGAGCACAGGTTCATATATTAGGCCTTATATTCCATTGAGAATAGAAGATTAACAGGTAACCTAATTGGGGTGTTTAGGATAATTTAAAAAGTTGATGGACAGAAACTATTTCTTCTGGTGGGGGAGTCCAGAGAAATGGGGCAGAGCCTTAAACTTTGTTTGAGACATCCAGGGGTGATATCAGGAAGCACTTCTGCACAAACAGTAGAAGTCGTCTGGAACTTTCTTCCCCGAAACTGCTCACAAAAATATGTTGAGGCAAGGTCAATTCAAAATTTCAAAACTAAAATTGACAATTTTTTTTCCGGTAAGGGTATTTAGGACTACAAGGCCAAAGTGAACAATTAGAGATAAGATACAGATCAGCCATGATCTAGCTGAAGGCTGGAACAGACTCAAGGGTTGAATAGTTTATTTCTGTTCCTACATCCTAAAATAGATTAATACTAACTAGAGTTTATGAAATCAGGGGGTAGAGCATTTAAACAAAGGCAAAATACTGATAGGAATCTGAAATATAAACAAAAATACTAAAAATATTCAGCAAGCAACAACTGTGGGGAGAAAACCAGAGTTAATGTTTCAGGTCAGTGCCCATCCATCAAAGATGTTCTGATGCAAGGTCATTGAACTGAAACATGGGCTGGGATTTTGGACCATAATTCTTGCCTGAAGTCAACAGACTCTTGGCTGGTCTGTCAAATTTTCCATCCTGCCCGTGACGATTTCCACCACGGGCGGGATCATAAAATCCTGGCCATGAATTCTGTTTTTTAATTTCACAGATGCTGCTGACCTAATGAATATTTCCAGCATTTTCTGGTTTAATTGAGGAACATTTAAATTTTCTTCTTTCATAAGCTACTTCTTTAGCCCTTCCCCACCCCTTTTCACTTATCCATGTGCTTCTAATCTGAAATAATGGAAGGATGAGGAGGAATTTTTGTAACCTGTCTTAAACTGCAACACACCTGCAACCTCCCACCCTAGCCACCCCACACCAACCATCCCCCGAGATCATCCATGAGGAAATCTCACTGAGGTAGTGAGTAGTTTGTTGAAATTAATTTTCACCAGTTTATCTTTTTACAGACTCATCAAGAGCTTCTTTCTTATAAATAATGTTCCTGTTGATTGTTGCAGCTTTCATAGCAGGGATACCATTAAAAACACAGATGACTGTACCCATCAATTTACAGAAAGATCAATTTTAGGTACATCATTTCTCATCCAATGAATGTGTTCTGTGAGAATCTGCTTTGCCCAATTGACTTTCACTTTGATGTAATGGCTGCCTTCTGAATTCTTCAGATGAAGACTACTCTTCAAATAAGGAAGACTGTTTAAAGTTAATGACAAGGAACATGTAAAGGTATCCCTATAATGAGCACTTTAATTAACTCTAGATTTTTGAGACATATAAATTTCAGCCTCATCAGCATCTCATTAGAATGCTTAATAGCTAAAGGTGAAATCTGTCTGCATTTAGTGACTATTATGTTCCAGCTTTGTCGAATGAAAACAATGCAACTTTTAACTGACCACCAGTGATTGTTTAGAGGTCCTTACGACTGACTTCTGGTGGATTAGTTGCCCAGCATTATTTTCTTTACTTTCCAATCATTGTAAAATTACAGGATTGAGCTTAACTGTACCTCGTTCAGGGGATATCCTCATAGACTTAAAATTTTAGAATCTGAAATTGAGAAAGTCTATGATTTATTGCTTTCAGCTCAAAAGCACCAATTCCCAGAACTATTTTTAAGGGAACAAGCCTCGTATCTATTCAGGAACAGGGCGGGGCCTGCTCGCCGACACGTAAAATGATGCACGGTGACATCGAGCAGGCGTTCCGGCGTCACCACGCGTCATTTCGATTTTCAGCTCGGCGGACGTGCAGCCAAGTTGGCTGCGTGCCCGCTGAACTGTCAAAGGCCTTTTAAGGCCTGTTAAAAACTAATTGAAATAATTAAGTGAACTGCCCATCCAACCTTAAGATTGGTGGGCAGGCAAAGAGCCCAGGCAGCCTTCGCGTTTTTCATGGAACCTCATCCAAGGGTGGGATGAGGTTTCATGAAGTGTTTAAAAATTCAGTAAAAATTTTCAAAAAAATTCATTTACCTGTCCCAGCTCATGTGACACTGTCACATGAGGGGACATGTTTTAAAAGTTTTCAATTTCTTTATTTTGATGTTAAAGCTTAAACAAATCTCCCTGAGGCACCTCTGTGCTCTTTCACAGAAATGTGACATAATTAAGTATGCAGATATCACTTTATTAAAATTCTTATTAAATTTCATCCCTTTAGATGGGCGAAGCCAGTAGAATTCTGGAAGGGAAAGCAGAGTTGGGGAATTAAGTGTGTTCCTTGAGGCACCCCAGATCAGTACTCCCAATAAGCTGCAGTAGTAAATCTCCTGGGCAATAACTAAATGTTAGTAACATTTAGAGTGATACAGCAGTCCCAAGTTGATGCATTCCTGTTTTAAATACTTAGTTTAAAACTGACCACTAGAATCCATCAACTGCTAATCAATTCCTCAAGAAAGTCATCAATAATGTTGATGAATACAAGAAAAAAAATGTATCTGGGAACCATTTGTTGTGCATCATTAAATTAGTAGCTAACTTTATGGAGATGAGAAGAAATGGGGCTCTGATTAAGCTCAGTGCTCCAAATTTCACTCAATTGGGAGATTTTAACATTTCAGGCTTTCGGTTTTTGGCATTTACACTTGTGATCGGATAAAACGATTGACCTTTTAAAAGCTCATTATTAAATGACAATGTTTTTTCCCAATCTATTTATTGCATTTCTTGGTGTCCCATATGTGCACTAAGCTCAGAATCATCCCACAACACCAACAACATCAATTAAATTAAAACTCCCAAATATCTTATTTTTAATAAGTATTTTAAAAAATCGTAATTCATTTCAGCGTACTTCTCACTGAGAAACTAAAAACCCAATTCCATTACAGTTCATGTAGCAGTCATCCACTTTCATGTTGATGGGGAAACACTTATATAATCACACTTCATAAAAAGAAATAACAGAAATTAAGGATTTCTGTCTCCATCCTTTCTTCCCTTCTGGATGGGATCTTAATTTCATATTTCATAAATGTATTCTTCCACGGCTTTAGCCTGTGTCATGGAAAGTGCCAATCAAAATAGCTTTCCTTTCATCCCTTTTCCATGGCACCTTCCCAGCATTTTTTGTTTTTATTTCACATTTCCAGCATCTGCAATATTTTGCTTTTATGTAAGTCTTGGTTGTTGATCAAACTTATTTCATACCCTATCAGACAGCTATTCTGAAACCACATTGCGCTACCAGAAATATCGTCTCTTCCAAATTTCACAGGACATGACCACTCTTTCTTTCTCTTTCATTCTAGTCCAAATTGCAGGCCATATATTCAAAGTATTGTCCCTGACTGGATTGCTTTGTAAACACACTAAACTCACCAGAAAGCTGAAACAACCATTGTCTGTTACATCATTTACACTCTTAAGAAATTCTATTCCCAAGGGTCTATTGTGTATATTATGGCTCCAATCAGTTAGCAGAAAGTGAACTGTTTGCCAAAAGGGAAAGGGAATAGAGGGTTAAGATAGATTTAGATGAGGAAAGATGGGAGGTGAGTCTGGGCCAAATGTTTCTGTGCCGTATATCCTATGTAATCCTATGTATGCAAAATCAAGGGTCATTCAACAGGAGCAATGGCTGCATGTTGAGCCTACTTCAAAAAAGCTTCCTCTTGACAGAAGTTGCAAAGCTGAGAGGTGCAATTGTTTGTGTATGTTGATACAATTCTTCCATAATTTTGAAGTCAGTAATTACATGAAGCCAGTTTTCATGATTTTATGAGCACTTGTCATTTAATAAAGACCAAAACCCAAATAATCTTTAAGGACTGAAATAGGAAGAAGTTGTGACTTTTTTCAATTTTGTAATTAGATATTTGTGAGGACCTGGGTGCCTTTTTAAAATCATCATTGATGGGGCAAAAAATAGTTGCAAATGCATGTTATTCAGTTAATAATGTCACCGATACATTCTGGGACATCAGATGTTTTGGTTTGTAAAAGAGGTACTGTCTGCCATGGATGTCAGTTATTACCATTTGAAGGGCAGAAAGAAAAGGAAAAAAAACACAGCATTTTTTCATGTCTTCAGGATGTTCCAAAGCATTTCGCAGCCAATGAATTACTTCTCAAGTCGTAGACATTTTTGTTTTGTCGGCTGCCATTGCAACCCAAACTGAGATTATCTATGAAGTTATAGAGGTAACTGCAAGGACAGTTCCCATCACTTTGTTCTCAAGCTAAAAATAGAAATTATTTTATGACTCCATAGTATTCTCTCACGGAATGGGAAACCTCTAGTACAAATTCCTTAACTACTGTATGAAGAATGTGGTGCTGGGCGAATGCATGCCTTTGAACTCCCAGCAGGCCTACTTCCCTCCTTCCACCCTATAACCAAAGTCCCATTCTAGTGATTATACTTATTCTCAGATAATGGCGGTGACTTCAAAGGCACTTCATTGGCTGTAAAGTGCTTTTGGGTATTTTGAGATTTTGAGGAAAGTGCAATATAAATCCAAGTTTTTTCTTGAATAATCAATAACTTCGTAATTGTTGTGAACAAAATTTGGATTTATAACCTACTACAATTGACATCACCAAAGGTTATTAACATTTTTCAATGACCAACTCCATGAACACCATTCACTTTGTACTGCAAAGAGGAAATATAACAAATTGCTATTAAAAATGATAGGTAAGAGGTCATAATTTAGTGTGATGGATTGAGATGATTTTATTCTTGTAGTTTATGATGATATGAGCCCCTTTGTTTTGGTGTCACCTTGTAACATTCAGATTTAATCATTTTGTACAAAAACCCTACTTGTATTTCAGAGAGGATAAGCCATTGATAGCAACCAAATGTATAAATGTACCCAAATGTAAATGGCAGAATGCAAGAATTTACTATCAGGAGTTGTGTTGTTTGTGGCATTTTAACTAGCCTGGGGCCTTTTGTTTGGCAGAGCTGAGTGCAAGTGAGGGGGGCAGCAGGAAAAAAAAATGGGTAATGTACAGGAGGATAAAACTCGGTTGTTGGATAAATCTCAAAGGTTTGCTTAAAATTTTTGCTGTTAGCAACTGATGACAGGTGAACTTGTCACTCTACCACCCTAATTCAATTTGAGGTTGCATTTGACTAAGCAAGATCAGGGGTTCCTTTCCTCACGTGAGTAAAACAAATAAAACAATCCTACAGTACTGTGCTCTACAAGCTGTCAACGGTCAATTTGGAGTGCACAGAACATCTTGTAAAATATGCACAATGTGTTGTGAATATAGCCAGATGTATCAGATGACTAGCCTTGCTCAGAGCCACACTTTAGACTCAGCAACAGCCTCCTGCTGATGTGGCTATAGGAAAGGATCTAATCAATGGATTAAGCAATAGAAGGTTAATTAACTTCAGAGTTAAGAGTTGTTTTACTCCTGGGATGGGGGAGAGGAAGGAAGAATTACACTCCCTTCCCTTTCCCTGTTTACTTATAGAGAAAAAATTTTAAATATCACTTGTACCTATACAGTTTCTTTTTGGCAGCTTACTGGAGCTCTTTACATGTCAAGTCTCAAAGCCAGAAGAGAGCTAATCCTTTGATGTATGCGGCAGATCTCTCAACAAATGGCTGTCATTTTGTTAACATCAATCAGAATCTTTCCTGGTCATGGAAGCATATCTTGGCGCAGCCTATGATGTTAAAAAAAAATGAATACTGGCCATGTTCCCAGAGATTTAACTTGCCTGCTAGCTTATTTGGGAAAATTTCCATTGCTATTCCTTCAAAATCTATTACAAATACTTTACATTAGCTTTAACATTTTAAGGTCCTATATTGAATATCTGTTTTTAGATGGCAAGTGTTGATATCATTGAAGTGTCTTGATTTGGACAGAGCCCATATTAACATTCCCAGTTGAATTGATAAGTACACAAAATCCTGCTGGTTAATGACTGTATCTCCTTGCCAACGATGGTTAAGTTCCTTCACGAAGTTGGTCTGAGTAATGCATCCCTGTTAACCCTGATGTAATCAGCATCCGACTGTTTCAAAAGAATCTTGAGGTTGTTTACTTTGTAACTTATTTAAAAGAGGATACCTTATCAACTTCCTACTTTGAATTTTTTAGAATAGATAAAGATTACAACACAATTCGTGCAACATGAATTGAATCTAAATTCATGTTTCCTACATATAATGACTCCAATTCAAAAATAATTCATAAGCTTTGAAGTAATTTCGAGCATTGTGAGGTTGTTTTACACTTATTTCATTTTCTAATATTTACAAGAAATTAAATTTTATCCTTTGGACTGTTTCATGTGTGTCTGACTCTGTCAGAATAACCTTTTGTTTTTCCCCAAAAAAGAAGCAGCTACTTCAGGTTAACTCCAAATCATTCTCCTGACGTTGAGTGCTACATGGGAGAGTATTTTGTAAGAATTGACCTTCCAGGCATGTTGCAAGAATGGCATAACTATTTGCCTAACAATTTCCTCCTTTGATATCTTTCAGAATCTGTATCTCTGGAACATCTGGTTCAAAAACCTTCTTCTAAAATGCAGGGATATCTCTTCTCTAACCCCTGTTAACTTCCTATACAGCCTTGTTTTCCTGGAATATTATGTTGCATGACTGTCTGGATATTTTATTAGGGTTACAAATTAGATAGGCACTTAATTTTTCACTGGGAACCTGAATAAATGAAACCCTGAAATAATTTGAAGCTGTTGTAAATGTGATTTAATTTTGAGCCCCCACACTGACACTGCCCACTTGATCACATAGATCACAATTGGTGTTGTTAAAATTTAACCTCCCTCTAGTCATTCCAAAAGTGATGCCTGAAATGCACAAGTTGTCAGATCTGCTGTTAGTGTCCTGTTTATTTTGTTTTCACTTCAGATTGATGTCTCCATTGCACTCCACACACCCATTGTGTAGTGGTAACTCAGAAATTAACATCATCTTTTGTAAATTTAGGCTACGTAATAAAAGAGTAGCAAATGCCAGGCATGGAGTTGAACCAGTAACTCAATCTTCTGACTCTGTTGACGCTCATAAATTACTGGAGCCTAGCTTTTACAGTTTGACGTCATCTGAACTGCTCAGTTGAATTACTGCCTTGTAAGTTGCTGCCAGCCATCTATTATCTTACATATCTAAACTATGTGGCTATAAATGATGCCAACACTATAATCGGTCTGTCACCATGCACTGCCCTAAAATATGTAGAATTGGTAATAGAAATGTTCTACTCCTCTGATACCTATTTGTTTTCTTTTAAATAGTGGATTTCAGTGTCAAGATAACACCAGACTCTGTGCAGTAGTATTCTGCCGAGTAAGAGGAATTATAAATACAAAGAAATTGAGGCGCTTTCATTAAATTGGAAGAAAATTAAGGATTGTTTGATTTAAAATGTTGAAGGGAAGGTTCAGGATGTTACCGGTGGCTGAAGGATCTGCAAAGAGGGAACATAAATAGAACAACATCAACATTTTAACATAACATTTTTATCAAATGTCCTAAGGCACTTCAGAGAAGCATATTCTGACAAAATGGGTGCAGAAGGAGATATTTGGAGAGCTAACCCAAAGCTCAGCCAGAGAGTTGGATTTTAGAGAAGAGAGATTGTGTGGCTTAGGGAGGGAATTTCAGCGTGAGCAACCTCTACGTGGTTTTGCCATGACAGAAACCGTCCTGCAGCCTGTTTCCTTTGGTGTGACTGTGAAATGCAGTCTCAGCAGACTATCCTGGGCATCCTTATATTAACACCTGCAGGACAGTAAATTTACATGCAGTTATTTGTACTTTGATATGAGAGATGGGTTTTTGAACCCTTGGGTGTGTTGATGTCTATATGTGCCCTGTTTTGTTTTAATGTTTAGAATGATTATCCCCTGGGAGCTTAAGAAGTGAGATAAAACAATACTTTTGCAACTGTTCTCAGTGTAGTTTAACCTCTTATAGGATTAATCGGCAATGATAAGATTCACTATGAGCAGGTTAGATATGCTCAAAATGGTTGAGTAGTTTACAAGTCTAGTAAAAGTCAGGGGTATATGGATCTTGTAGCTTGATGACTAGGATAGTTCTGAAAAGTAGCTCTGACTCTTGTAATGTTTGTGTTTAATTTGGCCTGCTGCATTTTGATACATTAGCTGTATTTGAAAATGATTTTTTATGTTTCAGTGCCAGACTTGGGATTCTCATCCATGTTATACTAATTAGGAGATTTCCTGTCTTTCAGGGTGATTATGATCCCACCAAAACAAAGGTGCTTCATTTGAGTATGAACCCTTGGAGCCTGGCAAAAGGGCATCGCATCGCAGAGGAGAAGAGTCTAAAAGAAGAATGCGAACATCTCCGAGAACGGGTGCGGATTCTGGAAGGAGGAGCAGTCCCTGAACAAGTGGGGGCACGAACCAATCTACCACCATCTCAGGAAGTTGCAGGTACCTTTTGACTTGAGTGGAAGTGTCAGCCCATCTGCTGCTGAAACCATCATCGTGCACTAGTTTTGGCTCTTTCAGTGCTCTGATGGCCAGCCTCATACCTACCACCCCTGGTAAGCTTGAGCTCATCCTTAAACCACTGTCCGTACTCTAACTCAAGTCAAGTTCTCTTCATTTTACATTGACTCTCAGTCCAGCAACGCCTTGATTATAAAATTCTCATTCTTTTGTTCAAGTCCCTTCATGGCCTTGTCTTGCCCTGTAACTTCCTCTAACCCTACAGTCCTCTGAGATCACTGTTTAGCTTCAATTCTAGCCTCTTGCGCATCCCAGAAATCTTTTGATTCACCATTGGCAGTCATGCCTTAAGCTGCCTAGGTCTTACTCTCTGGAATTCCGACCTTGAGCCTCTCTGCCTTTCCACCTCTCTTCCCGCTATGATGTCCCTTAAAACTTACCCCTTCTGAATGTCTCCTTATGCAGTTCAAATTTTGTCTGATAATGCTCCTCTGAATCATAGAATGGCACCAGCAGATAAGATAGTCATTTGGCCCATCAGTTTCACACCAGCTGTGTGTATGAGTAACTTAGCTAGTCCCATTTCCCTGCCCATTTTTTGTATCTCTGCAAATGTTCTCTTCAGGTGCTTTTTAAATTCCCTTTTGAAAACTGCAATTTTTTATCCTAGACCAGACCTCCAAGTTGTTGGTGAGATCCAGTTAGGCACCAATAACGTTTTGTTTAAAGTAGACAAAGTTTGAGATTTAAAATACTTGTTTAGTGAAGAAAGCCATGAGATTCCTTGGGTTTTGAACAAGCAAAAATAAACATTACTGTACAAGGTCAGAAAGATAAAACAATTTACAATATCTATCATATGCTAACATTCAGGGTAAGTATGAGGTGCATATGAATTAACAAGCCAACTGTGATTGAACACACCATGTGACGCAATAAATGGCAAATGCAACCCAGAAAGAGTCCCCGGATTTCTCAATAAGCCACCCAGACATCAGTCAACACTGTGAGTCAACCAATCTCTCTGAAACTCCATCACTTTCACAAGTGATTCCAGTCTTCACCTTTGAAGATCTCTTGGAATTCTCTCCAAAAGTCACTCCAAATCAGACTGCTTCATCAACAGCCCACCTCACAGGGTTTCAACCTCGTCTCCCCACAGTTCCATTTCCCTGGATTCCAGAGTCTACACTCAGGCACCAACTCACAAGCAGAACTTTGGATCTTTGGCCATGCTGAGCAGAATGCCACTGCCCCAAAGGGGTACCTTTGCCCCAACAGCCTGCAGCATGGAAACACCAACCTTCGGCTGCATTCTTGGACCTTCAGGCTTCTCCTGAGCCCTTCTTGATTACCAGGGCTTCTCCCGAGCCCCTTTCACGTAAAATCTGCTCTTGCAGCCTTTTCTCTAATTGGATCCTGCTTCTCTGCTTTTTTTTCTTAACTGGGACCTGTTTCTGTTGCTGGGACTTCTTTCCCTGTCCTCTCCCCCACTTTTTGGGGCCTCTCACTGTGCCCTAGCTGGAACAGTTGCTGGCTATAGCGCTGCACATCCGATCACCTGACCTGGATTTTTCACTCCCTTTTTCTTTTCTCTTTATGCGCCGGTGTGCAGGGTGTACGCTAGGCCCAAAGAATGTAAAGATGCACAACTGCATGTGCAGCCAGCTCCCGGCCTGCGCATGTGCAGAAAGTCTGAGCTCCGTCAGGATTTGAAGTTCCCGACCTCCGAGTTCAACACTAAGGTAATTTGAGTTTCGTAACAAAAATTGAATCTGCCTCCACCACCTTCTCAGGCAGCAGATTCCAGATCCTAACCACTCATGGCACAAAAAAGTTTTTCCTCATGCCGCTTTTGGTTCTTTTGCCAATCATCTTAAATCTGTGTTTGTTGTCTGGTTCTCAAACCTTCCATCGATGGGAACAATTTCTCTTTAGCTACCCTGTCTTGATCCCTCATGATTTTGGACATCTTTATAAAATGCCCTCTCAACCATCTCTTCTTTAAAGAGAACAGCCCCAGCTTCTCCAATCTATCCATTTAACTAAAGTCCCTCACACCTGGAACCGTTCTAAGTAATCTTTTCTGCATGCTCTTCAAAGTCTTCACACCTTTCCTAAAGCACAGTGGCCAGAGTTGGACATAATGATTCAGTTCAGGCTGAACCAATGTTTGTGAGAATTCCCAATGCCTTTTTTTTAAACCGTTTTTCAACCTGCACTGCTACCTTCCAATGATTTGTGCACATATACCTCCAGGTCTCTCTTCCTGTACTCCCTTTAGAATTGTGTCATGAACACTTTAATGACCTTCAATGGTTCACCTTCAAGGACTAAGAAAATTCTGGAAGAATTTGTGTTTTTAAAGACACTAACCCTTCAAGGGTTAATGCAGGATTCCGATTGCTATTCCTGGAAAAACCATTCTTTGACAAGAAAAGGTAATTAGGCAGTTTTAAAGAAGCTGGAAACCTCTTGACCCTGGTGAACTGTATATAAAAGTGGTCACATGGTAGTTTATGGCTCTGAAAAAAAACAAAAACTGTGTTTAAAAGTTGGTTTTGGTTTTGCTTTGAGAAGAGAAAGGACCAACTACTTGTGAAATTTTGCAGTCCAGAGCCAGTCCGTAGCTGGAAGTGAATATAAGCTGCTCCTAAGTTGCTATGTGCTGGAATAGAGCATCTGCAAGTGTTCCTTGAGTCTGCCTGAAAAGCAGTGCAAGAGTCATCAAATGTTTCAAAGATCAACACTGAAACACCAACTGTATAACTTGGATGCCATTTCAAGGACTCTACCATCTTTCCTTTTCCCTTGAGCCATTGAGTTTTAACTTTGGCAGAGTTCCTCCATTTTTATTTTATTATTTCTTGCACTTATGTGTATATGTGACTTAGGATATTTTGAAAGAGTAATTAGTATACTTTCATATTCCATACTGTATGTTAATAAGCTTTGCCTTTCTATTCAACAAGACTGGTTTTATAATAAATTAATAACTTAGTTGTTTATTGGAAGAAGCCTGGTTAAGATCTCTTTTATTCTGGGTAACAGGAGCGAAGGTAAATGATTGACCATTTTGATGAGTGAATGAAACTTTTAAACTAATGGTGCGACCTGTGGAGTAGTGGGGCTAGATCAACTGTGCACTCCTCCCATCCCAGTCATAATAATTCCATGCTTTAGTTTATACTGTCCCTCCTCATCCTTCCTATCAAAATGTATGATGTCACACTTCTCTGCATTAAATTTCTATCACCATCCTCCTCGCTTCACAGTATTTCCAAGTTTTGTGGATTTTAAAGTTGTGCACACTCAAATCTAAGTATCATATATACAAAAAAAAAGCAGAGGTCCAAGTACCGATCCCTGGGAAACCCCCTATATACCTTTCTCCAGTCTAAATATTTTGGACTATTCTTACTATGTCAAAGGTACTATATAAATGCAAGTTGTTGTTGATATCCATTCATGTATCTTCATTCTGCTATGAATATCAAGAAGAATTGCAGTTATTTGGAAGCAAAATTTCACTTTTGAGGTGGCGTACTGATTTAACTCTTTGGTGCTGCAAAGTGGCAACCTCGGTCACCAGATTAGAGTGAGGCATTTTCCTGCCTGGAGAAAGAATCATATTGGTCTGCTCTCGCAGAACTGCTGTTGGATGATGAGGAAGCATCACTATTTGGGCAATGTGGTGTAACCCAGGAGGCCTGAATGAGGGGGAATGCGAGAAAATATAAAGTAAATTAAAGAAATTCCATCCCTATCCCAGACCCCCAAATTGTTCAGTAAAATTGTGACATTCTCCTACGATAATATTGCATTCCTCCCAGATCAGAAATGTGCAAATGAGACAAGATGACTTGACACCTGAATGCTTGTTTTATCAAGTTGGACTATTGTGTGGTAATGGAGGTACCAGCGAGTGTTATCAGCACCATTCAGTATAATGGCTTGCAAAGAAAATTTATGTGTCTGAATTTTTAAAAAAAATAAACAATTAGTTGCTCATCCTGAAGCTTTATACTGATTAACAGAAAAATCCCCTGGAAAGAGTTTGCATTTTATGATTGTTTTTAATAAGCTGCATTGAAATAGAGTTAATCAGCACTGCGACATGGTGTTTCAAATCTACCTTGTAAAACAACAATACAGATTAAAGCAAGCAGATTTATGTAATTATAATAAACAGCTTAAAGTGCTGAACAAAAGAAGCAAAATTGTTGAAAGAGCTGTACAGAAACAGCACATGGAAACAACGTAATATACATTATCAAGGATTTGGAGAATTGTCAGGATTTAAGGCTATATTTTGTTTTTTGATCAGTTTTGTTAATTGTTCGGTTCTTGCAATAATTATTTTCTACCAGAGTATTGTTTTTTGTCTGTTTTTCAGACCTGGTTGGTTAATGAACCTATCAATCTGTTGGTTACTTGTGAATTTATAATTTTAAGAAGTTTTAACATTTCAGAATAGTGTGATACAGCTAATTTCACATGCCCTACAAAATATATAGATCAATATATGATTTGATTGACTATATTCTTGTTTACTTTATCAGGGAAGATAGAGAATGAATGATGCCAAAAAACAAGCTAGGTTCAGCCCATTTGATGCCTTTCTTCCAGAACACCAATGATACAACCTTCCCATTTCAGCTTCAACATTCACCTCATCAGCCAAACTGAACAATTTCTCCTTCAACTCCTCTCACTTCCTCCAAATAAAAGGTGTGGCTATGGGTACCCGCATGGGCCCCAGCTATGCCTGTCTCTTTATGGGGTATGTGGAACATTCCTTGTTGCAGTCCTACTCCGGCCCCCTTCCACAACTCTTTCTCCGGTACATCGATGATTACTTCGGTGCCGCTTCATGCTCTCGTCAGGACTTGGAAAAATTTATTAATTTTGCTTCCAATCTCCACCCCTCCATCATTTTCACGTGGTCCATCTCTGACACTTCCCTTCCCTTCCTTGACCTCTCTGTCTCAATCTCTGGTGATAGACTGTCCACCAATATCCATTACAAACCCACCGACTCCCACAGCTATCTCGACTACAGCTCCTCACACCCCGCTTCCTGTAAGGACTCCATCCCATTTTCTCAGTTCCTTCGCCTCCGTCGCATCTGTTCCGATGATGCTACATTCAAAAACAGTTCCTCTGACATGTCCTCCTTCTTCCTTAACCGAGGTTTTCCACCCACGGTCGTTGACAGGGCCCTCAACCGTGTCCGGCCCATCTCCCGCGCATCCGCCCTCACGCCTTCTCCTCCCTCCCAGAAACATGATAGGGTCCCCCTTGTCCTCACTTATCACCCCACCAGCCTCCGCATTCAAAGGATCATCCTCCGCCATTTCCGCCAACTCCAGCATGATGCCACCACCAAACACATCTTCCCTTCACCCCCCTTATCGGCATTCCGTAGGGATCGCTCCCTCCGGGACACCCTGGTCCACTCCTCCATCACCCCCTACTCCTCAACCCCCTCCTATGGCACCACCCCATGCCCACGCAAAAGATGCAACACCTGCCCCTTCACTTCCTCTCTCCTCACCGTCCAAGGACCCAAACACTCCTTTCAAGTGAAGCAGCATTTCACTTGCATTTCCCCCAACTTAGTCTACTGCATTCGTTGCTCCCAATGTGGTCTCCTCTACATTGGAGAGACCAAACGTAAACTGGGCGACCGCTTTGCAGAACACCTGCGGTCTGTCCACAAGAATGACCCAAACCTCCCTGTCGCTTGCCATTTCAACACTCCACCCTGCTCTCTTGCCCACATGTCTGTCCTTGGCTTGCTGCATTGTTCCAGTGAAGCCCAACGCAAACTGGAGGAACAACACCTCATCTTCCGACTAGGGACTTTACAGCCTTCCGGACTGAATATTGAATTCAACAACTTTAGGTCGTAAGCTCCCTCCCCCATCCCCACCCCCTTTCTGTTTCCCCCTTCCCTTTTTTTTCCAATAAGTTATAAAGATTTTCCTTTTCCCACCTATTTCCATTATATAAAAAAAAACCCTCTAGAGCTATACCTTGAGTGCCCTACCATCCATTCTTAATTAGCACATTCGTTTAGATAATATCACCAACTTTAATTTTAACACCTATGTGTTCTATTGTACTATTGTCGTTGACATCTTTTGATGATCTGCTTCTATCACTGCTTGTTTGTCCCTACAACCACACCCCCCCCCCCCCCCCACCTCTTTGTCTCTCTATCTCTCCGCCCCCCACACACACACCTTAAACCAGCTTATATTTCAACTCTTTCTTGGACTCGAACGCAAGTTCTGTCGAAGGGTCATGAGGACTCGAAACGTCAACTCTTTTCTTCTCCGCCGATGCTGCCAGACCTGCTGAGTTTTTCCAGGTAATTCTGTTTTTGTTTTGGACTTCAGCTCAGTTTCTCATTCCAAAGGTGTCACTTCTGACAATGCAACATTCCTCTTAGTTTAGTAGCCAAGTCCCTGGTGTGTGCCTCAAACTCACAACTGTCTTAATTTAGACAAGAGCACTAACACTGAGTCAAGCTGACTGCTGACCATCTTACTATTTTTAAAATGTGACATTATGAACATTATGAACTTAAAAGACAACACAAACTTATAGGGGTAGGTGGATACTAATTTGTGGCATTCTAAACATACCAGGTACCTTGGCACTTGGCACTTTGGACACAGGATGGGGAATTTCCCCAGGTTGTTGGAGGCTGGAAAATTGGGGAAAAAGGTGTCATGCCATTATTCTGATGTCTTCCTGCCTCCTCCCATTTTTCCCAGGGGCAGGTTGTTAGCCACCTGCATGGGTGAGGCAGGAAGCAAATTGAAGTATTTAAAGAGCTGTTTTCCCAGGAGAAGGCTTTTTCCTAGCAGTGCCCAGGTCACATGCAGAGTTTGGAACTTGGCAACTGAGAGGGGGCGAGTGCACAGCAGAAAGTCATTGAGAAAGAAATTGACGTGCACCCAGAAGTATAAAGGGGCCAAGCACCAAGCGTGAGGTCAGCCACAGGCAGAGGCTTGCCATGACAGGAGTAGCTCATTGAGACTGTTGTTACTGATTGTGTTAGGGGTGAAGATATTGATACTAGTTATGCAGCATAATTTCACAACTCAACAGGGTTTGAAACCCTTGTGTCTGAACCAGCGCAAGGATATGGGGTCCATCAACTCTGAGGTCAGGTGGAAAGCAATTTTGTTTCATTAGTCTCCCTTTGCTGAGTAAATCAAACCTGCTTCCTGTAAAACAGACTGCTGTAAGCCTTGCCTTATGTCATGCCACACATCCAATTTGTTGGTTGCCACAGTGGTGTTAATACTAACTACAAAGCAGAAAATGCTAGAAATATATATTTGAAAAAAACAGAGATTGGTTACTGCAGATGTCTCCTGACCAGTGTATCTCTAGCATATTTTCCTTTATTATTCTACTCTTCATCTTCTCTTGTTTTGGGCATATTGTTACGAGGCCACTGATTTCTGAAAATATGATTTTTCAACATTCAACTGACTGGAAATTTTACAATGTGAACTGAAACAGAGCAAACCGCTTAAAAATGGAAGGCCGTGTTCCAAGTTGAAGGTGATAAACCAACAAATCTCCCTCGGGAGTGTGAAGATAGAGGTATTTCCTATAATCCAGGCATATGTCGAAACGTAAGGAAGGTTTCTACGGAAGAAACATTAAAAATGTAAAGTACTGGATGTTGAAACAATGGTTGCCACAGACAGGCACACCCAAAATCTCTTGGAAATATGCAATGGGTGAAGTATTTCAAGGCAAGGCTCCCAGCCATGAGAGAGAGAGAGAGATTGCATGTGACACAAGCAGTATCAAGAAAGTCTTCAACCAATGAAACAAGGTAAGGGCGTTCTCTCTCATTTGGAATAAGCGTGTTGCCCAGTTCAAAAAGCCAACTTTACCAGAAAACCTACCTGTGAATCAAGATCTCGTAATAATTGCAACATCTTCTATATCTCACCGCAAACAAGAAACCAGCTAACCTAAACCTGATGCAACATTTAAAATCTGTGCCTCAAGGACAATCTAAGGACACTTAATCATATATTATTTTATCTTTTTTATTAGACTCTAATTCCCCTAATTTCTGATAGCAGCGTGCGTGTGTGTGAATGCACCCTAATGACTGTATGAGGGCCGAGTGCTTGATGTCGCATTTTTATAATTTTTCTTGGCTTTAGAGGTTAATAAATTTGTCCTTTCTTTGTTCAAGAAAACCCTGTTTTGATTGGCTCTTTATTGCTCATAGTTTAAATTGTGAAATAGATTCTGACTTGGGAAAGGCATATCCTCGGGAAAAAGAAACTTATTGTTGTGATCAGCCGATGAGGTTGTATGGAAGAAAAGCAGATCTCACCTGGTCATAACAACATGTAAATATATGTAGGAAAGACGTGCTTTGATTCACTTATGGGTTGACAAAGTGGTGTGGAAGCTAAGGCGATGTCAGATTTTGAAATATAACTGGGAGTGACATCTTGGAGGGCTAAATTGAGCATAGATGCTTCCCAGAAAGCAGAAAACAATTTCTTACGTGATAAATTCTGAGTAATCCTGTACTCCAGAACTTAGTGTTTAACTGTTCCTCTTGCAGAAATGGCTGAGTAAGATTCTATCTTAATGATGTAAAAATTCTGTGTTCAATTAATGTAGTCATAAATGTAGCTATCTAAAAGTATCTATTGATGTCTGTTTAATAGAGCTAGCCAGGATAGTGGATAAATATAATACCTGTATCAGTTGGAGTTGTAGATGAAATTGTCAGCATGTCGATTACTCACTGCGAAACCACATGAAAAATGTTGGAAAGAAAGACTTGCATTTATATTGCATTTATCATTTCTCATGAACGCCTGAAAGGAATTCACTGAGTTATTTTGAAATGCAGTGACTTACGGAAGCAAATATGGCAACCATTGTGCACACCAAAATACATTGTTCCTCAAATAGCAATAAGAGAAAGGTCATTCATTTGTTTTCTTTTCGTGAATGGCACTTTGAGGAGAAATTTTAACCTTGACACTGGGACACCTTTCCACTCTAATCAATAGTGGGTGAAGCCTTTAAAGCCTCCCCCATCTCTGTATTCTCTTTGGCACCTTCATCAGAAAGATTGCCTACTACTACCTCAATAGCTGTGCCTGCTGTTCCCCTACCTTTACTCCTGAAAGTCTCATCCATGCTTTTGTCATCTCTGGACTTGACTATTCCTTTACCATCCTTCCATCCTCTACCTTCTGGAAATATTTTTGTAAATGTTGTTCTTAAAGGAAGGCATAGGAAAAGGTTGTGAAGATCGATGAGGAAAGAACACTGCCAGATTGATTTACAGCTCTACTCATTTGGACAAGAGAGAGGGGAATGCACAGTGGGAGAACAGAAGGATGACGGATTGGAGGTGTTGCAAGTCTATAACGACTTCAAATTGTGGACAAAGATTTAAGACCATAAGACATAGGAACAGGAGTTGTCCATTTGGCTCCTCCAGGGATAGAGAATTCCAAAGATTCACAACTCCGAGTGAAGAAATTCATCCTCATCTCAGTCTAAAATGACCAATCCCTTACCTTGCGACTTAAGCCAGGGCAGACAAGCTTTCAGCATCTATCCTGTCAAGCCCCATCAGAATCTTTATGATTCACTGAGATCACCTCTCATTCTTCTAAACTCCAGAGAGCAAAGGCTTAATCTACCCAACCTCTCATTATAGAACAGCACTGTCATCCCAGGAATCAATCCAATGAACCTATGCTGCAGTCCCTCCAAGTCAAGTATATCCTTCCTTAGATAAGGAGACCAAAATTATTCACAGTGCTCCAAAGCCCTCCACAATTATAGCAAGGCTTTCTTACTCTTCTGTTCCAGCCCCCTTGCAGTAAAAGCCTTAATGCCATTTGCAGTCCTAATTGCTTGCAAGATACCAACATGCTAATTGGGTTTCTTGTTCGAGGACACCTAAATCTCCCTGAGCATCAACATTTAAAAGTTTCTCTACATTCAAAAAAATTCTGCTCTCCTATTTTCCTATCAACATAAGAACGATCCACTGCCCACATTATATTCCCACCTGTCATGTTCTTGCTCATTCACTTAACCTGTTTAAAACTTTGCAGCATCTTTGTATCCTCCTCACAGCTTACTGTCCCACTTTGCTTTATATCTTCAGCAAATTTGGATATGTTACTCTCTGGGCATAATTTTCTTTGCCTGCTGGTGTTGGGTGTATTTGGTGGCATGAACAGACAATATGGCGAAAAGGTCAAAAATCAGTATCACAATGTCGTGAAACCAATTTGCAGTTGTCCACTCCCTGCCCATCAATGGCAGGCCGCGTTTTCCACCTTCGAACACTGGGAACTTCATTGTAATACATCTGTATATCATTATAAGCCCAGGTTGCCGCAATCATCCCCCGACACTGGATCATCTAAGCACATCGGCGGAAATACACGCAGCTGTAGAACACATCTTGACAATGTGATGTGCAGAAGATGGAACTTACCAACAGGGCCTTGCTCACATCGAGGACATCTAAGGAACAGAAGATGTTGGAACCTGACAGCAGTGGGACCCTGGGGGAACATCCATCACTTGCTGGATGGATTCTAATGGACATGGCTCTGCCACGAAACAGCTCATGGAAGGAACGTCACCGTTGAGTGTCTGCTCAGTGCCTTGGCCATGGTCTGCAACTGATGATCATTGAGGGGATGGAGAGGAAGGTCCAGTTGTGTTTTGGAGAGGAAGATGCACTGGGAAGTGGGAGAAGAAGCCCTAAGTTTGACTGGGAGAGCAAGGTTTGTCGGTGGGGGTGAGGCAGTGGTGAGCCTGAGAGAGGAGACAAAGGGTGGGGTGAGGTTGGCGGGGAGGGAGCGCAGGGGAGGAGGATGTAATAGGGGAGAATACAGCAAGCGTGGAAGAAGGTGTAAGGGAAGGGGTCCAGTGAGAGGGAGGAGTTGGGGAGGGGGTGGGCTGGCTGGGCAGAGTATAGCTGGAGGAAGGATTAAGGGTGGAGGAAGAAGTAAGGCTGGAAGAAGGGCTCTGGAGAGGAGTAAGAGTGGAGGAAGGAGTCAGAAGATTGGGGGGGGTGATGAAGGAGTCTTTGGTGGGAGAGGATTATGATGGGGGGCTGTTCAGGTGAACGTGCAAAGGAGGTGTCAATGGAGTCGATGACTGCCTCCTGCGAGCAAATTGAGGGTTGGCGTGGTAGGATGGAATGGTGAGAATGACTGAGGGTAGAGTGAGGTGGTAGGGTGAGAGGGTATGGGTGTGACAGTTGGTAGAAGGGACGATGAGGGTGGTTGGTGGGAACACGGAGGCAGACACAGACCCTGGGGTGGGAAGGAGGAGGTCGGGGAGGTTAATATGGATGGGGGTGGGATTTTTGGGAAGATAGGGGAGGTGCATGTTTACCTGGACATCCCTGAAAGAAAAGGGTTGTGGCTGGCAGTTGATGCTAGGGGGTCGACAGTGGTGGGGTAAGGAAATGAGTGACTGGGGAGGGGAAAGGATGGGAGACCTCAAGGAAAACTGTACCACTACCATGCTTGTTAGTGAAACGAGACTCGTGGTGGGCGGGAACAGGTGCTGCGTGGGAGTGTGATCAGTGCGTGGGCGGAGGTGCAGGTCAGTTCAGATGGACGACTGAAAGAAAACCCCAGCAGGCAGCATTGAAAATGCTCAGGACATTGAGATGAGTGTGATGGGGGAAGGACCCATATGTGTGAGAGAGTGCTTGCACGAGGCTCTGAAAGGCCTTGCCACACATAACTTCTTCCTCCAGAATCACTTGTGGGCTGGCTACGTACAGCTGAATTGCTAGTTCGAGAGGGGTGCAGAGGGCAGACTCGTGGAGCCTGTAAATGAAGCTGAAACGCACCATTACACCTTATTCAGTGAAAGTGAATATATTTTCAGATTGTAAAGTGACAAAATGTGTTCACCTGTGCAACCGTGATCAGATTTCTTAACGTTTCTACGCCTTAGATTTATAGGTGTGCCCTGAATCTGCAACAGGGGTGGAGACAACCAGTGGTTGGCCCTGTTACCTCTGATGACTTCAGCATGGGTCCCCTGAAGAGCTGAGGCCTTGGGGGCCCTGGCTTGCTTTGGCTGCCCTCCTGTGGGCCAGCTGTTCCCTCTGTGGTGGCAAAGGACGAGATTGAGGGGACTCACAGGCGAAGGGGACTTGGAGGAAGAAGACAGCCTCTGAGATTCCTGAGTGGATGACCCAGGTGTCCAGCTGCCAATTCTCCTCCTTTTGGATGCCTGAAGGCCCTGGCCTGACTCCTTGAGGCGAAGGAGCACCTGGAGGACGTCGAGGTGTACCGTTTCCCCCTCGCATTGCTACTGCAGGAACTCACCAATGGCTGCCGCAATGGAGTACAAGTCTATGCGCATCTCTGCATTCTGCTGGACCAAGGTCTCCATGGCATCCACCATCCTTCCCATCGAGAGCTCCATATCCACACAAGTGGTCACCGCTTCATCAGAGAGCAGGCGTACGTACTCCTCTGACTCACGTGCCACTATGTTGAGGGCTTCCAAAAGCTCTGCGTGATGTTCCCCTGCCTTCTACTGACTCTCCAGGATGAATTTGAAGGCCAAATCCAGAGGCTCATCATCTGACTCTGACCTCACAGGTGCCTCTTTCCCAGCAGCCCTCCGAGTGCTCTGGAGCTTGGCTGACTTCCTGCCTCCTGCTGCGGACACGTGGTCCATGCGATGATCACCAGATTGTGAACCCCAGCCTGCTCTAGATCTAGGTCCCACTGATGTATCTCTCTGTGCTGGTGGAAGGTGTGGGGTAGCGCTATGACGGGACTTCCAGGCTGCTTATTTCCAGCTCTCAATGAGGAGGAGCCCTCTTGGCTGGATATGAGGACCTGGATGTAGCTGAGGGACTGGCTGGCTGAGGGTTGTTTGGCAGAGCTCCCTGTGAACCAAAGTAGAGATAATTAGTGCATGGCAGCAGAGTCAAAGGCAGGAGAGAGAGCACTCACAGCTACGTTGAGAGAAGGATGATGTGGTGCAGGAGCTTCATGTGGGTTTTCACTTCTGACTTCACCGTCAACGCAGGCACAGTCCACTTCCTCGTCAGTCAGCGCGATGACAGTCTCCTCAAAGTGAGTGAAGGGCCAATTGTGGGTCACTCCACCCTCCAGTCTGGGACCTCTCCCTGCAGATTTGAGCCAGCTTCACCTGGAATGGAAACAGATGGAGAGAGTGTGAGCAGGACACATGGCTTTGCATGGACTGTTTGTGTGGTGGGTGGAGCCATGGACAGGATGAGGACGTGAGTTTGAGAGGATATGATCCTGATGTGAGGGTGTGTGTGAGAGTTAGTAGTGTTGTCCCTTGAGATCCCTGTGCATGTGTGATGGCTTTGTGTGTGAGAATTGACAGTGATAAGAAGACTTACCCTGGCGGAACATATGGCACCATTCATCCTGTTGTGGCACTGGGTGATGTCCTCTTTTGCAGGGCATTGGTGCTAACCATCGCTGCCACCACCTCCCAATTGGTGACCTTGCTTGCTGGTCTTTGTCCAGAGCTGGGATAGAGGACATCACGGCGGGCCTCCACGGCATCCAAAAGGCACTCAAGGGATGCGTCATTAAACCAGGGGTCTGTGGTCTTCTTGCCTTTCGGGCCCATGTCTTCTTTGCAGCAGTCCTGGGCTGGAAGCCCTAAAAGGTGTGCGCGCGGCTGCACTTTAAGTGTGGCGCCTAGCATGAGGAAGTGGTGAGGTGATGGCATGGCATGAGAACCCGCCTGCCATTGAATAAAGGAATAGAGTATAAAAATAGGTAAGTGTTGTTGCAACTGTACAAGGCATTGGTGAGACCACATCTGGAGTACTGTGCACAGTTTTGGTCCCCTTATTTGAGGAAGGATGTAGTTGCATTGGAGGCGGTTCAGAGGAGGTTCACTAGATTGATTCCAGAGATGCGGGGCTTGTCTTACGAGGAGAGATTGAGCAGTTTAGGCCTGTACTCACTGGAGTTTAGAAGGATGAGAGGAGATCTAATTGGGATATATAAGATGCTAAGGGGGATAGACAAAGTGGACGTGGAGTGGATGTTTCCCCTTGTGGGGCATTGTAGAATGAGAGGCCATAGTTTTTAAGCTAAGGGGTAGTAAATTTAAATCAGAGATGAGGAGGAATTACTTTCCTCAAAGGGTCGTGAATCTGTGGAATTCACTGTCTCAGAAAACCGTGGATGCCGGGACGCTGGATAAATTTAAGGAGGAGATAGATTTTTAATTAGTCATGAGTTGAAAGTTTATGGGGAGAGGGCAGGAAATTGGCATTGAGGCCGAAATGAGATCAGCCATGATTGTACTGAATGGCTGGGCAGGCTCAAGGGGCTAAATTGCCTACTCCTACTCCTTGTTCTTACGTTCTTATGAAACGGCGTGTTTCCCAGGAATGCATGATTAATGAGGCGGGATTTGGACGATACGGCATAAAAAACGTTTTTTTTCTCATCCGCTACCACACTTAGTACTAATCTGGGACAATTCCAGCCTCTGTCTCTTCATCTAGGTCATTAATGTAGATTGTAAATAGCTAAGGCCGCAGCATTAATCCTGAGCCACCTCATTATTTACAGCCTTCTAGACTACCCAGTGATGTTTCACAACAGATTATCTTTTATGGATGGCTGTTAAGCTCTTCCGCCTTTGACTTCACCACCATTTCAGGAGTGTAGTTATCCACTGATTATGACTTCATGTTTGCAAGGCTCAATCGTCAGGCATCTTCCTTTGGTGAGTGAATAAACAAATAGCAATTCCTGAATGGCTTGAGTGCTTTTAATTTTTAGTTTGCTTTTTTAGTTCATTCACTTATTAAGAGTCTTAAGAGTTGTGGAGAATGAAGAGCAGAAAGCAGTATAGTTATTACAGAACTGCTGCACAAAGCAGAAATCTGCAATAACCCACAACAGTTTAAATCAGATGTAGGTTCTGTGCTGCTTAATCAATAACAGTGGAAATGCATCAAATAGGTTTCAAGTTTGAGGTATAATTCTATTTTTCCCATCTGCAACTTTTCACAAAGAACATGGGTGATATACATAGTAACTCAGGCAATGTGTAGAAAGTATGAAAACTGTTGGCCTGAATAAATGTAGAAGTTATATTACTGGAAACAGCAGCATATTCACTTAGCACTGAGTTTCTGCCTTGTCTGGTAGGGATTTGAAGTAAATGAGTCTTCCCATATCATTCTGTCATGGATAGATTGCTCAAGCGTGTTGTGTAAATGAGAAAGATGTGAAAGATTTTCTCTGTGAAAATGAGAAAGATTAACTCTTGGAGCCCCTAAATTTTCTCTGCATGTTCTACATGTGTGTATGCACGCATGCTTGTCATTGAAATCTAAAGTCATGAGGGATTGGTTAAGGGATATTGTTTACCACTCAGCTTTGATCTGATGCACATAGTCTGTCTGACCTGATGGGTACAGTCTGGTACAATTACTATCATGAACTATTGTGCAACCAAGCAATAAAAAGAACTTAAAGAACCATGTTTAATGAAAACTGCATTTCAAATGCAAACACTAATGCAAAGAAATAGCTTTCATTTGAGTAATTTAACAACCATTTTGAATTAGGATCCTGCAGTGAAAGAGATGTCAATCCCTGTTGGGTCAGTGGAAATGCTTTCTATAACTGATGTCAGATGACCATTAGTTCAACTTGAAATGATGAATCTCAGTAAAGCTAGAGGGGCAATAAAACAACTTATCAGGTTGAATTGATTTTGTTTTTAACATTATGAGGGCACAGAACTCCTGATATTGCAATTTTCTTACTCAACTTTGAGTTTTAGTTCTCAGATAAAGATGATAAGATTCCATTAACATATTTACAGAGTGAAATTTGCTGTTTCCCCTGCTATGCTGTAAATGCTGCTTCAATTTCAGGATGTAACTTGCTGAATAAACCTGTTATAAAAATATCAAGCCCCAGAATTCTGCACTGTATTATTATTTCATTTCTATCATCCATTTACATTTTTACTGAAGTTTCTTATTATTAGTAAATTTTTCATATTGTATGCAAACACACAGAATAATGAATAATACTTCCAATTATCCCAGTAAAAGAGAGGTTTCTTTTTTTACACTAGATTGCAAAGCAGCAATGTATTGTTTGCATTACTGTATAATTTGCATCCCGCATCATAAACCAATGTCAAGTTGCAAATTAAGCTTCAGACTTCATGATAAAATTGCACCCTTTCAGGCTACAATTGACTTCTAAATACTATATGAAGGGAAGAAAATGTTTAGTCAGACTGTTCTCACCTGCAGTAAATAGGCTATTTGAGTATTGCTTCTTTTAAGAAACTTTGAAGGGAAAATGGTTTACTAGGTTTGATAAATACATAATCATAAACCTAATAAGTATAAAACTGCCAGTCAACCCCCACCCCCCCAGCACCCATTTTTTGTTGCACAAAGATGCAATTTATTAATGCATAAAGATCCAATAAGGGAAGTTGGCCATTAGAAATTTTTTTACCAACGGCACATTTTGCACCTTTTTGGGTAGGTTTTCCTAACTCCCATTGATATCTAAGTGATACAAGCTTCTGACTTGTGCAGGAGATATAGCTTTTCATTTCTTGGTCTGCCTTTTTTTTGGTTAGACTGTTGTTGGACTTGCACAAGCACTGATCATAATTATGAAATTCCAAACCAAGAACACCAATAAAGATTCTGTTTGCCCAGTATTGAATGCACACACTTACCCAACCTATCTAAGCCCAAGGAGTTTAGGAACATTTGGACAAATCCCAAGCCTTATGGATCCCAAGTGTGTGCTAAAGTTTAACCAACTAAAACCATGCAATTTACCAGCACAGAATACTGATAATCTTCCAGCTAGGTTCCTCTCCATTCGGGCTTTGACTTGCAGGGTTACCTGGAGCTGAGCAGGCAAAATCCCAGTTTACAATGACCAGTTTGCTCTTTACCCTCATAGGCCTCATTGTTTACGACAACCAAAAGATCAACCAGTTACCTCCTGACAGCTTGGGATCAAGTTATGTCAAAGTTGTGCCCATTGATTCATTTACCACATTCTTCCAAATGTGTCAAATGTTTATCTTCTATTTAACGGCTAAGTGATTGATGGGATTTGAGAGATGAGTACTACATGGGTTCAGTCCTGGGACCCCTATTATTTGTAATCTACATTAATCATTTGAATTCTGAAACCCAATGCAAATTGGTCAAATTACCTGATAGCACTAAACTAAAGGACTGTTGAATCAAAGGATGCTGCTAGGGACCTGTAAAATGGAGATGGATTAAATCTGTCAGAATGGAGGGAGAAACAGGTGTCTCAAGTTTAATAAGAGGAAAAGGTGAAGCTGAAAGTCACCTAGGGTAATAGCAAATTCAGTATTAATCATGCCAAGTCAATGTTGAACAGCAATAAGCAAAATGAATAGAAGACAATCATATCGTTAAGCCAGTTTAATGTGGTACAATGCCCTGGTTAGACTGTGCCTTGAATACTTTGTTCAGTTTTCGTCATTAATACCCAAAGAAAATGTTGAAACTTCATGTATGCCCTGTAAAGACTTTGTGATTTACGGTGTCTTTGTTAATAATTTGGTTAGTTAAATACTACCCCCTGATTTCTTTGGGAAGAGAAAAGAGCACTGTGGCAAAAAAGCAGAGGTTCTGTAGTGTGTCAGATGTAAATAGTAAGCACTACTACTTTTACTTCAGTGCCATGTATTCCTTATCAACAATTCACATAGCAGTAGCTCAATGCCGTAGTGAGACTAGCTAATATGTTCACTGGTTTGTCAAATCAAATTACTTCAAGTATAATTCAAAAGGAAAGTGATTGAATGGTTAAAAGTTCCATTATGAATTTCAAAATTCCATTGACCACTTAAATTCACTTTATCGGTCAATTTTCGATAGGTTTTCTTATTAGCATTCATCCAAAGGGCTCACAGAAATGGCAAAAATAATGAGAGGTAAATGGATACCATGAGTTCTCTTTATGTTGAAATTTTTTGATGGTTTGTGCAAGCAGTTTTTTGAAAGGCACCTCCCCACTCTCTTATTTTGGCTTCCTTATAATTATGCATCACTTGTGACCAAATGGGTGACATCTGAACTCCTGAGGTGCAGTGGGATCTGGGCATCCTAGTACATGAATCACAAAAAACGCATGTAGGTACAGCAAGTGATTAGGAAGACAAATGGAATGCTGTTGTTTATTGCAAAAGGAATAGGATATAAAAATTGGGATCTTTTGCTACAGCTGTACAGGGCATTGGTGAGACCACTTCTAGAGTACTGTGTACAGTTTTGGTCTCCTTACTTAAGAAAGGACATAACCTCATTAGAAGCAGTACAGAGAAGGTTCACTCGACTGATTTCTGGGATAAGCAAATTATCCTGTGAGGTAAGGTTAGACAGGTTGGGCCTGTATCTATTGGAGTTTAGAAGAATGAGAGGGGATCTTATTGAAACATATAAGATCCTTAGGGGACTTGACAGGGTGGGTGCTGAAAGGATGGTTCCCTGTGGAAGAGGTGAGAATTAGGGATCACAGTTTAAAAATAAGAGGTCTCCCATTTAAGACAAAGATGAGGAGAATTTTTTTCTGTCAGAATCAAGAGTCTGAAACTCTCTTCCTTAGAGTGTACGAGGCAGGGTCAATGAATATTTTTAAGGCTGAGTTACATAGATTCTTGATTGACAAGGGAGTCAAAGGGTATAGGGGCTAAGAAGGAGAGTGGAGTTGAGGCCATAATCAGAGCAGCCATGGTATTATTGACTGATGGAGCGGGCTTGAGGGGGGCTGCATGGTCTACTCTTGCTCTTAAATCATATGAAGATATGTATGTACCAGGCCTTTGCTAATGCTGTAAGATGTGTAACAATGCCCCAAGCAACAGTCTTTCTCTGATTTACCATTCTTCACCTTGTGAACTGATTCCTTTGAGTGGCATTGCTGAAATTAGGATTTCCATTTGAAGTATTACATTTTATGTATATGAATGCCAGGTATTTGAGCATGTTGGAACAATAAAGAGCTTCATCACCAGTTTTGTCAAAAAAGGTACTGTTACTATGATCTGTATGTATGATCCCAAATTCTCTGCACAATTCAGAATCAGTAAGTTCTAAAGGTCCATGTCGATATCACCTCATTTACAGTATCAGCAATAGAACAAGAGTCCATTTTCAAGATAGATAATTAGCGTCATGCATAATCATACCTAAGTAATTTGTCGATATCACCTCATTTACAGTACCAGCAATAGAACAAGAGTCCATTTTCAAGATAGATAATTAGCGTCATGCATAATCATACCTAAGTAATTTTTTGTTGTAAATGCTTACTCAGCAAATAAATGTTTGTTTTAATGTATCTTGCATGCTTTTCACTAAGGACAATATAGACTTGGAAATGAATAGGATTTTGGCTGGAGGCGAGAAAGCAACAAGTAGAGTCACAGTACTGCAGCACAGAAGGAGGCGATTCAACCCATTGAGTCTGCACCGGCTCTTTTGAAGGGCAAGCCAGTTAGTCCCTCTCCCCTGCAGTTCTTTCTCCTTCAAATATTTATTCAGTTCCCTTTTGACGGCCACTGTTGAATCTGTATCTACCACTTTATCTGACAGTGTATTTCAAATCCTAACCACTCGTGTGAAAAAAAAGTTTCCTCTTTTCACCTCAGGTTCCTTTGACAATCACCTTAAATCTGTGACCTTTGGTCATCGACCCTTCAGCCATTGGAAGTGAGTTTTCATTATTTATTCTATCTAAACTATTCACGATTTTAAACCCCGCTATCAAATCTTCTCTTAAACCTCTCTGCTCTAAAGAGAACAACCACAGCTTTCCGTCAATCCATGTAACTGTAATCCCACATCCCTGCAACAATTCTAGTAAAACTTTTCTGTATCCTCTCTAAAGCCTTCACTTCCTTTCTAAGGGCGGTGCCCAGTATTGGACACACAACTCCAACTGGGGCTGAACTAGAAACAAAAAATGCTGGAAAAACTCAGAGCCCTGAAGAAGAGTCATGCGGACTCGAAACTTTAATTCTGTTTCTCTCTCCAAAGATGCTGTCAGACCTGCTGAGTTTTTCCAGCATTTTCTGTTCTTATTTCAGATTTCCACATCTGCAGTATTTTGCTTTTATCTTAGGGCTGAACTAATGTCTTGCATAGGTTTAGGACAACTTCCTGGCTTTTATACTCTTTGCCTCTATTTATGAAGCCTAGGATCCCGTATACTTCATTGACTGCCTTGAAGGTAGTAGGACAGGTTAACAAAGATGTGTGCATAAACATTCCCAGGTGCCTCTCCTCTTGCGCTCCCTTTAAAATTGTACCATTCAGCTTATATTGGCTCTCCTCATTTTTTCCCAAAATTAATCACCCTCATTTTTCTGTGTTGTATTTTATCTGTCATTTTTCTGGCCATTGCCCTTGCCTGCCTGTCTATGTCCTCTTAAAAGTTTATTACTATCTTCAGCTCTGTTTACTACATTTCAAAGTTTGTACTATCTGCAGATTTTGAAATTGTGCCCTGCGCTCCCAAATCCAAGTGACCAATGAGTATCAAAAACGGTAGTGGTCCTAGTACTGAACCACGAGGGAATGGCACTGTATACGTCCCTCCAGTCTGAAAAGCAACCTTATATCTCAATTATATAAAAGCAAAATATTATGGATGCTGGAAATCTGAAATAAAAACAGAAAATGCTGGAAAAGCTCAGTAGATCTGGCAGCACTTGTGGAGAGAGAAACAAAGTTAACATTTCGAGTCCATATGACTCTCCTTCAGAGCTCTTCTTTAACTCAACTCTGTTTTTTACCTGTTAACCCCTTTCATTCCATGAGCTTCAGTTTTTGTGAACAAGTCTAATAATTGGTACTTGATTAAATGCCTATTGAAAGCCCATATACACAGCATGTAAACTTTTTAAGGAGTTTCTTCGCATGGAAAAAGAAGTGCTGTATCGGATGCTCCTGAGATTGCGGTTTCTAATTCGGTTAACTTTACGTGTAATACCAAATTTTTTGATTCTGATGAGGCAGCCCAGAAAATACAAAATGAGTTGGAATATATGTATGTGTAAGCAGAACAACGGATGATGAAAAACCTGGAAAAACTCAGCAGGTCTGACAGCATCTGCAGAGAGGAACACAGTTAATGTTTCGAGTTTGTATGACTCTTCAACAGAACTAAGGAAAAATAGAAGAGTGGTGAAATATAAGCTGGTTTAAGGGGGGGTGGGACAAATAGAGCTGGATAGAGGGCCAGTGATGGATGGAGATAGCCAAAAGATGTCATAGACAATTCCACCCACGGTGGTTGACAGGGTCCTCAACCGTGTCTGGCCCATCTCCCATGTATCCGCCCTCACACCTCCCTCTCCCTCCCAGAACCATGATAGGGTCCCCCCTTGTCTTCACTTATCACCTCACTAGCCTCCGCATGCAAAGGATCATCCTCCGCCATTTCCACCAATTCCAGCATGATGCCACCACCAAACACATCTGCACTCCCCCCACCCCACCCCCCCGGCCGCATTCCGCAGGGATCAATCCCTCCGGGACACCCTGGTCCACTCCTCCATCGCCTCCTACACCTCAACCTCCTCTCACGGCACCTTCCCATGCAACTGCAGAAGGTGCAACACCTGCCCCTTTACTTCCCCTCTCACCGTCCAAGGGCCCAAACACTCCTTTCAAGTGAAGCAGCATTTCACTTGCACTTTGCTCAATTTAGTCTACTGCATTCGCTGCTCCCAATGCAGTTTCCACTACATTGGAGAGACCAAACGCAGACTGGGTGACCGCTTTGTGGAGCACCTTTGGTCTGTCTGCAAGCATGACCCAGACCTCCCTGTTGCTTGCCAGTTCAACACTCCACCCTGCTCTCATGCCCACATGTCCGTCCTTGGCCTGCTGCAATGTTCCAGTGAAGCTCTACGCAAACTGGAGGAACAGCACCTCATCTTCCGACTATGCACTTTACAGCCTTCTGGACTGAATATTGAGTTCAACAATTTTAGATCATGAGCTCTCTCCTCCCCCTTTCCGATCCCCCTTTTTTCCAATAATTTATATAGATTTTTCTTTTCCCACCATTTTCCATTATTTTTAAATGTATTTCCATCCATTGTTTTATCTCTACCTTTTAGCCTATTTCGATCCCTTCCCCCACCCCATCCCCACTAGGGCTATCTGTACCTTGCTCGTCCTGCTTTCTACCCTTAATGTCTGTTAGCACATTCCTTAGATAATATCACCACCTTCAACACCTCTTTGTCCTTTTGTCTATGACATCTTTTGGCTATCTCCATCTTTCACTGGCCCTCTATCCAGCTCTACATGTCCCACCCCCCCTTAAACCAGTTTATATTTCACCTCTTTTCTACTTTTCCTTAGTTCTGTTGAAGAGTCATACCGACTCGAAACATTAATTGTGTTCCTCTCCACAGATGCTGTCAGACCTGCTGAGTTTTTCCAGGTATTTTTATTTTTATTTTTGGTTTGGATTTCCAGCATCTGCAGTTTTTTTACTTTGAATTAATGGATGATGAAACTTTGTGTAAATGCAAAATATCACTGATAAGAAGAAAAACGCACTCCATGAATAATGCTGAAATAACCATGATGAAATTGAGGCAGATGCAGGAATTTTAGTTTTGGCATTCAACATGTCCAATTATTGCAGAGCAGCAATCAGCAAAGTTAATGGAATCACAGCTTCAGCGAATTTCCCTCACAGACCATGAAGAAACCCAGTGCAGGAAATGGAAACATCAAACTTGCTAAGCAGGCAGTGCCCTTATGAGATTTTAGTAAATGTCAACACTTAGCAGAAGTGACTTTACTCCAAATTTAACCAGTGATATGATTGACTGCATGTTTGGATGCCAAAAGTGACATTGTTCAAGTCATGAACAATGACAACCCTCAGCTTGATCAAAATAGCTTTCCCTTCAAGCCTGGGTAATTACCGTGGATTGGTGCCACTTGGAGCTCCATTGCCAATTTGAGTAAACCTCTTCTTTTTCCACATATTGATGTATCCATGCAGAGCTTCTTTCTTTCCCTCTTTCTTTCATATGGAAAATGGATGAGTGAGAAGCAGACATCATAACCTTTGACATATAACACTTTATGCTGGCAGGTGCTATGCCTGCTCCCCTTGCCACTTTGAGTTGGCCCAATAAAATTTTGAACCACTGTAATTACCAAGAGTTGCTGTCAGGCGTCAATGTCAGGCAGCACTTAAATATAAACCCAGAACCTTCAAATCCTCAGCAGAATGTCTCTTCGGCTATGATTGTTTAACTATAGAGGTAAAATAAATTATTTTTGGTTCTTCAGTAGCTAGTTTACAGCTGCTTTCACTTGAACTCTGTTTTCCCTCATCATTAGCTACCTGCTAAACTTGATGCTGTTTAATGCCATTTTAAATTCATTTCACAAATTACTGCTTTGAAATAATAATTGTATTTCTGGCAAATATTTAATTTAAATCAACTGCAGTCTGCACAAACTTAGATAGTAATTTATCAAATAATTAGCAGCATGTGCAGAACATTGCCACTCATCTCATTAGATACATGAAGAGCTTTCTGAACAGATACAGACAGCATTGTTTTTGTCTAATTGATAACATTTATGATGAGAATGTGAGGAGCAAACAAAACTGATGACAATACACCAAATTGATCAGAAGATGTTTAGCAAAAGCATTATTTTTATTTCACATCAACATATTAATGGTTTTCCCTGCTGGGCTCCACCGACCATGTAGCTTTCTGAAACTTGGACAGTGGGGACAGACCAGGTTTCTGTACAATTGGTGTCACTACTAGAGCAGGACTCGCTGTCTTGCATTTTTACAAGTGTTCATTCTTCCACTTTCCACATTTATCCTTGAGATATGTCTACAGTACACTCAGAGAAAATTACAGGGATGTTACTCCTCCAAAAATTTATATTCTCTTACACAACATGACAGTTGTGTGATCTCTTTCTACTTCCATAATGCATAATATTCCTTGCCACAGATCAGTCTTCAAGTTTTTTTATTCCACATTCCTGTTGTTCAGCAGTAACAATAAGGGCTTAGCGTTCCACTGCGATTAAAAAAATAGTCTTAAATTCAGGCCTGCACATGAATAAGAGCCATTTGAGTTAAGTACTGGAGGTGACTTACACCTGTGGAACCATATCCTAACGATGCTTCCCCAGAGGGAAAATGTTACAGGAGTAAACTGGAAAAAAAAATTAATAGAAACATAAATATTTAAGAGGAGAGAAAAGTTGTCAATTTTTTCTACTTTGGATTCCTAGATTCCAGTTTTTTAGTTTCAGTTATGTCAGGAATTTGACTTGAATTAGTTAAAATTTAGTACTCACACAATCGCATTAGAGCCTTTTTATTCAGATTAAAATGCTGTGCTGCATTTCTTAGCCTTAAAAACCAGAAAAATCTATGATGAGTTAGCGTATCATAGCTGGGCGGTAAATTTGGCCTTGGGCCCTGTGGATGCTTGTCTTTCAAGACAGGGTTGGTGCTGGACATTTGCTGAGGCTCCCATAGAACACTGTGACTTTAATCCTGTTGAGGGCAGTGTTAAGTTAGGAATACAATTGCTCAAAATTAAACAATGTAGATCAGTACTTAGGAAGGATCTCAATTTTTATCTTGAAACTTCTTTTTGAGATTGGAAGAGGTCCACAGTCATGCAAATTGTGACGTTGTTTTGGAAAGAGTACAGTCTTGAATCCAAACAGGAAAATTGCTACGCCTTGGAAGGTCTTGATGGGAAAGTACTTATCCAGGGGAGTAATAAGTTTTCATTTGCACTCCTGACTTGAGTGCTGTATGTGGTTGGTACACATTAAGTGGTCAGGAGGTATGCCGCTCATTACAGAATTCCCAGTCTCTGTCCTGATCCTGTAACCAATTATCTTGGTTTTTTCTCAGTTAGATTTCCATTTTTTTTCTTTGAGCATCATTTTATCTTCCATCCTCTATATCCCCTCTCACATTTTTTGATTTCGATCAAATCTGAAAGATATATGGACAGATACATTCAATTTCAGTTAGTTAACACATTTGTTTTAACATATATTCCATTTATTCTAAAGTGTGCCCTTAATAGGCTTACCCAAGTGCCAGGAGTGTTACTCCTTTTACCAGTACCATGTGCAGTATTTTGGACTATTGTACTTGGCAACTAATGAATTGGAATTTGAAGTTCAGTCTTTCTAACAACCTAAATTAGACATTTATTAATTTAACAGTAATAGAAATAATGAAACAAGAATGACAGCTGGAGTTGAGCAGTGTGAGACAATCCACACCTCAGGACATGACTGCCTTTGAGATTAAGAAAGAATAGTGTAGAGGGCACTCAGCTCTTGCCAAGTGTAATTGTTATTTCCAGACCAATGCTTTTAATATTTATTCAAGTTGAATAAAAATGAATACTTTTCTAGACAAAGCTGGCAGTTTGCCGCTTATCAAGTTGAAAGACCTCTTTTACATTTGAACCTGAAGTTATTTCAAATCAATATTTTTACACCTGTGCCAGAATATGTTTCTGAAACCTGCAAGTTGCTGATAGTGTTAAGATAACTTCTGAGTTGTGTTGTGATTTAGGTTGATGCAGTCTTTGCCCTCAGCATCCAAGCGTAGAGATTGGTGACAATGGTGTTGTCGTTTTATCATGTTGGCATCTATTTTGTTTGAAAGCCAGCTGGCTAGATTTAAAAATAAACCTCTGGGATATTCTGCATTCAAGTTTATACCTCATCAGTGTTAATTTTTTATGAGCACAATGCTCTGTGGAAAATAGAGCAAGGGGGCAGTAAGATGCTGCAAAATACCCATCCTGAAGGACTTTGATACATATAGGCTTTCTTGAATGCAGTGTTTATGAATCCAGATTGCTTGTAAAATGCAGCTTAAGGAATCTCCACCATATTTTCAGAACTCGAAGTCAGCAACAGTTGCACTCCTAAACTCCCTACTGCCTAGCGCATTTTTTCTTTCTTTTGCAGCAATACTTCTGCAACTGTTGATTCACTCAGCAGTATTTTCACATTTGATGCCTTCATCTGCAACTAAACTCCTGTCTCCTATTCCTGCTGTTCCCCTTTGGACCACCATATTTTGCTGTCTCAAACCAACAGGCGCAAACTATGATTGTACCTGACCTACACTAACTTAGCCATCCATCAATAGATCTGGCTGGATAATATCGAGCTCTGCTGAGTCGCATTCTCTTCTGCTGAAGCTACCAACTATAGGATCATGTTGGAGGAAACCTCAAAACTCCTCTTCTTCACTTGCATATATGTATGAGTTTATCTGAATATTGATGCTCAGCTTCGGTTCTGCCAGAACCACTTGGCTCTAGACCTTATAACAGCCTTGGTCCAAAAATGAATTAAAAAGAGGCAGTATTTGACCGAGTGTGGCACCAAGGAGCCTTGGTAAAATTGAAATCAATGGGAATTGGAGGGTGGGGTGGCGGGGTGACGCCCCACTGGCTGGGGTTGCACCTAGCACAAAGAAAAAAGTTGTGATTTTTTCATCCCTGCCCCAGGACATTGCTGCAGTGTTCCTAAGGCAGTGTCCAAGACTCAACCATCTTCATCTGCTTTGTCAATGATCATCTGTTCATCATAAGATCAGAAGTGAGGACGTTTGCTAATTGCACAGTTAAGTTCCATTCACAATTCCTCAGATAATGAAGCAGTCTGTGGTTTCGTGCAGGCTTGGGCTGATGTGGCCAGTAGCATTCACGCCATACAAGTACCTGGTAATAACTAGCTCCAACCCTTGACATTTGGTGGCATTAACCATAACCTGGCCATTCTGTGACGAGTGAATCATCTGACTCCGCAGAGTTGCTCAACCATCTGCAAGGCACAAGTCAGAAGTGTGATGGAATGCTCTCCACTTGCCTGGATGAGTGCAGCTCCAATAACACTGCAGAAGCTCTACAACATCTTAGACAAAGCAGCCTGCTTGATCGGCACCCTTTCAGTCCTTTTCTTTCAACTTTTCTCATGTTTCATCAGTTCCCCACAATGCTGGTTGATCACTCTTTCATATCAACCTTTGTTTTTGGATTTGATGGATAGTGTTACAGCCGGATGCCCTTCTTGCCTGTTAACCCTCACCATTTATCTGAGCTGGGGACCAATACACGCCTGCATCAGTGGCTGGTCTCTTTCGTGGCTGACAAGTCCTGGATTAGTACTTGAAATTGGGCTTTCTGCCCCAAAGGCAGGAGAGCTACCCACTGAGCCACTCCACCTCCCTTTGATCAACGACTCATCTGCCACCTTAAACATTCACTTCTTCCACTATTGGCATAACATGGCAGTGGGGTGTGCCTTCTACACAATGCACTGCAGTAACTCATTGAGCCTTCTTTGACAGTATTTCCCAAATCCACGATCCCTGGAATGACAAGGGCAGCAAATGCATGGGAATTCAATTACTTCCCAAGTTCTCCTCCAATCACACTGCACCACTTATTTGTAAGTATAATAATCCTTCTTTCACTGTGGCCAAGTCAAAATCCTGGAACTCGCTCCCTAACAGTATCTTGGGAGTACCTTCACCCACGGACTGCAGAAACCAAGATGGTAGCTCAGCATCATCTCCTCGAGCAATTGAGGACCTTAACTGCTGATCATGCCTGCATTGCCGACTTTGCCCTGGATAAATAAATAAGCTTTCCACCTGTTTCCAACGCAAAGTCCGAAAACCAAGCCTACACAAAAATTGGGGCAGAAGACAAGGCAAAGATGAGTCACTGTGACAGCCTACATATGAATGTTTGAATTAGGAGCCAGAGTAGGCCATTCAGTCCCTTGAGTCTGCTCCACCATTCTGATCTGATTGTGACCTCAACTCCACTTTACTTCCTACCCCCTATACCCTTTGACCCTGTCAATTGATTTTGGTCCTGCTACCAGTCCAGTGCATTTCAAGTGCAAACATAATGGTAGTGACACAAGTGCCCCCGACCCCTCCCCCCAACCCCCTTAAGATGGGTAACACACAGCTACTCTCTGTATTCGCTGAGCTCAATAGCAATTGACAACTATGATTACATTCAATATTGGTGAACCAAAATCAAATTTTAAAAAAAGAATTTTGGGAGATTTTATTGTATTCCATGATTTCCTGCACATCTGTATTTTGTTTGCTCGACCATTGACAGCTATGCCTTTCAATGCCAAGGCCCTAATCTCTGAAATTCCCTCCCTGAACCCCACCTCCTCTCCACCTCTTGTCCTTTAAGACGCTTCTTAAAACCCACCTCTTTGACAAAGCTTTCAGTTATTTGTCCTTAAATCTCTATATGTGACTTGGTGTCACATTTTGTTAATTGCTCCTGTCATCTTGGGATGTTAAGAATGCCATATAAATGCTTGTTGTTTATTTGTTTGTGTATATATATATATATATATATATATATATAATAAAATTAATATATCTCTATTCTGATTTTGGAGTTGTAATTTTGTTACTGATTTCAGGTGTTCATCGTAAACCTATGCACTTGCAATTTCTGAGGAGATCTGACTTTATAATCACTATTAGTGGCCATTATTTTCTTTGAATTTAACAAGTTTAATTGAAACCTGCATGTATGCTGAACTGTTACTTTCAACGCTAAAGCATGTGGTCACTGATTAAATCTTAAATTGTGTCTTCCTTTTATTTTGAGTTGCAGCAGATAGCAACATACTTGGGAACCCTGCATGTATTTGGTTATCAAAGAGTTTGTGGCAATGCAGAGCAGTTCCATTTACGTCAGAGAGAAGTCATTGATCATTCTTGTGTTTTATCCTTGCTTTTATTCTTGTCTGTGATTGTACCCCTACCATTGCTATGGAATATTTTCTGTTTCTGTAGCTTTTGCCTGTCAGAGCCAATGGGCTGAATTTAATGTTTGCAGTGGTGGCTCCTTCCAATCACATGGCCAGCAGCTCTTCAATCTCAGGAGCTTCACAGGGCTGACTTATCAGAGGGAATCAGGAAGGCAACTCTCACTCCCTCCTGATTCTGAGGCCAACCCACCGCTTCCTAGCCCACTTCCAAGAGCAGAATTTAATACCACCCAATGTCTGTTACAACGTTGTGAGAAAGTGAGTATTTTCCAGTACCTGGCGTTAGCGGTGACAGAATGCAAATGAAAAGTAAGCAACGGATCAGCTCTGGTTGGAGTAACTGGAAGAAGTGTAGTGGAATGTTATGTGACAGAAAGTTATTGCTGAAAATGAAAGGAAGAATCTCCATGGTAATTGTGAGACTGGCGTTGTTATATATTGCTTGGCCAACATCAAGAAGAGAGCAACAATGACTGGATATGAATCAGATGTGTTTGATGAGATGAATGTGTGGAGTGATGAGAAAGGACAAAATCAGGAACCATATATCAAGGAGTCTGTGAAGATTGTGGAAGCATCAAAGGAAGTAGCCAAGAAAGGATTGAAATGGTATGGTCATATCTTGCTGAGAGAGAGGGGACATGTGGTGTGGTGAGGTGAGTAATGTAGGTGGGACTGCAAAGAAGAAGTAGAAGAGTAAGTCCTAAGACCGTGTGGAAAGATCTGGTGGCAAGAGACTTAAACACAATAGGGCTGAAAGATGAATCGTTGACTGACAGGAGGAGATGGAGAAGGGTGATCAACCATAGAGCTATAGAGGTCCACAGCACAGAAAAAGGCCCTTCAGCCCATCGAGTCTGTGCCTGTCAAACAAGTGCCTAACTATTCTAATCTTATTTTCCAGAACTAGGCCCATAGTCTTGTTTGCCATGGCATCGCAAGTGCACATCCAAATACTTCTTAAATGTTATGAGGGTTTCTGTCTCTACCCCCTTTCAGGCAGTGAGTTCCAGATTCCCACCACCCTCTGGGTGAAAAAATTCTTCCTCACATCTCCTCTGAACCTCCTGCCCCCTGGTTATTGATCTCTCCACCAAGGGGAAAAGTTCTTTCCTGTCTACCCTTTCTATGCCCCTCATAATTTTATACTCCTCAATCATGTCCCCCCTCAATCTCCTCTGCTGCAGGGAAAATAACCCCAGCCTATCCAATCTCTCCTCATAACTAAAACTTTCCTGCCCAAGCAACATCCTGGTAAATCTCCTCTGCACTCTCCCTAGTGCAATCATATCCTTCCTACAATGCGGATTCCAGAACTGCACACAATACTGTAGCTGTGGCCTAATCAGTTCCAGCATAACCTCCCTGCTCTTATATTCTATGCCTCGGCTAATAAAGGCAAGTATCCCTTATGCCTTCTTAACCACCTTATCTACCTGTCCCACTACCTTAAGGGACCGGTGGGCATGCACACCAAGGTCCCTCCAATCCTCGGTACTTCCCAGGGTCCTACCATTCATCGTGTATCCCCGTACCTTGTTTGTCCTACCCCATGCATCACCTCACGCTTATCCGGATTAAATTCCATAGATAAAAGCAAAAAACTGCGAATGCTGGAAATCCAAAATAAAAATAAAAATACCTGGAAAAACTCAGCAGGTCTGGCAGCATCTGCGGAGAGGAACACAGTTAACGTTTCGATTCCGTATGACTCTTCAACAAAACTAAGTAAAAATAGAAAAGAGGTGAAATATAAGCTGGTTTAAGGTGGAGGGATAGAGCTGGATTGAGGGCCAGTGATAGGTGGAGATAGCCAAAGGATGTCAGAGACGAAAGGTGTTGAAGGTGGTGATATTATCTAAGAAATGTGCTAATTAGGAGTAGAAAGCAGGACAAGCAAAAATAATGGAAAGAGGTGGGAAAAGAAAAATCTATATATATTATTGGAAAAAAGGGAGGGGAATCGGAAAGGGGATGGGGATGGAGGAGAGAGTTCATGATCTAAAATTGTTGAACTCAATATTCAGTCCAGAAGGCTGTAAAGTGCATAGTCGGAAGATGAGGTGCTGTTCCTCCAGTTTGCGTTGAGCTTCACTGGAACAATGCAGCAGGCCAAGGACGGACATGTGGGCATGAGAGCAGGGTGGAGTGTTGAAATGGCAAGCGACAGGGAGGTCTGGGTCACGCTTGCGAACAGACCGAAGGTGTTCTGCAAAGCGGTCACCCAGTCTGCGTTTGGTCTCTCCAATGTAGAGGAAACCGGTTAATCTAAGAATTTGAATGGTTAATCTAAGAATTTTAATTGATTTAAAAATAAAGTAGCAGCTATTGGATTGTCATAAAAACCAACTGGCTCAATAATGTCCTTTAGGGAGGGAAACCTGCCATTGTTACCCATTCTGCCCTCTAGTGATCAACTTGTAACTTCCCTCTGAAGTGGCCTAGCATGCTACTCAGTTGCATCAGACTGATTCAAGAAGGCACCATCATCACTATCTTAGACCAACTGAGAATGAGCTATAAATTCTGGCCTTGCCGGTGATGTTTACATCCTGAGAATGATTTTTTTTTTAAAAAGCAACTTTTCCTGACTTACTGTTTGTTCAAAAAAGACTAATCACAAGATTCTTTGATATTTTAATAAACATCTACATGGAAAATGTTAAACTGTGTTTCTTCCCTGCTAGACTGTGCCTGTGGCGTGACTGAAGGGGAGTGTCTAAGACAGTCAAATAATTGCATAAATGTCATATAAAATTTGAAAACAATTTGAAATGTAGTAAAGTTTTAATTAGTGTTTGTAACACAAACTTATATTGAAGTACATCATCAAAGCATAATGTATATAAAGGCAAGAAACAGAGAGAATATGTAATGAGAAACATTGGAGAAAAATTTGTGTCCTACCTCCAGGCTGATGATTATTTCAGCAACAACAAAGGAGGAAGACATTCATATCCTTCTGTGCTTCATTATACATTCTGTTTTACCATATTGCGGAAGTAACAGCATTTAGGTGTACGTGTTAGCTTTATGTACTGCATAGTTTGGTTCTGATGGATTTTTTCCTTCAGATGCAGATTGACTACTATGAATTCTCAGCACACTTTTTCCTGTACTTGCTGCCATACCCACAGTACATTGAAAGTAGTTGACAATGCTGTAACAGTAATGCCAGCTATTCCCCAACACTGGTGGCACTGTGCCCAGGTCTTCCTATCAGTTTGGCCTATTATGGCTAAAAGACTTTCTCCAAATAACCGATTCACTGGCATACATAAACTGCATATTGCTCAACAATTGCAATGGTAGAAGTGGAGAACTTGGTTTTGTATAGCATCATATCACATCTTTCGGAAGCATCATCAATTTTCCATGCACAATTAATTACTTTAAAGTGCAACCACTTATTAGGTAGCTGAACAGCCACAGTGTGTATAGCAAGCAGCAATGAGATAAATGGCCATTTTGTTTTCAATGTTGGTCTGGGGAGCAATATTGGCCAGTATACTGAGAACTCCATAAGGTATAGGAGCAGAAGCAGGCCATTTGGCCCATCGAGTCTGCTCCGCCATTCAATGAGATCATGGCTGATCTGGTGATCCTCAACTCCACTTTCCTCCCTTTTCCCCATAACCTTTGATTCCCTTACTAATTAAAAATCTGTCTATCTCAGCCTTGAATATACTTAATGGCCCAGTCTCTGCAGCCCCTTGCTGTGAAGAATTCCACGGATTAACTAGCCTTTGAGAGAAAAAATTCCTCTTCATTTCTGTCTTAAATGGGCGATCCCTCACTCTGAGATTATGCCCTCATGTCCTAGACTCTCCCACAAGTGGCGACAGCCTCTCAGCATCTACCCTGTCAAGCCCCCTAAGAATCTTATATGATTCAATAAGGTTGCCTCTCGTTCTTCAAAACTCCAATGAGTATAGGCCCAATCTACTCAACCTCTCCACATAAGAAAATCCCTTCATAGCCAGGATCAACCTAGTGAACCTTCTCTGGACTGCCCCCAATGCCAGTATATTTTTCCTTAGATAAGGGGACCAAAACTGTTCACAGTATTCTAGGTGTGGTCTAGCTCGCACCTTGTATATTTTTAGCAAGACTTACCTATTTTTATACTCCATTCCCTATGAATTACAGGCCAACATTCCATTTGCCATCCCTATTACCTGCTGAATTTGTATGTTTGCTTTTTGGGATTCATGCATGAGGACTCCCAAAGCCCTCTGTGCTGTAGCTTTCTGCAGTGTTTCTCCATTTATATAATATCCAGCTCCTCCTTATGCAGAAGTGCATAACACCTCACATTTTCCTACATTACATTCCAACTGCCAAGTTTTTGCCCATTCATATAACCTGTCTATATCCCTTTATAAACTCTTTGTGTCATCCTCACCGCTTGCCTTCCCACCTATTTTTGTGTCATTCGCCAGCTTGGTGGTAGTACATTCACTTCCCTCATCTAAGTCGTTAATATGTATTGTAAATGCACTGATCCCTGTGGCATTCCAGTAGTTCCAGATTGCCACCCCCCCTTATCCCAGCTCCCTGTCTTCTATTAGTTGGCCACTCCTCTATCCATGCTAATATACTACCCCAACACCATGGGCTCTTATCTTATTAAGTAGCTTTATGTACGGTACCTTATCGAATGCCTTTTGGAAATCCAAATATATTACATCTACTGGTTCCACTTTATCTATCCTGCTTGTTACCTCAAATAATTCTAATAAATTTGTCAGGCATGATTTCCCCTTCATGAATCCATGCTGACTCTGCTTGATTATATTGTGCATTTCTAAATGCACTGATATTACATTCTTTATAATAGACTGTAACATTTTCCCAATGACAGATGTCAAGCTAACTGGCCTATAGTTACCTGTCTTTTGTCTCCCTCCCTTTTTGAATAAGGGCATTAGATTGGCAGCTTTCCAATCCTCTGGGACTTTTCCAGAATCTAAGGATTCTTGGAAGATTACTATCAGTGCATCCACTATCTCTGCGACTACTTCCTTTAATATCTTAGGATGCAACCCATCAGGTCCAGGGGACTTATCGGCCTTTAGCCCCATTAGTTTCCCTATTACTTTTTCTCTAGAGATAGTTATTGTATTTATTTCCTCCTCCCCCGCCCCTTTTGCCCCTTGACTATTTAGTATTTTCGGAATGCTATAAGTGTCTTCTACCGTGAAGACTGATGCAAAGTATTTATTCAATTCCTCTGCCATTTCCTGGTTCCCCATTATTATTTCCACAGCATCGTTCTCTAAGGGGCCTATGTTCACTTTGGCCTCTCTTCCTTTTTATATATTTAAAGAAGCTCTTACTGTCTGTTTTTATGTTACTTGCAGCTTATCCTCAAAGTTTATTTTCTTCCTCTTTATTATTTTCTTGGTCATCTTCGATTTTTTTAAAAACTTTCCCAATCCCCTAGCTTACCACTTTGCCATGTTGTATGTTTTTCCTTTCAGATTGATACTATCCTTAACTTCCTTGGTTAACCATGGTTGATTTATCCCCTTCTTAGAATCCTTCTTCCTCACTGGGATATAAATTCGTTGTGAGTCATGAACTATTTCCTTAAATATTTGCCATTGTTCATCAACCATCTTTTCTGCTAAACTCGTTTCCCAGTGCAATCCAGCCAACTCTGCCCTCATTCCTTTGTAATTACCCTTATTTAAGTTTAGCGCAGTTGTTTCCCCTACACCTTTTTCATTGTTGTCATAATCTTTAAAATTCTATCTCAAGCAGCTAATACTCAGTTTAACACTATATTTGGAGGACAGCATCTTTGCAGCGTAGCACTCCTTCAGTACTGCACTGAAGTGGCACCTTGGATTGTGTGCACAAATATTGGAGTGGGGTGTGAACCCACAGTCCATTGAATCATAAGCACTTCCAAAATTTTTTAAAGATGTTAGATTCTTTGATCAGTTAATCTAAGTGTCTGCCTCTGTTGGGGAAGCTAGCTATGGCCAGATTTATATTAAAAACAGAGGTAAGGATTGGTAGACCATATGTAATGCCGGATTCCATCAGTCCATCAAGGAGCAATTAGAAAGGAGCCATCCAGAGTTAGCTGATTTCAGTCTGGCTGGTATTACAGTTGGCCTGAGTGACTTTGGGCTGGGGAAGAGGAAAATCTGCTAGGATGTTACCTTGTCAACCTGGTAGAAAGTATGTGAATGATGGGTGATGTAGGATTGAGCTTTGCAGTGACAACACAGATGAACAGTCCACTGACACTAACTGCTCAGAGCCCAAGTTGAAGAATGGTGCTTTGGCCTAAGATGTGCCAGCGGTGAAACCATTTCCAGGAGAAGAGGGGGCAAAACTTTGTCTCAAGAAAAATGTTAAAATGTATGGAGGAAGCGAGAGGAAAAGTTTTAAATTAGCCTTTTTCTAACCTTGTATACAAAGAACAGGAAAACGTAATTGTAGAATTTGTTGTTTTCTGGTTTTCTTAATGAGCAATATCAATATTTGCTCATTTGAAGTTTGGAAAGCTGGTGATAAGAGAAAACGAGTCATTCACAGAATGCCTTATCTACAGGCAGGACATTAAACATTAAAGCATATGAGTGAAATGTAATTTGCATATTGGTTGAAAGCGTAGACATTAATTGCCCAGGACCAAGACTTTTCTAAACAAAAAAAAATTAGTCAAAATATTATTGCAAATAGACTGGAAATTTGTTTTTGACGTTTAACCAAAGCACTGGTATTCACTATATCAGAGTCTGTGTGAGATCTGTAATGCAAATTGTAAATTGTACTTCTTTTATCGTTGTTGTTTTAAAGTGCTTTATATAGTAGTCATTGTTGCGAGACAAAGCTTCAAAAGAACTTCCCATTAAATTAAATGCTTACTTCAGGTTTAACTTAACGTTGGGGAAAATATAGGGAGAGCTACTCCACTTCAGTTTTTTAGAGTAACAAGTTAATCACCTTCAACTATGTTGTGCCAGTAATTTATCAACAGGGCACAATTAGTGCGACATCTCCCCTTATTACAGTTTCTCTGCAAACAACCTATTGTTACCTAGTTATTAGAAAAAAAACACAAGGCAAACATTTTCAAAACCCTTAACTCCTATATTACATTTGATGGAATCTAGCATAATTGTAATTTGCCCCCTTCTACCCCTTAATATGAGATTCTGCCAAAGTGAAATAAACACTGTATAATTCACACTGGTGTTACTAGGCTAGTAATCCAGAGGCCTGAAGTGATGCTGCAGAGACATGAGTTCCCACTGTGACAGCTAAGCAATATAAAATTCAATTAATTAATTAACCTGGACTAAAAAGCTAGACTCCATTGTAATGATTGTTATGACCAGGATGGGAGGATTGCATGGATCATCTAGGCCTACTACTCCACAGATTGCAGCTTTAGTTTAAAAGTTTTATTCACTCACCAAAATGACCAATTATTCACCTTCTCTGATGTTAGACCCAGAATATAAGAGACCTTAACCAGTCTTCTTTCAATGAAATTAGAAAGATTGATTTATTATAAAACAAAACTTCTTTTTTAGAACAAGTTGCAAGAACTGGTTAATACACAATTCTAATCTGGGTGTATAACTATCTATCCCTAAATATTTGTAGAAACTCATACGATCTGTTTCTATATTTCTAATTAGCTTTCTCTCATACTTCAGTTGCCCCCTCCTTTTTTTAGTCATTCTTTTGATTTTGAAAATCTGTCCAATCATCTGACCTATCACTTTCAGTTTGATACTACCTTTAACTTCCTTAATTCACCACATGTGCATTCTTCTCCTTGAGTCTTTCCGTTTCACTGGAATATACCTTTGTTGAGTGTAATGAAATATCTCCTTTAATGTCTGCCATTGCTTCTCTACTGTCCTATCTTTAAATCTAATTTCCCAGTTTACTTTGGCCAACTCTGTCTTCATATCCTTGTAATTGCCTTTATTTAAGTTTAAAACACTAGCCTTAGACCCACATTTCTCACCTTCAAACTGAATGTGAAATTCTGTAATGTTATGATCACTGTTGTCTAGAGGCTCCTTTACTTTGCGGTCATTAATTAATCATGTCTCATTGCACATTACCAGGTCTAGAATAGCTTGCTCCCTGATTGACAGTAGAACTTACTGTTCTAAGCAATTGTCTTGAGTACACTATATGAAGTCATCTTGCTGGCTACCATTGTCAATCTGACTCATCCGATCTATATGAAGATTAAAATCATCCATGATTATTGCAGTACCTTTCTTACAAGCCCCCATTATTTCTTCCAGCATACATTCCATAGCGTGGGCCTGAGGCAACTGATGGTAGGACTGCCAGTTTCAAGAAGTTGGCTTGTGGGGTTGAATGCACGTGTCCAGACAGAGAAGTATGTGGTTAGGGAGGGGACTGTAAGGCCAAAGAAGGTTACAGAGATAAAGTGAGGGAAACTGAAGGGATTTAAGCACAAGGATGAGAACTTTTGATTTTAGAGGCCTGGTTGTTGGTGAAAGCTCGTGAAGACGGGTGAGGAGTGAGCAGAACTTGATGTGGTATATAATATTGACAAGAGCGTTTGTACAAATTGATGATTGTGAAGATGGAAGATGCAAGGCTAAAAGAGTGTTGCATTGGTGGATTTGGCAGACGGGCTGAGTAAGGAATGGAGGTGTACAACACTGTGGAGATGGAAATGGGCAATCTTTGTAATGGAGAGGGTATGGTGGTCAGAAGATAAGCTCAGCATTGAATAGAATGCCAGGGTTGAAAACCATGTAGTTCAGCCTGTGACAGTGGCTGGAGGGCATGGCATGTGTTCAGAGGTTGTGACAGCTGCTGAAGATAATAGCTTTATCCGTCCCATTGTATAGCTGGGGGAAATTATGGCTCTTCCAAGGTGAGGTGTCTGATATTTCTGACATCTACAAGGCAGTGGAGAGGCCAAGGGAGATAATGGAATGGTAGAACTTCTTGTCATTAACATTCATGTGGAAGCTGACTTTATGGCTTTGGATGATTTTGCCAAGGAACAGCTTGTAGATAAGGAAGAGAAGGGGTCCAACGGTATATCCTCCAGAACTGCAGTAGCAGGTGGGTGGTGGGAATAGAAAACTTTTGCAGAAGATGCTCTGGCTATGAACTCATAGGTGAGAGTGAATCTAAGTGAGGGCAGTTCCGCTGATCTGGACAACGGAAGAGAGTCCTGGAGGTGGAGGGTACAGTCGATTATGTCAAGGAAGGATAACAAGCATGTTTATAGTCAGAAAGAACATTCTTGATAAAAGCAAAATACTGTGGATGCTGGAAACCTGAAATAAAAACAGAAAATGCTGGAAAAATTCAGCAGGTCTGATAGCATCTTTGGAGAGAGAAAAACAAAGTTAACATTTCGAGTCCTTATTACCCATCTTTAGAGCTGAAGAGAAATAGAAATGTGATGAAATTTATATTGTTTAAGGGGGATGGGGCAGGTGGAGCTGGATTGACAAAGATGTCATGGACTAAAGGATAAAGGGACTGTTAATTGTGGTGGTTAGTGCTAAAAAGGTGCTAATAGTGGCATAAAGAACATTCTTGACTTTGATTAGGACCATTTTGATGGTGCGGGTGGAATGGAAACCTGATTGGAGAGATTCAAACACTGCCGTGAGAAAGATGAGCGTGGATTTGGGAGATTATGACATTGTCAAGAATTTAGGAGAGGGAGTTTGGTCTTAGGGTAGTAGCTTGCAAAGATGGAGTGATCATACAACCACTAAAAATACTCGAGCCAGACCTGATATGTTTCCTCCCTGTTTCATTTTTTCAAAAAAGAGAAAACTTCTATCTTTGCTCTTCCCTCTCACCGTGTTTAGCGCCATCTTGTTTTTGGATAAGGTTTCATTTGTCAACATGGAAATGAGCTCTTGATTCTAGCTGATCACATATTTACCATTATATAAAAGGGAAAGCATCCCTTTCTACCTTTGTAGCGAAGTAAGATCAGTTCAGCAGGCCAGGTTACCGCTGATGTGTGCACTGCAGAATCTGAACTCTAATATTTAATCTGCTTTGTCATCTTTGCCATTGTAGCTTCCAAAATAAGTTCATATCCTGCTGTGAAGATTCAAGTCTTTCTTCCCTTGCTAATAGTAACGTCAACCTTCTAGTATCTCCACCAAGTGGTCAGGCTTTGTGTGTACCCCGAGTAATTTAATTATCCTGTGACAGTTGCATTTCAGCTGATACCTTTCCTCAGGCAATCTCCTCAAATGGAATTTTTGAGAATTTCCCATCAGCTATTGACAAGGAGTTTAAACAATGTTTGATTTTATTGTCCCCAATCCTTGTCCCTAGGCCACTGATTTGGATTGTACCAGTGCCAGCTGAGACCAGCTATCCTGAGCATAGAGCAGGGAATAGCTAGTAGAGATACGGTGTCTCAAAGTTGGCAACCTCAGGATCGAGGCTGTGCCAGATTTCAGATCTTGCCGGATTCGGGCCATGGGTGATATGGGTCATGCGGGTTGGGTTGGGCGGGGTCAAGGGTCGCTCGGAGCAAGGGAATAGATGGCAAGTAAGCGGTGAAGGGCATGACTAATCAGGCAACACATCGTGTTTACACAGCACCTGGCCAAATTGTCCAGGTAAGATTTTCTTTCTACTACTCAATTAAAATTGATGCATGGCACGTTCTAAAAATGTGCAGTTTTTGGACAACTCTGGCTTTTGGACACTTTTGCAAGTGGCACTTGCTTAGCAATAACCTGCTCACTGACACCCAGTTTGGTTTCCACCAGGGCCACTCAGCTCCTGACCAGCTTATAGCCATGGTTCAAACATGGACATTAGAACTGAACTCCTGAGGTGAGGTGAGAGTGTCTGCCCTTGATACCAAGGACCCATTTGACCAAGTGTGGCTTTAAGGAGCCCTAGCAAAACTGGCGTCATTGTGAATCGGGAGAAAACTCTCCACTCGTTGATCATACCTAGCACAAAGGAAGATGGTTGTAGTTGTTGGAGGTCAGTCATCTCAGCTCCAGTACCACTGCAGGAGCTCTTCAGGGTGTTGTCCTTGGCCCAAGCATCTTCAGCTGCTTCATCAATGACCTTCCTTCCATCATAAGGTCAGAATGGAGATGTTCGCTGATGATTGCACAATGTTCAGCACCATTTGCGACTCCCCAGATACTGAAACAGTCCATATCTAAATGCAGCAAGACCTGGACAATATCCAGGCTTGGATTGACAGGTGACAAGTAACATTCGCGCCACACAAATGTCAGGCAATGACCAGCTCCATCAAGAGAGAATCCAACAATCGCTCCTTGATGTTCAATGGCACTCCCATCACTGAATTCCTCACTATCAATATCCTGGGGGTTACCATTGACCAGAAACTGAACTGGACTAGCCAAAGAGACACTGTGGCTAAAAGAGCAGGTCAGAGGCTAGGAATTCTGCGATGAGTAACTCACCTCCTGACTCACCAAAGCCTGTCCAGCATCTATAAGGCACACATCAGGGGCATGATGGAATACTCCCCACCTGCCTGGAAAAGTGCAGCTCCCACAACACTCGAGAAGCTTGACACCATCCAGGACAAAACAACCACTTGATTGGCATCACATCCACTAACATTCACTCCCACCACTGACGCACAGTAGCAGCAGTGTGTACCATCTACAAGATGCACTGCAGAAATTCACCAAGTCTTCTTCCGAACCAACGACCATTACTATCTAGAAGGACAAGGGCAGCAGATAGATGGAACACCACCACCTAGACGTTCCCCTCCAAGCCACTCACCATCCTGACTTGGAAAAAATCGTCGATCCTTTATCTCGTGTATTGATCTTTAGTGTGGCACCTTATGGAATGTCTTTTAGAAATTCAAGTATACTACATCTACTCGTTCCACTTTATCTGCCCCACAAGTCATATCTTCAAAAAACAAATAAATTTGTCAAACAAGATTTCCCTTCCATAAAACCTGCATGAAAAGATGAAAGAAGCTGAGGATTTTTATATTGAAAGGAAAAATGGCCAAGTGAGCTCGTTAAATTTTTCATGATTGTAAAGAATAGAGATGATCTAAATCTTAATATGTTTGGCATAAATAAAAATGCTATACAAATGCTATGTTTTCATAGTTTACGTGTCTACTCCAGAGATCAGTTTAGTTGCTGTCCTCCATATTCTTCCCAAAGTCAGAATGTTTCCACTGATTCAAAGTATTCCCAGCAAAACCCATCCATTCACCTTCATTACCCTGCACCCCTCCCCTGCCAGTGATCATAAAATGACTTGTCTTTGGGCTGTTGCTGGGAAGGTAAACAGTTTGCAGTTCACATTCTTCTAATGGTCAAGTTACCTGTTCATGCATGGGAACCTTTGGCAGTTCACTGGAACCATGAAGCCTGTGGGGATGGAAAAATTTTTTTCCTATATTGACCTTGTTTTTTTTTTACTTCTCCCTGGAGATTATATAGCTGCAGGGAGGTGGGGCTGGGGAGTGTTTAATCATGATGATATGGCCATCAATGTGTGAAGCGGTCCGAATGGACAAGTTGATCATTCCCTGACTGTCATTTTTGTATGTTTGTATGCATAGAGCAGACAAAAATGTAACACAGTATCTATTTTTTATTCATTCATGGGATGTGGGCCTCGCTGGCTGGGCCAGCATTTATTGGCCATCCTGGGCTGCCCTTGAGAAGGTGGTGGTGAACTGCCTTCTTGAACCACTGCAGTCCATGTGGTGTAGGTACACTCACAGTGCTGTTAGGGAGTTCCAGGATTTTGACCCAGCGACTCCTTAGGCAAAGAGACCGAGAGCAATGTATCTTCATTTGTTGCCAGTACAAAGCATTGTTGGGAATGTAGGTTGTGAGGAGAACACGAAGAGGCTGCAAAGAGATAAAGGTGGGTTAAGTGAGTGGGCACCAAGGTGGTAGTTGGAGTAAAGTGTGGGGAAGTGCGAGGTTATTCACTTTGTTAGCAGGAATAGAAAAGCAGAATATTTTTTAAAAGGCGTGAAATTTGTAAATGTTGATTTCAGAAGGACTTGGGTGCACTCGTACAAGAAGCACAGATAATTGATATACAAGTACAGCAAGCAATTAGGAAGGCAAATTGCATGTAGGCCTTTATTACTAGAGGATTGGTGTACAAGAATAAGGAAGTCTTGCTACAGGTATATAGGGCTTTAGTGAGACCACACCTGGAGTACAGTGTGCAGCTTTGGTCTCCATGTTTTAGGAAGGATATACCTACATTGAAGACGGTGCATCGGTGGTTCACTAGATTCATTCCGGGAATGAGAGGGTTGGCCTGTGATGAGAGGTTGTGTAAATTAGGTCTATTTTCGCTGGAGTTTAGAAGAATGAGAGGTGATCTAATTGAAACAACATACAAGATTCTGAAGGGGCTTGAAAAGGTAAACAGTGAGAGTTTGTTTCACCTGGCTGGGGAATCTAGGACATGGAGGCATAATCACAGGATAAGGGACCAATCATTTAGGACTGACACTCAAAGGGTTGTGAATTTGAAATTCTCTACCCCATAGGATTGGGAATGCTCCATTGTTGAGAATGTTTAAGGCTAGGATAGACAGACTTTTGGCCTCTGGCAATCAGGTGATGTGTGGAGTGAGCGGAAAGTAGAGTTAAGGCCCATGCTCACTCGTGATCATATTGAATGATGGAGCACAATTGAGGGATTGTTTAGTCTACTCCTGCTCCTATTTCTTATGTTCTTATCCCATAGTTTATATTTTAGGGATCAGTTTGATGCACTCTTGTGTATCCTTCCCAAAGAAAGAATGTTACCACTGTTGCACAGTGATAAACAGTACTCCAGGAGTGACCCAGCCATTGCTCTGTGAAAGTTTACTACTATCCTTCGAGGATGATGTTTTATTCATCTGAAAATATAACATTTTCTCGTTTTGCTTTGTTACTCTTGTTGAAAACTATGCTGATGATTTCCGTGAGTTATCCACTAGTGTCCACAGATTCTTTGATTCTAGCCTGCAGTCTACAACCATTAATCATGTATTCCCATAATCCATGATCATATGACTTGTGAATGCTGCAGTTCCGATGTCCATTACCCTTCAGCTTCTTAGGAAAGCAAAGTAAGAACGTGGCCTGTTACCACATTCTCATGATGTCCCAAAACACTTCACAGTCAATTAATTACTTTTTGTGTGCAGTCATTGTTGTTCTGAAGGCAAATGCAGCAGCTAATTTATATACAGCAAGGTCAGCAAAAGTAAATGAGAGAAATATAGGGGAGACGGTGGCATAGTGATAATATCGCTGGACTAGTAATCCTAGTAATCCAGAGACCAGGCTAATGCCCTGTGTATATGGGTTCAAATCCCACCATGGCAGCTGTGGAATTTGAATTCAGTTAATTAACCTGGAATATGAAGCTTGTCTCAGTGATAGTGACCATGAAACTATCTTCAATTGTCAAAAACCCATCTGGTTCACCAATGTACTTTAGGGAAGGAAATCTGCCATCCTTACATGGTCTGGCCTAGATGTGACTCTAGAACCACAGCAATGTGGTTGACTCTTAAAAGCTCTCTGAAATGACCTAGCAAGATCAGTTCAAGGGCAGTTAGGGATGGGCAACAAATGCTGGCCTTGTCAACGATGCCCACATCCCATGAAAGAATAAGAAAGAAATGACCAGGTAATCTGGTGTATTTTTTGCTTGTGTTAGTTGAGGGAAGAATGTTGAGTGGGACGCCTGCTCTTTGAACAGTTTTAAGCAGATGCATCAGTTGAAAAATGTATTTTTCTAATAGTACAGTAATCCTTCGTGCTACACTGAAGTGCTAGTCCAGTATATGTGCTCAAATCCTGAACTGCAGTTTTGAATTCTTAAACCTTCTGACTCCGAAACAAGGCTGATACCAACTGAGCCAAACTGATGCTGTTTTGGATATTGTTTGGAACAGAGAGAGAGAGCCACAATTGGCCGAATGACCTGTGCCGTCAAAATTGTATGATTTTGATTCTGATTCAGAGCTCTCTCAATTGATTATATTCCATTATATAAAATACTGTTTATGTTGTCTGTCTTGCTTGTATATCCTTTATGGTTTTATAAAATATAGAATACTTTCGTAAGAACATAGGACTAGCCCATTCAGCCCTTTGAACTTGTTCTGAAATTCAGTTAGATCAGGGTTGACCCACATCTTAATTCCAACTGTCCATCTTGGTTCTGTAATCTTTTAATGCCTTTGTCAAACAAAAATCGATCAATCTCACTCTGAAATTTGTAAATGACCTAGCTTCATGTCACAGACAGAATTTATGTTTTGCTATTGTCTGTGTTTGAAGTGTTTCTATGTGAGGGGTGTGTGTTTTATCACCCTAAGAGTAGTTGTCCCAATTTAAATAATTCCAGTAGCAAGCTGTTTTGTGAGTTTTAAAGATAAAGGTTATTTATTATCCCTTGCCCTGGAGGTTTAAAACTTAATTTCTCACACATGCTATCATTCACACAAAGATTAGATACAGATGAAGAAAAAAAAATAAAGTTACAAATTGAGATCATTTCAGTCTCATGAGGCTTGTAGTTTCTTAGATGAGTTGATGCTTTGGTTGGATTGAAGGTCTTGAAAAACAGAGGTTTCTTGTAGTTTGAATTACTAGCAGGTTGGTTATCAAGTGAATTTGAAGTCAGAATAGATTGTAAAGAGCCTTTCTCCAAATTCCAAGGCAATACTGTTTACTGCCTTGACTGCTTAGTTGACAGCTTTCTACTGGCCTTTCTGTCTCCGCAGAGCTGATTCTTGCTGTTTTAAAAGCAGGCAATAAACATTGCAATCTCATCCACATGACCTTTTACAAGTTCAAAGTCCTTTTCCAAATAAGGTGGTGCATTAGGCTGATAAACATCCTGTATTGTGGCTTTTCACACTTTGAGAATTTGAGACGACCGAGGTCTTTGTGTTTGGATGAGTGGCCATCACAATACAATGAAAGGTCGATGGGATCCATTTCACATTCATCTAACAGCCACTGAGTTTTGATGTCTCTGGTGAAACATGGAGACAAGTTGCCTACAAACCCCATTGTCTGTAGGTTTGGGCCCATTGCTACAGACCGTACTGTCTACAGTTCAAATGCCAAAAGTCACATTGTATGCTGCAGCTATCTAAACAGCTTTTGTGTTCACTTTTTAAAATGTAACTTTAAAATTGTAATAACTTCATGTCTGTGCTGGGCATGACATTCAACAGCCTTTTGTGGAAGAGAGTTACAGATCACCAGTATTCCTTGTTTGAAGAAGTGTTTCCTGACTGCACCCTTGAATGACTTGGCTCTATTATATGGTTACACCTCCTTGTTCTGGACTCACCGACCAGAGGAAATAGGTCCTGTCTATCAACTCCTTTAATCACTTGAAACAACAATAAACCAAGATTACATTACCCCTTATTCTTCTATACTGAAGGGATAACAAGCCTAACGGATTACAAGTTTACTCCTTTAGCCTCCAAACCCTCTTTTATTTGTTATTTATCATCCATATATCCTCTATGTATAAGTGAGTAAGGGGTGTCATCCAATTGGGAAAATCATAAGGACACATAGTTATTGTGGAAAGACCACATGAATTTCATCAGAAAGTCTTATGATTTTCTACATTGTGAATTGTGCCCTATCCATTGTTATTCAGAAGGCAAGTTGTCCTCTTTTCTGATAAAGATGAATAATGAATAGAATTATTTGTGAGCCAATAGAATTGCTATAAGCTCAAGAAATAAATCATTTCAGAATTACTGAATATATTAAGTCAGAATAGTAGATAAACTGCAACAACAACTTGCATATATATATATAGCAGCTTTAATGTAGTAAAATGTCCTTAAGCCCTTCCTAGAAGTATTACGGAACAAAATTTCTTACCATGCCACATAAGGTGATATTAGGGCAGGTGACCTAAAGCTTAGTCAAAGAGATAAGTTATAAGGCATGTTTCAAAGGAGAGGTGGGGGGAGGCCGAGGAAATTGAGGACTGTGTTGCAATTTACGAGCCAACAAACTGGGTTCAAATGGTTGAAATTATTTACAAACGTTGTCGATAGGCAAAGATTTGGTTTCAGTCTTCAAATTCCTTTCTTGTATTATTTTGTGTTGGAAGATCCTCTCAAAGAAATGTGTCTTGAATCCTTAACTGAATTTTGCTTGTAATTGCTGTGCTTTTACTCCAAAATAAATTATTCTCTATTAAAGTCGTATATTTCTAAATCTCACATTTCAAGGCTGAACATTTTGGTGATTGTGTTGCATTATTAATAAAGGGAAAAATTCACATTTCCTGCTTTATGATAGTTGAAGAATTGTTGTTTAGTACGGAACTTGAATATTGCTGAAAAGTGAGACTTGATGCCAAAGCTTTTCACCTTGCGCTCATCGGGACAAATGCAAAAATCCAAGTTTCAAACAATCACGACATTTACACTATAAGAGAAAAGGGGTGCTGTTTGGTTGGCAGATTGACTCTGATTGGCCGAGGCATTATCATGGAGAAAGCAAGGTGGAACTGTAGGGGAAATCCTATGGGCAGGATTTTCCTGTCGGCAAGCGGGGGGCAGGGCGTGTGAAATGTGTGGTGACAGTGGGCGGAACTCCCGACGTCACCATGCCCAATTTAAATTTTCCAGTAGGCGGGGGCTGTGTGCCCGCCGACCTGTCAATGGCCAATTGAGGGCATTGACAGAGTCATTTAACTAATTAATGGACCTGCCCATCCAACCTTAAGGTTGGCGGGCAGGCCAGGAGCCCCGTCGGGAATTAGTAAAAGCATGAAACCTCATCCACAGGCGGGATGAGGTTTCATGTAGGTTTTTAAAAATGTTATTAAGGATTTTGTAAAAATTATGGCCATGTCCCTACTCATGTGACAGTGTCACATGAGGGGACATATCAAGAATTTTTTTTTCTATTTCTAATATTTGTGACAGAACAGCCGATCTCCCTGAGGCAGCACTTAACCTCGGCGATGAGTGCGCTCTTTCGTGCGCATGCGCAAAAGAGTGCACTCTCAATGTATGCACCCTCCTCACCTCGCCCGCACAGGAGGTGCATAGCGCTTCCATGTGGAAGTTGCACTGGGCGGGTCTTAATTGGCCCGCCCATGTAAAATGGCACCACTCCCCCAATCATGGGCACCGATCGGAGGCACGCCTCTGCGTGCCCGCAATTCAACTTCGCCCCTGATGGGGGAAAATCCTGCCCAATATGTGCTAATAGCTACTCTAATAACCAATTAAAGATAATTAGTTGAGCGTGTAACATGGCTCATTTATGCTTCTGAAAAGTGTAAATACATTCATACATAGGGACTTGTTCCCTGCAAATAAAAGGAATGGGGAGCTAATAGTTTTCTGATGCTTTCTCCATGGCAGTGCTTTAGTCAACTTGCCAACCAAACAGCACCCCTTTTTTCCTGTAGTATAAATTGTTGTGATTGTTTGAAATTTGGTATTTTTGCATTTGTCTTGATGCGTGCAAGACAAAAGTTTTCAACAACATGTCTTTCTTTTCAGCAATATTCAAGTAGAAGAATTGTTTCTTTAGAATCAGAGATTGGAAATGGTGCATCCTAGCCATGACACTTTTTCAAGAAGAACAAACGTTTATTTTAAAGAAAATCCTGTTCCAACTTTTTTTAACCTCCTAACTCAATCAATAGACAAGTTTGATTGCGAACATGCTAAAAAGAACAACTGTAGATGATAATTTAGGTTAGTGTTATAAAGCCATGGATGACTATGCTTGGCTTGTGTTTACTGCCAACCTCTTCAGTAAAGAAATATAACACAGGGTTCTCAGTGGCCAATGACTATGTCCTGTCAGATAAACAAATATGTTTCTGTAAGAAGAACTATGTTAGCCGTTTATCATATTTTAATACACATGTATCTCTGAACCCTGGCTGTCACTTGCCAACATATCTCTCATCTACGATTTCTCTTGGTTCCTCTAGAACTGCTTCAGGCATTATGTTGGCATGAAACTGGCTGACAGGTTTTCCAATCCTGATCTGAGAACATTTGTGGCCAGCCACCTCTTTCTAACTTGCAAGTTATCATAGCCGGCATTGGTGGCAGCATGTTGAAAGAATAGATTTGCAATTGACAGGCTCAAGAAATTTTTCTTGCATGAGATGAAAGGAAAACGTGGAAGTTACCTGTGCCACCCTAGGAAATAGCGGTTAGATTTGGTGACTAAAGGGCAGTCCTAATATTATTAAGGCAGGCCTGGGAGTATTGGCAATATCTATGACAATATCCTCTGACACTGTGGCATCAGATCAACCATGGGTACAGAAATCTCCTGCTGATTACCACCTACCATACTCCCTCAGCTGATGAATTAGTACTACTCCATGTTGAACATCACTTGGAGGAAGCACTGAGGGTGGCAAAGGCACAACTTGAATGTCCATCACCAAGAGTGGCTTGATAGCACAACTACAGACTCAGCTGGCTGAGTCCTAAAGGACATAGATGCTAGACTGAGTCTGCGGCAAGTGTTGAGGGATTCAACAAGAGCGGAAAAACCAGCCTGATCTCATCCTCACCAAGCTACCTATTGCAGATATTGTCCATGACAGTAGTGATAGGAACAGCCACCACACAGCCTTTGTTGAGACAAAGTCCTGATTTCACATTGAGGATATTCTCCATCATGTTGTACAGCACCACCATCATGTTAAATTGGATAGATTTTGAACAGATATAGCAGTTCAAAACTGGGCATCCATGAGGCTCTCTGGGCGAGCAGCAGCAGCAGAATTGTATACAACTAAATCTGTAACCTGAGTATTGAAGAAAGAGACATGTCGAAGTTTTTCATCTTGCAGTCATCAGGACACTTCTCAAGAATACCAATTGGGGGAAAAACAACAATGTATACGTATGAGAAGAGAGTGCTGATTGGTTGGCAAGTGGACTCTGGTAGAGGCATTGCCATGGACAGTGTACCAGTGATGGTGACGGGCAGTTAAATGCCAAGCATTGTTTGAAAATTAAACCAGGCATTGATCAAGGCATTACCCTGAGGAATGAGTAAGCAAATGGCGGTCACTTATTTTGTTTAGCTGAAATAGGTGCAATGTTCTTTCTGTCTGCAAAGAGCAGGGCCCTATGTATTAATACGTGTAGCTTCCAGTATACCCAAATGCACCACCATGTGAGCCCAACTGACAATCTTACATTGCTTGTCAGTGTAATTTTTAGCACACAGGATTATTTAGCAAATGTTGTCCAATCACGGAATCATATCTAATGTTGGACACTGTGTTTTGAGCTTTGCAAGCATAGGCTGGTTGGGTACGGTCTGTACCTTGTCTGTTGTGAACAACAGCAAGGACATGCTGTTTGATATGTTCCACCAGTCTTTGGGATGTACGGTCTAAATACCTAGCATACACACTGGCACTGAAATTCATAGATCACATTACTCACTTGTGTGATAGTCAGAATGTCTTTTTGGCTTGACGGCAGCATCCTGTTAGCGGCGAATGCCACTCATTCTGGTGCTGCATAGTAGCAGCATGAAACAGCTAGCTTCACCTGGTGCTCAAAGTTATGAGATACCTCGCCTTTCCAGGATAATCTGAGGTAGACTGGGCACTTTTCAGGGCCGAAATTGATGGCCTTAGGCCCATTTGTGAGTTTATCTGATTTACAGTGCAAAATGATCCAACCAGGGTAGCAATTATCTCACAGGATGCCTTTGATTCGTCTTATTTCGACGTCAAGCTTGCATGGTGAGCAAATGGCTTGGGCCCTAGTTACAAGGTTGCCAATAAGACCAATCTTATAGCGTGTGTAACTGTAAGAACCCCAAAGCGTTTATTGACCAGTGAAGATAGGCTTATGGTAGAGAACCCCCTGGAAGACTTCTCAACTGGTATGTCAAGAAAGGGGAGTTCATTTGATTGCTCCATTTCAAAGGTGTATTTGAGCGCAGAGTGGAGCCCATTAAGACATGCAAGGAAATTATTACATGAGCTGCAGATTTAAATATAGCAAATGTATAATCTGCACATTGAAAATATGCAAGCGGTAGGAGGTTAGGTGTCATTCCATCAAAGATACATTTCTCATGGAACCCATGAGAAGTTTACTTGCCAACCAATCAACGCTCTCTTCTCATACGTATAAATTATTGTTTACCCCCCTATATTGGCATTCTTGCGAAGTGTCCTGATGAGTGCAAAATGAAAAGCTTCGACATATCTCTTTTTCCAGTAATACTAAAGTCCTGTACTACCAAACAACAATCTGTATCCTCATGACCAGGCATATCACCCACTCCACCATTACCATCAAGCCCAGGGAACAACCCCGGTTAGAGAAATGAATGCATGGTTCAAAGACTGGTGTGGACGACGTGGGTTCCAGTTCGTGGGGCATTGGCACCACTATTGGGGAAAGTGGGATCTGTATTGTTGGGACAGTCTACGCCTGAACCGTGCTGGGACTGGTGTTCTAGCGAGCCGCATAACTAAGGAAATAGTGAGAGTTTTAAACTAATTAGTGGGGGCAAGGGATCAAATTTGGAAAGATGCTGTAAACCAAAGAGTAGAGACAAAGCAAGAAAGAAAGGTATTAATATGGGAAATGATAAACAGAACGTGACAGAAAGAGATAGAGAATACAAATCTAAGAGTAAGTCAGCAGATATGGCTAGAGGTTGCAAAAATAATAAAAGGACAAAACTAAAGGCTCTATCAGAAAACATGTAGCATTCAAAACAACAGATGAACTGATAGCGTAAATAGGAATAAATAATTTCGATCTAATAGCCATTACAGAGACATGGTTGCAGGTTGACATGGGTTGGGATCTGAATGTTGAAGGATATGTGACTTTTAGGATGGACAGGAAATTAGGAAAAGATGGAGAGGTGGCTCTGCTAATTAATGATGGTATTAGCGCATTAAAGAGGGTTGACCTAAGTTCAGAAAAACAGATGTAGAAGTGGTATGGGTTGAGCTGAGAAATGATAAAAGGCAAGAAGTCACTTATGGAAGTGGTGTTAAGGTCCCCTACATGGCAGGACAGATTATAAAGGAAGAGATAATGGGAGCTTGTCAGAAAGGTACGGCGATAATCATGTGACATTCTAATCTACATGTAAACTGAAAATATAAGACAAGCAAAGGTAGCCTAGATGATGAGTTCACAGAATGCTTTTGGGATAGTTTATTTGAACAGCATGTTCTGGAACCAAACAGAGAGCAGGCTATACTAGACCTGGTATTGTGCAAAGAGATCGAATTAATTGATAACATAGTGAAGGTGCCTCTAGTTAGCAGCGATCTTAATATAATTGAATTTTACATTCAGTTTGAGGGAGAGAAGAGTGGGCCCAAGATGAGTCTTTTAAACTTAAATAAGGGCAAATATGTGGGAATGAAAGCAGACCTAGCTAAAGTTCACTGGCAAATGACGTTTAGTGGCAGACATTTAATAGATATTTCAGAATATACAGTTTTTTTTTATTCATTCATGGGATGTGGACATCACTGGCTCCCCAATTGCTCTTGTTCATAGGGCATTTGAGAGTCAACCACCTGTCACATGTAGACCGGACCAGGTAAGGACAACAGATTTCCTTCCCTAATGGACCTTAGTGAACCAGATGGGTTTTTGTGACAATCGGCAATGGTTTCACCGTCATCATTAGACTTTCAATTCCAGATTTTTTTTTATATTAGATTCAAGTTCCACCATTTGCCTTGGTGGGATTCAAACCCGAGTCCCCGGAGCATTGCCCCTGGGTTTCTGGATTACCAGTCCAATGACAATACCACTATGCCACCAGCTCCCCATGATACATTCCAATGAAAAAGAAAAATCTGAAGTGGAGGACCCACCATCCGCAGTTAATTAACAAAGTTAAAGACAGTATCAGACTTAAAGAGAAAGCATATAATTGTGCAAAGATGGGTGGCAGGTCGGAAGATTGCCTAGAATATAAAGAACAGCAAAGAATGACAAAGATTACGAAGGATGGAAAAATTAGAGTATGAGAGAAAGCGAGCTAGAAATATAAAAACAAATAGTAGGAGTTTCTATAGATATTTTAAAAAGAAAAGGATTAACTAAGTGAGCATTGGTCCTGTAGAAAGTGAGGCTAGAGAATTAATAATGGAAAATGAGGAGATGGCATGTGAATTGAATTGGTATTTTGATCAGTTTTCACTATAGAGGATACAAGTAACACCCCAGAAACAGCTATAAATCAGGAATTGGGAGGGAGGGAGGAACTCAGGAAAATTACAATCGCCAGGGAAGTGGCACTTAGAAAATTGATGAAGATATGGACTGACAAATCCCCAGGTCCTGATGGCCTTCCCAGGGTCTTAAAAGAAGTGGCTAGTGAAATAGTTGATCTCTACCCCTTTTCTCCAACCACCACCCCCTCCCCTCACCCCACTCACAAAAGGGTCCTCTGTTACTTGTTCCATGTTGTTTACAGAGTGCTTACCCTTGTTTTGTTATTAACATATTCTGCTCCCTTACCTTTATGCCACTATCAGCACCTTCTTTAGCCCTTACCACTACCATTAACACTCCCTTCGCCTTTTTGTCCATGACATCTTTGTCAATCTCTCCTGACCCCTGACCTATCATTGCCCTTCTATTCAGCTTCACCTGCTCCACCCCCCCTAAATAGTATAAGTTTAATCACATTACTACTTCTCATTAGCTCTGAAGAAGGGTCATACAGACTTGAAACATTAACTCTGTTTCTCCCTCCACAGATGCTGTCAGACCTGCTGAGATTTTCCAGCATTTTCTGTTTTCATTTCAGATTTCCAGCATCCGCAGTATTTTGCTTTCATCTTATTGTTGATGCGTTGGTTTTAATTTTCCAAAATTCCCTGGATTCAGGGAAGGTGGCATTGGATTGGAAAATAGCAATTGTAACTCCTTTATTCAAAAACAAAGGCAGGGCAACAGAAACTACAGGCCAGTTAACTTAATATGTGTCACAGGGAAAATGTTAGAAGCCATTATTAAAGATAATGGCAAAGCACTTGGAAAAATCCAAGGCAATCAGGCAGTCAACATGCTTTTCTGGAAAGAAAATCATGTTCAACCAATATATTGGAGTCCTTTTAAGAAGTTGCATGTGCTGTGGATAAAGGGGAACCTGTGGATGTACAGGACTTTGATTTCCAGAAAGCATTTGATAAGGTGCCACATCAAAGGTTATTGCGGAAAATAAAAGCTCATGGTGTAGGAGGTAACGTATTGGCATGGGTAGAAGATTGGCTAGCTAACAAAAAGCAAAGGGTAGCCATAAATGGGTGATTTTTTTGGTTGACAGGATTTAACGAATGGTGTGCCAGAGGAATCAGTGCTGGGGCCTCAACCTTTTACGATTTATATAAATATCTTGGATGAAGGGACAGAAGATATGGTTGCTAAATTTGCTGATGATACAATGGTAGTAAGTAAGTCATGAAGAGGACATGAGGCTACAAAATGACAGGGATAGGTTAAGCGAATGGGCGAAGGTCTGGCAAATGGAGTATAATGTAGGAAAAGGTGAAATTGTCCACTTTGGCAGCAAGAATATAATAGAAGCATGTTATTTAAATCGTGAGAGATTGCAGAGTTCTGAGATTCAGAGGGATCTGGGTATCCTAGTGCATGAATCACAAAAGGTTCATTTGCAGATACAGGAAGTAATTATGAAAACTAATTGAATGTTATTGTTTATTGCGAAGGGAATTGAAAGTAGGGAGGTTATACTTCAGTTGTAAAGGATACTGGTGAGTCCACGCCTGGAGTACTGTGGACAATATTGGTCTCCTTATTCAAGGAAGGATGTAAATGTATCAGAAGCAGTTCAGGGAAGGTTTACTAAACTAATACCAGGAATGGGCGGATTGTCTTATGTTGAAAGATTGGACAGGCTAGGCTTCTATCTTCTGGAGTTTAGAAGAGTAAAATGTGACTTGATAGAAACATATAAGATCCTGAGGGGTCTTGACAGGTTGGATGTGGAGAAGATGTTTCCTCTTGTGGGAGAATCTAGAACTAGGGGTCACTATTTAAAAATAAGGGGTCACCTATTTAAGACAGAGATGAAAAGAAACTTTTTCTCTCAGAGGGTAGGTAATGAGTCTTTGGAACTCCCTCAAAAGGCAGTGGAAGCAGAGTCTTTGAATGTTTTCAATGCAGAGGTAGATAAATTCTTGATAAATAAGGGGGTGAAGGGTTATTGGGGATAGGTGGGAGGTCACTGTCAGTTCAGCCATGATCTTATTGAATGGCCGAGCAGGCTCGAAGGACTGAGTGGCCTTCTCCTGCTCCTAACCCATATGTTTGTATGTAACCCTGATTCAATAAACGGTGCAGGAGGGCATGCCAGGAGCAGCACCAGGCATACCTAAAAATGAGATGTCAACATCGTGAAGCTACAACACAGGACTACTTTCATGCCAAACAGTGGAAGCAGCATGCAGTAGGCCGAGTTGAGTGATCCCACAACTAAAGGATCAGATCTAAGCTCTGTAGTTCGCCGCATCTAGTTGTGAATGGTGGTGGACAATTAAACAACTCATTGGAGGAGGGTGCTTCCTCAATGATGGGGGTGCCCAGCACGTTAGTGCAAAAGACAAGGTTGAAGCATTTGCAGCCATCTTCAGGCAGAAGTGTTGAGTGGATAATCCATCTCGGCCTCCTCCATATATTCCCAGCATCACAGATGCCACTCTTCAGACACGAATCATTCCACATGATATCAAGAAACGGCTGAAGGCACTGGATATTGTAAAGGCTATGGGCCCTGACAACATTCCGCCAGAAGTACTGAAGACTTGTGCTCCAGAACTAACCACGCCTCTAGTCAAGCTGTTCCAGTACATCTGCAACATTGGCATCTACCTGGTAATGTAGAAAATTGTCCAGGTATGTGACCTGTCCTGTCCCCAAAAAATTCAGGAAAAATTCAAACCAGCCAATTACCGCCCAATCAGTCTACTCTCAATCATCAACAAAGTGATGTAAAGTGTCGTTGAGAGTGGCATCAAGCGGCACTTACCAATAACCTGTTCACTGATGCTCAGTTTGGGTTCTATCAGGGCCACTCAACTCCTTGCCTCAATAAACCATGGTCCAAACATGGACAAAAGAGATGAACTCCAGAGGTGAGAATGGCTGCCCTTGACTTCAAGGCTGCATTTGACCGAGTGTGGCATCAAGGAGCCCTAGCAAAACTGAAGTCAATGGGAATGAGTAGGACTCTCCACTGGCTGGAGCCATACCTAGCACAAAAGAAGATGATTGTGGTTGTTAGAGGTCAGTCATCACAACCCCGGAGCATCGCTGCAGGAATTCCTCAGGCTAGTGTCCTAGGCCCAATCATCTTCAGATCTTTCATCAGTGACCTTCCCTCCATCATAAGGTCAGAAGTGGTGATGTTCACTGATGATTGCACAATGTTCAGCTCCACTTCTGACTCCTCAGATTGAGCAGTCCCATGTCCAGATGCAGCAAGGCCTGGACAATATTCAGTCTTGGGCTGATAAGTGGCAAGTAATATTTGCGTCACACAAGTGCCAGGCAATGACCATCTCCAACAAAAGAGAATCTAACCATTCACCCTTGACATTCAATGGCAATACCATCACTGAATCCCTCACTATCAATATTCTGGGGATAATCATTGACCAGAAACTGAACTGGACCAGCCATACAAATGCTGTTGCTACAAGAGAAGGTCAGAGGCTGGGAATTCTGCAGAGCATACCTCATCTCCTGACTCCCCAAACTGTCCGACATCTACAAAACATAAGTCAGGAGTGTGACGGAATACTCTCCAATTACCTGGGTGAGTGCAGCTCCAATTACACTGAAGAAGCTGAATACCAACCTGGACAAAGCAACCCTCTGATTGGCACCTCATCCACCACCTTCAACATTCACTCCCTCCACCATCGACTCATGGTGGCAGCAGTGCATACCAGCCACAAGAAATACTGCAGCAACTCACCAAGACTCCTTCGACAGCATCTTCCAAACTCACAACACCTACCACCAAGGAGGGCAACAGATGCATTGGAACACCACCACCCACATGACACCCTCCAAGTCACACACCATCCTGACTTGGAACTATATCGTTGTTCTTTCATTGTTGCTGAGTCAAAATCTAGGAACTCCCTCCATAACAGCACTGTGGGTGGTTGTAAAACACATGGTCTGCAGCGGTTCAAGAAGGCAACACACCCCCACCTTCTCTAGGGCAATTAGAAATAGGCAATAAATGTTGGCCTAGACAGCGACACCCACATTGTTTGAAAGAGTAAAAATAAACAGAGTACTAAGTAAAGATTTTTGAATTAAATTTATTGCTTTGTAATAATTTCAAGATTATTGGTAGTTTCAGAAGCATTGTTCAGTTTATTTTTCCAGAGTACATGTTGTGTCTTTGTAATTCTGTAAAATCTTTAGATGATGTGGAAATGCATGCATAATATGTAGGTTTATTAATGCTGCAACGTGATAGTCATTATCAATTTGTTGCTTTATACTAAAGGACAAATATATTGGCATAGACCTGCTGTTCATTTTGACAATAACAGATAGTGAGATAATAAGAAGCTTTATTTATACTTTTTATACAAGGTCGCACATGATGGTAGAGAGAGAGGTCTTGGAAATAATTAGTTGCTGACTATCTGGCTCCTCATGCACCTTCCTGTTGGAACAGACATCAACCATTCTATTGGGAATGATCTGTTCAGTTCTTGAATTTATTAAAATTATAGTGAAAACTTTTCTCTGGACTTAGAAGCCAAATATAATGGAGTGCCACGTGCAGGACAAGACTGAGAAACTTTAATGACAAGCAACCTGTCGAAACCCTGGCTTAGTCAATAGGAGTGCTGTATGAGAGACTTCCTCCATTCAGAGCTTGAGAATTAGATTTGTCAAACCCTCAGTCAAAATTAACAATATATAAATTGTAAAGAGTTATTTTGCTTTCAGAAAAAGAATCTCTGTGTCATCAAGTATATAAAAAAACAACAGTCTGATTTTACTGTCATCAAGATATTCAACTCCACAGGAACCCCACTAACCATTTTTAACAGATCACTGAATTTAAAAAGATTACCATTTACGTTATGTTCTTTTATTTTGCGTGACCTTTCTGTATTCTGCTTTGAACAGAGAATTGGGAGATAGTGGGCTGGATTTGCTGTATAAATAAAGGTGAGGCTAAAACCACATATGCTCAATTAAATTCAGCAAATTCAGAAGTTGCTAGGCTTTTTCATTCTTTCACAGGATGTGGACCTCACTTGTCCATCCCTAATTACCCTTGAGAAGATGATGATGAACCACCTCCTTAAACCACTGCTTTCCATTTGGTGAAGGTGCATCCAACGTGCTGTTAGGAAGCGAGTTCCTGGATTTCCACCCAGCGACAATGATGAAATAATGATATAGTTCTAATTCAGGATGGTATGGCTTTGAGGGGTGCTTACAGATGGTGGTGTTCCCATGTTTCAGTTGCCCCTGTCCTTCTAGGGGGGAAGAGGTCACAATTTTGGAAGTTGCTGTCAAAGGAGCCTTGGTGTATTGCTGCAGTGTGTCTTGTATATGGTGCACACTGCTGCCACTGTGCATTGGTGGTGAGGTGAATTAATGTTTTAACTGGTGAATGAGGTGTCAGTCAAGCGAGCTGCTTTGTCCTGGATGGTGCCAAGCTCATTGAGTGTTGTTGGAGCTGAACTCATCCAGGCAAGTGGAGTGTATTCCATCACACTCCTGACTTGTGCTTGTAAATGGTAGACAGATCTTGGGGAGTTAAGAGGTGAGCTTCTCGCTGAGCTGCAGCATTCCTCTGAAAGCTTGTTGGAAATGATACCTTGACACCAGATTCCCTATTCAAATCCATTGAATGGCATGAAGTTGCTGCAATTACCTCATGGATGTGAGCTAAACTTGTCATAAAAGGCTAAGATTTGTCCATTCCAATATAAGTACATTTTTAACAGCATGGTAACTCTCAATTATTTTCAAACAACCCTTGTCAACCTCACTCTTTTGCTGCTGTGCTGGGCTTGACCTGCTGTTAGTAAACCTACAGTTTGCTTCTGTGCCCCCCTTGGCATCCTCAGAAGGGCTGATCGACACTCTTGCTGCATGCTCATTGTGTACAACAATTCTAATTGCCCTATCCTACCCTCTTGCTGAACTTCCCATCCTGCAAGTCTGATGGGGGCTAATCTTGTCAGTCCCCTTCCCACCCAAATAATTCCTCCCATTTCCGACTCTGTAGCCTCTGCCAGTAGATCAACTTTCATGACCCCTCTCCGCATCTTACTCGAGAATATCTGTTTACTTGTGAGCCAGGTCCTTCACGGCTTTAAACTTGTTGTGAATGATTCCATTGATGATATGCCCTTAACTGAAACCTAGCTGAGGGGCGATGACACCTTCCCCTTAAATGAAGCCACCTCACCTGGCTATTCCTGCTACCACTTACCCCAACAAGAGTTTTTTTTGTTCATTCACGGGATGTGGGCTTCGCTGGCTGGGCAGCCCATCCCTACTTGCCCTTGAGAAGGTGGGGGTGAGCTGCCTTCTTGAACCGCTGCAGTCTCTGTGGTGTAGTTACACCCACAGTGCTGTTAGGAAGGGAGTTCCAGAATTTTGACCCAACAACAGTGAAGGAACGGTGATATATTTGCAAGTCAGGGTGATGAGTGACTTGGAAGGGAACTTCAAGTTGGTGTTGTTCCCATCTTCTGCTGCCCTTGTCCTTATAGGTGGCATTGATCATAGGTTTGGAAGGTGCTGTCAAAGGAACCTTGGTGAATTCCTGCAGTGCATCTTGTAGATGGTACACACTGCTGCTGGGCGTTGGTGGTGGAGGGAGTGAATTTTGTGGGTCTAGTGCCAATCAAGCGGGCTGCTTTGGCCTGGATGGTGTCAAGCTTCTTGAGTGCTGTGGGAGCTGCACTCACCCAGGCAAGTGGAGAGTATTCCGTCACACTCCTGACTTGTGCCTTGTAGATGGTGGAAAGGATGTGGGGAGTTAGGAGGCAAGTTACTCATTGCATGATTCCTAGCCTATGACCTGCTTTTGTAGCCACAGTATTTATATGGATAGTCCAGTTCAGTTTCTGGTCAATGATAACCCTCAGGATGTTGATAGTGGGAGTTTAAGTGATGGTAATGCCATTGAACATCAAGGGGCCCTAGTTGGATTCTCTCTTATTGGAGATGGTCATTGCCTGACACTTGTGTAGCGTGAATGTTACTTCCCACTTGTCAGCCCAAGCCTGGATATTGTCCAGGTCTTGCTGCATTTGGACAGGGACTGCTTCAGTATCTGAGGAGTGTTGCAGTGGCGGTGTGGTTCTCATCACAAAACACACCTTGGCCTAACCCCTTACTTGTCTGGCACGTCTTCCTCCTTTGAGCATCTCATTTTGTTCCACACCCTCACCTCTGATTCAAATCCTCATTTCCTACCACTTACCCAGGTGCAATAAAAACTTTCTCACCAGGATATCTTCCCTGCTTTCCTCCCTCAGCCAATGCACCAAATGACTTCTCATCCTCACAGATTTCATGCTCCAATTCACTGACCCCCCATCCCCTCTTACTTGCTTCCTTCATGAAAACGCCCTTATCCATGTTCACAGCCACCCATTGATCTTGCCATCTTACATTGCCTCACTACCTTCATGGTACCAATGGCAGATAAGGACCATCTCTGACCAGTTCTTGTATCACTCTCCTTCCATATCCCATCTCTACCTTCTTCTGTGTCTGCCTCTGGAAAATAGTATCCCCAATTCACTTTTCACTGCACTTTCCATATTCTACCTGCCTAATCTTTTATGGCCCTCTGCCTGTCAAAACATTTCTGCAACCCAACTGCACCCATACCTCCAGCTTTGATGCCAAAGCTCCAAATAAAACCAGTGCCTTCTCTCACCCTGGCTATTCCCCTGATAAACCCTCATCACTGCTCCCTTTGGTCTAGGAAACACAAATTTTATTGATATGGCGGGCAATAGATTTAGTGATTTATCGCCAGATCTGATTGGACCACCTGGAACACTCTTGAGCCCTGCTCTCGTCTGCTAAAAATGCTGAGTATTCCAGCTTCTTTTCATGACTGCAAACCATCTTTTAATACCTTTCTCATTTGTCCCATGCACCCTCCCTTCCAAAAATAAGTGCAAAGGGCTGTTGGTCTTTTTTGTCATTCAGTTTTAGAGTACAGTTAGTCCCCGCTTAACGCCGACTCACTTAACATTGTTTCACTCTAATGTCATTAATAAAGTAGTGTCACTATATCCGTATAACATTGCCAGTTTCACTATAACGTCGTTTACCACAGACTTCCTCTTCTGTGGTCTGTCTGCTCATATTCCCACAGTGCTTCCACCCTTGCCCTACTGTAATTTTTTAAACAGTCTAATGGTATTGTATATATTTTATATTTCGTGATATATCTTATCTTGCAAGTTATTTCAGTTAGGAGTGTGCAGTGCTGCACATATATGGTACTGTATTAGTTTTTCCAGGTTAGAATTGTCTGAAGGAACCCAACTCTGGCTGTACCGTTGAATCCTGTAGGAGCCTATGATTGTTTCGTTTAAAGTCGCAATTTCCAGGAACGCAACTACAACTTTAATTAAGGACTTTGTCTGATCAGTTGCCTGTGCCACTCCGCTTCCTTCTATTAGCCCACCAGGCCAAACTTCCTCTCAAGTTCCCCATTGTCCCAGCCCTGAATCTTTCTGTAGTCTCTCTCCTATCTCCCCTCATGCCCTCTGTCAGCTCACCTTGTACATGAGATCCACCTGTTTTCTTAAGTCTATTCCCACTAACTAAACTACTGACTACTGAACTTCTCTTCCTGGTCCTCATGTTAGCTGATATTATGAACAGTTATGTCTCTTCAGGTACTGTCCCTCTCTCTGTTTAAGTGTGCTGTCATCAACTAATCTCAAAAAATACAATTCTTGACCCCCCATCCTTGCAAAGTATGGACCATCTTCAACCTCCCTTTCCTCTTCAAAGCCCTTGAACGTGGTGTCACCTCCCAAATCTTCATCTATCTTTCTGGGAACTCCGCATTTGAATCCGTCAAATAGAGTTTCTGCTCCTGCCACAGAACTGAAACGGTTCTTACCAAAATCACAAATGACATCCTATGTGACTGACAGAGATAAACTACCCTCCTTAACCTTTTCCCACAGTGCTCCTCCAACACCTCTCCACTACTGTCCAGCTGGATAGGACTACACAATGCCTGGTTCCATTCTTATCTATCCAAATGTAGCCAGAGTATCATTTGCCGTGGCTTCTCTTCCTCCTTCTGTTCCGTCACCTCTGTGTCCCTTCGAGGGCATAACCTTGACACCTGCTATTTCTCATCTATATGCTGCTTCTCAATGACATTGACCGAAAACAGCATTCGTTTTCAAATGTACGCTGATGACACCCAGATTTACCTCACCGTCGCCTCTCTCTACTCCTCCACTGTTGATAAATTATCAGATTGCTTAACTGTCGTCCAGTGCTCAATGAGCAGAAATTTTTTCCAGTTAAATACTGAGAAGTTCCCACCAGAAACTATGTTCTTAACTACCGACTCCATCCTTCTTTCTCGCAATCTGTCTAAGGTTGAACCAGATTATTTGCAATCTTTGACATTTGACCCCCAGATGAGCTTCTGATCTCATATCTGTGCCATCACTAAGATCACCAATTTCCATCTCCATAACCTTGCTCAGCTCCACTGTTATGGCATAGTGGATGGTAAGTGCTGAGCTATTCAAATCCCAGCAGGAAACTTGAAACAATTCAATAGTAATAAGACCGCCACGTCTTATAGGTTTCTTACAAAACTAAATTAAATATTTATTAATAAAAAATGGTTTTATGCACATACATAGGTTTACAAGTTACTACTATGATAACTCCTAGCTCCCCTAGTTCATCTAGCTTCCAGTTACACCTCCGTTAGGGCAACAGTAAAACAGACAGATTTTAAAAGACCCAGGCAAAGTAACACGATACCCTGAACAGCCCAATTCAAAGTGAGCTTTCTTCACTTCAGTTCATGGAGACAGCAGTTTGAGGCTTAGAGGCTGGAAGTCTTTCACACTTGTTAGATCTTAAAATGCCTACCTTTTACACATAACCTCATCTCATTTATACAGGTTTCTCCCTTTTTAATGTCAATCACATTGTCCTAATATGTCTTTTCAACTCTAATTTTCTAATAATAAAAATCTTTCATAGTACCAATTTTACCAGTGAGCTTTGAGAAAAATAAACAGTTTAGCTTCTTTTAGCTAAGTGTAAATTTCACCACCTCTTTTGAAATTCAAATTACTCTTTTTTTTATCTAAAAATGCAAATTTTCCCTTTACACCTCACATCCTAAAACTTCAGCCATGTTTCCTATTTAACATTTCAAACCTAGCTTCTCTTCTGATACATCAAAGCCTTCAGACCAGCTGTCTTTAATTCAATTAAGTCCTACATGTGCACATGCATGCATGCACACACAGATACACACTATTCCTACCTTACAAAAATTCCAATGATATAATGAAAATTATTATATTTTCCTGACATCCACCCATGCCTTAGATCATCTGCTGCTGAAACTTTCATTCATACCTTTGTTACCTCAGGACAACTACTCCTGTGCACTCAGGCTGTCCTCCCACATTCTATCCTCCATAAATGTGAGGTCATCCAGAACTCTGCTGTGCATATCCTAACTTGCACCAAATCCCATTTACCTATTGCCGCTGTGCTCACTACATTGGATCCCAGTCAAGCAATGCCTCGATATTAAAATTCTGATCCTTATCTTTAAATTCATCCATGGCCGTGCCTTCCCTATCTTTGTAATCTCTTCCAGCGTCACACAACCCTGTGAGATGTTTGCATTTATCTAATTCTGACCTCTTGAGCATCCCAGAATTTAATTGTTCCACTGTTGGTGACTTTGCCCTCAGCTTCCTGGGCCCGAATTTCTCATATTCCCTTCATAAATCCCTCCGCCTCTCTCTCACACCTTCTACTTTTGGTTATTTGCTCTAATATCGCCTTATGTGACGGTGTGAAATTTTACTTTATAATGCTCATGTGAACTATCTAAGGATGTTTTATTACATTAAAGGGCTATATAAATGTAAATAGTTATTGACAATTATTCTCATTCCTTCATATTATAACTTGATGGAGATGTAAAATGGAAAAGTAAATCAATGTTTATGCTTTCTTTGTCTCTTACCAACCTCTCTCTGTTTTGGATTTCCAGCATCCGCAGTTTTTTGTTTTTATCTCTTAATTCAACCTTTCTTTCCTTTTTTATTTTGCTTTCTCTCCCTGATTTTACATTGAATTGAATATTCTGTTGATACTTCCTGGATTAGAGTCTGCCGTGCTCATTTGCATTTCTTGCTTAATAATCATTACAAGTTGCTTGCCCTATTCACACTGACCACAGAAACTCTGTAGACGACGCTACTGTTTTTGGCTTTCTAGTTTACAGTATGTTCTTGTATAAAATCCCATAGAAGATCTTTGGGTAAGTGTAACGAATAACTAGCACCATTTGTTCATTGCTAAGAGCAAAATCCATCCCTCTTAAATCCAGGTTTAAAACAGGGTTCTACTGATCGGCTTGTTTGCCATTTTCTAATTTAGGATTAGTTGATTGTGCCTGATGCTGCTCCAAGTGGATCCATAGTTGTTGGTACATTCTGTTCTTCAGTGAAACAATGTATTGATAATTTAGGACCTCTGTAATCTGTTCTGTTGGAAATAGCACCAACGCTATCAATTCATTTGTTGCCTGCCTTTGATATGTGAGACAATGTCGTGGGGAAATCTGTTCCCAAGTTTGAACAGTGCACTGTCAATATGATGTGAGAAAAAGTACTTTGAAAAACACACGTTGATTGCAGCCTACCTTCTGTACCCTTCCTTACTCCTCCCCCCCGCCCCTTGTTTTAAGATGAGGCAATAACTGACAATAACTATCTTTGATCTTTGGAATTGACAACAGCAACTGTCATTTTTGTTCAGTTTGCTAGTCTGCACAGTTCAATCTGGTACCATATGACATCCAAAACCCTGTTTTATATTCATAAATGCCAGAATCTGCGTTGGGGGCTCAGAGTCAGTATTTTGGAACCTGTCACATTGCAGCCATAACCAAATTCTTTTGAGATGTGCATCTGTAGTGGGTAATCACGTGCAAGAACCAGTACTGAGGGTGTCAGACATACTGTATATAAAAAATAGGATGTCATCAAATTTTGGAAGTATAGTGTGTGTGAACTTACTGCAGCCTATAAGAGTGGTTGTACATCTTGCCATTAATGTACTATAGCTATGGCAATAGTTTGTTGCTTCAAAAATTAAACTGAAGTATGCAAACCATTAAATTCAATTAATGAAATCGGAATTATAAGCTAGTTTCAGTAATAGTGACCATGAAACCATTATCAATTGTTGTCTAGATGCATCTTTAAGGAAGGAAATCTGCCATCCTTATCTGGTCTAGCCCACATGTGACTCCAGACTCCAGTAATGTGGTTGACTCTTAACTGCCCTTTGAAATGGCCTATTAAGCCATTCAGTTCAAGGGCCATTAGGGATGGACAGCAATTGCTGGCCTTGCCAGCGACGCCCACATCCCATGAAACAATTAAAAAAATGCAAAATCAGAACTTTTTATTGTATTTTTTTCTTAATGAAGCTCATTCTGCTGAATTGTGTAAGGAATCTAGCTGTTAAAGCATATAGTAATTCAGATTTCCTCTCTCCTATGAGCCTTTTGCCTTCCTAACTGACAAATCAAAGATGACAGAAGGAAGTTTGAAATTAATTAAAAATCACATTTTCCCTTTTGTGATATAATAGAATTCCACTTGTTTGTCTGCATCGGTTAGATTCATACAGCATTGTACGCAACTATAGCAAATATTGAAGCTTTTTTTTTAAAACCTCCAGCAATAATCATAAAGCACTTGGCACTGTTTGCTTAAATATTTATTTCTTTCCCCACCCCAAGGTATCTCCAGTTTTTTGGCTTGCTTCCAACTCTTAGGCTCCTTCAAATTCCTATTTAAAACCCAGCATTTCGACACTTTGCCCAGTCTCCGTCTTCCATGACTCCTGTCGTGAAGTGCTCTGCCATTGTAACTGGCCAGGCCCTATACGTTTACCAGGTGGTAGCAGTATTTTTCTGCATCATTATGGACTATCAAAGTGGAAAGATTGCAAAGATTTTATTTACCAATTTACAATGTTGGCAGCAAAAGTGCTTTCAATTAGCAGGCGAAATCTGACTTGACATTCAGATCTGGAGTTCAGTCTCCAAGGGCACCATTATTGAATGTGCTTTTGAATGTAATGGATAAAGAACAGATATGGTTTACCATTCTTTATCTTTTACCTGGATGACAGCAGTCAACGATGCATGATCTGGAAATCACCCCTTGCTGTGTTTATACTTGAATCAAAATCATATGTTTTTTTCATTCCACTATTTTAATGGAGGAATTAGCCCATTTTCAATAAAGGGTTAATGTCGTGTTTAAAAAGCAACAAAAGGATTTTGTACCTATGAGTTAATTATCGGTATACTAATAGCACCAGTGAAATTAGGCATGTTGTCCTATATGGTGCTTTTTTCTTTCTTTCACTTTTGGTGTTTTCATTGAGTGCAATTACTCTTCTTCATTTCTCCTTGTCATGTAACTGGGCTATCCTCTTTCAGAAGAGGACCCTCTAGGTTGATGCGATTTTTTTTTGCATCTGATGAAAACTTCAAAGAAAATGGTGAATGAAATTATTTCATCTGATGCAATGAAATGTTAGGAAAAGAAGGAAAAGAAAGGACTTGCATTTCTATAGTCTCTTTCTTAGCCTCAGGACACCCTATAGCATTTTACAACCACTTAAGTTCTTTGAAGTGTAGTCATTATTGCAAGGTCGAAAATATAACACCAATTAGAACATTGCAACCTCCTATATCGGTAATGTAATCATGATAGGGTAATCTGTTTTTAGGTGTTGGTTTGAGGGACAATTATTGGATGGAATACTGGGGAAAATTCCTTTGCTCTTACAAATAATGCCTTGGAATCTTTTACACCTATATGAATGGACAGACTGGATTTTGATTTAACATCTTAGCTGAAAGACAGCACTTTCACCAGTACAGTGCTCCATCAGTATTGGACTGGAAGGTCAGCCTAGACTTTGTTATCATTTCTATAGAATGGGATTTGAACCCAGAAATCTCTGACTCAAAGGCAAACTAAACCATGGTTGACACCGAAGGCCAATTGAAAAGATGATTTAAAAAGTGTACATTTTTGAAATAGATAAGTAGAAATAGTTGTATTATCAAGGGATTTGTTTAATGTACCGCTGCAGCCAGCTCTGTGGTGTCTTTGAGGAAGTAGGTGAGAACCTTGCAGATGACCTAACTATAATTTTCCAAAAACATAAGACTGAGCATGTTTGAAACCTGAAATAAAAACAGAAAATGTTGAAATTATTCCGCAGGTTGAAAGGTCATCGACCTGAATCTGTTAACTCTGTTTATCTCTCCACAGATGCTGCCTGACCTCCTGAATTTTCCTGCATTTTCTGTTTTTATTATAATCTTTCACAGTTCTTTCAATTCAAGAATCGTTCTTTTAGATGGGAAAATTGGGCCTGTCACTCCACTATTTAAGAAATGTGAGAGAGGTAAACTTGGGAATTATAAACCAGTTAGCCTAACATCTGTTGTCAGGAATTTATTAGAGTCTACAATGAATGGTAGAGTGACTGAACATCTTGAAATTTTCAGCAAATCAGAGAAGGCCAACATGGATTTGTAAAGGATAGTTCATTCCTGATCAATCTGGTTGAATTTTTTGAAGAGGTGACTAAAGTAGTCATGGGCAGGGAATGTCTATGGATGTTATTTATGTGAACTTCCAGAACATATTTGATAAGGTCCCTCATAAGAGATGATAACGAAAGCTGAAGCTCACGGAACCGAAAGCAAATTATTCACCTGGTTAGGAAATTGGCTGAGCAGCAGGAGACAGAGTAGGAATAATTGGCTGGGAGAACAATATGACTAGTAATGTACTGCAAGGATCTGTGCTGCTATTTACCATATCTATTCCTGATTTAGAGAATGGGGTAGAAAGCCACATATCGAAATTTGTTGATGCTACAGATAGGCAGCATTGTATTCAGTGTAGATGGAAGTGCAACGTTATCAAGGGATAGTGATAGTTTAAGTGAATGGGCAATTCTGTGGCAAACGGATTTCAATGTAGGCAAATGAAAGGCCATTTTGGACCTAAAAATGATAGAACAGGGCACTTTGTAAATGTGAAACACTAGAAACTTTGATGGTCCAAAGAGACTTGGACGTCCAGGTGCACAGATCATTAATATGTCATGAACAGGTACAGAAAACATCAAAAAGTCTAATGGTAAGCTGGCCTTTACATCTAAAGGACTAGACTACAAAAGGGTACAGTTTCAGTGGTACCAAGTCCTCAGTTATACCACATACCAAGTATTGTGAGCAGTTCTGGGTACGACATTTGGGGAAAGATATAGTATATTGTGCTTGGAGGGAATGTGGCTTAGATTTATCAGAGTGATACATGTACTCCAGTGGTTAAATTACAAGGAAACATGACACAAACTAAGCTTGTATTAATGCGTGATTTGATCAAAGTTTTCAAGGTGTTAAAGGAAGTAAATAGAGTAGACAGGGAAAAACTATTTCCTCTGGGGAGTCTAGGGCTAAGGGGCAGAGTCTAAAAATTTGAACCAGACCTTTCAGGAGTGAAATTAGGAAACATTTCTAAATGAAAAAGTTGGTAGAAGTCTGGAACTCTCGTTTGCAAATGGTTAATTTTTAAACTGAGATTTATAGATTTTTGTTAACCATGAGTATTAAAAGATATGGGGCAAAGGCAACTATCTGGAGTTAGGTCACAGATCATACATGATCTCATTGAATGTCAGAACAGGCTCGATGGGTTAAATGGCTTCTTGTAATATTGACCTCGAAAGATTACATTGATAGGCTGGATTTCAAATGAAAAATGAATAAAGTATCAAATGACTCTTGAGCCTTTTCCACAGTCAAATTACTATAAAGTATTGTGTTATTTCATATTAAAAATTCTAGAACAAGGGGTCACAATCTCTGGATACGAGGTAGGCCATTTAGGACTGAGATGAGGAGAAATGTCTTCACTCAGAGGGTGGTGAACCTGTGAAATCCTGTACCACAGGGAGCTGTGGAGGCCAAGTCACTGAATATTTTTAAGAAGGCAGTAAATAGATTTCTAGACTCTAAAGGCATCAAGGAGTATGGGGAGAGAGCGGGAGTATGGTGCTGAGATAGAGGATCATCCTTGATCCCCTACAAAAATAAGGGTGGTACTGCCAAATCTAGACCCCCCTGGTTGTCTAGAGGAATACAGGGGAAGATCAAAAGAAAGGGTACGATAGGCACAAAGAACTAAGCACTGCAGATAGCCTAGACAAATATAGGAAGTGCAGGGACGAAGCAAAAAAGGAAATAAGGAAATCAAAGAGAGGGCATGAAGAAAGATTAGCAAGTAAAGTTAAAGATAACCCAAAGATGTTTTACCAATACATTAATGCTAAAAGGTTAGTTAAGGAAAAAGTGAGACCTATCAGAGATGAAGATGGAAACTTGTGTGTAGATACAAAGGCTGTGGGAAAGGTTTTGAATGAATATTTTGTCTCCGTGTTTACAAAGGAAAGGGAGGATGTAGATATAGTAGTCCAGGAGGAACACTGCGAGATATTGGACAGGATAGTCATAAAGAGAGAGGAAGTACTAGAAGGGTTGAAATTCTTGAAAGTTGATAAGTCGCCAGGGCCAGATGGATTGTTTCCGAGGCTGCTGAAGGAAGTCAGGGAGGAGATAGCAGATGCTCTGAGGATGATTTTCCAATCTTCACTAGATACAGGGGAGGTACCGGAGGACTGGAGAAATGCAAACCTAGTTCCATTGTTTAAAAAGGGATCAAAGGAAATGCCAAACAATTATAGACCCGTTAGTCTTACATCGGTGGTGAGCAAATTAGTAGAATCAATCCTGAGAGATAGTATTAATTGTCATGTGGAAGGGCATGGACTAGTCAGGGATGGTCAGCATGGATTTGTTAAAGGAAGGTCTTGCCTCACAAATTTGATTGAATTCTTTGAGGAAGTGACAAGAAGGGTTGATGAAGGTAGTGCAGTGGATGTTGTGTACATGGATTTTAGCAAGGCATTTGACAAGGTCCCACATGGCAGATTGGTCAGGAAAGTAAAAGCCCATGGGATTCAGGGTAATGTGGCAAACTGGATAAAAGGCTGGCTTTGTAACAGGAAACAAAGGGTGATGGTCAATGGATGCCCTTGCGAATGGAAAGTTGTCTCCAGTGGTGTTCCACTGGGCTCGATGTTGTGACCCTTACTGTTTGTGTTATATACTAACGATTTGGATGTGAACGTGGGGGGCACGATTGGGAAATTTGCAGATCACGCAAAGATTGATGGAGTAGTGGATAGTGTAGAGGATAGCCATAATCTCCAAAACAATATAGATTGGTTGGTGGAGTGGCAGTAAAGTGGCAGATGGATTTTAACATAGAGAAGTGTGAGGTTGTACAATTAGGGAGGTCAAACAGGTACAGGGATTACACAATACATGGGAATATACTTAGAGGGGTAGATGAAGTGAGAGATCTTGGCGTACAAGTACACAGGTCCCTGAAGGCAGCAGTTCAAGTAGACAAAGTTGTAAAGAAGGCATATGGAATGCTCTCCTTCATTGGCAGAGTTATAGAATATAAAAGTAAGGATATAATGTTGGAATTGTATAAAACACTGGTGAGGCCACAATTGGAGTATTGTGTGCAGTTCTGGTCACCACATTACAAGAAGGATGTAATAGCTCTGGAGAGAATGCAGAGGAAGTTTTTACAAGAATGTTGCCTGCGTTAGAAAAGTGTAGCTACGAGGAGAGATTGGATAGGTTGGGGTTATTTTCCTTAGAACAAAGAAGGCTGAACGGTGACTTGATTGAGATGTACAGAGTTATGAGGGGAATAGATAGAGTGAACAGGATAAAATTGTTTCCCTTGATGGAGAATTCTAGAACCAGGGGACTTAGATTCAAGATAAGTGGCAGAAGGTGTAGGGCGGACATGAGGAAGAACTTTTTACGCAGAGGGTAGTGGGTGTCTGGAATTCACTGCCCAAGTTGGTGGTAGAGGCAGAAACTTTAAACTCTTTTAAAAAGTACCTGGATCTGCACCTTAAGTGCTGTAAGCTGCAGGGCAATGGGCCGGGTGCAAGAACGTGGGATTAGAAAGGGCACCTGGGTGTCCTCGGGCTGGCATGGACAAAACGGGCTGAATGGCCTCCTTCTGTGCTGTAACTTTTCTATGGTTCTATGATCATATTGAATGGCGGAGCAGGCATGAAGAGCTGAATGACCTACTCCTGCTTCTATTGTTCTATGTTTCTAAAGGAAACCTCAATATTAATGTTACAGAAGTTGAGCTAGAATTTCTTCCTCAGTATTAATTCACCTAGAGCAGACAGTAGGTGGAGATGAGCAGAATATTCAGTGCTATATTTCACATCGCAAAGAAAATGTAGAATTTTTGTTTTTGGCTCTTACCAAAAAGGTGCTTAACCCTCATTTTGTTTGGTTCACCACTTGTGAACAATTCCTCTCATATGACAATCCCAAAGTCACTGTTTTTCTCAAAACAATTGTCAGGCCTTTCTCTGATATCGTCTGCATGCTCCAGAAAAGTCTGCGTTATAAAGCTACCATGAACAGTTGCTTACTAGTACAGGTCTTGAATATTGCTGAAAAGAGACACACTGCTGAAGCTTTTCAGCTTGCACTCATCAGGACAAACACAAGAATGCCAAATTTCATATGATCACACCAATTTATAGTACAGGAGAAAGGTTGTTAATTGGTCGGTAAGTCAACTCTGATTAACTGAGGCATTACTGTGGAAAAAGCAATGGGGAACTATAGGCTCCTAAGCCCCCAGTAATTCAAAAAAGGTGCAAGGCTAGAATGTATTCTATGAACATATCCTGATCATATCATTGTTCCCTGGTATCACGCAAACTCACAAATTTGCCAAAGGCAATGTTGGACCTGAAAAGCTCCTGGTCTACCTCAAATTACCCTGACAAGGCAAAGTATCTCAAAAGTTTAAACAACAGGTTAAGCAAGCCGTTTCACATTCCAATGATATATTAGCTATGCAAGTGGTAGTTTCCACTAACAGGATGGTGCCGTGAGTCCAAAAAGACATTCTGCCTACCACACGATTGAGCAATGTCATATATGAATTTCAGGGCCGGTGCAATGCCAGATACGCAGGCCATATGTCCCAGTGATTGGCTGATCGAATCAAACCACATGTTCCTTTGGCTGTTCACAATAGGCAGAATACAAACCATACTTAACCAGCCCACACTTGGTAAAGCCCAAAACAAAACATCTACTGTTAGATGTGATTCTGTGATTGGCAACACTTGCTTACCAATCCTGAGTGTGCTAATAGCTACGCTAACAACCAATTCACAACAATCAGTCGAGCTCGTAATGTGACTCATTTAAGCTTGCTAAAAGTGACGTGCATTCACATGCAGGGCCCTGTTCACTGTAAACAAAAAGAATATGTTCAAACCATGCACCTTTTTTGGACTACCTGGGAGCTTGGGGAGCCTATAGATCCCCGTTGCTTTCTCCATGCGAATGCTTTGGCCAATCAAAGTCGACTTGCCAACCAATCAGCACCCCTTTTCTCCTGTATCATAATTTGTTGTGAGCGTTTGAAATTTGGCATTCTTGCGTTTGCCCTGATGAGTGCAAAACCAGAAGCTTCTGCAACATGTCTCTCTCTAAAGCTAATATACCTGAAGTAATAACTACGTTAATGAAATTGAAAGTTTTATCTAAACAGACCAAAGCAGTCTGCATAATCAGAGTCATAAAACAAACTATATATTTGATCATTAGTTTAGCTCAATTGATAGTACTTTTGCCTCTGAATCAGAAGGTTGTGGGTTGAAGCCTCACTCCAGGCCTTCAGCTCATAGTCAGTGTTGGTACTTCAGTGCAATACTGGTTGCATTCTGCACTATTGGCGTAGCTATATTTCAGATGTATTACTTAGCTGAGTTTCCACCTGTCTGTTCAGGTGAACTCAGAAGATCTATGTCACTGTTTAGCCAAATTGGCTAAAGTATCCCCTTCAACCAACTACAAACATGGTCTGATTACTATGTGGTTTTTATATATACATGGACTGCTGTGTTTGTCTATGTAACAATAGTGACTGCGCTTCAAAGGTAATTGGATGATTATGAAGACATTTGGGCTGTCTGCAGGATATGATGTACTGGTAGACAAATTTTTTGTTGCGTACATCGTTTGGGATTACAATGTATTGTATTTCTGACAAGGTATTCATATAGAGTGATATGGCTATGTACATAAAAATTATATCACATTTCCACGTGAGCATGGGTAAGATAAAATATTACAAAAGCTGCAGCTGTAGAGAGAGATGGTGTCAACAAGAGAGTGAAAACTATATGTTCCTTGTTGGGAGCAGAGGTCGGGAACTTCAACTCCTGACAAACCTTGTTCTTTCTGCGCATGTGCAAACTTGGTGGGGGCTATACATGTGCTGTTCAGCAGTGTTAGCTCTTTGGGCTGAGGACAGGCCCAGCACACCGGCGCAGAGAAGAAAAACAGTGAGAAAACCCAGATCAGGTGAATGGGAGCGGAGCGCCATCGAGAAGAAGTGTCCCAGGCAGGGGAGAGGGGACAGGGAGAGGTCCCAAAAGGAGCACGGGACAGGGATCAGGTGATCTTCTGAGTTCACCTGAACAGACAGGTGGAAACTCATTTAAGTAATACATGCCCGCTAGCATGTAGATAGGGTAGATAGAAGTTATTTTCTTTGGAAGAATGTCGATAAATGCAATCCCACAGCCAATAAAACTTGCATTTTTATAGCACTTTTAAAGCGTGGTACAACAGAATGCAAGAAAAATATATTTCGCTTAAAGGAAAGAGCAAACTAAACACTAGTCGGACTCCATGGAAGAACAAAGGGAACAACTGAGGGTTAGGAAAGAGGCACTTATTAAGTATATAGACCACAGAGGTGGTTCTGATGAGAGAGAATACAAAGAGATTAGGAAATAAGTCATAAAAGCAGCTAGGAAGGCAAATTAATTATCAAGGAACACAAAATAGTAAAATATTTTACAGACATATCAATAAAAAGGGATGGCTGTGGTGGGAATAGGACAGTTAAGGGATAGGCAGAATAATACCACAGGTAACAATGGAGAGATGGCTGAAATATTAAATAGTCATTTCGATTAGGCATTTACCAATGTGATTGAACAGGTAGACATGACATTAAATGATGAGATGAGCAATGAGATGAATGCGTTTTTTAAAAAAACAATGTATTGAGTAAACTAAACAAACTTGGTGGATAAAGCCCCTGGATGGATTGCATCCATGTATTTTAAAAGAAGCTAGGGAAGAGATAACAGAGGTATTTGTTAGGAAAAGTTACAGTGTCAGCAGACTGGCAGATAGCTAATACAATTCATATAATTAAAAAGGGGGACAGAACATGCCTAGGGAATTATAGACAAGCGAGCTTAACATTGGCGGGAGGAAAAATAATGGAATCTCTGCTGAGGGAGAGAATAGCAGAACACCTTGAAACAAGAAGCATAATAAATAGCATAGATTTCACAAAGGTAAATCTTGCCAGACCAACCTTATTGAATTTTTAAAGGAGATAACCAAGAGAATAGACAATGGTAATGTAGTAGATGTAATTGGTCTGGATGTTCAAAATGCCTTTGATAAGGCGCCCCCATAATAGACTAATGAATAAGGTCACAGAACGTAGGGTCAGGGGACAAGCAGCAGAATGCATTGCTAGCTGACTTCAAGGCAGAAAGTTGAGAGTGGGAGGAAAGGGCAGTTATCAGAATTGCAAGAGGTCAGATGTGGTGTTCTGCAAGGGAATAGAGGGTTATGGTGGTAGATTTAGATGAGGAAATATGGGAGGAGGCTCGACTGGGGTATCAACAACTGCATGGACTGGTTGGGTTCAATGGCCAGTTTCTGTGCTGCATACCCTATGTATGTAGTTCTGTGTAATCCTATGTTTAATTAGTAAACTATTCCAAGGTGCTTCACAGGAAGAAATCACACAAAATTTGGCACCTAATCACATCGGGGATATTGAGCATGGTGACCAAAAGCATGGCCAAAAGATAAACTTTAATCGGTGGGTTAAAGGAAGGGAGAAAGATAGAGGAGCGGAGGGAATTGCTGAGTTTTAAGCCAAGGCAGCCAATGTTGAGAATATGCAATAGGCCAAAATTGATGGATGCAGAAATCATGGAGGATTATGTAGCTGGCAGAGATAACAGACAAGGCAAAGGATTTGAAGATGAGTATAAGAATTTTAAAATTGAGTGGACTAAGAGTCCATGTAAATCAGAGAACACAGAAGTGATGGGTGAAAGGGACTTGGTGTAAATTAAGATGCTGGCAGCAGAGTCCTAGACAAGTTCATGTTTATTAAAAAGCCATAAAAGGAGTTGATTAGCAAGTTAAAAAGAAACTATTTTCTGTGCTGGGAGAGACCAAAATAAGGGTGCTCAACTTCACCCCTGAACAGCCTAGTTCTAATTTTAATGTCAGAAAATGTTTCTTCACACAAAAGGTAGTGGAAATTTAGAATGTTTTCTCTCCCGTTCCCCCTGCCTGTTCCCCCACCCAAACCCTGCCCCAACCCAAAATTAGCTGTTGGAGCTAGGTCAGTTAGAAATTTAAAAACTAAGATTGATAGCTTTTTGTTAGCCATTGGTATTAAGTACTATGGAACTAAGGAGGATTGATGGAGATGAGCTAGAGGTCAACTATGATCCAATTGGGTGGAAGATCAAGCTTGATGGCTGAATGACCTGCTGCTGTTCTATGTTCTTATGCATCTGCAGCTTAATTTGCAACACAGTTGTCTTAGCCAGATATTTGAGCAACATTGTCTTAAAATAAGATTCAGCCCCCAGTTTTCACACACAAGATTGGGATTGTGGAACTATCAGAAATATGTGTGGAACGGTTAGTGGAGGCGGTACTAAAAAAGTAACTTAGACTGAATTTAAACAGTTCACAGTGACCCAATATTTTACATCTGAAGATTCTGAAGCATGTGAGGGAAAATATATAGTGAAGACTGTGGTTATAATTATCCTTATTTATATGGAAAACAAAATTAGATAACAGGAGAGAAGGTAACAAATTTTAAATCCGGCAAAATGGATGTTAATGGTTTTTTAAAAAGTTTTCCTGACATCTTCGCCCACATTAACCTCCCAACCAACACATCAATAAGGCTTTCATACATTATACTTCAAAAATACCTCATTGTTTAGAAATCCTGAAGTAAATATATAAATGTAAGCCTTTCTTTCTTATTGCTCATTCATCTCATAACTGGAACTTGGTGTGTGCAGATTGGCTGCCAAGTTTAACTAATTTTAATTCCAACAATAATTCATTTGTTCTGAAGTGCTTTGGAACATCCTGATAATATGAAAGTTGCTGTATAGGTGCAATTCTTTCTTTCTTAATCCTTTTATCCAAAGACAGTATATGATACAGGGAGACCAAACAGGGGCAAATGTGGCAAAAAGAAAAATTATTATGGTAATCTTGGTGAAGACAAATGTAATTTCATTTGTTTCAACAATAAAATCAAAAAATTAAATCTCTTTATTTGAATCCAAACTTCTAACTCCCAGCATCTGATCATTTTGATAATGGTACCCAGCTAGCACTGACTTTTTTCTGGCTTGGCTGAATCCTGATTGGCACCCAATTTCTAAAAATGTTAGTCTCTAGGATTCCCTATGGAACCAATTGCTGATGCTCCTCATTGCTGAGAAGAGGTCTGAAATGACAGTCCTCCATAGCGATGAAAAGGCCTGTGAATAACTCCTGTGAAGTGTGAGATGTTTTGAAAAGCTTTTTTTACTGTATTGTAATTACTGTAATTTTTGGGTGATCCATTGCCTTAGGTTACACAACTTAGGTTTACAATTGTTCAGTATGTTACACTTGTTTCCCATATCAGTGTTCTTTCAGCGACTTTTGAAGTATAATGTAATTAATTATTACCTTTTCCTAAGAATCCTTTCACCTTGGCACAAGTGCCAACTCAAAGATGTTGGGAAAAACCTTTGAATCCAACTTTGTTTGTGTAAAGTGACAGCATTGCTTTAGTTAGATTGCAGAGACTGTGTTCAAATGAAAAGGGAAAAAAATCTTGCATTTAAATTGTGCCTTTCTTGATCTTGGGACACCCTAAATTGCTCATCCAAAGAAATACTTTTGAAGAGTAGTCACTGTTATAATTTAAGGAAACAGTAAAGACTCTCAGATGATAATGAGATAAATGACCAGATGATATATGGCAATGATATTGATAGAAGAATAAATGTTGGCTGAAACACTGGAATAAATCCCCTGATCTCTACAGAATAATGTATTGCATATTTTATGTCAATCAGAGCAGGCAAATGGGGCGTTAGTTTAACACCTTGTCTGAAAGACTGCATCTCTGACAGCGTGGCACTCCCTCAGTGTATGTACTGGTGTGTCAATCTCAGGTGCTCAGGTCTCTGGAGCAAATTTTGAATCCCACAACCTTCTATCACTGAGAAAGATCTGTGTACTGAAAACTGGAAATAGCAAACCAAAATTAAGCAAAAGCTACCATCATACAGCAATTAAGAAAGCAGATGGCATTTTGATTTTGTTTCTATTTTAATTTATCTCTTCCGTCCCTTCCATTCCCCCCACCTGCTAAAATCAAAAGTAAGAAGCAAACTCTTTTCCTCTCGTGCCTTTAGGCTCACACCTATGTCCTAATAGAGTGAAGTATCTAGCAAGAAACTTATTCCCAACCCTTTTGCCAATGCTGCATTTCTACCAAGTGCAAAGGACTGCATTGTTGCTGCTTCCCTCTCAACCCAAAAAAGATGTTAAAATCATACCTGGCCTGCAATATGGTTTTTGTGCCTAACTCCCTGCTGTCGCCCATGGAACCTCTCTGGGCCACATCACTGGAAATTTCTAGCAGGAAGGGAGAGCCTGCTTAAGAAAGCCCATGTTAGAAAATAAATTAGCAGTAAAACAAATACATTTCTGACATTTGTTTGTTTAGCTTATAAGAAGGCGCATGTACCTAGATCGATAGGTACTTCCCTTGGATTTTCCTTTCTCTTCAGATAGGTACTGTTTTAGCATGTTTTTAAAAAAAGATGCAATTTCCAAAGTACGCTGCATTGAACAGTGTATTCAACTTAATCAAAGTAAGAGGACAGTCTGATTGGGCAAATAGAATTCAATATAGGAAATGTGAAGTCACCTCCTTTGTCAATTGATATTTTTTAGACTCAGACCAATAGATATTTGGTAGCTGAGGGTATCAAGAGAATTGAAGCAAAGGCAGGTAAATGGAGCTGAGGTACAGATCAGCCATAATCTAACCAAACGGCAAAACATGCTCAAGGGGCTGAATAGAGTCACAGAGGTCTACAGCACAGTAAAAAGGCCCTTCGGCCCATCGAGTCTGCGCCAGTCAAACAAGTACCTAACTATTCTACTCCCATTTTCCAGCACTAGGCCCATAGCCTTGTTGGCCATGGCATCACAAGCGCACATCCAAATACTTCTTAAATATTATGAGGGTTTCTGATTCTATCTCCCTTTCATGCAGCAAGTTCCAGACTCTCACTATCTCCTGGGTGAAAAATCATCCTCATCCCCTCTAAACCTCCTGCCCCTTACCTTAAACCTGTGCTTACTGGTTATTGATCCCTCCACCAAGGGGAAAAGTTCCTTCCTGTCTACCCTCCTTCCTGTTTACCTTATCTATGCCCCTCATAATTTTATACACCTCAATCATGTCCCCCCTCAATCTCCTCTGCTATAGGGAAAATAACCCAATTCTATCCAATCTCTCCTCATAACTAAAACTCTCCAGCCCAGGCAACATCGTGGTAAATCTCCTCTATACTCTTCTCTAATGCAATCACATCCTTCCCATAATGCGAATTCTAGAACTACAGGCAATACTCTAGCTATGGCCCAACCAGTGTTTTATATAGTTCCAGCATAACCTCCACGCTCTTATATTCTATGTCTCGGCTAATAAAGGCAAGTATCCCAAATGCCTTCTTAACCACCTTATCTACCTGTCTCGCTACCTTAAGGGACTGGTCCCTCTGATCCTCGGTACTTCCCAGGGTCCTACCATTCATCGTGTATTCCCGTGCCTTGTTTGTCCTGCCCAAGTGCATCACCTCACACTTACCCAGATTAAATTCCCTTGCCACTGATCAACCTATCTAACCAGCCCGTCTATATCCACCTGTAATCTAAGGCTATCCTCCTCGCGAGTTACCATCCAACCAAATTTCGTATCATCCGTGAACTTACTGATCAACCCTTTGAATTTCAAATCTAAATCATTTATATATACCACAAACAGCAAGTGACCCAACACCGATCCCTGTGGAACTCCACTGGACACAGGCATCCAGTCACAAAAACACCCTTCAGCCATCACTCTGCCACTCAGCCAATTCTGGATCCAATTTGCCAAATTGCCTTGGATCCCAAGGGTTCTTAACCTTTGTTTTCAGTCTCCCATGCGGGACCTTATCAAAAGCCTTGCTGAAGTCCAAGTAGACTACATCAAATGCATTGCCCTCATCTATACACCTGGTCACCTCTTCGAAAAATTCAATCAAATTGGTCAGACATGACCGTCCCTTAATAAAGCCATGCTGATTGTCCTTGATTAATCCCTGCCTCTCCAAGTGTAGATTAATTCTGTCCCTCAGAATTGCTTCCAATAGTTTCCCACCACTGAAGTTAGACTGACTGGCCTGTAGTTCCATGGTTTATCCCTTCCTCCCTTCTTGAATAACGGTACCACATTGGCTGTCCACCAGTCCTCTGGCACCTCTCCTGGGGCCAGGGAAGTATTGAAAATTATTGCCAGCACCACTGCTATCTCCTCCCTTGCCTCACTCAACAGTCTGGGATACATTTCATCTGGGCCTGGAGATTTATCTACATATATGCCTGCCAGACCACTTAGAACCTCCTCCCTTTCTATGCTAATTTCTTCAATTATATCACAGTCCTTCTGCCTGATTTCCATACCCACGTCGTCCCTTTCACTTGTGAACACTGACACAAAGTATTCATTTAGAACCCTCCCAACGTCTTGCTGCTCCACACACAAATTACCACTTAATGGGCCCTACTCTTTCCCAAGTTATCCTCTTACTTTTAATGTACTTGTAAAGTAACTTTGGATTTTCCTTTATTTTACCTGCCAATTTTTTTATGCCCCCTTTTTGCTCTTCTAATTTCCTTTCTAAGTTCCCCCCTGCACATTCTACACTCGTCTAGGGCTTCTGCTGTTTTGAGCCATCGGTATCTGCCATAAGCCTCCCTTTTTCTCTTTATTCAATCCTGTAAATCCCTCGACATCCAGCGTTCCCTGGATTTGTTGGTCCCACCCTTTATCTTTACTGGAATATGTTGGCCCTGTACTCTCCCTGTTTCCTCCTGGAATGAGTCCCACTGCCCTGACACAGATTTACCCAAAAGTAACTGCTCCCAGTCCACTCCGGCCAAATCATATCTGATCTTATTAAAATCGGCCTTCCCCCAATTTTGAACTCTGCTTTCTGGCCTATCCTTGACCTTTTCCATAACAACCTTGAATCTAATGGAGTTATGATCACTATCTGCAAAATGTTCCCCCTCTACCACTTGCCCAGCTTCATTCCCTAAAATTAAGTCCTGGACCGCCCCCTCTCTTGTAGGGCCTTCTACGTACTGTCTTAAAAAGCTCTCCTGGATGCATTTTAAGAATTCCGCTCCCTCTAAACCTATCACACCATGACTAGCCCAGTTAATGTCGGGGAAGTTGAAATCCCCCACTATTACTACCCTATTATTTTTACATTTCTCTGAAATTTGCCTCCATATCTGCTCTTCTATTTCTCTGACTGTTTGGGGGCCTGTAGTACACTCCCAGAAATGTGATAGCTCCTTTTTTGTTTTTCAATTCTACCCATATGGCTTCATTTGAGGAGCCTTCTAAGATGTCATCCCTCCCTACTGCTGTAATTGATTCCTTGATCAATATTATGATACCCACTCCTCTTTTACCTTCTTCCCTGTCTCACCTGAAGGCCCTATATCCTGGAATATTGAGCTGCCAATCCTGCCCCTCTCTCAACCATGTCTCTGTGACAGCAATGACATCATACTTCCAGGTGTCAATTTGTGCCCTCAACTCATCTGCCTTATTTGTCAGACTCCTTGCATTAAAATAAATACCATCCAACCTTGCCAAACTCCCTTGGGCCTATAATCTCTATGCCTTCCAGACTCACTTGCTCTCTCTTCTAATTTTGGCTGTGCATCTCCCCCTGCTGAACCTCCTCTCAGGATCCCATTCCCCTGGCAAGTAAGTTTAAAACTCCCCAACAGCACGAGCAAACCTCCCCACAAGGATGTTAGTCCCATTCCAGTTCAGGTGCAACCTGTCCCACCACCCTCAGAAATGGTCCCAATGTCCCAGAAATCTAAAGCCCTCCCTCCTGCACCACCTCTCCAGCCATGCATTCATCTGGACTAACCTCCTATTTCTATACTCACTAGTGCGTGGTGCCGGAAGTAATCCAGAGATTACTACCTTTGAGGTCCTGTTTTTTAATCTGCTTCCTAGCTCCCTAAATTCTGCTTGCAGGACCACATCACTCTTGCTATCAATGTCGTTGGTACCAATATGTACCACGATCTCTGTCTGTTTGCCCTTCCCCTTTAGAATGCCCTGTAACCATTCAGTGACATCCTTAACCATGGCACCAGGGAGATAACATACCATCCTGCAGTCATGTCTATGGCCGCAGAAACGCCTGTCTTTTCCCCTTACTATTGAGTCTCCTACCACTATTGCTCTTCCCCTCTTTTTCCTCCCTATCTCCCCACCCCTCCTCCTCTCCTCCTCCTCCTCCTCCTCCTCCTCTTCTCCCCCCCCCCCCCCCCCATTCTGTGCAGCTGAGCCACTCTCAGTGCCATGAACATGGCTGCATTCTCCAGAGGAACCCTTACTTTCACCGTTTTCCAACACAGAAAAATGGTTCTCGAGTGAGATGCACCCTGGGGATTTCCTGACACCTACCTGACACCTTTCTTCTAATTGATGGTCACCCATTCCCTCTCTGTCTGCACGTCCATAAGCTGTGGGGTGACACGTTTATAAATGTGCTATCCACGAAACTCTTAGCCTCGCAGATGCACCTTAGTGCTTCCAGTTGCTGCTCAAGCTCTGAAACTCAGATATCAAGTAGCTGCAGCTGGTGGCACTTCCTGCACATGTGGTTGTTCAGAGCACAAGGAGCATCTCAGACTTCCCACATGTTGCAGACGGTACATAATATAGGACTGAACTGCTGTGCCATGCCTTTAGTTGAAAAAAATCCCCTTCATGTTAAATACAGTAAAAAAAAGTTAAATTATTTATGTACTTTAAATAAAAACGAGAACTCTTATCTTTCCTTCGCTTAACCTTTTTTAAACTGGAGAAAAACACTTATCCACTGCTCACCAATCACCTTTGTGCTGATGTCACTTTTTGAAGCCTCCCTGCACTCGCACTGGTTCTGACCACTCCGCCGCTCTCTTGCGCTGCCCTGTGATGTCACTCTTGTTATTTTCAACAAGAAATGACTGCAGGACACTCTTCCCAGACTGCTTCACCATGATGCTGACTGCAGGACACCCTTCCCAGACTGCTTTACCATGATGCTGACAGCAGGATACCCTTCCCAGACTATGGCCAACTCCTATTCTTATGTTCCCATGACATCTGTTATGCAGCCTCTTGAGAAGGGTAATTATGTCTTTGTTGCAAATTTCTTGCAAACTATATAGACCTGGCATTGTGTAATGAGATAAGATCAATTAATGACCTCATAGTGAAGGCACCCCTAGATAGCAGCGATCATAATATGATTGAATTTTACATTCAGTTTGAGGGAGAGAAGTGTAAGTCAAGACTAATATTTTAAACTTAAGGGCAATTGTGAGGGCATAAACGGAGAGCTAGCTAAAGTGAACTGGCAAATTTAGTTAAGGGATATAAGTCATTAGAGGTGCAGTGGCGGACAGTTAAAGGAACATTTTGGAATAAACAGAATAGATAGATTCCAACGAGAGAGAAAAATTTCAAGGGGAGGACCCACCATCTGCAGTTAACTAAAAAAGTTAAAGATAGTAGCAAACTTAATGAAAAATAATATGTTTGTGCAAGGCTGGTTGGGTAGCAGGTCAGAAGATTGGACAAAATATAAAAAACAGATAAGATTGATAGGGAGGGAAAAATTGGAGTACGAGAGAAAGCTAGCTAGAAATATAAAATATTAAGATTTTCTTATAGAAAGCTAAAAAAAAAGAGTTAACAAAGTTGGTCCTTTATAAATTAAACAGAGGGTAGCCATAAATGAGTCATTTTCTGGTTGGCGGGATGTAACAAGTGGTGTGCCGCAGGGATCAGTGCTGGGGTCTCAACTTTTTACAATTTATATAAATGACTTGGATGAAGGGACAAATGTGTGGTTGCTACATTTTCTAGTGATACAAAGCTAGGTCGGAAAGTAACTTGTGAAGAGGACATGAGGAGGCTACAAAGGGATATAGATAGGTTAAGTAAGTGGGCAAAGATCTGGCAAATGGAGTATAATGTGGGAAAATGTAAAATTGTCCATTTTTGTAGGAAGAATAGAAAAGAAGCATATTATCTAAATGGTGAGAGATTGCAGAGGGATCTGGGTGTCCTAGTGCATGAATTGCAAAAGGTTAGTATGTAGGTACAGGAAGTAATTAGGAAAGCTAATAGAACGTTATTGTTTATTGTGAGGGGCATTGAATACAAAAATACAGAGGTTATGCTTCAGTTTTACAGGGCATTGGTGAGACCATATTTGGAGTACTATGTCCATTATTGGTCTACTTATTTAAGGAAGGATGCAAATCTGTTGAAAGCAGTTCAGAGAAGTTTTATTAGCCTAATACCTAGAATTTGCACTTTGTCTTATGAAGATAGGTTGGACAGGCTAGGCTTGTATCTGCTGAAGTTTAGAAGAGCAAGAAACGACTTGATTGAAACCTTTTAAGATCCAGAGAGGTTTTGACAGTGTGTATGTAGGAAGGATGTTTCCTTTAGAATTAGGTGTCACTGTTTAAAAATAAGGGGTCACCCATTTAAGATAGAGATAAGGAGAATTTTTTTCTCTGAGGGCCATGAATCTTTGGAACTCTCTACCTCAAAAGGTGATGGAAGCAGAGTCTTTGAATTTTAAGACAGAGCTGGGTATGTTTTTCATAAGCAAGGGGGTGAAAGGTTATCGAGGGTAGGTGGAAATATGGAGTTGGGGTTACAATCAGATCAGCCATGATCTTATTGAATGGCGGAGCAGGCTCATTGTGCTGAGTGGCCTGCTCCTAATTTGTAAATTCTTAATGTATTTGTGCATTAACAATGTTCAGTGCCTGAAACACTGCTCCATGAACAACCTCATGTATCAATAATGATATTTTTTTGTTGTGCTCAAATTAGTTTTTACTGTTCTTTAATTATAGTTTCCAGGTTTTACTGGAATTTGCTTCAATCCTTTTCGTAAAGTGGCTTGTTTGTAAAAATAATTGTCAGCGTGTTGGTCATTTCAGGAGATTGTAAACTATGTGCCCCATTTTATCTACTTAAAGAACAAAAATGTGGGAAGTGCACAACCAACTGATCAACACCTAGAGGATTAAAATTTGGACCTTGCCTTTCATCAGAACCAAGGATATAGTTTCTTAACTCAGTTGCTTCAAAGATGAAAACTTAGCTATATGGTCTCTAGATCAAAATTAGAGCACAATCTTTTTACATTCTTTGTTTAGAAATCAACATGACAAGTGCTGACTTTTTAAAGCGTTTACCCTGAAGTCAATTGTAAATGTAAATTGATATAGATATGACATATGTATAGAATTTGCAGCACAGTAATGGACCATTTGGCCCAACTAGTCCCAAGATGTGTTTATGCTCCACATGATCCTCCACTCTACTTTATCAGCATATCCTTATGTTTATTTTTCGCTCACGTACTTACCTAACTTCCATTTCCCCAAATACATCTATGCTTTTTGTCACAAGTATTCTTTGCAGTAACAAGTTCCACTCTCTAGGTAAAGAAATTTCTCCTGAATTCCTTGTTTTAGCTATGAAAGGACAATATGTTTTTCCTGATGTTGACTGTTTTTGTGATATTAGTTTGTATTCCTAAGCTTAATTTAGGCTCTTATTTATGACATGATTTGGTGAATGAAAACTTTAATGAGTAAAAAAACCTATCAGAAATGGCCATTTTGTTCCAGGAGAAAATGTTTTTTTATGGGCATACTCTTGTGCTTCAACCAAGCCCAGTGAGTTATGTTCACTGATTTTCTTTGCATAGCACCATTATCGATGACTGGTCTGTGGTATTGTCACTCTATCAGTTGTTGCTTTCTTAAACATTTTTGATCCTTCATCATTCCCAAAACTTGTTTTACATTTTTTTGTGAATTCTGTTATGGTGTTTCTAAAAAAAAGAGTTAATTAAGTTAGAAGTTTGGTGATCTTTCCTGAAGAGACTATATTCTTTTCCTGATAGGGCAAGAGATACAGTGTTATCTTCAGAATGCAACAGCATAAAAAAGAAAACTTGCAGTTAAATAGCACTTGTCGCAACTACAAGACATCTCAAAGCCCTGTACAGCCAATGAAGTACTTTTGAAGGATAGTCACTGTAGTGATGTATCCTTGTGTGCAAAAGGGTTTGCTAATGCACTTTCAGGATGAAGGTCCTGTTTAAAGGATGAAATTGTAATTTTAAATCTTATTGGAAATTCTTATTGTTATGGAATTTAGCCATTTTATCACCAGTATCTGGTTGCAGTGCCCTTGACCAAATTTGTGTGTAAATGTATCATTAAAATTAGAACTGAGAGCAGCTACAGTACTTTAATAAATATGGATAATGCTACAAGGGGCTTATAAAACTAAAATTTGGACTGATCTGTTCGAGTTCTGACTGTGATCAGTTGAAATAAAACTGAATCATGTATAATTTTTCTGTCACATTGCTTGACTGGTAGAAGCTAAGCTGCTTCAGAGAGGGGACCTTTATGACATTATTGGTTAATTTTCAACTACCTTTCTTTGACAGCGTCTCAGCAACAAGCATTACTTCAGATGAACTGATGTAGGACAACTGGCTTATTCTTCTTAGCCAAAGAATTGTGGCCTCCCTGTCTGTAGATACCAGAAGTGTAGCCATGCCTATGTTTTATATCCTGAATAGGCATGGAATTGTACCTGTTTAAGGATTCTGTGATTTAAAATAAATTGTCTCTGATTCAGGCTGACTCAATGAAAAAATACCCCACATATGCACACAAGGCTTGGAAGTCTCTGTTCGTGCCAGCGGCAGGCTTTGTGGCAGTCGGGAGCGGAGAATCCAGTGGCAGGCAAAACGTCACAAATCCACCGTCCTAAAAATAGGTTGCAATTCTCCCAATGGTGTTTTCATGGTGAGTTGGTTATCCTGCTGACCAGTGGCGTGAATGCCATTTGCATTCGTTAACGTTATGAATGCTCATTAAAACAGCTGCTCGCTGGAATCTTGCCAAGCCTTCCAATCTTGTGTCACGCTGATGGGAATTGACATCAGCCTGAAATCTGTTTGAAAAGGGGTGGCGTGCACAAGTCAGACCCTCAGTTCGCTGGTAACTTCGAGGTGAGTGGAACATAAATGGCATGCCAACCATAGCGCAGTGCCGGTCTTGTTGCAATGAACACCACTCTGCTGGGACTGTAGGGTTGGCCTGCTCCTGCTCTTTGCCTGCATTGGCCTGAGGAACACCACTCATGCAGGCCTCCATTTTCAAAAACTAGCATTTCAACTGGGGGTGGGCTGTGAGGCGAGGGTGGGGTTGATGAACATGATGGGGGCAATGGAGTGGCAAGGTTGTGGAATGGCAGTGAGAGGAAGGGCAAACACGTGGGGGGCAATGGGAAGGGAAGTTTGTGGAATGGCAGTTGGGGGAAGGGCAAACACGAGGGGGACAACGGGGAGGGAAGGCTGTGGAATGGCAGTCGGGGGAAGGGTGAACATGATGGGGGCCTTTCTGGGGTCACCCTTTAACTTGCTGTTGCCGCAGGAGTGAACAGGAACCTGCTTAGAAAGAAAGAGAGGCAGACCTCCTTGTAATGAAAACCACTGAAATCCAATGGTTTCATTAGCACTGTTAAAGGGATACTCTGAACTCAGTGGCTTCACAACACAATTGCTGCATCTCAATAATAACACATAAGAATGTAGAATTTGGGAATGCAGGCAATAGTGAAGGATGTACAGCTGTAATATACATGGCATTCCATCAATGAAGGCCTGTCATGTGTTCACCAGAATTGACACTCCTACTGGGCCAAATGGTATTCACTCATTAACCATAAGTAACGGATTAGTCATTAATATGCCACATGAGAGAAAGGAGCTCAGAGTTAGGTTGGGTCACTCATCTCACTGAAACTTTTAGCATCCTACACAGGGCTCAAGATGTGATATATCTGCGACGCCATCTTGGTCACCTCGATGTGTGTGCCAGTGTCTCAGGGACAAGGCGCATCAGCCACCATACATGTAGGTCAGGAAAAACTATGGACCCTTACAGTTTCTAAACATGTCATCTTCTGAGCTTCACTTTCTTGCCGCTTGAATCATTTATGTCTTCGAGTTTCCTTTTGGAGAGAAGACAAGAGCACATGTGGATCCAGGGTTCAATGCTACCTTTCTCAGGGTCCTAATGCAATGGAGGAGGCAAAGGAGTGACTCCACACGCAGCTCCAGCAGGAAGGACATGGTCAAGCAGAAACAGAGCATGAACAGGAGTGTCAGGAGAAGAGATCCATACAATCAGGCTGACTCGCCAAACCCACGGTTTATTGTGGAAGAGTCTCCTATTTACAGATAAATGAGAGGCAATGCCGTGGATGTCTGTGCTAATCCTGAGCTTTGGTGCATCACATATGCCACATTCAAGACCTGATGCCACGTGGAGTTGGAGAGTATCCCTTACCAGTGGCTTTGAAGGTGACCGCAGCGCTAAATTTCTTTGCCTCTGGGTCTTTCTGAGGATCAACAGGGGGGACCTGTGCAGCATTTCTCAGTCCTCAACACATCAATGCATAAAGGAGGTCACAGATGCCCTACACAGGAAAGCCTATCATTATGTCAAATTTGCTCTGGACGGAGATAGCCAGGCTGTGAGATTCACCAGTTTCACCGCCATCTCCGGCTTCTCAAGAGTGCAGGGTGCAATAGACTGCGCCCATGTAACTATACGGGCTCCATGGCAGGAGGCCCTGATGTTTCTAAATCGCAAGGGCTATCATTCCACCGTTGTACAACTGGTGTGTGATCACTGGAAGCACATACTGCACGTTTGTGCATGGTACCCTGGGAGTTGTCATGACTCCTATACCTGGAGTCACCCCCAAGTGCCTGAGATTTTCAAGGGGCCATTAGGGTTGCAGGGATGGCTGCTTGGAGATATGGGGCACCCACTGAGATGCTGGCTGATGACACCGGTGCTTCGGCCTAAGGGTCGTTCCGAGGAGAGGTACAACACTGTTCACAGTTCCACACGTTCCCTTATGGAGCAGACCATAAGGCTTCTGAAGATGTGCTTCAGATGCTTGGGCCACTCAGGTGGATCACTACAATACACTTCCGACAGGGTTTCCCATGTCATCGCAGTGCGTTGTGCCCTTCACAATCTGGCAATGCAAATAGGTGACACCCTGCCAGAGGATGAACTGGAGGAGAATGACCTCACGAGCGCAATCACGTCACAGAGGAAGGAAAACATGGGAGATATGCCCATGATATGTTAATTGCTGACAGGTTCCAGAAGGAGTGAAGTTAAATGAGGGAATATAGCCACATCTCTCCTAGCCTCAATGTCATTTTTTTTGCCTTGCTTGCAGCAAGAACAAGCCCTACATTCACACTTGAGCGTTCTGACCTCATGATTTGCCAGGCCATGATCTTTGCTTTGGTTGATAGGGCCCTGTGAGTGAGCTCACTTTGGGAACTGAGTCCACTTAGGAACAAGAGCGATGTGAGAGAAGACTTGGAGCCTTTGCTGCCATCTAGTGATGTCAACACTGCTTCTACTGAGATGTGGACATGCCTAGGCATCTCCTCCTCCCGTGCATATTTTGTCTTCTGTCACTACCACTGAGGAGACACAAATGCTGCTAGAATATCAATGCTGATGAGCTGCCCTCACTCACTGGTGTTCCTTGAAGAAGAGGAGTTAGAAACGCTTAGATCACACATTTACAATGAAGATTTAAACAAATAGCCCTAACATCACACAAGGGTGCGAAGACTAGTTCAACTGAGGTTGACATCACAGAAACGTGAATCTCACAGTGGGACACTATCACTGAGTGGGAGGAAGGCTAAACATCAAAATAAGAGGGTTCCAAAGTATAAAATCACAACGCCTTTAGTTGACAGGAACATTCACATAACCTTGTCCCCATGTCACCTACATCTTGATGGTGCCCACCAGGGTGTGTGACCATGGAGTGCAGGACCCAGCTCAAATCCACCAAGACCTGCTGGACCGAGGTCTTCATGGTGTTTGCCAGCCTTCCCACAGTGACCTTGAGATGTTCACATCTCAAAGCCATGACATTAGATAGAACGTGGATGGACTCAGCCTTCGTTCGCTCTAGTCAGCTGAGTGACTGTCGAATCTCTGCCTAATGTTCTATGATGAGCCTCTGGAAGTGGCTGTTAAATCAATGCTGGAGATACAATGACCAGCGTTGATTTGGTGGCCATTTCCAGAGGCTCATCATCTGGTTCGGACTGAGCGGGTGGCTGGTCTCCAAGTGCCGGAGACCTGGGCTGTCCCTGCCTCCGACTGCTGAAGGGACATTTCAGTGAGATGCTCCCCAGAAAGTGAGGCTGAGCCTAATCTATAGTTGTGTATCACCGAAGTGTGTGTCTCTGAGCTGGTGGATGGTGTATGTGCGCACCGTGATGGTTCTTCCAGAGCTTCCTCTTCGTATGAAGTCTGTGGGCTCGCACTGGTGCTGGACTGGTGTGGGGGCCTCGATCTGCTGGTGCCTAGAAAATGAAAAATAAAGTTTCAGTTAACGAGCATGAGCTAGGTAAAACTGCATGTGACTCACTGTGAATGTCAGGATTTGATTAAGTGATGGAGCTGTGATCTATTCTAGGTTGGTGGGAGAGGCCAACCTCCCCATCCCCACAGGCTGATCTCCCCTTCCCCACAGGAACGATACCTGTCCTCTCCAGCCAGCTTGGCGGCAGCCTCCTCAAACTCAGTGGGAGCAATGATGTCGACCATCCCTCCCCCAGTCAGCGATCTCTTGCACTTCTTGTGCGCCAGCTTGGCCTGTATGAAGAAGAAAGAAACGTGTGTGATGAGAAGGGAGGGAGCAGAGGTTAGTTGGGATACATGTCCTCTGTGTGCGGTGAGCCCTCCCCAGAAGGGCCACAGGATGGAGTGTAAGCAACAAGGTAGATGAGATGGTGATGTGAAGGTCTCGGTGAGAGAATGAGTGTTGATATGTGTCCCCTGCTAATAGCTGTGTGAGATCCCTGAAGAGAGTAGCCATTTGAGTGCATGATGCCATGATGAGAATTTAACATTGGAGGGAGTTGAAGGATGACTTAGCCTGGCGGAGCGGATGAGATCATTCATCCTCCTCCTGCACTGGATGATTTTTTGGGCGCTGTTGCCAGCTATGCTGACCTGCTCCACGATGGCCTCCCAAGCCGAAGAGGTGAGGCTGTTGTGCTTCCTCCAACCATCCCTGGGATAGATGGTGTGCCTTTGCCCCTGCATCCCTCTTATTATAGCCTTGAGGGCCTGGTGTTTGCAATGGAGTGCTGCCGCCTTCTCCAGGCTCTCAGCCTTCCTCTTCTGGCTGCCAGATACCTTTGGTGGGTTACAGAGAGTGAGATTGTGTGTTGGACTGGCCTTTAAAAATGACGCCCAGACCTTCGCACCCGCCAACTCGACGGCAGCCACATGAATCAACTCCTGACCCGCCAGGTGATTCAGACCACTACATGCCTTTGCATAACTAATGAGGCTCCAAGCGCAGAGTCGGGCATGAGTTCCTACCATTCCGAACAGCGAGTGGGTGCTGCCAAAAACGCCTCCTGCTGCACTTGGTCTCAGTTATGGAGAATTCCGCCCAAGATTTGAGCTTGAGTTTGATCTCTTGTGTAATGGGACAATAGCTCATACAGTGGGAGCAATTTCAAAGTAATGCACAAACTGACAGGTTCAGGCAAAAAGCTGATTTAAACCCTGCCTGATTTTACACATCATTTAAATTAATGGCACGTAATATTGGGCAGGATGGAATACGTGCATTCCACTCTATCCCATGGATTTCTCACCTGGTGAGTTAGTTTAAAGTTATCCCCAGTGTGTCTATTAAGTGGATTTTTGAAACTTGAGACTAGTTTTTAATTAAGTGAACTTCCACTTGAGTATAAGGATCAAACAGTGGTGCTGTGGTATCACTATCTCAGTTCTCCGGTTTACGAGTCCAGTGATTTGGAGGCAGTGTTGTGACACAAGTTATAAACCTAATGATTTGTGCCACATTATTATGGGATAAAAGCTGTAGCATGAATTTTTTTAATTAAAAAAAATATGTGAAATCTATGGTCTCTTTTGATCCTAGATCAGATTGTTTTGTTGAGTTCATTTGCTAACAGCAGCATCAATGTACATGACAGGTATTCCCTGCATTCATAACAAGCTAATTGTGCTTCTTTGTCAATGCCTAGCTAAACCTTAGTTATTGACCCTGTTTAGAAATTGGTGAATGGAATGAAATTTTGCAGATGCTAATGTATTTTACTTGCTGATTAGATCTTCTGTATCTCATCTAGCTGTACACTCAAGTAATGAATTCCATATGTTTATTGAATGCAGCACTATTAACTTGTAGCCTGAATGTAATTTATTGTATGTGAGCTACTTTGAGATGCTTCTGAAAGATTTGATAAGATGCTATGTAAGTGTAGGTTTTTTTTCATTAATAGCATTACCTGAAAACATCAAAAAAGTAATGTTGAAAGCACATTTCTGAAGCAATATTGGAGTTGCTGATGATAGGTTAGATAGAAGGCTTACTTTTGAATCTCTGCTCAAGGGAGATAGTTCAATACAATACATTGCACCAATAGTGAAGAGCGTTCACTATGCTAGCAAACAATAATTTGCCCTTCCAAAATGTTTATGAGAAGAAGCTCTTAAAGCAGAATAATGTTATTATGTAAATGCGTTTAGATTGCAGTTGTAATATGTGCCAGGTTTCTACATAGGAATAGGCCATTCAGCCCTTTGAGTCTGCTCTGCCATTCAATAAGATCACGGCTGATCTAGTTGTGATCTCAGTTTCACTTTCCTGTCTACCCCCCCTAACCCTTGACTCCCTTGTCTATCGAAAATCTGTCTAACTCTGCCTTGAATAAATTAAACGATCCAGCATACACTGCTTCCTGAGGAAGAGAATTCCACGTTGTAACAACTCCCATGAAAAATGTTCATCTCTGTCTTAAAAGAAATACCTCTTATTCTTGAACTGTGTCCCCTAGTTCTAGTCTTCCCCACAACTGGAAACACCCTCCTGGTATCTAGCCCATCAAGTCCCCTGAGGATCTTATACGTTTCAATAAGACCACCTCTCATTCTTAGAACTCTGATACTTAATACTTGAATACTGTGCTTCATATTTGTACTTATTTGTAAAGAAGCGGAGTACTTCTCTGTAAAATCTAATTCAGGTTAACGCCTGGCATTCCTAAGTAATTGTAGTGTAATGTAAGACTAAATTAATTACTCCAAAGAAGGCAATTATTAATCTTCAACAAGACCAGAGAATTCTTCATACCTTATCATTTATTTTGTTCTCATGCATTTCACAGTGGGAAAGAAAGCCATGGCGCAGATATTAGAGATTTAAATGTATTTTGGATGGTGATAAAACCAATATTAAATAAAAGGACCCTGAAAGTGCAATGCAATAATTGTTGCCTTGGGCATGCTAAAAGCTGGTAGAGACAGAGTGCAAATCCCAACCCCTATCTCAGACCAAGGATGAAAATGGAGAAATTATGGTTTTGAGAACTTGAAGTGGTGTTTTGCTTCCAAGTAAATATTTATGCATTTTTTTTGTATGTCTTTTCTGGTACATATATGTCTCATAAAAACACTGTTACTCAGAAAATGCGCTGTCTCTGGATGTCTGTCAGAGTGATGCTGTTACATAATAACATAAGAAATTGGAGCAGAAGCAGACCGTTTGGCCGCTTGAGCCTGCTCCACCATTCATTAAGATCATGGCTAATCTGATTGTGGCCAAACACCACTTTCCTGTCTGCCCTCTCCCTCGTATATCAAAAATCTGTTTAACTCAACCTTGCTACATTTTAAACTACAGGGTGAACTCCTGTGAAAAGCTGTGTGTGAGACAGTTTGTTGCATGATTGCAACATGGTGAAAACAGTGTGAAAAATATTAGAAAAGCCTTGTTGAGAGGGATCCTGTTCTTATTTGAGGATCTAGGGAGACCAGTATCAGACTTTCAATGTTGCTAAGCAAAGAGCCCTTGAGACTGTGATTAAATGTGCCAAAGCCAATTGTGGGCATCATATGCCTGGTACGAAAATAGAGACCACCAAAACTGGCCTCCTCAAAATTAATAATTATCAGAGATGGTTCTCTTTCTGTTGTTCAACATAAAACATGGTCCTTAAAGCTCACAGAACTGTAAATTTAGTTAAAAACAAAAAAACTGCGGAATGGGAAATCCAAAACACAAACAAAAACAGAATTACCTGGAAAAACTCAGCAGGTCTGGCAGCATCGGCGGAGAAGAAAAGAGTTGACGTTTCGAGTCCTCATGACCCTTCGACAGAACGTTCTGTCGAACGGTCATGAGGACTCGAAACGTCAACTCTTTTCTTCTCCGCCGATGCTGCCAGACCTGCTGAGTTTTTCCAGGTAATTCTGTTTTTGTTTTTGTTTTGTAAATTTAGTTACTATTCTTGAGCTTCCCCCAAAACAATGAGAGATCTTAGAAACTTGACAAGTGAGATAGCAATTGGGTGTGGTAGGGAAAGCAAGCACTTCTGATAAGCAGTGCTTCTAAAATGATTTTTAATAACGTATTTTAAGTCGCATCCTTTATTAATGTTACCTAATCGTATAAGTTGTAAGGTTCTGTTCAATGGGAAATGTTTTTTTTCTCGTTCATTCATGAGGGAGTGTGCTATGAGTGACAAATAATTTATTTATAATGCAGATTCAAGGTCAACCAATACTAAACTGATGAAGGATATTGACATAATTGATCTGCAAAGACATTTAAAAGAAAAATGTCAGGTGGAACTCTTGACAAAAGAGGCACCGGTGTAGTGTGTCAGCACATTGTTGTTTCAACTCAGGGCTTGGATCCAGCTCCAATGAATGGTTTCCCTCCTGTCCACAGCATAAAATTATTCCCAATTGCTACAACAGTGTTCACTGGTCAACTTGGTTCCATTGGTACATCATTTAGTCCGCAAGTTGGACCCTGAGCTTCTGCTTAACTGTAATTTTAATTCTTTACTTGCTCTCATGCTGACCTCTCTGTCCTTGGCCACCTGCAGCATTCCAGTGAAACTGAACGCAAGCTCGAGGAACTGTCTTTTTTGATTAGGCACTTTACAGCCTTCTGAACTCAACACTGAGCTCAACAATTTCAGATCCTAACGTCTGCTTTCATCTTGTTTCCCTTTTCTTTGCAGGTTTTGATTTTATTGCCTTATTTTTCACTTTCCTTGCTTTCAAGTTGTAGATGTTCATCACTCTGCCATTCATGCCTCATCTGAACAAACTTTGTTTCTTTACTTGTCTCATTGTCACTCCATTTGGCCTTGCATCATCAACCCTTTTTTATCATTTAATCTCTCCTGTTTTCCACCCTATCACAGACCTACCCTTCTGTTAATTTTCCATTCCTCCCCCTTTCATTTCCTTAAAACCTATTAGATTTTTAACTTTTCCCAATTCTGCTGAAAGCTAATTGACCTGGAAGGTTAACTCCATTTCTCGCTACAGAGATGCTGGGCATTTCCAGCATTTCCTGTTTTTATTTAATGTTTCCAGCATCTGTACTACTTTGTTTTTGGGAAAATGTTCTATTGTGCAGCATTAACATTTCTCAGCAGTACTCATTTCACCAATTTATCTAGAGAGAGGTTCAACTTTTGTTTACTTTTTAGTGAAAGAGGGAGTTTGCAAAAAATAATTAATGTGACACAGAGTCACATTAATTGGGAATTAATGTTAAACTGATTACCTGTCATAAGTTAGAAAATGTTTCTGGTAAACATTAGTTATTTAAGAGGATTTGAGTGTTCCCATCATTGAATTGTGATAAGATACTAATCTGTAAAATGACATAATTACCATTCATTTGGGTCCAATTTTCACTTATTTTGCTAACCATTATAAAAAATTAAATTGTAATTAATTTGGAGCTGTTAAAACCATTTTGTCCTTGAGAAAAGATTTAATTTTGTTTCCCTGAAGAAATCTTCTGAAATGAATAATTATTCAAAATTTCAGCCTGACTAATGAAAAAAGATTTTCTACTGCTACCTTGTTAAAAATGTAGTTACCGTATTTTTCATCTCCACATTAGAACTTGGTTTCATTTTATTTGAATTATTGTTGCCTGAATATATTCATTTATCTACGAACCTGAATAACTTTGGTTTTAAGAAATAAAAAGTAAATAAATACAGCATATTCATTTTTCCTCAGTGCTATAGTGTAAGTAAACTGTACCTTATAATAGGAAACTTATGAATTGCTGAAGCAAAAGTTAAGAATTTTCCACTATTCCTCTGAAGCATCCCCTATTTTAATTAGTCCATAGCTGGTGGCCATGCCTTCAGCAGCCTAGGCCCCAAGATCTGGAATTCCCTTCCTAAACCTCTCCGTCTCTATACCTTGCTTTGTATGTCCTAACATCTCCTTATATGGCTTGGAGTCATATTCTGTCTTAAAATGCCTCTGTGAAGTGCCTTCGGATGTTTTATTATGGTAAATGCACTCTATAAATGCTAGTTGTTGTTGGTGTTGATGTTTGTCACCTATTGTGATCTATGTTTTTCTTTAATTCATTCTTAGGATGTGGGCATTGCTGGCTAGGCCAGCATTTATTGCCCATCCCTAACTGCCCTTGAAAAAGGTGGTGATGAGTTGCCTTCTTAAACTGCTGCCGTATATGTGATGTAGATACATCCACAGTGCTGTTGGGGAGGGAGTTCCAGGATTTTGACTCTGACAGTAAAAGAATGGCGATATATTTCCAAGTCAGGATTGTGTGTGACTTGGAGGGGAACTTCCAGGTGATGAAGTTCCCACGTGTCTGCTGCTCTTGTCCTTCTAGATGATAGTGGTCGCGGGTTTGGAAGGTACTGCCTAAGGAGCCTTGGTGAGTTCCTCATGCAGTGCATTATGTAGATGATACACACTGTTGCCACTGTGCATCAGTGGTGGAGGGAGTGAATGTTTGTGGATGGGGTGCCAATCAAGTGGGCTGCTTTATTCTGGATGATGTCAAGCTTCTTGAGTGTTGTTGGAGCTGCACTCATCCAGGCAAGTGGAGAGTATTCCATCACATTCCTGACTTCTGCCTTGTAGATGGGCTTTAGGGAGTTAGGAGGTGAATTTCACCATGTATACCAACATATAATAAGTGTTCTTTTGTCTTCCTTATCATCCAATTGAAAAGTCTTGGCATCACAAGTTGGTTTTATCTTGCGTTTGGAAAAGCTCATGAACCATGGCAGGCCTGATTCACACAGTTGGCAGTGTCTGTCAGTTGATAGCTTTACAATTTACAGAATTTATAGAAGATAAATGTTTCTTTGATGTAATCAGAAGCCTTTATGGATCAGCAACTCGAGCATTTCTTCAGGCACTTATGCAATTATTCCCCTTCTGTTGAAATGTAACCCCAGCGTTTCAAGTCTCTCCACATCAATGCATTTAAGGAGAAGTTCGATAAGTACATAATGGAGAAAGGAATAGCACTATATATGATGGGATTAGATAAAGTAGGGCGGAAGAAGACTTGTGTTGAGATTAAACACCGCATTGACCAATTGGGCGTTATGGTTTGTTTTTGGACTTTATATTCTATGTAATATATTTGAAAAGAAAATTACAGAGCTATGGGCAAAGGGCAGAGTCGGACAAATTGGATTGCTCTTTCAAAGAGCTGGCACAGGTACAATGTACTGAATGGCCACCTCCTGTGTTGTATGGTTTTGTGAAAAGCTGTTCAATGGGCAAAAAGTTGGAAAGCTTGAACAGAGAAATAAGGCAAAAAGATGAAACCCCTTTAAAGTAAGGAAATGATAAAAGCTAAATGTTGAATGAAGCAAGACTTGCTAAAATAAATTATAGGTTCCTACTTCTAATTGATTACTCTGAATGTCAGTGGATAAATTTTTCTTTCATTACTTCTTGATTCTAATGTAACTGCAGCTATCTACTCTTATCAACCCGCAACACTAAACTGTATAAGCTTTACAGGGATGATTACTTCTGCAGTAAGTAAAACCACCTTGAATTTCATTGCTTTTCTAGATTGTTAGATGTATTTCACATGTTACTGAGATCAACAATTTAAGGCTAATTAGTTCAGTGTTCTTCAGTATTAGTGATCTCTCAACAGTGACCCTTTTGTCCAACAATAAGTCATTTTAAATTCTACACCCCATGTGAGGTGCCTGGGTGTCTTTGATTATTCAGTAGCTGATTTGGATGGGACAATTTACAGTATCATGGAGTAAAGCTAAGTATCACATGTAAGTTTTTTATGATGTGAAAATTTCATGCTCTTCTTTAGCATGAATTTCTAGAAGAAAATTAATAAGTACAAAACATTAAAAGCAAATAGTTTGCACTAGTTTCTTTCTCTATCATCCCATCTATGCTGGGCCAGTATGTTCCAGATGCCCTGACTATTCTCTATGAAGAGGGTCAACAGTGAGAATATTTTGATCCTTATGTAGCTAGAATTCCTAGTAAAGAAATTGTACTTAAATTTATATGAAAAGATATTCAGTGCAGCTTGCGTGACCAATGTGCTGGAAGCAGTCTTCATGTACTAACAGTGATTTCAATTCATATTTGTGCTCATCTAAAGTGAGGGACAACACAAGAGAATGGAACACTTCTAATTCGAGCACCCAGTGTCAAAAAATATTCCTAGATCAAGTATAACATTGTACAGTGTCTATTGGCCCCACAGTCTCAATCAATGAATTGCAATGTGTCAGCCAATGAATTGGAGGCAGATTGAGACTTACAGCAAGTCTTAGAAGAAACTGTGTTTTACAGCAAAGCAAACAAAGTTGATTTACAAAGTGAATTTGAAGATAGTCCCTACAAACTGCAACAAACAGAATCCATGCCCTAGCTCCTCCCAATAAACGCAGGGCGATTTTTCCAGCAAAAATGCACTGAGCAGAGAATAGTAACATAATATAAATTGTATGTGTAAAATCAATCCCAGTCACTAGAATATTTATACTAATCCTGGCATGATTTATGGGGAATTACCCAATCATCTCTATTCTGATCAGGAATAGTGGTACCACTATATTCTACTAACATTGTTAGATACCGAATAAATCTCTGCCAAAATAACCTGGCTCAGCCTCAATTTCAAATGCACAATTCCTAATGAATCAGTGTGACATGTTTCTATTTACCACACCAGCCATCTTGTGGCATATATCAGTGAAACTTTCAGTTAGAGGCACTTTTAATGCTGTGACTATTAAATGAATACACTTCCTAACATTACTGTGGTTTTTTTAAAAAAAATCGTGTAGGCATTAGAAATTTCATTTACACAGGGAAGAATAGTTGATTAAAAATATATTTCTAAAAGCATTTTAAGCAATTGTTGGGAAGCCGGTGACAAGATTGCATGAAGTGACAAGTTTATGCAGGTGGTAGCCGCTTAAGAATCCTTAATAGAAAAAAATGACCCCAAAAGTGTGAAATAAATTGTGGCAGAATGTCAATTTGCGCAAACAGGAGTGGGATACAGTTGTTAATGTAACATTAAAATCCATGCATCTGTGCGCCTTTGATTTCATGTTGTCACATTTTTGTCACTTCTTTTGTGTCTACATTTTATAAATTCCTTCATTCAGATTTATAATGGGAACCACATAGTGAAACTTGACACTGGGATGGTGCATTGTCTTAATTAGAATTCCGGATCTATTGACCATAGCTTCTAAACAGCTCTGCTCTGTGTGGTTCCCTACATCCTTAGGATGTAGAGAATTATTGATGTATTATTAATTTTTTTGTTTTAATGTTCTTTTGATAAAAGTGTTAATTATTCATTCAAAAAGCACTTGCATCAATAACTTGAAATATTTACACAGTGAAAAAATAGAATTAACAAAATTTTCAGAATGCTCAGAATATATTGACACTTAAGGCATAATGGAGTAAGTATCATATATGTTGCAAGCTATTGTATGTTTGAAACTATTTCCTCTATCCGTGGTACAAAACTTAAAATATAAACATGTATCTAATTTGTTCTTCATTAAGGATTTTCTTTGAATAATTTAAATAAAGGAAACATATATTGGATTTGCATATTCACAAATTGTCTGTCAAAAATGGAAAATTAAATTTCTAAGACACATGGTTATCAATAACAACAACTTACAATAATAATGGCGCTTTATGCACTCACACTACATGACAATCCAGTACAGTAATGTGCCTTAGAACTCATCAAGATGAGAGCAGCTAGTTTTGCCTTGAACAGGTTCAAGTTATCACTTTACTGCATAGAATTACATAGAATGCATAACACAGAAATAGGCCACTTGACCCAAATGGCCCACACCAGTGTTTACACAAAGCCACCACCTATTCCTCCTCATCCCACTCTATCACAGAATTACAGCATTGCAGCACAGAAGGAGGCCATTTGCCTTGTTGTGTCTGTCCCGGCTTTCCGAATGAGCATTTCACCAAGTGCCTTTCCTGCCTTCTCCCATAACCCTGCACATTCTTCCTTCTCAGATAATCCCAATTCCCTCTTGAATGCATCAATTGAACCTGTCCCCACCTGCCTCAGTGCTGCATATTCCAGATCTTAACCATTTGCTGTGTGAAAAAGTTTCTCCTCAAGTTTCCATAGCTTTTTTTGCAAATTACCTTAAACCTGTGTCCTCTCATATTTGATTCTGCCACCAATGGGTGCAGCTTTTCCCTATCTATTCTGTCCAGACCTCTATCAAAACCTCTAAGGAAAATTGTCCAAACTTCCCCAGTCTATCTGTGTAATTGAAGTTCCTCATCCCTGGGACCATTGTCATGAATCTTTTCTGCACACGCTGTAATGCTATCGGCATATCCTTCTCTTCCTTTCTACTCTGCGTGTTTGTCCAGCTTCCTGTTAAATACATCTCTGCTATTTGCCTCAACTACTCCCATGTGAGAATGGGTTTCACATTCTAACTACTCTTTAGATAAAGAAGTTTCTACTAAATTTCCTACTAGATTTATTACTGACTATCTTATTTTTATGGTCCCTAGTTTTTTTATACATTTACACATGAAACAAAAGGGCAAAAGAAGAAAAGAGACTGACTTGATATTGCATGATCACCAAATGTTCAAAGCACTCTATAGTCAATGAAATAATTTTGAAGTAAATCACTGTTGTAATGTAGAAAAAGCAGCAGCTAATTTGCATACAGCAAAAGAAGGGTGTAAAATGCTGATTTATCCTTGAAAGTGATGTCATGTGGATGTTTTTCTGCACCATAACAATTCTGTGATTCAAACGGCCATTTTCTCACATGGTTTGAGTTTGTGTTCATTTAATCCATATGCTTTGACAGATGTGATGTCATTTAAAATTGCCTGATAATAAAGGACATCTGCTAGTTTGGGCTAATCAGCACTTCATTTTTTTGTGTTTTGAAATATTGGGCTGGGCTCATTAAGCATGCATAATGAGACTTGGCTGAGAGCCCAGACTTTGTTGAAACAGGTGCACACAGGGGAAAGCATTGCTTGATTGACAGCTTTTTTTCTTAGATCTATTTTGTCAATGGCTCAAAATTTATTTATACAAGATAAAGAAATGTCAAGTGCTTACGGTTTATGCTATTGGTACTTTAAATGTCTGGTTGATTGACACTTTTATAAGATTATAGAAACAGTTTTTTTAAAGTAAGTTATGAATGGGTGCTTTTTAAAGCTTTGTCACACATGCCATTGTTGCTACCGCGGTGCTTCCCAAACGTTTTCCCACTGTGACCCCGTTTTAATGCTTTTAAATTATTGTGATCCCTGAGTGAAGGGGATGTGGGATGCAGTTTGATGGCTCTGAACTTGGCGCACATTGATCCCCAGCAACCAGGAGATAATTTCTCCGCCCTCTCCACGATATCAAAGCTTGCCAGCTCCTTCCTGTTTGCCAACTCTTCCAGTAGCCGCCTCCCTGTTGCCACAGCTCGCAACATACCTCCCACTCACTGACTGTGCTTCCCAACTCTCCACTTGCCACTTCTGTTCCAGCTGATCACATGATAACCAGCCAGACTCTTGCCGCAGAGCAGGCCAAGGATGTGTAATTCTATTAAAGTGGCCCATTACAACAGTTCATTAGGCTGCCCCATGGTTGCTATTACAGTCTCAGACCTTGTGACTGCAAAATCATGTCCTGCAAACCCGCTGGGAAATCACGACCCACAGTTTGGAAGCACTGTACTATAGGGTTCCTTGGTTCTGTACAGTGTATACTGGGTAAATAGGCATGGAAGTGCAATGAGTTGGCATGGAAGATATGAAGGACTATAGGGGATGGGTGGGGGAGCATGGATTGGCATAGAGGGTTTGAGGGACCATTGGGGGTGCGTGGCACAGGGGATAGGTTTGGATGGAGGGTATGGCGGCCATTGGTGGTGGGTGGGAGGCATGGGTTGGCATGAGATGGCATGGGTGGGGGGGTGTGAGAGATGAGAGCTAGAGGGGCTAATGTTGAAACAAGCAACTGAGATGAAGACCTAGAGAACTGAGTTGAGCCCACCTCGGCACTCGGCAGCTCCTGAGGCCTCCTCCGAACTGTTTCCAGGGCCGGTGAACAGGTGTCCAGCCTGCAGCTGCCCCTCGTTCCCCCGCCTTCCAAAAATTGAAAATGCTGCCTTTCAAGGCACTTTTACCCAAGGCAGGTGCACCGAGCCGGGAAATTTCCTGTCTCCCACGACCCACCTCTAACCTGAAAATCCAGCCTATTATTCAAGTTTCTACTAAGTACTATCAGAGTAGTCATATTTGACACTTTCTAGAAGGTACAGTGCAGACGATAAATATTGCGATTCTTTAAAATGCTGTTGTGTCCATAGAAACTGTAACCAGACTAAATTGTTTCAGTGGCCTTGCGTTTATGCACTTTTTTAATACAGTAATCTGATTAATCCTAATAGACTGGAGTAAAATATATCTTAATATCCTTTTGTTAGCACCATATTGAGTTTAGGTAATGATTACATATTCTTTATGATCACTCCTGCATTTCAGATGTTATCTGAACCCCTCATGATGTTATTGTTGTGCACCCACTGTTCTCCATAAAGGCCAGCAGAACCAATTCAATTAGATTATAACGTAACAGCTCACTTACAGATATCAGCTACTTGCAATTATTTTTGTTTCTTGGACTTCAGAATAGACTTTTTCAAACCTTAAATTGATTCACCCCAGATATGTAAGACTGTCCACCTTCTTGGCTATGACCATAATGTAACTAAGCATGTTATTATTTCATATTCAGAGATGCGCAAACAAGTGAACAGTGCAGAGTTGAAGAATCAACGATTGAAGGAAGTATTCCAGAAGAAGATTCAGGAATTCCGAGCTGTCTGCTACACCCTGACAGGTTACAAGATAGACGTCACTACAGAGAACCAATACAGGCTGTCATCAATGTATGCGGAACACCAGGATGACTACCTAATGTTCAAGGTAAGAGCACAATGAAGGAGGGTGAACACAACTTTGGTAGAAATGTTTACATTTGAGAGAATGGTATTTATTGCTCATAATCAGCAGACTTATTTCCAGCTGAGTTTAATCATGCTTACTTCCAGTACTGGATTTAATTTCTAACCAGGATTCTTTGTTTAAGGTTCTCTCTGTATTGATTTTAACTGCTCTGTGACATTCAGTGACATGTTGTAGCACCATGAGATAGCTGCATGTATTTTGATTAGTTATAATCCCAAGCTTGCACTTCATTCTAATGCAGCATTCATGGTCCTGAAGAGTTTCATAGATTCTTGGCTGGATAGCTCTATGAGATAACTTCAAACAATCATCAGTCATTCCCCACAGAGTAACTCAAGACATTAACCGTTTTATTATTGATTATAGTAAATGGTAATATTGCCAGTCTTGTAATGCTTCCATTTGTGGATAGAATCAAGGGACATATGTCCAAGCAATGTTAGTGCTTGATATCTTGGTATCCATGGTAGCCTAATGGTTACTGATGTTAAGCCTTGAATGCTGGAGCACATGGATTAGAATTACTAATATTAAGAAAAGAGTTTTTTTTTTTAAGTGCAGAGATGAGTTAGAAGAGTTAAACACTGAAGCAGAGTCCCACATCAGGAAGAAAAAAAATCCCAATTGCCATGAGTACAGCTCACAGGAATTGAATGAGGAATAGCATTGGGTCAACGAGGAAGACCATGACCATGCATTCTGTCGTATTGCCAAAGGAAGGTGGTTTAAAGGAACAATGTCCCTCTGAAATGAAAGTAGTAAAATCAAGAAGCAAGTGGTTAGGATCTGTAATGCACTGCCCGAGAATGTGGTGATGACAGGTTCAATCAAGGTATTCAAGAGGGAATTGGAATATTTTCTGAAAACAAAGTATGTGCAGGACGATGTGGAGAAGGCAAGGGATTTGCATTAGGTGAACTGCTCCTTCAGAGAGCTGGCACAGTTATGACAGGCTGAATGGCTGATTTCTGTGCTGTAACCATTCTGTGAAGTGAGAAAATAATGACTGTATTTAAATCTTACAAGTTCCCTTGCTGGACTGCTTACTTTGTTTGTAGATCACTGGCCACTACACATCCTCTTCTAACTGAACATCTGTGATAGGCTTGTATGTACATTTTCTTCATGAATTTCTGAAATTGGCTGATGGAATTACAATTGAACTGGGAAAAGAATTAAGCTCTATTTTCCTCCCTCCAGTAGATCGGAGTGATGGGACTTAATTTAGCAGGGCAACCAAGAACTGATCAAACTGACGTCAGATCTTCCAGTCAGTGGCGATGCTGAGGATATCCCCCAGTTGCAAAGAAAATCAAGTAGTTTCTTTTTTGCGTCCTTGCACATCAATGATGCTTCAGCGCACCCATCTACGGGGAGCACTAGCGAAGAGGAACAACGTAGCCCCCTTTTTACAACTTCAGTTGCCATATTCAGATGTGTGTTTAAAGATCTTAAAGGGTTTTAGTGGAGTGAGTGAAGGGTCAGTTGGGTGATGGGTTGAGTTCCGCTCCTAATCACTGAGTTACACCAGAGATTACACTGTGTAACAACTCCAGGGTGAGAATCTGGGTACATTGCGCATATCTAGCCCAAGTTCTATTTGTGGAGGGTACTGGGCAGCGCAAACCAGCCCACTGGATGTTTAAACTTCCTGGGCAATCCCCATGCATATGCACAGGTCAGTTCTTCCAACGGGTCCCACAGCACAACAGCAGCAAGAAGTCGCAACAATCAGGGCTGTTGGCTTTGGGAGATCCGGCCCAGTGTATAGAGTTGGGTGATTATCTGTACAGCAATAATCTACTAAGCAGTCAATACATTCAGAAAGGGAAGATTGTGCCTGACCAACCTCCTTAGACATTTTGAGCAAGTGATTTCCTATGTGGATTATAGAAAACCTTATAGCATGGTGTATCCCTACTTCAAAAAAAAAGTGACAAAGTGCTACAAAAGACTGTTGATTGCGTTCAAAGTTGCCAGGATTAAGGGTAAATCCTGAAGAATAGAAAGCAAAATAGTTAAAATAAAAAGACAGTTAATTTGAGGAGGCAACTCGGGAAATACAAAATTACTTGGGAAAAAAATATAAGTGGACAGAACATAGCAGATGAAATTTATTCTGTTTAAGTGTAAAGCACTGCACGAAGGAAGAAAAAATTGATAATGCATACTCCATGAATGTTGTCAAAAAAAATAAGAATACGAACAATCACATTTCTTCACTGTGCTACTGGAACTACGCCGACTGCTTAAAGCTGATACCAGGATTTTCATTCCCCTTTCATACTTCAGTATGTGTAGAATAACAGGCAAGAACCTACATTTCACCATACCATGAATATAGAATTGAGACTCCAATGCACTGTGCCAGCAAAAATTACAAATAAATTACACTTGGACTTGGTTGTCCCATGCTTAACTAAACAAATATTGTAATTGAACTCTTGAGAACAATGTAGTCAACTCAGAAGTGCCATACATGGCAGATGTGCATCCTTTTCTCTCAATCTTGTCAAACTAATAGGTTTTTCACTCCTGCTTCTCTTCAAAATTTTCAAGTTCTTTTACTCCACTGTGAAATTTGTAACTTGGTGAGTAGCAGACCAATTATTGCACCTCAGTCAGAAGGAGCATCTCTGTTGGGAAACATTTAATGAGCTCACCAACCAACTTAAATCCAGTTTCTTTTAGTGCTCTGCTAATTAGTTTACACTGTTAAAGAGTTTTGTGTTTTTATCCACACTTGGTCGTTCTGACAACTTTTCTTTCTGTAGTCTAACGGAGTGAATCCTGTAATAAACGCATGTTTAGCTCTGTGTGCTTTTGAATGTTTGCACAGGATTATAATGAATTCTGTAATTGCACAGATGACTTCTCAAGCTGTGATAGGAATGATGTCATTGTGCCTCAGCTCCTGCCTAACCTTTTCTTTCTGAAAGATTCTTCAGTGTAACTGAAAAACCATTGAAAATTGTTGTCAAATGAAGTGAAGCTAACACTATTGTTTGATCAGATTTTTGCATAACCTCAAATACTGCAGAACAATACTTTCAGTAGTGTTCAAGCAGAACATTGGCGTAGTTTTGCACTCAGCTTATCACCTAATGCAAAGGAATCACTGAGAGTGTGCCATAAATATCAGATATTCACTAATAAATTCAATAAGGAACTCAGGAGAATCATCTTAACCAGAGCGTGGTTAGAATTTGGAACTAGCTACATCATAGGCTAGTTGAAGCAAATAATATAGATGCATTTTGCAGGAAGTTAGATAAACATGTGAGAGAGAAAGGCTATGCTGACAGGTTCAGATGAAGTGGGGAGAGAGAGCCTTGTGCTGTAGATTCTATGCAATTCTGTCCTTTGGATCAACTAAGTTTAAAAAGGTGTAGCATGGAAAGCTAAATGCACCATAGATTCTCACAAATGTGGGCTACAAATGTGCACTTGGATATAGGCTATCCACTTCAACAGTGTAAACAGCTGTGCTTGAACTCTCATCAGAAATGGCCCTTAATTGAGTTTGTAAAACCCCTCCTTCAGTTCTATATAGCACCCCATCATCAGGAAACTTTACTGCAACAGCAATTAAACTTCTCTGCAGCAGCATTTGAGACACCAAGGAATGGGCCTTGCCATGACTGTAGCCCGTTGTAAAGAAATGAGGTTGCCCCATTCTGGAGCTTCAGAAAAGAAAGCCTTGCATTTATATCGCATCTTTCATGACCACCAGACATCCCAAAGCACTTTACTGCCAATGAAGTACTTTTGAAGTGCAGTCACTTGTAAGAAATGTGGCATCTGATTTAGCAGAGCAAACTAAAATCAATTGCTTATCTATCTTTCACTTCAATGCACTTAGACTATTCGCCTCAACTATTTCATCTGGTACCATGTTCCACATTGTAACCACTCTCTGGGGAAAGAAGTTTCACTGAATTCCTCATAGAGTGTTGCTGTGCATGCAGTGACTGCTGTTTGTGTAAACAGCAGCAATAACTACACATTAGGAAATGTTTTATTGCACATGAAGCACTTGGGATGTGATGTAACTGATATGGCACCAAATAATTGCACAAAGAGGATTTTCCCCTTGTCGGGAGGGCCTGGGAATGGCCATGAGACTGACTGCCGCCCGTGATTGGGCTCCGACCGTGACTTCACACTGGCTGGCCAACTAACGGCCAGCCAGCCTGAAAGGCGTGCTAAGAGCCTCAGCGCTGCTGGGTGGAGGCGGGAGGAGTGCAAGCGCTGAAGTGTGCACATGCACGGGGGAGTGCACACTGACAGCTTCCTGAAGGCACAGAACTGCCTCGGGGTGCTGAAGGATTTTAAAATGAAAAATAAACTTTTTACATATGATATAAGCAGGTCCCCACATGTGACTCAGTCACGTGAAGAGGGATATGTAAAAAAGATGTTAAAACATTTTTATTGTTTTTTCAGTAAGCATTGGAAACCTCATCCTGCCCGTGGATGAGGTTTTGTTAACAACGCAAAGGCCGCTTGGCTTATTCACCCGCCCACCAACCAAATGGTTGAGCGGGCAACGAAAATTGCAACTTGATTATTTAAGGGCTTTAATAGGCCTCTTAATTGACAGCGGGCGTGCTGCTGCCTCTTGCATGCGCCCGCCGACCGAATGTCACAAGAGTGCGTGATGGCGTCAGGCCACTATTTCACTCCCATTCAGGTCGGGTGCGCACCTGCCTGCGGGACAAAAAAATCCTGCCCCATGTTCTTTCTCACTGTCTTGACTGGAATGCTGCATTAATCTGGGTTATGACCCTTTGATGATATTAAAGAGCACTGTTGTGTAAGATCTCTACTGAGGAGGTGTGATGTATTACAAAACCTCAACAGTTGACTCCCGAAACAAAAAAATCTTCAGTGAGACAAAGGCAACAGCATTTTTCATGGTATGTTATTCATGTTCTTTTCTCCTGTGCTCCCATGTATCATGTAGCTAAGAAAATACTTTCCATTGCTAATCAAATATATTTCTCATCGCCTCCATTTCTGGCATTTTGCACTTTTCTGATTTTCATTTCTCTACCATTGCCTTCAGCTGCCTAGGCACTGAACTCTGATATTCCCTCCTATACCTTTCAGCTATCTAATTCTCATGCCTCATTTAAGATACACCTTAAAACCTACCTCTGTGGCCAAGATTTTTGTCACCATCCTAATATTTTCTTCTGTAGCTCAGTGTCAATTTTTGTCTGATTATGCCCCTATGAAATGTGTTGGAACATTTCACTATGTGGAAGTCACTTTTTAAATGCATGGTGTTATATAACCAGCAGTTAAGTAGAAATGTGAAAACAGGTGTGCGTGACTATTCCTTTCCTCCCTCATTGTAGGAAAGCATAGTTCTGCTCACTACCTCCCTAAAACTAGTTTTGACCAGGAATTGTCTGTCTGCACTGTTGACGCAATTTTCAATTTCTTTAGAAGACTTATTTTACAAAAAAAATGCTCATCAGTTTACAGTGTGGAGAACCACATGAACATTGAACAGGAGGAAGAGCACCAAATAAAAGGTTAGGAAGAAAGGCTTGGAACACATCATCGGAGAGCAGGGCTCTTGGTTTGTTACTTTTAAGAGATGTTAGCAGGTCAGAGAGAGGATCAGTAACCAAAACATGATCAGAAGGTGGGAGTAGGAATTTAGGAGTAAGCATGTGAATTTGGAGAAACAAGTTGTGTCTTACTGCAAGGCACAAGTTAGTGATACTGCAATCAATCATCCTCTCTTTGTCATATTTGTTGAAAATATAAATGTTCTAAAATGAACCGATGAAAATGAAATCATTGCAACTCATATAACAACACAGATCATAATATCACCATGGCATCACCCATATACTGATGTATTGTATGTACAATCTGACACATGCCTTTCCTAATAAATTATACCAGTGCGGCAGTTCATTTTGGTTTGGTTTTTATTTGCTGTTGAATAAATGTCTTTTTTCCTTTTTCTTTCCCTGAGCTATACTTTTACCAGGAAAGCTGTTCATAATCAGATTTTTTGCACAGATTCACTTCCTTCAGTGAAATGAGTGTTGTATGTGATCATTCCTTCTACATTTTATTCCTGCTTCTTTTATTATGTTACTTCTAAGGACATCAATTAGTTTGGTGACTCTAATCCTCAGTCCGCAAAATATAATGACTTCCCCTTGCTCCCACTTGAGTATCAACTGAAAAACATTCAGCTGAATTAGATTCATCTGTACAGAACTGAAGCTGCATCCAATTTAGTTTTAGTTTCAAAGAAAAAAACTGTTCTAAAAGATGCCTAAAAATAGCTCAATTCTGAAAGAATCTGATTCTCATGACAGTGTGCAGCAGCAAAAACTGTCATTTCCAGTTTACATCTACAGAGATGAGATGGAAGAATATAGGATATTTCTTCATCAATGGTTACCTTTAAAATAAAATACATTTGTTTCCATTAACAATGTGAAACCCGAGTGTCTTAGGATCATGGAAATTTGCTGCACAGGAGCAGTCTATTTTGACCCATCGGGTCTGTGTTTTATTTTACCATAATGAATCTCCAAGTCTAATCTCACTTATCAGCTTAATTCCCAAAAGCTGCAATATTCTTTTGCAATGTCTGAAAGGGTGGTGAGAAATATTAAATAATAACTTACAAAAGGGAATTGGATATGCACTTGAAAAGAAATGCAGGATCATGGGGAAAGAGGAGAGAAATGGAGTGGCACAGACATGATGGACCAAATGGTCTCCTTCTGTATTGTAAGATTCCATGATTCTTTTGTAAAGTGTGATTTATTTCAATATATCCCTTTTTAGAAGCATATGTATGTGTATTTATACATTTTCGCCATTTGGCAGAATTCTGACTTTGGGATCATGAAATTCCACTGTTTCAATTTTTTTCTAACCTCCGCCTCTGCAGAGGTATATTTGGAATATATTGCACTTTAAACATTTTAAAAAGAACACCTGTGACTCTGCACTTCCGAATGCAACAACAGAAAGGGGACAGACTTGCCATTGATTCTGGCAGAGGCGTGTGTGTGTGCGTGCGTGCTCGCAGTGTGCCTGCCTTTGACTGTCTTTACAATGTGTTGACTGTGGGCCTTATCAAACATGGTGCTTTGAACTTGCCATTGCTTTGCATCAATCTCATGCCATCTATCACAACAATCTCAAGCCAGTCATCTGCTTGCATCCACTATCCTACAGGACAAGTGGTGTCCGCAGATCAAGCATTCCCAATCCTGGTGATTTGCCCAGCAGTTATATTATGCCTGTAATGGACTCCTCTAGTTAATGAAGAACACTGGTCTCTTCACGTGAAGAGAGATTTAGAAATCCAAAGAGAAAGATTAAGGCATAAGAACACCATAGTGATGTTGTAAAGTCAAGCAGAATGGGACAGGAAGGGACAGAGAGTTTAATAAAAATTGTACATCAGCGAGTAAGGGCATTGCAGGGGATAGAAGTAAAAAATTGAAATTAAAGCTTCTTTATCTGAATGCACAAAGCATCTGCAATGAGATGGATGAACTAGTGGCACAAACATAGGTAAATGATTTAGATCTAATTGCCATTACAGAAACATAGTTACAAGGTGATCACGGTTGGGGAAATAAATATTACAGGGTACACAATATTTCTGAAAGACAGACAGAATGACAAAGGAGATGTGGTAGCCCTGATAGTAAAAGATGACATAAGAACATTAGTGCAAAAGGATCTGGCCTCAGAAGATCATGTTGTAGAATCGTTATGGTTGAAATTAGAAATAGCAAGAGTCAGAAAACACTGGTGGGAGTAGTTTATAGGCTCCCCTATCAGTAGTTATACCGGTTGGACAAAATAATGAACAAGAAATTATTGGAGCTTGTAACAAAGAAATGTAATAATTCTGGGAGACTTTAACCTTCATATAGACTGGTGCAATCACATTGGCAAGAGTGGTCTAGAAGGTGAATTTGTAGAATGTTTTTGTGACAGTTTCTTGGGGCAATACATTGTTGAACCAACTCGGGATAAATCTATCCTAGATCTAGCTATTATGCAATGGTTAATTAGTAATGTCAGAGCAAATGATCCACTGGGAAATAGTGATCATAATACCATTGAATTCCATGTTAAGTTTGAAAGTAAATATTCCAATCATAAACAAGAATCTTAAACTTTAACAAAGCCATTTACCTAGGTATGAGGGGAGAACTGGCTAAGGTTAATCGAGTAAATAGCCTGAAAGGTATGGCAGTAAATGAACAGTGGGAGACATTTAAAGAAACGATTCAAAATATTCAACAAAAATACATTCCATTGAAAGGGAAAAACTCAACAAGACCCATCCATGGCTCACTCAGAAAGTTAAGGATGGTATTGGATTGAAAGGAGAGGCTGACAATCTTGCAATAAAATAGTACCAACTCTGAGGATTGGGAGTGTTTGAGAAACCAGCAAAGGGCCACCAAAAAGTTGATTAAAAGGGGAAAAATAGGATATGACAATAAACTAGCAAGAAATATAAGAAAATATTCTAAGCTAAGAGCTTTTATAAATATATAAAAAGAAAACAAATAGTTAAAGTTTGTCCCTTAGAAGCAGAGACAGGAGAAATTATCATGGGGAATGAGGAAATGGCAGAGGCATTGAACACATATTTTGTGTCTGTCTTCACAATAGAAGACACAAGTTTTATACAAGAAATTGACAGTAACTTAGGGGCTAAGAAGAGTGAGGAAATATTAATATCAGCAGAGAAAAAGTATTGGAGAAGCTTAAGGACTAAAATCTGAAAAATCCCCAGGACCTGATGGCCTACACCTTAGGGTTCTAAAAGAGATCGCTGCAGAGTTAGTGGATGTGCAAGCTATGATTTTCCAAAATTCCTTAGATTCAAGGTCCCATTAAGTTTGAAGTTCACAAATGTTACGCCATTTTTCAAGAAAGGGTGAGGAGAGAAAACAGTGAATTACAAGCCAGTTACCCTAACATCAGTTGTTTGGAAAAAGCTGGAACCTATTAATAAGGGAGTCTTAACAATGCACATAGAAAAACAGAACTTCAGAAAATTGCTCTGAAGAAGAGTCATACAAACTCGAAACATTAACTCTGTTTCTCTCTCCTCAGATGCTGTTGAGATTTTCCAGAATTTTCTGTTTTTATTTCAGATTTCCAGCATCTGCACTATTTTGCTTTAATCAAAAAGAAAAGCGTTGTATAGTTAGAACAAGTGAACATGGCTTTACCAAGGGGAAATCCTGTTTGGCAAATTTATCAGAGTTTTTTTTGAGTATGTAACTAGTAGGGTAGATAAAGGGGAACCAGTAGATGTAGCATACCTGCATTTCCAGAAGGAGTATAATGCAGGGAAGTGTGGAGTTATTCACTTTGGTTATAAGAATAGAGAAACAGAATATTTTTTAAAAGGTGAGATAGTTGCACATGTTGATGCTCACAGAGACTTGGGTGTGCTCGTACAAGGAACGCAGTTAGTTAGCATGCAAATATAGCAAGCAATAAGGAAGGCAAATGGAATGTTGGCCTTTATTGCAATGTGATTGGAGTACAGGAATAAAAACATCTTGCTACAATTATACAGGATTTTGGAGAAATGACATCTGGAGTACTGTGTGTAGATTGGTCTCTACACTTAAGAAAGGATATTCTTGCATTGGATGCGGTGCAGCAAAGGTTCACTAAATGGGAAGAGAGGATTGTCTTATGATGAGAGGCTGAGTAAATTGGGTCCATGTTCTCTGGAGTTTAGAAGATCGAGAGGTGATCTCATTGAAACATACAAGATTCTGAAGGGGCTTGATAAGGTGGATGCTGAGAGATTGTTTCTACTGGTCAGAGAATCTAAAGCAAGGGGGCACAGTCACAGGATAAAGGGCTGATCATTTAGGACGGAGATGAGGAGAAATTACTTCACTCAAAGAGTTGTAAATCTTTGGAATTCTCTACCCCACAAAGTTGTAAATGCTCCATTGTTGAATACATTTAAGGCTGGGATGGACAGATTTTTGTCGTCTCAAGGAATTAAGGGATATGAGGAGTGGGCAGTGAAGTAGAATTGAAGCCCAGGATCAGCCATGATCATATTGAATGGCGGAGTAGGCTCAACGGGCCATGTGATCTACTCCTGCTCCAATAGCTTGTGTTACTCCGTGATCTTGTGTTACTCCATGTTCTGTAACGCTGCCACTCCCGGATCTGGCTCCATATTGTTCCACAAATATTTTTCCACTGTTGGCCCTGGTCCCGCCTATCCCCTGCCTTGATTGGTCGAGCCCATGTGGGAGGACGAGGTGGGTCTCTGTCTAGGCCTCTGTTTGGTCCTGAAACATGTCCTCACAGCCCATCCTATCCAATCGATTGCAGCTGACATTGATGAAGTTACATTGTTTCATAGTTTGCCATTGTGAGATTTGAACTTTTTGATCTTGGGGTTACAAACCCAGTACCATAACCACTTGGCTATTTAGGCCAAGCTAAAAGTTGCTCAGTCAATGTAACTCATTTGAGTACAAACCCATTTCCATCTGTTTCAGATGAAGTTACATTGTTTCATAGTTTGCCATTGTAAGATTTGAACTCTTGATACTCTTTTGAGTAAACCTGTTTCCATCTGTTTCAGATGAAGTTACATTGTTTCATAGTTTGCCATTGTGAGATTTGAACTCTTGATCTTGGGGTTACAAACCCACTACCATAACCACTTGGCTATTTAGGTCAAGCCTTCAGCTGACATTGATAGGGCACTCAATAGATTAGTTGCCTAATCATGCAGGTCAGTTCAATTTGAAGTGGGAGTCAGTTCGGTTGAAGGGTCATGAGGACTCGAAACGTCAACTCTTTTCTTCTCCACCAATGCTGCCAGACCTGCTGAGTTTTTCCAGGTAATTCTGTTTTTGTTTTGAAGTGGGAGTGGTTGGAGTGGAGCAACTGACCCAGGTGAAGAGGTACTGAGCCTGGAGGGACAGGACAAACCCAGCCCAGCCCTTATGCTGACAATGACATCAGTCAATGATCAGAAAACAACCAATCTGGAAACACAAAGCGAGGTCCAGTGGGGAGATTCGGCAGAAGGAGGAAGTCTCTGAATTTAGAAGCAGATTTGCACAGAGGAACCTCTGGTGTAAAATTGGAGGAGACTTTGCAAGCTGGCAATTAGAAATGAAAATAGAGAATGCTGGAAATAGCAACAGCATCTATAAAGGGAAGACATTAATATTTGGGAAGATCTGAAAACTGGGAGATAAAGCAGTTTTGTGTTGTAAACCATGCAAACTTGTTGGTACTTGTTCAGAAAATTCATCCATCTTTTTTCACTAACTGGCTTCTTGCTACTATTGTCAGAACAGATTGAAGGCAGGACTGGAGCCTGTTGGCACTAATATTTCTACATTGTCTATCTATATCAATGAGTTACATGTTGGGACTGTGTTAACATCCAAGTTTGAAGATACAAAGGTATATGGGATAATAAGCTGTGAGGATGATGTAAGTAGGCGATAAAAGATATAGGCTGGTTAAGTGATTGGGCATCAAGGTAACAACATGAGTATAATGTGGGGTAGTCTTTACTTATCCACTTTGGCAGGAAGAATGGAAAAGCAGAATGTTATTTAAACGGATAGAGACTGTTAGGGAGGCCTATGTTATGGATGTACATTCATCTGCTAAAGGGAAAACAAAGCCAGTCAGTTAGTAGTGTTTGTAAAACTGACAGTTTTCAAGGACATGTTCTGGTGTTAGCATTTACTTTATCCTGTATTACATGTACTGATTAAATGTTGAAATGCTGAGACTGCATTGGTCCACAGGCTTGATGGTAATAGAAAGCACACAAAGGGAAAACCAATGTTTCTACGTACTTGAAGTCTAATAATTCCAACCATTTGAAGTGGCCTAGAAGCATTTGCATTTCGCTATAGATCATAAAAAGTGCTTATAATTGCATGACTGATACAAATTTTCATATCTTTTTGTCTTTGGCCACACTCATCTCTGTAAATGTCACTGTCTCACTCTTAATATTTCACTGACATTGATAGTCATGCAAAGCTCATTGCTGAAAATATTGCACAGCATACAGAGAAATAGGCAGCTCTCCTGTGAATGTTGATTAGTGAATAGGAGAACCCAGCATTTCCTGTGGAAAGGGCAAGCAAATGAACTGTACCTGTACAAATGAACAGGAATTAGAAGTCAAGCTATGCGGTTATGTGCATCTTCAAATTTAAACAAAAGATGTGAACAAGGTAGTTATGAATGGCTGGATACCCATAATTTGAAACTAAATAAGCCATCATATTTTCATTAAGACTTCAATGTGCTGGAAAAGTGTCATCGCTCTGGGATTTGCTCAGTCTTGAAACACAAATGTGTAATTGGGGATAAGATGTGCTTCAGAGGGCTCATATACCAGGAAGCAGCCAGATGGCTGCAGGTATATCCAGAAAATTGTAGTGCAAGATAAAATAAAGGAGACAATACATTGTGTAAGCTAATTAGTATTCCAATAATGCATTGTTGTTTCAAATTTTTTGCTCCTCTTGAAGAACATGAGTTTTATCACTTGTAATATGTGATATTTCTGACTGTTGAATTCCACAAAGCTTCTCTGCCTCTTGAGACTCATTAATAAAGTTGGACCATAGTTATCAAAAAAAGGTCTCAACTTGCAGATAGAAATGCAAGCTCAATTCCACATTGAAAAATATTTTTCTAAGATTAATCTTGCGGATACACTATGGCTCTATATCCCAAGATTATTCCATATACTGCATGAATGGACTCAAAACCCTGACCAGATATAAAAATACCTCATACTGTAGACTTTTAAGGATCATAAAAACAGAAGGTTTTTTTTTGTTGAAACTTTGAATGATCCAGCTTCTTGTTAACTGAAGAAAATATGACTTTTGGTTCATTATTTCTGTTGGAATATAGCATGAAGCTTTCTAATAGTGTCTCTTTGGACATTTGTGGTAGATATTGTCATGTCCAGCGTGTGATGGAGACGCAGGCAGCACTAAATTGTACTGCAGTATGGATGATGATCCTAATGCTATAATGCTTTCTGGTCAACTCTTCATTCAGGTCAATTCTTTTAGTGTTCTTTATATGGGTCAGAAGAGTATAGAATTAACTGAAATCAATGATTTTTATGAGTACTTGTGAGTTGTGTACTTGGTACTTATGGTTCAGGACTGTAGCATTCAATCTACTCAGTAGAAACCTTTATATATTGCATTTATATCGTGTTGAAAATAATCCTTCCAATATGTCATTGGTTAACATTTGACTGAATCATTTGGAGAGAGTGTACAGGGCATTCCTTATCTTTTGGGAAGGTGTGAAGTCAAATTTAATAAATGAACGGGAGGCAAAAAAGATAAAAGCAAAATACTGCCGATGCTGGAAATCTGAAACGAAAACAGAAAATGCTGGAAAAACTCAGTAGGTCTAACAGCACCTGTGGAGAGAAAAACAGAGTTAACATTTAGAGTTCATATGACTCTTCTTTAGAGCCAAAGAAAAGTAAAAATGTGATGAAATTTATACTGTTTAGGGGAGGTGGGGCAGGTGAAGCTGGAAGGCCAGCAATAAGTTGGGGCAAAGGAGAGATTGACAAAGATGTCATGAACAGAAGGACAAAGGGGGTGTTAATGGTAGTGGTAAGGCCTAAAGGAGGTGCTGATAGTGGTATTATGGTAAGAAAGCAGAATATGATAATAGCAGGACAAGGATAAGCACTCTGAAAAGAACAAGATGAACAAGTGATGGATGGCCCTTGTGGGGGTGGGATAGGGGGAGGAGAAGGTGATGGGGAAAAAAGATCCAAAATAGGATAAAAGGTGGGGATAAAACAATGAATAAATGAATTAAATGAAAATAAGTGGATAAAAAATAAAAATTAATATGGAAAATGGATAAAAAAGGGTAAAGATAGAGGAGCAAGTTCATAGTCTGAAGTTGTTGAACTCAATGTTAAGTCTGGAAGGCTGTAAAGTCCCTAATCAGAAGATGAGGTGCTGTTCCTCCAGTTTGTGTTGGACTTCACTGGAACGTTGCAGCAGGCCAAGGATGGACATGTGGGCATGAGAGCAGGATGGTGTGTTGAAATGGCAAGTGACAGGGAGGTATGGGTCATGCTTGCGAACAGACCGAAGGTGTTCTGCAAAGCAGTCACCCAGCCTGCATTTGGTGTCTCCAGTGTAGAGGAGACCGCATTTGGAGTAGCGAATGCAGTAGAACAAATTGAAGAAAATGCAAGTGAAGCCCTGCTTCACCTGAAAAAAGTGTTTGGGTCCTTGGAGGGTGAGGAGGGAGGAGGTAAAGGGGCAGGTGTTGCGCCTTCTGCAATTGCATGGGAAGGTACAGTGGGAGGGGGATGAGGTGTTGGAGGTGATGAAGGAGTGGACCAAGGTGTCCCAGAGGGAATGGTCCCAACGGAATGCCCACAGGGGAGGTGAGGGAAAAATGGTGGTGACATCATGCTGGAGTTGTTAGAAATGGCAAAGCATGATACTTTGAATGCGGAGGCTGGTAGGGTGAAAAGTGAGGACAAGGGGGACCCTATCATGGTTCTGGGAGGGAGAGGAGGGTGTGAGGGCAGAGGCGCAGGAGATGGGTCGGACATGATTGAGGGCCCTGTCTTCCATAGTGGTTGGGAAACCTCAGTTAAGGAAGAAGGAAGACATGTCAGAAGCGCCATTTTGGAAAGTGGCATCATCGGAACAGATACAACAGAGGCGAAGGAACGCGAAGGCAGTAAAGGGTCCATTACACAAAAGTGTCATTCACAAATTACATTTTACTCCACACACTCCCCCACCCCCGCCCCCACCACCAAAAAAACGGGTACACAACAAGCTCACACACATTTCTCCCTCTCCTCTCACTTTAAAAGATGGCGAGGGAGGCATAAGAGCTGAACTGAATCTGAAGTCTATGTTGATGACAGTTAATGCCGTGCTTAGAACGCAGGAGAAAAAGTATGGCATTGTAAGGAATAAAAATGCACTAATCTGATAACTAGGAGGGACTTCATATTTACGTATCTTGTGTTGTGCAGTTCCTGGTTGATTCTCAACCAATGTGTGTTAAAGCATTAGAAGGCAAAGCCCTGGAGTGATCCTGTAGCAGAGTTGTGTGATTGCTTTTGCAGACAATCTGTATCCTTAATGTAATCTTTTTAAAATAAAATTTTATTTGGAAATTTGTTAGAAGCTTTTTTCAATGTGAAGATCGTTATTTTCCAGAAAATTCTTCAAAAATTATGACTGACACCTTTGCATTAGACAGCTGTGCCTCAAATGACTGCAGCGAACTGGTTAATGCTGCAAGTTATTGTAGAATAACTGAAGTAAATGGCTGTCAGCCTGCAAATCAACCCGAGTTACCGGAGGAACATCAGTAGTTTTCAGATGATGGACCTTTGTCAGGTGCTTGATCAAGCATTATCTTCAGGCCTTGTTCAATCCCTCAAACAGATTTTATTTTCTCAATATTATCTAGAATCTGCAGGAATAAGTCTTAGTTCAGATTCCTTTTCAGAAAAATAATTTAATTTTCTACAGTGTTAGTCAGGGAATGTTCCTATAAAAATAATTCACTTTTAATGCTGCTCCTGGGAACACAGTAATCCTAGATTACTGATGGTTTGTTTATGAGAAGAGATCTTTGTGGTGAGGAGATATTGCAACGTAATCAGATGAGGCCATGTTATGTGAAAGCTCTTGATCACTTTTTTTTAACTCTCTTAACTCTTAAGGGGATTCAGAGGTGACAAAAACTTTTAAAACTACCAAAGGTTTACGTATAAGCGATGTATCTGACCATTAAGTCAGTGGTACAATTCAAAACTCGGAATTTGCCAATTCTTTTGCTTCATGAACACCGAGTGGTTAATAATACCAAGTATTATAATTATTTATATTATTTATATTTATATTATTTATATTATAATAATATAATTATATTATTTATATTATTATAATATAAAGTAGGAGGACATGAACCCAAAATCTACTGACTCAAATGAAAGTGTTATTAACTGAGCCACCCCCCAACATTAACAGTGCTGTGAGGCAAATGAGGTTAGAAGTATTACTGTCTTTTCTTGTTGTGAGGGAAAAAGAAATAAAGACTTGCCTTTAACGAGTCCAGGATGCCGCAAAGCACTTTATAACCAATGAAGTACTTTTTGAATTGTAGTCACTGTTACAACTGCAGCATTGACTCAAAGGGTAGAGTACTGCCATCTGAGCCACAGCTGACATTTAATGGCTCCCCTGCCTTTTCAGGTTAGCAATATATTTTAATATTTGCTAGCCTACAACTGTCTTTTACCAATTGTTGAAGAATATTTGGTACCTAAAGTCAACTTAGTTTCCTGTGGATGATGGTACTGTTCAATGCATTGTTAAATGTATTTTTGAGTGTCTACTTCTATTCGGGTCGTGGGGATTGCCTGTGCTCCTATATATATGGGAGACAACTGAAACTGTTTGGAGGTGCATGTTTGTAATGTGCATCTCTGTAAATAAAGGCTTGTAAGTGTGTAAAGATTAGGCTCCAGTTCTATCCTTCACAACCTGGCTATCTGGAATAGAACACATTCCACAATGGAGATCGGTCAGTTTCCAAAGCACAAGGAGATTGGGGTATTAGCAGCCAGTAATTCAATTGATTCTGTAAGGTAAACACAACAGTAAAATATTAACTCATTACAAACAGTTGACTGCTGATGCACTTTGGCAGCCAATGCTGCGTTAAATTTCTTCATTTTTTTTCTCTGCCTGTCCCCATCTGTGTTCTCAGTCCATTTCCAGTTTTATCCAGGTTTCATTTCTTTCCCATTCATTTATATATAATCTCTAAGAGCCTGCACAAAGTCAAGAATGCAAATGTTTAAATCTACCACTCAACATAGGATATTCTATGTCTATGACATCTTTGGCAATCTCTTTGCCTCCACCTATCACTGGCCCTCTATCCAGCTCTACCTGTCCCACCTCCCTCAACCAGCTTATATTTCACCACATTTCTATATTTCTTTAGTTCTGATGAAGAGTCATACGGACTCGAAATGTTAATTGTATTCCTCTCCGCAGATGCTGTCAGACCTGCTGAGTTTTTCCAGCTATTTTTGTTTTTGTTTTTTTATAGGACATTCTATGTTCACCTCTCCTTGTTCAACAAGTGCCAGAACTGTCCAGAAGCATAAGAACAACTTGTTTTGTTGCAGCAAATCCTGAAATTGTGGGAAAATGACTGATTCCCTCACTGCCTCTGCTTGTTTGTTGTACCCTCTCTGTCCTTGTCTGCTATTCCCTTCTCTGCCCCTAATGTATGTGTGTTTGATTTCCCTCTATCCCTGTATGCCTGTGATTTCCTCTCTGTCCCTGTATATCTGTGATTTCCTTTTTTGTATGTGTTTGTCTGTGGTTCCGTCTCTGTTTCAGTGTCTAATTTCCTTTCTGTCCCTGTGTTTATGGTTCCACCTCTGTTCCTGTGCGCATCTGTCCTCCCCTCTCCGTCCCTGCCTAAGATCACAGACGTAACACCCAGAACCAAAAGCAAAACCTGCCAAGGCTCTTCCTGATTTCTAATGAGTCAGTCTTAAACCAGCAAGTTAATGATTTTGGTGTATGTAACAGAACTTCCAGGTATTTTATTTGAACTCCATTGTCAAGTTCTACAGGACACCCTGCTCCTTGGAGTTTTCTTAAATATCAAATACATTAATAACTACATGTTCATATCATAACTTTCTTCCACACTGATCCATAGAATTGTTTCTTACACTTACTGAATTTGTTAAAGGATTTTTTTATTGTTTAAAAAAAAATTAAAGCATATATTCACGTGGCATTGATAACCATCATATATAGGGGTATTTTATGCTCGCCACCGTGGCGAGTTTGGAGGCAGGATGTCCTTCGCCACCTTCCCGCCTCTACGCAGATTAAGTCCCTGGCAGGAAGATTTGTGGGCGGCTTTGTCATCCTGATGCCAATTGAGGCCCTTAGCGGCAAATAATGTCCATAGAAATATAGAAAATAGGAGCAGGAGTAGGTCATTTGGCCCTTCAAGCCTGCTCAGCCATTCAATATGATTATGGCTGACCCTTTATCTCAATGCCGTGTTCCCGATCTCTCCCCATACCCCTTGATGCCTTTGGAGTCTAGAAATCTATTTCCTCCTTAAATATATTGAGTGACTTGACCTCTACAGCCTTCTATGGTAGAGAATTCCACAGGTTCACCACCCTCTGAGTGAAGACGTTTCTCCTCATCTCAGTTGTAAATAGTCTACCCCACATCCTGAGACTGTGACTCCTTTTTCCAGACCCCCAGCCAAAGGAAACATCATCCCTGCATCCAGCCTGCCCATCCCTGTCAGAGTTTTATACGTTTCAATGAGATCCCATCTCATTCTTCTAAACTCGTTGAATAAAGGCCTAGCTGGCCCAATCTCTCCTCATACGACAATCCTGTCATCCCAGGAATCAGTCTGGTGAACCTTCACTGCAATCCCTCTAATTTCTAAAAATTATTTCACGGGGTGTGGTTGTTGCTGGCTAGGCCAGCATTTATTGCCCATCCCTAATTGCCCTTGAGAAGGTGGTGGTGAGCCACCTTCTTGAACTGCTGCAGGCCATGTGCTGTCGTTACACCCACAGTGCCATTAGGAAGGGAGTTCCAGGATTTTGACCCAGCAACAGTGAAGGAGCTGCCAAATAGTTCCAAGTCAGGATGGTATGTGGCTTCGAGGGGAACTTGCAGAAGGTGGTGTTCCCATTCATCTGCTGCCCTTGTCCTTCTAGGTGGTAGAGGTTGCAGGTTTGGAAGGTGCTGCTGAATGAGCCTTGGTGAGTTGCTGCAGTGCATTGGGTAGATGGTGCACACTGCTGCTATTGTATGTTGTTGGTGGAGGGAGCCTTTGTTAAAGGTTTTGGGTGGGGTGCCAATCAAGCAGCTGCTTTGTTGCTGGATGGTGTTAAGTTTCTTGAGTTTGTTGGAGATGCACTCATCCAGGAAAGTGGAGAGTATTCCATCACTCTACTGACTTGTGCCTTGTAGGTGGTGGGCAGGCTTTGGGGAGTCAGGAGGTGAGTTACTTGCCGCAGTATTCCCAGCCTCTGACTTGCTCTTGTAGCCACAGTATTTATATGTCTGATCTAATACAGTTTCAAGTCAACGGTAAGCCCCCCCCACCCCCGCCCAAGGATGTTGATAGAGGTGGATCCAGAGATGGTAATGCCATTGAATGTCAAGGGGAAATGGTGTATGGTTAGATATGGTCATTGCCGGGCACTTGTATGCTGCAAATGTTACAACCATCACTTACTTCTGGCTTGAGTCGCTCCATGATCCTGGCAACAGTCACCATTTCCGCTGATTGGCCAGCAGCTTTCAGCAAATGGGAGTTTCTGTCTCCAGAGACCTATACCCTTGGAAGGCCTGCCAGTGGCCTGTTAATTACCTGATTGACTCATAATTCAGCAGGTCTTCCCCAAAGGAGGCAACATGGGTTTCTTTCCGGCCATTGGCCCAAACCCCATTCACCACCATAAAACTCCCCCCCATAGCCTTTAACATTGGTCAGAAGAATTGATTTGACTGTGTTCAAGTCTAATAGGCTGGTTTTAGAATTGGTGGTTAAATTTAGTAACTACAGTACTGTCATTAAATAGCATTATTAATAGCAACTCATCTGTCCAGATGTTTTAGCTAGTGCAGAAGTTTCTGACCACACTCTAGGTATATAGCATAGTTGTTTGCCAGTGATCTTATTAAATATAAAGATAAGTATATATTTGCTTACCTACTCCGTCAGCCAGGCAAGTGAGAGGTCACCTCTGATTTTCAACCAGGAACATAGTTACATAGTTCAGTGCTGGGAGCCCATTCTCCCCACAACCCCCCTCCCCCCCACCCCTGCCATCACCTTCTCTCTGGTACTCAGAGCTTCCTCCTGACCTGCTCTCCAGGACCTGCCTGGCTTCTCATGACCTGCTCTCCAGGCCCCTTGACCTCTCCTGACTTGCTCTCCAGGATGTCCGGTGACTTAATTTGTTCCCCTCCCCCACCCACCAGCTCCTTGATTTGATTGTATTCCCTTAATTTTCTAGAACTTTGCTCTGCTCAAATTTGACTCCCCAACTGCTGGATGCTATCAATTTGACTAAGTTTTTGGCCACCTGTTCTGATGTCTCATCCTTGTGCCTGCTTTCCATTTTTGTCTGATTGTGCCCTTGTGAAGTGCCTTTGGGACCTTTTATTATGTTAAAGGCACAACATGAATGCAAGTTGTTGTTGACTGCTCTGGACCTTGTATCCCCAGATGCTGCCTGTGGCTGCTCCCATGCATCACTGATTGCTGCATACATTCATTGTTCCATGGGTTTTGTTTGACTTAAACAGACCTGATTCTTTGGAAAGACCTGTTACTTAGGGTTAATCCACTAAGAGCAACCCTTTTGAAAACCTTTGTGTCCAAGAAATTTAAATAGATCAAAGTTCCACTTTGCAGAATTGCAAATTTGCTTTATAAATATGAAAAAATGTACTTGCTGATGGGACGTCTATCTTTGATACATAAACTGATAATTTTAGATGGATATTAAAAATCTTCTCCTGAGGAAATCTGCTTTTATTAAGCTTATATGGGTGATTATTATGACCATGTGTAGTTTTTGCAATTTTTACACGCATTTTGCACTTAAGGAGCAGATTAATGAACCTAGTTACAAATTTACAAATGCCACTCTGTTAATCATTCATCACAATGGGTCAGTTAAATGTATTCTTATTCATTAAGTACGGAGCTAGGTAGTGTAAATGTATTGCAAAATTATTTAAACTGCCATAATTGTTCTGACATGCTCATTATTAGTTTCCACACCACACTATTATGCCTCGGTAAAAGCAGATTATCTAATCATTATTACATTGCTATGTGTGGGACCTTGCTGTCCACAAATTAGTTGCTGTGTTTCCTACTTTACTACAGTAACTGCACTTCAAAAGCTCTTTATAGTCTGTAAAGCACTTTTGGGATATCTTGAGGGGTCATGAAAGGTGCTATATAAATGCAGATTCTTTCTTTCTTTGAAATCCTGCAGTTAATCTCACATATGTACAAGTAACATTCACACCACGCAAGTACCAGGCAATGACAGCTCCAGCAAGAGAGAATCGAACCATCTCTCCTTGACATTCAATGCCATCAATTAATCCCTCACTATAAACATCCTGCCATTGACCAGAAACTGAACTGGACCACCTACTGTGGCTGCAAGGGCAGAGGCAGGGAATTCTGTGGCGAGTAAGACACCTCCTGACTCCCCAAAGTTTATCCACCATCTGCAAGGCATTAGTCAGGAGTGTGATGGAATACTCTCCATTTGCCTGGATGAGTGCACCTCCAACAACACTCAAGAAGCTTGACACCATCCAGGACAAAGCAGCCCACTTGATTGGCACTCCATCCACAAACATTCACTGCTTCCACCACCAACGCAGAGTGGCAGCAGTGTGTACCATTTACAAGATGCACTGCAGCAACTCACCAAGGCTCCCTTGACAGCACCTTCCAAACCCATGACCTCTACCACCCTGGACAAGGGCAGCAGATGCATGGGAACATCACCTCTTGCAAGTTCCCCTCCAAGCCATGCACCATCCTGACTTGGAACTATTTCATCATCCCTCCTTCACTGTTTTTGGGTCAAAATCCTGGAACTCCCTCCCTAACAGCACTGTGGGTATACCTACAGCACTTGGACTGCAGCAGTTCAAAAAGGTAGCTCACCACCACCTTCTCATGGGCAATAAATGCTGGCCTAACCCACATCAGAAAACAATACATAAAAAAGGAAATATACCATTCACCATTCTCTTTCTGGTGCTTGTTAACCTTTGGTATGTTTTCAGCATATTGTGTCTTTATTTTAGTGTTCTGACATAGATTGCTTGCATATATCCCCCACAGATTATGTTAATTTATTTCTGCTGATGAGGGAAATGTTTTGCAGTTAGATTGTCTTTATTTTAGAGCAGGACAAAAGAGACTAGTACTGGATTAGAGTGCAGTGCACACTTCTGATTATTGTACAACTGGAACATCATGTCTTTGGAGAGAGTCCAGAGGATGGCAGCAAAACTGAGCAATGCAAGGAGATTGAGGAAAGTAGGAAGAGAAGGCTCAGGTCAAACCTTATTCAAATTGTCAAGTTCAGCCTAAGAGTTACATAATTGACAGCATGAAAACAGATCATTTGTACCAACTGGTCCATGCCTGTGTTTAAGCTTCAAACCCTCCCCACAATAAATCATCTAATTCTATAGCCTTCTATCCCTTTATCCCTCAAGTGTTCAAATAATTTCCTGTTAAATGGATCTACATTATTTGCCTCAACTCCTCCATGCAGTAACTTCTAAGGGGCATAGGTTAACTAAACTGTGGTAAATTGTTTTGATAGAGCAAATTTGGTAACTAAGGGACATGAATTCAATTTCAGAGAAGACGGATGAACACAGGAGTTCCGATTCACTGCTTTACAGGCAGGGTGATGATTGTGTGGAATAGACTACCCAGGGAGATAGTGGACGTGGATAATATCTGTTAATTCAAGAGGAAGCTGGCTAGTTTTTATGTCGCGAGAAAGAATTGAAGTATAGTATAATAGGAACATAGGACTTAGGTGCAGGAGTAGGTCATTAGCCCTTTGAGCCTGCTCCACCATTCAATAAGATCATGGCTGATCTGGTTGTGGTCTCAACTTCGTTTTGCTGTCTGTCCCACTTAACCCTTGACTCCCTTGCCTATCAAAAATTTGTCTAACTTTGCATTGAATAAATTCAGTGACCCAGCCTCCACTACCTTCTGGGGAAGAGAATTCCGCATATTAACAACGCTTTGAGAGAAAAAATTTCTCCTTGTCTCTGTCTTAAATGTTAGGTCTCTGATTCTTGAACTCTATTTCCTGGTTGTAATCTCTCCCACAAGTTGAAACATCTTCCCAGTCTCTACCCTATCAAATCCCCTCAGGACCTTATGTTCCAATAAGGGGGAGGCGGTGGCATAGTGGTATTGTATAGTAATCCAGAGACCCGAGTTCAAATCCCACCACGGCAGATGGTGGAATTTGAATTCAATTAAAAATCTGGAATTAAAAGTCTAATGATGACCATAAAACAATTGTCGATTGTCATAAAAATCCATCTGGTTCTAATGTCCTTTAATTCAGCCACAAAGAGTTGCCTCCCCTGAAGCAGATCACTCCTCATGTTTAAGTGTCTGTGGCCCCTGAAACTGAAATTTTACATCTCTGCAAGGACTGTGCGATGATCATTCCTATCTGCTGTGATGAACAGGCACAGTTGCGGCAGCAAGATTGGTGAGGCTGAGTTCAAGTGTGTTTTTCCCTCTTGTTGGTTCCCTCATCCCCCAGTCTCACAGCTTGGTCTGTGGTGGTGCTACCAAGGCACTCTTGGTGGTGGACATTGAAGTCCCTCACCCAGAGTATGTTCTGCGCCCTTGCCATCCTCAGTGTTTCCTCCAAGCGGTGTACAACATGGAGGAGTATTGACTCATCGGCTGAGGGGGGTGGGGGGTGGTGAAACAGTATGTGCTCATCAGCAGGAGGTTTCCTTCCTAACTAATGTCCTTTAGTGAAGGCCTGGTTTACATGACCCCAGACCCACAGCAACGTGGTTAACTCATAACTGCCTTCTGAAATGGCCTAGCAAGCCACTCAGTTGTATCAAATCGCTATGAAGTCTGTAAGGAATGAAACTGGGTGGACCACTCAGCATTGACTTTGGCACCAGAAACAACAATGGCAAACTCAACCCTGTCGACCCTGCAATGTCCTCCTTACGAACATCTGGGAACTTGTGCCAAAATTGGTAACAGCCTGAAATAGTCATACTCACTGAATCATACCTTACAGATAATGTCCCATCATCACCATCCCTGGGATGTCCTGTCCCACCAGCACGACAGACCCAGCAGAGATGGCAGCACAGCGATATACAGTTGGGAGGGAGTTGCCCTTGGAGCCCTCAACATCAACTCTGGACCCCATGAAGTCTCATTCCATCAAGTCAAACATGAGGAAGGAAACCTCCTGCTGATGAGCACATACTGTTTCACCACCCCCCACCCCCCTCAGCCGATGAGTCAATACTCCTCCATGTTGTACACCGCTTGGAGGAAACACTGAGGATGGCAAGGGCGCAGAACATACTCTGGGTGAGGGACTTCAATGTCCACCACCAAGAGTGCCTTGGTAGCACCACCACAGACCAAGCTGTGAGACTGGGGGATGAGGGAACCAACAAGAGGGAAAAACACACTTGAACTCAGCCTCACCAATCTTGCTGCCGCAACTGTGCCTGTTCATCACAGCAGATAGGAATGATCATCGCACAGTCCTTGCAGAGATGTAAAATTTCAGTTTCAGGGGCCACAGACACTTAAACATGAGGAGTGATCTGCTTCAGGGGAGGCAACTCTTTGTGGCTGAATTAACTTCCTCGAAGCCCCCACTGCATCTTTTAACTCACTCCTCACTTGGTCTGGTATTTTCTGACTGTAAATCGATATTTTGTTCCAGTGTTTGATCTAGCAGCAGTTTTTTCTTTGTGTAATGCACCCTATCATGTGTCTCCTGTACCCAGTGTAACTGATTGTTCAGGACAGCCATCCTTTCCTGCCAGCCATTAATTCCCTTTTGCAACTTATCTACCAGTTCCTTTAACTCCTTGTACTTTTTACTCAGCTGTTAGGCAGACAGATGTGCACTGTAGGCCAATTTATTCCAGACTATCTCCAACTCACTGTTTCCTTTATGAACCTCTTTAGGAAGCCTATCAAGGATACATTTGTAATCTTCATTACACTCTTCTACAGCTCCCAGGACATTGTTCATCCTGATGCTCTTTGCTCCTTTGTCATACTGTCTATCAATCGCATTCTAGCATATGTCAATGCCATTGTGACTCCTGGCTTCACTTAATAACTACACCACATGCTTAACCACAATCTAAAACTGTTGCTTCTCAAATTCCAAGCCAATTATACCTCAATGACTATGTATCCCACTTCTGACACCAGTTGTAAGATTTCGGGTTTGGGGGCCACATATGCCTGAATAGGCAGTTGATTAGTCATAGGTAATTTTAAAATGGTTTATTAAGATACAACAGTTTAGATTTTATATATTAACTGTTTAGAAAAAGTATACGACTAGTAACAGCTTGCGATAACAGCATTCCGCTCTCTAGTCGAAGTGTTAGGAAATTCTTCCCTCGACCTCTTGATCTTACTGCTCCTCTGGTCCATCTTCCATCTGAAGAAGACAGCTGTCCAATGAGCACTGCCACCTCACCAGCACCTCAGCCCCCTACCACCAGTATGACACCAATATATATACCCTATTTTGGGGGGCTGGTAGCTTACCCACTGTCAGTCATCTATTTAAACTATTCTGGTCAATGGACACAGGACAGGTACCCAAACCGTCAAGGTGGCTACCACCTCTCCTGTTCATCATCCTGCCCGAGGTCAGCTTTTTAGTTTACATCCTGCTGAGGGTCATAGCCTGGTATTTTCTAAACAACTGCATAGATTACATACAAGGCACCATTCTACCAGCTTAGAAATGGCAGCCTGACCTAAGTGACCATGCTGTTACTGAAGACTGTTCAGAGGTCAAAGTGCTTAGAAATCGGGGCAACCAATGCTGCTTAGAAAATCCTATAAAATGCAGAAGATACCCACTTATTAAAGACCCAATTTCTTATAGAGATGAAGCCCCGTCTTCACACAGGATATCCTCCATCGTGTTGTGTGGCACTGCCACCATGCTGAATGAGATAGATTTTGAACAGATTTAGCAACTCAAAACTGGGCATCCATGAGGCCCTGTGGGCCATCAGCAGCAGCAGAATTGAACTCGATCACAATCTGTAACCTCGTGGCCCGGCATATCCCCCACTCTACCCTAACCACCAAGCCAAGGGATCAAGGAAGAGTGCAAGTGGGAATGCCTGGAAAAGCACCAGGCATACCTACAAATGAGGTGTCAACCTGGTGAAGCTACAACTCACAGCTACTTACGTGCTAATAGCATAAGCAGCAATCAATAGACAGACCTAAGTGATCCCACAACTAACGAAGCAGATCTAAGCTCTGCAGCCCTGTCACATCCAGCCCTGAATGGTGGTGAACAATTAAACAACTCACTGGAGGAGAAGGCTCGACAAATATCCCCACCCTCAATGCTGGAGGAGCCCAGCACATTAGTGCAAAGGATAAGGCTGAAGGATTTGCAACAATTTTCAGCCAGAAGTGCCAAATGGATGATCCATCTCGGCCTCCTCCAGAGGTCCCTAGCATCACAGATGTCAGTCTTCAGACAATTCTATTCACTCCATGTGATATGAAGAAACAGCTGAAGGCACTGGACACTGCAAAGGCAATGGGCCTTGACAATATTCTGGCAGTAGTGCTGAAGGCTTGTGCTCCAGAATTTGCCATGCCCCTAGCCAAGCTGTTTCAGTACAGCTACAAGACTGGCTTCTACCCGGCAATGTGGAAAATTGCCCAGGTATGTCCCGTCCACAAAAAGCAGAACAAATCCAACCAGGCCAATTACCACCCCATCAGTCTACTCTCGATCATCAGTAAACTAATGGAAGGGGTCGTCAACAGTGCTTTCAAGCAGCACTTGCTTAGCAATAACGTGCTCACTGTCGCTCAGTTTGGGATCCGATAGGATCACTCTGCTCCTGACCTCATTACAACTTTGCGTGGACAAAAGAGTTGAACTTCAGAGGTAAGACGAGAGTGATTGCCCTTGACACCAAGGCAGCATTTGACCGAGTGAGGTATCAAGGAGCCCTCGCAAAACTGGAGTCAATGGGAATCAAGGGAAGAACACTCCATTGGTTGGAATCATACTTAGCACGAGGGAAGATGGTTGTGGCTGTTGTAAGCCAGTCACCTTAGTTCCAGGACATCATTGCAGGAGTTTCTCAGAGTAGCATCCTAGGCCCAATCATCTTCAGCTGCTTCATCAATAACCTTCCTTCCGCCATAAGGTCAGAAGTGGGGTTGTTCGCTGATGATAACACCATTTGCGACTCCTCAGATACTGAAGCAGTCCATGTCCAAATGCAGCAAGGCTTGGACAATATCCAGACTTGGATTGACAAGTAACATTTGTGCCACACAAGTCCCAGGCAATGACCAGCATGAACAAGAGAGAATCTAACCATTGCCCCATGACATTCAATGGCATTTCCATCGCTGAATCCCCTGCTATCAACATCCTGGGGGTTACCATTGACCAGAAACTGAACTGGACTAGCCATAATAAATACTGTGGCCACAAAAGCAGGTCAGAGGCTAGGACTCCTGTGGTGAGTAACTCACCTCCTGACTCCCCAAAGCCTGTCCACCATCTAGAAGGCACAAGTCAGGAGTATGATGGAATACTCTCCACTTGCCTGGATGAGTGCAATTCCAACAACACTCAAAAGCTTGACACCATCCAGGACAAAGCAGCCCGCTTGATTGGCAATACATCCACAAACATTCACTCCCTTCACCACTGATGCACAGCGTCAGCAGTGTGTACCATCTATAAGATGTACTGTGGGAACTCACCAAGGTTCCTTAAACAGCACCTTCCAAACCTACAACCGCTACCATCTAGAAGAACAAGGGCAGCAGATGCATGGGAATATCACCTCTGGAAATCCCCAAGTCACTCACCGTCCTGACTTGGAAATATATCGCCATTCCTTTACTGTTGCAGGGTCAAAATCCTGGAAATCCCTCCCTATCAGCCCTATGGGTGTCCCTCCATCACTTGGACTTCAGTAGCTCATCACCACCTTCACAAGGGCAAATAAGGATGGGTAATAAATGTTGTCTTAGCCAGCGACACCCACATCCCATGAATGAATTTTTTAAAATCACTTAATACAGAAATAAGTCCCACGGCATTTGTTTTAAGTGATTGTTATGAGACTTTTTTTTAAATTGGTATGCAGAATTGAAAGACTAAGGCCTATTGAATTATGCACTGCCAAGACTGAAAAGATGAGGTGAATCCAGAAGTGGTAGTTAGGTAAGTTTCAAGCTTGCATTTCAGAAGCCTGTAATTTATGAGGAGGAGGAGATAATACAAGGAGTTCCATAAATCCAATGTCCCAGGAAAGGAAGAGCTAGCATTGGAGCTGATCTGCGCAGGCTTAAGTGACTTTTTAAGTAGAAGCCATTGTTGCCGATTATATTTTTGAATATTTTGGATATAAGACGTCTCTTTCTGCATTACTCACATCAAGGTTATCTCACCAGAACAGTATTTTTGAATATGAACATGCTGTAATACAACTTTGATCCCAAGTAGAGTGTTTTAGAATGACTACTGTATTTTGTTTCCAATCTTATATGCCTTTAGGCTATGAGTAGTTTCGGTATTCGTGTATTTTTACATTGTCTGTCATTCTTACAGCTTTGTGAACTGTATTGTACCATGATTAAATGGAGAAGGAGTGATTATTGGTTTTATCCCACAATAGAGTTTCATTAATCAGTCGCTAGATGACGCATAATTTGTCAGACTGACAGTTCATTTTGTTTTTTAAATGACAAAGCAGCAGAAAGATGTGGAAATCATTCTTAATTCTCGGAGAGGGTTCCTGGAAAGCAATCACTTGTAATGGTTACATTCCACCTGTCCCACACAAAATGATGTGAGACGCACAACTGCAGAGTGCAATTTCACAACAGGTTGGACTGCTACCTGAGTAGTCCAGTTGATTATGTCAAAAGTACTTTGTTTTTATGTTCCTTGTAGTCTTGATGCAAGCAGTTTAATTTTTTTTAAAATATATTTGATGCATTGGACCATTGCAATCTATTGCAAATCCTGCTTGAAATCTCCCAAAATGTTCTGGGGCTGAACTTTCTGCACTGACAGACCTTTACTTTTCATGCAGGAGGCTGCTTACCAAAATATTGCAGGTGCATTACCCACGATTTTCTATCCTTTTATGCATCAATTCATGGTACATTTGGGAACCCGTTTAACTTTCCTCAGCTGGTTTAATACCATTAAAGTTGGGGATCCACAGTTTAGGAGAGGGATAGGATCAGCTACATAACTACTGTAGCTACAAGATCAGATCAGAGATTGGGAATCTGTGGCATGTAACGTACCTTGTGAATCACAAATTCAGTTCACCATCTACAAGGCACATGCCTAGATTGTGATAGAATACCCTCCGTTTGCCTGGATGAGTGCAGCTCCAATAGTACACAAGAAGCTCAATACCATCCAGGATAATGCAGCCCGCTTGAATGGCACCCCATCCAACACTTTAAACATTTACTTCCTCTACCACCAATATACAGTGGCAGCAGTGTGTACCATCTACCAGATACACTGCAGCAACTCCTTCGACAGCACCTTCCAAACCTGCAACCTCTACCACCTAGAAGGACAAGGGCAGTAGATGCATGGGAACTCCACCACCTGCAAGTTCCCCTCCAAGCTGCACACCATCCTCACCTGGAACTATATCACTATTCCAGCAATCCGCTGTCGCTGGGTCAAAATATTGGAACCTCCTCTCTTACAGCAGGGTGGGTGTACCTACATCAGGGCAGCTCTGAATCTGCAATAAATTATGGCCTTGCCAGCAATGCCCACATCCAAAATGAAAAAAAAAGGAAAGAAAAGGGGCTTATTCATGATTAAATAATTGTACGTGGGGTATGGATGAAATGGGCTTGTTGGGTATAATTCAAGCTGTCTCCCAAGCCTATGTGCTTAACTCCTCACCTCAAAAGGTGTTTACTTTGTTCGATTACAACTGTGAAGCATTTTGGGACATTTTACTATGTTAAACATGCTATATAAATGCAAGTTGATGTTGAATCTACAAAATAAAAGTTTCTCTCTTGTGCAGTAGCTACAACTTGGTTATAGAGTTCTGTTAAACCAGAAAATGTTTGTATATTCATTCGCACAAAGTAAACAGACATACTTTCCAGAAAACAATCAACATGTTTCATTCATCTGTAATACCTCCAGACAGAAATGTAGATTTGCAGTGGCTGCAATTACTTAAAGGCAGAAGTAAAGAAGCAAAAAGAAATAACTTATATTTCTATAGCACCTTTCATGACCTCAGGACATCCCAAACTAATCTAGAACCAGTGAAGTGCTTTTGAAATATAGTCACTGTTGTAAATAAGAAATGTAATGTAGTTATGTTTTCTATTGTAATGTTGTTATGGCTACCATTGTAAAAATCCAGGAGCCTTAATATTATTTAAGTCAAAGGATAAAACATAAAAATTCTATAACTTGAAACAGGGTAGCCTGTTTCTGTTGCACTCCTTCTGTATATATAACACTATCCTGATTTAGACATGTATTCAGCAATGAGGGAGCAATTCTGAGAGCTAATTATTACAAATTTCCTGTCCTACTAAAATCGGTGATCCAATCCCAGTATCAGAATTCACTGCATGCACAAGGATAGGATTTCCTTTCAGTTTATATAGTGACTTTACATATGTCCTCCCCAGAATTCTGACTGATATAATCAGTGAACCTGCTGTTAATGTTTCTGATATTAGCTGCAGATGTTTATCTCCGTGGAATTGGTGGAAGGTGAAATGATAACTTGCATTCATATGTCACCTTTAACATAGTAAAGCATTTGAAGGTTCTTTACAGGAGCATTATCAAATTAAATTGCCATGGTGCCGCATAAGGAGATATTAGGATAGGTGACCAAAAGCTTGACAAAGAGGTTAAGCCTTTTAAATGAGGAGAGAGAGGCTCAGGCAACTGATGAGCATAACTTATCATGATCCTGAACATGACAAATTAAATGGCTATTGTGCAGGGGAGACACTTGACCAATTTTAGTGTTCACTTCTTTTCTACAAAGGCCCTTTTTTTTTAAGAGGAAGATTTCAGACAAATACATTACACCTTTGTAGTTTTCTATATAACAGGCTCTGTACAGATCAAGTTATTAAAAATGAAATCTCAAACAAGCCTGCTGGAAAAATATCTAATTTGAGAGTCACTAGTTGATCTGTTGGTAAAATGGAAGAATTTACTACTTTCTGTTCTGTGGATTTTATTGGCACACTGACTCAACACAAGATCGATCAAGTGTTACTGTACACAGTTAACAGTCTGTAGTTGTACTCAGTTCTGCAGAATTCGGAACCAACAGAGTCAGTGTCCTTTACCAGCCCACTCATGGGAAGTGCCACTAAGACCTGATCCTTCTCTACCCCCTATCAGTCTCTGGGGTGGTGCACATTTACAAAAATAGAGTTCCGTACCAGACATATTGCCTTAAGTGATGAAATTTGTGGTCACTTGCAGTCCTGCAGTCAACAAATGATGCAGTACACACTCCTCAGGCAAAATTTGGCACCGATCAAATCATTAATATTGTGACCCTACTGATAATACTTTTCCAAATTAGTGTGCACCTCCTTTTAAGATGAAGCCCTTTTTTTTTAGAATCCTAAAACTTACGTTAGTCAGTCTATTGTGTCTGTGCTCACTTTTCAATGAGTACTGTGACTATATTCCTCCTCTCTACTTCTGTCCTTTTATATTACACCCTTGGAAACTGAAAATAGGTTAGGGGAGCAAAGAGATCTAAGAATACAGATTCACAAATCATTAGAAGTAGCAACACAGATTTAGAAGGCTGTAAAAAGTGCAATCAAGGCACAGGTTCAATCCTAGAGGACTAGAATTGAGAAGTAGAGGAGTTTTTAAATTTGTGTAGAACCTCAGTTAGACCACACTTGGCATACTGTGCACAGTTCTTCTGTCCATGTTATAAAAAAGATGTAGAGGTACTGGTGAAGGTGCAAAAAAGATGATGCTAAAACTGAAAAGTTATGGCAATCAAGACTGGAGCTTTTTTCTTTAGTAAAGAAAGGAAAATTATGAAGGAGTTTTATAGGGTAGACATAGACACCATGTTTCCACTTGTGTGGGAGTTCAAAACTAGGAGCTGAGAAATAAAGGTAATTGCTAATAAACCCAGTAGGGAATTCGAGAGAAAGTTATTTATCCATGGAGTGTTTAGAATATTGAACTTGCAACCATATGGAATAGTTCAGGAGAATAGAGACATCTAAGGAGAAGTACATTAGGAAGAATGGAATGAAAATATATGCTGATAGGCTTAGATGAAGTAGGAGGTTTGCATGGAGCATAAACACCAGCATAAACTTATTGGGCTTAATGGACTGTTCCTGTGCTGTAAATCCTACCTAATATTATTCCTTTAAAGTACTTAATGAATTTATTTTTAAATGGTATAATCGCTACTCCATAGTAAAGCTCTGCCCACCCAGAGAGAATCTCATGCCTATTTGTTGGGAGCTGAGTGCCAATCGCTGAGAGGATGGGAAGTTTTTGGACTGTGGACAGATTGGAGACCTTAATGGAGAGTCTCCTGGTTGTACTTTTGGCAGCTCCCTGAAAACTCTGCAGCCTTATTCTCCTACTATGTTGGATGATTAAATCACTTATCGCCTAGCAAAAGCAAGCTCAGCATCTGGCAGACACACCTGCAGGCTTTCGCGAGAGCATGGAGTTTGGCTCAAAATAAAGATCAAAGCCTACCAGTCAGTGGTTCTTATGTCACCTCTCTATGGCTGTAAGACATGGACAGCCTACCGCAGTTACATAAATCAACTAGATGTATTCTACTATGCTTAAGATCTATCAGGGAGGCAGTGGCATTGTGGTATTGTCTCTGGACTCGTATTCCAGAGACCCAGCGTAATGCTCTGGGGACTTGGATTCAAATCCCACTATGGCAGATGGTGAATTCAATAAAAATCTGGAATTAAAAGTCTAATGATGACCATGTTAAAAAAAATACAACATCAAGTGGCAAAGATGCTGCATATCCTGTTATCAAGAGCATGTTCACCGAAGCTCGGTTTCATACAGTCACTGGAGCATGGAAACCCGCATCATAGGACATCACAAACTTCAATACCATTCTGAAAGTCAGTCTCAGAACCTGTAAGTTAGATCACACTACATGGGAAATAATAACCCTGGACTGATCGCTGTCATCAAGCAATCTCTATTTGAGGAGAACCGAGTCAGGCCCCTACAAAGCACATCACAAAGCCATCCATCCCTCCAGCAGTGACTTCATATGTAATGTTTGCAATTGCATCTGCAATTAGCATTACCATACTAAACGCTCATCCATTGAAACAATGTAAGAATCAATCATTCTATGTTCTAATAACCTAAAAAAGCTGTGCTATTACTACCATTATTGATTTGAGGGGCAAGAATGAGGAAGCTTCAAATGTAGAGTTCTACTCAGTCCCCTACTATTCTGGCAGTGAACTCTTCATTAACAGGTACAGCATGTGCACGGTAGTCTAGGTAGAAATCAGAGGAAAAATTCTGATTCCTCCAACATTGCTGCTTGCATTAAAACCAATGAAACTTCAATAACCAAAATTCATCATTATACGGTAAATGTTGTATAGATGAGTAAAATCTATAATGGACATACTGTAGGATCCGCTGCATAAAAATGACTGAAGAACTTGTTAGCTGCAGGTAACAAATCAAGTGTTGCGAAAATAATCACACAGTCTAGCTTCATTTTGCCAGTTAGAAGTGTGGAAAATCGTCTCACTTAATAACAGTCCAGGTGTTTGTAGACACTTGGAAAGATAGATGACTGCCAATTTAACTCTGCTTGGGGAATTGCCAGGCAAAATTGAATGTATTAAACCTAATAGTGGGTCTGTATAGAGGATTGTTGGAGCAGAAGGCAGTTCTCTTCAATTTCAATTTTTTTCCCTTCAAAATTATGGCCTAAACACTGAGTGATAAAGGTATTAAGAAGCCATTTTAAAATCACTCATGTTATACTTTAAATATCCTCTGTCCATCTCATAAACGCCTACTTCCAATGTTCTCCACTGACATTTGCCAGGATATGGTTCCAGGGCTTCCGACTGCTCTCCAATATATGTGGCTGATTTTCATGTGAACTTTGAGGGTATAAATGACAGTAGGTCATTCATCCTTGAACAGTATCACAGTGTGACTTGATTCCCTTCTCAACCAGTGTATGCACCTTCCAGCTGGATTCACTGGACAGAAGTCAAACATCACTTTCCTGCTGATTTCTTTTTCCTTCTCCCCCACACAGCTCAGGAGAATTGGAGCTGATTATATTGCCCAGTTGTTGCTTCAGCTGAGAGCTGACTCAGCACACCAGTTTAAGAGCAATTACTTGCTTTTGTATAATGTTCTTGATGTATTAAAACATCCCAAGGCATTTCACAGGGGTGTTATCAAGCAAAAGTAACTGCAGTTCTGATGTAGGGCCATTGAACCGAAACATTAACTCTGCTTCTCTTCACAGATGCTGCCTGACCTGCTGAATATTTCCAGTGTTTTATGTTTTTGTTATTGTCATCAAACTATGTATGACACCAAAGAGGTTTTTTGAACAGGTGACCATAACTTGGTCAAGGAGGCAGCTTTTAAGGAATATCTTAAAAGAAGAAATACTAGTAGAGAAGTTTTGGGTTGAAATTCCTGAGCTTAGATGGCTGAAGGCACAACAAGTTATGGTGTGATAGAATCCTCAGATGCATAACAGGCCTGGGTTGGAGCGACCTTTCTGATCTGCATGGCTCAGTGCCCCAGTGGATGGTGCTTTTATGTTACAGGCCGAGATAGACGCCTTGTTTTTGTTTATTTTGTTTACCTTTATCAATAACAGAAATAACATTTAAACATTTACCAGTTAGTCCATTTTGCCAGTCATCAGTCCATTCCAAAATTTTACCATACACTTTTAAATAATCCAACTTGTCTCAACATTAATTTGATGAGTTCAGTTGCTATAAAGCTTCTCTCCTTCCTTTATCTGAGCTTACCTCCATCCCTTTCTTTCCTCTGTATATCTTCCTTCAGCCCAGATGACAAGTTATGTAATAAACTTGATGTACCAGTCAGGTTTATTACTTGAAACAGATAACGTTATTTACAGAGCTCGAATAGAATTTACATACTTGAATCAGGTCCACGGCTAGAAAACTCCACCCTTAAGATTACCCGTGCTGAGGGCTGATTCATCAGTACAATCACGTGATCCCTAAAACAGTAGGAAAGGTTTTAAATGACTTGGGATTCTCCCACTGAATCAACATGATCAGGAACTGCAGCATCAGGGACATCCTTAGACAATAGCAGTTCAGAACAGAGACATCAGGCATGTCTATTCTAGGTCGATCTGTCACTTCAGGGATTAAAGGTTCGACATCAATTATAGGGTCATGAGGACTCGAAACGTCAACTCTTTTCTTCTCCGCCGATGCTGCCAGACCTGCTGAGTTTTTCCAGGTAATTTTGTTTTTGTTTTGGATTTCCAGCATCCGCAGTTTTTTTGTTTTTATATAGGTGGAATAACTGGTTGTTGGAGTGTCTCTCTATTTCTTAGATGATCCACATGTTTTCAAACAACCCAGTCTTCCACTTGGTATGACAAAGGTCCAGTTTCAGAGGCAATTATACCAGGAACCCAACTAGTTCCATTTCCAAAATTTTGCACAAATATTATCTCTCCCACAGTAAATTGCTATGAATATCATGATTCACTTTCTGACTACTCAGGTTCTTCTCTACCTTCCCCTCTTAAGTTTGGAAACACCAGACTTAACCTTGTAGGAAGGTGGCGTTTCATCAGTAATTCAGATGCTGTTGAACCCATAGTTGCATGAGGAGCCGTATGATAGTTGAGAAGAAAATGTGAAATTCATGTTTCTAAACCTTCGGATAATTTCTTCATTCCTCTTTTAAAAGTTTGTACTGCTCTTTCTGCCAACACATTGGATGAGGGATGATACAGTGCTGTCCTGACATGTTTAATCCCATCTAAGTTCATGAATCTCTGGAATTCTGCACTTGTTAAGGCAATACCGTTATCCGAAACAATGACTTTTGGTGGACCATGTATACTAAAACATTGGGGCAGCTTTTCAATAGTTACACACAATGTCAGTGATCTAATTTCATATACGTCCATCCACTTAGAAAGCGCATTGATGATCAATAAAAACATGTACTTAAAAATGTACCTAAATAGTCTATATATAGTGTAACACAGGCCACTCCCACGGATGCAGAGGAGCTGAAACGGGCAACTTCTGTTGTTGCTGACACCGGACAGTGTTTAACCATTTTTTCTATATCACTGTCTATACCTGGCCACCAGACATAGCTTTGCGCAAGCATCCTCATCTTCTAAATACCAGGACGCGCACTGTGAAATTCTGTCAAGAGTGGTTCTCTTTCTTGCGAAGGGACGACGACTCTTGATCTCCACAACAACATTCCATCTTGACAACTTAACTCAGTTTTACGGGCATAGAATTATTTTATCTCTTCAGAGCCTGGTGCATTCGACCATCCTTGCACTACTGGTTTCGGACTTTTGGTAAAATTGGTCCCTGTTTGTTCAATTCCTGGAAAAACTCCGCAGGTCTGGCAGCATCTGCGGAGAGGAACACAGTTAAAGTTTCGAGTCCATATGACTCTTCAGCTGTTCTGTTGAAGAGTCATACAGACTCGAAACGTTAACTGTGTTTCTCTCCGCAGATGCTGCCAGACCCGCTGAGTTTTTCCAGGTATTTTTATTTTTGTTTTGGATTTCCAGCATCCGCAGTTTTTTGCTTTTATCTTATTGTTCAATTTCTTTTTGGCTTCGCACAGACCAGCGAAGAGTCTAAGAAATTCAGCACAAGCATAACTTCTTGTGGCACTGAAACTTGTACGACACTATCTGGTAACAGAAGACGACTGAATGCGTCTGCATTTGCATACTCAGACAGTGCATAAAGATGTACTTATACGACGCTAAAATCAAAGCCTGTCGTTGAATTCTGGCTGAGGCTATCAGAGGAATTACTTTATCTTCACTAGATAAACTCATTAGTGGCTTATGATCCAACACTATAGTGAAATGTCGACCATGCAGATATTGATGGAATTTCTTGACTCCAAAAATTACGGATAAACCTTCTTTTTCAAATTGTGAATAACCCTTCTCGGCTACAGAGAAGGTTCTGGAGACATAGCCTATTGGCCTTTCAGAATCATCTTCCATCCTGTGTGACAACACTGCCCCCACACCATAGGGAGATGCATCACTGGTTAATATTAATTCTTTTGATGGGTCATAATGTACTAGTAGAAATGATAAGTGTAATAGTTTCTTGACTTTTATTAGGTTTCCTCTTGTTGCACCTTCCATGACCATCGATGGTCCTTTTTCAATAATAAGTGTAAAGGTACTAATGCTGTTGACAAGTTTGGCAAGAAGTGACCATAATAATTTATCATGCCCAAAAAAGACTTGAGTTCAGTGATACGGCTAGGAGAGGGCACCTCCTTGATTGCCCTGACTTTCTTCTCTACTGAATGTAATCCCTAGGTATCCACACGATGACCCAAGTAAGTGACTTCAGTGGCTTGGAAAGTACACTTCTCTTTCTTCAATCATACACCAGCTTCCAAAAATCTTCTTAAAACATCTTCTAGGTTGGCTAACTGTTCGGCTTTCATTGATCCTGTCATCAGGACGTCATCCAGATGCATTACTACTCGAGGAAGTCCTTGCAATAGGCTTTCCATTCTCCTTTGGAAAATCGTACAGGCAGATGATACACCAAAGGGTAGGTGTGTATATTGATACAGGCCGTTGTGCGTGTTGATTGTTGCATACCCTCTAGATGTGCCTTCCAGCTCTATCTGTTTGTATGCATGGCTGCTGTCCAGTTTGGTGTCAGGTTTTTCTCCAGCTAGCTTAGCACACAACTCTTCAATCCTCAGGATAGGATATTTATCTAATTTAGCGCCCTTGTTCATGGTTAATTTGTAGGTTCCGCAAATGCCGATAGCTTGATCTACTTTCATCACAGGGACTATGGGTGCTGCCCATTCCAAAAATTGGACTGGCTGGATTATGCCTAGCTTTTCTAAGCAGCCACCTTCTCCTTTAGGGCTTAATGCACAGGTCTGGCCTTAAAGAACCAAGGTATTGTCTCTGAATCTGCACACATTTTTGCTTGTAGGTCTTTTATCTTTCTGAATTCGTCACGAGATACACTGTTGTACTTCCTTAACAGCTTTCTCCTGTCTTCACTTGATATATTTCTGACCAGTTGAGCTTAATTTCTTTTAACCAGTTGCGGCCCAGAAGACTGTCCTTCACTTGTTACAATAATCACTGGAAGCTGAGTTGTCTGTTGCCTGTAGGATACAGGGACAGTGGGCATTGCCTTTTATCTATATTGCCTCTCCAGTGTACGTCTTCAGCTGAGCCGTGGTTTGCTCCAGGTTCACTGACTGGGTGTCTTCACTTAAATATTAAAATGCGTGTTCTCCCACCACTGTGGTTGATGCTCCTTTTGATGCTCCTATGTCTACCTCCATGACTAGAGGATTCCCATTCACTTGAAGGGTGATGTTGATTGGTTCAGATTTTCCTGTTTTGATATTTTATGGGGAATAGGTATCAATATCAGCAACTTCTGGTTCAGTTATACTGTGCACTTCAATCATCTTGATTGCTGTCTTGATTCCACCCTTCATTGTTTTATAACATGAGCTTTTTTGTGACAGTAGTAGCATTCTGCTACCTTAAATCTGCAGGTTTCTGGTACATGGTTACCTCTACGTTGGTAACAAATTAATTTCTGAATCACTGGTGAAATGCTTCCAGTAAGACATTTAGTTTTTCAGACAATAGAGACTATCTCCCGCTTTGTGGCTATCTCTCTGGTTTTCGCGCCATGCCCAGTGGTAGGTTCCCGCCCCGACTTAAGAACGGCGCCATGCTGGACACTCTGCAAAGCCTGCAAGTCCCTCTCAGCACTCTCCATTGCTAGTGCTATTCCCATGACACGCTACAAATCAGTGTTAACTTCTGCAATTAACCGGCGCTGAATGTTGTCATTATGTACGCTACAAACCAAATGATCTTGCAACATGTCATTGAAAATGTCTCCAAAGTCGCAGTGCTCAGTCAACTGTTTCAACTTCACGATACAAGTTGCAGTTGACTCACCTGGGGCCCTTACTCTGGAGCTGAATTTAAATCTCTGCATAATTACCAATGGCTTCAGCCGAAAATGTGTCTTCACAAGGTCTACCAGCTCATTAAAAAATTTAGAATTGGGTATGTTCAGGGCTATCAGACTACGGGTGAGGTTATACGACTTGTCCCCCAAACACTTAAAAGAATTGTTTTCTGCTTCTCCTCTGCTGATATTTCATTCACGATAAAATAAAAACCTAGATGCTCTATGTACTAGCTCCAGTCTTCCATGAACGAATCATAAGGGTTGATTCTGCCGAAGAGTGGCATGACTGGTGAGTATACTTTCCTTAAGAATTAATGTACTCACATTCACAAGGGTGAGGTGCAGCATCAGAGCTATTTATCCTCATCGCCAATTGTAATAAACTTGATGTACCAGACAGGTTTCTTATTTGAAACAGATAATTTTATTTACAGAACTTGAGTAGAAGCTGTATGCTTGAACCAGTTCCACAACTAGAAAACCCCACCCTTAAGATTACCCATGCTTAGGGCTGATTCGTCAGTACAATCACGTGATCCCTAAAACAAGAGGAAAGGTTTTACTCATAATCACTATAAGTTAGCAACTTTTTTCCTCAATTCCTCTTTGTAGATACAGCACCACAACTGAGAAATAGTGACTCGGAATGGGTGTGAAGTCTGGATTTTTGCCACTGATGTAGCACGTGGCACTCCCAGCATGTCACTGGGAAGTGAAAAATAAGATGCTAATGCTTCTAAGAACAAAATCAGTTTCAAAGCATAGTTGTGACATAGCAACCATTTTTGGGAAATGCCAGGCAAGACAATGTAATTAACCTAATAGTGGGGCTCTGCATCATCATTGAAAAAGAAGGTAGCTTTCTATAACTTTAGTAATTTTTTCTCTCTTGCAGGTATGATTGAAAAGCGAGCAATTTGAATATAAAGGAAACTCACTCTAGCTGAGGCTTGTCACTCTACCAACACCTCCACCCTCTCCCCCAACTTATTTAGGGTGCATTGCTGGTGGAGTGGGCTTTGATTGTATTTTTAGCACCAATGCCTTTTAACACATGAGTAGTAACTCCCTGACCTCTATCAGGGAGTCATGCCAGTCTGTGGCATGTCTCAGGCTTTGCCATAGTAGGCAAAAGAGCTAGCTAGCAAATTTCCTCTGCAAACTCTTGAACGTTGGATGTGGGGCTTAACAGGCAGCCTACCATCCAGTGTTCCAATAATGTAAATGGTGGGGAAAGGCAGATGCTGTATTTTGCTCATTTGTATCCCTTTGCCTTGTGAAGATGGCAGCAAGATGGGAGTACATCTTACCACTGCACCGCCCCCAGATCTGCTGTGAAAATGCTGGGTGTGGGTGGGAGTGCGGTGGAGGCAAGGTACCGCAAACAGCAAATAATATGTTGGTTAAGGAAGGAATGTCAACCAGCAGTAGAACCTATTACTTTCCTCTTTATATGACAAAATGCATTCAATTGGACTTAATATTCTCTTTTGCTCTTTCTGGAAAGTCAATATTAAGTTAAGTCGCTAGTAATTTACCTTCCTGGTTAATTGATTAGTTATTTTCTGTGATCCTTTTCTTTGTGACTATTATGTCCTATTTGAAGTAACTTATGGTTGATTGTGATTATTCCCCATATGCATATTTGATCAAGAGAGATCGGTAATTAATTCTTCACACTTTCAATTCACTCTGGACTGTATACCTTTTCTCTCTGCAAGTGGGGCACATTATACTTTAAAAATGCACTAGAGCAAATCCAAGAACAAACCATCCATGAATGAGCTGTTAGTATCACTGACAGATTGGTAACGTCAAGATTTGGTTTGCACACACATTACCTGTATTTTTCTGCTAGAAACTTTTTGTCTAAGCTCAGGCAGAATGTTTATCTGATGTGCACTGCTTTGTAATATTGGTTCAATAATAGTATGATGTGTTGAAATTAATTTAATTTTATTGAACGCAGTCTCCCTTTCAGAATTTAGGTGGAATGTCAAGATTTGTTCACCTGTTATGTAGTGCCCGATTAAACCTATAATTCTGTCCACATAAAAATCAGGACCCTGAGTTGAGGTGCAGATCAACCATGGTGTAAATGAATGATGGAACACACTGACAGATCTGAATGGCTTACTCTGTTCCTATTCCTAAAGCTTATAATTTAGATATTGAAACAACAGCACCCTAGAATTTATGATGCCTGTGTTGGTTGTGTAGACACATACTACATATGTAAAGGAGCTGGACCTTGGAATTAAGATAACATCATTTAAACGTGCTCAATATGCTAAATCAAGAGAAATCGTAGCAGAGGAGGGTTGCCTAAATGTGAAAAAATCTTTCAAACATAAAACCGGAATCCTAGTAGTTGCCACTTATCAAAGTTTAAAAATCCTGCCAGAAAGATTACTGAGTGTTCTAAAATCTGTGTGAAGTATTGCAGGAGGCCGCCATGTCCTTTTGTAAGCCTTCCATTAGCATGTGACTTAACAGGGTAATTGCCATGGCTCTAAAGGAATGGGACAAATGCAAAAATATTTCCATCCTGCATTTTATAGACCTGGCAACTAGATTTAGTCTTGCTACAAAATACATCATCTTGAATTCTCTTCCTGAAGGCAGATCCTGCCAAAACCTTGACATTCACCGCGGGTAGGGCAAGAAGGCAGGTCCTGAATCCACTCCAGCCAGAATCGAGATCGGACCCTATGCTGTTGGCACCAATCTGATCCAGACCGGCTGTCCAGCCAACTGCGCCCTTCTCCAATCAACCCCACCCACCCCCCCACCCTCCCAAGGAGTCCATGTTGCTGTGGCAATGTACACTCCTACATGCATCTTGTAGCCTAGAGCTATGAATAGTGATGGTAGAGGCTCCAATTTCTATCATCACATGGCTGACCAGGAAAATATCTCACTCTTACCGCCTGCCATTGGCATATGTTGGAAGAATTCCTTGGCCATCAAATCCTGGAGTGGCACTTGAACCCAGAGCTTCTGGCTCAGAGACAGAGAAGCTACCCACTGTGTTACAAAACCTTCTTCCTACAATAATACATGGTCAGGATAAGAGTTATTATCAACAATATTATCAACGATATGGTAGCACTATCATATCCACAGGCTAATTGCCCAGACCGGGTACTTGGGTGACATATTTCAGAGAGGTCAAATGAATGAGGGATGCAACAATTGAGTCATGCAGGAAACGCTGCTGGCTAGTTTAAATATTTGTTGAATGTTCAGGATGATAGCCAAGAGGTGAGGTTGATGAACTGTAGAATAGGGGTGAAAAAGTGTGGAGTAAGAAAGCTCACTGATAGTGAGTCTGGAAGTGATTCTTGCGTAAGGAAACAATCATGTAGAAACAAGAAAGAACCTCCGTTGTTGCAAGAGGGTATCTTGCTGTAATGAACCTTGGTGATATAAAAGTGGAAGTAGAAGCCGTGGCTTGAATAGATTGGCTGATGAAATAAAGGTTGCAGAACAGTCTTGCAACAGAACTAGATGCAGAAGCGTTCATGACCAAGAAGTTTTAGTGGCTGCCAATAACCTTGAGAATAAGTCAATAAGAAAGGTAAAACAAAAAAGAAAATCAGATAGTTGGATAGAGTTTGGAGCTAATTCTAAGGTACTAGATAACAGTCAACTGTCAACCAGCTTTGTCACACAGATGAATTTGTACTGAAAACGTCCTTACAAATAGGACTTATAAAGCTAAAGCAAGACTAGTTGCTTGGAGTTTTGAAGAAAATCTGTGTGATACAGATGATAGAGTGGATTCTCCCAGAGCTGGAAAAGTAATCTTAAAAATACTTTTTCGTTTAACTCAGCAATCCTATTTAGAGAGTATAACACCTATCATGGTTAATCATACTAGGTCATCATAGAAAGATGATGTTATATCTAAAGAAGAGACAGAGCAATTGTGAAGCTTGATTGGTCCGTTGAACTGGTTGTGCACTCAAACTAGATCAGATGCTAGCTTTGATGTGTTAGAATTAAGTATTATATTGAGTGCTTTTCAGAATCTATATCAATGATTTTGATGTGGGGATTAAATGTAATATTTCCAAGTTTGCAGATGACACAAAACTAGCTGGAAATATGAGTGCTGAGGAGGATGCAAAGACACTTCAGGGGGTTTTACAGAGGGTAAGTGAGTGCACAAAAAATTGGCAGATGTGGAGAAATGTTATGTTATCCACTTTGGTAGGAAAAACAGAAATACAGATTATTTCTTAAATGGTGAGAGGCTGGGAAGTGTTGAACTTCAAGGAGACTTGGGTGCCCTTGTTCATGAATTACTGAAAGCTAACATACAGGTACAGTAGGCAATCAAGAAGGCAAATGTTATGTTAGACTTTATTGCAAGAGGATTTGAATATAAGAGTAAAGTTGTCTTAATGCAATTATATAGAGCCTTGATGCGACCACAACTGGAGTATTTTGTGCAATTTTGGTCTCCTTAACTAAGGAAAGATAGACTTACCATAGAGGGAGTGCAGCAAAGATTCACCAAACTAATTCCTGGGATGGAGGGATTGTCCAATGAGGAAAGATTAAATAAACTGAGCCTTTGTTGTCTGGAGTTTAGAAGAATGAGAGGTGATCTCATTCAAACATAAAATATTCTTACAGGCTGGCTGAGGGGTCTAGAACCAGGTACACAGTCTCAGAATAAGAGGCAGGCCATTTAGGACTGAGAGGAGAAAGAATTTCTTCGCTCGGAGGCTGTGGAGGCTCAGTCATTGAGTATGTTCAAGGCTGAGATTGATAGATTTCAACATATTAAAAATACCTAGGGATACGGGGATAGCGCAGGAAAATGGTGTTGAAGTAGATGATCAGCCATGGTCTTATTGAATGACGGAGCCGACTCAAAGAACTGAATGGCCTACCCTTCCTATTTTTTATGTTCTTATGAAGCATCCTAAAGTAGAGAATATTTTGAGGATAAATTAAATATTAAGAAGTTTAAACCTGCATAAATGCATACTTAAGTTCTCATCCTAAGGCCACCCTAATGTCCCTGATGGGTATTCTCGTGCAGCTAGTTCCATAATATTTTTAATGGATGTTACCAGGCCAGAAGTGTTATAAAAAGAGGGAGGAGAATTTGAGACTTCTGCTTTTCTGGAATTGAGAAGGTTAAGCGGGGGATCCCCCATCCTTCAGCATTTTAAAGGTTACTATAAGTTTAGTGAGATAGCAACAAGAGAATATAAATTGAAGATAGTTACAAAAGGACTTCGCGGGAGGTTAGAAACAACATTTTTACACAACAGATGGTTTGTAGAATTCGCTGCCAAAAACATTGAAGCAGAGTCAATATAACAATTAAAAGTTGAAATAATTGTTCAAAAAAGAATATTCAATGTTATGAAGATCAAGTAGCAATGCAGGATTCAACTAGTTGATTTATGTAGAGGAAAACGCCAGTATATAGATACTATGAATATTTAAGTGAGTAATCCAGGGAAAATTGCAGGAACATTTGTGCTTGCGATTTGTTTTTACACGGTCCATCATTGTTGCATAATTATTTCACCCCCTGTCTTGGGGGAACCACACGTACAAGAAGTGTCTCCAGCTTCTGGAGCTCGAATTTAAGCTCAGGATTTCTGAGCTTGAGTGGCAGCTGGAATCACTGCAGAGCATCAGAAAGGTGAATGCTGCTCAGATCAAACATTCTAGAAGTTGGTCACCCCACAGGCAGTGATTTTTAAAATTCATTCACGGGATGTGGGCTTCGCTGGCTGGGCCAACATTTATTGCCCATCCCTAGTTGCCCTTGAGAAGGTGGTGGTGATCTGCCTTCTTAAACTGCTGCAATCCATGTGGTGTAGGAACACCCTACAGTGCTGTTATGAAGGGAGTTCCAGGATTTTGACCCAGCAACATTGAAGGAAATGCGATATGTTTCCAAGTCAGGATGGTGGGTGACTTGGAAGGGAACCTCCAGGCGGTGGTGTTCTCATCCATCTGCTGCCCTTATCTTTCTAGGTGGTAGTGGTCGTCGGTTTGGAAGGTGCTGTCTAAGGACCCTTTGGTGAATTCCTGCAGTGCATCTTGTAGATGGTACACACTGCTGCTACTGTGTGATGGTGGTGGAGGGAGTGAGTGTTTGTGGATGTGGTGTCAATCAAGTGGACTGCTTTGAACGGTGTCCAGCTTCTTCAGTGCTGTGGGAGCTGCACTCACCCAGGCAAGTGGGGAGTATTCCATCACACTCATGACTTGTGCCTGGCAGATGGTGGACAGGCTTTGGGGAGTCAGGATTGCCACATGATTCCCAGCCTTTGACCTGCTCTTGTAGTCACAGTATTTAAATGGCAAGACAAAAACAGAATTACCTGGAAAAACTCAGCAGGTCTGGCAGCATCGGTGGAGAAGAAAAGAGTTGACGTTTCGAGCAAGTCCAGTTTAGTTTCTGGTCAATGGTAACCTCCAGGATGTTGATACTGGAGGATTCAGTGATGGTAGTGCCATTGATTGTCAAGGGGTGATGGCTGGATTCTCTCTTGTTGGAGATGGCCATTGCCTGACACCTGTGTGACGTGAATGTTACTTGCCACTTGTCAGTCCAAGCCTTGATATTGTCAGTGTCTGAGGAGTCGTGAATGGTGCTGAACATTGTGCACTCATCAGCGAGCATCCTCATTTCTGACCTTATGATGGAAGGAAGATCATTGATGAAGCAACTGAAGATGGCTGGGCCTAGGACACTAACCTGAGTAACACCTGCAGTGATGTCCTGGAACTGAGATGACTGACGTCCAACAATCATAACCATCTTCCTTTGTACTAGGTATGAATCCAACCAGCAGAGAGTATTCCCCCTGATTCCCATTGACTCCAGTTTTGCTAGGGCTCCTTGATGCCACACTCGGTCAAATGCTGCCTTGATATCAAGGGCAGTCACACTCACCTCACCTTTGAGTTCAGCTCTTTTGTCCAAGTTTGAACCAAGACTCAGGAGGTCAGGAGCTGAGTGGCTCTGGCGGAACCCAAAGTGGGCATCAGTGAGCAGGTTATTGCTAAGCAAGTGTCGCTTGATAGCACTGTTGATGACCGCTTCCATTACTTTACTGATGATCGAGAGTAGACTGATAGGGCAGCAATTGGCCGGGTTGGATTTGTCCTCCTTTTTTGTGTACAGGACCTACCTGGGCAATTTTCCAAATAGCTATGTAGATGCCAGTGTTGTGGCTGTACTGGAACTACTTGGCTAGGGGCGCGGCATGTCCTGGAGCACAAATCTTAAGTACTATTGCTAGGATATCATCAGGGCCCACAAACTTTGCAGTCTACAGTGCCTTCAGCCATTTCTTGATATCACATGGAGTGAATCGAATTGGCTGAAGACTGGCATCTGTGATGCTGGGGACCTCCGGAGGAGGCCAAGATGGATCATCCACTTGGCACTTCTGGCTAAAGATTGTTGCGAATGCTTCAGCCTTACCTTTCGCACTGCTGTGCTGGGCTCCTCTCTCATTGAGGATGGGAATATTTGTGGAGCCTCCTCCTCCAATGAGTTGTTTAATTGTCCACCACCATTCAGGACTGGATGTGGCAGGACTGTTGAGCTTAGATCTGATCTGTTGGTTGTGGGATCACTTAGCTCTGTCTATCGTCTGCTGCTTATGCTATTTGGCATGCAAATCGTCCTCTGATGTAGTTTCACCAGGCTGACACCTCATTTGTATGTATGCCTGATGCTGCTCCTGGCATGCCCTCCTGCACTCTTCATTGAACCAGGATTGATTCCCTGGCTTGATGGCAATGGTAGAGTGGGGGATATGTCTGGCCATGAGGTTACAGATTGTATTCGAGTACAGTTCTGCTGCTGGTGGCCTACAGAGCCTCATGGATGCCCAGTCTTGAGTTGCTCGATCAGTTTAAAATCTATCCCATTTAGCACGGTGGTAGTGCCACACAATACGATGGAGGGTATCCTCAATGTTTAGGCAGGATATTTTTTTCCACAATGGCTGTGTGGTGATCACTCCTATCGTTGCTGTCATGGACAGATGCATCTGCGGGAGGCAGGTTGGTGAGGATGAGGTCATGTCTGTTTTTCCCTCTTGTTGGTTCCTTCACCACCTGCCACAGACCCAGTCTAGCAGCTGTGTCATTTAGGACTCCGCCAGCTCGGTCAGTGGTGGTGCTACTGAGCCACTCTTGGTGGTGGGCATTGAAGTCCCCCACCCAGAGAACTTTCTGCACCCTTGCTACCCTCAGTGCTTCCCCCAAGTGATTTTCAACATGGAGGAGCACTGATTCATCAGCTGAGGGAGGACAGTACATGGTAATCAGCAGGTTTCCTTGGCCATGTTTGACCTGATGCCATGAGACTTCATGGGGTCCGAAGTTGATGTTGAGGACTCCCAGGGCAACTCCCTTCCGACTGTATACCATTGTGCCGCCACCTCTGCTGGGTCTGGCCTGCCGGTTGATCAGGACATACCCAGGTATGGTGATGGTGGAGTCTGGGACATTATCCGTAAGATATATTTCCGTGAGGATGACTATGTCAGGCTGTTATTTGACTATTCTGTGAGACAGCTCTCCCAATTTTGCACAAGCCCCCTGACGTTAGTAAGGAGAAATTTGCAGGATCGATAGGGCTGAGATTGCCGTTGTCATTTCCGGTGCCTATGTCTGGGTGGTCTATCCAGTTTCATTCCGTTTTTGTGACTTTGTAGTGGTTTGTTACAACTGAGTGGCTTGCTAGGCCATTTCAGGGAGCATTAAAGAGTCAACCACATTGCTGTGGGTCTGGAGTCATAAGTAGGCCAGACCAGGTAAGGACGACAGATTTCCTTCCCTAAAGGACATCAGTGAACCAGATGGGTTTTTACACCAATCAACAATGGTTTCATCGTCATCATTAGACTTTAATTATTCAATAAAATTTTTTTATTGAATTCAAATTACACCATCTGCCATGGTGGCATTACCCTGGGTCTCTGGATTACTAGTCCTGCGACATACTACTATGCAATTGAAAAGGAGGTGGTAATGGAAAGGCTGGCTTTGCTTAGAGTGGATAAATGACCTGGTCTGGATGGCATTAATGCCATGGCTGGGAATTTCAATCTGGGTTGGGGAGCTTGAGTTGGGACTAGTTCTGGGTCCTGGTGACTCAGCACAATGTGTTTCAGACACACCAACCTTAATTGTTAAAGGGCCAGACCAATTAATGGCATGGATTAGGTTCACTGTCCAATTAAGGATGAAAGACAAGCTCCTGAGGCTGGAGGGCCAAAGGGAGACTCTCCAGCACTGACATGTTAGTAGCCCCACTTAACAAGGAGGGATCTGACGATTCAGGATGGAGACCATAGTCTCAGGATGGAGACAATGGAGAGAGGGCATTTCAACATGGAGGAGCCCCCTGAAGAAGAGGTCAGTTTTTAAAAAATTTAAAATAGCTGCAGCTGCCCAGCTTGGAAGGACAACGCCTCCTCTGGACGGTCAGTGGCTGCAGTTGTGGCCCAACGGTAATGACTGATTTGCTTGGGGGTGGTGGGGAGTGGGTTCCCTCGTGTGATGAAGTGCAGCCCATCTCCCCCTTTCCAAATGTGAAGCTATCAGAGTAGCTTGGCTGTGGTCTAGGCCAGTGTCTCTTGCACGCATTGCCAACTGAAAATCCCAGTTTGCGTGGGAATGGGGCCTTAGTAGGCCATGTAATTGGCCCTAATTGCGGTTAATTGACAACCCGCCACTTGCTGGCAGGTACTGATCTGACCCCAACCTGGCCTCCAAAATGGCTTGGGGTCATGGCGCCGAACCATCCTGATGAACGGCAGCTCAAAATTGCCAGCCCCCCAACCTCCAATCCTTAATCCTAACTGACCCCAGATTGCTAAAGGAAGTGGGAGTGCAGATGGTGGAAGGGCTTGCCATAATCTTCCAATATTCCTGAGGTAGGTGGGACATGCCAGAGGACTGGAAAGTGGCAAATGTGTCACCCTTATTTAAGAGGGGTATAAGGAAATTCCTAGTAACTACAGGCCGATCAGTTTAACATCAGTCGTGGGGAAGGTTTTAGAAATTATCAAAGCTAAAATCTAAGGGCACCTGGAGAGGTTTGAATTAATTAAGGAGAGCTAGCACGGATTTGTAAAAGACAGGTCATGCTTGACTAATCTAATGGAATTTTTTTGATGAAGTGACTGAGAAAGTTGATGAAAGGAACTGAAATGGTACAGCAGTGTCATTGGATGTTGTTCATAATGGATTTTAAGTAAGCTTTTGACAAAGTGGCGCATAAAAGCCTAGTTAATAAAATTTGAGGTTCATGAACTGGGAGGGTCAGTCTCAGCTTGGACAAAAAAATTGGCTTAAGGACAGAAAACAGCGAATTATGAGAAATAATTGTTTTCAGACTGTAGGATTGGAGACAGTGCTGTTCCCCAAGGCTCAATGCTGGGACCATTGTTTTTTTATCTAGATAAATTCCTTGGATATTGAAATATAGAGTAAAATTTCAAAATTTGACAACAATACCAATATTGGAGGTGTGGCAAACAATGACTTTGATATACATCTGCCACAGGAAATAGATAGGCTAGCAGAAAGTGGAGACAAGTGGCAGATGGAATTTAACTGAGAGAAGTGTGAAGTGATACATTTTGGCAAAAGGGATGGAGAGAGGCAATATAAACTTAAAGGCACAAATCTAAAGAGAATGCAGGAACAGAAGGACTTTGGGTTCATGTGTGAACCTTGAAGGTGGCAGAAGGTATTGAAAGAGTAGCTAATAAAACATATGGGATCTGGGGCTTAATAAAAAGAATTGTTGAGTACAAAAGCAGGGAAGTTATGTTAAACCTTTAAGTGACTATTGCTTGCATTGCACGCCTAATGTGTTTCTGAAAAATTGCATGCTAGCTGAAAACGCACTAATGGGAAATAATTTTCCAATAATAAAATCTGTAATAAGGGTGGGTAATGTTCTTGACCTGTAGTTTTTAGATAAAACTTGTGGCTGACTGACTTCGAGTGGGAACTGGCTGACTCTGGCTACTCCTCCTCTTGGGCACAGGGATCTGCTGTTTGTTCATTCGGCATTGGAGGGTGGCAGAGAAGCTTCCAGGTCTCGGCCTCTACCCCAGTCTTGGCAAAATACTGCTGGCTGATGGTAACACAAGTAGAAAGAAGGTGAAGGGTGAACGTGGGCCTGGTGTGCGGAATCACTGCTGGGCTTGGCATCCCAGTACCTTTGTTGGCTGTGAGCAGTTGGGACCCTGGGAAGGCTGCAAGCTTGGATCTCGCTGGAGTTACTGCTGGGAGAGCCCTGAACGGCCAATGGCAAACAGCTTGATCAGCAGGACAGGAACAGAAAGATCCCATCCCACCAAGCCTAGTTAATTGTCCTTGTCCCATCAGGAAAACCCTGTGGAATCGTTCCCATTCCACCAGCTAGGCATGAGTGACCTCTCACTGGGACAAATTGGAATATTGTACTGCCCCACCAGTACAGACTGGGATAGAGATATGTAATAATTGGAGCAGTCCATTCAGTTCCTTGAGGTTTACTAACCACATAAAATCGAAAATTGAGGTTGCAGTTGGCAGCACTATTTGAAAAAGTTCACTTATTTCAAAACCCTGCTCTATATCAAAATTGCTTTATTAGAAAGCAGTCCAAATGGGGAATTACTGTAACATTCAGGTTAGATCACTGCTAGTGTATTGCATCCAGTTCCAGTCACCATACTTTAGAAAGACGTAACGATCCTTCAGAGGTTGCAGAGGAGATTTACCAAAATGGTTCCAGGGATGATGTGTATTAGCTACAAGATTAGGTTGGAGAAGCTAAGAGCTTCTGGAACAGAAGAGATTGAGGGGAGATCTAGGTGTACAGGGTTTAGATAAGGTAGACAAAGAAAAGCTGCTCCCATTAAGCTGATGGTACCAGGACCAGGGGACATAGATTTAAGGTTTTTGGCAAGAGATTTTGGGGAGATGTGAGGAAGAACTTGTTATGCAGTGAGTAGTAATGACCTGGAACTCCCTACCTATGAGGGTGGTGGAAGCTGTGACGATTAATGATTTCATAAGGAAATTGGATGGGCACTTGAGAAAAATAAACTTGCAGGGATAGAGTGGGGGAACAGGATTGCTCTACAGAGAGCTGGCATGGACTTCTGAGCAGAATGGCCTCCTCCTGTGCTATTATGACCCTATTGTGCGTAAGCTTATCCTTCCCAACTCTCTTCTTTGCTTCCCCTCTCTGACTGCTGGTCAACCATTAAACCTGACCTTTGCTAAATTATCTAATAGCTTTTCTTATTTCCTAATTCAATTAAATTGTTATTCTATTTTGGAATGACCTGATGTCCAAAGTTAATTTCTTAGCTCCATTAGCTGCTTTGTGATTTATTTTTCATAGGCTGAAAGACCATAGATTGAAGTCCGTGTTGAATTTCCTTAGTAATTCCATCAACAGACATGTTACAGACTCACAAATTGGAGGCATTGAAGTCATCTGACTTGGTACAGGGATTGACAGTAATAGCATATTGCGCCTCTGTTACTGGACTGCTTACTGTTGGAAGATTCTGGGGCTAAATGGGTTAAATTATCAAGCTACATTGACTAGGCTGCACTCCTTTGAATGTGGAAGATTAAAAGGTAATCTGATCTCATTTTAAGGTTGTCAAAGATTATTAAAGAAGTTGATGGAGAGAAACTGAATTCCCCTGGTCAGGGAGTCCAGAATAAGGGGATGTAACCTTAAAATTAGATCTAAGCCATTCAGGATGACTTTAGGAAGCACTTCACACACACAAATTGGTGGAAATCTGAAAAGTCACTACCCCAAAAAGCAGTTGAGGCTGGGGAGTCACCTGAAAATTTTAAAACAGAAATTATATTTTTTTTTAACATAAGAGTATTAATAGCTATGGAACAAAGGCAGATATAAGGAGTTAAGTTACAGATCACCCAATGGCTCAAGAGGCTGAACGACCTTCTCCTGTTCTAATGTTTCTATTTGGTATGAGTAAGAAGGCTCAGATACCTAAAAATAGCATGATATCTGCATTCAAAACATCCAAGCCCTCTTAGCTATTATTGTTGATGCTGCTCGTTGCACTCTGTTTCCTGACACAAGATGTTGCTCTGCACTTTCCTGCTACTCCTACTGATCCCTAAAGTGATGCCATATTTCTTGCATCACAAAGGCATTGCTTTCAGATCTGCCGGGTATCTTAATTGCAATTTATTATCTTTTCATCAGAGGAAACAGATTTGTTGTTCAAAATAAGCTAGCAAAGATATTTTATGATCCTTTCTATCACTTGTGGCAAAGGACAGTTGCCACTGCCAAGACTTGTTAACTCGGATCAGTCGAGTCAGATACTGTTATGGTTTATACCACATTCTGCACTTATTCTCTGAGATTTAAGGAAGCAAATGATTTTGTTAAATAGTATGCACCGAGATCTGGGTTAAACCCAGAATTTCATTATCAACGTGAATTGATTTGTTAGGAATTGACCCTGTACCTTTGAGGCAAAAATCCAATTATAGCAGAGCTGCTGGGATGTGGGCATTTTTGATTACAGTTAATAACAGTTTGATCCATCCATTTTAGTCCACTGTTCTTTTGACGTTATAATTACACATAATAGAAGTAATTCAAGTGATCCAAATTGGACAGCCTGTCAATATAAAGTATAAAGAAAATACAGTATCAATGTGCTGTCATTAACATATTTAGCAAATGCAGTATTTGTTCAATTTACAAATTTAGCTAAGTTTGTCCCTAGCAGAACATTAATATTGCGCTTCGTTTCCATTTTGATTTCTTATCAGCCATGAACTGCAGATAATGACCTGGAAGTATAAGGTTCATAATCCTGCATTGAGTCACAAAATTGTGGCTAGATCATAATGTTTTGGACCTCATTGTTATTATGTTTCATTATTTTCAATTCAAAGAGTTTCTGTTAGGATTAGCCAACTTTAACAATGAACTTTTGATAGTATGGTGTCTGTGCTCGTAGGTCAGACAAACGAGGATCAAGTCTGATGTACATTTGAATTCCAAATCTCAGTGATATCATTGGAGTGATCCAAACAAATCTCCACAGGAAGCCAGAATTTTTGTCCTGCTGGTCAACCAGTGGGAAGACCCAGGAGATCAGCTAGGCAATAATTCCCTTACCAGCTCTTGCATAACTTTCAACAGCTGATTTAGAAGGTCTTTGAAGGATGTCTGGAAGTAGGTCACTCTGGCTGGTGCTGTAAAGCTCTTGTAATTCAGAAAGGATAAAATATCTGAGCAATGGGTGATGATAATGGGTCTTACGGACTTAATTACTTCTTTAAAAAAAAGTTCTGTAAATCCTATTACTTCCTTAACTTCCATCTGCATATCAAACCTTTGGATAAACCAATTAAGATATTCTTATGGTTCATCCTGTTGTGAATATTTGGGCAGATGATGGAAAGATAAGAATTGGGAATACTGTAAAATCAAATGAAACTAACAAAATAATGCTTCAATTGAGTTATGCTGTAAAAGTATACCTTATGTTGAATATTTATATAACTTATTTGCAGTTTGTTGAAGATGGTATAATGTCAACTGTAAGAAAACCAAATAAAGATTCATTTAAAGTAAAAACAAGAACAGAATTACCTGGAAAAACTCAGCAGGTCTGGCAGCATTGGCGGAGAAGAAAAGAGTTGACGTTTCTGGGAGGGAGGAGAAGGCGTGAGGGCGGATGCGTGGGAGATGGGCCGGACACGGTTGAGGGCCCTGTCAACGACTTCCCAGAAACATGATAGGGTCCCCCTTGTCCTCACTTATCACCCCACCAGCCTCGGCATTCAAAGGATCATCCTCAGCCATTTCCGCCAACTCCAGCATGATGCCACTACCAAACGTGTCTTCCCTTTACCCCCACTGTCGGCATTCCATAGGGATCGTTCCCTCCGGGACACCCTGGTCCACTCCTCCATCACCCTCTACTCCCCATCCCCCACCTATGGCACCACCCCATGCCCACGCAAAAGATGTAACACCTGCCCCTTCACTTCCTCTCTCCTCACCGTCCAAGGGCCCAAACACTCCTTTCAAGTGAAGCAACATTTCACTTGCATTTCCCCCAACTTAGTCTACTGCATTCGTTGCTCCCAATGCGGTCTCCTCCACATTGGAGAGACCAAACGTAAACTGGGCGACCGCTTTGCAGAACACCTGCGGTCTGTCCGCAAGAATGACCCAAACCTCCCTGTTGCTTGCCATTTCAACACTCCACCCTGCTCTCTTGCCCACATGTCTGTCCTTGGCTTGCTGCATTGTTCCAGTGAAGCCCAACTGCAAACTGGAGGAACAACACCTCATCTTCCGACTAGGCACTTTACAGCCTTCCGGACTGAATATTGAATTCAACAACTTTAGGTCTTGACCTCGCTCCTCCATCCCCACCCTCCTTCTGTTTCTTCCCCCTTCCTTTTGTGTTTTTCCAATAAATTATATAGATTTTTCTTTTTCCTTCCTATTTCCATTATTTTTAAATATTTTTAAATCTTTTATGCTCCCCCCACCCCCACTAGAGCTATACCTTGAGTGCCCTACCATCCATTCTTAATTAGCACATTCGTTTAGATAATATCACCAACTTCAACACCTGTGTGTTCTTTTGTTCTGTCGTCTGTGACACCTTTTGATGATCTGCTTCTATCACTGCTTTTGCCTACAACCACACCACCCCCCTCCACTTCTCTCCCTCTCCCCCCACCCAAACTCTTCCCCCCCGCAGCCCCCCCCCACCACCTTAAACCAGCTTATATTTCAACCCTTCCTGGGATTCACCTAGTTCTGTCGAAGGGTCACGAGGACTCGAAATGTCAACTCTTTTCTTCTCCGCCGATGCTGCCAGACCTGCTGAGTTTTTCCAGGTAATTCTGTTTTTGTTTTGGATTTCCAGCATCCGCAGTTTTTTGTTTTTATTCATTTAAAGTAATACTGAATTGTAATGTCAAATAAGTTGGCATGAAATAAAATTGTTGACTTTATCTATTACTGGTATCTGCTAAATTCTTGCTGGAGAACTATTTCTTGTAACTTGGCCTGGCTCAGTAGATAGCATGCTTTACCTGTGGGAAAGGGGAATTATGGTTTTGAGCCACAAACCAGCACTTAAACACAATCTGGGCTGGCACTCCAATGAAGAACTAAGAGAGAGCTACGTTGGTCAGATTGACGCAATAAATGCAAAAGAAAATAAAATGGTTAGGGATTTAATCTTCTCTCATTATAATGCTGCAGGAATCCTTAAACTGAAACAATAAATTACCTGTCCAGGAGGAAGCTAAAGGTTCCATTATGCTATAAGAATAGAGAGGAACTCTGACATCATGACCAACACTGCCCTCAATCAAACATTACATAAAACCAGTTAGCTAGTCATTCATCTCACTGATGCCTGTGGGATCTTACTGTGTGCAAAATAGCTGCTGCACTTGCTGACATAACAACCATTAATGCACTTAACAGTAATTTACTGTATGTGAAGCATTTGGAGAAGTTTCTGAGAGACCTATTTCTTTTTTAAGATTTATTTTGATCATTATTATGATGCTTGAGTAGATTGTAAGTATGATCGATCACATTAACAGAAGAGACAATTTTACAACATTCAAAACTTTTCTGGCAGTTCATTCCTGCAATGGCCTATTTCAGACTTTCCAGTAGCAAGTCACCAAGCTGACAAGTTGCTATTCAACAATTTTCAAAAAAGTTTAAATGTTTAGACAAATGATGTTTCAGCAACAAGAAAACATTATGCACCTCAGGTCCAGTAATTTGTCTACTTTTATGAGGCTATTATTGTTAGAGCAGAAATCAATCCCTAAAATTGTATTAATAGTAATTGAAGAGAATGGTCTGTCACTCTGCTCGGCACGGTAAGAGAAAAGAATTGTACAAAATGACTGCAAGCTTATGTTTTGGACTTATGTTCAGCAGGAGAGTAAATGGGATTCTCTACAACTATTATTGCTGGGGCTTGATAGAGGTGCAATTCATTTCCTCTATTTTTTGTAGTTCATATCAGCAAGAGCTGATGGGTGCATTTTACTCCTGGCTATTACTGTCTAAGTACAAGTGACTTGTATAATGAGATGCTCATATTATACCGGTATTGACTGTAGTTGCAGAATTTAGCAGTACAGTGCTGCTCGCAGAGTTGTAAGAGCCAATATTGTTCCTTCTATTTGCTAAAGGCATTATTGCAAAAATTACTGCCAGTCCAAGCCAACTATATACACTGAAAGGTGAGATGGTGTTGGATGTGGTTGCTCACATGTATTATTTAAAAACTGTGGTCAACGTTTCTTACATTCTATCTTCATGCTAAAATGTTTCTATTGTTTGCAAAGACTGATGTGAGTACTGTTTTTGACACGACAGCTGTTCAGCTAATTGATCAACAGCCTCTCAGCCCGAGGGCATATTATACAGATTGTTTCTGTGCCTAGCTCCTAGAGTCATGTTTATTTCATTCGCTTTATTTCTCTGTTTTTATGATTTACCCTTGTAAAACTTTTATAACCGTCTAAACTTTAAACATTGGAGAAATAAATTTAAAGCAACCTAATGGCACATTTTAATCTACATTTAAAAGAAAATGTTGTACCTGTGTGTATAATATATCATTAAAATATTGTAGTGGACTGCCAATTACTGATTGGTCCATGCCAGCCACATACCAACGCTAATCAAATTTGTATTGTGAAAAATGCTTTTTACACTGCCGCTCAACAGTATTATTGGCGGAAATTTCAACCTGTCTTCAATCCAACATGTTAATTTCTTGTATACCCCATCTCCTTTGTTAATTCTCATCCTCAGCACAATACCCACTTTGCTCATTGTGACACTAGAGCTACCAACTCTTGTTGGATGTGTTCCTGTAGGGCTCATCACATAAACAGTGGGAAACATTAAAAGAAACAATTCCAAATGTTTAATAAAAATACATTCCATTAAAACAAGATCAGCAAGAAAGATTGACCCTTGGCTTACCAGGGAAGTTAGGGATAGTATTAGTTTAAAATAAAGGGCTTATAATGTTGTAAAGAATAGGACTAAGCCTGAAAATTGTAAGTGTTTTAGAAACCAGCAAAGGGCCACTGAAAAGTTGATAAAAAAGGAAAAATAGAATATGTGAATTAGGAGTAGGCCATTCAGCCCCTCAAGCCTGCTCCAATATGACAGTAAACTAGCCAGGAATATAAAAAACGATTGTAAGAGCTTTTGCAAATATACAAAAAGAGGACAGTAGCAAAGTAAACATTGGTCCTGCAGAGGTAGAAACAAGAGAAATTATTGTGGGAATGAGGAAATGGCAGAGACAGTGAACAAATTTTGCGTCTGTCTTCACAGTTGAAGACACAAATTACGTACCAGAAATAGTGGGTAACCAAGGGGCTAATAAAAGTGAGGAACTTCGGGTAATTAATATCAACAGAAAAGGCTTTGGAGAAATTTAAGGGATTAAAATCTGATTCCATTTGCCGCCTTAATTACTTGCTGCACCTGCATGCTAACTTTGTCTTTCATGCACAAGAGCACCCAGATCCCTCTGTGCTGCACTTTTTTGGAGTCTCTCTCCATTTAAATAATAGTCTGCCTTTTGATCTTTCCTATCAAAGTGCATGACTTCACACTTTCCTACATTAAACTCCATCTGCTAAGTTTTTGCCCACACACAACCTGTCTATATCCCCTTGCAGATTTCTTATGTCCCCATCACAACGTGCCCTCCCACCTATTTTTGTATCATCAGCAAATTTGGATACAGTACACTCTCTCCCCTCCTCCAAGTCATTAATATAGATAGTAAATAATTGAGGCCCTAGGACTGATGCTTGTGGCACTCCATTAGTTACGTCTTTCCAACCTGAAAAAGACCCATGTCTTTTCAATGCTAGTCCATTACCCCCAATACCTTGAGCTCTTGTACAATAACCTTTTATGTGGCACCTTATTGAATGCCTTCTGGAAATCCAAATGCACTACATCTACCGATTCTCTTTTATCAATTCCGCATGTTATATCCTCAAAGAACTCTAGCAAATTTGTCAAACAAGATTTCCCTTTCACAAAACCATGTTGACTCTGTTTGATTGCGTTAAACTTTCCTGAATGTCCTGCTATTTAATCCATAATAATGGACTCTAGCATTTTCCCAATGACAGATGTTAGGCTGATTGGCATATAGTTTCCTGCTTTTTGCTTCCTCCCATCTTGAATAGCGGCGTCACATTAGCGGTTTTCCAATCCGCTGGGACCCTCCCGGAATCTAGAGAGCTCCGCAATATTTCGACCAATGCCTCCACCATCTCTGCAGCCACTTACTTTAAAACCCTTGGATGCAGGCCATCAGGTCCTGGCAACTTGTCTGCCTTTAGTCCCATTAGTTTCTCAAATACTTTGTCCCTCATGATGGAGACTGTTACAAGATCTTTCCTCCCATTAGCTCCTTATTTAATATCTTTGGAATATTTATATTGTCCTCCACTGTGAAGACCGAGGCAAAATATTGATTTAAATTATCTGTCATTTCCCTGAAGACATGGGTCTTTTTCAGGTTGGAAAGACGTAACTAATGGAGTGCCACAAGCATCAGTCCTAGGGCCTCAATTATTTACTATCTATATTAATGACTTGGAGGAGGGGAGAGAGTGTACTGTATCCAAATTTGCTGATGATACAAAAATAGGTAGGAGGGCACGTTGTGATGGGTACATAAGAAATCTGCAAGGGGATATAGACAGGTTGTGTGTGGGCAAAAACTTAGCAGATGGAGTTTAATGTAGGAAAGTGTGAAGTCATGCACTTTGATAGGAAAGATCAAAAGGCAGACTATTATTTAAATGGAGAGAGACTCCAAAAAAGTGCAGCACAGAGGGATCTGGGTGCTCTTGTGCATGAAAGACAAAGTTAGCATGCAGGTGCAGCAAGTAATTAAGGCGGCAAATGGAATCAGATTTTAATCCCTTAAATTTCTCCAAAGCCTTTTCTGTTGATCTATTCTCCAAGGGTCCCACACTCACTTTTGCTACTCTCTTTCTGTCTTGATACGATAGGAAGGACACCTTCTATGTAGCTATTGACTCGGCAGACCTTGTCTCTGCTTGAGAGGTAGCTTTATAGAAATGTAAACGGTGAGGCCCAGTACAGTTTCAATAAATCTTTTGAAGTAGTTCTTGACAGCAACAGGTGTGCAATTCCCTAGGAAGTTGTATTAATGTGTCTTAATTGTAATTCACCTTGGAATCTTCCAGGAATAAGTCAACTTGTAACACTAGCTGTCAGGTGACTTGTGGCAGCCATCATAAATAAGTGTCTTTGCTTGTTTTTTAAAAGTACTTTTTAAGCAGTTCAGCATATGTTTGATCAGCTGATGAAATTAAAGATTAATAGTACACATGCACAACTCACATCACCGTGACATGATCACCTAGTGATCTAGCGTCCTAGTATTCTTAAGAGGTAGCTAAAGAGATAGTGGGTGCACTTGTTATGATTTTACAAATGCCCGATGTTCCAGAACAGCCCCAGTGGAATGGAAGCAAGCTAGTGTAACACCTCTATTCGAGAAAAGAGGGAAAGACAAAATAGGGACTTATAGGCCAGTTAGCCTGACATTGGTTGTCGGAAAAATGCTAGAATCTTTTCGTAAGGATGTCTTAACAATGCACTTAGAAAATCATAGTATAATCAGACAATGTAACATGATTTTACAAATTTAGAAGTTGTTCAGAGCATGTAACTAGTAGGATAGACAAAGGGAAACCAGTCAATATAGTATAATTGGATTTCCAAAAGACACTCAAAGGTGCCAACCAGGTTAATACGCAAGATATGGGCTCATAGATTTAGGAGGTAATATGTTAACATGGATAAAGGACCGGTTAATAGATTGGAAGAAAAGAGTAGGGATATACGGGACTTTTTTCAGTTGGCAGACAGTGATTCATGGAATGATGTAAGGATCATTGCTGGGGCCTCTCCTATTTACAATCTACATTAATGAATTAGATGACGAGACAGAGAGTAATGTTCCAACTTTGCTGACGATACAAAGCTAGGTAGGAATGCAAACTGTGAGGAGGATACAAAAGCTGCAAAGAGATATAGATAGATTAAGTGACTGGGCAACAAGATGGCAGATAGAGTACGATGTGGAACAGTGTGAAGTTCTTCACTTTGGTACTAAGAATGCAAAAGCAGAATATTTTTAAAGAGGTAAAACTTCTAAATGTTGACGAGCTGTGACTAGCTTAGTACCACAAGGATCAGTACTTGGGCCCCAGCTGTTCGCAATCTGTATCAATGATTTGGATGTGAGGACCAGATATATTATTTCCAAGTTTGCGGATGACAAAACTAGGTGAGAATGTGAGTTGTAAGGATGATCAAAGAGGCTTCAAGAGGATTTGGACAGGCTGAGTAAGTGGGCAATAACATGGCAGATGTAATATAATGTGGATAAGTGTGAGATTATCCACTTTGGTAGGAGGAACAGAGGTGCAGAGTATTTCATAAATGGTGAGAGATTGGAAAATGTTGATGTCCAAAGGGTCTGGGTGTCCTTGTTCATGAGTTGCTGAAAGCTAACATGAAGGTGCAGCAAACAATTAGGAAGGCAAAGGTTGGCCTTTGTCACAAGAAGATTTGAGTACAGGAGTAAAGATGTCTTGCTTCATTTGTATAGAACCTTGGTCAGACTGCATCTGGAGTATTGTGTACAGTCTTGATCGCCTTGCCTAAGGAAGGATATATTTGCCATTGAGGGAGTGCAATGTAGGTTCACCAGACTATAATTCCTGGGATGGCAGGACTGTCCTATTAGGAGAGATTGAAGAGACTGGGCCTATATTCTCTACAGTTTAAAATTCTTAAGGGGCTAGATAGGTAGATGCAGAAAGGATGTTTCCCTTAGCTCGGGGAGAATTAGGGACACAGTTTCAGAAAAGGGACAAGCCATTTAGGGCTAAGATGAAGAGGAATTGCATCACTCAAGAGGATAGTGAATCTATGGAATTCTCTACCCCATAGGGCTGTGGAAGCTCAGTCGTTGAGTATGTTCAAGACAGAGATCGATAGACTAATGGCATCTAGGGATATGGAGATAGCGTGGGAAAATGGATTTGAGGTAGCCGATCAGCCATGATCTAGTTGAACAGTGAAGCATGCATGAGGGGATGAAAGGTCTACACCTGCTCCTGTATTCCCAGGATCAGAGGGACTTGTGTTCTCATAAGGAATACAAAATTAGCATGGAGGTAATGATAATTAGCCATTGTCCACAATGGACCATAGAAATTAACATAGCCATTAGAAAGAGACAATTGCTTATATATAACTTGAGGGGAACTATTTTGCATGTTTGGGGCAAGGTGAGGAGGCAGGCCTCTATGAATAACAACAGCCAGTACCTTCTGAGGGCGGAAGGTGAGGGAATGGCATTCAGGTTATGGCGTTTGGTGAGTTGCACATTTGGAGAGCCCGTGCAGACACAATGAGCCGAATGGTTGCATCCTGTGCCGTAACAATTCTGTGACTTTTTCACTGTTTGAATCTTCAATTGCTGGAAACTCCAGGACAATCCTGGAGGCTTGGCAACCCTATACCAGACGGTCCTGTCCTAGCCTCGATCTTCACTCCAAACCCTCCCTCACGATTCCACCTAAGTGCTCTGGTTCTACTTCTTTTTCATTGTGTCTCTGCTAGAGCGCTAGCCCATGCAGTTTACTATTCCCCAGATCTAGTTTGAGTATTTCTGCTTTTTTCACTGGACTCATGGCCAGCATTGATTACTCCGTGTATCAATAGCTTCCAGACAGGTAGCACTGTGACGTTTGATGGAAAAGGTGATGCTGGTTAAAGTCTATCTTTTTGGGAAACATGGATGGATTAAATGTTTAGTTTTTTTCATTACATCATTCTTTCCTACACAAATGCAAAATAAATATTTAAAGAAAAGCAATCTTCTCTGATGGTAGCAAATTCCCAGTGTGTTGGCAAGGAAAATAGCCACAAATGACATCAGGTAAAGTAGCATTTGTACATATTTGCCAAAATAATCCTTTCTAAACTACCCCTAGTCATTGCTATAGCAACCCTAAATCACAGCATTCACATAGATTTATTTAAGAGAAAGTGAGAAATGCTGCGCTTGAAACAAACACATGGAAATAAAAGGAACATTGTGAGATTCCAAAACAGTGATAGACAAAGTCAGACATACGGAAGGAATTAGTGAATAGGAGATAAACAGAGAGGCACACATTTTATGTTTTACATGCCCAAAATCCAGGGCTCCTTTCTGCTACTCTGATTCCTAACCCTTGCAGACCTCCTCCCTGCTCAACATTCCTCCCTCCATGACCAAAATCTCCCTCAGTCCAGTCTTTTCCCATCTCCCCACCCACCAGCACTAGATGAGACCCACCGTTTGTATTTCCTGACCTTTCGCATCTTAACATTTGACTTCTTCATTTTTCCATCTCAGTTCTTTGATCACTGACCCCCATCGACAACATGCATTTGTTCTGTGGTAATCATGGTAAGTGCCCTGGTTCTACTTCTCTTTCATTGTGTCTCTGCTAGAGCGCTAGCCCATGCAGTTTACTATTCCCCAGATCTAGTTTGAGTATTTCTGCTTTTTTCACTGGACTCATGGCCAGCATTGATTACTCCGTGTATCAATAGCTTCCAGACAGGTAGCACTGTGACGTCTTGGAGTGCAGGGTCCTTGAGCAAGGAGAAGAGATAGGAAGTGAGTCAGAAAGGGGAAAAAGGACACTTGATGAGGAAGGTCTCAAAGGCAGAAGGAGGTGGCACAGAAATGATTCAAATATCTCCTTATATGACTTAATGTCAAGTTTGTTTGATAATGCTCCAATGAAGCACCTTGGAACATATTATTAAAAATGCTGTATAAATGCACATTGTTGTTGGAGGAGAGCACAATGCTTTATTTCGAAGAGATAGTAAAGCCAAGATATAGAAAAATCAGGAAGAGCTGTGGAAATACCAAAGGTAAGAGGTAGTAGCTATTGATAGTTTACCCAAAAAAAAAGAAATATAATTCGCAAATATACTCTGGTGCACATATTCAAACTAGACTTGAAAAGGATTGCTTGAAACAAGTTCTTAAACAGGGTTCTCAAAAGATGCCTTTCACAACCACAGAATGTCCCAAAGGTGCTTTAGAACCAATTAAGTACATTTGAAGTATAGTCACTGGTGTAGGAAACATGGTAGCCAATTTTCACACAGCAAATTCCCACAAACAGCAATGTGATATTGGCAAGATAACCTGTTGTGCTGTTGATTGAGGGATAGATATCGGTTGCAATGTCGTAGATAACTACCCCATACTCTTTCAAAGAGTACCATGGGATCTCTACATGCGCCTGAGCGAGCAGAAAAGGTCTCAGTTTGATGTCTCATCGAGAAGACAGCACCTCCAATAGTGTAGCACTCCCTCATGAATGCACTAGATTGTCAGCCTTTATTTTTGTGCTCAAGTCCTGGAGTAGTACTGGAACCCACAACCTCCTGACTCAAAGGCAAGAGTGCCATCTGAGCTATGGCTGATGCTTAAAGACAGCTGCCCCTTCAAGCTGGAATTGATCTAGTGACCTAAGCGACTTAAATTGGCGGACTACCAGTGGTAGGATTTCTATGTTAATAATTCTATCACCAATCTCTTTATTACGTTTTTTTTCTACATAAGTATTGCACGTTTTTGTATCTGCAAAATGTTATTAACCATTTGAGGTTGCCACCTGCCTTCTCAGCTGGCCTGAGGTACTGCTTCAGGAAGTACTGCTACCAAATACTGTGACGACATGTAAGATGAGCTATTTCAATATGTAACACAGTTAAACCATAACCTTATCCGACAGAACGTCAGGCTTCTATAAATCACAAAATAATTCAATTGGTGCTTGATTTCTTGCAGATTGAAAATGATTAACCTAATTAGGGGCTGTTGATTTTCACAAGGCCCTGCTTTTATCCAGCATGTTGTGAATAATGCGATTAGTGCAATTAAATTGAGTGAGAATGGACTAGCTGCTTCCCTACTACGAGACCACTGCAGATTGTTTTGCAGATTGACACTTCTCCATCGAAGCCCATAGCAAGCTCCAGATTAGTACTTGATTATGCTGCACTCCCAAAAAGTGCATTAAATTTAATTTGCGTTTTGACCAAATTATATAAAATTGTCATTTTTTATCACTGAGCCTCTCTGACTAGACAATTACATGCACATTGCCATGCTTATTGTGTGTTTGTTGGAATCTGTTGTCTGATTAATGTGCTATCTGAAATTATTTGTGCAGCAAAGCTGATAAAAGGTGGTCATTAGGCAGGGAACTGAAGTGCGATTCAATGGGACAAATTGACTGTGAACAATCTTGGCATTGGAAGTTTAGGAAAGGAAACTTGGATATATGCCACGTGCTTCTTACAACAGGACAAAGGAATTAGGTAACCATTCAACATCCTGTAGCCCCACTACACCCCGATTTATACAGAAAAGAGAGGTTTAAAGGGGTCAGAGTGAACTCTTAATTGTCATTTTTGATAATCCTCCTGTGAAGTGCATTGGCACATTTTACTACATTAAAGGCACAATATAAATGCAAGCTGTTGTTACTGCCTTTTTAAAAACATCACCTCCCTGCCCTCCCCCAACACCCCCTGCCCCCACCAAGTTTTTATCACTTTATGTTTGAAGTCAGCGACTGATACACTTATACTGGAATGCAACTGTAGCCCAACAAGTACATCAGTCAAAAGATTGTTCTGCTATGTAAACTTAAACAATAAATGATAGCTACCAATGGCATCCAAAACACATGCATATGCACTTGTCAGAGGGGATGGTTGGGGGTGGGGGTGGCACTGGATTGTAATCAGCCATTGTGATCCCTGCCTAGCATTTCTTCTCCAGAACCCAAGGAAGGTGGAGTTAATTGTAGCATTCACACTGCCACTTAGCCAAAATCAGCTAACCTCTTTCAGAGCATTGATTTGAACATGTTACATTTTCCATCCATTGGCTGAACCTTACAATTCAACTGCTGCACTTCCATGATAACCAAGACGTTATAGCAGTTGTGATAAGGCAGATGACGTATTGCGCAGAATTACTTAGAACATAGGGCACAGAAACAGGCCATTTGGTCTATCTGGTTTATGTTGGTGTTTCTGTTCCATGTGAGCTTCCCACCCTTTTGCCTAACTCTATCAGGATAATCTTCCGTCCCTTTCTCTTTTGCACTTTGTTTTCATTTAAATTAGTATATAAAAAATAGTAATGGATGGACTAATAGCTTATCTTTATACACAGCGTTACCTACCTTTATGATCCTTTAACCCAGGGATGTAGAACTAATTGCATAAATCGATTTAGAAAGTTCAAGTTCAGAGGTGAACATGACCATTTCTCTCTCTATATTTAATATTTGAAGCAATCTTACACCATTGATTAGGACTGCTACCAATAAACTGGCTGCAGATTCTGGGACAAGGTTCATGGAGGGAGGCCTCTCACAAGCCATTCAACAAGCCTAACTGCTACAGTTCAATGAATAGTTGGATGTATTTTTTCACTTGTAAAGGTGCCCAGAATCTACACAGGAGTTCAGATGGGTTTTGTTTGAATGCATTAACATATTACAGATTTTTTTTTGCCTTTTGCTAATGTTAGTGGAAAAAGCAAAAGAAGTATTTTATGTTCATGCCAGTTTTTCATTAAGATTAAGAAACATAAGCAGATAGATCCCATTTAGTGTTACTATGAAAGATTTATTACTGCATTTTGGATAGCAGTTCAGATTTAAACATGACTGGACAATCTATCCTTAAAAATAAGTGCACTGGGATCTGGTAAAACTCGGAGGTAAAAGGAGTCAGGGTCATGTTTCAGAATAATCTACTCTAATTACTCAATAGGAATGGTAAATTGGTAGGCTCTTAAACCAAATTTACATTAATACTTATTTAGATTGGAAGGGTGGAGACTAAGGTCTGCATATAGTGACAATGCAAATCACAGCCAGAGTGGAGATGATTGAGTCGTTTCTCCCACCAATCACACATATAAACTATGCTGCTGTAAATGACAGATTGATATCTACACACACAATTTGTTATATAACTATCCTCCACTTGCTACATTTTACTGGAGAAATGTAATTTTCGGCACATTCTGAAATGACATGGAGAATTGTATTAACTTGTGGATCCGTGTGGTCCATCAGTCTTGGCATCAGGGAAGGAAGTTGTTCTGTATAAATACATGCTCTGCTGCAAGCAGCCCTTATTGAACAACCTTATTTACACCTCTCCAACAGTGAGGGCAGGATAACAAAAGGCACATCTATTCCAATATACTACAATCCCTCCCCACTTAAAAAGAAACGTATACATTAAAATGTAAAATGATGTCTGGATATAATTTCCCAGAATACAATATGATTAAACCAACGTGAATAATACCTGAAATTTAACAGGTTGGATCGCTTATTTGTTTCTACTAGAAATACAACCAAAACATATGACCCATACTAACAAAATGTAAAATTGTTTTTCCTTAACACCAGTACGTGTTTAACAAAAATATCCATATTTGACAATAAATAATGAAAAGATCAAGTTATTCCTTTTTCCTTACAACATACTTTAAATTAATCTGTTTGGCTTATTTTTCTTTCTGTCTGGATATTGCCTTCCATTTCCATTATCTTGACTCTGCTGTCCCAACATCTCCGACTGTGTCAAACCTGAACTTTGACTTTGAATGCCAATTCCACTTAATGGTTGGGACTGTGACATTAGTTGGTTATGCCTTAAAGAAGTCCCTGATGCACTTTGCTCTACTTGTGGATTCTGTGATACCAGCAAACTTTCAGTTTATTTTTGACTTTAGCGTCTTTCCTAATTTCCATTTTCGGCTGCAGGAGGAATTTGGACTATAGGAGATTTCTCATCTCTCCCTTTGTCAGATTTCCTCTTTCAAGCAAATGATCGACATGACACTGACATGACAATATTCACTGGACATGTGAATGCACATAGTTTCTTTAAAACAACTCCAATCACATACTTCTCCTCATCACCTTGGTGGTTTTTCACCATGACCTTCTGACCATCACTGAACCCTTTACGTTTCGTGCCTCATGCGTCATGACTTATCTTCACTTTGCCTTGCTTTTCCTCTTGCTTTGCTATTGACGTCAGGCTTAAACAAATTAAACCTTGTCCAAGGAGCGTGTTTAAACATTAACTTGTAAAGTGAGGAACCTGTTGTATACTGTGTGGTTATTCTGTAAGAGAACAGGAAATTGTCTGCTCTTGTCTGAGAAACATGGAAATTACTGCTTAGCTTGTTACCTAGCAAATACTACTTCAAAAATCTCTTCACAATTTGTACACCTTCTGCAGCACCATTCGATTCTGGGTAATATTGTTGTATAGTGTGTTTGACTCTCCTTACTCAGAAATATTGCAAATTCTTCTGATGTGAACAGTAGACCATTATCTGACACCAACACCTCTAGTAACTCAAAGATTGCAAACCAACTTCTCAAAACCTCAGAAGTTTTGGCATTGTGGCACAGACTCAACATTTATCCACTTGTTATAACTATCAGCCAAAACGAGGTACTCTTTCCCTTCCACTTCAAAGAAATCGACACGTACACATTCCAACTGTTTTCTTGTGTTTGACCATGGAATGAAATCTTAGTTGGATAGTTTCTCATTTTGAAACATACGTCACAACTTTTCACTAAGTCTTCAATATCTCTATCTACCTTTGGATATCAAAAATAGCTTCTTGTTACTGCTTTCATACAGACCATTCCTGTGTGCTCTTGATGAAGCATGTCTGACCACCTCTTTCTAAACCTTGGCGGAGTAATGACTCTTAACCCCTATAGGAGGCAGACTTGATCTACACTCAGTTCATTTCTTTGTGTGAAATATTCCTCAATTTCTCATCATCATGCTCTTTAGGCCAGCCATTCATGACATAATTGAGCACTTTATCCTTGTGAGAGTCATCACTAATTTCTCTGGCACAGACTGGCATGTCATTTATGTATGTAAATTAATTCACAGGTAACTCAGTGGCTAGAAATGAATCAGTCTTCACAGGAAATGTTGAAAGAATTTTTTGCATTTGCATAATGCGCTAAGTACAATATTGAATATCATAGGCTATCAAAATCAACATCCATCTCTGAGCTGCCACTGGGATGCTACTTCCTTCTTTGAACGAAATATGATTGTAAGGGCTTGAAGGTCAGTTAACAAGGTGAGCTTGCTACTGTACAAGTATTTGTTGAACTTGGTAAAACCATAAATGATCATTAATGCCTCTTTCTCAACTTGAGTAATATTGCTCTGACTTTAAGCCACACGAATGTGTATTTGCTATAGGCTTCTCCACACTTGTCTTCCACTAGGTGAGACAACACTACACCTAACCTCCATGGTGAGGTATCATACACCAAAACAAATTATTTCTTGGGATTGTAGGAGTCAAAACAGCATCATTAGTCAGTACTTTCTTCACTTTTTCAAATGCTTTCTGAAACCCCATAGAACGCTCCCCATCTATTCCATCTTTGATCAATTGATACAGTGGAACAAATGTATTTGCTAAGCCAGGGATGAACTTAGAATAATACATAACAATCCCTATGAATATTTTAATCTTCCTTGTTCTCTGGTCCCTTTGCTTTCAAAATCCCTTCAACCTTCTCTTGAGTTGGGCAGATATCTTTACCATCTATTTGGTGACCCAGGTATGTTACACTTGACACCATGAAAGCAACACTTGTGCTTTTTAGCTTTGATGTCATTGCCTTGAAGTTGAACTACCACAATACAGTAAGTCCTCATTAATGACTTAAGTCATTTCACTCTAAAGTCATTTTATCTTTAGGATCGTTTTTTTATTGACATCACCATTTTCGATTTTACATGCCTGCACTCTGGCTCTGTTAGCCCAACGCTGACCTCTGGGCCAGCCGCCACTATGTTCTGAAAGTGGATTTGTTGCCACAGTCACCAGAGGCCTAGGCTGCAGGGAAAGAGCATGGCCCAAGATCCTGGTAGCAGAGCACAGGGCAAGGATAGGAAGCTGCCGGCCGCTGAACTCCCTCGAAAGACAGGGGCTTTACCCCTACAAATTGTCAGGGAGGGATCCAGACCCTAGAGACAGAGTGGGAAAGGCGAGAGAGAGAGAGCAAGAGCGACAGTGGGAAAGGAGAGAGAGCAAGAGTGACAGTGGGAAAGGAGAGAGAGTGACAGTGGGAAAGGAGAGAGAGTGACAGTGGGAAAGGAGAGAGAGTGACAGTGGGAAAGGAGAGAGAGTGACAGTGGGAAAGGAGAGAGCGAGAGCGACAGTGGGAAAGGAGAGAGCGAGAGCGACAGTGGGAAAGGAGAGAGCGAGAGCAACAGTGGGAAAGGAGAGAGCGAGAGCGACAGTGGGAAAGGAGAGAGCGAGAGCGACAGTGGGAAAGGAGAGAGCGAGAGCGACAGTGGGAAAGGAGAGAGCGAGAGCGACAGTGGGAAAGGAGAGAGCGAGAGCGACAGTGGGAAAGGAGAGAGCGAGAGCGACAGTGGGAAAGGAGAGAGCGAGAGCGGGAAAGGAGAGAGAGAGAGCGGGAAAGGAGAGAGAGAGAGAGCGAGAGCGGGAAAGAAGAGAGAGCGAGAGCGGGAAAGGAGAGAGAGCGAGAGCGGGAAAGGAGCGAGAGAGAGCGAGAGCAGGAAAGGAGCAAGAGCAGGAAAAGAGAGAGAACGAGAGTGGGAAAGGAGAGAGAGCGCGAGAGTGGGAAAGGAGAGAGAGCGCGAGAGTGGGAAAGGAGAGAGAGAGAGCACGAGAGTGGGAAAGGAGAGAGAGAGAGAGCGCGAGTGGGAAGAGAGAGAGAGAGCGTGAGAGTGGGAAAGGAGAGAGAGAGAGCGGGAGCGACAGTGGGCAAGGAGAAGAAAGAGACAGTGGGAAAGGAAAGCAAACAAAAAGCTGAGCTGTGTTTCAGGTGTGCTGTGGGTGAGACACCAATGCTGTGCTACCTAGGGCTTGTTTGGGTGATCTAGTGTTACCTAATTTCAATGTATCCAGTATTTCTGTCTTATTCTGTGATTTCTTTAATCTGCAAGTTATTCCAGCTAGGAATGCACAGTGCTGCACATGAATGGTAAAGTGTTTCAACTTGTACATTGTTTTTCCGGGCAAGAAACTGTCTGAAGGAACTAACTCCAGCTTTAACATTGATTCCTATTGGAACCTATGATTCACATAAAGTTGTTTCACTTAAAGCCACAGTTTTGAGGATCGCAACCACATTTATAGTGAGGACTTAGTGTACTCTTCACCTTAATTTCCCCTGTTCTTTCTAATCTATCCAGCTCATTATTTACTGCTTCAAACTGTACATAAGGCACCGGCTAAGCCTTGCAAAATGATGGCTGTACATTGTCCTTTGCCTTGACTTCAGCCTTGTGATACCTGATTTTATCATTTTGTCCTCGTTGTTCAAAGACCACTTTGTGTTTTCTTAGCACTTCATCAATGTCAGACATAGTCTTACTTGATACCTACTGAAAATAACTCAGCGCAGTTTAACTGTATTTTCTTAAGCCAATGTCTTCTCATCAGGGAGACTTTGTTCCCTTCTACCACTACCAATGGCAAGTAATAAGATGCAACATAATACTCCACTCTAACACTAACTTCACCTTACATTGGAATACTGATGCTGGAATAACTAGTCAGCTTCACACCAGTTTTGCTTAAGGGAAAGTGACTTAGGGACTTCTTGTGCTCTTCTTCAGAGATAAAAGACATGGATGCAGCTGTATTAATGATGAACTTAAGTTGTGACTCTCTGACTCTCATTTCTACTGTGGGTGCTGGGAATTTTATCTTCAGCCCTCATCTTCTATGTGCTGTTTTTCTTGCTCTCACTGAGTACAACTCTTGATATTCCTGTTCAATAGCGTCAACTTCTGTTTCCATATCTATAATACGCACATTCGAGGACTTCTGAATTAGCTTTTGATCCACGTCGACCTGGTGTATGGCTGTGACCTGGAAATTTACCACGATTACTGTTTCCTCTACTCTTGCAAACCATCTGGATATGACTGATGTTTCCACAGGCATAGTACTTTGACTGGAAATAGGAGCATTTAAGTGTTTGGTGGCTACTGTGGCAATGGTATAGCATCTAAATTTCTGACTGAGACTGTGAACTTGGCTGCAGTGGCCTGAATCTTGTTGAAATCTGGTGAACCTTCCCTGCGGGCTCAGGAAAGGACTCCCTTGCAATTTGCAACCAGCGGTTTCTGCCATTTCCATGCTGTGGCCTTATTGCAGGCCTCCTTCCACGTCAACTTATTGCCTCTGCTCAGAAGCTTGGCTGGAATTTTATTGTTCCTTACGCCTCCTATAAACATGCCTCTTAAGGTTCATTTCTAAATTTGCACTGTACCCAGAGCGAGAAGAAAATTTATTTAATTTGAGAACGTCATCTGCAACAGTCTCACTTAGAAACTGCTTCCTTTCACAGAATGCAACTCAGTGCAATTTCATTCTTAGTTGTGCCATAATCTCATAGAACTGGGGTGTCTGCGGCAACATTGGTTGGACACCAGCTCAAAAGCAGCTGGCTCCATCATGGTGAAGAAAACACTTACTTTATCCTCATCTCCTATTTGATTCGCTTTCAGCCAAATATGTAACCCTGATTCATAATTACACTAGCCCTCTTTGTAAGACTGAATTCCCCCAAATATCCGTCAGTGCCATTTTCAAATATGTACCATGCTGACTCACTGTATACCTGAATAGAATGTGCACAAACAGAGCAATCTTTCAAATCATTTAAACTTCCTCAAAATCAACTTGAGATCCCTAAAAATGTCACAATGTTTTTCAGTCCTTCTCAAACGAAAAATAAGAATTCCATCCTATCCTCATCGCCATCTTTCTGTTGTGTATTGGCTAAGTAAGACAAACACATACTTAGCCTCAGGCAGCCATGATTGAACAACGTTATTTACACCCTCCCAACAGAGAAGGCGGAAGAGAGGAGTATAACGATGATCGGCTATTACAATATATTACAGAAGGACTGCAGATAGGCCTGCTATATAGATTTACATATTGCTGTAATTTGCTTAATGATGATCCAAATGCAAGACTTCTAGAAATTGCTATTAAAGTAGCTTTGCCACACATCCACTAAAAATAGTATTTTATAAATCATTGCTTAACTGCTGACCAGTCAAGAGCAACCTTTACATATACTGGAGGGTACTATTATTCAAAAATATGTTGGCAGTCTGCACTTTAAATTAGATTTGTGCATCATATTTCAAATGAATGGAATGGTTCCTGACTACAGAAAGATTTTAGATATCTCTTCTGGAGAGATAGAGAAAGTTTTCCTACTAAATACTAAATAAATGTACTGACAATGCCAATTTTTCTTTTGTATATCCCTTTAGTTAGTTATTTCCCCTGCTCTTCTGATTCTGCATACCATTTCTGACCCCAAGTACTTGTCAATAGTGCTTTTAAGTTAACTGGTGAGGTGCAAGAATGTCACAAGCTGACCTCCCTCATCCCCTGGTTAAGCGCAAAGACTCACAATACAGCCTGTAGACAATCCATCTGAGTTTAGGTGACAACATATAGAATAACTGATTCCAGCCCCAGCACAACAACACAACTGAGATTAGGAATGATGAAAGTCAAAACTAATTGGCTTTGAACATTTATTAGAAAATTATGGGCTTCAGATTAGTGTCCCAGGATTCCAGGAGAAGTCATAGAGTTGCACTTTATTGTGTTGAGTAAAATAGGTTTTTGGTGAGGGGCTTATTGTGCATGTTGCTGGTCTTTGAAATGAGGAAAGCCACAAAATTCAATAAAACATGATCAGAGATGCAAATTTATCCTCCCCTCTGCCCCAGCCTTCCATAGAACTATGGATCAGCAGAATAACTTCCACCTGAAAAGTAGACCTTGTACAAATGTATGGTTAAAAATGAGATTGGAGGTTTAGAAATAAGGTTTTGAGACAAATGACCAATTCCTTCACAAATTACAGTAGTTCCTCTAGTGCCACAATAACGAATGAATCATTAAGAGAATGCAAATGACCAGCGTGGAATAGTGTGGGTGGTAAATTGGATTAATATCTTGATTACCTCTGGAAGTTAGGAAGAAATTTAACAGCCCCCATCCTCTTGGGGACTTTGCTTGTAGTTGGCAGCCTCCCTCTGGAAAGTGAGTAGGTTTAGTAGAGAAAATGATAATGAGAATTGTTCATTATTTATGCAGGAAATGGAATGAAAAACATTTTGTCATTCTATGCTTTATATTTTTATATTTTTCTAGTTTTTCTATTTGCCTCACATAGCTGGGTCAGGTTCACTTCAATTAGAACTACTGTTGTGCTTACTGCTCAATTTGTTAAAGCATTTGATAAAAAAAATCGATATTCATTTTGCCTTCAGTCAGGAAAAGCAGCCATGAGTGAGCATATTGAGTAAAAGACAGGACTTTGGAAACAATAGGCAAGACATATGGGTTCAATTTGCACAAATGCAGCCTTTACTTTATCTCTGATACATTCCGTGTTGCTAACCATTTTCTAATTAAATCAGGCAGCTGCCATAGTTGTTCAAATTTAGGCACCTAGCTTCATACTTTGTTTGCAAAGTGCTTTATGAACAATAAAAAACTTAGGTAGAATTTACAACACTGAAACAGGCTATTCAGCCTAAATGGTCTATGCTCGTGTTTTTATGCTCCATGCGATCCTCCTTCCACCCCGCTTTATTTCACCTTATCAGCATATCCTTCCACTACTAACTATACCTAGCTACCCCTTAAATGCACCAATGTTATTTTCTTCAGCCACTCCACATTGATAGTGAGTTCCACATTTGAACAATTCTCTGGGTAAGAACGTTTCTCCTGAATTTCTTATTGGATTTATTGCTGTTTGTCTTGCATTTATAACCCCAACCTCACCTTGCCTCCATTCCCAAAAAAAGTGGAAACACCTTATCTACGCCTACCCTTTCCGAAACCCTTTATCATTTTAAAGACTCCAGTTATGTCATACTCATCTTTTCTAGAGAAAAGAGTGCCATCATACCAAACATTATGCCCAATCCAGTCATGACCTGACCCATATCTTCCCTCATACGGAGCTTCCAACAGGATCTACCAAATGACATTCAAGAACCCTGTCCAATTTCTTTCCCTTCTCTCAACCACATGAGGATGAGTTTAATTGTCATCCATGGCTTAGTGGATGACACTCTCACCTCTGAGCCAGAATAGTGAGAATTCAAGTCCCAGTCTTGAGACTTTAGCATATAATCCAAGCTTTCAGGAGCAGCCTATTTTGGTTCTCTATTCATTTTTATGTTTTTTCTTCCTCCCCTCTCTTGCCTCCTAGCGAAGAAATGTCTCATTTTAACTCACCATTGCTAATGAAATTACTTCTTGGGTAAGTAAGGCATTGAACTGGTTCGATGATGACTCAGAGTGAAAAAAATAGTTTATAACTTGCACTTTTGTGCCCTCATTTGTCAAATTGTGTATTTTTCTGATAGACACAAAAATAAGGATGCAACATTGTTGTCCTACCATCGAACCAGCTCCTTGTGGGCATGTTTGTGAAAAATTGGTACATTCACTCACATTTTTGTCTGCCCAAAAAATTGCTCAAGTCACCATGACAGCAAAACAAAGACCGGGATTCCTTTTGATTTTTGCAGTGAATCAAGTGAAGCGTAATGGTTGAAATGTGCCATCTGAATAACCTACTGCTTTCTCAGCATGACACTGACACGTAATGAATGCCCAGTGTGCTTGAAAACATATTTAACTAGGAACCTTATCATCTAATGTATCTGAGTAATCTTTTCAACTGAGTGAATTATTAATTAGCACAGCAAACATATGGACATATAAGAAATAGGAGCACAAGTAGAATATTCTCTATTCTCTTGTGGCACTGCTCTGTTCTTAAGTAAAATGACACTGGCTTCAGACTTAAACTGGTATATTATCCTAAATTGCAAAAGTGACTACACTTGAAAAAAAGCACTTCATTGGTTGTAGAGCATCCTGGGTCCATGAAAGGAACTATGTCAATGCAAGCCTTTCTCCTTAAACAGGAAATCACAGTTTCAGTATGTTTTCTCACTTTTCTACACAACCTTTTTTTTGGGGGGTGGAGCAGGAGAGAAGAGTGAAAGTCTTTTCCCCTGTATATAGTTTAGTATATTTGGCGGAAGGCAATGCTTTATCTTGAGAAATGTTGCAAATGGAATTGGTGTATATAGCAGAAGTTCGATGAAAATTTTGTTATGCCTTTTTGAAAAATCATGTAAAGAAAATATCATTTTTTACCAATATTACTGTTGGAAACTGTGAAGCAGGCTTGTGTGTGTGTGTCGGTTTTAATTATCAAAGGGACTAGGTATAAAAGCAAGCATTTTGAAGTGGAGATAGACAAGAAAAGATAGGTTGATGGGATCGTAGTAGATACAGCCTGAAAAGGAATTTGCATTAGGAGATAGATGAAGAGTTGAATTTTTAGCTGTTGAATTTCAAAGAGATATAACAGAAAGTTTTACAACTGGCAAAGATCATAACTAGATAAAGTTATTAAGTTTATTTTTCCTGAAAGTGCTGACCATAAAGACAACATGAAAGCTTTTTAGATTCTGGGAAAGGTAACTTTGAAGAGAAGGTTATTAACAATGGGTCAAGATAAAAGGGGAGAAAATATATTTAAGGAAAGATTGAAAGCTGTATGAGGTGAGGGGCCATATGAGATCCTGAAGTTTGGGCTGTGCGAAGACAGTCCTGTGAAAAAGCAGTTTCTAGCCGCCTCAGAGAAGTGTTTGCTTGTTTCAGAAAGCATGTTTTGTTATAAGCCTTGGATTTCCATTCTCAAATGAGAAGAAGAGAAAAGCTTGTGAAATATCTCCCTTATAGCAACAGCGGGAGTCTTGCAGTATTGTTACTGGATGTTTTATAGATTAAGAATCTATGGGAACTGTTGCCTGAAAAGGGGTGTTTGTTTGTGTGTCTAGCCAAGTAGAAATCTTTTGGGAAATGTTATAAGACTATATTTAACTGTGCAGCTATAATCTTGTGTGTTTAAGTTTTTTCTTTTGTTAATAAACCTTTTAATTTAATATTTAAAATCTCCAAAAGTGGTAGTGGAATCTTTACTCTGACTTTAGTACAAATACCATCTTGTAATAAATACAAATTGCTAAAATCATTGTGATAGCCTGACCAAGTTTCCTTTTGGGATTTGGTCAGCCTGGCAAATAACACCTGCCATGCCATAACAATCAACAGTGGTTTAGTGGGCAGCATTGTTGCAGGGCCAGGGAAAGAAATAATGACCCCTGGTGTTTATCCTGTTTCTGGGCCCGTTATTCCTTTCTCCCCGCCATCATCCCACTTTAATCCTCTCCCTCAATCATGCTTGTTTTTTTATCTCTTTCAAGATTCACCAATCAATTGATCAAGCAATCATAGGCTCTAGAAAAATGATAACACCCATTTTTGGCATCTGAACACATACATGCATATACATATATATATATATAGATATATATACATATATATATATATATATACACACATGTATGCAGCATTGGTGATTAATATTAAGAGCAGCGATGAATAATGAAGTGTTAGTTTGTGCACACCCTATAGGTGATGCCAATGTGACTATTAAACAAACCAGAAAGTACAAATTCTACTTAACAGCATTGTGCAATATTGTTCATTTGACAGGAAAATATCCCATTAGTTAACACTGATTTCAGTGACCACCTCAGCCCTCATTAACATGTTTTGCACATTGCACCATGTGAACATGGAAATAGGAAATTCATATTTGGGGAAAAGATTCAATACTTGCAACCCAAATAAACAGCACAAGATCTTTTCCATTCTGTAGAAATAAATGAAGACTTTCTTCTGCCTGGGTGTGTGATATTATTCAGTGTTCTTCTTTCACACAAGTGGTATAATTAGATTCTATTTTATCAGTAATCTTACAGGGTAGAAAGATCAAATGATTCCTGAGCAACAAGTGGAATGATTGAACAACATAGATCTTCACTGTCAGGGAGAAGCATTGGAGCCTTCTGGTGTCTCTGTGCAATACAATTTTAAGGGACCAGAGGACAAAGATGGAATGGTTCACAATTGTATCTGTGTTTTCTTGATCAAGTATGAAGTCTGTTGATTGCTGTTTCTCACTACATTATATCTTCAATATTTACTACATACCGCAACTTTATCGCCATATTTCAATAACTCAAAAAACTCATCAAAGGGATAATAAATAAATAGGCAAAAGGACAAAATTGAAGTCAGTGGAAAAGACTCTTGAGAATCATGCACAGTGTAACGCAGGTTACTGATTCACTATGAGCCCATTATGCACTTCTCATCCACAAGCCCGCTCACAGTAAACTTTCATTTAGGAACAAAATAAACAGAACTCCAGCCATGATTCCACCCTCTATTCGCAAGATAATTATGGATGATAAAGGCCACCTCGCCTAGTTCATCTCATCCATCCCAGAATGACATACGGACATACCTATTATGAGCAGAGCTAGGCCATTTGGCCCCTTGAGCCTTCTCTACCATTTTTTTCCATTCACAAGATGTGGGCTTCACTGGCTGGGCCAGCATTTATTGCCCATCCCTAATTGCACTTGAGAAGGTGGTACTGAGCTGCCTTGTTGAACCGCTGCAATCCATGTGCTGTAGATAGACCCACAATGCTGTTAGAAAGGGAATTCCAAGATTTTGACTCAACGACAGTGAAGGAACGGCGATATATTTCCAACTCAGTATGGTGAGTGACTTAAAGGGGAACTTCCAGGCTGCTGTGTTCCCATCTATCTGCTAGCCTTGTCCTTCTAGATGGTAGTGGTTGTGGGTTTGAAAGGTACTGCCGAAGGAACCTTGATGAATTTCTACAGTGCACCTTGAAGATGGTACACACTGCTGCTACTGTGTGTCGGTGGTGGAGGGAGTGAATGTTTGTGGATGTGGTGCCAATCAAGCAGGCTGCTTTGCCCTGGATGGTGTCAAGCTTCTTGAGTGTTGTGGAGATGCACTCATCCAGACAAGTGGAGAGCATTCCATCACATTCCTGACTTGTGCCTTGTAGAATGTCGACAGGCTCTGGGGAGTCAGAGGTGAGATATTCATCTCAGATTCCTAGCCTCTGACTTGCTCTTGTAGCCAAAGTATTTATATTGCTAGTCCAGTTCAGTTTCTGGTCAATGGTAACCCCAAGGACGTTGATAGTGGGGGATTCCGTGATGTTAATACCATTGAATGTTAAGGGGTGACAGTTGGAGTTGGTCATTGCCTGGCACTTGTGTGGCACGAATGATACTTGCCACTTGTCAGTCCAAGTCTGGATATTGTCCAGGCCTTGCTGCATTTGGACATGGACTGCTTCAGTATCTGTGGAGTCACGAACGATGCTGAATGTTGTGCAATCATCAGCAAACTTCCTTACTTCTGACCTTATGATGGAAGGAAGGTCATTGATGAAGCAGCTAAAGATGCATGGACCTAGGGCACTACCCTGAATAATTTCTGCAGTGATATTCTGGAGCTGAGATGACTGACCTCCCAACAGCCACAACCATCTTCCTTTGTGCTAGGTATAATTCCAACTAGTAGAGAGATTTCTCCCTGATTCCCATTGACTCCAGTTTTGCTCAGGCTCCTTGATGCTATACTTGGTCAAATGCGGCCTTGGTATCAAGGGCAGTCACTCTCACCTAACCTCTGGAGTTCAGCACTTTTGTCCATGTTTCACCCAAGACTGTAATGAGGTCAGGAGCTGAGTGTCCCTGGCAGAACCCAACCTGGGCATCAGTGAGCAGGTTATTGCTAAGCAAGTGCCGCTTGATAGCATTGTTGATGACCCCGTCCATCACTTTACTGATGATCGAGAGTAGACTGATGTGGCATTAATTGACTGGGTTGGATTTGTCATTTGTCCTGCTTTTTGTGTACAGGACATACCTGGGCAATTTTCCACATAGCCAGGTAGATGCCAGTGTTGTAGCTGTACTGGAATAGCTTGGCAAGGGGCGTGGCAAGTTCTGGAGCACAAGTCTTCACTATTGCCAGAATATTGTCAGGGCCCATAGCCCTTGAGTGCCTAAAGCCATTTCTTGAAGTGAATCAAATTGGCTGAAGACTGGCATCTGTGATGCTGGGGACCTCTGGAGGTGGCTGAGATGGATCATCCACTCGGCACTTCTGACTGAAGCTTGTAGCAAATGCTTCAGCCTTATCTTTTGCACTGATGTGCTGAGCTCCCTCAACATTGAGGATGGTGATATTTGTGGGGCCTCCTCCTCCCATGAGTTGCTTAATTGTCCACCACCATTCATGACTGGATGTGTCAGAACTGCAGAAGTGCTTACATCTGATCCGTTGGTTATGGGATTGCTTTGCTCTTTATCACTTGCTGTTTGCTGCGCTAGTGGTCCTGTGTTATAGCTTCACCAGGTCGACACCTCATTTTTTGGTATGCCTGTTGCTGCTCCTGGTATGCCCTCCTGCACTCTTCATTGAACCAGGGTTGATCTCCCGGCTTGATGGTAATGGTGGAATGGAGGATCTTTCGGGCCAAGTTGTGTTCAAGTACAGTTCTGCTGTTGCTGATGGCCCACAGCACCTCATGGATGCCCAGCTTGAGTTACAAGATCTGTTCAAAATCTTTCCCATTTAACATGGTGGTAGTGCCACCCAACACGATGGAAGGTATCCTCAATGCGAAGGTGGGACTTCGTCTCCACAATGATGTCACTCCCACAGATGCTGTCATGGACAGATGCATCTGCGCAGGCAGGTTGGTGAGGATGAGGTCAAGTATGTTTTTCCCCCTTGTTTCCCTCACCACCTGTTGCTGACTCAGTCTAGCAGCTATATCCTTCAGGACTCGACCAGCTTGGTCAGTAGTGGTGCTACTGAGCCACTCTTGGTGATGGACATTGAAGTCCCCCACCATTCTGCGCCCTTGCCACCCTCAGTGCTTCCTCCAAATGCTGTGTTCAACATGGAGGAATACTGATTCACCAGCTGAGGGGGTGGGGTGAGCGGTATGTGGTAAACAGCAGGAGGTTTCCTTGCCCATGTTTGACCTGAGGCCATGAGACTTCATGGGGTCCAGAGTCGATGTTGAGGTCTTCCAGAGCAATCCCTCCCCACTGCTGCCTCTGCTGGGTCTGTCCTGCCGGTGGAACCGGACATACCCAGGAATGGTGATGGTGGTGTCTGGGACATTACCTGTAAGATATGATTCTGTGAGGATGACTATGTCAGGCTGTTGCTTGACCACACTGTGAGACAGCTCTCCCAATTTAGGCACTAGCCCTCAGATGTTAGTAAGGAGGACTTTGCAGGGTCAACAGGGCTGAGTTTGCCATTGTCATTTCCAGTGTCTAGGTCGATGCCGGGTGGTCCATCTAGTTTCCTTCCTTTTTTGAGACTTTGTAGTGATTTGATACAACTGAGTAGCTTGCTAGGTCATTTCAGAAGGTAATTAAGAGTCAACCACATTGCTGTGGGACTGGAGTCACATGTAGGCCAGACCAAGTAAGGACGGCAGATTTCCTTCCCTAAAGGACATTAGGGAACCAGATGAGTTTTTACAACAATCAACAATGGTTTCATGGTCATCATTAGACTTTTAATTCCAGATTTCTTTTTGTTGAATTCAAATTCAACCATCTGCAGTGGCGGGATGATAACTTTGCCCATATCATACCCGTGACTGACTCAAAAGTACTTAATTGTCTAAAAGCGATTTGGGACATTGTGAAAGGTGCTGTATAAATGAAGGTTTTGTCTTTCTTTCATTACACCTGCATGCAGTATGCAGAGTGACTGTAGCAATGGTGAAATTGGAGGCCCAATGCTGATTCTCTGAGGATAATTAACACCAAGCAATCAACTGATGTTAGGAAAGTGGCTACAAAGAAATCACTACATGTACAAAACAGTTCAAACCTGTAGCTAGCCTCCCCCGCAATGTCCACTCCAACTTCCCCCCCACCATCTCTAACCCCCCCCCCCCAACCTGTACACCAGCTTCCTCTCCCAACTCCCCTATAATCCCCATAAACCCCCAGCCCCCCCCCAGTAACCTTCCCTCCAACTTCCTCCCCCAAGCCCCTCCGCTTCCCTGCACACCCCACCCCCTCCCCACACACACACTCACAAAGCATCCAATTGGTTCTGAAATTGCAGGAATTCACATGTCACTTTTCAAGCAAGAACACTCTCCTGACAGTTGCTGCGCTGCTGTTGACCTTCAGGCAGTTTTGGTTTTCTGGTGGGCTTCTCAGAAAAATGAAATCAGACTCACGAAGCTGTGGTGCAGCAACTTGGTGAAATTGACATTGACACTGGCAGGCTGGCTTTGAAAAGGCCAGAACTCTCCAGTACCAATTTTTTTTAGGTCAGTCTGCGGCTCAAGCTGCTCAATCTCCATGTTTACATCACGGAGCCCGCCACCCCCGCTAGCCCTGGGCCCTGATCTTTGGCACCATCTGCACCCTCTGATTCAGAAGGTTGTGGTTTCAAGATTTGAGGTTACTGTCAAATCAGCCAAGATCTTATCAGATGGCGGAGCAGGCTTGTGGGGCCAAATGGCCTACTCCTGCTCCTTGTTCGTATGTCAAGTCCCACTGCAAAGGCTTGAGCATCTAATCTAGGCTGACTTCAGTGAATTTTGGATGAGAATTTAAACAGATTCCTTGTATATCCCCTCAGGTGGACCTAAAAGATCCCATGGCACTATTTTGAAGAATATGAGGGAGTTCTCCCTGGTGTCCTGACCAATATTTATACCTCAATCAACATCACAGAAACGGGTTATCTGGTCATTACGTCATTACTGTTTGTGGTACTGTGTGCAAATTAACTGCCATGTTCCCTACATTGTGGCAGCATCTACACTTAAAATGCACTTAATTGTCTGCAAATTGCTTTTGCGACATCCTAAGGCAGTGGAAGGTGCTAAATAAATGCAAGTCTCCATTGATCAGCCAATTGAATAAAATTGTGCTGCGAACAGCTCAAATCACATTATTTTAGAGATTTAGGGCAGAAAATTGACTGCATTGTTGAAGGAATTTAAATTGCGACAAGTGCAAGGAGAGAGGAATTAGTATGTTATTGTTAAATTGCATTCATCGGCACAAAGATTTTCACATATATACACAAGCAAGTTATGCAGCCTGAGGTAGACACAGCAAGCTGTAATTGAATTTGAAAGGGATATTGTGCTGAATAATGTGCAACCTCCCATCCAAAAATTATCCCAGTGTCACCAGCTGGCAGAAAATGGGGAGCTTCAGCCTGCTGGTATCATGGGTCTGTTCGCCACTGCTCATAGGGTTAGTTAGTACATGCCTGGTGGAATTTGGTTCATTCTAGTTGTATAAGCATTGAAAGATCTGTATTTAGAGGGTGCTAGTGTGGGGTAGAGTTGGCACATTAACTTCAGCCATTGGAGACTTATAAAACATTTAATGAAGTCAAGAAAATCTTCACATTGAAAATTAATATAATTGCATTAAATTAATGCATATCCCAAATTTGGAAATCCAAAATTGAACAGAAAGGCACAGGGTGTCTGTCAGTATTTGAAAGAGAAAAATAGGTTAACTGCTCAGTTAAAGTCCTCCATCAGAAATGGTAATCTTATGAGAGAGCCCTAATCTATAGGACTGATGAAGACAAATTGGGCTAGAAAGGAGAGGAAACTAATACACACATTCAGGTCTTCTAACAATTTCCACAGAGTGGGTACCTATTCAGCAGAATAGTTAATTAACAAAAAGGCATTGAAATTATTTCCTCAGCCAGAAGCTGCCAATAAACAAGAAGTGCTCTCATTAGCCCATTATTGGGCTAGACTTGCCTATTTGTATCCCATGGACTGAACAATGGCAAGATTTTTCATCTTCTTAAAAAGGGTGGCAGAAAACTAGCCCTATGAAGTGAAATCCAAAAAAGTGTTTTCAGCAGATTGGATTGAGTTTTATTTGGTTGCACAGGAGTGAACACTGTGTCAGTGGGCAGAAAAATTAATAAATGGGAATGGCTCTACAGCTGTTTGAGTCACTCATGATTTTTCCCTTGATGGGAACAGTGTGGAAATGATGTATTGAAGTTATCAGTGCCTTTATTTCAAAGGTTTCATTGCTCTGGTACTTGTTATACAATTGATGCATAGAACTTAAATTGAGATGAGACTAGAATTTCAAAGCAGCCGCTAACTACTAAGGTGCACACAGTCTTGATCACCTGGTCTTGACATACTACAGTACCTTAAACATTTCAGTTCTGTGTTTGTTTCATTATTTCAGGAAGGAAAAGCAAATGAATGTAAATAAAATTAATCAAAAACACAATCAGTCGGCTTAGGCATTACAACTTCACTTTGCTACCAGATATTTTTTAAAACACTTTTGCTTTAATGTATTAGGCCAATGTTTGAGAGGAAATTCTTAGTGAACCACACACTGCTAAGGGCAACACTGTTGATTTAAGATGTTAATTCAGTGGGCTTGTGGTGTTGAGTAATTTATTAAAGTGTGAATTGATGACCGGATTCTGGTAGTCAGCAAGCAGCAGCACTCAGATTTGTGTCTGAAATGACCTGCGCTTTAGTATTCAGTTAATTATACACATCTATTTTAAACCTTGCATAGCAAAAAGGAGGCTGACAAAATGAATGGCTTTGCTTTAGCTTCAAGTGCCTTTCAGTCTCTGGAGATGGAAGCATGTTTAAATAGCTGAGTGTCTTGACAGATTATTATGGTCAGAAACCATAGTCTCACTGCACATCCATTCCGTTTACTCTCGGTCACTGAAAATTTAACCAATCAATCAATTTTTCAGAGCTGCTGATTTCATTTGGAGCTCATGTTTATAATTCATACTAAGTAAGTGAAGCATTGAGTAACTGGTTCATGTATGTAGATGAGGCCAGCCTTACAAGATCCACATAGTGTTTCTGTTAAATGGGGACTCCACAGCCTTCAGGAATTTAAGTTTGCTATGCAGAAATTCATTCATATATTGGAGCAGCCTGATAAAATCATGTATCTGGCTGCAGTGTTTTTAGTAATTACAATTGCCAGGTGAAAATCTGCATGCTAGCCTCACATCTGGAAGAAAACAAACCAAAGAGTTAAAAACACAGTTTATTCACAGGTTTGCATCATCAATGAAGATTAAACTAGTTGATGTTCATATTGAAGAATTACTAGCTTCTAACTGATCATTTAGGACTGAGACGAGGAGAAATTTCTTTATTCAAAGGGCTGTGAGTCTGGGGAATTCTTTACCCAAGATGGTTGTGAATACGCTAACGTTAAATATATTTGAATCTCTCAAGGAATTAAGGGATATGGGGAACAGGTAGAATGGAATTCAGACTGAAGATCAGCCATGATTGTATTGAATGGCAGAGCAGACTTGAGAGGCTGTATGGTCTACCCCTGCTCCTATTTCTTATGTTCTACCCCAGATATTCCTGATAACTGGAGGAATTATTTTAGATTGTTTTAACATGAAGTATCTTCCCCTTGGGTTTAGTAGGATTAAAGCACAATGCAGAATTTCTAGGTTTTTTTTAGTGCAATTATGAAACAATCTGTTCAAACAGCAGCATGCTGACTTGACCTATAGATGGGGCTCAGGGTTCATCTATTCTTGGACACAGTCATTGGACAACAGCTGAAACTGTTTGTGCAGCTGAATAATTGATAATGTGTGAAGAGTGGTGTGTTTGTAATTTATGTTTAGTACCTCTTTCAGTGCCATCTGATGGCTGTATTGTTTGTATCATTTGGTGGCCATGTAACAAAAGGTAAGACCTCAAGTTGAAAATGGAATTGTTTGGGAAAAATAATAGTAGTACCGACTTATTTTCCCATCTTGTCCAAGAATTGCCTATTATCCTTACCAGTTCATTTTTCAGGTGACATGGATTTAAAGATTTAAAGTGACTGACAAAAACCCAGAGAGGTGATGTGAAATTGTTTTAGCAGCCAGTTGCTGTGATCTGGAATGCATTGGCCTGAAAGGGTGGTATAAGCAGATTCAATTGTAACTTTACATCTCAAAAAGGAAAAATTTGCAGGACTGTGGGGAAAAAGCAGGCAAATGAGACTAATTAGTAGCTTTTACTAAGGACTAGCACAGTCACAGTGGGCAAATAGTCTTACCTGTGCTGTATGATTCTAAACTTTACACCAAGTCCACATATGCCCTCTCAGGTGGGAGAATCTCTAGGTACTGTTTTGAATAAGAATAGTTCTCCCCGGTGTTTTGGCAATATTTATCCTTCAACCGACATCACTGAAAACAGATTATCTGGTCATTATATCACTGCTCTTTGTGGGAGCATGCTGTGCACAAATTGATTGATATGTTTCCTACATAATCAGAGTGATTGCACTTCAAAAGCTCTTCATTGACTCTCAGGCACTTTGGGCATGCTTACCAGGGAAGGCTTTTTATAAATGCAAGTCTTTCTTTTCTTTCTTAAACTTCCTTTGTTCTAGCCTTCAGAATGGACATGCTTTAGTGTGTGAAAGGTGATAGAATGGCAACCAATAGCATACAAACATACGAATTAGCAGGCGTAGGCCACTCGGCCCCTCGAGTCTGCTCTGCCATTCAATAAAATCATGGCTGATCTGATTCTAACCACAATTTCACATTCCTCCCTACCCTCAATAACCTTTCACTCCCTTGCTTATCAAGAATCCATTTAGCTCTGCCTTAAAAGACTCTGATTCCACTGCCTTTTGAGGAAGAGAGTTCCAAAGACTCTTAGCCCTCAGAGAAAAAAATTCTCCTCATCTCTTTCTTAAATGAGCGACCCCTTATTTTTAAATAATGATCTTTGGTTTTAGATTCTCCCACAAGGGGAAACATTCTCTCCACCCTGTCAAGACCTTTCAGGATCTTAAAGGTTTCAAATATGTTGCCTCAAACTCTTCTAATTTCCAGTGGAATAAAGCCTAACCTGTCCAGCCTTTCTTCATAAGACAACTCGCCCTTTCCTAGTATTAGCCCAGTAAACCTTCTCTGAACTGCTTCTAACACATTTACACCTTCCCTTAAATAAGGAGACCATACTGTATACAATGTTCCAGATGTGGTCTCAACAGTGCTCTGTACAACTGAAGCATTACCTCCCTACTTTTGTAATCAATTCCCCTCACAGTAAATGATAACATTCTATTAGCTTCCTAATTACTTGCTGTACCTGCGTACTAGCCTTTTGTGATTCATGCACTTGGACACCCAGATCCCTCTGCATCTCAAAGCTCTGCAATCTCTCACCATTTAGATAATAAGCTTTTTTATCCTTCCTGCCAAAATGCTCAATTTCACATTTGCCCACATTATACTTCATTTGGCAGGTCTTTGCCCACTCACTTTGTCTATTTGTCATTTTGTAGCCCCCTTACGTCCTCTTCACAATTTACTTTCCTACCGATCTTTGTGTCTTCAGCAAATTTAGCAACCGTTCCTTCGATCCCTTCTTTCAAGTAATTTATGTAAATCGTAAAAAGTTGAGGCCCAAGCACTGATCCCTGTGGCACATTCTGCCAACCAGAAAAATACCAATTTATGCCAACTCTCTGCTTCCTGTTAGCCAGTCAATCTTATATCCATGAGCTTTTATTTTCTGCAAAAACCTTTAACATGGCACTTTATCAAATGCCTTCTGGAAATCTAAGTCCAGCACATCCACAGCACATGTGACTCCTTCAAAGAACTCTAATAAATTGGTTAAACATGATTTCCCTTTGACAAAACTATGTTGACTCTGCCTGATTGCTTTGTCTATCTTAAATTGTTAAACTTTAAAGGGAAAGGGTTTTCTACTGAATCCTGTTTTATTAAAGTAAGTCACTTGTACCTTTAAACTGTTTTTTGTGGGTTTTTTGTATTTAACTTAGACAGAACAGGCAGGGGACTGAATGAAAACAGAATTACCTGGAAAAACTCAGCAGGTCTGGCAGCATCAGCGGAGAAGAAAAGAGTTGACGTTTCGAGTCCTCATGACCCTTCGACAGAACTGGGAACTGAATGACCTACTTCTGTTCCAATGTTTCTAATGATTTCAAATTGGTGCTCATAGGCATTCTGAGAACAACCATTTTGTATGGAATTTCCCCTGCCATAATCTTGTGAAGGTCCAGTTGACTAAAATCATGAATGGTGCAACAGCTTTAGCCAAATCCTTTCAAGATGTCAAATTAAGGAAAACTCTGTATAAAATGTCAACTCCCAGGTGCATAAAACAAAATGACGTGATTTGTGACATTTAGGATTATTTAATAATTTAGCAGAATGGAGTTTGACTGTATGACCATGACTGCATTTATAAACTAACTTATGTTGAAGTGCTTTGAGATGTTTCACAGAGATGCTTATGCAAATGCAAGACTCTTATTCCTACTCTTCCTTCAGCTGAAATAATTGAGTATCTGATATCATGTACTTAATGAGTGAGGACCTGATAAATTATGAACCGACTTGCCAAGCAATAGGATTTTCATATTGCTAAGCAAGTGTGGGTTAAAATAACAAAGGTCAGGAACCATTTATATTACCATTCCAGCAGAAAGATGTGCCTGGAAATTGGAAACTCAAAAGGTGCCAGTGTTGGGAGGGAGCAGAAGTGGGTAGTTGAGAGAGAGTTGCTATGTAGATAGACATATACAGTATACTGTATGGTTAAATGTCAACTGTGGCTCAGTGATAGCAAACTTGCCTCTGAGCCAGAAGATCATGGATTCAAGCCCCTTTCCTGAGCAGAGACCTAATTTATTCTGACACTCCCAGTGCAGTGCTGAGAGAGTGGTGCACTGTCAGAGGTGCTGCATCTTGTATGAGATGTTAAACTGATCTCCCACTTACCTTCCATAGGGATATAAAAGAACTTAGAGCGAAGGAAGAGCAGGAGCATCCTTGCTGGTGTCCTGGCCAATAGTTATCCCTCAACCAACATCGCTTTAAAAAAAACATTATCTGGTCACTATCAGATTGCTGTTTGTGGGATGTTACTGTGTGCAAATAAGATGGCACTCTTCCATCAGTGACTATGCCTCAAAAAGCGTTTAATTGACTAAAGCACTTTGGGGGCATCCTGAGTTTATGAGAGGTACTACATAATTTTCTTTAACAATTTAATGAAATAGGCAGCATATAGTGTGTGGAGCAGGGTTTACTGCCCCACACAACTAAGCTACAGTATTGAAAGAGTGCTGCTTTTTGGATAAGTCGTTAAACTGGGACTCCATTTCCACTCTCATGTGGGTATAAAAGACAACATGGTAATATTTTGAAGAAGAGCTGGGTAACTTTCCTCAATGTCCTAGTCAACATTTATCCCTCAAACAACATCACTAATACACATTATCTGATCACTATTGCATTTATGTTTGTGGAACCTTGCTATGCACAAATTGACTGCTGCACTTACTATATTACAACAATGACTGTACTTCAAAAGTACTTAATTGCCTGCAAAGTACTTTTTGGCACTTCCTGAGGTTGTGAAATGTGCTAAATAAATGCAAATCCTTCTTTCTTCTTTCTCATCTGACTAGAAAATAGAGGGCTCTCTGGCTTACAAAACATTCTCTAACATCAGCTTAAAGCTTTTCAGCTCTAAAATCAGTACAGTCCAGAGCAGCATATCCCTGGGCATCCAGAGTGACCAGGGGTGGTGAAGACACCATCCAAGGGTCAGGTGACATTATTGTCATCTTTAGCTATAATTCTAGAACCATCCAAAGAGGTTAGCACTAGTCTTAATTCATGTTGAGATTACTGAGGGTTCAGAAAGCAAGAAAAAAAACAAAGACTTGGAGTTATATAGTGCTTACCATCACCCAACATTTCAAAGCATTTTGCAGCCACTGGAGTACTTTTGAAGTGCAGTCACTGCTAAAATGTAGCAAGAGGAAAGGGTTCTGAACTTTAAATCTTCTCTCGAAGGTACATGCCTAAATGTATGAGGAGGACCCATAGTTGATTTCAACACAGCTATTCATACGTGAGGCTGGATGAGGAGGAATCTTATTTCTTTCTTATTGCTGTCATTTTTGTTGGCCACATTTTTTGCGAAGAGGCAATACAATTTCACAAGTGGTCTTTTGGTGAAGAGTTATTTGATTTGATTTGATTTTATGGGCTGTGCCTTCAGATGCCAAGTCCCTAAATTTGAAATTCCCTCCCTAATCATCTCCACCTCTCTCTCTCCTCCTTTAACATGGTTCTTAAAACCTACTTCTTTGACCAAGCCTGTCCAAATATCTCCTTATGTTACTCAGTGTCAAATTTTGTCCATCCCTAAGAAATGTCTTGGGAAATTTTACTATTTCAAAGGTGCGATATAAATAGTTGTTGAAAGTTGGCCTCAATTTGTCTGAGGCTGCAAAGTGGGAGATTTTTATTGGCTGCTCATCCTTGCCTAATGTACAAATCTCCTGCTGATTTCAACTTAAAATCGCCACTAATTGTTTATGGCTGAAATGTTGCCCCTCCCAAGTCATAATTCAAATTATAAACTATAGGGCAGTGACAAGATTGTGCTTAGCTCTGGTAACCCCAAGCAAAAGTAATCTTTATGGATAAAATGGTGCAGATGGGACTCTTAAGGTTGCACGTTGTGGTTGTATGTCAAGTTTTTGAACCAGTCAGTGTCACACTTTATATTTTGATTCAAACAGATATTTGTGTAAATTAGATCTCTGGCTGCTAATGGAAGCTTGGGTTGGGAGGTTGCTGCTTTTGTTCACTGATAGTTTGAAATGCTGATATTACTGTCATTAGCCTGGCACATCACACTGCTGCTTAATGATGGATCAAATTCTCTCTTTCTTTTCCATATGGAAATGCGTAAAGTAATAACAGCTCTACCTCCTGCTGTAAATAAACACAATTATGGCATATGCAGTTCTGAACTCCTGTACATACTTGCTTGTTCCTATTTGCTATACATTTTGGGGGATTCTTGTGTTTGGGAGAGGGCAAGAGAAGTCAGCGAGTCTGCAGAATTAGGAAAAAAATGAACTGTTCCACCATAATTTTAGCCCAACAATGGCTGGGATTCTGATGATGATGTGGATGGTGGATTAAATCATGTTCTTAAGCACGCAGTGGAACTTATTTAAAAGAATATTTTTAACTACGTAAGCATATATGCTTTTCCTCAGCAATTTTCTTCCCTGTAGTCTAGCTTCTTGAATGAATTGACTCCGTCCTGGAGCACTGGCAATGTGTACGCAGGTAAGTTACCTATCTGGCCATTGTTCATGTGTGAGACTACTGTAAAATGAGTGTCAATAAATTATTTAGCCATGGTGGACACATTGCATTAAAGAATATTCCACAATCCTTCTCGATGGGACTTATTTAAAAAAAATTCTCACAGATTGGTCCCACCGCCCTTCAGGAATAAATATGGCTGGAAATATCTCAGCTGAAATCTATATCAACTTTTAAAATGGAAGCCCTGGCCAAGGTAGCCTGACATGCTAGCCTACCAAATAAATAATACAAACAATAATCTCAAGTAGACTTTTGCTATTACTAGAATATGGAATGCAGGACCACAAGTGACCATTGAAGCCAAGTAAATCACAGTGTTTAAAAAGGAATACAGGAATACTTAATGAATAGAAACACTACAGAGTACAGAGGAGGAGTAGGGAAATAGAATTAGAATATAGCTCTAGTGTAGAGTTATCACCAATACAAATCAATGACCCTTTTGTATTGAAACCTCTACGATTTTTTCGATCATAGCAATAGCCTACAAGTCTCCAAGATACAGCATGAAACTGGAACATTCCTGTTTGTTGCAATTCATTTCAGCAGATAGACAGAATTGGTGCTAGGAAGGTAACAGTTTTGGCCTTGTGCCAAGAGGTCTGCTTCATTAGATAAATTATGAATTAAGAAACAAGGTTGCCAAAGTCTGATATAATTTAGTATGCAAACCCAAGATCTAACATAGGTTGAGGTACAGACAAAGGCGGGTGGTATTTCAGAGGTGAAAATTGGAGGTGTTTGTGATGGAGAGAATATGGGTTCAGAAATTGACCTCAAGCAAGCAGTTCTGAGACAATATGGGATGGAATCGATGGCGAGGGTGCAAATTTTGTGGCGGGCTCCAACGATGATAACTTCAGCCAACCTATGCTGAGAGAAGAAATTATAGTTCATCCAAGACCGGATGCCAGACAAAGGACAGTGGGGTTTGAGGTTGGGTTCCTGAGGAAGGTCCCATGGACAAGGTTCACAGGAGATGGAAAGAAATTAGAGAGAGATGAATATTAAGCTCTAGGATGGGGGCAGGCAAGGAAGGTGGTTTGGGATGGTGCAAAAAGGGGAAGGTGAAAAGATGGATGAATGGATAGTCTTTATCTTCCCGAGAAAGTGGCCTATGAGCTCCTCACGTTTGTTTGAGCTGTGGGTTGATTGTTGATAAAATAACTTCGGGATTACCCTTTTTCTCTAGGATGATCCTGAGTAGTGGGTGGATTTGGGAGTAGAGTGATTCCCCACAGTGCTTGATGTATACTTAAATTTTCCTCAACTTACCTTTTGAGTTGAGAGAAGCTGCTTTCAGACCCTTCCTCAGGAGATTAAATGGGTGTTAAAATCCACGATAAATAGGCTTGTGTTTGTTCTAAGCAATGAATGTGCTTTATGGGCTGTTCTTTTCTCATTCTGTGCAGTCTTATGTTCTTGACAAATGGGTTTGGGTTTGAATTCAGCGCAGTCTGGTAGGATGAATTTTCTTTCAAATGTGTATAGCTGTGTCTACATTGAGCTTTGACCATCAGCTCCAGACGTAGAAAATTAGAAAAACATAGGCCAGGATTTTCCAGTTGGCGGGTGGGGTGGTCGCTTGAGGAAACCTCATCCTGCTCGTGGATGAGGTTTCCTAAAATACTTAAAGGCCACTTGGCCTTTTCGCCTGCCCGCTAACTGTAAGGTTGGACGGGCAGCGTAAAATGCAACTTAATTACCTAGTTAATGGCCTTAATAGGCCTTTCAATTGTCGGCGGGTACGCAGCTGACTCCTGTTTGTGCCTGCCGAATGAAATATCGCACAAGTTCGCGATGATGTCGCGCGTCATTTTACGTTCCGGCGTGTCGGGCGGCGCCCGCAGGCCAAATGTAAAATTCTGCCCATGGAAACATCGAAAAATAGAAGCAGGAGTAGGTCATTCAGCCCTTTGAACTTGCTCCACCATTCAATATGATCATGGCTGATCCTCTTTCTCAACGCCGTACTCCCACACTCCCCATACCCTTTGATGCCTTTACAGTATAGAAATCTATCAATTCCCTTCTTAAATATATTCAGTGACTTGGCCTTCACAGCCTTCTGTGGTAGAGAATTCCACAGGTTCACCATCCTCTGAGTGAGGAAGTTTCTTCTCATCTCAGTCCTAAATGGCCTACCTCATAATCCTGAGATTGTGACTGCTTATTGCTGCTCATCCCTGCATCCAGTCTGTCCAGCCCTGTCAGACTTTTATACTTTTCAATGAGAAACCCACTCATTCTTCCTAACTCCAGTGAATACAGACCTAGTCAGCCCAATCTCTGCTCATACGACAGTCCTGCCATCCCCGGAATCAATCTTTTGAACTTTCAGTGCACTCCCTCTATGGCAAGTTTATTTTTATGCATCCATGTGGGCTTCACTGGCTGGGCCAGCATTTATTGCCCATCCCTAGTTGCCCTTGGGAAGGTGGTGGTGAGCTGCCTTCTTGAACTGCTGCAGTCCATGTGGTGTAGGTATATCCTTTCTTAGGTAAGGAGACCAAAACTACGCACACTACTCCAGGTATGGTCTCACCAAGGCCCTGTATAGCTGCAGTAAGACATTCTTGCTCCTGTACTCAAGTCCTCTCGCAATGAAGGCCAGCATACCATTTGTTCTCTTAGCTGCTTGCTGCACCTGCATGCTTGCTTTCAGTGATTGTTATACAAGGACACCCAGGTCCCTTTGGACATAAACTTTTCCCAATCATTTAAATAATACTGTGCCATTCTGTTTTTCCTACCAAAGTGGATAACTTCACACTTATCCAATTTATACTGCATCGGCCATGCATTTGCCCACCACTCAACTTGTCTAAATCGTCTTGAAGTCTCTTAATATGCTCCTCATCGCTCACATTCCCACCTGGTTTTGTGTTGTCAGCAAACTTGGAAATATTACATTTTGTTCCCTCATCCAAATCATTGATATATATTGTGAATAGCTGGGGCCCAAGCACTGATCCCTGCAGTACCTCACTAGTCACCACCAGCCATTCTGAAAAGAACCGATTTATTCCCACTTTTTGTTTCCTGTCTGCTAACCAATTCTCAATCCTAGCCAATATATTACCCCAATCCCATGTGCTTTAATTTTACACACTAACCTCTTATGTGGGACTTCATCAAAAGCTTTCTGAAAATCCAAATATACCACGTTCACTGGTTCTCCGTTATCTATATTGCTAGTTACGTCTTCAAAAAAACTCCAATAGGTTGATCAAACATGATTTCCCTTTCATAAATCCATGTTGACTTTGTCTAATCCTGTTGATATTTTCTAAGTGTCCTGTTAACACATCCTTTATAATAGACTCTAGCATTTTCCCTACCACTAATGTTAGGCTAACTAGTCTGTAATTCGCTGTTTTCTCCCTCCGTCCTTCTTTAAATAGTGGGGTTACATTTGCTACCCTCCAATCTGCTGGGACTGTTCCAGAATCTACAGAATTTTGGAAAATGATGACCAACGCATTCACCATTTCCATGGCTACCTCCTTTAAAACCCTGGGATGTAGATTATCAGGCCCTTGGCACTTATCGGCTTTCAGCCCCATTCAGTTTTTTAGTAATACTAATTTATTTCAATTCCTACTTCTCACTAGACCTTTGGCTCCCTAGTATTTCTGGGAAGCTATTGATGTCTTCCTCCGTGAAGACAGAACTAAAGTAGTTGTTTAACTGCTCTGCCATATCCTTGTCTTCTATTATAAATTTCCCTGTTTTGGACTGTAAGGGACCTACATTTGCTTTCACTAATCTTTTTCTTCTTACATACTTATAGAAGCTTTTACAGTCTTCTTTTATGTTGCAAGTTTAGTCTCATACTCTCTTTTTCCCCTCTTAATTAATCTCTTGGTCCTCTTTTGCTGAATTCTAAACTGCTGCCAATCCTCAGGCTTGCTACTTGTTCTAACAACTTTATATGACTCCTCTTTGGATCTAATACTATGCTTAATTTCATGCAGGTCCTGCAATCAGTGGTGATAGTAATGTAAACTTGCCTGATTCACTCAGACTGGCCATGAAAGATCTGGCCATGATGAATTTAGCAAGTTCACACTGGCTCTGTGAGAACCATATGTTAACAGCCAATGATTAAGAACAAAATAAAAGCGATTTGTAGTGAGTTTGGGCAGTCTTGGCCCAGTTCCAAGTTCACGGTATAAAACTGCCGATAAAATGAAGCCAAATTACCAGTTGCATTTAGAGACAAGTGTGGGAGTTGGAAATGTCATCCTGGTACAATAGGTGGTGATCTTGAGGAATTGAGATTACAGTACATTGTTGAACTGAATAGAGAGCGTTTTAGCTTGCATGCTAGCACTGTTGGGATGCTTGTTACTGGCTGATAGTGCAAAAACGCAAAGAAACATTACATTTCTCAATGCTGATACCTCTGAATACACCCAGAAATTATGACAGCTACTGTATACAGATTGTGGGTTTTTTTAGTTGAAGAAAGAAACCTAGGGCAAGTGCATTCATATCAACTACTTAAAATCGACTTCCTTTCTAACAAGAATGGATTTTAAGTTATCTTCACTGGCTTTAACTCTGTGCTGATTTATTGTGACGGCTATTTTAATTTGTCTCATAAGAATCTTTTTTTTTAATCCCAAAAGCATTCCAGTTGGATGTAGCATATTTTTTGATGAGGACAAAGGAGCAATTGCTTTGAGGGCTGTATGTCCTTTACTTTGCAGCTTAGAAAAAACAAACCGCTTCCATTAGAAATGTGTTACCAAGCGTGATAATATTACCAAGAATAATTGGAATGGTTTATTATCTTCAGATTCTTGATGCTTAATCCAGCTTTGATCAATTTCAATCCATGCTTTCAGTTCCCCTACCCTACCCAGAAATTCATTCTGTATTGCGCTCAACCTGCTGTAGTAAAGCGCACACCTAATCCAAACACAGGACCAACATAACATAAAGCAGAATGAGCTGTAATTGTCGCCCTTTTTGGCATCATTTCAAGGAAAAGGTGTACTAATATTCTGGGACAGGGATACTTCTGCAAATTTGTTCCATGTATTGACTGACCATTTTCTGTACTTATTACAGATCTACAACATTCTTATCTTTTTTTTATTTGGATGTGGGTGACTCTATCTGACCCTGTGAAGAGCTCTGAAGAAGGGTCATATGGACTCGAAACATTAATTCTGTTTCTCTCTCCACAGATGCTGCTAGACCTGCTGAGTTTCTCCAGCACTTTATGTTTTTGTTGCCCTAGATGTTGATGATAGGGGATTTAACATGGTAATGCTGTTGAACAGGTAGAGGGTTAGATTCTTTCATTGTCAGTAAGATGATTATTGCCTGACACTTGTGTGATACAAATGTTACTTGCCCACTTAGCAATCCAAGTCTGAATGTTGTCCAGGTCTTGCTGCATGCGGGCAAGGACTGCTTCAGTTTCTGAGGAGTTGCGAGTGGTCCTGACCACAGTGCAATCATCTGCGAACCTCCTCACTTCTGATCTTATTTGGAGTTGGTGTTCTCACCTCCTGCCACAGGCCCAAACTGGTAAATATGTTCTTCAGGACTTGGCCAGCTCAGTCTGTATTGGTGCTACTGAAGCACTGTTGATGATGGACATTGAAATCCCCCACTCAACATACACTCTGTGTCCTTGCTACTCACAATGCTTCTTCCAAGTCGTGTTCAACATGGAGGAGCAAGTAGATAGTACATATTGCTGCCATTTTGGATTGGTGATGGAGGCAGTGAATGTTTGTGGATGGAGTGCCAATCAAGCAGGCTGCTTTGTCCAGGATGGTGTCAAGCTTTTTGAGTGTTGTTGGAGCTGCACTCATCCAGGCAACTGGAAAGTATTCCATCACACTCTGGACTTGTGCCTTAGAGATGATGGACAGGCTTTGAAGAGTCAGGAGGTGAGTTACTTGCCTCAGAATAAGTAGAACAACTAGGCCGGACAGGATAAGGAAAGCAGATTTCCTTCCTGAAGGACATTAGTGAATTATTTGGGTTTTTACAACAGTTTTGTGATCATCATCACTGATACTTGCTTTTTAATTGCAGATTTACTAATTAATTTAACTTAAGTTCCACTAATTGCCATGGTGAGATTTGGCGAATTGCCACCAGGCCTCAGTCTTCACACATCCAGTTTCTAAGTATTAACATGCTGGACTTAATGGGCTGAATTCCCTGAGGACCTGGTACCGCTGGCAGATGTGCAACACAGGCAGTCCTTCCAATCATCCATTGCCTATCCTCATAATGCTGGTCAATTCCCTGTGGTTAAACTCTTTGAACTGGCATCAGAACTATTGTTGATAGTGTTGATAGGGCGCATACTTCAGATTGCGAAGAGGGAATAAAGATTTGGTGCAGATCCTTGTTGGGAAGTAAGTTGGCCTACAGGGAACAAGGTTGACTTTTTAATAAAATGCATAATCATGGTTCTGCCAATTAATGCATTTTTGGAGAGGCCTTTTGCGTTCTCACACCCCACTATAAGACCTTTAGTAGCACTAGGCGTCAGGGATCTGCAAGCATCCCGGGTGGTGCCTGGTGGTGTTGGTGCATGAATGATGGGAAGCACATTGAATGAAGTTTTTTTTCCACCATCATCATAAGGATAGGCATTGGCTTTAGCTCAGTGTGTAGCACTCTCGCCTCTAAGCCAGGATTGTGGATTTAAGTCCTATTCCAGAGTCTTGAGCACAAATTCTAGGTTGACACTTCAGTTTAGCACCTAAGGGAGTGCTGAGTGATGAGGTTAAAGTAAAGACACATCTGCCCTCTCAGGTGGACATGAAGCATCCCTGGACTGTCATATTCTCCGTGGAGAAGGCTGGGGAAACCTGGTTGCAGGTCCACACCAACCTGGAGTTTAAACCAGTTTTTGTAATACTAATCTCTGTGTTTGTGTATGTCCGTCCTCTTTTGGAACTTGTACCCATACAGCTGTAAGTGGCTTTATTTTAATTTGTATTGATATAAGGTTAGATTCAATTTCCCAGAAACAGAATATTTTTTGACTTATTATGAGGGCCAACTTTAAATGTTATCTTGACTATTGTCAAGGCCATTTGGCATGCTAATTCAGAAATAATGTAGACTACTGGAAGATGGGGAGTATAAAGTGTTAATTTAATTGAGGAGTTCAGAAACCAGTTAGGATTATTCTCTTCTGGAGTAAGAAGAATGAGAGGTAATCTCATTAAAACATACAAGATTCTGAAGAGACTTGACAAGATAGAAACTGAGAGGTTATTTCCCTGGCTGGGGAATCTGATTCACGGGGGTGCATCAGGTTAAGAGACCAGTCATTTAGGACGGAGATGAGAAATTCCTTCACTCAAAGGGTTGTGAATCTTTGGAATTCTCCACCCCAGAGTGTTACGGATACTCCATTGTTTATTAAATTGAAGGCTGACAGACAGATTTTTTGGTCTCTCAGGAAATCAAGGGATATGGGGAACAGGTGGAAAAGTGGAGTTGAGGCAGAAGGTCAGCCATGATTATATTGAATGGCAAAGAATGCTCAAGGAGCCCTGTGATCTACTCTTCTTATTTCTTATGTTCTTATGTTCTCAGTGTTGGGTGAACCCTGCAATTAAATTAGATTTGTATTGCTTATTTCCATTTATCTTTCGTTGTTTATGTGCTTATTACATTGTTTAGTGGGTGGTACCTTGTATTTGCACCAACATTGTTCACTGTGCTCAAAGTTCCAGTGCAGAGTACTGCAGACATTCTCAGGAACATAAAAGAGAAAAAAATATATTAGCCTGCTTGGATAATTGATTTCCTAATGTATTGCAAGTTCTGCAGTAAATCGTTGTGATGGAGAACATCTGGGGAATAGTGTCAGGATTGAGCTGTAATAATTTAATCACATTATTTGCTTTCAAACAGTCATTACTGCAGTTTTCTGAGAATATACATGGTTTATCTCATAACTGACATAGGGAGAAGCACTCTCATTGCCAAACATTTGGGTTTTTGTGCTTTCTAAGATTTTTTTGAATGTGGTTTTCCTCGCTACTTTAAACCTAGCAATTTGCCTGTGCCATTAAATGGCATTTGCACTGGACTGTTATCATTTGCAAGGCCTGATAGAATTACACTAAAATTACAAGATGGAAACAGGCTGTTTGGTTCAAGCTCCTCACAAGCAATGATCCTTTTTTTTTCATTCTTTCAGGGATGTGGGTGTCCCTGGCAAAGCCAGCATTTGTTGCCTAACCCTAATTGTCCTTGAACTAAGGGCAGTTCAGAGTCAGCAACATTGCTCTGGGTCTGGAGTTACATGTAGGCCAGACCAGGTAAGAATGGTCCTTAAGGACATTAGTGAACTAGATGGGTCTTTACCAAAATCAACAATAGTTTCATGTCACCATTACTGAGACTAGCTTTGTTTTCTAGATTTACTAGTTAAATTTCAATTCCACCAGGGATTTTAACCCATGTCCACAGACCACTAGCCTGGGCCTCTGGATTACTAGTCCAGTGACATTACCATTATGCCACCATCTCCCCAGGGTGAATAAGGGTCCTAATCCCTTTCAGTCAAACACCAGCCTAACTGATTCTTACATTTTGATTCCTGTCAATCATTCCACAGTGTCCAATCTCTGTTAAGAAAATAAAACATAGAAACGTTGAAACTTTACAATGCAGAAGGAAACCATTCAGCCTCTCTTGTCTGTGCCAGCCAAAAAAACAGCGATCCAGCCTAATGCTACTTTCCAGCCTTTGGTTCATAGTCCGGTAGGTTACATCACTTCAAGTGCATATCCAAGTATTTTTTAAATATGATGTGACATTTTTGCCTCTACCATCCTTTCAGTCAGTGAATTCCAAACCGCCATCACCTTCTGGGTGAAACATTTTCTCCTTAACTCACCTCTAATCCTTCTGTCAATCACTTTAAATCAATGCCCTCTAGTTATGGACCTCTCTGCTAAGGGATATAAGTCCATCTATCCACTCTATCTAGGCCCCTCATAATTTTGTACACCTCAATTAAAATCATGTCAGTTTCCCCTGTTTCAAGAAAATTACACCAGCCTATCCAATGTTTCCTTGTAGCTAAAATTCTCCATTCTTGGCAACATCCTCATAAATCACCTTTGTATTTTCTCCAATGCAATCACATCCTCCCTGTAATGCAGTAACCAGAGCTGTACACAATACCCTAGCTGTGGGCTAACTAGAATTTTATATTAATAAAAACATAAATATAAAAACAAAAAACTGCGGATGCTGGAAATCCAAAACAAAAACAGAATTACCTGGAAAAACTCAGCAGGTCTGGCAGCATCGGCGGAGAAGAAAAGAGTTGACATTTCGAGTCCTCATGACCCTTCGACAGAACTTGGTGAATCCCAGGGCGCACTCTCGATTTTAGGAATCCACCCCCCCCTTCGTCTGCACATGGAGCACATAGCGCTTCTGTGCGGACGTCACGCCGGGCATGCCTTCATTAACCCGCCCACATAAAATGGCGCCACGCCTCCGATTGGGGGTGCCGATCAGAAGCACGCCTGCCCATCAACTTCCCCCTCAACGGGGAGAAAATTCAGCCAATTGAGTTTAATTATATTCCTAAAAGTAGGACAAGCAATTTGTTTTGTATTATTATTGGCAATGAAAGCTGTTTATGCTAAGAGTACTTGGAAACTTAGCTTTATCTTTAAGTCCTGGTGTACAAATTCCTGTATTAGTGCTCAAAAACAAATTACTAAGAACTGCAGCCTTGTTTTTTATAAAAAAAAATCAAATATAGGTATATATTTTAAAAATATAGATATAATAGAATAATTATCTTCCTACTCCTGCTGTGACCTCTCTATCCTTGACTTCCTACACTGTACCAGTGCAGATCAGTGAAAACTGAAGAACAGCACCTCATCTTTTGATTCGGCACTTTACAACCCACTGGACTTAACACTGATTCTTTAATTTCAGATCAATAACCACTGCCTTTAATTTTTTGCAGACAGGTGTTGGCAATGATTCTGTTGCTGCCATTTTCACCTTCTCTGCACCCATCTTTTGTTTCCTTACATCTTTTGCCTTCCACCATAATCCTTTTCATTATTTTGTCACTCCTGCCTCCTACCCTCTCATAGATCTTTCGTATTTTCCTTTCCTCCCCTCCCTTCCTTTTCCACTTCCATTATACTTGCTTAAAACCTGTTAAATCTCTAACTTCTTCCAGTTCTGACTAAAGGTCATCTACCTAAATGTTAACTATTTCTCACTCCATAGATGCTGCTTGATCTGTTGAGATTTTCCAACATTTTCTGTTTTTATTTCTGATTTGAGTATCTGCAGTATTTTGCTTCTAGGTAAATGCAAGTCTATTCTTTCTTTAATTGACCATTTAACTGACTTGTAAATTCAAAGTGTAGCTCAATGCAATTTTTCAGTTTGTACTTGAGTTTTGGCCCAAACTATATCAATGGTTTTGAACTTCATATGTGAAATGCTTTGAGAGACTGATAATGTGGTCTATCATGTAAGTTTCTGAAACACTGATTTTAGTTTTTTTGTGGTGGATCATAAGTGACATAGAAAAATTCAAAGGCATAAAAGTAACTTATCTATAGCATTGGTGTTATCAAGCATGGCATAGATTTTCCAATATTTTTCAACTATCATATGCCCCTTCTAAATAGCTTAATAAAGAGAGGGAAAGTGCTCTGTCCATTAGTGGACAGGTCCATTGCTGTCCCCAGTAAGATCCCTGCAATCAAGTTATAATTTGCACTCTTCCCCATTTCAATTTCTGATCTGTACAGCTGAACCATAGATCCCTGTCATTCAACACTGGTTGCAAAAAAATCTCCAATATTGCCTGTGATTTTTTTTTTACATCTGTTTGCTTCAGAAATTGCTTTGAAGAATATTTTCTGAAAGCTGACATAAATGCTTTCATTGGGAAAATCTGTTCCAGAAAGCTCTGATTTGCCTTGTTTCTGAATGCCATACAGAAATAAAATGTACAAGCTTATTGTAGACTTTTCTAAATAAAAAGGTATGTTGCTATTAGCGCCAAGGAAAGGCAAACAGATAATTCATATTTGAAAACACTATAGTACTAGTAAGACATTAAGTTATATTTAATGTTAATTATTTATAATAATTTATAAGTGTTGGCATTTCCTTGAAGTACACATAGTAGATAGAATGAAAATTATAAAATTACTGGGGCAGCATTTTCCCGTCGGCGAGCAGGGGGCGGGACCCAATCGCTGACATGTAAAATGACGCACGGTGACGTCGGCTGGAACTCCCGACGTCACCACGCCCCATTTAAATTTTCCAGTAAGCGGGGGTGCAGCAAAATCAACTGAGGCCATTGACAGAGTCACTTAACTAACTAATGGACCTGCCCATCCAACGGGAATTAGAAAAAGCATGAAACCTCATCCACGGGTGGGATGAGGTTTCATGTAGGTTTTTAAAAATTTTATTTAAGTTTTTGTAAAAATTATGGACATGCCCCAACTCATGTGACAGTGTCACATGAGGGGACATGTGAGGAATTTTAATTTTTATTTTTAAGGTCTGTCACAGAACAGCCGATCTCCCTGAGGCAGCACTTAGCCTCAGGGAAATGAGTGCACGCTTTCCTGTGCATGCGAAAGAGCGCACTCTCGATTTAGGGATTCCCCCCCAACCGCCCGCACATCGGACGTTGGGCTGGGTGGGCCTTAATTGGCCCGCCCATGTAAAATGGCGCCGCGCCCGCCATTCAACTTCGCCCCCGACAGGGGGAAAATCCTGCCCCTAGTCTTACTAACTTTTCCATTGTGCATCAGGATTTCTGAACCAAACAAGAGAGATAAAGGAGGCAAGACCAGGAATTTGAGAATGCCATTCTATTATATAACAGTATTAAGAGAAAGACAGTATTACGTTACACTTTGAAGGAGAGTCTTTTAAGTTGATGGCATTTTCAACCTTTGAACCAGCAATCCATTACCTCCTAAAAATTGACCTGTAGATTAAATGATCTTAAAAATGTATTAACATTCAAACTCTGCCAATGCCTTTATTGATTCCAGTGTTCTCTGGAAGAAATGCCATTGATAAACTTCTGTATTCTGAGTGCTGATGTATTGACAGAAAATCTGTTCGAATTAACAATTTTAATTAATTTGGTCCTTGCCCTGGTGTTCTTCCAAGCTCCCAAAGAGTTGTCAGTTCTTGCATTAAAATGAAATTTTACAAGATCTTTCAAATGCTTTCCCTTTCAGGCACATGTTCAGGTTATAACTACTTCATCTGTTAGCATAATTTTAAAATATATATATCTATATTTTAAAGCATGTGGAAGGTTGCACATTTCACTGACAAAATTTTGCTGCAGAAAGATGACCCTAGGTCACAATTAGCAACATGTAAAATGTTGTACTACATGGAGCATTAAACTCAGTACACAATTAAGAAGTGTTACAGGTTTGACTTTCAATCATTTTAAAGTAAAACCTATGTATTGAATGACAGAGAGGCCTCTATTTGAGAAGGCTCATGGGAATTACCAGGACAGTTCAGTGAAATTAGCACAAGAGTTAACAAGATTCATGACAATTGTTGCTATGGAAACAGTTATCAATGTTCAGTCCTGAACAAATTGGATACTAAGATCTATTCTGATAGCAATAGTGGAAAACTCTAAAGCAGACATGATTTTTTGGCAAGGAAAATGTTTACATTAAAGAGAAATTGGTTCATTTTGCAGTAGTTATAGCCCTGTAGAAATCTTTAACGATTGAACAGGTTGCAGTAGTCAAGCGTAAGGTTTTGCCAATATAACTGGCACCCAGTGCCATTTACCTATCACCTCTGTGCTCACTTCTGGTCCACCAATGCTTCAAATTCATAATTTTCATTATTGTGTTCAAATCTTGGCCTTGGATCTCCCTATCTCTGTAAAATCTTCTAGTCCCACTGAGATTTCTGTGCTCCTTCAACTCTGGTCTCTTGTGCACCTCTGATTTTCATTGCTCCAACACTGCTGGTCATGTCTTTCTTTCCTCATTTAAGATGCTCCTTAAAACCTACCTCTTTGACCAAGCTTTTAGCCAACTGTCCTAATATCTCCTTATGTGGCATGATGTCAGATGTTATAGAATACGCTTTTGTGAAGTGCCTTGGGATGTTTTACTACATTAAAGGTACTATATAAATACAAGTTGTTGCTTTGTGAAGCTAACAGTTTGTCACTAAGTATTATTGTGAATTCCGTTATGAGTTTGTCCTGAACTCTTTAATGTACAAAGAACCACATAGACAAAATGCACCTGGTTATCCATGATAAAAGTATAAAGTTCCATGCCCGGCCATTCTGTACATTGGTTCTGGGTCTTAGTTCAGTAAACTATGAAGAAAGACACGGAAGCTAAAAGTGATTCAGATGGGTGAGGTTGGGGTTGGGGTGACCAGGAAGTAGAAAAGAAAGTTCCATTGTGAAAGTGATTGGTGGGATGAGAATTGAAAATCTCTTAAGGGACTGAGAGGAGACAAGAGGGAAGTAATTATAAACTAAGAAAACCATCAGCTTAATCTCTGAGGAAAATACATGCTTACAGGTGTAAATAGGAAGGACCGTGGGAACATGAGTAAACTGTTTATCCCCAGGACACTGTTCTGCCATTCAGTGTGATCGTGGCTGATCTGCTTTTTAAATCAATAATTGATCTACCATTGATTGGAAGAGTGCTCCAAACTTCTACCAGCCTTTGCATGGAGAAGTGATTTCCAATTTCACTCCTGAAGGGTCTGGCTCAAATTTTTAGACTATGCCCCTTAGTCCTAGACTCCCCAACTAGCAGAAATAATGACTGCAAAATTGGTAAAAACACTCCAAAAAGGATGAGCAGATAGTTGATTTTAATTGAATTTGAAGGCTTTAGGCTCAAGGCAAAAGACAAGGAGAGGAAAATAGTATTAGCAAATTCGTAACAAATATCTAAACAACCGAATGGGTAGATTGGACCTTAAAATTAACAAGACTGAAATAAGACGTTGGCCAGGGGCAGGCCCGACACGCCGGCGCGTAAAAAGACACGCAATGATGTCACTGCGTCCCGACGCCATCACGATGTATCATTCGGCGGGCACATACCAGAGTCGGCTGCATGCCAACTGCTATTTAAAAGCCCTATTAAGGCCATTAAGGAAGTAATTAAGGTCAACTTTACGTTGCCGAAACCTCATCTACAAGCGGGATGAGGTTTCCTAAAGCTTTTATGAATCAAATAAAATTTTTTCTGAAATATAAAAACATGTCCTATCTCGTGATACAGTCACATGAGGTTAATTAAATTGTTTTTCCATTTATTTATTTCAATAGTGCTTCAATCTCCCTGAGGCAACTCCGTGCCTCAAGGAGATTGAAGTGCTCTTTCACGCGTTTGCGCGAAAGAGTGCTGGCCCCAACTTTCCCCCCTCCCTCCGCCCGCACAGGTAGCGCAGTGCTACTGCTCCCATCTTATGCTGGGCAGGCCTTAATTGGCCTGCCCATGTAAAATAGCGGTGCGGAGCCAATCTCGGTCAGCTCCGCAACCGAGCCCGCCTGACATGAGAAAAATTCAGGCCCTTGGGTGTAAGGAATTTTGGCCTTTTCTCAAAGTTATGAATATGTGGAATTGATTTCCAACTACAAGTAATTAGAACAAAAACAGACTTACCTGGAAAAACTCAGCAGGTCTGGCAGCGGAGAAGAAAAGGGTTGACGTTTCGAGTCCTCATGACCCTTCAGCAGAACTTGTAACAAGTAATTAACAAGTAATTAGCACTGTGTCAACTATGACCTTTTTAAAATATAACTGTATGATTATTTGATGAATATGGCTCTGAGGTTTGTTTGAATGAACATCAGAAAAGATATTGAATGATGTTTGTTTCGTAAGCTGCTGAGAATGTTGAAATCTGATAGCACTGAAGCAAATTGATTCAAAGTTGCACAATGTGGACTGCAATGTTAGATAAATGTTCTGAGGTTTTGCTTGACTTATCTTTGGAAATTATTGAGAAACTCCAGAATTTTCTTCTGGAGATGAAAATTAGTTTGGATTGATAGCAGATGACGATGGTCTGTGGAAGGAAGGGAGGGTTGACGGGTTAAGTATGTTTTTACTGCCTTTCAGAGTTTATGGGATTGATTTTAGGAGGTTTCCTATATAGACACTAATTGATGATTAACACTTGTGATGTTGAAGCCAAAGTAATAAAAAAGAATGGACATTTATTATTCAAGGGGTTATCAGAAAGATTATTCTCCACTAGCCTTCATAGCTGTCTTATTTCTGGCAGTGTTCCAAGAAAGACCACCCATACTCTCAGTAACCTATCACCCGTATGTCAGACTGCATGCCTGATATTTTAATGCAAAGTCTTCATGGCTCCGTCCCTCCACAACTCTGTAATCTCCACCAGTCCTATAACCCTCCAAGGTCTTTCTGCGCTTTGTGACTGGAGTATGTCACTTTCAAATTTAATATTGAATTAACTTGTATTATAATCAGTTTTTCCCAGCAGATCTTTTACTATGAGATTACTAATTAACTCTGCCTCATTAAACGATACTAGATCTAAAAAAGCTTTGTCCCTAGTTGGTTCCAGGAAACTGTCAAGAAAGTGTTCTGCAAACTCATTTGTCAATTTGATTAGTCAAGTTTATATGAAAATTAAAGTTCCCCACAATTATTACATTGCCTTTGTTAGAAGCTCCAATTATTTCTCGGTTAATGTTCTCTCCAACTGTATAACTACAGACATATAAAGTACTCCCACCAGTGTTTTCTGACCCTTGTTACTCCTGATCTAGACCCATACTGATTCTACTTCCTGACCTTCTGAGTCAAGATCCTTTCCCACTAACGTCCTTATGTCATCCTTTACAAGCAGGGGACACCCCTCCTTTTCCATTTTGCTGTGTTTTCAAAATGTTGTGTATCTTGGAATATTTATTTCCCAACCTTGGTCATCTTGTAACCATGTCTCTGTAATGGCAATTAAAATTAAAACATTTATCTCTATTTGTGCTGCTAGCCCATCCAATTGCAAATTCTTTGCACATTCAGATAAAGAGCTTTTAATTTTATTTTATTATTATTTCAACAACACTATTTAAAGCATCCAATTCTTAAGTTGGTGCAGGGCCAGACAGACCTGGGGATTCATGTGTACAAATTGAAGACAGAAGGGCAGGTTGAGAAAGTGATCAAACAGGCCGATGGGTTCCTGGGCTATGCTTTTTGAAGGTTAGAAGAAAGACAGGTGATTTCATTAAAACATACAAGATACTGAAAGGTTGTTTCCGCTGGCAAGGGAATCTAGAACATGGGGTAACAGTATCCGGATAAGGAATTAATCGTGTAAGACTGAGATAGGAGAAATTACTTCACTCAGTGGGTTGTGAATCTTTGCAAATCTCTACCTGTAGAGGATTGTGGATGTTCCACCACTGAGTATATTTAAGGCTGTGATAGACAGATTTTTGGTGTCTCAGGGAATCAAGGGATGGGAAAGTGGAATTGTGACAAAAGATCAGCTATGATCTTATTGAATGGCAGAGTGGGCTTGAAGGGCCCTACGGTCTATTGCTCCTGTTTTGTATATACTTAAGAGACATTTGAGCTGTGAGCATCAGCACAGGATCTCGACTAATCTTTGTTCAATCATTTTTTTTCTTGCTTTCTTTCCGAAATCATTACAACTCCACTCAGTGCCTCAAGAGATCAAAATCCTTTCTTGTGTAGAATCCTAATAGTGTTAATCAAGAATGTAATCAAAGACCATAGCTTTAGTGTCAAGAGAAATTATTTATTTATAGCTAATTAATCAGTCAAAAAGTCCCTCCTTCCTCTTTAATGAAACTAAGCCCACAATGGACTGCCCTAACACACAATAGCAGCCAGCACTGCTCCAGAAAGATTCATAATCTAAAAGAATAAAGGAGGGGAAAGCTCAAGAGGATAATGAGCCAACTTTAGTAACAAGTTACAATTTTTATGAATAAAAAATGCCGAATTTGATGAGGACATAAAAATTACTGAGGAATCTTTGTGAAATAACAATTTAAATAATGGATAAATCTTCAATATTTAATGTTATAAAGTAGATAAATGATTTTCATTTTACTTTTTAATACATTGATTTAATGGGAAGCACTTTCACCCATAAAGTATTTAAGCATCCCATCCCTCGCTGGTACATTGTACAGATTCTAGCAAAATGTTTAGAATGCAGAAGAAACAACGCCCCCTTTTAATTTTCAGTTATTGAGCAGTTACGTGGTATATTAATGATTTTAACCGAAGAATATATTAATAATAATAAAACATCCTGTAACTGCCATAAATTCAAGCGTTGTCAATTGCAAACAAATGTTTGGTTTGAGAATTTTAATCTCAAATGCAACACCTGAGTTATTACTTGGGATCAAAAGGTATGAATGTAGTTAAAAGTGGTAGCCTGTGCTTAACACATGGACTAGAGGATACCAAACTGCCATATTGTAATTTCTTATCTCCTGGTTAACATACTCTTTTCTCTCCTGTTTATCATACTCTTTTCTCTCTTTCTGTTCCTTTGTCTGTGTTACTCTTTCTTTTCATGGGCCTCCCATTTGTGGAATTTATAAGGATTCTCCCATCATTCTCTATATTTAAACTTTTTGAAGTCTGATGGTTTCTTTCCCTATGAAGTTTATTGGAGGTCTATTTTGTCCATGAAATATTCTTTGCATGCTTGTCACGTACAAAAAGTATATGACATTGGCCTAAATTTATCAGCACATTAAGGATACTGTTTGCTTTTTCAGAAATATTTTCATACAAGCACTGGTAACCATTCACTCCAATAGGAAAATATTAATTATGGTATATATTACAACTTACAGTAATTTTGTGAAACAGTACAGAGGACTCCAAGTGACAGTCTCTGAAATAACTGAGCTAGATTTAACCAATGTTTAAAAATGCTTATAACTGGCTCACTGACTTGTTCAAATCCTCCTCTCTCCAATCACATCAGCTGTTTCTTCTTTTGATCAGTTTTTGTCATCCCAAAACAATTCCATGGATATTATGCCACATTCTGCATTAACTTTCTCTCACCTTGTCCAATGGCAACCCTGTCTTCAGCAGCACTGTGTCACACATAGAATTTGTGTGTTTCCTGTTACTGCCCATGATCAGGATTTTGGTATGTAGGAGGTGTGTGTTTTCTTATCCTCAGAGTGGGCATCCCAACTAAATAAATCCAGCAGCATGTTTCTGTGAGTTTAACTATAAAGAAGGTTATTTGTTATCATACCTGAATTTAACATGTTTCATTCACTTATCTCACTCATTTGTCTCACACATACTCTCATATACACAAAGATTAGATACAGATGAAGGCATTATACTATTACAGCTTATAATTACCTCAGTCTATTCCTGGCAGGCCTATACTTTCTTAGACGGTTTCGATGCTTTAAAGTTGAAGTGAAGGTCTTGTAAAGCGAAGGATTATCAACACGCTGTGAGGTTTCTCATAATCGAACATCTTGGCGGCTGGTTCTCAGGTGAAATTTAACTGGAACAGATTGGAGAATCCGTCTCTCGGATGGGGGCTCCCACTTTCAAGGTATTGCATTTAATGACCTTGGCTGCTTGATGACTTGCAGCTAATTCTGGTGGAACTCTGTCTGCAAGCAACTTCTTCCTGGTATTACAAGCAGACAACAAATGGTTCCCTCACCTTGTGATTCTCACAAGTTCGAAGTTATCTTTCCAAGCAAAGGGTAGTGCATATGTTGATTCTAATTGTCCTGTGTTGCCGTTTGACACCTTGAGATTCACCCAATCTATTTTGGATGAGGGAAACTATCATAATACAGTAGAAGGTTGATAGAATCCATTCACATCCACCTTACACACATTGGGCAGAATTTTCTGGGTGATGTGCCCCCCGCACCGCGGGCCCCACATGGCGCACGGTGATGCCAAGCGAGCGTCCCGACGTCACCGTGCACCATCGCGATATTTAGCTGGGCAGGCGCGCGATGAAGTGTGACGCGCACCCACCATTAATTAAAGGGCTTGTTAAAGCCCTTAATTCGGCAATCGACGCCGATTTTGAGGCGCCCCTGTGATCTTTGGCTCAGCGCACAGGCAGGCAGGTAAGTGACTTTTTAATAAAACTCATCCACAGGCCGGATATGTAGGCTCAGTGGAGTTGTCAGTGTTTTATGTGAAGTATTTATTGCAGCAAGTATTTTAAATTTGCCTCTGTGATCTATAGCAGTTCAGAATGAATTCCAGCAGCTTTCTCTGTACTTTGAAGCTTCAGCTCAGCACTCTGCAGTCAGGAATCTTTATCAGGCCTGCAGCTTTCCGGAGGCCTCCCTTTAGCCTGGGTATGGGTTCTGACATCTCCACTGGAGGCAGCTCCTCTGAGGATGAAGGGAGGGCTAGAATAAGGAGGAGCCCAGGAGTGGACAATCAACCTCCAGGGAGGACAGGCGCAGGCACAAGGGGCGCAGGAAGGTGGAAGGGGCCACAGAAGACGCCACTATCCTGCTGCCAGGGTATACAGGCAGCAAAGCAGCTACCTCAATATGACTGAGGTGCAGTGCCGAAGGAGGCTCCAACCATCAAGGGCAACAGTCAACAACATCTGTCAGATGATTGGCCCTGAGATCTCTCCTAACTGTGTGGGTGGACACCCCATGCCAGCATCTCTGAAGGTCACAGTTGCCCTCCATTTCTATGCCTCTGGCTCCTTTCAGGGCTCGGTGGGTGATCTTTGCGGTGTCTCCCAATCAGCTGTCCACACTTGTGCCAAGCAGGTTACAGATGCTCTGTTCAGACATGCATTGACCTTCATCCACTTCCGCTGCAACCAGACAAGTCAGGCACAGCGAGCCAGAGGCTTCGCAGCCATTGCTGGCCTCCCCCGTGTCGAGGATGCTATGGACTGCATGCCTGGTGCCTTTGTCAACAGGAAGGACTTACACTCCATGAACGTGTAGATAATGTGTGATCACAGGATGCAGATTCTGCAAGTTTGTGCAAGGTATCCAGGCAGCTCCCATGATGCCAACTTCCTCAGACACTCCCAGGAAGCGGCTTGGCTGGATGGTTGGCTGGTGGGTGACAAGGGCTATCCCCTCAGAAGGTGGCTCATGACGCCTCTCCGCTATCCAAGAACAGAAGCTGAGGAGCACTACAATAGGAGCCACAGCTCCACAAGGGCTGTGGTGGAGAGAGCCATCGGTCTTCTCAAGATGCACTTCTGATGCCTGGACCGTTCAGGGGGCGCACTCCAGTATCCCCCAGATCGCTTCTCTGTGATAGTGGTAGTATGCTGCGCTCTGCACAATCTTGCGCTGGAAAGGGGGGACGCAGTGGACGATGAAGACCTTGACGCAGTGGATGCAACTGCACATCCAGCAGTGGTTCAGAGGATGAGGAAGCACAGGGCAATGATGAGGGGCAGCACGCCGACCCGCAACTACACCAAGGAGGCAGGGATATCCAGGAGACTTTAATCCAATGAACCTTCAGCTGGCTGCACACAAATGGATCTGCAAGATCAGCATTTCCTGGTGCACCCATAAGCGGCACTTAAGTGCTACATCTTCCACTTCATCAGCTGCAACTAAGGACTTAGTACATAAACATCAATGTCCACTCAAACACTCATGATATGTCTGTGAAACATACAAATGCAGCACAAAGGAGACACCCTCAGCCATGGTAACAAATGTGGACTTTATTCCCATCCATCCATCAGATGGTGCCGCAAAAATCAAAACAAAACATTGCTCCAATGTTGAAAAATATAAATTCCCTAATCTAGGGCCAACAGAAAAGCACCAGTGAGAAACCCTTGGTGTGCCTAACTAGCTTTATGCTTACGTTTGCGGGTGCCTCGTCTTGGTGCTGCCCGATCGCTCGGATTGGCTTGTGAGACAGCTGACTCTGCTGTCCTGTTGGCCTCGATGACTTTGGTGGACGTCCTCTGGCCCGTGGAGCCTGTGCTGGCCCTGCCTGGGAGGGAGTGACCAGTTCCACAGCTGGCACCTCCCGAGTTGTCGCAGCCTTAACGGGTGTAATTGTCACTGGCAAAGGGAGGAGCTGCTGCCCTCATCTGGAGCACCCTGAGAGGAGCTCGCAGAGATAACAGGCAGCTGCTGCGCCGACGTGAGGTCACTTTGGACCTCCCTGCTCATCGCAGATGGATGGGCACCGAGCTGGGACACTTGGTGCCCAGAACATCCCCCACATTGCCAGTGACCACCTGTGGCCAGTAGCGCTGTGAGGGCTTGCAGGTCCAAGCGTAACCCCATCAGAAGCTGTTCAATCCATTGGAAGCCTCTCTCCATGAGAGTCGCCAATCTCTGCATGGAGGAACCCTGATGCTCTGACATGAGGTTCATGCCATCACTGACACTCTGCCTGGATTCCTCCACCACAGAGACCAAGAGAAGCACACTCTCATCTAACACTGCCAGATGCTCCCGCGCACCCGGCCACTTTTCCGGGTGCACCCTGGAGGTCATGTTGCAAGTGCAGAAAACGCTGTCAAGGCCACAGCTACACTTCTGCGTTCAGTTGTGACCTGCGCTTCATGGGAGGGATGGCATTGGAATGGAGAGAGTGCAGAGGTTCCTGACCAGGATGCATGCTGGCCTGGAGAGTTGGAGTTATGAGGAAACATTGCTAACACTTATGACATTTGCCGTGGAGCACAGGAAATTGACAGATCATGTTATTGACCTTCATACCATTATAAGGGGCATAGACCGGGTGGACAGAAGGCAACATTTCCCCTTGGCGGAGGGATGACTAACCTGGTGGCATTTATTTAAGTTGAGTGCCATGAGGTTGACAGGTGAGGTGCTGAGGACCTTTTGGACAGAGTAATGTGGGACGCACTGGCTGAAAGAGTGGTGGAGGCACAAACCCTCCTAAGATGCAATAAGTATTCGGATGTGCAGCAGAGATGCCATGGCATTTTAGGCCATGGGGATAGTGGTCAGAAATGGGATAAGGCGACTTTGGAAGGTGCTAGAGACGCGCATCCTCAAAGGGCCGAGGGACCTTTGTACATGACCCACGTCTGACTGTATCAGCATGTGAATGAGTAGTGTTGCTGCATTAATGATTGCAGCAATCATCAACGCTTTGGATGGTGGGAACACTGGGTGGATGGGACTGTGGGCCTCAAATATTTGGCCGCTGTACCCCAGTCTCATCGACATCTGCCGACCTGGCCGCTTGGCTCCTTTCCAGCTCCATGGCTTGTTCTTCAAATTGGGTGAGTATGTGGAGCATGGGCTGGCCACCACCAGTGCACGAACGCTCATGGATGTTGTGCACATTTTTCCCCTGCAGAACAGAGAACCCCATTTAATGGGGTTGACCACTCATGTACTCTGCATGCGCACGCTGCACCCAAACGCAGTGGCCCATCTGAGGCCTCCAGTGGCTCCTGTCCACACTACTGGTGATCAGTCACCAAAAGATAGTATGGCTGCTCCCAACCCCTCCCCCAACGGCCACCTTGGACACATTAAGCGTCCACCAGTTTTAATAGCACACAGGTCTTAGCTCCCAGGGCAAGGAGGTGCAACTAGGTGTAGCACCGAGGCCACCAGATGGCTCTTGGCCACAACACCTTGAGGCTCCCTTCCACCATCTCATCACCGTCAATAAGACATGTGTTGAAGTTATGAGTATATGCCTAGCTGCTTCTCCTGTAGGTTGCCCCCAGACTTCTCAAGTGCGACAAAGACTAACACATGGTGCGGGGAGAACCCATCTTCTCATCAACCACTAAAGCTGATGTAAGCATGGTCACTATCTGCTTACTCACCCAGCATGCGCTAAATGCCCAATGCAGTAACGACACTAAGATGTGCAGGGCGGGTGTCCTCAAGGGCTAAGGCTACCTGCTGGGTTAAATGGCCACAGCCAACATGGTACTCACCCTTCCAGAGCACAGCAAATCATTGAAGCGCTTGCAGCACTGGATCCATGTTCGCCGCACAGCATCCCTGCAGCTGACCACCTCCGCCACCTCCTGCCAAGCCCGCTTCGTCACCTGGGGGGCCCTTCTCGTCCCATTCTGGGGAAACAGGACCTCTTACTGTGCTGCCACCTCCTCAACAAGGGCAGCTAGGCAGTCATCAGAGAACCAAGGGGCATATCGGCCCCCCCGCTGTCCTACCCTCCTCCTCTGGCCTTCCCTCTACCAGAGCCTGCTGTGCAAACTCCCTACAGTACAACCTGGAGCTGGCCATGGTGATCAGTCTAAAGGAGGCTGCCTGGCCTTTCTTTATACAGAATGCCGGTACCCCATTGGAACCACTATTTTTATAAGTCCTGCTCTCCATGGTCGTGTGAAATGCACTGGTCGGGCCTTAATTGGCCCACCCACCCAAAATGGCGGCGCAGCCCACAATTGGTTCAGCTCCGCCTGCCTGCTGAATGGAAAATTCTGCCCATTGAGTTTCGATGATCCCTTTTGTCCAGGAAGAAACAGAGAGAGTCAGGTTAGCTGGAATTCTATAATCATTCTGTGTTGATCGACCCTTAAAAAAAGGGATGTGTGAAGTCCCCAGTCGACTATGAATGTCCACATTTAATTAGTAATTTGCATGAAACTTAGGACTGTCTGAAGCTCAAATACCAAAGTTCACATGATTTGCAGCAGTCATTTTAGTTGTCTGTGGGTGTCCACTTTTTTCAAGTATTGACTGAAAGCTCATAATATATTGAGACATGATAACTGTGATGAACAAGCTGGCCATACGGAGAGTCCAAGCAACTTCCACAGAAATGGTGATCTTACACATGACAAATTTGCTAGTGGAAGAAACCATTTTTTCTGGCTGCTGACGAACTGAACAGTAGGGATCACTCATGCAGGCTAGTGGTTTGGCAATACAGTTGGAAAGGTTCTGCTGCAGAAACCTTGAGCATCAACTTCCTCCATCAGTAATGCACCGTGGTTGCATTGTGTACCATCCACATGATGCACTATATCAACTTGTCAAGGCTTCTTATATAGCACCTCCCAAACTCACAACTTCCACCACCTAGAACAATAGGTGCTTAAGAACAACACCACCTTCACTTCTATCACGTACCACCCTGACATAGGTACGCCCATTCAGCCATTGTCACTGGAGCAATGTCCTAGACCTCCCTTCTTGATCTTCGCACTGTCACGGACGGAATTTAGATGTTCCTGTTTTACTACCTGTGCTCAATATGTTTGTATGAAAGGGTTATGCTCTTTTTTACCCTTAGAGCAATTTCCCCAATTAAATAATTGCAGAAGCAAGTTTTTTGTGAATTTTAAAATAAAGAAGATTATTTATTATCTATCACTTACTTACTCCAGATGTTTAAAATGCAATGTCTCATCCACTCATCTCACACATGCTAAGACACACGCAAAGATTAGATACAGATGACTGTAAAATAATAGAATTATGACTTATAATTATCTTAGTCTCTTTCATGGCAGGCCTGTAGTTTCTTAGATGAAGTTGATGCTTCAGTTGAAGTGAAGGAATTGTAAAGCAGAAGATTCTCAGTAAGCTGCAAGGCTTCTTGTAGTCAAATTTCCAGGAGGCTGGTTCTCAGATGAACTCAAGGTTAGAACAGGTTGGAGGGAGTCCTCTTCCCACTTTTAGGGTATTGCTGTTTATTACCTTGGCTGCTTGAATGACTGCTTGCAGCAGGTTTCATGGCTTTTGGTGGAATTCTGCAACTAACTTCTTGTTGAATTTTTAAAGTGGACACCAAAATGGCTTCTCATCATGTGACTTGCATAAGTTCAAAGCCCTTTTTCCAAAACAGGGTGGTGTGTTGATTACACATCCTGTGTTGTCCTTTGAGAGTTTGAGACAGCCAGTGTCTTTGTGTTTGAATGACCCATTCTATTTGAAATTACCCTTCTGAATTAGTTTTAGGAAAGGGAGACGGTGGCATAGTGGTAATGTCGCTGGACTAGCAATCCCAGGTAGCCACCATGGTAGCTGCTGGAATTTGAATTCAGTTAATAAATCTGGAATATAAAGCTAGTCTTGGTAATAGTGACCATTAAACTATCATCGATTTTTGTAAAAACCCATCTGGTTCACTAATGTCCTTTAGGGAGGGAAATCTGTCACCCTTACCTGGTCTGGCCTACGTATGACTCCAGACCCACAAAAACTGTGAGGCTGACTCTTTTAACTGCCCTCAAATGACCTAGCCAGGTCAGTTCAAGGGCAATTAGGGATGGGCAACAAACGCTGGCCTTGCCAGCGACGCCCACATCCCATGAAAGAATTAAAATAACATCAGCCTGGAAGGTTCCTTTTGTTCCCTCTTGAGACAAGGGAGTGTCTTCAATCCACAAAATTCGGTGATCCATGGATGTCCATCTTTTTGCAGCCTTTTGGGATCAGTTTTAAAATATAAAAATATTCACAAGGTTCATAATATACTGGAATATGACAACACGGACTGCAGCGGTTCAAGAAGAAGACCCATCACCATCTTTTCAAAGACATCTGGATAGGCAATAAATGCCAGCCTTGTTAGTTAAGCTCAAGAATATTTTTTGTTTTAAAACATAGTTGTGAAACAAAACTTAAGAGCAACAGCAAATACACAGAGCATTTTCTATTGTTCAGTTGCTGTAGAGTCTATCTTGCAGTTTTCATTCCACAGTGCCAAGCTCTTTAAAAAATACAACATAGAACTGCTTCTTGTAGGAATTCTAAGGTAGAAATCTGGCATCACTAGTCATGCCTAATCTAATAATTTGTGGGCAGTTTGTAAATTGTTAATCTGTCTTAAAAAAAACTATTGGAAAATCCTTTGTTTTGTGGGGTGTTTTGCAGAGTATTGCATAAAAACATAGTTGCGATACTCAGAATCGCAGAGAGCGGTTAAACAATAGCCTGCTTTATTTATTGACCACCAGAGGCAAGGTTCACTGCCACTACTTTCTTCCTGGTGTTGGACTGAATCTGCATGCTAAATAATTGGTTTCCAAAGTAGACCCTCTTTTTCCAACTTAAAGACACCCTGGAGGCCTCATTGAAAAGAGGGGGAAATTGACATCAGCATGTGGGAGCAAATCGTAGCATAGGCTGGCACCTCCAAGCCTCAACATAATCCCCCATCAGGGCAACTCTTGTCCCCTCTGCCCAAGACCCATGGCTCCAGGATTGGCCTGCTGAGTCACCTAAGAAGACATAAATCATGACTCTTGACAGACATCATCCTTGTTTCAAGGAAATGACAATGACAGCAATTTTTATTCACAATTTGTAGTTTAACGTTTCTAGATGTTTCTTAACATCTCAACATCCTTTATCATACACTGCCTGGTTTCTGTTGACATTTTCCAGTAATCCATCCATCTCCTTTAAGCTTGGTTAATCCTTCATTGAGGTTCCTGTTGATGCTGTGATTACCTGGGTTTGGGAGGAACGAGCTGTGTTGTTAATGCTGCACTATGTTCAGGAAATTCAGCTGCCAAGGTGATTCTTCCTTTTATTATGGCATGATTTCAGAGGATTGATTAGATTCTCAAAATAGGTACGTTGTTCACTATAAATACAATTTTAGGTTTTCTTATTTTAGGTAGAAAGTACATTCGCAGGTATTATATTCCTTTCAGCCATGACATATATCTTGAGCCAAATTTCTGTGATTTTTTTTTTAGATTACAGAAGCATGCATCATTGTGTTTTGAATTTGCAGCTTATAACTTTGTTTTTAAATATGCATAGATTTTAACATTGAATCAGCAATTTATCTTTTTGAGCACCTGATCTGAATTTTTCTTGTGAATTCACAAGTTAGGATGAGAAGCAAGTGTGAAAATTGGTTTAACCAGGTCCTCTAACCTTGCAATTCTGAAATTCTGTTACAAAGGTTAGTATGCAAAATCCAACCTCTTTCATTTGTTGTGGCTGTTGTTGCAGGTTTTTAGTTCCCATTACAGAATAAGAAAATTGCTTTACTTTGTAAATTGCTAATTCAAGTAGAATGAAAAATGTTCTGATTTTGATTTTTTTTGTGATTTGGTAACCTGATATGAAGAGCAAAAGCTCAACAATGCAGGATATCACACAAGTTGAAAAGAGTAGGAGAGCTGAGGGAGACATTGTGGTTAGGTGACACCTAGTTTGGATTTTAAAAGTTTATTGTAGCCTTTCATAATTTCTGGAAGTCCCAAAGTGCCTTGCAGAGCAGTGTAGCCACTGCTGTAATGTTGGAAAGATGAAGGGGAGACTAAGGGAGGTCAATAAAGAATAAGCTGGAGTGTGAGCTGATGAGGTGAATCTAGATTCCAACACAGTGGGGGACATAGGAACAGTAACCACATGTAAAACAGTATTATTGCATCATTAGGTATCATGGAAATACGCAAGGTAGTATTCAAGATCCAGTTGGTAGATCCCTACTGCCAACACAAGGATCCAGATATCCAATAACAGAGCCTTGAAAGATATGCCTGTTACTGGTAGCTATCACCTGTATTTTAAATGTTTAAACCATTTCATGATTTTTTAAAAATTTTAAATGAAAATGGGAGCTGTCTTTTTGGCTTTTAAAAATGCAAAGGGGTTTAACAGGGTTGTCTTAGAGAAGATTTTTCCACTTGTCTGGAGTTCAAAACTAGGGGTCATAAAGATAAGGTGGGTATTAATAAATCTAATAAGGAATACAGCAGAAACTGCTTTATTCAGGGAGCAGTTAGAATGTGGGATTAACTTCCATTTGGATTGGTTGGGGGAAAGCTAGATAAACATACTAGAGAGAAAGGAATAGAAGGATATGCTAATTGAATTAGGTGACATAGTGCGGGGTGAATGGCCTGTTTCTGTGCTTTAAATTCTGTATGGTATGATCTGCTGGTAAGTGGATAGTCCAATGATTTAGAGTAATTTGAATTTGAACTTGCTCAATTAAATGTCATAGGAAAGTTTAGATTACCTCAGGTGTTGTACCCCTGCTGGAAGAACAAAATAACAAAGTTCAAAACAGTGTTCATCCTTTATACAAGGTGTTAGAGTCTAACTCTGAGCTATGAGAATGACCAAAAGCCAAATTTAAATATCAGACTCTATTTTTTAAAACTGCCTAACAACCAAATTTTCATTATCCAACCAGACATCCAAATGACCCACAGTTGTGATGCCTTGTGCACTCCCATCCCACCCAAAGTCCACGTGATGTCCTGGGAGAGGCAAAAAAACAGATAAAAAATTGTACAGGCCACTTTGGAAGTGAAAGGAAATCTGAGAAACTCCACTCCAACTCTCCTCCCAGGTGATTATAATGAATCCAGGAGATCACACTGGCCCTGAATTCTGTGATGAACCTACCTTTCGTGCAAGATCATGTCCATCCCAACCAGAAACAGTCCCATTTCTCGCCTGAAGGAGTTCAGTGAATCGGCGTTCAGCTCACTAGCCAGCAGCTCGTTCAGAGGCCTACTGCCCTCTGGGAAATGAACCACAAACCCAGAGGTCTTTTTAGATGGATGGACTAGGACGGCTGTATGGTCTTTCTTGTCTTTATCAATCTGATGAGTGTTGGGCTGAGTCAGAGAAAACGTATTGGCAAATGTAGATATCTGATGCAAGTACCTAACGGATACGAGTATCTTTAACTATAGAGCTTAACTATATCAACAGAAGTACAGTAAAAGGAAGTTAACTCTTCGCTGCAGTCTATTTGATTTTTTTAAAAATTTCAAATCATTGTGAAGGTTTAATTCAAAACAAAGTCTGTAGGGGCTGATAATCAGATTCTGTCCAAGGAAGATAAGTGATCCCTATCTGTAAATAACGTAGTCAGAATTATATATCAGCACAACCTATCGTCCCGTAGCATTCCAACAGGTGCGATGATCAGCCAGCATGAGCAGCTGCTGTGTGATTCATATACACTTAGATCAACCGAGTGATTGGGGGTGGTGGGAGCGATCAAAAGGGGCTGTTAAAATCACTTGCCAAAGACAAGCAATTTATCAAAATAAAATACTCCAACACCAAGCACTGAAAGCTGAACAGCCAATATGATTCACAAGTATTTTCTACACAAGTAAACAAAAGTTATTTTATTTTTTACCAGCTCAGCAAGTTTGGGAATCCTCACACAATCGTTCCTGCCTGTGTGTTGAAGGACTGACCACATGGTTCACTTTGGAACTTGAGATTTTATAATATAATACTAAGGTGGCAATGAGCTCGGGGCCAGATCTTCCCCACAAGGAGTGAAAGTGGGTGAGCTGCTTTTCGCAGGACTGATTCTGTGCATTTATTAGTAGCCAGTTGGCTGGAAAATAAATTGCTTGGGAGGGAGGCAGTTTTTAACATAATAATGAGAAAACAGTAAATTTGCATTGAGCAGAACATAGAAAGAAATTGCATTTATATAGTACTTTTAACAATCTTGCAACATTCCAAAAGCTCTTCATAGCCAATGAAGTACTTTTTGAAGTACTGTTGTATTGTAGAAAATATACAGACAATTTATTTATAAAATTTGGCTGTGTTTAGACTACAACTTGGTGCTGGTGTCAAGTGATTCTACATCTCACCAACATTAAGAAGTTGCACTATGAATCTGAAGTTGAGGCCTGACCTTATTTTTGAATGAAGTGGAGAGAGATCCCCTCCTGCAGGAGCTCATATTACACGTCATTCCAGAACCAACTTGGACCCTGATCCCTGACATCGAATGCAACTTTTGTGTTGTTGCAGACAGAAGTATTTTACACCAATGTTAGTCGTGTAATTGCAGCCCAAGGAACCAATAATAGCAATACATACTGATGTTACTCCGTTTTTTGTGAAATGGGAGGACAACTCTGTTCACATAATAAACTAATAATATGTATTGTAAATTAAACACTAGTGGGTCTCCATGATGGGATTAAACATCTGTTAGCAATTATACTCCAGGATCTTCTCTTATAATATTGGTTTATAGCTAGATAGAATATATCCAGAGATCCTGAAATAAGTGCAGCCATTACAAAGTAATTTTTGTATTTGAGATGTAGCAACTTGGATATCACATTTTGCTTTCTAGTACTTGTTTAGGGACTTAAAATTCAGAAGATGGGCAGCCAGAATTTAATTTATGAGAGAACATAGTCCAGATGTTCAAAATTCTAAAAGTACAGATATTGCAAAAGTAAGCAGGATACTTAACAGCGATTGCAAGCTAGAGAACATAAGCATGAAGTGTATAAACTTGTAGTGAGAGTAAAGTTTAATGGACCACCCCAATTTGCAGGCTATGAATAGATGTCAGAAGAAGTTAATGCCATGTCACTTTAACTATATATTTATCTACCTATGCTTAATAATGTGGATAAGTTACCCAACCCAAATGAGTGTATCCTAGCTTGCGAAGAGAAGTAAAGGTAGAAATTGTGTAGATACTGGCCACAACCCTCCCAATCCTTTTTAGACACAGGGTGGTGCAAAGGTCACTGGAAAACTGTTCAAAAAAGGCCAGTCAGTTTAATATCAGGAGTGGGGAAGCTTTTAGAAACGACAATCCAAGAGAAAGTTAACAGCTACTTGAACAAGCATAGACTAAAAAAGGAGAGTCAGCATTGATTTGTTGAAGGCAAATTGTTTTTAACTAACTTGATTGAGTTTTTTGATGAGGTATCAGAGAGTGTGAATGTGGGCAGTACAGTTGATGTGTAAAAGGCATTTGATAAGGCACAACATATTAGGCTTCTTAGCAAAATTGAAGCCCATGGGCAGCATTTTTCCTATGGTGGGTGGGCTGGGTGGGGGCAGGCGCAGAGCCGATCGCCGCCCACAATCAGCTCCGTGCAGCCATTTTACGCGGGCGGGCCAATTAAGGCCTGCCCAGCATAATACATGGCTGGTAACACTTAGCGCTACCTATGCAGGTGCGGGGATGAGGGAGAGTCAGGGCCAGCGCGACAGAGTGCTTCAATCTCCGAGGCATTGAGCTGCCTTGGAGATTGCATCAATATTAAAATTATTAAACAAAAAGTTTAAAAATTCATTTAAACGTGACTGTGTCGCATGAGTCGGGACATGTTTTTATACTTGTGGGAATTTATTTATTTATCTAATAAAGGTTTCAGGAAACCTCATCTCACTCGTGGATGAGGTTTCCTGAAAAACGCGAAGGCCGCTTGGCCTTTTCGTCTGCCCGCCAACCTTAAGATTGGGCGAGTAGCGTTCACAAGTGCTTCAATTAATTTTTTAATAGCCTTGATAGGCCGTTTACATTTCAGTGGGTGTGCAGCCAACTCTGCGCGCGCCCACCGAACGAAACATCAGGATGGTGCGCGATGACGTCGGGACGCACATCCAACAGCATCATGCGTCATTTTACGCATCGGCCTGTCGGGCCCTCCCCTGCACGCCAACCGGAAAACTCTGCCCCATGAGATAGAAGGGACAGTAACAGCATGGATGCAAAATTGGCTAAGCGATAGAAAACAAGAGTTGTTGTGAATGTCAGTTTTTTGGACTGAAGGGGGGAGATATACAGTAGTGTTCCCCAAGGTTTAGTATTAGGACAATTGCTGTGTTTCGCATGTATTAATCACTTACGAACATACATATTAGGAGCAGGAGAAGGCTACTCGGTCCTTCGAGCCTGCTCCGCCATTCAATAAGATCATGGCTGATCTGACTGTAAGCTCAACTACATATTCCTGTCTATACCCGATAATTTTTCATCCCCTTGCTTATCAAGAATCTATCTACCTCTGCCTTAAAAATATTCAAAGTTTCTGCTTCCACCACCTTTTGAGGAAGAGAGTTCCAAAGACTCTCAACCCTATGAGAGAAAAAGTTTCTCCTCGTCTCTGTCTTAAATGGGCAACTCCTTATTTTTAAAAAGTGGCCCTGAGTACTAGATTCTCCCACAAAAGAAAACATCTTCTCCACATCGACCCTGTCAAGACCCCTCAGGATCTTATATGTTACAATCAAGTCACCTCTTACTCTTCTAAGCTCCAGCGGATACAAACCTAGCCTGTCCCACATTTCCTCAAAAGACAACCATCCAGTCCAGTTCACTAAACCTTCTCTGAACTGCATCCAACACATGTACATCCTTCCTTAAATAAAGAAATATATACTGTGCACACCACTCCAGATGTGGTCTCACCAATGCCCTGTATAACTGAAGCATAACCTCCCTACCTTTGTATTCGTTTCCCCTCGCAATAAATGATAACATTCTATTAGCTTTCCTAACTACTTGCTGTACCTGCATACTAACCTTTTGCAATTCATGCACTAGGACACCTAGATCCCTCTGCATCTCAGAGCTCTGCAATCTCTCACCATTTAGATAACATGCTTATTTTTTATTTTTCCTGCCAAAATGCTCAATTTCACACTTTCCCACGTTATACTCCATTTGCCAGGTCTTTGCCCACTCACTTAACCTACCAATGCCCCTTTATAACCTCCTTGTGCCCTCTTCACATCTCACTATCCTACTTAGCTTTGTGTCATCAGCAAATTTAGCAACTATATCTTTGGTCCCTTCATTCAAGTCATTTATATAAATTGTAAAAAGTTGAGACCCCGCACTGATCCTTGTGGCACACCGTTCGTTTCATCCTGCCAACCAGAAAAGGACTCATTTATGCCTACCCTCTGCTTTCTATTAGCTAGCCAATCTTCTATCCATGACAATGTTACGCCCTACACCATGGGCAGAATCTTCTGGCTGGCATGTGGATGGCAGAGTCCCGACATCAGCGCACGGCATCACGATATTTCAGTCGGCGTACACAATGCAGCAGGCCACGCACCCGCCATTAATTAAAGACCTTGTTAAGGCCATTAACTCTCCAATCGACCAGGATTTTGAGGGGCCCATGCAAACTTCGGGCACACGGGCCCAACGGGCAGGTGAGTAAGTGATCTTTTTACAAACCTCATCCATTGGTGGGATGAGGTTTGATATCGGGTTTAAAAACTTTGAATAAAGTGTTTGTGTTCTTCACTAACATGACATTTTCACATGAGGGGTCATGTTAATGATTTTTTAATTTTTCTATTTTAGAGTTTCACAGAGTTTCAGCGATCTCCCTGAGGCAGCACTTTGCCTCTGGAGATGTGCACTCTTACATGCGCGTGCGCGAAAGAGCGCACTCTGGCAGTCGGGGAATCCCCGCCCACATAGGAAGCGCATAGCGCTTCCCATTGAGCAACATGCTGAGTGGGCCTTAATTGGCCCACCCACTTAAAATGGCAGCAGGGCCCGTTTCAGCGGTGGCGATCGGCTGCCCGCCCGCCACCGAGTCGGTCAGACCCATCCGCCCATCAAGGGCAAAATTCTGCCCCATGAGTTTTCATTTTTCACAGTAAGCTTTGATGTGACACTTATCAAATACCTTCTGGAAATCTAAATACAGTATATCCACCACTCCCCCTTTATCCAGTGCATGTTACTTCTTCAAAGAACTCCAATAAATTGGTTAAGCATGATTTCCCTTTCACAAAACCATGTTGACTTTGTTTGATTATCCCGAATTTTTCCAAGTGCCCTGCTATAATGTCTATAATAATAGCTTCTAACTTTTTCCCTCTGATAGATGTTAAGTTAACTGGCCTGTAGTTTTGTGCTTTCTATCTATCTCCCTCCCTTTGTTAATAAAGGAGTTACATTTACTAATTTCCAATCTAATTGAACCTTCCCAAATCTAGGGAATTTTGGAAAATTAAAACCAATGCAAAAATATCTCGCTAGCCACGTTTTTTAATACCCTAGGATGAAGCCCATCAGGACCCTGGGGACTTGTCAGCCTGTAGCTCCAACAATTTTCTCAGTACCACTTCCCTGGTGATTGTAGTTTTCCCAAGTTCCTCCCTCCCTTCCATTTCCTGATTTACAGCTATTTCTGGGATGTTACTTGTATCCTCTATCGTGCAGACCAATGCAAAATACCAGTTCAATTCATCTGCCATCCCCTTATTTTCCAATATTAACACCCCAGACTCACTTTCTATAGGGCCAGCACTCACTTGTTAACTCTTTTCTTCTTTAAATAGCTATGAAGCTCTCACTATTGGTCTTTATATTTTTAGCTAGCTTTCTCTCATACTCAAACTTCTGGTCATTCATTGCTGTTTTTTATATTCTGACCAATCTTATGACCTGTCATCCATCTTTGCACAATTATCTGCTTTTTCTTTGTTTGATACTATCGTTAATTTTTTTAGCTAACCACAGATGGTGGGTCCACTGCTTATAATTTTTCTTTCTATTCTGTGTATTCTGAAATATCTCCTTAAATATCTGCCACTGCATCTCTCTTGACCTATCCCTTAACCTAATTTGCCCATTCACTTTAGCTAGCTGTGCTTTCATGCCTTCATAATTGCCCTATTTAAGTTTAAAATGCTAGTTTTGCACCCACTCTTCTCTCCTTCAAACTCAATGTAAAACTCAATCATATTATGGTCATTGCTAGCTAGGGGCACCTTCACTATGAGGCCATTAATTAATCCTGTCCCGTTGCACAATATCAGGTCTAGTATAGCCTGCTCTCTCTCTGGTTGGTACCAAAATGTGCTGTTCTAAGAAACTATCCTGAAAACTTCCTATGCGTTCTTCATCTATGCTACCTTTGCCCTTCTGATTTTCCCAATCTATATGCAGATTTAAATCCCCCATGATTATCCCTGTAACTTTCTGACAAGCTCCCATTTTTTTTCTTCCTTTATGCCGCGTCCTACTGTATGGTTACTGTTGGGGGGCCTGTACACCCCTCCCACAAATGACATCTTGTTTTTATCATTTCTCATCTCCATCCAAACTGTTTCTTCACCCTGGTTTCCTGAATTTAGGTCATCCCTCTATAATGTGCCAATACCATCATTAATGAACACAGCCACCCCTCCACCTCTTCATAGTTTCCTGTCCTACCTAAATGTCACATACTTTTCAATATTCAGGTCCCAATCTATGACATCCTGCAGTCATGTCTCTGTTATTGCTATCAGATCATACTTATTTATTACTATTTGCACTCTCAGTTCATCTGTTTTGTTTTGAATGCTACATACTTTTAATTACAGAGGCTTTAGTTTTGTCCTTTTATTATTTTTGAAACTTCTAGCTTTATTTACTGATTTATTCTTGGATTTGTACTCTCTGTGTTCTGTCTCTTCCTGTCACGGTCTGTTTATCATTTCCCATATTAATACCTTTCTCGCTTGTCTTTTCTCTACTCTTTGATATACCACATCTTCCCAAATTTGATCTCTTGCCCCCACTATTTAGTATAAAACCCTCTCTATGTCCCTAATTATGCAGCTCGCTAGAACACTAATCCCAGCACAATTCGTGTGTAACTGTCCCAACAGTTACAGCCCCCACTTCCCTCAGTACTGGTGCCAGTGCCCCACAAACTGGAACCCACTTCTCCCACACCAGTCTTTGAGCCACATGTTCATCTCTCTAATTTTATCTATTCTATGCCAATTTGCATGTAGCTCAAGTAATAATCCTGAGATGATTAACTTTGAGGTTCTGCTTTTTAATTTAGTGCCTAGCTCCTCATACCCTCTATGCAGAACCTCTTTGCTGGCTCTACGTATGTATTGGTACCTACATGGACTGTGACAACAGGATCCTCCCCCACCCACTGCAGATTCCATGGATTTGGGTTATTGGGCACAATTTTAAAATTTGCAGTTGGCACAAAACTTGGAAGTTTACTGATTAGTGAGGAAGATAATAATAGACTTCAAGAGACCATTGATTGGCCTGTAGAATGAGAAGACGCATGGCAAAGAAAATTCACCATAGGAAAGTGTGAGGTTCTGCATTTTGGTAGGAAGAATGAGGAGAGACAATGCAAGCTAAGTGGGACAATTTTAAAGGGGTACAAGACTAGAGAAACTGGGGAGTTGATGGTGTACAAATCTTGTAAGGTGGTAGGACAGGTTAACAAAGTAGTTAACAAAACATATTGTACCCTGGGCTTTATAAATGGATGTATACCTTTATAAAACACTAGTTCGATCCTTGCTGGAGTATTCAATTCTGGGCACCACATTTTAGAAAGGATGTGAAATCTTTACATGGGTGCAAAAGAAATATACGAGACTGGTTCCAAGGATGAGGTATTATTAAACTGGAGAAGCTGGAAGCAGGGAAGGCCAAAAGGAGGTTTGATAGAGGTGTTTAAAATCTTGAATGTTTTACATAAGAGCATAAGAAATAGGAGCAGGAGTATCTATTCAGTCCTTTGAGCTTGCTCCACCAGTCAATAAAGTCATGGCTGATCTGATATTTCCTTAAATCCACTTTCCTGCTTGTCCCCATAACCCTTTACTCCCTTTTCAATCAAAAGTATATTCAATGACCCAGTCTCCACTGCTTGCTGGGGAGGAAAATTCCAAACATTAACAACCCTCTGAGAAAAGAAATTTCTCCTCATCTCAGTCTTAAATGGGAGACCCCTTATTTTTAAGCTGTGTCTCCTAGTCCTAGATTCCCCCAAAGAGAAACATCGTCTCAGGATCTACCCCATCAAGCCCCTTCAGAATCTTCAATGTTTCAATAAGATCACTTCACATTTTTCTGAACTCCAATGAGTATAGGCCCAACCTGATCGACCCTTCCTCGTAGGACATCTTCTTCATCCCAGGAATCAATCTGGTGAACCTTTTCTGAACTGCCTCTGATGCAAGTGTGTACCTCCTTAAGTAAGGTGACCAATACTGCACACACTAAGCTAGCTGTGATCTTACTAATGCCCTGTACAAATGTAGCAAGACTTCCCTACTTTTATACTCCAACCCCATTGCAATAAAGGCCAACATTCCGTTTTCCTTCTTAATTACTTGGTGTACCCATATGCTGACTTTTTGTGATTCTTGTACAAGAACATCCAGCTCCTTCTGTACTACATCATTCTGCACTCTCTCTATTTAAATAATATTCTGCTTTTCTATTATTCCTGCCAAAGTGGACAACCACACATTTTCCTACATTATACTCCATCTGCTAAATTTTTGCTCACTCACTTAACCTATCAAGACCTCTTTGCAGACTCTTTGTACTCTCCTCACAACTTGCTTTCCTACCTATCTTGTATCGTCAGCGAATTTGGTTACAGTAGTCATTAATATAGATCGTAAATAGTTGAGGTCCCAGCACTGATCCCTGTAGCACTCCACTTTGCCAGCCTCAAAATTATCCATTTACCCCTTTGTTCCTTGTTAGTTAGTCAGTCCCCTGTCCATGCTAATATATTGCCACCAACACCATGAGCTCTTATCACTTGCTGTAACCTTTTTTGTGGCACCTTATCGAATGCCTTTTGGAAATCTAAATGCAGTGCAGTGTCTCAAATCCAGCTGTCCAAAAACCGGACATTTGAGAATATGTCTTGCATCAATTTTAATTGAGTAGCATTTTAAAAAAAACTTACATAATAATTCAGCTAGGGGCTGCTTTGGCAGGGTGTTGTACCTCACTTCCCTTCACTGCTTACACACTGGTCTGGACTGTTCCCACACTCCAAGCAGCCCTTGACTCCACCTGACCTGAAAACAGGCAAGATCTGAAATGCAGCACGGCTTCAGTGCCAAGGTTGCCGGTTTTGAGACACGGTACCTGTGTACTACATCTACTGGTTTCCCTGTATCCATCTGGTGGAGTAAATAAGGGGAAACCTTTTCAAGTGGCTGAAGGACAATAATGAGATGGCGTAGATTTCAGGTGACTGGCAAAAGAACCAGAGATGACTTTAGGAAAAACCTTTTTATGCAGAGAGTAGTTAGGGTATGGAATGCACTGTGGGGGTTGGGGGGGTGGAAACAGATCCAATAGCAACCTTCAAAAAGGAATTGGTAAATACTTGAAGGAGAAAAAAAAGTTGCAGGGATATGGGGAAAGAACAGAGGATTGGGACTAACTTTGAAAGAGCCAGTGCATACTCGATAGGCCAAACGGTTTTCATCTGTGCTGTGCTATTCTATGAATCCATAACCAGGATTGAAATTTATAAGGATGTGTATCAATATACAGTGGTGGATTTACAATGAAACATGCCATGCCTTGGCACAGGGCCCCCAAATGACATGGGGGCCCCAAAATAACAAGTGAGTTTCAACCTGAAGCTAAGAACCACTCTTTCAGAGTGCCAGCACTGTTGTATTATACTGCGATGTGAGACACAGGAAGCACCAAGCATTCCCACCAAGCATGCCTTTATAATCAAATACTTCTGAAGGCTGAGAGGTGTGTACGGGGAGCAATTTGTTTACAATCAGACCACACTGAGTAAATGTAGAACCCCCCACTTCATACACTCGGATTTCCGCTGACACTTTTTAGTTTTGCCCGTGTAACCGAGCCTGGTGGTTTGGGTAGGGAGAGCTTTATTGAACCTATCACTTTCCCAGTGACGGACACGGATGACAGTGAGCAATCAGCATAAATCGCTCAATCATTTTGGCATTGCATCTGGAAAATAACCTTTTTGCTGGAGCAGGCTGTGTCGCTCTTCAAATAAATGTGATTCTGTGCAATCGATTTCATGGAGCAAGAAAAAGGCAGAACTGAATCGGTGTGAACATGCCTCAGACAATTTAAAATTCAAATGATTTAATGATCCAGCTTTGCACACATGGAGCAGAGGGACATCTTCCTGATAGCCCTCTCCCCAGCTAAAAGTATGAAACTGTTAAAATGATCCCCATCCCTAGTCTAAAATAAAAGGGGTGCCAAAGCGGCCCCTGGCATTCCTACCTAACAGTGTTGTACTTTATTGGCTGTGTTGTCATTGTTCACAACCACCCCGGATGTCTCAAAGCATTATTACATTTCAGTCTTTCTTTTAAAAACTCCAGCGTAAAGGTGGGGAGAGAGATCGAAGAGAGTCACAGGTTAAATGAACCTGGAGACCTCTAGTTGGGAAACTACATAATATCAACCCCCTCCCACCCACACCACCTAAAATACTTCAAGAATTCTATTGCCTATTTCATATATTAATGCCTTTTAAAGGGCAATAAATAAGTTGTGAGGTGAGCTGCAATATAAATTAACTGTTTTATAAAGATTGAGCTTAACCATGGACTTTAAACTCTATCCTGAATGTTTAACCTATGTATAACATCTTATATTACTGATAAACATTGGATGGTTTAGATTTTAGTAATCATCGCTGCAACTTTTATCAATCTGAGAAATTGGCAACAAATTGAACAGCATGAAACGAGATAAAGAGTCAATACCGAGATGAAACACACAGTACAGGATTAGTGATATCAGAAAGATCATTGTCTTCATTTCTATCTCCACAGAAGCTGCTTCATCTGCTGTGTATTTACAGCATTTATGTTGATTCTTGAGACATTTAACGGGGACAGACCCATTCTCAATCTACAGGAATTGGTCCTTTTCCAATTAAATTATTTTATTGCTCAAAATTGCATAGTGTCCCGTTTCAGAGCCAGTCAAAAGCTCATGTTTTTCGCAACGTGAGCTGTTCAACAGAAGTTCCTCTAGGTTTCACTTGAACTCTCAACTCGGCATTGCACACGCCTCAGTCCTGCCATTAATGTAGCACATGCTAACCAGTTGTGCCATGAGAGCAAAGCAGCGCTCATTTGCATACACGTTTTAAGTTGTATCATCTCATTAGAGGCACTAGATTTTTTCGATTGAATGGCAAGAACCGAGTTTATTTGACAGTGTACAGAAGTAATTACGTGCCTGTGAAAAAGCCGGTGAAATAACCAATAGCTTTGAGTTTTGACAGCGGGTTGAAGGTGGGGCCAGAAATGAAGCTAAGCACAGGGCCCCACTAACTGTAAATCTGCCACTGTCGATATATATACTCTGGAACCCATGGTTTTTCACGTTTCTGCTGGGGTAATGAAAATATTATGGGTGGGATTGAACAGTTGTGATGATAGGCCCATCCATTGGCCATAGCGTCAGTGGCAACCCCGCTGTGGCCAATTCTGGGGCCGCTGTTGGGATTAAATCCCAATTAGGAAGGCCACTGGCTGCCATCAGGGAGTCCAACTTCAGTAGGGCAATGTCCAGCGGACTTCCTGGTGCAGGGCGGATGTCCTGCCTCAGAACTGCTGAACAATGAGGCCAGCAGCTCTCCAACACTGACAGTGCCACCGGAAGCAGTGGCCACTGCTGGTACTGCAGTGGGATCAAGTGGAAGGATCATTGGCAGAGCTCCCATGTCAAGGGGATGGGATCACCAGAGTGGGGGGGTTGGTGGGATCGGTGTCAATGGCAGAGGGTTTCAAGGCTCAATCTGTTTCCACTTGCATTTCCCTCCATTCAAGAGATTGGAGATAGAGGGACACCCCTCTCAGTCACAAGTTTGTCCACATGGCATGGTCCCCGACCTCGGCTGGTATTTTACTTGTGGCAGCTAGATGGGGCTTTTATGTGGTCCTTAAGTGGCTACTTCAGAGCCTGAACTGGCCTCCGGGCAGCCCTTCCCACCCTGGAATTAATTGGGGGGAGTCAGGAAGATGACAGGGTCTGCACTTTCGCACCCCATTAAATGGCGCCCCTGCCTCCCTGTTGCCTCTTGGGGGAGCATTGAATTCCACCCTGTGTTTGGATTGCAATTAGTCAGGATTTGATAACAATTATTGTAGCACCAATCACCCCTGTCCTTACTTATAGAAACATAGAAAATAGGAGCAGGAGGGAATGCTCCAGCATTCAATATGATCATGGCTGATTCCCTATCTCAACGCCACACTCCCGCTATCTCCCCATACCCCTTGACGCCTTTAGAGTCCAGAAATCTATCTATTTCCTTCTTAAATATATTCAATGACTTGGCCTCCAAAGCCTCCTGTAGAAGAGAATTCCATAGGTTCACCACCCTCTGAGGGAAGACACTTCTCCTCATCCCAGCCCTATAAGGTCTACCCTGTATCCTGAGACTGTGACCCCTTGTTCTAGACCCTCCCCCCAGCCAGAGGAAACATCATCCCAGCATCCAACCTGTCCAGCCCTGTCAGAATTTTAAAGGTTCAATGAGATCCTCTCTCACCCTTCTAAACTCCAATGAATACAGGCCTAGTCGGCCCAATTTCTCCTCCTACAACAATCCTGCCATCCCAGGAATCAGTGTGGTGAACCTTTGCTGCCCTCCCTCTATAGGAAGTATATCCGTTCTAAGGTAAGAAGACCAAAACTGCACACAGTACTTCAGATGTGGTCTCACCAAGGCACTGTACAGCTGCAGTAAGACATCCTTGTTCCTGTACTCAAGTCATCTCGTAATGAAGGCCAACATACCATTTGCCTTTATAACTGCTTGCTGCACCTGCATACTTGCTTTCAGTGATTAATGTACAAAGACACCCAGGTCCCTTTGTATATCAACATTTCCCAATCTATCACTATTTAAATAATACTGTGCCATTCTGTCTTTCCCACCAAGGTGGATAACTTCACACTTATCCACATTATACTGCATCTACCATGTATTTGCCCACTCACTTAACCTGTCTAAATCGCCTTCTTAACACCCTCCTCACTGCTCATGTTCCCACCAAGTTTTGTGTTGTCAGCAAACTTGGTTCCCTCATGAAATCATTAATATATATTGTGAATAGCTGGGGTCCAAGCACTGATCCTTGCAGTATACCACTAGTCATCACCTTCTACTCCAAAAAGACCTGTTTATTCCTACTCTCTGTTTCCTGTCTGCTAACCAATTCTCAACCCATACCCAATATATTAACCCAATCCCACGTGCTTTAATTTTACACACTAATCTCTAATGTGCGACTTTATCAATAGCATTCTAAAAATCCAAATACACCACATCCACTGGTTCTCCGCTATCTATGTTGCTAGTTATGTCCTCAAAAAACTCCGGTACGTTTGATAAACATGATTTCCATTTCATAAATCAGTGTTGACTTTGTCTAATCCCGTTGATGTTTTCTAAGTGCCCCATTATCACATCCTTTATAATAAACTGTAGCATTTTTCCTACTACTAATGTTAGGCTAATTGGTCTATAATTCGTTTCTTTCTCCCTCCCTCCTTTTTTAAATAGTGGGGTTACATTTGCCACCCTCCACCCTGCTGGGACTATTGCAGAATCTTCAGAATTTTGGAAGATGACAACTAACACATGCACTATTTCCATTGCCACCTCCTTTAGTACCCTGGGATGTCAATCTTCAGGCCCTCTTGTTTCCCTCTCTTGTGTGTCTCCACTCAGGATCCCATCCCCCGCCAACCTAGTTTAAACCCTTCCCCACAGTGCTGGCAAATACCCCTGTGAGGATATTGGTCCTGGTCCTGCTGGGGTGCAACCCACTCAGCTTATGCAGGTCCCATCTTCCCCAGAATTGGTCCCAATGCCTCAGGAATCTAAATCCCCCCTCGCCCCACCACTATAGCACGTGGCACCGGGAGTTATCCTGAGATTACCTTTGAGGTCCTGCTTTTTAATTTATCGGCTTTCAGCCCCTTTAATTTTTCCAGCACGATTGTTTTAGTAATACTAATTTCCTTCAATTCCTCCTTCCAATTCAACTGTTGGTTCCCTAGTATCTCAGGGAAGTTATTTGTGTCTTCCTCCATGAAGACAGAACTAAAGTAATTGTTTAATTGCTCTGCCACATCCTTGTTCTCTATTATAAATTCCCCTGTTTTGGACTGTGAGCAAACTACATTTGACTTCACTAATCTATTTCTTCTTACATATAGAAGCTTTTACAGTCCACTTTTATGTTCCTTGCAAGTTTACTCTGATGCACTTATTTTTCCCCTCTTAATGAATCTCTCGGTCCTCCTTTGCTGAATTCTAAACTGCTCCCAAACCTCAGGCTTGCTACTTGTCCTGGCTCCACTTTGGATCTAATACCATCCTTAATTTCTTTTGTTAGCCATGTTTGGGCCACTTTTCCAGTTGTGTTTTTGTGCCAGAATGGAATGGATAACTGTTGCAGTGCATACATTCATTCCTTAAATATTAGCCATTGGTTATCCACCTTCATGCCTTTTAATGAGGTTCCCCAATCTATCTTAGCCAACTCATACCTCATATCTTTGCAGTTTCCTTTGTTAAGATTTAAGACCCTAGTTTCAGATCAGACTACTTCACTTTCCATCCTGATGAAGAATTCTACCATGTTATGGTGACTGTTCCCTAAAGTACGTCGCATACAAGATTGTTAATTAACCCCTTCTCATTGCACAATACCAAATCTAGGATAACCTGTTCCCTAGTCAGTTCCTAAACATACTGGTCTAAAAAAGCCATCTCGTACACACTCCAGGAATTCACCCATCACAATATTATTGCTAATTTGGTCTGCCCAGTCTGTAGTAGATAAAAGTCACCGATGATTATTGTAGCACCCATCTTACATGTATCTATAATTTCCTGTTTAATGCTGTCCCCTACCTTACCTGCTGTTTGGAGGCCTATAGCCAAATTCCACTAATGCTTTCTGCCCCTTGTTGCTTCTTAGTTCCACCCAGACTGATTCTATATCTATATATTCTGAGCCAATATCCTCTCTCACTCTCGCACTGATTTCATCCTTAACTAACAATGCCATGCCATCTCCTTTTTTGCTTGTTTGTACTAAATATAGAATATGCTTGGATATTCAGTTCCCAGCCTTGGTCACCCTGCAGCCATGTCTCCGTAATCGCAATCATGTTGTACCCATTTGCATATATTTGTGTTGTTAATTTGTCTACCTTATTGCGAATGCTCCATGCATTCAGATACAGTGTCTTTAGACTTATCTTTTTAATATTTTTACACTTTTTTGTACTATGTCCCTATTTTCTGCTATCCCTTATTTCCCTGCCTTCCACTTTTGTTTTCTACTTTTCTGTCATTCATTCCTATCTTTGTTTCCCTCCCTTGTGTCTCTCCACTCAGGATCCCATCCTCCTGCCAATATAGTTTAAACGCTCCCCCACAGTGCTAGCAAATACCCCTGCGAGGACATTGGTCCCGGTCCAGCTGGGGTGCAACCCACTTAGCTTGTGCAGGAACCATCTTCCCCAGAATTGGTCCCAATGCCTCAGTAATCTAAATCCCCACCCCGCACCCGACCCCACACCATCTTTCCAGCCAGGTACTCATCTGGTCTATTCTCCTACTCCTGATCTCGTTAGCATGTGGCACTGGGAGTAATCCTGAGATTACTACTTTTTGAGGTCCTGCTTTTAATTTATTTCCTAGCTCCCCATATTCTGCTTTCAGGACCTCATCCCTCTTTTTACTTATGTTGTTGGTACCGACGTGGACCACAACCTCTGGCTGTTCACCCTCCCCCTTCAGAATGTCCTGCCGCTGCTCAGTGACACCCTTAACCCTGGCACCAAGGAGGCTACATATACATATCTCCCTGTCTACCTGTTCAATGGATCCTTTTACCCACCCCCAATATTCTCCCTCCGCCTGGACCCCTCCCTTTGGATTCTTACCTTCTCTTGATCTTTTCATTGAGAACTGTCGGCATGACAATAGTCATCTCAATTTCTCTGCTCCTCTCACCCATTCTAATCTGTCTCTCTCTGAACTTACTGCACTCCATTCTCTCAGGTCCAACCCCAACATTGTAATCAAACCCGCTGACAAGGGTGGTGCTGTTGTTGTCTGGCGCACTGACCTCTATCTCGCAGAGGCTGAGCGTCAACTCGCAGACACTTCCTCCTACCTCTCCCTAGACCATGACCCCACCACTGAACATCAAGCCATTGTTTCCAGGACTGTCACTGACCTCATCTCCTCTGGAGATCTTCCTCCCACAGCTTCCAACCCGATAGTCGCCCAACCTCGGACGGCTCGCTTCTACCTCCTACCCAAAATCCACAAACAGAACTGTCCTGGTAGACCGATCGTGTCAGCCTGTTCCTGCCCTACGGAACTCATTTCTCGTTATCTTGACTCCCTTCTCTCTCCCCTTGTCCAGTCCCTTCCCACCTACATCTGTGATTCCTCTGACACCTTACATCACATCAACAATTTCCAGTTCCCTGGCCCCAACCGATTCCTCTTCACCATGGACGTCCAATCCCTCTACGCCTCCACCCCCCACCAGGATGGTCTGAGGGCCCTTAGCTTCTTCCTCGAACAGAGGCCCAAACAATCCCCATCCACCACTACTCTCCTCCGTCTGGCTGAACTTGTTCTCACACTGAACAATTTATCCTTTAACTCCTCTCACTTCCTCCAAATAAAAGGTGTGGCTATGGGTACCCGCATGGGCCCCAGCTATGCCTGTCTCTTTATGGGGTATGTGGAACATTCCTTGTTCCAGTCCAAATCTGGCCCCCTTCCACAACTCTTTCTCCGGTACATCGATGATTACTTCGGTGCTTCTTCATGCTCTTGTCGGGACTTGGAAAAATTTATTAATTTTGCTTCCAATCTCCACCCCTCCATCATTTTCACATGGTCCATCTCTGACACTTCCCTTCCCTTCCTTGACCTCTCTGTCTCAATCTCTGGTGATAGACTGTCCACCAATATCCATTACAAGCCTACCGACTCCCACAGCTACCTCGACTACAGCTCCTCACACCCCGCTTCCTGTAAGGACTCCATCCCATTCTCTCAGTTCCTTTGCCTCCGTTGCATCTGTTCTGATGATGCTACCTTCAAAAACAGTTCTTCTGACATGTCCTCCTTCTTCCTTAACTGAGGTTTTCCACCCACGGTCGTTGACAGGACCCTCAACCGCGTCCGGCCCATCTCCTGCGCATCCGCCCTCACGCCTTCTCCTCCCTCCCAGAAACATGATAGGGTCCCCTTTGTCCTCACTTATCCCCCCACCAGCCTCCACATTCAAAGGATATTCCTCCGCCATTTCTGCCAACTCCAGCATGATGCCACCACCAAACACATCTTCCCTTCACCCCTCCCATCGGCATTCCGTAGGGATCGTTCCCTCTGGGACACCCTGGTCCACTCCTCCATCACCCCCTACTCCTCAACCCCCTCCTATGGCACCACCCCATGCCCTCGCAAAAGATGTAACACCTGCCCCTTCACTTCCTCTCTCCTCACCGTCCAAGGGCCCAAACACTCCTTTCAAGTGAAGCAGCATTTCACTTGCATTTCCTCCAACTTAGTCTACTGCATTCGTTGCTCCCAATGTGGTCTCCTCTACATTGGAGAGACCAAACGTAAACTGGGCCACCGCTTTGCAGAACACCTGCGGTCTGTCTGCAAGAATGACCCAAACCTCCCTGTCGCTTGCCATTTTAACACTCCACCCTGCTCTCTTGCCCACATGTCTGTCCTTGGCTTGCTGCGTTGTTCCAGTGAAGCCCAACGCAAACTGGAGGAACAACACCTCATCTTCTGACTAGGCACTTTACAGCCTTCCGGACTGAATATTAAATTCAACAACTTTAGGTCTTGAGCTCCCTCCTCCATCCCCACCCCCTTTCCATTTCTTCCCCCTTCCTTTTGTTTTTTCCAATAATTTATATAGATTTTTCTTTTCCCACCTATTTCCATTATTCTTAAATCTTTTATGCCCTGCTAGTCTTTCTACCCCACCCCCACTAGAGCTATACCTTGAGTGCCCTACCATCCATTCTTAATTAGCACATTCGTTTAGATAATATCACCACCTTCAACACCTCTGTGTTCTTTTGTTCTTTTATCTGTGACATCTTTTGATTATCTGCTACTATCACTGCTTGCTTGTCCCTCCAACCACACCTCCTCCCCCCCAACCTTAAACCAGCTTATATTTCACCCCTCTCCTAATATTCACTCAGTTCTGTTGAAGGGTCATGAGGACTCGAAACGTCAACTCTTTTCTTCTCTGCCAATGCTGACAGACCTGCAGAGTTTTTCCAGGTAATTCTGTTTTTGTTTAGGCTACATACCATCTTGGTGTCACATCTGCAGACGCAGAAACGTCTATCTGTTCCCCTTACAATAGAATCCCCAGTCACTATTGCACTCCCACTATTTTTCCCCCACTCTGTGCAGCTGACTCACTCGTGATGCCACGGAGATGACTCTTGCTGTATTCTCCTGAGAAACCATCTCCCCCAGCAGTATCCAAAATGGAAATCCTGTTAGAGGGGGAGATGGACCCAGGGGACTCCTGCACTACCTGCCTACTGCTTTTATTCTGTCTGGCGGTCACTCTTTCCATTTCTGCCTGTGCGCTCTTTACCTGCTATCCATAAAGATCTTTTCCTTGCAGATGCTCCACAGGGACTCCAGCTGCAACTGCAGCTCCAGCTCCGAAACACAGATTTCAAATAGCTGCAACTGGAGGCACTTCCTGCCCACATGGTCACCCTGGACACTGGAAGTGTCCCTGACTTCCCACATCGCACATGAGGAGCATTCCACCTGGTCGAGCTGCCTTGCCATGACTCACCCTTAAATTGCTCCCTTTACTTTAACTTCATCTAGTTTAACTAGTATTAAGGACAGAAGAAATACTTAGGAAAACCTACTTAGCCAAGCCACCGCTCTTACTGAGGAAAGGTAGAAAATGAAAGGATCCTTCCTTCCCTCTTCACCAAACTCCTTCTCTCACCAAACTCCAACTGATGCAGCCCAAAGCAGCACTCCAGTGCAGACAAAAATCTGATTTGTATTGTTTCCTCGCCAGTAATACTTTGATTTTAAAATTCTCGTTCTTGTGTTCAAAAGCCTCCATGGTCGTGTCCCAACCCCCCCCCCCCACCTCCCTGTCTCTGTAACCTCCTTAAACCCCACAATACCCCTAAGAACTCCGCATTCCTGCAATTTTGGTCTCTTACATATCCCCAGTTTTCATCACTCCACCATTGGCACCATGTCTTCATCTGCTGAGGATCTAAACTCTGGATTTCCTTCCCTAAACCTCTATCTGCTCCTTTAAGACAGTCCTTAAAACCTAGCCAATCTTTTGATCATCAGCCCTAATATTTTGTCAAATTTTGTTAACTCTCCTGCATAGCCCCTGGTGATGTTTTACTTGTTAAAGGTGCTGAATAATATAAGTTGTTGCTATGGCCTGGAAATTTTGCTAGATTCTTCTTCAGTTCTCTGCCCAAAGGCAGCCTAACCCACAACACTGTGATCACCACTCCAGCAGGGCAAGGAAGCAGGTGCCGAATACACCCCAGCCAGAATGAGAATCAACCCCTTGCTGTTGGCACCAATCTGGTCCACAGCGTCCATCCAGCCAACTGGCCCCCAAGGCATCTGAGTTTCATGCATGTTGTAATATGAAAAGGGGTTCCAATTATTTTCCATCATAAGGCTGATCAGGAATCTCTCCTGCTCTTAGTGTCTGTTATTGGCATATGTTGGAAGAATTTGCAGATTCGATATTCTTCCTGTTTGCCCACATTATGAATACATCATCCTTGGCCATCAAGTCCTGCAGTGGACTTGAACCTGGAGCTTCTGGCTCAGAGGTAGGAATGCTACCCACTGTGCCACAAGACCTCCTTTGCTAGACTACCTTCAGGTAACAATTTCAGCATTTTATTTGAAATCTAACCTCTGAAGAGTTGTTATTGAAACAATGGATTTAAGAAGCTGAAGAATCTGTTTATTTGTTGGTGATCTGCACATTAAGAATCATTAATACTGTTGATGCATTACGGAAAAAAGTATCATTTAAAAGCTGTCAAATTGTTAAATAATTGTACCTGAAGATTACTTTACTTTCAAATTGTTTGCACTTCAGCAGAGTGCAGAGGAATCGACCATTTGACTTGTGGTAAAACAGGAAGAATTAATAACAAAACAAAAACAGAATTACCTGGAAAAACTCAGCAGGTCCGGCAGCATTGGCAGAGAAGAAAAATTGAGGACTCGAAACGTCAACTCTTTTCTTCTCCGCCGATGCTGCCGGACCTGCTGAGTTTTTCCAGGTAATTCTGTTTTTGTTTTGGATTTCCAGCATCCGCAGTTTTTTTGTTTTTATATAGGAAGAATTAATAGTTTCCTCCTGTGCCCACATTTCATGTTCTCTGAGACAGGAGGCTTATCATCCACAGACACATCACTGATTTACCAATTTTGTTAGGTTCAGAAAGTGAACCAGCTTCTGTGTTGAATACCGATATTCTAATTTGCCCGAGTGGCACTTTTGCCATTGTATAATTTTGCTGTGATTGATTTGAGTTCTTGTGTGTTCATTATTCAATGCAATTCTAATTGTGTTACTTATCAGAGAGATGAAATTGTTCAATACTATGATAAATTAACTGTAATTTGTGTGGAAAAACAAACATCTTTTCCACCCATTCGATGATGGTGGGCACGATAAGGGTGTGCAGTCAATCTCACATACCTAATTAAAGCTAACTCGAATTGTTTATGTAAGTGTTGAGTAACAAGGCAAAAAAACCCCAGAGAACTTCTTCAGTTTTCAGCCAAGTCTTAATCTTTTATAGATCACATAAAGCAAGCGTGGACAGACATTGCTTTGTTGGTTTGTTTAGTTGGTTATCCCTAATGGTAGTTTTGGGCAAGATCAGATTTATGTCTGGATTTTTACAGGATATATATAGTGATGCTCAAAAACTGTCAACTGTTGTTGGACATCAGCACCAAAGATTAGTTTAAGGGATCAGAAGATGTCAATAAGTGTAATAGTGGGTTTTTTTTTGTAAATTTCCTCTGTCTGAAAATGCCATAAAAATTGGAATTTGAAAAACATTTTATTAAACAGGAGGAAATGTTAAGAGAATGCTGTTTGTTATCTTTAGAGAGAGCAGAGAAAATCACCAGTTGAATTTCAAAGCTACAGTTGCTAAATCTCCTGGAATATGGTTACAAAGAGGAATCAGCAAGGACGGGGGGAGAAGCACATCAGCTTAAATGCTGCAATGGCAATAAGTGGTTTGTGAACCTGAGGCTAAAAGATAATGAGAAAAAATCAAATCAAAGCTGAAAACGCAAATAAAGCATCTAAATGGCTTCAGATCTTTAAAGGCCTTAATTTGAACCCCTACCTGGCCCCCACTAGGTAAGAGAGGGCTGAGGAGGGATGGTTAAATTTCAGATTGAGCAAGCTGACCCCATTCCTTCCCCTTCAAATTTTAACACACAGAAATCAGGCCACTGACAAGATGGACAGAAGACCCCCAGCTGCGTCCTCCTACCACCAGTTTTTCATCCTGCTGCCAGACTGTTAATTTGGCCAGTTGCCAAGTAGAAGACAGTCAACATTATTTGAAAAAGGCCCTGCCATTAAGATAGACAAGGCATCCATGTCCGTGACCTTGCTGGGCTTTCGTCCAGTCAAAGGGACCCCTCCACACCCTCCCTGATTCCTCATTAGTATCAGGACCATCGTCTTTGCTAAAATACAATAAAGGAAATTTCTAAAATCCGGAATTAAATAATAAAAGTAAATGTAAACAAGATAAAATGCAATGTGCCAGCACAGCTGCAGCACAATCCTGCTACTCATCAGCTTAGCCTCATAGCCTGAACCCCACTTCCCAAAGAGCACTGAAAAATAAATTTGGCATGAGTACTTAACAATAGTGTCAGTAAGTCTCAAAATTTTACATCTTTTCTTTGAACTTCATTTTATAGTTTCTTTTGAGTATTTGAAATAATGATAACATAATACATGTACTGATTGTACTTCAGAGAGCTATGCATAAGTCAACTTTCAATCTTTGAGCACATAGATTACTGAGATATAGCAGGCTTTATTTATTTAAAATATATAATTGGTTTTGATGTTTTCTGGAGTTCATAATCTTGCAACACAGCCAGTTTTGTTTTGAAGTTTCTTGAGGTCAGGCATCATTCCATGCTTGCAAAGAAAGAAAAAATTATGTGCCATCAATCTTCCATGGTGTTTGCACATGGGGACTGAATACCTAATAAAGGCCTCTAAAACTATGAAGGTCTTTGATAGGATGGATGTAGGTAAAGTGGGAATCTAAAACTGGGGGTTGTAATTATAAGATGAGCACTAATAAATCTAATAAGGAATTCAGGAAAAATGCCTTTATCCAGAGACTAGTTAGAACACAGAATTTGATACCACATGGAGTGGCTGAGGTGAACAGCATAGATGCATTTAAGGTAAAACTCGGTAAGGACATGAGGGAGAAATGATAGAAGGATGCACTGAGGCTGAGATGAAATAGGTTAGGAGGAAGCTCACATGGAGCATAAATGCCGACTTAGTCCATGGACCGAATAAGATGTTTCTGTGCTGTAAAGTCTGTGAAACTCAAAGTAACATAAAGGGCAGTGTTTTATGCTCCCCCACCAGCAGGTTCTTCAGATGGCCTTCCGACCGGGCTCCTGCCCGTCCCAACCTCTGTGCAGTTTTGCGGTGGGATGGGCGAGGCCTAGGGTGGTCCACCCATCCTTGTCACAGTTGAGGCCCTTAAATGGCCAATTAATGACCACTTAAGGGCCGTTTCCCGCCCAGCCTCAATTTTCAGGCTGATGGGAGGAGTTGAGGGGTGGGGGGAAGCTTGGAAAGTGCCTCGGGCAGGAAGGGATCTGAGTAGTAAGCCCAAGTTCCTACTGGCGTTCCCTACAAGGATATTCCGGCGCTGCACTTTCTCTGAATGATACCCTGATTTGTCTCAATCCTGTACGACCTTGGTTATGGAGCTTTTTCAATGATTGCCTTCCTTCTGTTGATCTTGGACCCATAGTCTTTCCCCAAGCTTCACCACCTGTAACTCATGTACCTTATGCTTGTGATTAAAGTTCCAAGCCTGGCTGCTTCTCTGTTCTTCAATATAACACATTTCATCTTTTTTGTTCTCCCAATTGTATCAAAGTTCAAGAATTTCATTGCTGTTTTCATGGTGAAGTTCCAATAGTTCATCAGTCTTGGTTTTTAATACTGCATTCAACCAACTATTCTGATTCATCAGCAATTCCTGTCCCTGTTCAAAGCGTTTTTTCTCCACACTTAATAGAGACTTCTGATACTTGAAGTTCATCAAGTTTTATTTGATGATCTGTCTTCTTCGACAAGTTTATAATTTAGACATTTCAAGTCCTCATTCAAGTGTGCTACTTCATGTGACCGACACTCCAGTGTTCTCACCAGTTCTCATTTTACCTTGGCAAACTTATCTTACATGCATGAAAGTTGGCTCTCTATACTATCATTTTATTGATTGGAATAGCTTCTCTTAAACCATATAACCTAAGCTTTTCTTTAACCAGTTTACTGCCTGATTTCTCTCTCCCTCTGAAACTCTCTGCCTCTTTCCTTTTCTCTTTTTTCTCTTGTTAACTGCTCTCTCTCTGGAGTTCAAGCTTCTTCATTTTTTTTTCTGCCTCAAAGTGTTTCATCTGCAAATGAGTTCTAGCTAACTCAACTGAATTTTTGTCTGGATTAACTACTTCTTCTTCCAACCCCAGATGCTGTTATATAACCTTAATTACTTCTCCTTTCTTAGTCCCTGTAAACAATTTTGGAAATTCATTAAGTTCCAACAGCACCTTTTAATTTGATGGCTGAGAGTTGCACTGTAATCTGTTTGTGCCATTTGACTTCATCGGATGAAACAGAAACCCCTGCACCTCTGTCTAGCTTAAACTCTTATGGGCTGTTCATCCACTTCGAGTTTAATACTCCAATACTTGTTTTCAGTGTCATTTATCTCCCCCAGGAAGGTTAGTTCCTTTATTTGTGGTTCTTCTGTCAGAGGCTCTTAGAAAATTTTCTGTCTCTTTTTACAGGTTGTCAGCATTTTTGAGTGACAAACAGTTTTGAAATGGCCTACTTTTCCACAGTTGTGGCACCCAGCCCCCTGCTGGACATTCTTCTCGCTTGTGCGGTTCATTCCCGCCACACCGAAGATATTTCAAAATGGCAATCAGTGCACTTTTCCCCATTTTGGCAGGCTTAGGCTTTGGCGTGTTTTCTCTTTTATGACCGACAAACTGAATGGCCTTACTTGAACTTCTCCACGGGACCTTGTATTCCCTGCGAACAAACGCCCAATTCTGTTTCCTGAGTTCCGTTTGCCTCACAATCTACACCACTTTTATTAGTGTTGAATCATCTCTTGCCTGTAAGTGATCTGATAATGCATCATTTAGGACCCCGACTACAATCTTGTTGCAAGTCAGCTCAACCTTTAAGATTCCATAATCGCAGCTCCTTGCCAGCCTATAGAGATCATTGATGAACGAATCCATGCTATTGCCCGGTCTTTGCTTTCCTTAACTGAATTTAACTCTTTCTATTATTAAATTCTGGTAGACACTGACATTAGAATTGAAAGCTTGCAGGACTTCTGCATAAGAAGTTGAAGTCTCATCAACTTCCTGCCTAGTTATCACCCAGTTAGCCATAGATCCAACTGCATAAAGTAGTGCACTGAGCTGGTCTTTTTGAGCTTTTTGTGTAATCCTGAAACACTGGTTCTGGGAGTGGTAGTGTGGATTCCATGCTCCTGCTGAACCATGGAATTGTTCCTGCTTCTGTGCTGCTGCTTTCTTCTTTGGTCTGGGTTCACTGCTGTCAGGTCTCCAGGCCTGTGTCTCAGCTTGCATCTGTTGCTCCCCTGATGTTCCGACTTCTTGGTGAGTCTTATTTTTTTTTTCTTTTCTCCTTCCTTCAAGAATCTCTTTTCTTGCCAACCCTCTATCTTCTGTTTCAGGTTTGCTGCACCTTTTACTCGCTGCCAGCATGATTTGTTGTGTGGTCAGGGTCTAGATGGGGGTTTTGGGGATTGCCTGTTCTCCCAAAGTATGTTGCTTGAATCTGTAGTTTCTCAAAACATTACTTTTTATTTACAGTAAGTCTTTGCACATTTGGATTTCGACACAAGGCTGGAGCTCCTCTTCCTTCCAGATCTCTCTCACTTTTCAATCATGTGATCGGACATCATTATTACGCCAGCATCATGTATGCTTCTGGTATTAGCTCTTTACTCTATATGGACCAGGATGGAAAGTTGGGTCATCAGCAGATTATTGGGAATAGGATCAAGGCAGCAGGAGATGGGTCTTGTGGACAAGATGATCTTAGAAAGGCCATGAGGGGAGACGGGAGAGAAATTAAAGAAAGATGTGAGTTCAGAGCTGGGGCAGGGGATAGCATTAAAGAAAGTTTGGCCAGTGGCCTAGTGGAATGGAGGAACATGGCAGAGGCAGCCAGTCGGATCGTCTCGTTTTACTGACAAAGAAGTCCATGAGCTCCTCGCACTAATTGTTGGAGTTGAGGTTTAGGACCCCGACTACAATCTTGTTGCAAGTCAGCTCAACCTTTAAGATTCCATAATCACAGCTCTTTGCCAGCCTATAGAAATCATCTCGTTTTAGTGACAAAGAAGTCCATGAGCTCCTCGCACTAATTGTTGGAGTTGAGGTTTAGGACCCCGACTACAATCTTGTTGCAAGTCAGCTCAACCTTTAAGATTCCATAATCACAGCTCTTTGCCAGCCTATAGAAATCGTCTCGAGTTAGTGACAAAGAAGTCCATGAGCTCCTCGCACTAATTGTTGGAGTTGAGGGTGAAAGGGACAGGGGAGAAGGGTTTGAGAAGATAGTTTGCAGTTAAGAAAAGAAGGCAGGAGTTATCTTTGCATTCCAGGATGATTCTGGAATAGTGAGCAGTTTTAGCAGACGGGATTAGGACCTATCAGTGTTTTGAGTAGGCTAGCCAGTACTGGCGGTGGATGGCTAAATCAGTTGTCCACCATATCCTTTCAACACTGTGTCCCTTAGACTTAAGGGAACAGAGATGTGGGTCATACCAGATGAAACGGCCGGGATGAGGAAGAGTAATGGTTTTATTGGAGACTAGGGTATCAGAGGTGGAGGTGAGAGTGTGATTGAGCAAATCAGTAGCTGCGGAAAAGCAGCAGAGGAGATTTACCAGGATGTTGCCTGGGCTGGAGAGTTTTAGTTATGAGGAGAGATTGGATAGATTAGGGTTATTTTCCCTGGAGCAGAGGAGATTGAGGGGGGACATGATTGAGGTGTATAAAATTTTGAGGGGCATAGATAGGGTAGACAGGAAGGAACTTTTGCCCTTGGTGGAAGAATCAGTAACCAGGGGGCACAGATTTAAGATAAGGGGCAGGAAGTTCAGAGGGGATGTGAGGAAGAATTTTTTCACCCAGAGGGCAGTGGGAACCTGGAACTCTCTGCCTGAAAGAGTGGTAGAGGCAGAAGCCTTCATAATATTTAAGAAGTATTTTGATGTGCACTTGTGATGCCATGGCATACAAGTCTATGGGCCTAGTGCTGGAAAGTGGGATTAGAATAGATAGGTACTTGTTTGACCGGCGCAGACTCGATGGGCCGAAAGGCCTTTTTCTATGCTGTGGACCTCTATGACTCTAAATGTGGTGAATGAAGGACTAAAGGTGAGATAGTTAGGATTTTAAATGTGCACTTTTAAGTGAATTGGTTGAAGAGTGAGAAGGAAGTGATCAGAGGATGAGAATTCATTTGGTGCAGAGGCCGAGGGAGGAAAGCGGTGAAGATATCTCAGTGATAAAATGTTTGTTCTACTTGGGAGGGCGATACAGAACGATAGTTTTAAAAGAGAGATGAGAGGGGTGGAACAAGGTGAGACGTCAGTTCAGAGGGGATGTGAGGAGGAAGTGCCAGAGGAGGGGGTGTGATCTGGTGATAAGTACCATACCACCACTAAGAGTTTTGGTGAGGCAAGTGCTGGAAGATGTAGCCAGGCAGGTGGCTTCATTAAGTGACAAGATATCATCACCCCTCAGCCAGACTTCCGTCAAGGCCACAATATTGACGCAATCATCCACAATAAGTTCATGAATGGCAAGGGCCTTAAATTAAGGGGCATTCTAGACAAGATGTTTAGAGGGATTGTGAGAGCTGATCTGCTGGCAGAGTGCACAGGACCAGCAGTGGGGAGGGGTGAGTTGGACAAGAAGAGGATTGGCAAGGTTAGCCCCACATGGGGCACTGGGCATAAAGATTGACAAGAGACTCCGGTTGGCAGTTGAGATTTCTGCTAATGAGCCAACACTGAGTGCCTTAATGAACCATCAAAGTGGCAGTCAAAATGCGCATGCGGATGGATGCAGGAAGTGCTCAAGTTACATAGGCCTAGTTACATTAAAATTAGGATACATAAAAACATGATAGTAAACAGGAAATAGGATATAATTGGAAGGAGACCGGAATTGAAGCCAGGGGTCCCATAACGGCATAATAATGGAATCAGCATGAATCAGTAATGAGCTATTGTCGGGATTAGAGACGGGTGATGCGAGTGAAGTCCAGAAGCTGTTTGAAGGTATAGAGTTTCAAAAAAGGCAAAATAAGACCCAACTGAATTAAAAATGGTTGGATAGAGGAATTCTACACTTTTCAAAATTGTACATCAGTTGGCTGTCAAATTTCCCAGTGCCCCTAAAACAAAGGCAGAACCCTTGTTTATTAGATCTATGCAGTTTTTTGGGGGATAGGGGAGGGTAGTTGAGGGTTCTGACCAGTAGGAGCCTTGCACTATTTCAGAGTTAATGTATTTCCTGCTTTAAAAAGAAACTTTAAAATTGAAACTTGCCGGCATAGCTTGACTTAAAAGGATCCCATTTGTTCAGCATTTCTGTGTTTAACATATATAACAGAGGAGGCACTTCAATTAACAGTTTTTTGAGAGTGAGTGTTGCTTCTCCCCATGAATAATTGCTTTAATTTATTTTCACGTTGGTACTGTTAACATCTATTGAATATTATACTGGAATTCCCATCTATCTGTGTTATCAGATCAATTTTATGGTGTCAGGAATTATATGGAGAAAGGCATCCTTTTCCAAAGTCAGCCACTTGGTTGAACTATTGCATTGTGGTCATTTTATTGGCTGCATATAGTGTCATCACTGTTTGTGGCCAGAATACAGATGATTAGGTAATTCCCCTGTTAATCTTGCCTCGAGACCGCACTCCTATAAGTGACTGAAATTGATGTTACGCATGTATTTTGTATGATGCAGCTATCCTCCAATTCACTGCATTTTGCTGTTTCTATTAGGAGACATAATCACCCCGCTTCAGTCATAAAATCTGTTTTCTGTAGTTTGTATAGAGTCTTTTTAATTAGACTCTGTGGACTGTTGCTGAGTAAATGCACTCTGTTTGCTATAAAATAGACTCTGCGGTGAGCCCCACCTCCAACTGATTGGCTGACACACTGTTGTCAATTGGCACTGCATTTTCTTTTGTTTCATTTTATATATTAACTAATCTTGTAAATATTTGCTGAAACTGATTCTTCTCCAAAAACTTCATACTATCCTTGCTACTCCTCGTTTGGACACCTCATACAAGCCTATAGAGCACATGGATATCCAGTTGCAAAGTTTATGTTGCAGGAAGGAGACAAATCTCACAGTTATCATAGGTTAATCATACAGAATCTGAGCATACAGGTATTGCACCAAGAGTGATGTGCTAAAGATTTGAAACTATCATTGCCTGCGTGACAGATTTCCAGCCTTGGCTGTGCTTTGGGGATACAAAGAAGGTGCTTCTTAGGACAGAATGAAGAGAAAGCAGGGTGAAAAGCTGCCCTGGCCCGGTATCTTCCTTCTTTTGGCAATTGTTTCCAATGTTGGATGGGCAGAAACTTGAGTGCAGATTACTTGCCTGCCTCCTTGCCCAGGAATGACACACTATGTGGGAGATAATTAAAAGAAAAAAGTTTTCCAGGTGGTTAAAGTTATTGCTGAAAGTAATTGAACCATTCAAACCAGAATCAATTCTTGAGCTGTGTCTAGGCCCTGAGCTCTGGAATTCTCTGTCTAAACTTCCCTATCTCCTTTTTTAAATCACTATCCTTAAGAACTACCTCTTTGAACAAGCTTTTGGTCACCTGTCCTAATGTCTCCAAATGAGTCTTTTAGAAAAAATTTTTTCTAATAAAGTTCCTGTGAAGCATTTATGGACATTTTACTACATTAGAGGTGCTATATAAATGCAAGTTGTTGTCTGTGCTTATTTAAGTGACATAACAGATTGGGCACTACAGTTGTTAATTACACACCTGGATTTGGGAAGGATAGAAGTCAACCAATGTTCTGGCTCTTCAACACTATCCAACAATACTCCTGTTCAGGCCGCATGCAAGTCAATCCGTTTAAGTTACTGCACATGCGTGACCATGCAGAAAAATTTAAAGGGCCCGTGCACCCAACTGAATTCGCCACACATTACAGAAAAGAGAGGGCATGTTGTTGTTCAGTCCCTCTTTCAGAAAAGAGCAATTTGTGATCATGGAATCATGCCATAGTGTCCCTAACCTGCAGAGACTCTTGGCCTATATTCTCACATGGCAAATTGGGTAAGATACTGAATGGGTGCCTGGCACCTGTGGAGTTTTTTCCCACCAAAAGGCAGTTGTTTCAGGAGAGGGTGAGAGAAAATAGGTGACGGGGGGGAAAAAAGAGCCTTTAACGAGGAGAAAATTACTAGAAAATAGAGAAAAGAAACTTGATCTCCTAAACCATAATCATCCTGACTGCTTGAGATTGTTGGTGTGTTGCACTTCAGACAAAATGTCAGTGTTTATCTTCTGAATTGAAAAGCATCCTGTTGTAAGTGTATGTAGGTTTAATCCCAAAGGTCAGTGCTTGTTACATCCTTCAGTTTATTATCTTTTTTGCCAGGCGTATTGCTCTTTAGTGCAAAAAAAAGTCAATATAGTGCATTGCCTGGAGAGAGACACAGGTGAAATCTGAGACTGACTCCAGTGTCAGACTAATCCTGCAATTACTTTGTCAGGAAACCAGTATCATGTTGGTCAAAAGGAATGCAATAGTAGAAAGAATGAAAGACTTGCTTTTATATCACAACCTCAGGACATCCTTTACTATGTACCTTTTTTTTTTGACATGTAATCACTGTTGAATTGTACAAAATGTGGCAGCCAATTTATGCACAGCAAGGCCCCACAACAGCAATGTGATAATGATCAAATAATCTCTTTTTGGCGTTGGGGAATAAATGTTGGCCAAGACATTGGAGGGAACCCTCCTGTTCTTTGAAAAAGTGCTATGGAATATTTTACCGCCACCTGAGTGGGAAGCTGGGTTCTCATCCTAAAGGCAGCACTATTGAGTTCTGCACTGTGAGTGTCAGCCTAGATAATGTTTTCAAGCTTCTGGAGTGGGGCTTGATCCTACAATCTTCTGTGTTAAAAGTAAGAATGCTACCAGCTGAACCATGGCTGATACCTCATATAAAATATCATATCAGTGCAATCTTTCATATGCATTTTATATTACACTGATGTCACTACTGCCCTGAGTTCTTGTCTTCAAAAGGTAGATATGCATTCTTCTCCAGATTCTATGGTCAGTTATCGAACCCTATGATGATCCAAATTTCGCGGTGCTCCCTGCCTGTCATCTGACTGCTATTAACATTTGTTTCATGTGCAGTTCAGACACATCTGCCATGGGATCCACATGTGACATTGTAAATAGGGTTCAATACTATTGATCCTTCTAAACTAGTTCTTGTTGTGATTACAATGTGTGTCAATCCTGTTGAAAGTGTCAAAGTTGGGAATTCAAGGCTGCTGATGCATCAAGATACTGCAATGTTATAACCAGCACTGTGTTGAAGGTTGCTGGTTTATCTCAACTTCTCTACTTAGCAATCTAAATATCTGTCAGTATGTTGACGGCATTGAAGTTGAAATTCAAGGGCAGATTGTCAAATTTGTTTTCCCGTTCCATTTCTTGAAGTCATAGCTGTTGAATGACAATATATAGATTGCTTTGTTGTGACTGTATGAGCGTGCCTCTATTGAAATTAACAGCTTTTCGACTGATGTGGAGATGCATGATGTGTTTCTTGTGGAGGGCACAGTGTTAGTTTGCAGCTCTACATCTTAATTCACGAAGTATTGATCCTTCATTATATGCTGCAGGCCTGTAAGTAGGGAGTTTTTGAATTCCAGCTGTTTGAAAAGCATTCAACCTTTCTGTTAATGACGTTTTATGTCACTGAAGAGTGCCTTACAGACACAGGCAGTTCTCCTGCTGTTGAACAAATTGTTCGATTGCAAGTATCCCTGATCAATCTAGTTTTCAGGGCAATGTGAAACTTTCTTTTGCATTCTGTTTGTATTACCAAAGATTACGAACTTTCAAAGTGAACTTGCAGGTTAAATATAATTGTAGCTTTGTAAAGGTTTATATGCGTGTGCATAATTTATATATATATACATTATATATGTATATTAATTATGGGATGTTGGTTCTCGCATTTGGAATATCTTTCATTTCAGATGTTCAGTGTAAAGGTCAAGCAGCACTAGGTCATCTTTAAACACTGAATGCAGAATAAAGCTTTCTTGATTCTGCCCCAAATCACAGAAAGCCACCCCTTCTGCATCTGTGTGGCATTCTTCAATTTACCATTCAAGTTGTCCTGGTGAATTGCCAATTCACGGATGGTTTTAGGTTGTGTACTCATGATGATTAGAAATGAGTTAAGACTGTTCATGCTCCTTTCACATAGGACTCTTGTAGCTGAGAAACACGATATTTTCAACCAATTAGTCAGGGCAGGATTGGAACCCAATTTCCTGAAATGAAATGCTATTGTTCAAATTGTTGTACCATCTGGTACCCCCATGATTTATAATTTGTCGTGAACTCCTTGAATAGATTCTAATCACTATGATAAACATTCTGACTACGTCAATAGCATGTCATCTCAGGCTCAATGCAAAATTGAAGAATTCTAATGGAAGCTTTGAGTTGTGCTTTTATTTTCCCGACTATTCCTTCCTCTATACTCTGTTTTGCTTTGCTTGCTCTTTCTCATTCTTTGACAGTCAAATTAAGAACAACTTTTATTTGCCACTGAAGTAACAGCCACAATCACGATTATTGGAAAAGCAGACTGTTTAAATGCAGACCTTACTCAGCAAACCCAAAGCCACAGATAATTATCAGTCTTCAACTCCCTTCATTCTTCCTACATGGCATGAGGGACAAAATATATGTTCATAACAATATGAATATAAATTACAACATCCTCAACTGCTCAATATGTTACAAAAACAACCATACATTTCAGGTGTCGAGTTTCACTTGTCAAATGAAAAAAGGTCACTCAAATTTTTAAGTACATTTTCTCCTAAATTTTCCTTAAAACTTAAAACTTTTGGCAGTGATGACTGGCTAAGGTAACGAAGAACCCAGCAGCCCTGAATATACTAATGAGTGTGTTTTGATCAGATTAGGACTCCTGCTTTCTTCAAGTTGGTGAATTGGATTAGCAGCACTTTTTGGAAGGTTCCTCTTCATCTTCGAGAATGAGTTGGAAAATTTTCATGCTTTGGGAGGAAATTTCAAAATAATTAATTGATGTTTTTACTGCGGGAATTGAAATCACAGTTGTTCTCAAATTTGTAACCTGAGAAATGATTACACTACTAAGGATATTGGTAAAGAAAAGATTCATATAGATCAAAGACGAGCTTTCAGAAGCCATGAAATGTAAGTCAGTAGTTTGATTTGTGCATCTTGATTTTCTACATGTGAGTTACAGTCATTTATCATTGACTTTTACTTGCAACAAAGCAGCAGCTACATTTGATTTGTTGTCCCAAATCAATAACCTGGCTGAAATTATGAAGTAATAGGAAAGGAAGTTGTGGATACTAATGCCCAAACGCTTGGTGGCACTGTGCATTAATATAACACAAATGGTCACACAAATACTTTTTTTTTATTCATTCATGGGGTATGGGCATCGCTGGCTAGGCCAGTATTCATTGTTCATCCCTAATTGCCCGTGAGAAGGTGTTGGTTTACCCACCTTCTTGAACTGCTGCAGGTACACCCACATTGCTGTTAGGATAGGAGTTCCAGGATTTTGATTCAGCAACGGTGAAGGAACAGTGATTGAGTCCAAGTCAGGACAGTGTGTGGCTTGGGGAGGAACTTGCAGGTGATGTTCAGTACTAAGTTTGCAACCTTCTTGTTAATTGCATCTCAGCTATTATTTTTTTCTTTAGTTTTCACCAAACTCACATTCAATTTTTAAAAAATTCATGCTACTTTATCTCAGAATTGTGTAATCATTTGAATTGGGCTTCATTTTGCGCCTTGGAAAGCATTATGGAATAAACTGTTCTGATGCTGAGTCTTTGCAGTGCAAACTTCATAGAACCGTCCGATATAGGGGAACTAATATACAAGCCAGTAGATCTTTATGGCATTGTTGTCATTATCTCAGAACTTGGCATATAATTTTTAGTATTTACTGCAGTCTCAATATGATAGTAACTCACATGTCTTGTAATAAAGCACGATAACTGACACAATATATCACGTAGCTAACCTGAGATAGACGTATTATTTACCTTACAAATGCTGAAAGATAGAACCTTCACATATATAACATATGCAGTATGATTTATCTATCTTTTTTCAAGCTTGCTTAGCATACAAGTAACTTGACAACTATTCCCAGTTATTTACTTTCTGAAATATTAGACTATTCCCTTTCCCAGATGCTAATACTCCTTCACTTCATCATTCTTCCTTCCTGCCTCTTCAAAATCTGCCACACTCTTCTCTGTTAATTCAAACAGATTTTTCCCCCCTTTCCCACCTTACTTCCCACATTGGGTTTGCAGTCATTGGTGTAACAGTACCAAGGGAGGATTTTACTCAACTGTTGGCTTCATGACCAACATCTGGGCATGTGACCTTTCCATCTGGCATGGGTCTAGCTCATAACCTGACCCTAGCTTCAATAAATTTTATTTATCTAGAATTTGCAGCTCAGAAATAGGCCATTCAGCCCAACTGGTCTGTGCTGATGTTTTATACTCCACATAAGCCTCCTCCTACCCTTTATCTAACCCTATCAGTATATTATTCTATTCCTTCCTTCCTCCCTCATATTTATCTCGTTTCCTCTTAAATGCATATATGCTATTCACCTCAACTACTGCTTATGAGATCAAGTTTCAGTTTTACATCACTCTTTGGATAAAGAGGTTTCTTCTGAATTCCTAATTGGTGACTATCTTACATTTCCGATCTGTAATTTTGGACTCCCACTTGAGTGAAAATGCCTTCCCTACATATACATTATCAAACCCCTTTGTAATTTTAAACACTTCTATTAGGCCACCTCTCAGTCTCCTCTTTTCTAGAGAAAAGAGCACCAGCCTGTTAATTATTTCATTACTATTGCTGCATAAAATGATGAACAAATAGCATTAACTTGATATTTATTTAGCACCTTTAATATAATAAGATGTCCCAAGGCACTTCATAGAAGCATTATAAAACAAAATATGACCCAAAGCCACATAAGACGATCTTAGGGTAGAAGATCAAAAGCTTGGTCAAAGGTTTTAAGGAGTATCTCAAAAGAGGAAGGTGACATGGATGCATGGAGAGATGTAGGGACAAAATTACAGAGCTTAGGGCCGAGGCACTTGAGCGCACTGTCACCTATGGTGGAGCAATTAAAACCCTGGATGCTTAACAGGCCAGTATTAGATGAGCACAGATACCTCAGAGGGTTGTGAGGCTAGAGGAGATTACAGAGATAGGGAGGGGTGAAGCCATGGAGGGATTTGAAAACAAGGATGAGAATTTTAAAATCATGGTGTTGCTTGACCAGTAATCAATGTAGCCAAGTGAGCACAGTTAATAGATGAATCAGACTTAGTATGAGTTAGAATACGGGCAGTAGAGTTTTGGATGACCTTAAGTTTACGGTGGGTAGAATGTGGGAGAATAGCCAAAAGTGCATTTGAATAATTGAGCCTAGAGGAAACAAAGGCATGAATAAGGGTTTCAGCAGCAAATGAGCTAATGCTGGTGTGAAATCAGGCAATGTTCTGCATGTAGAAGATGTCAGACTTGGTGATAATGCGAATATTGTGAACACCTGGTTTAGTCTTAAACAGTTGCCAGGGAAAGGGATGGAGTCAGTAGATAGGGAATGGAGTTTGGAGTGAAGACTGAAAGCAATAGCTTCAGTCTTCCCACTATTAATAGAAGAAAATTTTTGCTCAATCAGTACTGGATGTTGGATAAGCAGTCTGAGGAGTTAAGAGAGATGGTGTTGAGGTAGAATTGAGTGTTGTCAGCATACATATTCAAGCTAATGCTGTGCTTTTGGATGATCTCACCAAGGGATGGCATGGAGCTGAGAAATAGGAGGGGGCCAATGGATAGATCCATGAAGGGCACCAGAGGTAACAGTGCAGCAGCAGAAAGAGGAGCCATTGCAAGTGATACTCTGGCTACAATTTGATAAACAAGAATGGAAACAGGTGAGAACAATCTTACCCAGCTGCACTACAATGGAGAGGCGTTGCGGGAGGATGATGTGGTCAACTGTGTAAAACATAGCATATAAATTGTGACTTTGATAAGAGCCACTCCTATACTGTGATAGGAAAGGAAATCTAATTGGAGGGAATCAAAGAGGCAGTTCCGGGAAAGATGTGCACAAATTTGGGAGGTGACAACACACTCAAGGACTTTGGAGAGAAAAACGAGGTTGCAGATGGGACTGTAGTTTGCAAGGATGGTGGGGTCCTGGGCAGGTCTTTGAAGAATGAGCGAATGAGTTCTGACGGTGGTTTTGAAGGAGAGAGGGACAAGAGCTGAAGAGTTAGAACCGTTAACAATATGGGCCAACATGACCAGAGGGGAATTTGGGTGGTCAGCAGTTTAGTGAGAAAAGTGCTGAGGTAGTAGGAGATGTGTCTTGAGGACAAGATGAGATTGGAGGGGGCATGAGGCGAGATAGGAAAGAACCTAGAAAAAAATGCCATTTCAGGTCCAAGGCAGGCAATACTTCTTTTTTTTCTACCAAATTGCATCTTAGTTGTCTTGGGAGGGATTAGTGTTGAAAGGAAATGCCAATAGTGTAACTGCTTCATTCACTAGTACTTTGACTCCCAGTTAAATGATGCCTCCTTTTTAAAATTCTTGTCCTTGTTTTCAAATCCCTCCATGGCCTTTATGCTTCTATACCTCTCTCCCCCTTTAAGGTGCTCCCTAAAATCTCTCTCTGAGCTAGTTTTTAGTTATCGACCCTAATATTTCTTTGTGACTCAATGTCAAATTTTGTTTTTAAAACATTTCAATGAAACACATTGGAACATTTTACTAAAGGCAAAGTTTAATGCAAGTTTTTTGTTGTTGTTGATTACATCTTCTTTGAGAAATGGAGGGAAAACTGCTTCGGGAGGAGAGACAACCTCTTGATCGATCCTCATTGCTTTTACATTTACCAGCAGCCTTTTAGGAGCAGTTGATGACTTTCTGTTCCAGTACAACATGCCTAGAGGGCTTATTCTGCACCTGTAATGGCAATTGAAAGAAAAGAGGATCTCCCAAAAATTAGCAAAATCAATAAGTCGCTAAAAGCACTGATGCAGGTTAAAAACCTCATTTTTAAAAATGTAAACAAAGTAATGAGGTTCATTTTGAGATGGATAAAATAGAAAGGCACAGAAGTTATGTTTAGCTTATATAGGATCTTGGTTAGATCACAAATGAAATATTGTGGACTGTTCTGATGTAGAGATGTTGGAGAAAAAAACCAAAAAAAGGATTTACAAGGATGATACCTATCAGGAAAGATTGAACAGGCTGGGGCTCGTTTCCCTAGAAAAGAGAAGACTGAAGAATGACTGATAGAGGTGTTTAAGATTATGAGGGTTTGATAGTGTAGACATAGAAAAGATGTTTCCACTTGAGGGGGAGACCAAAAGTAAATATAATTGTTCAATAACATCAGATGATGAGAGCATCAAAGAAGCATAATGCAGGTTAACATTTGCAGAAAAAAACATTTAGCAGCATAAACGTATGTCAGTGCTACTTGGAATCAAGCTGAAGTTGAGTAAAATGTTTTAAGTGTCACGTGGTCAGCAGCATTGTGTAAATGTGAAAATTGGAAGAACTTAGCCATGAAAGGAGTTGACTAAGGTGATATTGATATGTAAACTATATACTTCAAAATAAAAAACAAATTTATTGCAGCAATATGCATTTATATAATATCTTGAGTGAAATAAAACACCCAAGGTACTTAAAGTTTCAGACTGATATAAGGAAGAAGATCCTCACAGCAAGAGAATGATCAACACATGGAATGGATTTCTGGGTAGGTACTGGTGACATCACCCTTGGAATCATTTCAGGAATGGATGCCTTGATGAGGTTGTAGAATTTGAGTTAAAATGATCCAAATAGTCTTGGGCAACTGTATCCATCCTGTGATTGAGAATGTTTAAATTATGAAGCTACAGCTAAATCTTGAAAATTAATTGTTCAAAATTAAAGGCAATTAAGGGAGTCCTTGAAGAAGCACTTTGGGGATGATAATGGTGGGAAAAAGGACTTAATGTGTGCTCATTATTCAAGAATATTGTTACTGTTCAAATAGATGGTAAGAAATAAGAGCAGGCAGAAGAATATGGCAAGACAATGTAATACAGTGGGGAGATGAACATTTGGGGCCATTCCAAACCACATTTTGAGAAGTATGGATTGCACTTGGAACCAATCTCCAGTGCAGACAAGGCACATACATGTTTTGTAATGTATAAACTTGTACTATAAATCTTGTACAAAATAATGACAGGTTTAGATAAGGTAGACAAAACAAAGCTGTTTTCATTAGTTGATGGTACAAGGATTAGGGAACACAGATTTAAGATTTTGGGCAAGTGATGCAGTGGAAGGTGAGAGGAAGAATTTTTTACGCAGCAAGTGATAACGACCCTGTACTTGAGGAAAGAAATTGGGGAGTATGAAAGTACTGGATCTTGCAGGGCAGTTTTATTTTAGTCCTGAATTTCAATCATTTGAGCTCCTCCAATATTCATGTACATGGAGATATATAACCCTATACATTGAATACTGCATGAATAATCAATATTGAACCATGCTGTTTATTGATTCTGGATGTTTCCCTATGATTTTTGCATAAAAACAATGAAGGTATGAAACATTACAGATTATGTCTTTATTGTTTCATTCATTTAATCCAGATATTTGATCTCAAATCTGAAAATGTGAGGATTGGTGCACATGGGGTATGATAGCACAGTTATGATGATACTTTACTAGAAATCCAGAGGGAGGCCAGAGACATGAGTTCACATTCCTGCATAGCACCTGGAGAATTTAAATTCAGTTAAATAAATCCAGAATACCAAGATCATGTCAGTAATGGTGACCATGAAACTGTCAAATTGGCATAAAAATCCATCTGGTTCACTGATGCCCTTCAGGGAAAGAAGTCCGTTGTCCTTACCTAGTCTGACCCACAGCAATGTGGTTACCTCTTAACGGCTCTTTGAAATGGCCAAACGTGACACTCAGTTTTTAAGAAGGCGGTTAACTACTGCCTTCTTGAGGGCAGTTAGGGATGGGCAATAAATGCCAGTGATGCTCACATGCCAAGAATGAATAAATAAATAAAAATTCTGTAGGCTTAGTGCTTTGTTAAATTTTCTCTAGAATCTACTGTTTTTGATTAAAATATTTTAAAGGCAAAACACTTAGTAGGAATTAAAAGCGTAGTGTCTAATTAAACACAATACTGGAGATGAAATAGTTTTCTGACTAAGGCCTTGCCATTCCTTATTTTTTAAGATCCTCATTCTAAGAACTAGAGTGCTACTTCTGGTTGTGTCACCTGTCAATAATTTGCTTAACAGTAATTACACTAATTAGAACAGGTGACCTAGGATTATAAAACTTCTGTTGAAGTAACTGAAGCTATCAAATGCTAGCTATTTTATAATTAATAGGTATTATGTTTCTGTTATTATTGATAACAGAGCAGTGAGGAAAAAGGTTTAATGAAATTGTTCAATTTACTGTCCCTCCCACCAGTCCTAAAAAGCACAGACTCATGCTGGGGTTTGATTCTGTGCACACAAACTACACTCCAGTAGCTCTTTGCTTGTTAATCTTTGCATAAAAAATACTGTAAAACATTTTAGGATGTCATGAGATCATGAAAAAGCGATGGAAGTGCAAATTCTTCCTTTTAAAGAGTTCGCAAAAGGCCAAATGCCATTCGACTTCCCGTGCTATAAATTCTATACAATTTTATGAAGTTGAAATTTCAGATAAATCTGACTTCAAGAATAATGTTTAAAGGAAGCTCCACACAGCATCATTTTAATCAACACATTACCCTTCCGATATTGAGGTTCTATTGTTTTTTCATTTTTATTATTTCAACACCTGTATAAACAGGTTTCAAAATGACACCTGTCATATCGGTTAGCTTTTGCCCTCCGATCATGCTATTTAGGTGTCACTTGCACTGTGAGTACTTTCCTCTTTTTGTCACCAATCATGCCTGGCTTACTCCATATTTTGACAGTCAGTGGCACTTACCACTTAAAGAGTACTGACTTTGGTCTAATTCTGACAACTTGGTCTAAGAATAAATTGCAATTGATTTTTGGGTGGTACTGTTTCAAGCATCAATTGTAAAGTGTTCTAATATTGAAGAATAAAACAAAATTTAATACGACTTTTAGACTTATGATTCTCTCTCTCTCTCTCTCTCTCTCAGGCGACTTGCTTCACTGCTTCACTCAACCATAAGCAGCTCAGCTCAGTTTCTAAACAGGCTGTGACTTTCATGTAGCTGCTAAAGCTGGTTTGCCCATGGATAGAGCTTTTAGTATGAAACCAGACTTCACGTTGTGGATCTTTGAGTAAAACAGATAAATCGGGACTAGAAATGACAGGTCCACAAGAGGGGGAATGAGATACTGAGTTGAGGGTATCTCCCATAAATAGTAATATAATACATGGAGAGGATTAATTTGTTCTGAAAGTATCCCTGCTAGGTTTTTTTTTATCCTTTTATCGTTAACTTCACTATTTGATCCTATCCTCTGACCTAAGGGTCTGACTGTGAAGTTGAGATCTTTGCCTTGAGCATGTAATACTGTGTAACAAAGTACCAGCTCATCCCACACCATTGGCTGCCACTTAGGTGCAGAATTTTCGATCGATTATAAAATGTGGATAATGATGAAATTGAGATTGATGTAATTTAAATGTTCCTATTATTGAATTTTTAATCTTTTATGCAGGTAGAGAAACACCTCATTGCACTCTGCTTCTCTACATGTGTGAAAAAAGCAGGTGCTGTGGCTTTTGACATTTAACATCATCATTTGTAGATTAAGTGAAAAATAGAAACTTGGTTTAAGTTGCAATGTATTCAATTTGTGGACCACTTGCTGATTGAAGAATCCCATTAGACTAAAGTGACCTGATTGCTTAAGGATAAAAACATGTCTAATGTCGGTATTGAGTTAAAAGCTTTAGGAGCACTGAGATTGGTACACAGAAATCATCTCTTGATTGTTATACTCTCAGAAATGAAACGAGGGACCCTAGTGTGCTGAGGAGTTCTTAATGTGATTTCTTTGCAGTAAATTTTATGAAATTCCCCATTTACCAATGTTGGTTTGTCTCATTAGCTTGTGCCTCTTGTTTAATTTGCAATAGATTTGGGAATCAAAAGATTTGAAGTGCACTGTTGCTACACGCTTACTTTGTCTTTGAAATTTGTGTGTAACAGCCATTCAGATACATGACTATATACACATAAATTGTCTCAAGCAAATGGCTTTTCAGCACAAGTTATGAAGGGGTTTGATAAGGGATAGAGAAAATGTTTCTGCTTGGGTGAGAAATCTGAAACCAGGAGCCATAAGTCACTAATAAATCAAATAAGAAATTCAGGAGAAACTTCTTGACCCAGAGAATTGTTAGAATATGAAACTTGCTACCATGTAGAATGGTTGAGAATAGCATAAATGTATTTCGGAGAAATTGGCTAAGTACATAAAGGAGAAAGAAATAGAATGTTATGCTTACACAGATACTGCAAGCCCTGCTGAGTACTTCCAGCATTTATTGTTTTTATTATAGAAGATACGTTAGTTGGATTAGATAAGGTAGGCTGGGAGGAGGCTCGTGGGGAGCATAAACATTGGCATAGTCCAGCTGGGCTGAATGGTCTGTTTCTGTCATGTAACTTCTATCAAAAAGAAAAAAATAATGCAGAACTTACCAGCAAGTGAAATTCATTTTTTGTGTGAATTTTATGCTCAAGACGAAGCATAATTATGCTGGGGAATGGAATACCTTCTATTTAAGGCATTATGTATTGGCATCAAATATTCTTAGATCAGGTATAGCACAGTGAAATGCAAAGCAAAGCTATCTCTGTGAACTACACTTCATATTCAATAGTTTTGCAAAGTTATAATAAACCTTTTGTTGTTCCCTCATTTTAAGAGTAGAACCCTAATTTTTGACCAGTTTTTTTCTTAACGTGTATGGTATCTCATTACTTCATTTACTAGTATATTTTGTATCTAAACTGAATAAATGTTTGTGATAACTCAAAGCTTCTGGGTACCTGAAGCAGCCTCCAGCATCTCACCAAGCAATGCAGTACTCTATCAGTTCTGTAGAGTGTTAGCCTAGCTTATGCACTCAAATCCAAAGTGAGGTTGAACCCTGATTTTCTGAAGAAATAAATAATACAACTGAATTAAACTGAGGTATTCTAATTTGTGCTTTCTTCCCACTACAAACAAAGGGAACATAATTCACATTTTAAAATAATCTTAATTTCACGCACAATACAGGTTTATTGTTTGCTTTTGTTTGTTAAAGGAAATACATGCAGAGCTGCATAAAAAAATTTAACAATTATTACGAACTGGTTAGGAAGCAGTAACTTTTTGTTAAGAGTAGACAAAGTTTGAAATCTCAATTACCCTCGAGGAGAGTAAAGCCACAAGATTCCACGGTTTTAAACATTCTGCAGTATCTATCTTACACTCTAACATTCAGAATTAACATAAGGTGAATATGAATTAACAGGCAAACTGTGGTCGAACACACCACACTGAAATCAAATAGCAGATATGACCAAAACAGACCCCACAGATTTTTCAGCAATCTGCCCACATGTCAGTGATTGTTGTGAATCTCAAAATCTTATTAAAACTCTGCCTCTCTCATGAGGGATTCTAACTGTTCACTTTCGAAGACTTAACTTCTGGATTCCCTCAAAATCCGCTCCAACTCAGACTGCCTCAATGACTGCTCACCTTCCAATGCTTCAATTTCTTCTCCTGAGACTATGTTCCATGGGATTCACAAAGCTGCACTACTGTCTCTAATTAGGAAATAGGAGCAGGCATAGACCATTCAGCCAGTTGAGCCTGCTCTACCATTCAATAAGATCATGACTGATCATCTATCTCTAAGCCATTTTTCCTCACTATCTCCATATCCCTTGATATCATTAGTATCCAGAAAACTATTGATTTCTGCTTTGAACATGCTTAATAATTGACCTTCCACAGCCCTCCGGGATAGAGAATTCCAAAGATTCACCACCCTCTGAGTGAAGAAATTCCTCCTCATCTGTCTTAAATGGCCTGTCCCTTATTCTGAGACTGTATCCCCCAGTTCTAGCCTCATCAGCTAGGCGAACCATTTTACCCACACCTAGCCTGTCACTCCCTGTAAGAATTTCGCAAGTTTCAATGAGATCACCTCTCATTCTTCGAAACTCTAGAGAATACAGGTCCAGTTTCTTCAATGTCTCCTCATAAGACAATCCCGTCATCTCAAGGATTAGTCTGGTGAACCTCCATTGCACTCCCTCTATGGCAAGTATATCCTTCCCTTGATATGAAGAACAAAACTGTACGCAATACTCCGGGTGAGGTCTCACCAAGGCTCTATACAATTGCAGCAAGACATATTTACTCCTGTACTCAAATCCCCTTGAGATGAAGGCCAACATACCATTTGTCTTTCTAATTGCTTGCTACACCTGCTTGCTAACTTTTAGTAACTCATGAACAAGAACACCCAGGTCTGTTTGGACATCAACACTTCCCAATCTCTGGCTATTTAAGAAATACTCTGCCTTTCTGTTTTTTCTACCAAAGTGGATAACTTTGCACTTATTCACGTTATATTCCATCAGCCGTGACATGCCCACCCATTCGGCTGGTCAAAATCCCTTTGAAGTCTCCGTACATCTTCCTCACAACTTACATGCCCACCTAGTTTGTGTCATCAGCAAATTTGGAAATATTACATTTGGTCCCCACATCCAAATCATTTATATAGATTGTAACAGTTGTGGCCCAGCAATGATCCTTGCAGTACCCCACCAGTAGCAGCCTGCCATCCTGAGAATGACTCTCTGTTTTCTATCTGTTAACCAATTCTCAGTTCCCAGTCCTGGTCACCCTGTAGCCACATCACTGTAATAGCAATTAAATCATACCCTTTTACCTCTATTTGTGCTTTCAAATCGTCTACCTTGTTCCGAATGCTGCATGCATTCAGATAGAGTGCCCTTAACTTTGTCTTTTTAACATTATTCTGCATTTTGATCCTATTTCGATGTTTGCCTTCATTTCATCTGCCTTCTGATTTCACTTACTACTTTCCTGCTTCCTGTTACCAGCTTTGCTTCCCTCCAATTTGAGCTCTGTCTCAGGTTCCCATCCCCCTTGCCAGTCTAATTTAAACCCTCACCACCAGCACCAGGAAACCTCCCTGCAAGAATGTTAGTCCTGGTCCTGCTAAAGTGCAACCCATCTATCTCATACAGGTCCCACCTGGCCCAGAACCTGATGCCCTTCCTCAAACGCCAATTCTGCAGTCATGTGTTCAATCACTCAATCTATTCCTACGTTCACTAGTACGTGGCACTAGGAGTAATCCTGAGATTACTGCTTTTGAGGTCCTGCTTTTTAATTTCTTCCCTAACTCTCTCAAATCTCCTTTCAGACCTCATCCCTCTTCCTACCTATGTCATTGGTACCAATATGGACCACAACCTCTGACTGTTCACCTTCCCCCAAAGAATGTCCTGCAGCTGCTCTGTGACATCCTTTACCCTGCTACCAGGAAGGCAACATAGCATGCTGGAGTCACATCTATGGCTATAGAAACGTCTGTCCGCTCCCCTAACAAACCCACTATCACTATTGCCCTTTCACTCACTTTTCTCCCCTCTTGTGCAGTTGAGTCATCCATGGTGCCACATCTTGGCTCTAAGGAACCATCACCAGTGTTCAGAATGGAAAACTGGTTAGCAAGTAAGATCGACACATGCACTACCTGCCTGGTTCTCTTAGAGTGACTGACAGTCACCTGCACGCTCCTAAACTGCAGTGTGACCACCTCCCTAAATGTGCTATCAACATAATTCTCTGCCTAGTGGATAAATCAAGTGACTTCAGCCAGCGCTCAAGTTCCAAAACCCGGAGCTCAAGCTTTTGCAACCAGCGACACTTTCTGCAGATGTGTTTGTCTAGGACACATGTTCCATCCAAGATTTCCCACATGCCACAGAAGGTATATTTCACTCGGCCAAGCTGCCCTGCTATACCTTAACTTTGCACACTATTTATTATAAGTAGAATAACATATCAGTTATTCACTAATCAGCTTCTTCCATTGCATCAATGTAAGAACCAAATACTGGAGGGCGAAAAAGGTAGAAAAATAAAGGAGCACTTCCTCCCCCTTCCCCGAACTCCTGCACTCATCAAACCCCTAGCTTCTCACTCAGTTCAATCTGAACTCGGTTTGAAAGCTGCATTCAGACCCCTGTATTTATAATTAACTCTCTTGCAGATCGCTAGCTTTAATAAGCTGGCGCTGCCCCTGGGTTTCTCTGAACTCCACTCTCCTGGCGAACCAAACTATAAATGGCTCCCATGGCTTCTCTGAGCTCTAACTGCCTGGCATAGAACCAGTAACCTTCCACTACCTTCTCCATTCCCCAAGACTTCGTTGAGCCCTAACTGATTGGAGCCTGCTAACAGCTCCCAGCGTTTCTTTGTGAGCTGCAAACTACGTGGAGTCCCAACTGCAACCAACCCCCTCCCCCAGTAAACACACAGATAAATTAAAACTAGAGAACCTTCTTAAGTTCCACACACCTTCATGATGACATAAGCCTTTCAGCGTTTAGTGAATGCTTTTAAACTAATTGGCTGTAACTCCAAAAAGAAAACATCTCTCTAGACTACATTTCTTTGCAAGCAGTGTAGACATCACGTCTCCAGTTTTCCAGCTAAGTCAGCTCACCTATTTTATGGTTCCATCTCTTCTACTCTGACTCTATTAAAAAAAACTTGGGTAACCTTCTGAATTGCCATTTTCTTTTAGGTGTTCTGGCAATCTCTAAAGCACAGCATTTTAGCTACCTTACTTTCACAACAATATTTGCAGAACTAAACGTTATGTCTAAACTATTAACATGACTCATGGACTAGATATTCATCACACAATGCATATTACAACTGTGGGTTTAACATCTTGGCAATTGCCCACTTCCTAATTTTAAACAAAAATGTAGAAGTTTGGTTCTAAAACAAGTAGACAGCTACATAGGAGGTGGTATTTGTGGTTGTGCAACTGACAAGATCATTGTCTATTTCTGAATGTTGACCTATAGTTTGATATATTGATTAACTAATCTGTGACTTAAGTCTGTGAACGTCAGAACTCCTCTTGAGCTTTTCCTTGACTAACACATTTGGCACAGCTTTTAATTTGTTTTTAACTTGCATCCTCTCATCTGACAGATGTAGCTCTTTCCCAACTTCTTTCGGACGTCTCCAGCTCCCAGAGTGTGCACTTACGTTATAGGACTGCCTGACACACATGCATGCAGGAGTTGAAAGGTTATCTGCAAGCAGATGTGACTTCAAAATAGAATTAAATAAACACCTGAAGGGAAAAAAAGAGAAAGGGCAAAGGAGTCGTTAAATTGCTCGCTGGGCAGAATGGCCTCTTCCTGGGCTGAAAACCAATCTATTATTCATTCTATGATTCAAGAAAAAGTCCACAAAAAATCAGAGAGTTGGGCACACAAATACTTAAAGAAAAATAATACAAAACTTGGGAAAAGAGAGATTTGAGAAAATGATGAACACTTCAGTTACTGAATATCTGGTGCCTCCTGCAGAATAACTGCAGTCTTTTTATGTTCTTGTTTATACTATGCAACTCATTCCTTTCTCTGTGTGTATGTGTGACTTAATCCTCTCTGCCTATCTGTATGACCACCAGGTTTAGTGTATTTTTCCATTCTGAACCCTTTGCTTCTGTCTCACTGTTAATTTTAACATCTCAAGGAATAAACAACATCTTTAGATTAGATCTCTTTGTTCATAATTTCACCTTGGTTCAAATATGTTATAAAGATTAGAATTTTTTTTGGAAGTTTTCTCAGTTAATATTTTGTGAGTCATCAATCTCCATTATTGCTCAGAAATCATCAGGTTAAAAAACTGATGTGCAATATGATTTTAAAAGCCTCAGAGAAAAAATAATGAATCTGTAATGGTTAGGGATTAAAAAGAAGTCACAAAAGCTGTGGGGATGGTGCTAATAATGTTGGTAGAGTTGCATGGAATGTTTTTTCTGGAGTATCACTGCATTCAGCAATGGCTACACACTGCTCTCTGCCTTTTCCACTTGCCTAGGCAGCTTGTCTGTAAGTGTGCAGGACTCCATTTTTATCCAGAGACCCCCAACCAACAACATGACTCTGTGTTTTTGTACATTATACTGGCTCTTGTTATGCTCATAGAATTGTGGACCCACATTTTCATGGGTCTGTGATCTCATCTATCCCTAAAACCTGACCGTGTTTATATTTCAGACTTCAGTTGACAAAGGGAGGCCTTTACTTCTGAAGTTGGCCACACTTCCACAGTGTCAGACAACCACAAGTGTTAAAATAATCTGTTGAATCTGAATGCGAACATTCTGGAATAGGCATAATTTCAGGCATACTTCAAGACTCTTTTGAGACCTTAACTGCCCTCATTGGTCGATTTGAAAGATCCCACCTTTCAAAGAAGAGCAGGGAAGTTCTCCCCAGTGTTTTGGCCAATATTTATTCCTTAACAAAGATTACCAAAACAGATTGTCTGGCTGCTTATTTGATTGCTCTTTGTGGGAGCTTGCTGTGCATGAATTGGCTGTTGCATTTCTTACATTACAATAGTGATTGCACTTCAGAAGTAATCAATTGACCGTAAAGTGTTTTGGAGCATGATGAAGCCATGGATGGTTCTATACAAATGCAGGTTCTTCTTTAAAAGCAGTCAGATATAGACTAATGTATGATAGTATCGCTGTTAATTTGAAGGAGAAAACACTTTGTGTTATTTGATCTCAGGGAAGCCATTTGCTGACTCATGCTGCTACCTTTGAAGATTTAGCTCAGCACCAAACTCTGGATAAAGCAAAACTTGTTTGAAGTTTATTTATTTCACTCACTAGATCTTTCATTCAAGTCTTCATTGAAGTACAGATCTTTCATGTGTATATCATTCCCAGGTTGCTGGATAAGTGTGAAAAGACTAGAAATATGTCAAAGTTTTTAATTAAGATTATGATGGTAATTGATCATTTTTAAATAACTTCAAATTTCCAGCTCCTTTGTTTATCATTATATTCCCTTAAGGTTCTTTAGAAAGGAAAGATATAGCAAAGAAGTAAATGTTTTTATAATAATTCCAGGTACCACGCACCTTCTACATGTGCATAGTATAATTTTGTTCAGTGTACTCTCTTATTTCAAATGTTTTAGGCTACCACACATTCCAATAGTCTTTGGCACCACTTTGACTACAAAATACCAGTACTGGAAGCTGGTATAACATTTACCAGGGGTGCGACTGTCAGTCAAAGTGACGTGAACTTGAGTGGGCTAATAGTGCCTCTTTTCTGCTTTATGTCCACCTAAATGTGTGTCTTCAATCACCTGTGGTGATTGCACTCCCACAGTGAAGTTAGAGAGGAAATTCCAGGAAACTGTTCAAGTGACAGCGAAGGAATGATCATCTATGTCCAGGTCAGGGTGATGTATGACTTGGAAGTGCTAGTATTCTTGTAACATTGCTGCTCTTGTTTCTCCTCAGCGGTACAGATCATAGAGGAGGGAGGTGCTGTCGAAGTACTTTTACCAAGTTGTTGCAGTTTGGCCTGTGGATTCTGTATACAGCAGCCAAGTTATGCCACAGTGCATATTATCATTGCTAATTTCCAATGGGTTGCTCAAATTCCCAAATAATGATTATTGTGCTGTTGCTAATTGGAGAATGTCTCATTCCTAGGTGTTTAAATTTGTGTTACTTGTACAAACTATTTTCCTGCGAAGAGCCCTAACAGACAACTCAGGGTAACTTGATCCCAGGGACATTAAAGAAATAAAATGCCGCATTGTCTGCATTTGTCAATCATGATGCCATTCTGTCACCAATCCCATGCTCCTCAACTATGTCCCAAGGTAAAGGTATCAGTGGTGTTGTGACAGGTTATTTTCTTGTACAGTCCCCTATCTGCTAACCAGAAAGACTGAGGATCTGTCATGAAGCCCATTTGAATACTATTCTATAGTGTCCCATAAAGAAGTGCAGGAGAATGGCTTTGGGTAATTAATCTCCTTGATTGGTACCCTTTCCAGTGTGGAATAGCTAAAATTTGTAACTTATCACGCATGAGCCCAGCGCTAATGCTCTGTAACAAAGTAGTCTAAAATTCTACCACTGCACTGTTCTTTTCCCTAAGCCAAAGCTATTTGTTTCTCTTAAGCCCAAAGATATTGAACCTCAATAAGCAGACCAAAATGAATAAACGTTGCATTAGGATATGCTGTATTTTTATGGACCCTCTAAAACTGAATAGAATCACCCAGAATTGAAAATATTTGCATCAGAACAATCTGTTGTATCCAGTCAAGGATATCACACATGTGAACTGCATTAGCAAGTCTCTTCAGTGTTAGCTAAAGAGTCATGAATCTCAGTTGTTATGGATGCAAGTGTGATGCGAAGACCTTTCACATAAATAAGTAAAGCCTCATAACTGATGGGCTAGTCTATATCCAAGCATAACTTCTTAAATCAATAGAGTGATCTTATTGAATAGCGGAGCAGGTTTGAGGGGTCAAACTATTCCTAGCAGACCTATACAAAAACAGAATTACCTGGAAAAACTCAGCAGGTCTGGCAGCATCGGCGGAGAAGAAAAGAGTTGACGTTTCGAGTCCTCATGACCCTTCGACAGAACTTGAGTTCGAGTCCAAGAAAGAGTTGAAATATAAGCTGGTTTAAGGTGTGGGGGGGGGGGGGCGGCGGAGAGAGAGAGAGAGAAGTGGAGGGGAGGGGTCTCTCTCTCTCTCTCTCCGCCCCCCCACACACCTTAAACCAGCTTATATTTCAACTCTTTCTTGAACTCGAACTCAAGTTCTGTCGAAGGGTCATGAGGACTCGAACCGTCAACTCTTTTCTTCTCCGCCGATGCTGCCAGACCTGCTGAGTTTTTCCAGGTAATTCTGTTTTTGTTTTGGATTTCCAGCATCCGCAGTTTTTTTGTTTTTATCCTAGCAAACCTATTCCTGCTTCTATTTCTTATGTTTTCAGAGCAATGTTTTTTTCCTTGGACATTTTTTCTCTTGTCTTCTTACAGGTAAGCTTTAAAAGTATTATTTTGCAATCAGTTTTAATCTAATTTTGTAAGTTTTGGGATTCAACAAGATGTGTTATACAGGTAATGCAGAACGGACCCATTTTTTCGATATCAAGTACTTCCCAGATAATGGCACAACTTGTGCGAAAGACAACACCACCACCACCACCACACTGTTTAAGATAAAACCTGACAAACTGCATACATATGGTCTAAGACCACTACACACTGTTGTGAAGTTTCATTTCCATCACTTATGAAGACTTTATGTAAAATTGTTTAGAATTTACTAAAGGGAAACAGGCTGGCCAATATGCTCAACTCAAACCTCCTTCCATCTTTCCCCTTCTAACTCTATCAGCATAATCCTCAAACCCCATTGCCTCCATCTGCTTATCTAACTTTCCCTTTAATGCATTTATATTATTGTCTTTAACCACTCCTGTTGGAACCAAGGCTCACATTCTCTTAACAAGTTTCTTCTGAATTCCCGATTTCAATTCTTGGTGAATATCTTTTATTGATGGCCTCTAGTTTTCTTCTCCCCCACATGTGGAAACACTCCATCTTTGTCTTTCAAAACCTTTTGTAATTTGAACACCAATTAGACCACCCCTCAGCAATGTTCCCTCTAAGCTACATAGCAATCTATGATGTACCACACAGAATAAACTGGCTCTACACAACCAATGTTCTCCCTAAGATGTGCATATGCACAACTGTGTGGCAATCTTAAAGGGATCACTCAGTGCAAAACGCTGGCCATGCACAGCAAAGAGAAATTAAAGGAGACATTGCCCCTCAGCCTTTTCTTTTGAAGAAAATTGAGCTGTTCATCTTCTCCTGATAGGTATAAACTCAAAGTTCTGATCAAATCCTATTTTTTGCACCATTTCCAGTGCCTTATATACTTTTTTATAATATGGCAACCAGAACTGTACACAGAACAATGAATGTGGCCTAACAAAGATTTGTAGCCTTTGGAGACACTACAGATTAATGCAATGTCAAGTATAGCTGGTGCTTTGGAACGTATCAGCATTAAGGATCACCTGTATTGAGGTGCAAAGAGTATGTGTAGAGTGAAGCAGATCACGTTGTTAAGAAGGATATGGATTTGGCAAAAGATAAGGCTGAGCATTTGCTACAATCTTCAGTCAAAAGTGCTGAGTGAATGATTCATCTCGGCCTCCTCCGGAGGTCCACAGCATCACAGATGCCAATCTTCAGGTAATTCAATTCACTCCACGTGATATCAAGAAACGGCTGAAGGCACTGGATACTGCAAAGGCTATGGGCCCTGACTATACGGCAATAGTCTTCAGACTTGTGCTCCAGAACTTACAACCCCCTAGCCAAGTTGATCCAGTACTGCTACGACACTGGCATCTACCTGGCAATGTGGAAAATTGCCCAGGTATGTTCCATCCACAAAAAGCAGGACAAATCCAATCTGGCCAATTATCGCCCCATCAGTTTACACTTGATCATATATAAAGTGATGGAAGAGGTCATTAACAATGCTATCAAGCAGCACTTGCTTAGAAATACCATGCTCACTGATGCTCAGTTTGTGTTCTGCCAGGGCCACTCAGCTCCTGACCTCATTACAATCTTGGTTCAAACATGGACAAAAGAGCTGAAATCCAGAGGCGAGGTGAGAGTGCCTGCCCCTGACATAAATGCAGCATTTGACTAAGTGTAGCATCAAGGAGCCATAGCAAAATTGAAGTCGATGGGAATCGAGGAAAAATCTCCATTGGTTGGAGTCATACCTAGCACAAAGGAAGAGTGTTGTGGTTGCTGGAGGCCAATCATCTCAATTCCAGAACATCACTGCAGGAGTTCCTCAGGGTAGTGTCCTAGGCCCAACCATCTTCAGCTGCTTCTTCAATGACCTTCATTCCATCATAAGGTCAGAAGTGGGGATGTTCGTTGATGATTGCATAATGTTCAGCACCATTCAAAATTTCTCAGATACTGAAGTGTCCAAATGCAGCAAAACCTGGGCAATATCCAGGCTTGGGCTGATAAGTAGCAGGTAACATTCGTGCTACACAAATGACAGGCGATTACCATCTCCAACAAGAAACAATCTAACCATCTTCCCTTGACATTCAGTGGCATTAACATTGCTGAATTCCCCCACTATCAACATCCTGGGGGTTACCATTGACCAGAAACTGAACTGGGCTGGCCATATAAATACTGTGGCTACAAGAGCAGGTCAGAGGCTAGGAATCCTGCAGTGAGTAACTCACCTCCTGACTTCCCAAAGCCTGTCCACCATATACAAGGCACAAATCAAGATTGTGATGGAATACTATCCACTTGCCTGGATGAGTGCAGCTCCAACAGCTCTCAAGAAGCTTGACACCATCCAGGACAAGGCAGCCCGCTTGATTGGCACCCCATCCACAAACATTCACTCCCTCCACCACCAACACACAGTGGCAGCAGTGTCTAGCATCTACAAGATGCACTGTGCACTGCAGAAACTCATCAAGGCTCCTTAGACAGCATTTTCCAAACCCATGACTGCTACCATCTAGAAGAACGAGGGCAGTAGGCACATGGAAACACCGCCACCCGCAAGTTTCCTCCAAGCCATACATTATTCTGACTTGGGAATATATCACTCTTCCTTCAATGTTGCTGTATCAAAACCCTGGAACTCTCCTGACTAAGCACTGTGGGAGTACCTACACCACATGGACTGCAGAGGTTCAAGTAGGCAGCTCACCACCACCTTCTCAAGGGCAATTATGGATGGGCAATAAATGCTGGCCTAGCCAATGACACCCGTATCCCATGAATGAATAAAAAAAAAAACAGTTTTCAGCCTTTATGAAAGCAGATTGTACTTGGATCCTAACTGAAGTAAGTTCAGCCATGAAAATAGAAGAGTCTTTAGCTTGAGTTGGATAGTGTTCTATCTCTCCTCCAAAGGCCTGAAATCTTTTGAGTTAGGGGCACTCACTTGTTGATTCAATTAAATTAATTGAAAACTATCACAGATACTTGCCCAATAAAAAATGGGGCCACAATTAAAATTATACACAGAGGGTTTGGCTGAAATTTCTAATTTTAATGTTTGCATCTATTGCATTAAATGATGTATCTAAAATTATAACACATTAAGCAATGGATAATGCAGAGGGAACTGATTAGAGAGACAGGAAATCAGGCAGTATGGAAGGAATCAAACAAGAAGGTAGGATTTGATCATTATAATGGGGGAGAATGATGTGTTTTCACAATGAAATGCTATGGGGACATTTCTTGCTAGAAGCAAGGACATTGAAAGTGTTGACACAGAGTATATTTAGCTGCAGGTAAAGAGTATGAATCAGAACTGTGTCCCAAAAATGGGGGGGATGGTGGCATTGTGGTATTGTCACTGGAACTAGTATTCTAGAAGATCCAAAGTAATTCTCTGGGGAATCCCGGTTCAAATCCCACCACAGCAGATGGTGAAATTTGAATTCAATAAAAATCTGGAATTAAAAGTCTGATGCCGACCACAAAACCATTGCCGATTATCATAAAAACCCATCTGGTTCACTAATGTCCTATAGGGATGGAGACCTGCTGCCCTTCCCTGCTCTGGCCAGCATGTGACTCCAGACCCACAGCAATGTGGTTGACTCTGAATTGGGCAATTGCGATGGGCAATAATTGCCATCCCATGAATGAATAAAAAAGTATACTTCTGGAAAGGAGCAGTTTCATTGATGTGTTAATGTTTGTCAAGCTGTAGCACATCCCATTGATCTGAAATAGCCTCGTATCTTTTTATTTTGTAGCCATTATGTACATGTTAATAACCTGTGCTCACTTTACTGAAGTCTGTATAGCGTTAAATTGAGAATAAGATTGTGTGTCCTGTTCAGAAGCACAGTATCATTTTTCCAATGTTATGTGCATTGTTGGATCAATAACAAGTGAGCAATGGCTTTTAAAGATGAACTTATCATGACAGTGATTTAACAGTAATTAGATCCTGGTGGGTTCAAAAGGCTGTGGTTGGCTATCACATCATTGTAAAGTTCCTGATATTCCCTCTATGAGTAGTTACTTCAGGATTTTAATAGATTTCTTCCCTGGCGAATCTGTTGCTAGAGCAACTTGTTTTGAATATATAAGCATTTTGCTCTCTACTGGGCAATTTTAGCAATTGTATTTTTAAAGCTGTAATTTTTAAAACCTGTAACAGACAGGAGGGGGTTTAATTAAAACAAAACGCCGCCTTAACCCCAGTACATTCACACAATAAAAGAGGGATAAGGGAAAGGAAGAGGTACAGGGCAAATCACAGAAGAAAAAATATTGTTTCACGTGAGTCCAGTGAGCCACTGTCCAAGGAAGGTTCTTTCAGTTGGCTTTATCTGGCAGAAGTCCTGGTCTTTTTCCTAGCAGCCCGGTTGACACCCTCTCCCGTGTGTAAACACTGAGAATGCAGCAAGAAATTGACATCTTGCCCTGCTAGCTGTGTGTTTGTTCTTTTGAATGAGAATGAATGAATGAATGAGAGAATGAATGTGTACCTCCTTGCCTTTTTCTCTTCTCTTTGAACATGTTTTTAAAAAAATGAAATCAAATTCATTTATTTTCTCCAACGGTGGAAGCATGCCATGCCAAGAAGGCCATAAAAAGAAAATCTTAAAGAAATTTGTTTCTCTTCCATATTCTCGTTTAAATTCTTTTTTTAAAACTGGACCATTTCTGGCTGATAAAATGGCCACAGCTAGTCACATGTTGGTAGTTCTGTAAAATTCTGAGTAGTTCCAATTGGCAAAGGCGAACTCATCAACCTCCTGGAATATGACTTATACTGTATGAAAATTCCAGCCAAGCCAACATAAAGAGGTGAGACATCAGCACCAGCCAGCTCTGGATAAAGAGAGATAGCTATTTGTGACTCATCTCCAACATTGCGTTAATGCTTCCATGTTTACCTGCTCAAAATACAATGGGTTTTGACAAGGGGGCCTCGTTAGCTGAATGGCTTAGCTAAAAAGGATCAAGCGAGAAGGAGGGACAGGAGGCTTCCCCAGTTGAACCCCCGGCTGCCAAGCTGACAGGCTCAGAAATCTCAAATGCCCAATTAGCAATCCTGACCTGAGAGTAGTGGAAGGATGTGGCCACCCTGCTCAGGAACTTTAAAAGTATTCACAGGGATCTGCTGGAGAGTACCCCAATAGCAATCCATGACTTGGATATGGGAGAAGCCCCACCAATAAATCAAAAGTCCTACAAGCTGAGCCCCAACCAGTTAGCTCAGTCAGGCAGGAAACCCAGCACATGCTGGGCCCTGATACAGCTGGAGCTCCCCTCGAGCTTTTTCTGTGCCCCTGTTTATCCCCAGGGAGAAGGATTCCACTAGCCCCTCTGCATCTCCTCCAAACTTTGCTATTCCCATCTCAGCCTTTTTGCTTCCCCCTGTCTCCTCAACTGAATTCTGCCCACCTGTTTTGGATGCCTGGGAGTTAACTGCAACACTTACTCTGCCTTTTGGGTAGTGGCAAGTATGGACTTGCTCATGGGGTAATGACTTTCCTAATTTAGTTACTGTAGGGTTGGGCTGGCCCCTTTTCAGTCCCATGTCCTCTGGGACACTCTGGCTTACATGGGACTGGCTAGCTTCTACTGCTCTGCCATGTGGCTTTTTGACTATGTGGGGCAGTTCCATCAATATCAGTTTTGCTGCCTAAGAATGACCCAGTTCCCTGTATAATTTAGCAAAAAATGGCGTTGACCAATTTGGCCTCTATCTCACTCCCTTCCTCTCTTTTGAAATCCAATTTTTCAGTCCCTTTTAATTTTAATGGCCTAATCTCAGCCTTTATAACTCAGGGAGCTTTCCCTGAGCTACCTGATCCCTGATGAGTTGTTTCGCCCCTTGCAAGGTCTCTGAACACTTCAGCCTTCTGCCACACTGTAGAGGTTTGCTGAAATTGTCCGGTTTTTCCAAGCTCTCCGGACTGTCCTGGTTTCTCGGGGCACAGCACTTGGGACCTCACCAAGTATTTACCCCATAATATAACTAATTCCCTCTGTCTCCTTCCCATCTCTTTTTGGAATTCCCTCTCTGCTTCTTGAGCTTTTAATTTCATCTCCAGCATCTTTTGCTGGTGAGCCCATTCTCTCTATTATTCTCTTTTCTTTCCTGGAACACTCCCTCTACCTCTTCCTTTCCAGCTCTAACAACCATTTTGTGACTAGGGTAATTAGCTTGGATACAGGTCTCCAGTCAGTTTTTGGATCTGATTCTTCTATTGGTTATGGATTGGGACTGAGGTCTCATTTCTTACAAAGTTTCTGGAGTACCTTGAGCTTTTTGGCCTCAGGAGGAACTTTGACCTGTATTTTTCCAGCTACAAATCTCAATCGTCCTCGACTTAGGGAGGCTAAGGTTTCACTAGTTAGTCCCTCCTTTTGCATGCCCATCTTTGTAGTCTAATTTACCATGTTGCTCCAATGCGAGATTAAACAACATGCTGTGATAATTTACTTGTGTTTTAAAAATTGTTCCAGCCATCGAGTTTTTCCTCTTTGGCTTCCAATCTGTTTTTTTACATCAGACTTGGCTCGTCTCTTAACTTGGACTGTTGTAAAATTCAAACTGGGTTCATTCCAGACTTTAGCTCCCAATTTCTGTTACAGACAGGAGGGGGTTCAATTAAAACAGCCTTGATTCCTCCTCTCACCAGCCGTCTGTAATCAGATAGGTGTTTTTGATTTTTGATTTCCCACTTTCTAAGTGATGGAATGATCCAATCCACCACCGCAAACAAATAGGGTAAAATCAGAGGGTTAGTTTATTTTACACATACTCAAAACATGGGGAGAGGGTGTCGCTACGTAACTCTGGTACATTCACACAATAGAAGAGGGATACAGGAAAGAAAGAGGTACGGGGCAAAGATGAAGAAAAAAAGTATTACTGTTTCATGTGAGCCCAGAGTCCAGTGAGTCACTGTCCAAGGGAGGTTCTTTCAGTTGGCTTTGTCTGGCAGAAGTCCTGGTCTTTATCCTAGGTGCTCAGTTGAAGGCTGAGGCAGGTGAAGATGCAGCAAAGTATTCTTGTATTCTGGGAATTCATTTACTTTTTAGGTGAAATGCAGGATTCTTTCTAGAGACCAGGCTTTGAGAGAGACGGAGGCAAAGGCAAGCTGCTATGGCCTGGAGTCCTGTTATCTCTTTTGAGATTAAACAGCAACTCAAGATGGAATCCAAAAGCTGTGTAATTAAAGCAACTCAAACAGTTCAAGTCTCATTTGTGGTGACAGGGTGGTTTTGGGTCAAGCCATTCAGCTAATGAAGCCCACATGTTAAAACCCACTGTATTTTGAGTAGGTAACTGTAGAATCATTTGCGCACGTTGGAGTTGAGGAGTCTACCTTTGTCCAGTACAGGCTGGGGCAGACGTCTTGTCTACTTGCACTTTGTGCTGGCTCGGCTAGAATGTTCATACAATACAAGTCACATTCCAGGATGTTAATGAGTTTACCTTTGACTATTGGAATTGCTCAGAATTTTGTAGAGCTACGTGCATGTGACTAGCTGTGGCTATTTTATCAGTCCAGAAATTGTCCATTTAAAAAAAAGAATTTAAACGAGAAATATGGAAGAGAAACAAATTTCATTTAGTCTTTTTTTGATCTTTGTTAAAAATTAGTGAACAGAGTACAGAATTTTAAGGCAACAGTGACCAAAAGCTATGCCCTGATGGTTTTACCACATTAGTGGCTGTTCCAGCACTTGCTTTTGACATGCTGGGACCTGTTTTGTTTCAGTCCCTTCCAATCTCCTCTAAGTGTTATGAAGTTACAGTTTGTACCAAGCACTGAGGTATGGAGCTGGAAACAACTGGGAAAAAGGTGACTACAAGAAGACACATTCTTATGTAGCTGAATACTGTAATCGCACTATCATGTTATACTGGCCATCCAGTTTGCATGAGCTATAAGCATTCCACCCAATCCCATGGGCTTCCTGCCCAACTAGTCAGTTTAACACTGTACCTCCTGGGGGGTATTTGTGCGTTAAATTTGTGCCTTTTGGATTAAAATGTGGCATTGTTCTTAGAGTTATCTAATGTAGATAATCTTGCCACCGGGATAATTGTTCTTATTTTCCAATGAGTTTCAGCAACATACTTTTAGCTGATGAGTGGTGGTAAATGAATTTAGATATTGTGTGTGAGAGGATTTGCATTCAAGTTGCTGATAGCAAATTAAGGGATATGGCAAACCTGGGAGAATGAATGCAGGAGGACATAGATTAGCGGAGTGGACAAATAGGTAACAGATGCAGATCAATGCAGAGAGAAGAGAAGTGGCATGTTTTAAGGAAAAAAGAACTGTGAAAGGAATTATATGCTCTAAATATAAATGTTAAGATCCTAAGCAAAGTGGAAGCTCACAGAAATATAGACTGCAGATCTATAAATCTTTTAAAATGGGAGTGCAGGTGGAAGAATAACATAAAAAGGCAAATGGATTCTGGGTTTTCTACATAAAAATATTGGATATAAAAGTAACAGAGTAACATTTATGTTGTACAAGACATGGGGCGGATTCGCCCCAGATATGCACAAATTGCGGTAGCAGGCAGGAAAAATGATGTTTTACCCACCGGCCACATTGGTGGGTTTTCGCGCTATATCATCCCATTCCCACCTCATTAATTATGCAGCCACAGGAAACACACCGTCTCAACTGGCAGGCAGCCCCTGATTTGCCTGACATGCCATTACCTCACTGTTTCCTCATGCAGTGCGCCATGTTTAAACTGCAGCTGTGCACACCCTCCTCAATGCTTGCAGCCCAGAACTGCTCCAGTGAAGACATGGCCCAAAAGCCAAGAAAAAGTGCAGTCCCCCAATTCAGTGACACATCCCTGGGGACACATTCTGGACACAGTGGAGGCCTGCCACGATGTCCTCTGCCCCCGCTCTGGCAGCAGGAGGCCTATCAGTCTCACCACTTTGGCTTGGGAAGCGGTGGCAGAGGTTGTCAGTGCCAATGCTGTACATGAGGTCGGCCATCCAGTGCAGAAAATGAATGAATGATCTCACTCGTGCCGCCAGGGTAAAGCAGCCATCTTATCAGTCTAAACTCACAAGGCCATCACACATTTAATGGCATCTCACTCACTGCCAGCTCAAGGGTCATCACCACTCACTGTCACACACCCTCACATCTCCATCTGGCCTCATCGCCTCTGGAGACTGCCTCCTCAGCCAGATCAGCATGTGTTCCCACACACCTCTTGATACCCCCCTTCCTCCAGTACAGCCCTTGCCCTGCAGTCTCTTGCCTTGCCTGAGGCCACATTCCCCACCAGCACTGCGCCCCCACCACCAAGCAAGCCCTAGCCCTGCACCTGTTGTAAAGCCACCCCTGCCTTACATTGACCTGGTAGGTAGAGACCTGCCTATGAGCCCCTCTAAAAGTGATGTATTGTCTGTGAAGCCTGACACTGATGACTGCGAGTGCTGCCCAAAGCAAGGTAGGCAAACAAACCTCAAAGTCCTGAGCGAAGTGCAGCTTGCCAGGTGCAAGTCGCTTATGTGCAGCTGTGAAACACGCCAGCACGCAATCACGCTGATGTGCCCAGATGATCTAGTGTGGGGGGAAGATTCGGTGAGCAGGGCTTATAATGAGATGCTAACTTATATTGAAATTAGGTTCCTGACGTGCAGCGGCAGGAAATGCAGTCCGCCATTGACAGAAGGAGTGGATGATCGTGAACAGGTTTCACAGTGAAACCGATTTTTGGTCTTTTCGGTACATTATTTCCACCCACCCCGCCCAATCCACCATAACATCCAATCCCAATGGGGCCGGAAAATTCTGGTCATGGATTAGGCTACATTTCGGGCAGTGTGTGCATTTTGGAGCAATGCATATAGCAAGGATTTCAAAACCATGGAAAGGATCTACTGAACAGTTGCTAGAATGAAAGCAGAAATTTGTGATTTTAATTACAAAGGAAGGCTTGAAAACCTACTGGAACAAAGTTTGAGGAGAAATCTAATATATATTTTAGGAATTAGGAAAAGCTTTGAAAGGATAAATAGTGAAAGATTGCTTCCACTGGTTGTTGAACTGGTAATAAAGAGACATCAACACAGGGTTAACACGAGAAAAAAACCAGGAAAAGTTAGATTATTTCCTCATTCAGGGGGTTATTCGAACACGCACAGAGACTATCACGTAATTTATAAGAGAACTGAGAAAGTATTTTAAAAGCAAGAATATAAAAAGAAGTTTAGCCCCTTCACAAAGACAATAGCTGTGATGAAGCAGCACTCCCTCTGTACTGCACTTCATTGTATGCTCAAGTCCTGAAGTGGGCTTGAACCTACAACCTGCTGAGTCAAGACGGGAGAATTCCACCACCGATCCAAGCCAAGTAAATAATAATCGTTTACAGCAGATTTCATGAAGTATAATATTAAAAGGAGTTGATGTGCTTTGTTATTTGTATTTTCATTGTCTCTTCTCATATGGAGCTTGATTTAGATGCTTGTATCTGACATCAATAACTTTTCTCCTCCAGTGCTGCCCTTTGGAACAGAGAAAAGGTGAAGGTACTCCCTGAGTAATGCAGAGAAAACAGCTGTGTGCATCAGAATAGAATTACAGTGTGACCATATTCTTGTCAGCAGGCTTTATTGGGTTTATCCCAAGTTTTCAAGTTGATCTTTTGGGATGTGTTTATTCGGCCTGTGTAGTATACTGAGTTAAATACTTTCCATTAAGTCAAGCTTCCTCTTCACCTCTTCTCTTCACTGGATCTATGCAGTGAGTAAGCTGCATACTGATGCAGTACTGATGAGAAGGGACTAAATTCACCACATTACAACAAGAGATTAATTTGATTGGACAATTGTGATGGTGGATTGCAATCCTGTTAAATTTGCAATTGTTGGCTGGGAGTATAGATTTAACAGGATTGCAAATAAAGCAAGACAGTTTATCAAGGACTAATGGTTCTGTGTTAATGTATTCGTTTATATTAGGTATGGGGCCTTGGCAGATTCAATAGGTTACATTGAAATACAATCAAGCAGTTTATGTTCAATTTTAAAGCAAATTCTAAGGTGTGACGGGTAAATTTCAGCATATTAGCGTTAAAATAAGGGAAAGCTTTGCAGAGTTGAGTTGAGATGTAAGCGGCAAGTTCAGATTTGACTGAGTTCTGGCAAAAGTTCATCAACCTGAGATGTTAACCATAATTTGCATGCTCCAAAGATGTCTCCTAATCTGCTGAGTGTTTTCAGTATCTAATGTTTTTGTTGCAGATTTCATTGAGTTGATATGGTGGCGTAGTGGTATTGCGACTGGATTGGTAATCCAGAGACCCAGGGTAATGCTCTGGGGACACAGGTTCAAATCCCACCATCTGCCATGAATTCATTGAAAAACTTCTGGAATTAAAAGTCATGCCAATTGTCATAAAAACCTATTTGGTTCACCAACCTGCAGATGCAGTATAATGTGGATAAATGTGAGGTTATCCACTTTGGTAGCAAAAACAGAAAGACAGTTTATTATCTGAATGGCTATAAATTGAGAGCGGGGAATGTACCACGAGACCTGGGTGTCCTCGCACACCAGTCACTGAAGGTAAACATGCAGGTAAAGAAGGCAAATGGTATGTTGACCTTCGTAGCGAGAGGATACAAGTACAGGAGCAGGGATGCTTTGCTGCAGTTATACAGGTGAGACCACACATGGAATGTTGTGTGCAGTTTTGGTCTCTTTATCTGAGGAAGGATGTTCTTGCTATAGAGGGAGTGCAGTGAAGGTTTACTAGACTGATTCCTGGGATGGCGGGACTAACATATGAGGAGAGATTGAGTTGGTTAGGATTATATTCGCTGGAGTTCAGAAGAATGAGGGGGGATCTCATAGAAACCTAGAATATTCTAACAGGACTATCAGGGTAGATGCAGGAAGGATGTTCCCGATGGTGGGGGAGTCCAGAACCAGGGGTCACAGTCTGAGGGTACGGGGTAGACCATTTAGGACTGAGATGAGGAGAAATTCCTTCACCCAGAGAGTGGTGAGCCTGTGGAATTCGCTACCACAGAAATTAATTGAGGCCAAAACATAGTATGTTTTCAAGAAGGAGTTAGATATAGCTCTTGGGACAAAAGAGATCAAAGGATATGGGGAGAAAGCAGGAGCAGGCTATTGAATTGGATGATCAGCCATGATCATAATGAATGGCGGAGCAGGCTCGAAGGGCTGAATGGCCTACCCCTGCTCCTATTTTCTATGTAAATCTGCCATCCTACATGTGACTCCAGATTTCTAGCAATGTGGTTGACTCTTAAATGCCCTCTAAATAAGCAATTGGGGGTGGGCAATAAATGCTGGCCTAGCCAGCGACGCCCACATCCCAAGAATATTTTTTTAAAATGTAATAGAACATGGATTTGGCTGAGTTTGGATGCAGTGGAGTGTAAGTTTGGTTTTGGTTAGATAACTCTCATGTAAAGTGCCTTATCAAAGCACATTCTCAAGGGCAATTAGGGATGGGCAATGCCAAATAAATTTTAAAAATGTGCTATGTAAATGCAAGTTGGCATTAAGTTTAGGCTAGAGGGAGTTTTGTTTCCGCAGATCAAGAATTAAATCTAATAACGTGTTTTCAAGCACAACAAGCTACTTTTTGGTGTAAGAGAATCAAAAAGTAGATAATTCCAATGCTAAATGCTAAAGATGCCTTTAAGTGAAATTGTGTTATATCTTTTGTTTGTGTAGAAAATCTTTGCGAACAGAGCTCAGAGGCAGCACGAAAAGTCTCATTTTAAGGAAAGCAGTGTTCCTTCTATTACATATAAAAAAGGATTGAAAATATCACAGCACATGGAATTAAAAACTGTTGCAGTGTGTATTCAAATTATTAGATCCTGCGTCATAAGAATTCATTGAGATGGGACTGTGTTAGGAAGTGATTGCTATTCTGTTCATTAAATCCTATTGCATGTGTGTTCTTCTGGGTTTTCAACAGCTCAAGGAAGACTTGTGTATGGAAGAGCTCCACAAATTCATTTAAGCTTTACGTTTTTATATTCTGGTAGTAAATTATGCTGATCCCTGCTGACTTGCAAGCATTTCTACACCTCCTCATGCAATGTGACCTGACTCTGTTTAGAACTTCAGAATTTCTTTACTATGAGAAATTAAAATTGTCAACTCTTTGAATTGAGAGGAAGTCATGTTCCTGATTACCCAAATAAGACAGAGAAATGGGACCAGAGGCAAATGCTGATTTTTAGCTATTAAACTAGTTAAGTTTTAAAAAGTCCTGTTGTATCAGTGTTAGTTTCCTAAGCAAATGGTAACCAGTTTAAGATCTCAGGCTTCCTGTCATCCAAACCTGTCAGCCATACCTTCAGCTGCCTAGGCCCTAAATTCTGAATTCCGTTTAGAAACCTCGCCACTTCACTATCTCTTTCTTACTTTAAGACACTCTTCAAAATCTACCTCTTTAAGTATCCTAATATCCTCTTATGTAACTCAGCGTTAAATTTTGTTTAATAATGCTCCTGAAATGTGACTTTGGATGTTTATATAAATATAAGCTTTTGTTGACGGGGGTTGTGGGTAAAGCCCATGGGACAGATAAAGAGAGTGCTTTTCAGAAGCAGACTGTTATTCTATTTGAGGGAGGGAATGTGCAGATTGATGTTATCTGTTGTCATTAGCAACAGTTTGACCTGCTGGTTGATACTGCCTAAGAGAGGCAAAGAAAAACAGAAATGTTACAGCTATTTGGAGGCTATTTGACCCATCATGTCTGCACAGATTCTCCAAATGAGCAATTCACTTAGTGCGATCCTTCTGCTTTCTCCCCTTAAACCTGCACATCCTTCCTTTTCAGATAGCTGTCTAATTCCCTTTTGAATGCTTCAATTGAACCTGTCTCCACTACACTCTCAGGCAGTGGATCCCAGACCTTTGCCAAATGGAGAAAAATGATTGTCTATATTTTCCAATGGAATTTTGAAAATAAGTAAAGGGAGTGACATCTGAATGTTTTACTCATGTCTTCTATAAGATTTGCCATTGCTATCTATATTGTCTTCAGAAAAATTGTAATGTCGTCAAACTAAGGGTAAGGCTTCATACTTTGTTTTGGCACTTTATTAGACAAGTGTAGCACTGAAGGTTAACCACTGGTTGCCATCAGTATTCTTTGTAAATACTGTAGGACTCAGACTGCACTAGCAGCACCTAGGGTTAGAATAAACATACAGCGATGAAAAGTTCTATTTTTGATGTCTTTAATATAGGCAGAGTTTGATATAGTCATAAGAAATAAAAATGAAGAAATTAGGAGAGAGATCCAAAAGTTTAGGCCAAGAGATGGGTTTTGAGGAAGTTGGTAAGCTTAAGGTAGGAATTCCCCAACATTTGGAAATCAATGGGACTATTCAAGGATGTAGATGAAACGTTGGATCTGCCAAAATTACTAAATATTTTGCCCCTCAAAAAATAATGTAACATTGCATTTTGAAATGTATAACAGTGTATTACTTTATATTTCTGGAAAAACCAATAAAGTACCCCCAAATCAGGGGGATTTACCTAAAAGTTAGGGAGACTAAAAATATAAATAAGAGTGCAGTATAATTGAGTCTGCAATATATTGGAGAGTAATTTTAAATTTGATTTACCGTATTATTTTAATTTTGCTGTCTTTCTCTGTCTCTGGATGCATTTAAGCAGAAGCTAGATAAGAACATGAGGGAAAAAGGAAAGAAGGTCATGCAGGTTGGTTTAGATGAAATAGGGGTTGGCGGAGGCTCAATTGGAGCATAAACCCCAGCAATGACAAGTTGGGTCAAATTGCCAATTTCTGTGCTGTAAATTCTACATAGTTCTGTCGATCCACCAATCCTCCTTTTTGTGATTATTGTCTCTTTCTCTTGTACAAACAAGATCTTTCAATTACTACGCTTTTTAAATAAGCCCAGGTTCCATTGTACTACAAGAAACAAAAGAAGCATCCCCTCTTGGGAAACCTTTGTAAAGTGACTGTCAAACAAGAAATCTGCATTGACCCATCACATTAGAGTTCATGTTTTTTCACATAGGTAACAAAAAATGGAAACTCCTGTAATATAAGATTGGTATGAAAACAGAAGCCCAGAGGAACTGAAATTTCCTCTTGGCATTCTGCCCTGTTTAAACAGTGCATTTATGTGGACGCGTAGGTGGGTGTTTGGCTTGACATCTGCAGCACACATCTGATTAAGCCAACCTGCTGTACTCACTGGGGATTGCAAGCAGTTTAGATTGACTCAGAATCAGTGCTAATTGGGTGTAGTAAAACACCAGCCCACTGAAGTCAAGGTGTTGCAGACCTAGCCATTAAAAACTGATTGTTTAGCTGTAATGTTACTGCACAATTATCAAGATTTCTGTTAGAGCCAACCAAAAAATGCAGCCATGGTAATTTTTTTCTTTTTCAACCTAGCAACAGACTGCTACTTATCTTTGACCTTTTTTATTCTCTCTTCTTCCTCACTGCCCCATGTGCATTTTTTTTAACTGCGGACTCAAGGTGGGGCACAGTTCCACAGGTCCTATGCTACTTCTAAGTGACTTCTCAAAGAAACTGTAAGATTCACGGCACAGAAGGAGGCCATTCGGCCCATCATGTCCATGCTGACCAAAAAAGAGCTACCCAGTCTAATCCCATCTTCCAGCTCTTGGACCGTAGACCTGTAGGTTATGGCACCTCAAGTGCCTATCCATGTGTTTATAAATGCGATGAGGGTTTCTGCTTCTGCCACGAGGGTTTCTACTTCTGCCACCCTTTCATGCAGAGAATTACACACCCCCGACGCCCGCTGGGTGAAAACAAATGACTCCTTTTTATTCATTCAGGGGATGTGGGCATCGCTGGCTAGGCCAGCAATTATTGCCCATCCTTAATTGCCCTTGAGAAGATAGTGGTGAGCTACCTTCTTGAACCGCTGCAGTCCATGTGGTGTCAGTACCCCCGCAGTGCTGTTAGGGAGGGAGTTCCAGGATTTTGACCCAGTGACAGTGAAGGAACGGCGATATATTTCCAAGTCAGGAGGATGAGTGACTTGGGGAGGAACTTCCAGTGGTGGTGTTCCCATCTATCTGCTGCCCTTGCACTTCAAGATGGTAATGGTCATGGGTTTGGAAGGTGCTGTCTTAGGAATCTTGGTGAATTCCTGCAGTGCACCTTGTATAGGGTACATACTGCTGCTACTGTTCATCGGTGGTGGAGGGAGTGAATGTTTGTGGATGTTGTGCCAATCAAACGGGCTGCCTTGTCCTGGACGGTGTCAAGCTTCTTGAGTGTTGTGGGAGTTGCACTCATCCAGGCAGGTGGAGAGCATTCCATCACACTCCTGACTAGTGCCTTGTAGATGGTGGACAGGCTTTGGGGAATCAGTAGGTGAGTTACTTGTCACAGCACCCCTAGCCTCTGACCAGCTCTTGTAGCCACATTATTTATATGGCTAGTCCAGTTCAGTTTCTGGTCAATGGTAACCTCCAGGATGTTGATAATGGGGGATTCAGTGATGGCAATGCCATTGAATGTCAAGGGGTTTCTCTCTTGTTAGAGATGATCATTGGCTGGCACTTGTGTGGTGCTAATGTTATTTACCACTTGTCAACCTAAGCCTGGATATTGTTCAGGTCTTTCTGCATTTGGACATGGATTGCTTCAATATCTGAGGAATCGCAAATGATGCTGAACATTATACAATCATCAGCGAACATCCCCACTTCTGACCTTATGATGGAAGGAAGTTCATTGATGAAGCAGTTGAAGATGATTGGGCTGAGGTCACTACCTAGAGGAACTCCTGCAGTGATGTCCTGGAGCTGAGATGACTGACCTCCAACAACCACAACCATCTTCCTTTGTGCTAGGTATGACTCCAACCAGTGGAAAGTTTTCCCCCCAATTACCATTGACTCCAGTTTTGCTAGGGCTCCTTGATGCCACACTCGGTCAAATGAGGCCTTGATGCCAAGGGCGGTCACCCTCACCTCACCTCTGCAGTTCAGCTCTTTTGTCCATATTTGAACCAAGCTGTAATAAGGTCAGGAGCTGAGTGGCCCTGGCAGAACCGAAATGGAGCATTAATGAGCAGGTTATTGCTAAGCAAATGCTGCTTGATAGCGCTGTTGATGATACTTCCATCACTTTACTGATGATGATGGACTGATGGGGCAGTAATTGGCCAGGTTGGTTTGTCCTGCTTTTTGTGTACAGGACGTACTTGGGCAATTTTCCACATAGCCGTTTAGATGCCAGTGTTGTAGCTGTACTGGAACAGCTTGGCTAGGAGCACGGCAATTTCTGAAGCACAAGCTTACAGTACTATTGCTGGAATATAATCAGGGCTTATAGCCTTTGCAGTATCCAGTGCCTTCAGCCATTTCTTGATATCACCTGGAGTGAATTGAATTGGCTGAAGACTGGCACTTGTGATGTTGTGGACCTCCAGAGGAGGCCGAGATGAATCATTCATTCAGCACTTCTAACTGAAGATTGTAGCAAATGCTTCAGCCTTATCTTTTGCACTGATGTATTGGGCTCCCCCATCTTCGAGGATGGGGATATTTGTGGAGCCTCCTCCTGCAGTAAGTTGTTTAATTGTCCACCACCATTCATGGCGGGATGTGGCAGGACTGCAGAGCTTAGATCTGATCCGTTGTTTGTGGGATCGCTTAGCTCTGTCTTTCGCTTGCTGTTTATCTTGTGTGGCAAGTAGCCCTGTGTTATAGCTTCACCAGGTTGACACCTCATTTTTATGTATGCCCGGTGCTGCCCCTGACATGCCCTCCTGCACTCTTCATTGAACCAGTGTTGAGCCCCTGGCTTGATGGTAATGGTAGAGTGGGGAATATGTCGGGCCATGAGGTTACAGATTGTGTTCGAGTATAATTCTGCTGCTGCTAATGGCCCACAGCGCCTCCTGGATAGCCAGCCTGGAGTTGCTGGATTTGTTCAAAATTCATCCCATTTAGCACGGTGGTAGTGCCACACAATGCGGAGGGTATCTTCAATGTGAAGATGGGACTTGATCTCCACAAGGACTGTGCAGTGGTCACTCCTGCTGACATTGTCATGGACAGATGCATCTGCGGTAGGCAGGTTTGTGAGGACGAGGTCAAGTATGTTTTACCCTCTTGTTGATTCCCTCACCACCTGCCACAGAACTGGTCTAGCACCTAGCAGCTTTAGGACTCAGCCAGCTCTGTCAATAATGGTGCTACCAAGTCACTCTTGGTGGTGGACATTGAAGTCCCCTATCCAGAGTACATTCTGTGCCCTTGCCACCCTCAGTGCTTCCTCCAATGGTGTTCAACATGAACACCTCTCCCTCAGCTGAGGGAGAACGCTAGGTGGTAATTGGCAAGAGTTTTCCTTGCCAATGTTTGGCCTGAAGCCATGAGACATCATGGGGTCCGGAATTGATGGTGAAGACTCCCAGAGCACCTCCCTCCCGACTATTTACCACAGTGCTGCCAGCTCTGCTTGGTCTGCCCTGCCAGTGGGATGTAAGATATGATTCCTTGAGGATGACTATGTTAGGCTGTTGTTTGACTAGTCTGTGAGACAGCTCTCCTGATTTTGGCACTAGCCCTCAGATTTTAATAAGACTGGCTTTGCAGGGTTGAGAGGGCTGACGTTGCCGTTTCTAGTGCCTAGATCGATGCCAGGTGGGTCATTCCTTTTTTGAGACTTTGTAGCGGTTAGATGCAACTGAGTGGCTTGCTTGTCAACCACATGTCACATGTAAGCCAGAGCAGGTAAGGATGGCAGATTTCCTACCCTAAAGGACATTGGTGAACCAGATGGGTTTTGACAACAATCAACAATGGTTTCATTAGACTTTTAATTCCCGTGGCGGGATTCAAACCCAGGTCCCCAGAGCATTACCTTGGGTCTCTGATCTTGCTGGAATACAAGTCCATTATGCCATCGCCTCCCCCTCAATTCTCCTCTACCAATTAAATCTATGCCCCCTGGTTATTGACCTCTTTGTTATTAGAAATAGGGCCAGCTTTTCCACTCTACCTAGACCCCCTACACCTCAATTAAATCTCCCCGCAGCCCCCTCTGTTCCAAAGAAAACAACTGCAACCTATCCAATCTTTCCTCACAGCTGAAGTTCTCCATTCCTAAATCTCTTCTGTACCCTCTTTCTAGTGCAATTACATCCTTCCTGTAATGTAGCAATCAGAACCTTACATTGTTCTCTAGCTGTGATTTAACTAGCGTTTATACAGTTCTAGCATAATCTTCCTACTCTTATACTTCAGGCCTCTGCCAATAAACAAAATTATCTCTTATGTCTTCATCTACCTGTCCTGCTGACTTCAGGATCTGTTGACATGCACTGTGCCCCTCTATACTTTTAATAATCCTGCCATTTATTGTATATTCTCTTACCTTGTTTGCCTTCCCCAAATGCATTAATTCATACTTTTCCTGATTGAGCTTCATTTGCCACTTTTCTGCCGAACAGTCCATTGCTGTCTTCCTGCAGTCGACAGCTTTCTTCCTCACTATCAACGATATGGCCAATTTTTGCATAATCTGAAAACTTCTTAATCACCCCCTACATGGAAATCTAACTCATTGATATTTACTATGAACAGCAAGGGACCAGTACTGAGACCTGCTGAACCCCACAGGAAACAGCCTTCCAGTTGACTGTAGCCCTTTGCTTCCTGCCACTTAGCCAATTTTGGACTCAGCTTGCTTCTCTCCCTTGGATCTCATGAGTTGCTAATTTTCTGACTGGTCTGCCATGTGGGACCTTGTCTAAAACTTTGCTAAAATATAATTAGACTACATTAAATGTGCTACCCTTATCAACCCTCCTTGTTACCTCCTCAAAAAATACAATCATGTTAATCAAACGCTATCTTCCCTTACAAATTTATGCTGACTGCCCTCAACTAATCCATGCCCCTCTAAATGTTTCTACTAACTTGCCCATCACTGAGGTTAACTGTAATTACCTGGGTTATCCTTTTTTTCCTTCTTAAACAAAATACAACTGTTCCTTGTGTTTGCCCATGTATTTTGTCCGTGTTCCCAGACATGAAGTACAATGTGACTATTAAGTCGTATGGAGAAGCATTTTATCTGAGCCTAATCCTAAACTAATTCAGTAGCGACACGCTTTCCAGTGGGTGTCACTGGGCAGAAGCTAGGAGCTGGTATCTTGACTGCCTATATTCCCCTCCTTAGTCTAGGAGAGCAGAAGCTAATTGTAGTACTCCAGTGCCAATGCTATGGATTGGAATCCAAAACAGTATAAACTGTAAACTCAGTGACTTGAGTGGATTGGAATCTGGTGAATGTGTATAGTAAATAAAATTTTCATTTATATAGCCTGTTTAAGGCTGTAAAACTCCCCAAAGCATTTCACAGAATTGTAATCAGACAAATGCTGAATCAAACTAAATAATTGGATACCTGGACAAGTGACCAAAAAATTAAGCCAAAGAGCTAGATTTTAAGGAAGTCTCAAAGAAGAAAAGGGAGAAACAGAAGTGAGAGATTAAGGGAGTGAATTTACCAAAGCAACTAATGAAAACAGGTTTGGACTTAGATAATAGAAACAATAAAGTAATTCCAATATTGGAATAAGGCTAGTGGAAACAGTTTGAATTTGATGCCTGCAATGAAATTATGAGGCATACGGGTGTATAATGCATTGAAATACTTGTCGTAATTGAGACAGAGCACTTTATCAAGGGAATTCAGATTAGAACAGTCCACACTGAGTGTTGATATGAAATAACTTCCAGAAAAAAGAACTACAGCAGGGTGTGTGAGCATTTTATTTAGACGAGCCCCCCCCCCCCACCCCCAAAAATGTAAATTTATTCTCTGTCTCCAAGAATCATACATTCAGATGATTTAAATTAGTACATTTTCAACACGAAATACCATTAAAATGCCAGTAGATCTTTGCGGGCAATGCTCATGGCGAATTGGATGTCTCTTATTTGTCAGTGTTTCTTGGTGGAGGATTTTTCTCTCTCTCTCTTTTCTTCTCCCTTCCTCCCCCTCTCTCTCTGCCTCTCCCTTCCTCCCTCTCACTCTCTCCCTTTTCTCTCTCTCCCTCTCCCTCCCCCTACCTCCCTCCTCCGTTCCCCTACCTCTGTCTCCCGCTTTTCCTCTTTCCCCTTGTCCCACCGTCTTTCTATTTCTCTCCCTCTCCCTCTATTTTATCTCTCCCACTTTCTCTCTTTCTCAGTCTCTGTCTATTTTTCCTGTCTGCGTCTTTTTCTTTCCTTTGTCCCTCCCTTTCTCTCTCTCTCTTTCTCGTGTTTTTCTCTCTATCTCTTTCTTTCTCTCCATTACTCTTTATTTTTCTCTTTCTCTTCCCATTCCTTGTTGGCGATCAGAGCAGAAGCAGAAGTCTTGAACAAACATCCCCTCCCTGACCAAGATACCTGAGTCCAAGAATGCGATGCCAACCAATACCCTGATGGAAATTAACTAATGGATCAAAGGCCATGGACTAGTCTATATGGATCAACAACTCACTGGGTAATGAAGCCACTGAGTTGACCTTCCACAAACGCATCTTCAAAAGCTTGCACCTGTACCCACTTCTCTTATACGAATGCTTCCTTCCTGTTGCCATTTTTTTGCCTCACCTTTGTGTCAACTTTTCCTACTATAAATGCTAGACCCATATTTATAAAGTAATCTGCTCTGTGAATGGTTCAAGCTGTAATTACAAGTTCCCAACAGTGGTGGCACTGTAATACCTCAGTTTTGCCTCTAAATTTTTTCAGCCTGTACAAGGGAACATCCTACGAACTAATTAACTCTGTTTACTATATTATTGTAAGTTTTATTTGAATAGTATAAACTTCCACATAAGTATCGAATATGTGACTTTAAAATGGGAACAAAATAAAGCACATGCATATCCTTCTTCAATTATCCCCTGCAGTCTAAGCCCATTCCCACTGAAGGTTATAATCGATCATCACTTCCATTGTGCAAAGCCAAGAAAGATTGAGTAGTCAGGATTTAAAAGTGACCTTGTTTAGTTGTATATCAGCCAGGTTCAAGTATTTAAAATCAGATTGTAACTTGTGTCATTTGTGATGATCATAAATGTCATGCATCACATTTCACCAATATTGAGCCCTTTGCTCAAAGTGAGCCCCAGATCACTACCCCATTGACCATACTTTGACCAGCCTCTATGAGAAAAGAGTTCCATTTTTGTTGTGCTTTTCACAACCCCAGACATCTCAAAGTGCTTTGCAACCATTGAAATACTTTTGAAGGGTAGTCACTATTGTAATGGGAAATCCAACAGTCAATTTGTGCATAGCATGTTTCCACAAACAGCAATGTTGATTGATCGATAAATTTTGGCCTGAACAAACTTGTCCTTTGTTTACATCAGCTGGCTCTTTAATATCATTAGCCCCACTAATATCGTTCATTGAAGACAATTGCAAAAGCAAAATACAGCTAGTGCTGAAAATCTTAAATAAAAGCAAAAAATGCTGGAACTGTGCAGCAGATCTAGAATCATCTGTGGAGGAAGAATGTTTCAAGCCGATGACCCTTCATCAGAACTCATTGCATGTTGGTGTCAGTGATGGGTCATAGTGAAAACTATTTCCTCAGATGTGATTCTTTTCCATCTTTCCCTTTTTTGTGTAACTGATTGCAGAATACATGAATGTATATTTTAAATGTTTTAGTATTTGATTTAGCATTAGACCCCTGCTACTTCCCTTAATTGTGCATGTGACGTCTTTCTTCTCAGGCCTCCAATATCGCATACAAAAGTACCCCAGAGATGATTCACCCTTTAAGATAATGGATAGATAGATAAATTTGGCACCATTCTGGAATTAAGAAAGAGAGATGGAATATGCATTTCTACGGCATGTGACTGAGTTGCATGTCAGTCAGATTCAAATATTTAAAAGCAAAAAACTGCGGATGCTGGAAATCCAAAACAAAAACAAAAATACCTGGAAAAACTCAGCAGGTCTGACAGCATCTGTGGAATGTTCCTCTCCGCAGATGCTGTCAGACTTGCTGAGTTTTTCCCGGTATTTTTGTTTTTGTCAAGTATTTAAAATTGGTTTGCAACCTGTATCATTTGTGATGATCATAAACGTCATGCCTTACACTTCTCCAATACTGAACTCTTTGCTGACAGTGGGGCCACAGACCACTGCCCAATTGACCATTGTTTGAACAGCCTCTATAAGAAAAGATTAGCATTTCTGTAGTGCCTTTCACAACTTCAAGACCTCCAAAAGCATTTTACAACCAATGTAATGTGGTCACTGTCCTAATATAAGAAATACAGCCATCAATTTGTGCAAAATAAGATCGCAACAAGTGGCACTATGATAATGATCTGATAATCTGTTTTTAGTAATGTTGGTTGAAGCATTGATTTTGGCCAGGACACACACATTACATCCAGGAAGTTGCCATAATTCATAATTCTTTCAAAGTTTTCTGTGAAAATAGTAATGTATTTCATGGTGGATTGCTTTTTGAAATTGCTGTGCTAAATGTATTAGGAGCTGCTCATAAATGCAAAAATTAGGAAAGGACTTTTATTTTTAATATCTTTAAATCTTTATGGTAATAAACATGCAAAAAATTTGATAATAGAAGTGGTTCCAGTGGATATTCAGCATTTGTTGTTTAAGGATTACAGCAGAATAACAGAATAGTGAGGCTGATGCTTTTAGTATGGCTTAGCATTGGGTGTGAAATCTCGATTTTCTTTTACCCAGAGCAAGTGCGGAAGTGCGATAAAGCAGAGTCATACACATGCTTTCAAATTCAAAAGTAACTTTTAATACAAAATTCCGCGATTAAAGTGAATTAAAGCAGCAGAAAAGACACCGATAAAATAAATGTTTTGCTACCCTTTGAGCAGTGGTGGAATATTGATCAGATTTAGAATTCCTATGAGAAAATGCTGACAGTAGGGGGAAAAAACAGTTTCACGAGCAGGGAAATGGTATTTTAGATGTTTGTTCTGTCTCCTGGGGCTTGCTAAATAGGATTTTTTTGTTACATTTTTCTCTTAAAGTCCTGAGTTTTTATTTTTGCTGTTGACATGTTTCACTTGTGTGTGTGTGTGTGAGAGAAGAAAGCCTTTGTTGGGGGTGGAACTGAGCAAAGTTTCAAATGGGCTGCTGGAGCCAGGTAAGGGTTGTGAGTCACAGTCAGTTTGTTGCAGGGACCTCACTTGATCCCTCACAATGAATACTGTGAGCTTCTCCAGCAACATAAATGCAAACATTCAGAGTTCATGGTAGACAGCTTTTGCCTTCAACATAAAATCAGGGTCTAAATACAGTGACTGATCCAAACTTGACTATTTAGCTAAATTTATTGTTGTTGCATTGGAATTGCAGAGCTTGGGGCCTAGACTGCTGAAGGCAAGGTTGCCAGTGGTGGAATGATCAAAATAGGGGATATGCAAGAGGCTTCATTCAGGATGCTGAATGAAAAGATTTTTCTTTAGTTCATAAAATTAATCTAGAACTTTTCATTGATTCAAACATTACTAATTAAGTGATTCAATTTGTGCATTTGGATCAAATAAATGTCTTAACTAAGTGGATCCTATTGCAATGTTACTTGTTTGATATTGAGGCTGGAGAAAATCCCTCTTGTCTGTGCTCTTAGGGGAAATGGGGAAATTATTTTTATGGAATTGAATTCAAGCATGTTTTTAGTCTTTTTGTTTTTGTACCTTAAAAAGATTGTATTTGTAAGCCTGCTAGGAAAGTTCCAAATTTTTTTTTGATGAGTAACCTTTTTACTGTCAGATTCAAGTTTACTATTGGTGTTGTGTAAGTAGCAAACTATTCCTAGCATACACAGAAATAAAGACTTTTAATTATTTCGCACTATTCAAGACCTCAGGACATCCCAAGGCACTTTGTCACCAATATAAATTAATATCCATGAATTTTTGACACCAGTAAGAGTTTATAGCGTTGGGATTATACTAACATCGCAACAGCCACTGCATTCTGAAGTTATTCAGTGTATCCGATGCACTTTAAGATGCTTCTGAGAGACATTCTAAAAGGGCTACATAAAATAAATTTGTCTTTCTTTTTCCCATCTCCCTTTTTCTCTCACAAAAGATCAAAAAGAGTAAAGATTTGCATTTATGTAGAGCCTTTCATGACCTCAGGACACCCCAAAACACTTTACGGATAGTGGAATGCTCTTATGGTATTGTGATGTGTGAAATGGGGCAGGCAATTTGCATACAATAAAATTCCACAAAGGCAATATGATAATGACCAGATAATTTATTTTATGTGTTGGATGAAGGATAGATATTGGCCTCTGAGACCACACCTTGGACGTTGCAGCACGAGCTCAATGGAACATAGGTCTGAATTTTATGTTCCAGTCCCTGGAGTTGGATTCAAACCTAAAATCTTCTGACTCAGAGGTGAGAGTGGTATGCAGTGAGCCATGGCTGACAAGTGAAGTTTCTCTCATCTTTATGATCTCTCTAAGAGAGGTTGACTGATAGTGCTAAGTTACAGGTACCTTTGTACTGTGGTGGCATGTCTGTTGGGGGTTTGATTAAAACTGCTCAAACACATTTCAGTTGGGATCCTTCACAGCTGTAAGTGAGAGAGGAAATGTCATACCTTGTTATTTGCATTGAAATGTAAACAGTGATATCATCTTATTCACCGTTCATTTCCACCATCCCTGTCATTAGAAATTCCTTTCTAAGAGATCTTGTTCTGCTAATCAATAATTATGATGCCCATTCATGGATATCAGCTGTGATTCTGTAATCAGATTCTCAAATTCACAAGCACTGTCAGATGCTCATTCAAATAGAGCAAATCATCTCATCAGTCAACTGCTGGTCTATAGATGTTATATCCCCAATGTAGTAAGATTTCTGACTGTCCAAATTTGGGAACTTAACACAGAGCAGGTTTTTCTGGTCGGTGAGCCGGGGAGGGGCCCACTCACCACGTCAAATGACGCTGGGATACATCTGGCTTGCTTCCCGACGTCACCTGCATCATTTAGACTTTCAGTTCGGTGGGTCTATTAAGGCCATTAAAAAACTAATTAACTTGAAAGATGGACCTGCCCGTCCAACCTTGGGATTGGCGGGCAGGCCAGGAGCCCAGGCGGGCCTCAAAAAAGCATGAAACCTCATCCATGGGCGGGATGATGTTTCATGAGGGCTTTTAAATGTTTAAATAAAAGTTAAGGACATGTCCCAATTCATGTGACAGTGTCACATGAGAGAAAATGTCGGGAAATTTTTTTATTACCTTTCTGTCAATTTTTTAATCGGAGCTGATCTCCCTGGGGCGGCACTTTGCCTCAGGGAGATCCGTGTGCTCTTTCGCTCGCATACGCGAAAAAGTGCACTCCCAGCTGAGGAAAACCACCTCCCCTCCCCACGTGCACAGGGAACACATGGTGCTTCCTGGCGGAAGGCATGCTGGGCGGTCATTAATTGGCCCGCGCATGTAAAATGGCAGGCCCCCCCCCCCCACCCCCAAAAAAGGGCATCGATCAGAATTCCAGCCACCAGTGCCCGCTCCCGCACTCCCCACGGTGGGGTAAATGTTGCCCACGGTTTTTTTCAGACTGCAAAAAAAGTCAAACAAAAAACATACACAAGGTATCTTAAGCCGTTTGTTGTGCCATTTAGCAACTTATTGGATCGTAGCTGAAAGGACAGAGTGCATTATAATCTCACTGAGTTCTGCCTGCCCCACCAAGAGTGAATCACATTTAGCTGTATTTCCATGATGGATCTAGATGAATGGTTAGTGATCTTGTTAGTTCTGTTCGAGAGGGGAGACGAGAGCATTCTTTCACTTATGATATGATATTTTTGGTATTATGGCTTATGATTCTTCATTCTCCTATTGCAAAATGGTGACACACCTCAATGGCTCATTGAATAAATGAACAGCATGGTTCAATCCATTAGTGGTCATGCAATCAGCTGCGTAGGCCCTGTGCTGTAAACCACTTAACCTCTGTTTCCTCCTTCAAGATGCTCTTTAAAACCTACCTCTTTGGTCACCAATCTTAATATCACATTATGTAGATTGATGTTGAATTTGTCTGATCACACTTCTGTGAAGCACCTTGGTATGTTTTACTATTTTAATGGTGCTATATGAATGCAGGTCAGATGCCGAACGATAAAGACCAGAAGGCCTCACTTAATATCCTATTCTGTGCTATGATTTCAACTGAAATAACAATCACAACACTGCAGGTGGCTTCAGCTTCTCTTGGCTCATGAGAGAGGAAGTCAGTTAGGCTCCTACTCCTGATTGATAACATGAACCTTTTTGGAAAGTATACATGCGCATGAAGGGTGCTAATACAATGGAGCTTGGCCATGAAGTTTTGCTTGGTTAAGAGACACAGTTTAGGCTCATGTGTGAAGAATGGTCATTTGGATGAGGTACAAGAGCAACCAATTCTAAGAAGATTCAAAAGAGAGGAAGAGTGATAGAAAAAATAGTTTTAAAAAATGGACTAAGAACAGGGAGATTTTGCCATGGAAAACTGAGCTATAAGAACCATTATTCAATAGTATTTCTGTTCATCCTGTTGAGCAATGTTTATTATTTGGAGGAAACAAGATTGGAGAGGTGTTGAGGCATGGTGGTATCAGAAGGAAGAGGGAACTTGATCTCTTATCCATGTCATATTATAATTGAGAAGGTGTCAAAACTTAGTACTTTACATTTCAACTGAAAATGGCAGAATGGAATCTGAAATTCTTTCATCTTCTCATTGTTCGTTAGTAGGAGACAGGTAACAGGTTATACCATACAAATGCATAAATACTTCAGAGCTAGATCAGAGCATTCATTGAAATTGGACTTTTCCGTGACAGGATTTGGAGGGGAAGAGCAGAGCATTGTGTCTTGTTTATTGTAAATCAAAAGCTTTTCAAAACAGACAGCATCAACAGAACAACGTGAGCTGCAACACTGGCTTGCAGGACTCAGAATCTGCTTCAGGGACATATAGAAATGGTTTGTAATTATTAAATATAGCACTTCCTGTTGGCAGTCCCTGAAGATGTACCATGCAGAAGAGGCAGCCCAAGTAATTGACAATATTAACTTATAACAAAGAAACACTAATTAAATTACCCATCAAAGTCGTGTAAGATTAATGATTTCATTAAGGCTTAAAAACGAGAACAAATTAAAGCCTGTCAAATTTTTCAATTATCCTTTGGCAATAGGGAAAGTGAGGACACTGGCAGTGATTCAGAGCCGCGAAGCCACAGACCTGAGCAATATAGTGTAATTTACAGACAGCAGAAGTTTACATTGGAGCAACTTGTTCATCAAAGGCAATCATCAACTTCAGGAGCCATTCCGTAAATAGATTGCTTCAAATCAGTTGTCAAAAAGTACATCATTTTGCACAAAACATAAACTTCCTTCAATACCAATTTTTTCAGTATTCTGAGATTACATGTGAATGTTGTTCAATAAAGGGGCCTTAAAACCTCCTTAAAGGCCTTCTATTGATGATTTTTCAATGCCCCTTTGTAATTAGTCTGATAAATAATCTTTGGTGCTGTTAGTGGCATTGATTTCACTGTAAGCAGATGCATTGACCTAAGTGATTCCCATTTCCTGGTAAAGCACCCTAATTTGAAAATTATAATCAAAAATGATCAAATGTTAGCAGAATTTTAGATTTCCAGATTTTTTTCATTTTAGATATTTCGTAAACATTTGTTCACTAAAGCTAAGCTCCACAAAAGAACCAGTTTGAAAATAGTTAGAAAGAACATGGGATCAATACCAGAGTTTGATTTATAAGTTAATATTGTTTCTATAATCGGCCAGCATGCATCAATGGTCTGCTCAATCTCACTTTTGAGCATATTAAAGATAACTCCTCGTGGAACTGGATAAATTCTGATTGATGCATAGTAAAGGTACAAAGGAAGCAAGGTCTAGGTGTATTGCAAGTGGAAAACTAGGTGGTTCTAGGAGTGATGTCTTATTGGCTTGAGTAGGGTAGGTTTCTTTCCTGTTTATGTTCTGTGTTCTTCCTTTGGAGACCAGAGTTGGAGGATAACAATGATTTTGAAATGTTGGTGAACTGAACTGATGAACAGTGACAGGCCCACTCCCTGCAGACATGGAGCTAAGGATTCTGTTAGTTTGATGCAGATAGTTTTATTACATTTTATCTTGGGTGCCTAATGCATTGTTTTTAGTTAAGCTAAAACAAATTATCAACATTTTTTCAGGGATGCTTCAAGTATGGACAACAGAATAAGGAGAAAGGGAAAATAAAACTTCTGGAGTTTTTTTCAGCATCTTGGCTTTATGAATATAAGTGCAGCAATCTATAACATAATTAAATGTGGGTGTGAATGACCAAAGTAGCTTAGGAACAAGAGGAGGCTATTAAGCCACCCCCACCACCCACCCCTGCTGGCCTGTTCCACCATTCAATAAAATTGTGGCTGATCTGTATTTAACTCCATTTTCCCATCTTTGCTCCATATCCCTTGATATCTTTATCCAACAAACTTCTATCTGTCTTAGTCTTGAAAGCTCCAACTGACCCCCAGCATCCACAGGAGAGTTCCGAAGAAGGATCATTGATCAGGAACATTAACTCTGTTTCTCTTTCCACAGGTGCTACCTAACCTGCCAAGTATTTCCAATATTTTCTGTTTTTGTGTAGTGAAGAAGTGAGTTGACTTAAGAACTGGTGAATGAATGTCTGGCAGAGTTCTTATATTACTATGTCAAAACTTAAATTATCTAAATTCCTCTAACTACTAAAAAGCTGCTGTTTGCGATTGCATTAAGTGCCATACTACTGCCTTAGGCCTCTGGCTCATTTACGAAGATGAAATCAGAGCTAAGAGAGTATAACATTCAGAAAAGACTGAACAGGCTGAGATGCCTTTCTTGAGAAAAGAGAAAGTTGAAAGGACTGCAGAGGTAAGGTAGGAAAAGTAATAAAATAAATACTTTTACCAAAAAGAATTGCTCAAATATTATTCAAAGTGGGAATGACAGAGAAACTTTAAATTGTATATTTTTTATAGCCAGGAGCTATGTGTTTAAAAGGAGCAGAATAAATTTTTTGACATGCTTCTATAATGGTGCTCTTTCTGAACAGATGTCCTGGCTCTTTTTCTTCAAACAGGTGGAAGTTATTAGAGGTTGAAAACAGGAGAACTTCATAGAGGTCAATGAGTATGCTGTTATAACCATTATAGAGACATACAAGGAGATCAAAGCTGGGAATGAAATGTTCAGGGCTATGTGACTTTTCGAAAGGACAGGCAGGAAGGAAAGGAAAGGGTGGTGGGGTAGCTTTGTTAGTACAGGATGGAATAAGTACAATAGCAAGAAATGATCTTGGATCGGAAGATGTAGAACCCATATGGGTGAAGTTAAGAAATAACGAGGGGAAGAAGACATTGTTGGGAGTAGCCTATAGGCCCCCTAACAGTAGCTATAATGTAGGACAGAGAATAAATCAGGAGATAATGAGGTCATGTAAGAAAGGCAGTACATTAATCATGGGTGACTTTAATCTTCATGTAGAATGGGAAAATCAAATTGGCAGAGATAGCCACAAGCAAGAATTTATAGTGTGTATTCGAGACTGTTTCCAGAACAATATGTTGTGGATCCAGTCAGGGATCAGCTTATTTTGGATATGACAATGTACAATGAGGCAGGTTTAATAAATGATCTCAGAATAAAAGAATCCCCTAGGAAACAGTGACCATTACATGGTAGAATTTAGCATTCAGTTTGAGATGAGAAACTTGCGTCAGAAATAACTGTGCTAAACTTATATAAGGGTAATTACAAAGGAATAAGGGCATAGTTAGCTGGAGTGGACTGGGAAAGAAGTTTAGCAGAAAAAATGGTTGATGAACAATGGCAGATGTTTAAGAAAATAGTTCATGACTCACAGCAAAGATATATCCCAGCGAAGATAAAGGATTCTAGGAAGGGGATAAACCAACCATGGTTAACCAAGGAAGTTAAGGATAGTATCAAATTGAAAGAAGAAACATACAACGTGGCAAAATGGTAAGCCAGAATATTGGGAAAGTTTTTGAAAAATATCAAAAGATGACCAAAAAAAATAAAGATGGAGAAAATAAACTTTGAGGGTGAACTAGCAAGTAATATAAAAACGGACAGTAAGAGCTTCTTTAAATACATGAAAAGGAAGAGAGAGGCCAAAGTGAACATAGGCCCCTTAGAAAATGTGGCCAGGGAAATTATAATGGGAACCAGGAAATGGTAGAGGAGTTGAATAAATACTTTGCCTCAGTCTTCAAGGTAGAAGGCACTAATAGCATTCCAAAAACACTAAATCAATCAAGGGGCAAAAGTAGGGGAGGAAATAACTACAATAACTATCACTAGAGAAAAAGTACTAGGGAAAATAATGGGGCTAAAGGCCGATAAGTTCCCTAGACTGAGGGGTTGCATCCCAGGATGTTAAAGGAAGTAGCTACAACGATAGTGGATACACTGATAGTAATCTCCCAAGAATCATTAGAAGTCCCAGAGGATTGGAAAGCTGCCAATGTAACACCCTTATTCAAAAAGGGAGGGAGACAAAAAACAGGTAGCTATAGGCTAGTTAGCTTTACATCTGTCATTGGGAAAATGTCAGAGTCTATTATAAAGGATGTCATAGCAGAGCATTTAGAAATGCATTAAGTAGAGTCAGTATGGCTTCATGAAGGGGAAATCATGCCGGACAAATTTATTAGAATTCTTTGAGGAGGTAACAAGCAAGATAGATAAAGTGGGATGAGTAGATGTAATATATTTAGATTTCCAAAAGGCGTTCGATAAGGTACCACACATAAGGCTGTTTAATAAGTGCCCATGGTGTTGGGGTAGTATATTAACATGGATAGAGGATTGGCTAACTAACAGACAACAGAGAGTTGGGATAAGGGGGGCATTTTCAGAATGGCAACCTGTAACTAGTGGAGTGCCACAGGGATCAGTGCTGGGGCTACATTTATTTATAATATATGTTAATGATTTAGATGAGGTAAGTGAATGTACTATCGCCAAGTTTGTGGATGACACATAAATAGGTGGGAAGACAAAAGGTGAGGATAACACAAAGAGACTACAAAGGGATATAGACAGGTTAAGATAGTGGGCAAAAACTTGGCAGATGGAATATAATGTGGGAAAATGCGAGGTTATGCACTTTCACAGGAAGAATAGAGGAGCTGAATATTATTTAAGTGGAGAAAGCTGCAGGACAGAGGGATTTGGGAATCCTCGTGCATGAATCCCAAAAAGCTAACATACAAATTCAGCAGGAATAGGGAAGGCAACTGGAATGTTGGCCTTTATTTCAAAGGGAATGGAGTATAAAAATAGTGAAGTCTTGCTAACACTATACAAGGCACTAGTTAGAGCACACCTAGAATTCTGTGAACAGGTTTGGTCCCCTTATCTAAGGAAAGATATACTGACATTGGATGCAGTCCAGAGAAGGTTTACCAGGTTGATCCCAAGTAGGGAGGGATTTTCTTATGAGGGGAGGTTGTGTAGGTTGGGCTTGTACTCATTGGAGTTTAGAAGAATGAGGGGTGACCTTATTGAAACATATAAGATTCTTAGGAGGCTTGACATGTTAGACGCTGACAGGTTGTTTCCCCTTGTGGGAGAGTCTAGGGCTAGAGGGCATAATCTCGGAGTAAGGGGTCGTCCATTTAAGACAGTGATGAGGAGGAATTTCTTCTCTCTGAGGGTAGTGAATCTGTGGAATTCTTTACCACAGAGGGCTGTAAAGGCTGGGTCATTAAGTATATTCATGGCTGAGATAGATTTTTAATTACTAAGGGAATCAAGGATTATGGGGAAAAGGCAGGAAAGTGAAGTTGAGGATTATCAGATCAGCCATGATCTCATTGAATGGTGGAGCAAACTCAATGGGCCGAATAGCCTACTGCTGGTCCTATGTCTTATGGTCTTACGGGAATGGGAGACAGAAAATTAGCGAGTGACCCTGAAAGGCAGAAGAAGCAAAGGTTAATAAGTATACACCACAGGAATTTGACAGTGTTACAAGATATATATGTAAATGCATGGAGTATAGCAAATAAAGCCGATGAGCTGAGGGCACAGATAGACACATGGCAACATGATATCATTGCTATAATGGAAACTTGGCTTAAAGAGGGGCAAAAATGACAGCTCAACATCCCTGGATAGAGTTTTCAGGCAGGATAGGGAGGGGGATAAAAAAGATGGGGGTATAGCATTATTGGCTAAGGAATCAATTACAGCTGTGAGGAGGGATGATATACTAAATCATCAAATGAGGCCAAATGGGTTAAGCTCAGAAATTTAAAAAAAAAGGGGCAACCACACTGCAAGGTGTGTACTATAGAAATAGTGAGTGGGAGATAGAAGATCAAGTATGTAGGCAAATTTCTTAGCGTAAAAACAATAGGGCAATAATAGTTGAGGACTTCAACTATCCGAATACCAAGTGGGATACAAAGGGTGTGAAAGGCACAGAAGGCGCAAAATTCTTGAACTGCATTCAAGAGAACCTTTTTAGCCAACACATAACAAGCCCAACGAAAGGGTCTGCAATTCTAGATTCAGTCCAATGAAATAAAGCAAGGCAAGTGACTGAATTAGCAGTGGGTGAGCATTTAGGAGATAGTGGCCATAATACAGTTAGATTTAGCATAATTATGGAAGAGGACAAAGATAGAACAGGAGTAAAAGGGCTAAATTAAGTGGGGAAGATAAATTTTACGAAGCTGAGAAGTGACCTGGCAAAAGCAGAGTGGATCCAGCTACTTTAAAGAAAATCAGTGGGCGGCATTCAAAAGCGAGATTCCGCAGCCACAGTGTAGACATGCCCCCACAAAGAAAAAGGATGGCACCGCCAAATCTAGAGCCCCCTGGTTATCCAGAAGCATACAGGATAAGATAAAGCAATAAAAGAAAGCTTATGACAGTCACAAAAAACTCAATACTGTAGAAATCCTACAGTATAGAGGAGTATAGAAAGTGTGGGGGTGAAGTAAAAAAGGAAATTAAGAAAGCAGAGGGCATGAAAAAATACTGGCATGTAAAATCAAGGAAAGCCCAAAGAGATTTTATTACTACATTAAGAGCAAGAGGATAACTAAGAAAATGGCAGGGCCTATCAGATATGTACAAGGTAACTTATGCATGGATGCAGAAGATGTGGGCAGGATTCTTAATGAGTACTTTGTCTCTGCCTTCACAAAGGAAAAGGATGATGCAGGCATTCTAGTTAAAGAAGAGGACTGTGAAGTATTAGATACAATAAGCATAATGAGAGAGGAAGTACTGGAAGGACTGGCATCCTTGAAGGCAGATAAATCACCAGGGCTGAATGGATTGTATCCCAGGCTGTTAACAGAAGTCGGGGAGGAAATAGCAGATGCTCTGAGGGTCATTTTCCAATCTTCACTACGTATAAGCATGGTACTAGAGGATAGGAGACCTGTGAACATTGTATCATTATTTAATAAAGGTGCAAGGGATAGGCCAAATAATTATGGGCCAGTCAGTCTGACTTCGGTGTTGGGCAAATTATGAGAATCAATCCTGAGAGACAGGATAAATTGTCACTTAAAAAGGAATGGGTTAATAAGAGATAAGCAGCATAGTTTTGTTAGGGGAAGGCCATTCCTTACTAAATTAATCAAATTTTTTGAAGGAGTAACAAGGAGAATCGATGAGGGTAGTGTAGTGGATGTTGCCTGAGGATTTTAGTAAGGCATTTGACAAGATCTCACATGGTAGACTAGTCAGAAAGTACAAGTCCAAGAGATACAGGGAAATGTGGTAAATTGAGTCCAAAATTGGCTCAACGACAGCAAATAAAGGGTAAAGGTCAATGGATGTTCTTGCAAATGGAAAGCAGTTTCCACTGACATCCCACAGCGCTCAGTGTTGGGTCCCTTGCTGCGTTTTGTATATATTAATGATTTGGACTTAAATGTGAGAGGCATGATTGGGAAATTTGCACAAAAATTGGCCATGTAGTTGATTGTGAAGAGAATAGCTGTCGACTCCAGAATGATATCAATGGTTTGATTGAGTGGGCAGAAAAATGGCAAATAGAATTCAATCCAGAGAAGTGTGAGGCAGTGCATATGTGGAGGGCAAACAAAACTAGGGAATACACAATAAACAGGAGGATATTGAGAGGGGTAGAGGAAGTGAGAGACCTTGGAGTGCATGTCCACAGGTCCCTGAAGGTGGAAAAAGTGGTAAAGAAACTATATGGAATGCTTTCCTTTATTGGACGAAGTATAGAATACAAAATCAGGGATGCAGTGATGGAACTGTATAAAAGACTGGTTAGACCACAGCTGGAATTTTGTGTACAGTTCTGTTTGCCACATTGCAGGAAGGACATAAATGCTATGGAGAGAGAGTACAGAAGGGATTTACAGGAATGTTGCCAGGGCTTGAGAATTGTAGCTATGAGGAAAGATTGGATAGGCTAAGGTTGTTTCCCTTAGAACAGAGGAGGCTGAGGGGTGACCTAACTGAGGTGTACAAAATTATGAGGGACCTAGGTAGAGTGGGCAGCAAAGACCTGTTTCCCCTAGCAGAGATGTCACTTGCCAGGAGGCACAGATTTAAGGTTGTAGGATTATAGGGAACATGAGGAAAAACGTCTTCACTCAGAGGGTTGTGGGTGTCTGGAATTTGCTGTCTATTTTGCTGATGGAGGCAGAAACCCCTAATTCATTTAAAAGGTACCTGGATCTGCAGCTGAAGTGCTGTAACCCCCAACTCTATGGACTAGATGCTGGAAGGTGGGTTAACTTTATAGTTTCTCATTATTGGCTGGCACAGACATGATGGGCTGAATTTTCTGTGCCGTAACTTTTCTGTGGTTCAGTACTGAAGGAGTACTGCATTGTCAGAGGTGCCACATTCTGATGAGATATTAAATCAAGGTCTTCCTACTCAAGTGGATGTAAAAAATGCCATGACAGCATCTGAATAAAAGCAGAGTCTAACATTTATCCCTTGATTAACGCCACAGTAGATCAACCAATCACATAGCTAATTGTTTTTGGGAACTTACTGTGCACAAATTGGTTGTCGTGTTTCTTGCATTACAACAGTGACTACATTTCAAGAGTACATCATTGACTTTAAAGTGTTTGAAACACCCTAAAAGGCGCTGCACAAACAAAAACTCATTCGTTTGTTCAGCATTTACCGTCGTAGGTTGACATGTCAAGATTTCCCATTGGATTTTCTTGTTATTTGTCAGAGTGTAATTGCAAGGCTTTGGCTACGAGGTGGCTGAGTGGAATGAGTCTCTGATGTCTGTAACAACTGTGTTTGCCAGCTGGTATTATTTTAAAAAATTAGATATGGTTAATCCTACATGCAATTTACTCACGATTTCATAAAATGTAAGACTCAGATTGATTGGCATGTGCCAATTCCTGGTAAAACCACTTTGGATTGAAGCACAAGTAATTGTGAAGTATATAATCCTACCTTCCTTCGTTTTGCTTGCTCCATGCGGCCGACATCAACAGGGCCTGCAGATCTATGCCAATATTGCCTTCTAAACTAGGTTGAGAAGGTGCATAACCGTGACCTCAGGATGTCTACATGCCTGTTTCCAGAAAGTATTGAGCCTCCATCCAACAGCTTCCTGCAACAGTATGGCAGATACCAGAAAATCTCAGTGTGGAGAATGATGTTTTGTCTCATCCATGTATCCGAACCTCCACTCTTCAAATGAGCAACTTAATAATATGAGAGTAAAAAATTATTCTCAAAAAAATGATGACTTCTTCACCACGAATAAAAAAAATGAATTTTTTTTAGTAGAAATTTCTGGCTCATCCTGACCTGTGTAGTTAGTAATCCATCAGGGATGTCAGAGACTGCTTTCATCTTCTGCTTTAATTAGTTATCTGCCTCCCATTCCAGTGTAACACCTGCTGCATCACTGTGTATTAATATTTCTACACTGGTATTAACGTTTGATCATCCTCAAAAGTTTCAACCCCTTTATTTTAGCAGATGGCAAAAAACTACAAGCAAATGGTTCAAATTTAATGAAGCAGGTAGTGTACTTTTTATATTATTGTTGAAGTATGTCCAGCAAAGGTTGTGCCCCTTTGTTTAAATTGAGAAAATGCAGTAGAAAATATTTGCACAGGACACAAACAATGTTGAAGACAATAAGCAAAGTAGTAGTGGCTTGGTGACACCAAGCTTGGCTCTTAAAGTGCTCCAAATTATAGGAGGAAAGGAGCAGAGAGGAGATAATACAATCTATAGCTGTAAGTTTTGCAAAAGAATTAGTTGGATTAGGAGATGATGTGATAGATTTGATTTCAATTTATTGGGAATGCAGGGAGAATGAGGTGCATGTAGGATCATTTGTTTGGAGTTTGAGTGTAAGCTTAGCCCTGAATCAGATGTTTTGGCCTGAATTCCACTCCATGTCTTGAGTGCAAGGCCTAGGCTGATGCCAATGCTTTATCGGGGGGTGCCATTTTTAAACCAAGGCTCCTTCTGCTAATTTTTTTGGTTTTATTGGATATTGAAGATCCACTGCACAAATCAGAAGGGGATCTCAAAGTGCCCTGGCTAACATTCCTTCCTTCCTTCAACAGTACGAGAACAGTTTAACTGGTCTTTCAATTTATTTCTGATTTGTGGGATCTGGCTGTCTGCATACTGGTTGACAGGTTTGCCTACATAACAATGGTTTTGCCAGTTCAGAAAAGGTAATTCATTGGTTGTGAAGTGATTTGGGGTGTGAAATGAGGCACAATATAATATGTAAAACAAAAACAGAATTACCTGGAAAAACTCAGCATGTCTGGCAGCATCGGCGGAGAAGAAAAGAGTTGACGTTTCGAGTCCTCATGACCCTTCAACAGAACTGATATATAATATGTATATTATATGTATATTATATATGTATATGTATATTATAATATGTACATTATAACATATGTAAGTTCCCTTGAGATAAGTTTGAAGCTATCTCATTGTACTCAATCATTTCAACAAGAGCATCACACTTGATTGTTCCAGCATGTTTCTGCTTGGATGACACTAGCCAACTGATTAAACCATGAGTTGAAGTAGATTACTTCAATCAGCTCGATAGATCAGAATAATACATTTAGAAGTTTGTTAAGGTTGATTTGAAATACTGTCCTGGTGTACAGTTGTGCCCCTACCATTAACACTTAGCACCATTCTGCCAAGTAGTTTTTGTACACAGAGTAAAACTCTTTAATGATCCAGTTCCTTATTAAATTAATCTAATTCTGGGAAGATGGGGTGATCAGCAACTGGTATTTCACATTGGTCGTCATACAAATCATGCAGCATCGGCGGAGAAGAAAAGAGTTGACGTTTCGAGTCCTCATGGGTCATTAGGACTTGAAACGTCAACTCTTCTCCGCCGAGCTGACAGACCTGCTGAGTTTTTCCAGGTAATTCTGTTTTTGTTTTGGATTTCCAGCATCCGCAGGTTTTTGTTTTTATCATATAAATCATTTTCACCCTACATTATTTTTTTCAATGACATTTTTGTGAAAGATAATGACAGGGAACTGTCAAACCAATGTTTGCATTGACACACAATTACCTCCTGGCCACACTCTCTCCTGATGACTGCAATGCGTGATTGATTGGGATGTATGTGGACAGAGGGATCAGAGTACTGATTAAAAACGCAAGGTGACAGTTCACAGCTTTTAATCAGCTCCCTGTCTCCTATTCAAATGCATACTATACTCAGTCAAACCTTGGAGCTTCATTAACAGCTAGTTACCTGGATGTGAGAGCTGGTATTTGTTTTAGAGTAAACTAATTTTTCTTCTTTGTGACCCTCTGTCACAATGATGCAGTAGTTATTTATATCAACTCATAACAGGCAAATGCGTGTTATCTCTGTTTAGGTTGCCCTCCCTCAGTGATAATTTTTAAAATGCAGAAAAAGATCTTGTGGTTAGAAAGCAATGGAGTTAAAGAATGCAAAAAAACTTGCATTTATAAAGCACCTTTCACAATCTTAGAACATATAAAAAAGTGGTTTACAGCCAATGAAGCACTTTTTGAAGCGTGGAAACTGTGGTAACGTAGGAAATGTAGCCCAGCTCTCACGAGCAGCAATGATTATAATGACCAGATAACCTATTGCTTTCAGTGACGTTAGCTGAGGGGTATGTATTGGTCAGGATACCAGGGAGAACTCCCCTGCTGCTCTTTGAAATAGTGCAGCGAATCTTTGGTGTCCACGAGAGGGGGCAGACAGGGCTTCGGTTTAAGAAAAATGATATTTCCAAAAGTGCAGCACTCTCTGTGAGGCACTGAAGTTTCAGCCTGATTGGACAACACAGGTAATTAGACAAGAGTAGTTTGAGTCTGAATCTAGCATAGATTAGTGGCTGGATGTCTTTTAAGTTGATGAGAGTAAGGGTCTTTTAAAATTAATTTGAGCAGTCTGTACCAAATACCATATTATAAATATCTACAGCATGGATTTGCACCAAACTTATAGTGGCACCAAGAATGCACAAAGGTGGATATTGTGAGAAATAAGATTTTTCTGGGGTTAAGTTACACACATTAGGATTGTGTGGAGGAGCTGTACTCTGCATGTGACCTATGACTACCATGCCATCAATTAAATATAAAGTAAAACACTTCTAAAGGCTCCATATTGGCAGCTGAAATTGGTGACTAAAATCCAGTGATTGTCCTGCATTGCTGCGGATTTATATTGTAGCATATGCAAAGCAGGGCACTTTACTGGAAGATCTGTTTTCTTGGCTGTAGCTGATTGTACAGTTATGCACCTAGGCTTTTGCAAGCAAGCAGCCTATAATACAATCACTTGAATAAATGAGAATGATTTCACAGAATAAATGAGGATATTTTGCAAAGTCTTCCATACGGGTTCTGAGTCACATGTTGACACCTATTGGCTTGAGATTTGTGGTTCATGTTGGCTGGGCTCTTGGTGTTCTCATGTTTTGAGTTGGAAAGCTATATAGTGAAACCCCACTCTAGGAAATTGAACTCAGAATCAAGACTGACACTCCAATACAGCACTGAAAGAATGCCACCCTGTCTCAGTGCTGTCCTTCAGTCAATGAGGCATTGTCTGCCCTGTTCCATTGGTTCAGGAACGTGCTAAAGATTCCATGGTACAATTGGAGGAAGATAGGAAGTTCTCTCAGTTTCTTGGTCAACATTCTAGGCAATTAAGGCTGTGATGACATGAGCTTTTTCAGAACTTTTTTCTCAAGTATGAAACAAAATCCAACTCCCCTGCTTCTCTGAGCAGTGTGATAATCTATTCAGACCTATTTGTTGTTTTTGCATTACGTACAGAATTTACACACTCACCAACATCATTTCAGAAGAAAATTAATATCTGACGTGTTGGACTAAATTACCAACAGGTATACAAATTGATAATTTATAGAAGCAAGCATTAACAGCAGGTTGTTGGAGTCAGTTAAAATAATACCATTTTGAACCAAATCATACTCCAATTACACTGGACTGTGCACATTTCTGTCTGCATGTTAGGAAAAGGGCATGGAGGAACTGAAAAAAGTGCAACCAAGATGGTACCAGAATTGAGAGTTTGTAAATCAGGAAAGAATTAATAGACTGGGCCTCTTTTCTCCAGAAAAGAGAAGGCCAGGGCTCACTTAATAGAGGTACATTGGAACATAAAACTTAGGAGCCTGAGTAGATCATTTAGCCCTTCGAGCCTGCTCCGTCATTCAATAAGATCATGACTTTCCTGCCAACCCCCCTTAACCCTTGACTCCCCTGTCTAACTCTGCCTTGCATAAATTCAATGACCCAACTCCCACTGCTCTCTGGGGAAGTGAATTCCACAGACTAACAACCTTCTGAGGGAAAAAAAATTCCCCTCATCTCAGTCTTAAAAGGGAGACCCATTCAGGCTTCCAGTGGCAAGTGCAGAACACAGGACCCTTGTATTAAATGTAGGGCACTCCCTTGGACCTATTCAGCCAGTTTGTTGGATCTTGCCTGATCTGTACTGGGGCCTCAACTTTTTCTTATTCTTAAACTGTGTTCCCTAGTTCTAGGCTCCCCCATAAGAGGAAACATCCTCCTGGTGTCCATCATGTCAAGTTCCCTCAGGATCTATAAGATCACCTTAATTCTTCTAAACTCCAATGGGTATAGGCCTAACCTGTTCAACCTTTCTTCATAAGCCCTTCATCCCAGAAATGAGTCGAGTGAACCTTCTCTGAACTGCTTCAAACGCAATTATATAATTTTTCAAATAAGGAGAGTAAAACTGTACACGGTACTCCAGATGTGGTCTCACCCAAGGCCCTGTCCAGCTGCAGTAAAACTCCCCTACATTTATATTCCATTCCCCTTGTAATAAATGCCAACATTTCATTAGCCATTCTAATCAATTGCTGTACCTGCTTTCTAACTTTTTGTGATTCATGTATCAGGACGCCCAGATTCTTGTATGCCACCAAGTTCTGCAATCTCTCTCCATTTAAATGGTAGACTATTTTTCTATTCTTCCTGCCAAAGTGGCCAAGTGCATGTTTTCCCACATTATACTTAATCTGCCAATTTTTTGCCCACTCATTTAACCTGTCTATATCCCTTTGCAGACTCTCTCCCTCCTCATGACAACTTACTTTCCTACCTATCTTGGTGCTGCCATCAAATTTAGCTATCATACATATAGTCCCTTCATCCAAATAATTGATGTTGATTGTAAATATTTGAGGCACCAGCACAGATTCCTGTGGCAACCACTAGGTACAGCTTGCCAAACCAAAAAAAAAGCCATTTATCCCTACTCCCTGCTTCCTGTTAGCTAACCAACCCTTTATCCATGCTAATATGTTTTACAGACCTTTAAAATTATGAAATGTTTTGATAGGGTAGACCATCAGAAGATGTTTCCTTTTTTGGGGGAGTTCAAAGCTATGGATCTAAAAAGAGAGTCACTAATAATCCAATAAAAAATTCAGGAGAAACTTCTTTACCCCAAGAGTAATTAGAATGTGGAAATTGATACCATAAAAAATGGTTGAGGTGACTAGTTTAAATGCCATTAAGGGAAACTAGATAAGTACCTAAGTGAAAAAGGAATAGAGGGAAATGCTTATACAGATTGATGAAGTGGCGTGGGAGGGAGGCCTGTATGGAACATGGACCTGTTGGGCCAAATGGTCTATCTTGGTGCTACAAGTTCTATGTAATCATGAATTAGTTAAACAAGCAGGCCCATCAATTAAGTTCCTTTAAATATCTTTCTTTGCACCTGAGTGGCTGTGACCCTTCTCTTACTTGCTGAATAATAGGCTTAGAAATCTTCCGCTCTATCTGCCTGGGTGCAGTCTTCCATATTCCTTCATATGTATTTAACACCATCAGAGAAAAAAATGGAACTCAAAGTCACTCTATTTACGTAACTCTGACCTAATGGTACAGTTCTGGTTCAGTTACTTTTACATGTTCCACCTGGCCAGGTTGTGCTCAGGATAACCAATCTTAAAGTGACAATAGTGCTTGCTGGCTATGGTCTCTCATGAAGAAATGTTTTATGACTGGAACTTGATCTCAAATCTGTCAAAGTGATCATTCATTTCATACACAAGCAGAAAGCTCTGGGAATACAAAGTAGGCCAGTCAGCATCTGTAAAGAGAAAAGATAGATAATGATGTTCCAGTTACGTGCCCTTCATTATCCAGCTTGCTGCTATTTGTAGGACCTTGCTCTGAGCAAAGTGATTGACTGCTGTATTCAGTTATAGAACAAAAGTCTCTGCATTTTAAACTCATTCATTGTATGCATCTATATTGGGATGCTTTTGAGAGACACAATGAAATGTTAAATAAATGCAATTTTGTTTCTTATTGAAGATCTACTTCAAGCTGGACTGATTCAATAAGCTACCATAAAACCAAGCAGAATACCTGACTGCAGATCATGCTTCAAAAACCACTGGGAGCTCAAGGTGGAGAACTTGCTTTCTTCTAATTAACCTCCCATCACATCTTCCCATTAATGAGCTCAAATTCACTGAAATATCATTGAAAGAAAAACTTAACTTTGTAATACAGTCATTATTTCCAGATATGTTTTTGGTACATTATTAACAGACCCACCTGTCAAAAAAAAAGTGGCTATTGTGCAGCACAATTACCATCCTTTCCAGTAAGATTGAAGAGCAATGTTGTATGGTTAGATACATAGAGGATAAGTGATGCCTTCTGTGAATTTCAAAGCAGTAATCCAATCAATATGTTCCAATGACATCCTAAACTGCAAGGGCAAAACACAAGCAAGTCAGCATTTCTAGTTTCAATGTTGTGAGTAGATCAATGCTTTAAATTCATCTCAACGTATTTGTTACCATTTGTAATTCATGTGGGTAGTGAATTTTCTTGACTTTTCTATACGTGGATCTTTTGTCGTACATCTTAAAAATCTTATGTGAACCTCATATGCTGCACAGTGATGCATCACACATTCAGTTTCTTCTCCCTGGTCCCTATGCACAATTTGAATACTATTTTATTCTGAGAGCTGACATAAGAACAGGACTAGGCCATTCAGCCCCTTGAGGTTGTTTCACCATTCAATCAGATCATGGCTGATCTGTATCTTGACTCCATCTACCCATCCATATCCCTTATGTCCTTGACTATCAATCTGTTTGGAAATTTTACAATGGAACCCCAGTTTCAGCAGCTTTTTGGAAGAAGAGTGTTCCAGATTTCCACTATCCTTCGTGTGAAGAAATATTTTCTAGCATCACACTAAATCTAGCTTTAGTTTTAAAGTTATGCCCCCACCAGAGGAAATATAATCTCTCCTCTATCTAATCTATCAACTCTAGGAGGGGTCACTCCCTTGGCTTTGGTGTTTGATTCAAAATAGTCCCAGGCAAGGCCCAGCAGCAGGTGATCCACTCAGGTTCCCAGTGGCAAGTGCAGAACACTCTTGTATTAAAAGCAGGGCATTCCCTCAAATCTATTCAGCTAGCTTGTTGGATCTTGGCTGATCTGTACTGGGGCCTCAACTTTTTATGATTTATATCAATGACTTAGATGAAGGGAGTGAAGGCATGGTAGCTAAATTTGTGGATGACACAAAGCTAGATAAGAAAGTATGTTATGAAGAAATTGCAGATGGATATAGAGAGGTTGAGTGAGTGGGAAAAGATATGGCAAATGGAGCTTAATGTGGGAAAATGTGAAGTTGTTCACTTTGGCAGGAAGAACAAAAAAGCAGAGTATTACTTAAATGGAGAACAGCTGCATAATTCTGAGATGCAGAGGGATTTAGGTGTTCTCGTACATGAGTCACAAAAAGTTACTATGCAGGTACGGCAAGTAATTAAGAAGGCTAATGGAATGCTATCCTTTATTACAAGAGGGATTGAATATAAAAGTATGGATGTTATGTTTCAGTTATACAAGGCATTGGTGAGCCCACACTTTAAATACTGTGTGCAGTTTTGGTGTCCTTATTTAAGGAAGGATGTAAATGCATTAAAGGCAGTTCAAAGGAGGTTTACTAGATTGATACCTGGAATGAGTGGGCTTTCTTATAAGGAAAGGCTGGGCAGACTGGACTTATTTCCACAGGAGTTTAGAAGAGTGAGGGGTGATTTGATTGAAGTATACAAGATCCTGAACAGCCTTGACAAGCTGGATGTCGATAGATTGTTTCATCTTGTGGGTGAATCTAGAACTAGGGGGCACTGTTTTAAAATTAGGGGTCGCCCTTTTAGGACAGAGATGAGGAGAATTTTTTTCTCTCAGAGGGTTGTGCAACTTTGGAATTCTCTGCCTCAGAAGGTAGTGGAAGTGGGGTCATTGAATATTTTTAAGGCAGAGGTGGATAGATTCTTGTTAGTTAAGGGAATCAAAGATTATCAGGGTTAGATAGGAATGTGGAAATCGAAACACAAGAAAATCAGCCATGATCTTATTGAATGGTGGAGCAGGCTCGAGGAGCTGACTGGTCTACTCATGTTCCTATTTCTTATGTTCTTTATTTCAACGCCATTTTTAAAACTCTTGATAGTCTTTGGCCTTTATCGCCAAGTGAGAGTAAAGCATAAACCTCATGAGCTCTACCTACCAACCTACTCTGTAAGAGCAATGTCTAGATTTCTTTTGGCCACTTCATTTGCATAGCCACCTTTTCAAACGAGGTAGCAAATGCCTCTACATCCATTTCCTCAAACTTTGGAAGAGCTTGTACAAATTTAAACATCTCCCCACTGGGTTCTGATCTGGAAATAAGTTCTTCCATCCCTACTGGCATCTCTTTTAACAGCCTGTATTTTAAGCTGGAATTCTCTCTTTTTCTCTTTCCTCCTTTTCTAACCTCACTGTTTCTAATTCCCTTTCTTGTTTTCTTTCTCTTTCCTGTTTTTCTACCCGTTCCCTTTGAAATGCTCTTTCTTTTTCTTTTTCTATTGCCTCTAGTTCCATTTTTTTTATTTGCAACTAAATTTGAGCCCATTCCAATGACCCACCCCTTGGAGAACTCGATCTCTCAGGCATTCCTTCCAATTATAAATGCTGTGCTATTCATTCAATTATGTCTACTTTCCTTGCCCCTTCGAGTAATTCTAACATCAATTTATTCATGAATTCCATCAGGTTACTCTTGGTTAATTTCTGTAAACTAGTCAGAGTTGCATTTTCCATCTGTTAAAAAAAAATCTTAGCAACCTCCAACACCATTTCGAATTCTAACCCATCTAATATACCTCACAGCAACTCCAATTCCCATGTCCAGTACCTCTTTACCTCCACGAACGTGTTAAAATGATTCACAGATCCCACCAATGTTCAAGGATTTCCAATCCTAGGCCAATTATTATTCTGCGTCCAACCACCCACTGTCCACATTTCAAATCCCTCAAGAGCCCCCACTTTGTTACACTCCCAGCTGAGGTTACCTCTGGACAAGTCCAATCCCAGAGTGGAACCCAGCTTGATAGATCCTAGCTTGTATTTGATTGTTTATATACGTGGAGAGTAGCTACTGAACAGGGACATAGGAGTCAATTGATGAACTTTTAACAAAAGAATAAAACAGTTATTCAAGAAAAGATTAAATATATTACAATACTCCTTCACCCACAACTATACTTTTAAGGATGTATACAGATTTGTAAGGATAACACAAGTTACAAAAGCTATCTTATACTCTAATGTACACAATAAGTACACAGTCCATGTAAATTTATGGCACCATGTTGTCAGACACACTACACTCTGAAACTAAGTGACAGATGCCACGTCAAACAGATAATATGGATTTCTCCTCAACTCCCCCCAGATGCTTATCATATCGTGAGCCAACCAATCTCATCAAATTCCATCCTTCACTCAAGGGTTTCCAATCTCCACTCTCCAAGACCCCGCCTTGGGGATCTTCTCCCAAACCGATGTTTTCTCTCGGACACCTTCCGCAGGGGTTCACCTCCAGAGTTTAAAACTCTCCTTCTCATGTTCTTCTTCCCTGGGTCACCACATGCATTCAAGCATGCACTCTCTCTCAGCAACTCAGCGTTAACAGTACACCATTGCATCACATGCCCATAGCAAATAGTTACATTCAGTTGTCACTTTGGACCTTCTTGCCTCTTGCAAGCTGTTCTCGCTTTAAATCTGCTTTCTGCAGCTTTTGTCTCTTTAAATCTGAAGCTTGGAGCCTTTCTCACTGCCCCCCCACTCTTAACTTAATTAACAGGACCTTTTCCCAGGTTCCTGTCTTTCCTTTGACTGGAAGGCCTTGTAGGATGCTTCTTCACAGCTGTTTTAAAGCCAACTGAACTCCAACAGCTTCCAAAACAAACTGCTGTTTCTCTTCTTTTGTGTGTGTCTCTGTGGCCTCCTGTTGCAATGCAACAGCCATTTTTCTACTGTTGTGTTTGTTTAACTTCTCCTTAGGGGTCATCAAACTCCTCATTAGAAATGCAAGCACCTTTTTAAAGTGAAACTAAAACTCCATTTGACCTTTCTTAACACGCATACAGAAATACAAATCAAACTTAAACTTCAAGCTAAAACTCATTCCTAACACCCACAAATACAAATATAACTTAGTTAAACTATCTCTATTTCCTAACAATTGGAGTACACAAATAAAGAGGTCCAGCTGCAATTGTACAGGGTTTTGGTGATATCACATCTGGAGTACTATTGCAGTTTTGGTCTCCATATTTAAGGAAGGATATACTTGCTATGGAGGCAAAAGTTCACTAAATTGGTCCCTGGGATGAGGGGGTTGTCCTATGATGAAAGGTTGAGTAAATTGGGTCTATGTTGTTTGGAGTTTAGAAGAATGAGAGGTGATCTCATTGAGAAATACAAGATTCTGAAGAGGTTTGACAGGGTAGACATTGAAAAATTGTTTCCACTGGTCAGGGAATCTAAAACACGGGGGCACAGTCTCAGGATAAGGGACCGATCATTTACATCTGAGATGAGAAGAAATATGTCTACTCCTGTTCCTATTTCTTTTGTTCTTGTGCTGTCTTATCCAACAAAAATCTATCTTTGTCTTGAAATTTTCAATTGATCCCAGCAGCCTCAGGGTTTTAGGGTGGAGAGTTCTAGATTTTCACTACTGTTTTGTGTGAAAAGTGCTTCCTGATTTCACTCCTGGGTGGTATTGCTCTACTTTTAAGTTTGAGGGATTTCATATCATTACAAGAACGATTGCTGCACGTGTGCCTAAACCTGTAATGTTGGTGCTACTGGATTACCATTTTTGATTTCCTTTGGTGAAGAAAAGTAAGAACCCACTAAAATGTAAGTAATCCCTCTCCTATATTGTAATTGCTTTGCTTTTCAAATTTTTGAACACAGTATGAAGGGGAACTGGGTTCTAGTCTCTCATGATTGAGAAGTGAAAGCAAATACCCACTTTTCCATGGCCTGTGAAACAAGAGAGACTAAATGGAATAGGTTCCTGTGCATTTAAAAGGAGTCTTCCTTGTCTATACAGTGAGTGCATGGGATCAGAAGTAGCAATGAAAACAGTACTTTTTTTATTGGGAGACATTTGTGCAAGGCACTGCCAGAGTTGAAAAGAGTGGGAGAGAAATGAGATAAATTGGGAAGCCGCAGTTAGATGACGTCAAGTTTGGATTTTAATAGACTGTGGGAGGAAGGAAACGGTGAGAGAGGCAAAAAGTTCCTCAATTCTGAAGTCCTGAGAAAGCACGACTTGGAGTAGAAGATGGTATAATGAGTCTTAACTTCAACATAGGTAGGGATGAAAGAAGGTAGAGTGAATAGAGTGTATCTGGCATTCAGGAAAAATAGGAGGTGAAAGTTCAGAGGAGCACTTCATTCCATGGGTTTAAAACAAATACCTCCTTTCTTTGTGGCCTTCAGATGAGCATCGATCAGATTCGGTACCATCTCCCTATTGCCTCTGTTAGACTATCGAAAATGTAACTTCCAAATACAAATGCACTCTTTCTCTTCACATGCCCTGCAACAATTGGGCATTTATTACAATATACATGGAGCCCATAAAAAGGAAAGATCTGGATCAGCTATAAAGTTACCCTTTGATTTGTAAGTGAGGATAATTCATGTGCAGTTTAGAAAAGTTACACTTGGAGTCTTTTTTGTAAAATAGTAAAATAGTTCTTGCCTGTGTCAGGCAAAACAAATTCATGTTGGACTTAGAACATTACGAATTCTGTTGCACTCCCCGTTCTCATGCCCTCCTCCGTCCAAAAATTGGATAAATGTAGTTAGTCCTGTTTCACATACTCACATTATTAATTTTGAATAATTTGGTTAATTGTCTGGAAGCAATAAAGGTTCTAGCTTTTTTCATCCATTAATCCACAAATAGGTAGTTACCTCAGAGTAGTCCAATGTTTACAAGTATTAAGAGAAAAGGAATATACTGCAGATGCTGGAAATCTGAAATCAAAACATAAACAGAAAATGCTGGGAAAAACTCAGCAGGTCTGGCAGCATCTGTTGAGAGTGGCATGAAGATAAGGTAACAGAATGTGATAACAGCAGAACAAGGGTCAGCACTCTATGAAAGCAAAACATAGGACTGAATCTTTCCCCCATGCAGGGTTGGGCAGAAGCGAGCACGAACCCGATTAGAGCCGCCATTTTATGTGGGCGGGCCAATTAAGGCCTGCCCAGCGAGACACTCGCCCGGAAGCGCTGAGCGCTCCCTGTGTTGGGTGGGGGGGGGGGGGGGTGGGATTCCCTGAGTCACGGCCTGTGCTCTTTCGTGCATGCGCGCGAAAGAGCACAGAAATCTGCCTGATGCACACAGGTGCCTCAGGAAGATCTGTTTAAGGTTTTAAAATTTAAAGGGAAAAAAAACTTTTAAAACATGTCCCCTCGTGTGACAGTATCACATGAGCTGGGACAGGTCAATGAATTTTTAAAGTTATTTATATTGAATTTTAAAACACTTCATGAAACGTCATCCCGCCCATGGACGAGGTTTCATGAAAAATGCAAAGGCCGCCTGGCCTATTCACCCGCCTGCCAACCTTTAGGTTGGACAGGCAGCACATTTAACTGTTTTAATTAGTTTTTAACAGGCCTTAGTAAGCCTTTGAAAGTTCGGCAGGCCAGCAGCTGACTCGGATGTGCGCCCGCCAAACTGAAAATCTAAGTGACGTCGGGACGCCCGCCTGACATCACTGCGTATCATTTTATGTGTCGGTGAGCGGGCCCCACCCTCGCTCGCCAACCGGAAAATTCTTCCCATAGAAACAAGTGACAGATGGCCCTGTGAGGAGCGATTGAGGAAAAAGAATTAAAAAGGGATGAAAAAAAATACAAAAAAGAATAAATGAAAAAATAAGTAAAAACAAATAAAATAAATAAATAAAATTTAAAATTTGGATTAAAAAGGGGTAAATATGGAGGAGAGAGTTCATGGTCTGAAGTTGTTGAGCTCAATATTAAGTCCAAAAGGCAGTAAAGTGCCTGATTGGAAGATGAGGTGCTGTTCCTCCAGTTTGTGTCGGGCTCCACTGGAACATTGCAGCCGGCCAAGAATGTGGGCATAACAGCAAGATGATGTGTTGAAGTGCCAAGCGACAGGAAGGTCTGGGTCATGCTCGAGGACTTAGTGAAGGTGTTCTGCAGAGCGGTTACCCAGTCTGCGTTTAGTCTCCTCAGTGTAGAGGAGACTGCATGGGGAGCAGCAAACACAGTAGACCGAATTGAGGGAGGTGTTTGGGGCCTTGGATGGTGAGGAAGTAAAGGGGCAGGTGTTGCATCTTCTGCAGTTGCATGGGAAGGTACCATAGGAAGGGGACGAGGAGTTGGGTGTGATTGAGTGGACCAGTCTCTTACGGAGGGAATAGTCCCTATGGATTGCTGACTGGGACTGGGGATGGAGTGGGTGAGGGGGAAATGTGTTTGGTGGTGGCATCATGATAGAGTTGGCGGAAATGGCAGAGGATGATCCTTTGAATGCGGAGGCTGTTGGGGTGAAAAGTAAGGATAAAGGGGATCCTATCACGGTTCTAGGAGGGAGGGCAGAGGAGCGGGAAATTGGTCAGACACGGGTTGAGGGTCCTGTCAACCACTGGGGAGGTGTGGATTCCTCAGTTAAGCAAAAAGGAAGACATGTTAGAAGCACCATTTTGGAAGGTAGAGTCATTTGAACAGATGCAATGAAGGTGGAGGAACTGGGAGAATGGAATGGAGTCCTTATAGGAAGTAGAGTGTGAGGAGCTGTAGTCGAGGCAGCTGTAGGAGTCAACGGACTTGTATTTTTAAATTTGTTTTGATTTATTTATTCATTTTTTTCATCCGTTTTTTATCCATTTCCCTAACCCTGCCTCCACAGGACCACCTGTCACTTGTTTCTGTGCTGTGCTTTCACAGAGTGCTGACCCTTGTTCTGCTATTAACACATTCTGCTATCTTTTCTTTATGCCATTATCAGCACCTTTTTCATTCTTTGCACTACCATTAAACACTCTTTGTTTTGTGTCCATGACATCTTCGTCAATCTCCCCTGAGCTCCCACCTATCCCTAACCTACTATTTTGTTTCACCTGCACCACCCCCTCTTAAACAGTATAAAATCCATTACATTTCTACTTATCTTAGCTCTGAAGAAGAGTCATGTGGACTTGAAACATTAACTCTATTTCTCTCTTCACAGACCTGCTGAGTTTTTCCAGCATCTTCTATTTTTGTTACAAATATTAACATAGATTTCAAAGGAAATACAAAACAAAAAAGAGCAGCACAAAGATGTGGGAGGGGGGGACGGAGTGTGGGGAGAGAGAGTGATGCACATTAATTCCTTGGCTGTGGTGGCCTGAGGATGAGACACTGCATATGGTTTGTATTCCCTGCTGGAATTTGCAGCACAGAAACAAGCGATTTGGCCTACCCATCTATGCTGATGTTTATGTTTAACACAAGCCGCCTCCCAACCTTCTTGATCACACTATCAGGGTAACCTTCAGCTTCTTTCTTCCTCATGTGTTTATTAACTTCCTTGAATGTATCTATACTAGAATCATAGAAAGGTTACAGCCCAGAAGGAGGCCATTCGGCACTTTGTGTTAGTTTTCTACAACAGCAACTCAGCTTGCTCCACTCCTCGACCTTTTCCCTGTAGCCCAGTAAAACCTTTTCTCTTTAGATAATTATCCAGTTCCCTTTTGAAAACCACAGTTGAATCTGCCTCTGCCACACGTTCAGGCAGTGCATTCCAGATCCAAGCCACTTGTTGCTCAAAGAGGTTTTTCCTCATGTCGCCCCTGGTTCTTTTATTAATCACCTTAGGGTTCTTGACCATCTGCCGATGGGAACAGTTTCTCCCCATTTACGCTATCAGTACTCCACATGATTTTGAACACGTCTAACAAATATCTTCTCAACCTTCCTTTCTCTAATGGAGAACAGCCCCAGCTTCACCAATCTATCCACATAACTGAAGTCTCTCATTCTGGGAATCACTCTTGTAAATCTATTCTGCATCCTTTTTAAAACCTTCACATCCATACCATTGAGGCTGAACCAGTGTTTTTTGAAGGTTCATAGCTTAGTTGCTTTTGTACCCTGTGCCCCTATGTATAAAATGCAGGGTGCAGTATAATTTATTAACTGCTTTCTCATCCTGTCCTGCCACCTTCAATGATTTATGCACATATCAACCCAGGTCCATCTGCTCCTGCTTTTCCTTTAGAATTGTACCCTTTATTTTATGTCACCTCTCCTCGCTCTGACCAATATATATCACTTCACACTTCTCTACATTAATTTCATCTGCCACCTGTCTTCCCATTCCACCAGCCTGTCAAAACCCTCTTGAAGTCTAACACTATCCTCCTCACAGTTCACAATACTTCCAAGTCTTGCATCATCTTCAGATTTTGAAATTGTGCCCTGGTCATCCAGGTCTAGGGTATAAATATAAATCAAGAAAAGCAGTGGCCCCTCCATATAAAATCTTTTGTAATTCATGTTTGAAATAGGTTTGAATTAAATAATTAACCTGTTACATAATGAAATTCTAGCTGTGCAAAAAAGTAATATTTCAAAATGCCACATGGTTTGAAATAAAATGCCTACTGGCACTGACATTTTTCTCTTAAAAAGCATAGTTTTACTGGTGTTTAGGGACTAAAGTGATTAATACATAGGAAAACATAGGTAGTAGATTTAGAAATGGTACGGCCAACAAATTTTCCATGAGCTCCTCCACCTCAAAATTTCCTACTACACCACTGCCCCAGAGGTCCTGCATTGTGAATGTGTGATTCATTTTCTCATTCTTATGCTCCATATGCTGGGATGGCCTGGAATATCAGATACTTATCAACAATCTCAGGAAATGAAATCCAGTCACACTCCATTTCAGATTCATATCCTTTGGGTTTTTTTTATTTCCAGGCTTGCCTGTGATAGATTTAAGCCTACACAGGCAACTCTCCCTATAAGTAATTCAACTTATCACGATCCTACACCACAGCAAGATATTTAATCATTTCAGAAAGAAAAGTTAGTTACAAGAGGAGTTAGGGTTGAAATATTTTTGCACACAGCAAGGGAGCAGGGGGGCAAAATTGTGGACCTATAACATAGTGGAATTTGAATGGCAACATTTAAAATAAGCCACAGAGGTTTTTGATCACAATTTTGTCTTCTGTATCCCATCAAAGTTGATGTTATTTTCAGGTGCCCAGTGGTGCAACAAGTGACGCTGAACAATGGCAATGTGATGAGTCAATTTAGAACAGTTCTGCTGTCTGTAGCTGGTTGAGTGCAGGCCCATCTGAACATAACACACTTCTAACATTTATTACAGAGCAGCATTGCTTTGACAAAGCCTGGCCGTGGGTTAACTATCACACTTCTGTTTGGAAATTGTGCAAGGAGGCAGCCACCTAAAGAGAAAATACTTTCAAATATAAGATGAATTTTTATAAAATTGTACTTGCCATTTGTGATAGTAGACTCATCCAGCAATACTTATAATAATCCCACATGGCCAACTATGACCCCAATAGGACTCTGTTATTGTCCTGAGAAACTCAAACCAGTCCTTTGTTTTCCCTCCCCAAGTTCCAATTTCTCACCCCTTCCCCACATACCTCCAGATCTAGATTTGCAAATTTTGGTTTTGTTTTTATTAAGGCCAAGTTTAAACATGGATTTATTGATTAATAAAGGAAACAGCCAGATGATTAAGCTTTTGACAGTTGTCTGTTCGTACTTGTTACTTGGGTTGTTCGCTGTTCATTAGCAGCTCAGCCAATTCTTTAGTTTATGCTCTTGCATCCATTTCATGCATGCCTGTGTCATTCCATACTCCAAGCCAATAGTCAATTTTTTAAAATGCTAGCTGTGGCGAGGTACCTAACAAAGCCACTGTAGGATAGGAGGAAGACATGTTAATAGCATTTTAGGCTGCCACAGTTAATATTTGCACAGGGAGGCTACAGATACCATGGTCTATCTCAACCTTTCAATTTATTTTTGCTCTCTTGTAACACATTCTATGCTATATATTACCATATATGTGTGCAGTTGCTTTTAAAGTCTGCAATCCTAACAACAACATCAGTGGCCAGGGAATCTTTGTCGGTAGAAATTTCTTGCACATAAGCAAAGGGCCTTCAACCAATGTATTGTTGAGGTTGACAGTTTTAACCTTTAACTGATGGGCTTGTCTAAGATGGTCCATCTTTGAGTGTGTTTGCTTGATGGATAATCTCAATAGTCTCTCAGTCTTGATAAGACGAATAAATGAGAACAACACTTGTTGACCACTAATGATAAATTGGTTGTGATAGTTTAAAAACGTCTTCTGCAGAGATTGTTATAACCTTTGCAGCTGTAACCCTTTCACCATCCAGTTTTGATGATGTGATTATTCTCTATATGAACAGGGCAACATTATCTCTGAATATTCTTTTTGCCCCTTGAATCTACTGCATTTTGTTAAAGCTGACTTTGATGTGCTTTGAATATATATGTATTTTGTCTAGTGCTTTCATCTGTCGTGAAATTTTTGAATTAAGAATAATCCGACAACTTGGTTAGTGCCATCTATAGCGTAATTTGTTTAAATCCAAAATGCAGGTTTGTATAGTTGAAGATTTGAGGAGCAATGAACATTTGCCGAGTGAGTTGTTACTGTTCTGAATCCTGCAGTGTTCCTACTTCTCTAATGGAATTTAACTTGGTTGACGTTTCTAGTATGGGACATTCATAGGAATTAAAGTTCATGGGTGGAACTTTCCAGTGCTCCAGGCAGGGCCTCGCATGGAGTCAGTAGCTGATCAGGCACAGGCGTATTGCCTGTGACTTTTCACCTGTTAACATCAAAGCACCAACAAATAAATCAACCACGGCTGGCAAACCCTTTCCAGTGGCACGGGGTCTTGGTAAGGTTGCCAACTCCGATTAGATGTACTCCTTTGTTTTTCTTGCTCTCCCATCTCTAAACATCTCGCCCAGGCAAACAGCTTCCACATTCCCCTATCTCCAGTATTTTTACAACAAATGAATTAAAGTGTTCAAAAAATAAATAAAAAGACATAATTTTTCTCCCTGGTTGATAACAAAAGTATCCAGGAAATTAATCTTTAATTTCTGGAAACTTCAAGACAATTATTGGAGGGTTGGCAACCCGAGGTCTTGGACAATTCTACCTCACTAGTCTTGGCTCAAGTCCTTTGCTCTTCAATAATTACAAGTTAGGATTGCCAGGATTCAGCAAGCTTTTAGTCAAGAGAGAAAGAAGCAAATGCAAATAATAGCCTGCTTTCAGGGAAGGCTAATTTGCCACTTCTTAACCAAGAGGCCAAAGCTTATCTGCAGTACTCACTCTATTTCCTTTTATGTTCGAGAAGGAAACATCAGGCTTATTTTTGCAGGCAGTCTTTTGCCTCAAGCAACAACAGTTCTATATCCTGAATTGCAGCTTAAAACCCACTGGAATGCACTGAAGCCTATTCCAGTACATTGGCATGGAGCACAACTCTATCTCAGTGACCATTAATTGACAATAAAGCCCAGAGTGGCCACCAATCATGGTCCCTACTTGTTCACTTTATAGCCAGTTTTAACTGGCACTATGGTTGTCAGCTCGTGAAACCCCCAGAGAAATCATAGAATCGCATCAAATTTACAGCAGAGAAACAGGCCATTTGGCCCAGCTGATCCATGTCAGATTTATGCTCCCAACGAGCCAGCTCCCACTCCTCGTTTCTTCATATTAGCATAGCCTTCTATTCCTTTCACCCTATGTGTCTTATTTAGCTTCCCCTTAAATGCATCTAAATGCTATAACATTTTACTTTATATCATCCTTGTGTCACTAATAATTTAGCACTGAGAGGGTTAATGTTTGTTCTTGATAAAACTGTACCTTTTAACTCCATTTGAAGTTTGTTTAAATGCTCCAGTGCATTTTTATTGGACCTGAATAGTATGTCAGGTAAATGCTTCCTGCTGTATGTCTGCCATCCTTGAAATTAAACATAAATGTAATCAGTGATATTAGCAGTTCTACTGCAAGCCTCCTCCTCCATGCCCCATTATCAGATTTCATTAAAAAATCAATTTAAAAAAATACACAGCACAGAGTACTGACACAGAATACTGTCTTATAGTTCAGTGGTAAAATCATCATGTCTATGTCTCCCCTTAAAAGTTTTTGAATACCAAATAATCTTTACACTTTTGAAAATCTGCACTTTCTATACCCAGTGTATCACCAAAAAATTATGTTCTGTAAATATTTGATATCAAGCAGCAATGCTGAATTATTCCTTCATTCTTTTTCTGCAACAAAATTTGTGCCTATTTCTTACACTTTTAAAGTCCCTAGGGATTTTTGTTACCAAATTTACTTTGTGCCATCCTATCTGCCAAGCTGCTTCATGATTGGCTGATAGAAATTGCACATATTTTCCTCTTTCTCTATATGCAGCAATGTCACATGGAATTCCTTCTACTGACCCATTTAAGAACTGGTAACACCCACTAAATATTTTTGGATAGGCCAAATACCAATGTAAAGTAAGTAAGATATGCTCTCCAGATCCTCTGGTATCAAAGGATTTTAGTTGCACAAAGGTGGCAGCTTGAGACTGAGTGCAGTGAGATCTAGTGCTTAAATCTGGAAATATGGCAAGTTTTAAGAGTTGATCTGTGTCACAAACCTAGTCAAGTTTGCATTTCACATTGAACTTAACTGTAGGGGTAAATTGTAGTTTTTTTGTTCAGTCTTAGTCGGAGATAAACAAGGTCCTTGCCAAATGCATTTACAGTGTGCTTAATTAGGTTACTACTTAGAAATGGTTCTCTAGCCAGTATTGGCTGATTCATCTCACTGGAATCTGAACTAGTATAAAAACAGGAAGTTTAGTTTAGCACAGGCACAAAGTAAGTCACACTAAGGTGGCAGTTGGGACTGAGTGCTTAAATCCAGGAATTTGATAACTGAGGGAGATGAGGCTGTTCTGGCCTTCAAGAAAAGAAGTGGTCCCAGAGAGAGAGAGAGAGCCAGAGATGGCAAGACCCAAGAGCTGAAGCCTGGGGGCATTAATTAGGTGTGCAGACAGGTAATTGGTGAATTTTAAGTTTTTTTTCCCTCTAAACAGAGTCAGTAGTTTCAAACAGCACTGGGGAGATATAAGTATTACATTAAATCTATAGCATAACGAGTTCAACTCCATAATATAACTACAGATAACCATTGAGTGGTATTTTAAACTTGAAACCCAATTAGTTAAATAAAAACAAAATAAAGATGGCAGGGCTGGTGATATGTTTCAGTTGGAGCACTTGGGGCTGGTGGATATATGTGTGATCCATGGCAACCAGATCAGCAATGTCTTTAGCTTGAGATACTTTGGCTCAGAATTGATGAGCTGGAGTCTGAACTTCAGACATTGTGATGCATCAAAGAGGGGGAAAGTTATCTGGACACCTTTTTTATTTCAGAAGGCAATCATACCTCTTGGACTTGGTACTTCAGATTTGGTCCGTGGTCAGGGACAGGAAGGTGTGACTGTTAGAGAGGTAGATATTGGGATCTAGAGGTAGTAATGGGGGAGCCTCAGTCCTTGCTATTGTCCAGCAGGTTTGAGGTTCTTGTATCTTCTGTGGACGAGAGCAGGGGCTGCTGGTAGATGAGCAAACTGACACAACACCATGATGAGAAGACCATTCAAGTGGGGGGAGCAAGAAGGAATGTAGTTGTTGTAAGAGTCAGTTAGTTAGGGAGATAGACACTGTTCCCTGCAGCTGAGAGCATGAGTCCTGAAGGCTGTGTTGTCTGCCCGGTGCCAGGATTAAGGAAATCTCCTCATGGCTGGAGAGGAACTTGGAGTGGGATGGAAAGAATCCAGTTGTCATGGTGGGTACCAGCAACATGCGTAAGACTAAGAAAGAGCTTCTGTTGAGGGAGAATGAGCACTCAGGGACTAAATTAAAAAGCACACAAAGGTAATTATCTCGGGATTACTACCTCAGCCATGAGCAAACTGGCATAGGGTAAATAAGATCAGAGAGTCAAATGTGTGGCTCAAAGATTGGTGTAATGTAGAGGGTTTCGATTTATGGACACTGGCACCAGTACTGGGGAAAGGAGGAGCTGTACTGTTGGGAGGGCCTTCACCACACCGGGACCAGTGTACTGGCAAATTGTATTACTGGGGCTGTAGAGAGAGCTTTAAACCAAATAATGGGGATTAGGATTCACATGAGGGGAAATTTGGAAAGTTAAAGAGAAAGGACAAGACAATAGTGCAGGATAGCAACATAGGTAATGGTGACAGTAAGGACACCATACAACCATAAGAGTGCACCAATATAAAGGTCCGAGTAGTGAAAAATGGTAAGAAGACAGAATTAAAGTGTCTTTATCAGAATGCACACAGCATTTGTAACATTCACATTTGATGAATTGATAGCATAAATGAGTATGATATGATGGTTGTTACAGAGACATAGTTGCAAATTGACCACAGCTGGGACATGAATATTCAAGGATATTTGACATTTTGGAAGAACAGGAAGAAAGGGAAAGGTGCTGGGTTAGCTTTGCTAATCAAGCATGACATCAGTACAGTAGTGAGAAATGACCTTGGTTCAGAGGATCAAAATGTAGAATCAGTTTGGGTGGAAAAGAAGTCGCTAGTGGGAGTGGTTTATAGGCTCCTGAAAGTAGCTACATTGAGTATAAATCAAGAAATAATGGGGCTTGTAAGAAAGGCACTGCAATAATCAAGATTTAATCTTCATGTAGATTGGATCAATCAAATTGGCAAAGGAAGCCTGGAGGATCAGGTCATAGGGTGTATTTAGGACTGTTTCTTATAATAATACATTCTGGAACCAACCAGGGAACAGGCTGTTTTGGACATGGTAATGTGACAGGATGAGTAAGTGACCTTGTAGAAAAGGATCCTCCAGGTGGTAGTAATTGTAACATGATAGAGTTTCACATTCAGTGTGAGGGTGAGAAATTTGGGTCCGAAGCTAGTACCTTAAGCTTTAAGGCAATCACAAGATTATAAAGACAGAGTTGGCTAAAGTGAACTGGAAAAATAGGTTTAAAGGTAATTTGGTAGAGAAGCAGTGGCAGACATCCTCAAAGTACTCTAATAAATTTGTCAAGCACACTTTCCTTTCCACAAAACCATGTTGACTTTGTCTGATTGTATTATGATTTTTTAAATGTTCTGCAGTTAATTCCTTAATAATGGATTCCAGCATTTTCCCAATGACAGATGTTAGATTAACTGGCCTATAGTTTCCTGCTTTCTGTCTCCCTCCTTTCTTGAATAGTGGTGTTACATTTGCAGCTTTCCAATCTGTTGGCAACTTATCAGAGTCCAGGGAATTTGGAAGATTTCAACTAATGCATCCAGTATCTTTGCAGCCACTTCCTTTAAGGCCTAAGATGCCAGCCATCAGCTCCAAGGGACTTGTCAGCCCTTTGTCCCATTTGTTTTTCTAGTACTTCCTCTCTTGTGATCGTGATTGTTCTCCTTTCTCCCTTTTGGCCCCTGCTTTTCTACTATTGAACTTTTTGTGTCTTCTACCGTGAAGGCAGGTACAAAATTCTTGTTCGAAGTCTCTGGCATTTCCTTGTTTCCCATTATCAATTCCCCAGTCTCACACTCTAATGGACCAATGCTCACTAACGTTCATAACTCTCAATAAAAATATATTCCATTGAGAAAGAAAGATTCTACGAGAAGGATGCACCATCCATGGCTAACTAAGCAAGTTAAGGATGGTATCAGATTAAAAGAAAAGATTAGTGGTCGGCCAGAAGATTGGGAAAAGTTTAGAAACCAGCAAAGGATGATGAAAAAGAAATAGAGGGAGAAAATGAACTATGAAAGAAAGCTCATGAGAAATATAAAAAGAAAAAAAACTTATACAATTATATAAAAAGGAAAAGAGAAATGTTAGTGAGCATTGGTCCATTAGAGTGTGAGACTGGGGAATCGATAATGGGAAACAAGGAAATGCCAGAGACTTCGAACAAGAATTTTGTACCTGCCTTCACGGTAGAAGACACAAAAAGTTCATCACAGGAATAGTAGAAAAGCAGGGGCCAAAAGGGAGAAAGGAGAACAATCACGATCACATGAGAGGAAGTACTAGAAAAACAAATGGGACAAAGAGCTGACAAGTCCCTTGGAGCTGATGGCTGGCATCTTAGGCCTTAAAGGAAGTGGCTGCAAAGATACTGGATGCATTAGTTGAAATCTTCCAAAATTCCCTGGACTCTGATAAGTTGCCAACAGATTGGAAAGCTGCAAATGTAACACCACTATTCAAGAAAGGAGGGAGACAGAAAGCAGGAAACTATAGGCCAGTTAGTCTAACATCTGTCATTGGGAAAATACTGGAATCCATTTTAAGGAATTAACAGCAGAACATTTAAAAAATCATAATACAATCAGACAAAGTCAACATGGTTTTGTGGAAAGGAAAGTGTGCTTGACAAATTTATTAGTGTACTTTGAGGATGTGACAGGCAGGATGGATACAGGAGAAGGGGTAGATGTAGTGTATTTGGATTTCTAAAAGGCATTTGGTAAGGTGCCACATAAAATGTAACTGCTCAAGATAAGAGCTTATGGTGTTGAAGGTGATATATTCGCTTGGAAAACAGAGAATCAGGATAAATGGGTCATTTTAAACTTGGCAAATTGTAAGTAGTGCAGTGTCACAGGGCTCAGTGCTGGGGCCTCAACTATTTATGATCTATATTAATGACTTGCATGAAGGGACCAACTGCATTGTAATCAAATTTGCTGCTGATACAAAAATAAGTAAGAATAAGTATTTGTGAGGAGGATACAAAGAACCTGCAAAGGGATATAGATAAGTTAAGCGATTGGGCAAAAATTTGGCAGATGGAGTATAATGTGCGAAAATGTGAGGTTGCCCACTTTGGCAAGAAGAATAGAAAAGCAGGATAATATTGAAATGGAGAGAAACCACAGAATGCTCCAGTATAGAAGGATCTGGATATCCTTGTACATGAATCACAAAAAGGTAGCTTGCAGGTACAGGAAGGCAAATGAAATGTTGGCTTTTATTGCAAGGGGGATGGAGTATAAAAGTAGGGAAGTTTTGCTACAACTGTACAGGGCATTGGTGAGACCACAACTGGATTACTATATACAGTTTTGGTCTCTTTGCCTAAGGAAGAATAAAATTGCATTGAAAAAGTTCAGAGATGGTTCACTAGTCTGATTCCTGGAATGAAGGGTTTGTCTTCCGAGTTTGAGTGGATTGGACCTTTGCTCACTGGAGCTTAGAAGAATGAGAGGTGATCTTATTGAAACATAGGATTCTGAGATGGCTTGACAGGATGGATGCTGAGATGTTCCCCCTCATTGGGAATCTAGAATGATTTCCTCCCCAACAGCATTGTGGGTGTATCTACACCACATGGACTGCAGCGGTTCAAGAAGGCAGCTCACCAGCACCTTCTCAAGAGCAATAAGGGATGGCCAATAAAAATGCTGGCTAATCCATTAATGAATAATAAAAAAATTATTTAAGATGGAGATGAAGAGGAATTTCTTCTCTCCTGGGGTCGTTAGCCTTTGGAATTCTCTTCCACAGCAAGCAGTGGAGGCTGGGTCATTGAAAATATTCAAGCCTGGATTAGACTTTTGATTGACAAGGAAATTAAAGCTCATGGGGGACAGGCAGGAAAGTGGGACAGCCATGATCTTATTGAATGACAGCAGGCTTGATGGGCCAAATGACCTATTCCCACTCCTATTTCTTATGATCTTATTTTGAGCCACCTTGAATTTCTAAGATTGTCCCATTTGTCTTGCATGAACAGCCTCAATGCTGTCTCTGATTCAAGCAGACCATAACGCAAAATTGTAAAAGCACTTTCATTTGGGGCTTGGGTAATACCTGGGAGAAATACCTACTCAAGAAGTTGAAATGTTTTTTTTAATTTGAAATGTCTGGGAATTGGAAGCTAAAGCTCTATAGCCAGAGAATTCATTATTGTTCAGGCCAAATACCAAGGGATAAAAGCTAAAAATAGAGCAGGAATAGAATTTGGAATCAATTTTCCAGACTTTGACTTTTAAGTGTTAGCTTGGCTTGGTTAGCAACAGTTTGCCTGTGTTGGAAGGTTTTGGATTCAAATCTCTCCTCCAGCCGGAGGCGTTCTGCTTTCTAATATTTTACATGAGGTGTTAAGACTGAGCACCCATCTGTCTGTTCCAGTGGTTCACATTCAAGATTTCATGGCTCTATTCAAAGAAGAGCAGAGTGTTTTCCTGATGTCCTGGTCAAATTTCTTCTGTTATCAAATACCAGCAAATGATTAACCACTTGTTCATCTGGTTGTTGTTGCCTGGACGTTGCTGTGTGCAAAACGGCTGGTTTTGAAAACAATTCACTATAATGAAACATTTCAATATGTCTTCTCAGAACATGATGAGACACAATATGAATTCAATTTCTTTCTCTTTACACTCAAAGGAAAATTGACTTATGGAATGTCTTACTAATGGAGGCTATTTCAGTAAAAATCATTTAGGATTCATTTTGGGGAGAGAAAGGATTGAGAGATATAGAAAGAAGGATGATAGCTAGAACTGATCTAGCAAAAAAGAACAACTTTTCTAGTAAGCCTAATAATCATCTCCGGTTCCTAAAAATTTCTTACGTTTGTAGTGTCTATCCGCTTGCACTAATAGTCACTAAACTAACTTTGTATTCAGATGTTTACATGAACTTGGCTTGAGTATAGACATTATAGGAATAAATCAGGGAATAAAGCAGAGTGACCTGTGAGGGTTCTGAACTTGTACTTCTCCACAGTCAATTGCAGCTTCCATCTCTCTAAAATTGTACTTCACTCACTTCAACCTATGTGCCATTGAAACCTTCGTGCCTTTGTCATCTCCAGACTTGTTTATTCAAATGCTGTACTGGCCAGCCATCCTTCGAGCTCTAAGATTCAAAACTTGGCTGCCCATATTTTTCCCTTGCGCCAAATTCTATTCATCCACGACCCCTGTTCTCACTGATCTGCATTGGTTGTCAATCCCCACTCCCCACCTCACTCCATGCTTCAAATTTAAAAATCTCATCCACTGATTTTAATCCCCACATGACCTTGGCCTTCCTTATTTCAGCCATCTCCTCAAGTTCTTTCACCTCCACCTCCCATCTCCAAGCTATCTGATCCTCTCTCTACCTTTGGCCTTCTGTGCATCCCTCTCCTTTCACCCCATCCTTGGTGACTCTCCTCTCAGCCAGCCGTGCCCCACTCTTTGGAATTCTTTATTTAATTGGCCCACCTTTTCATCTCTCTCTGCTCCTTTACAGTCCAACTTAAAACCCACCTCCTTGACCAAGCTTTGGGCCACATCTCCTCATTTTTCCTCCTTTGATTCAGCATCCACTTTTTTCTTCCTTCTGCCACAGTGAAATGGTTTTATTTACATTAAGATGGCTATATAGTCCAAGCTGTTTTGGTCTAAAACCTCGGTTAATCGAGGTCAATTAGTTTTTCTATAAATGATAGGCTGATTGCCTCATTAGTCCCTGCTCTGACCAGTGTTATCAGAATTGATCAAGTTTCCAATTTTGTCCCTGCTTTAATTTTGTTGCTTTTGTGTTGTTTTGTGATTCTATTCTGGCTAATTGTGCTTCTAAGTGCTAAGGCATGAATGATGGATTTTTGATATGATGGATTTTTCTATCACCAATTAATTTCTTGGGCATCTCCAACAGTCATTGTTAAGCAGTTCTATGAGGTTTTGAGCATACCCTAACTTTTTGAAATGCCAGGGCCTCTGCAGAAAAAAAAGGGACCCCATGAAAAATGTGCAGTCCCCTCTGCAATTAATTGCTCTTTGCAGTTAATTAAACACTTCCTGTGTCGCATGTATCTGAACAGTGACAGATGTTAGACACAAACCCATTTTGACAACAGATTTGTCAATTGTAATTACTATCACTGGTGCTAAGTGCTTTCTAAGAAACCAGGTTAAGGACTTCACAGCAGTGAAGAAAATGCCTTTCGTAGCTCTTCTAAGAATTGATTTTATTGGCCTTTTCTCCCAAACTTTCTGATTGTTTTGGAAACCAGGCACCATGCTTATAGGCTGTTCCTCTACACAGGCAGTATAGAACTGGGGTAGCATCAATTTGTTTCAAGCCTATGTTTTGTCTCACCACATCTGATGAACTCAAATTTTATATTCATAGTATAGTGGCAAATCACAACTGAATAGGTAATGGACACACCCAAGAAAAAGTAAGGAACTGTGAAAACAGACAGTTAACAAGATGTCAATAAGACCTACCAATAGAAGAGAGGAGACCATTGAAATTGATTCAGATTTTTTTTGAAATAGAGACAAGTTCTCTGAGGTATAAAATCTTCCCAAGACCCACTTTTTCCCTTGATCTAGCTGTGCCATAAGTTCTAAAAACATCTGTAATACTTCAAAGTGCCAACATATGAGGGAGGAAAAGACAGTAATTTCAAGTTGTTCACATCCAACTATGACCTGGAGCCAGGAATTTTCTTGCACCTTCTAAATTGCATTCCCTTCCAAATAGTAATTCAACATTGACATCAGGGTGTTTTATTTAACAGTAATTTGCCTGTGTCTGTAAAGAGACAGATTAACAAGCAAAATTCCATTTTAGCAGCAAAATAATACTTTGAGTATTACATTATTTAACACTCCTGTTACTATGCATTATCTAATAACGGTCCAGATATTCTTTATTATCTAACTATAGAGATTGAGTGAATTTTTAAAATCATAATTTATAAACTCATAAGCAGAATGACCACAAAATAAGCAGTTATTTTAAGGCCACTTTTATCTTCTCTCAGAACCTTCTGCACGGCCTGTTTAACTGAATTATTAACTAAACTGCAGTTCTATTAACATTTTGCCCTGGTTGTCAGACCCAACTGTACAGTACTCATAGTAAGGACAAATTTGATGGAGGTGCAAATTCTGGATTGTGATTAAGCCCGGTGCGTGTGAGGAGCATTGCAATCTTAATGAGAAGTTCTGTTCAATTTTCTGACAGGCTGCGCACACAGATGAGAGACAGCACCTGTCCTTCTGCTGATGGGCAGCAAAGTGAGGCACTAACACAGCCGAATGGCCCAACGTGCTGCAGAAACATGAGATGGCTGATTTCATCATCCCTGATTAGAGCCTGTTTGCAAATATGAATGAGTTGAAATGCTTTTGGATGTCCTGAGGATTATTCTAATTTCTATTCTTTTTGTGCTTATATTGGCCACCTTGATTTTTAGTTGCAGTATGGAGCACAAATATTTGAGCTCAACAGGCCTAAGGCCCTAACCGATTTCTTACCTTTATATTATTTACCTGTTCTTTTTGGCTCTAACAAAATTAGATAGCAGCTTTGGCTCAAACAGGAGTAGTGAAAGTTTTTATACATAGTTATTTAATTTCTGCTGTTATCTTCTTTCTTCCTCCTTGCTTCTGTCACCTTTCAACCCCTCAGCAAGATAACTAAATAGGAAAATCATCTTGTTTGTCAAGCTACTCTTGAGCTAAGTTTGGTCCTGGGTACGTTAATGATCAATTCTTCTAAAAGTGATGCACACTTGTGGCTTAACCATTTCAATTTGACACCTTTTCACCCCATCCAAGATCGACCTCCTAAGCTCCCTTTTTTCTTTAAGATCCTTGAACATATTATTGCTTCCCAGCTCTGCGTTCAGGTCTTGCATCATGCTCTGTTCAAATCCAGTTTCCAAGACGCTCAGCAGCAGGAGTACTTGATCAAATCACAACCAACATTCTTTGCGTCAGTGACCATGGTGTGCTTGTTCTCCTCAGTAACTCCACCTTCTTTCGCCTTTATTTGACTTAATTCTTACATATCATAGCATAACCAACATAGTCCTTCAGATCCTCCCCAAGGATTCTGGCCCTCAACCATATACTGTCCATCAGGGACATCATTCATTGGTCTGGTGTCATGTTTCCATATGTATGCTGGTGACACCTACTTTTCTGCACTCCCATTTTCACCATTCACCCCAAAACAGTTCTCCCTCTGCTCCTGACTTCCTGTAAGAGCTCTCCATCAAAAAATCTCTTGGAACACAGGATGTGCTTTTAGGTTTGCACTTCTTTCCTTTTTAGCTATTTCACTGAATTCCTCCTTGAACTCTTCCACTGCATAACTTGAGAATCATGCTTTTTCTCCTCCTTTTCAACCAATACCCTCTATTGCGCTGCACCCAAACCCACACCCCCACAAACACATGCATCACCACTGACCCAGGATAAGGAACGGCAGTTTAATTACTGCTGCATTTCCCCCTCTTCATCATACTCACTGACCTAACATTCTCCAAAGTACCTCTCTGCCCTGAAGTCAAATTTTTCTCTAGCTTCTTTCCTATCTCCCCATATGCCCTTTCTGAGCTCATCCTGTCCATGAGGCCAACTTCCTGCTCACTTGGTCCTACTCCTACTAAACTGCTGACCCCTCCCAACTTCCCTTCTTTTTCCCCATGTTAGCAGGTGTTATAAATGCTTCTCTACCTTAAGTTACTGTCCCTCTCTCCTTCAAAACTACCATCATCACCTCTTTCCTTTTAAAAAAAAAACCCTCGATTCCAACTTGCAAACTATCACTCCATTCCCAACTCCCTTTCAACTCCAAAATCCTTGAACATGTCGTTGCCTCTCAAATCCATGCTCGGCTTTCCCAGAACTCCTTGTTTGAATCTCTCCAATCTCCATGGTACTGAAATGGCTCTTATCAAAGTCACAAATGACATTCCATGTGACTGTGACTATCCCTCTTTGTTCTTCTCGACCTATCAGCAACCTTTGACATGGTGGAGCACACCCTCCTTATCCAGTGTTGTCCAGCTGGTTGGAACTGCACACGCCTGGTTTCACTCTTCTTTATCTAATCATAGCGAGAACATTATCTAGACAAGACTAGGCAATGACTTGTCTTCCTAGCCCCACATCTTTACTTCTGGTGTTTCCTTAGGACCTATCTTTGGCCCCCTCCTGTTTCTCATCCACTTGCTGCTCCTTGATAATATCATCTGAGAGCAAAGTGCTTGTTTTCGCATGTACATTGATAAAACTGAACTGTACCTCACCACCTCTTCTCTCGATGACTCCACCATCGTAAATTATTACACTGCTTCTCTGACATCCAGTGCTGGATGAGCAGAAATTTCCTCCAATTAAACATTAGGAAAACCAAAGTTTTTATCTCCTTCCCGAGCTATAAGCTCCATTTCTCTCCTTGGCAACTGTCTGAGGCTGAACCAGACTGTTCGCAACCTCAGTCTTATTTGACCCCGAGATGAGCTTTCAACCACATATCCATGCCATCACTTAGACCACCTGTTTCCATCGCTCAGCTGTGCCCCTGCTTCAGCTCATCTTGTGCTGAAACCTGCATCCATGCCTTTGTTATCATTTGACTTGATTATTCTAATGCACCTCTAGTTGGCCTTCGACATTCCAGCCTCCATAAACTTAAGGTCATCCAAAACTCTGCTGCCCCTGTCTGTACCCACAGCAGCTCCTGTTCACCCATCACCCCCTTCTCACTGACTTACATTGGCTCCCAGTAAAGCAACATCTTAATTTAAAAAAATTCTTGCTTGTTTTCAAATCCTATCTGACCCAGTGTCCTTTTTTTTTCATCCCTCCTCGAAGCACCTTGGAACATTTTATTATGTTAAAGCACCAAATAAATGCAAGTTGTTGTCATCGCACGATGATGTCCCACCTCCCCTACACACAACAACAACCTGCATTTATATGGTGTCTTTAACATGGCAAAACATCCCAAGGTACTTCACAGATACTTAAGGAGATATTAGAGAAGGTGACAAAAAGCTTGGTGAATGAAGCAGGTCTTAAAGGGGAGAGAGAGATGGGAGGCTGACCAGGGGAATAGGGGAGGCAGTGGCATAGTAGTACTGTCACTGGACTAATATCTCAGAGACCCAGGGTAATGCTCTGGGGGCCTGGGTACTAATCCCACCATGGCAGATGGTGAAATTTGAAATCAATAAAAATTTGGAATTAAAAGTCTGATGATGACCATGAAACCATTGCCAATTGTTGTAAAAACACATCTGGTTCATTAATGTCCGTAAGGGGAACCTGCGTCCTTACCTGGCCTGACCTACATGTGACTCCAGACCCACAGGAATGTGGTTGACTCTTAAATGCTCTCTTAAATGAACAATAAATGCTGGCTTAGCCAGCGACACCCACATCCCATGACCAAATTTTTTAAAAATTGAGAGTTAAAAGCATGGATGACGGTTTCAGCAGCAGTGGTGGTGTTGCAGGGCTGGAGACAGGTTATGTTACAAAAGTGGAAGTAACCTAACACTTGGAGCGATCCCTCAGGAATCTGCCCATGCTTGTGTGAACTTGCTGACTGCAAAAATTGTGTTGGTTCATGCATGGCAGGTGAAAATGAGCTTTCACCATTTGTAGCCCATGCTGCTTTTTCTTCTCAAGGATGAAAATCCCTAGCTTCTCCAATCTCTCTTACTAAATTAGCCCTCTAATGATTCGTGGCTCTTGTACGCATCATTTTCAGATCTCGAATATTTCCCCTTATATTAGCGACCAAAACTATGCCAACTGCCCACAAAGCTGAGCAGTTTTCCATGGCATCCTCTGACTTAACAATGTAGGTCAGCATTCTGGTTACTTTGTTTATTGTTGGTCTACAGTGATTTGACACGTTAAATGCCGAGTCTATCATCGCATTCAGATCCCTTTCAACGTTCACCAGTTCGACACCATCCTTCATTTGCTTTCCTGTCCTTATCCATTTCTTTTCTCAAAATAATTCCAGAATGACCTTACAGATTTTGTTTTTCAAAGTTGTATCTTTGCTATTTCTTATTGTTTACCAGAAAGAGTTGTTTACTGCAGTTGAAAGAGAGAAAAGTATGTCACATTGCTATGCCAGTTACTCTGCCTTAGCACATAGACATTTTGCTTATTTTTTTCTAAAGATTTTCTTTTTATCTTTCCCATCTTTCCATAAGCTTTCTTCTGTTAGTGTGTGGTTCAGGAGCTGCTGGTAGCCATAAGTTCCTTACATGGGATTAATAGTATTGGCAGCATGAGAGACAACCATTCGGCCCAACAGGCCCATGACAATATTTATGCTTGACATGAAACTCCTCCCAGCTTACTTTATCTAACCATTAGCATATCCTTCTGTTCCTTTCTCCATTGTGTGTTTATCTAGTTCTCCATTAAATGCAACTTTGCTAGTCTCCTCAACTACACCTGATAGAAATGAATTCCACATTCAAGCTACTCTCTGAATAAAAAGTTTCTCCTGAATTTCCTATTGGATTTATGAGCAACTACTTATGTTTATGGCCCCTCTTGAGCTCTTGAATATACTCAATGATTGAGCATCCACAGCTCCCTGGCTATAGAATTCAAAGGATTCACAACCCTTTGAGTGAAGAAATTTCTTCTCAGTTCTAAATGGCTGACCCCCATATTGTGACATGATACCAACATATGATACTGTAACTCCCCTGTTCTAGATTCCCCACATAGGGGAAGCAACCTCCCATCATCTGCCCTGTCAAGGCCCAGTAGAATTTTATATGTTTCAATCAGATCACCTCTTATTCTTCTAAACTCCAGTGAGTAAAGGCCTAGTGTATACTGCGATCCCTTTGTGACAAAAAATTGCATACCATTTGTCTTCCTAATTTCTGGCTGTACTTGGATGTTAACTTTCTGTGATTCATGTACTTGGACACTCAAATCCTCTGAATGCAAACATTTTCCAGTCTTCTACCATTCAAAAAATATTCTGCTTTTTTATTTTTCCTGCCAAAATGGATAATTTCACATTGCACCCCATTGTATTCCATCTCCTATGTTCTTGACCACTCACCCAACCTGTCTATCCCTCTGGAGCCTCTATGCATCCTCCTCACCAGTTATTTTCCCACTTCATATAATCAGCAAACTTTGGATACTTTACACCAAGTCCCCTAATCTATTCATTGATATAGATTGTAATTAGCTGAGGCCCAAGTACTGATCCTTACAGTACCCATTAATTACAGACTGCCAACTCAAAAATGTCCTGTATATTCCTGTTCTCTGTTTTTGCTCTAGTAACCAATTCTCAATGCATGCTAACGTATTACTCTCAATTCCATGAATCCTAATTTTGTGCGATAACCTCTTATGTGTCACTTTTTTGAATGCTTCTTGAAAATACAATACACTACATCTTTACATCCTCAAAAAGCAGATTTATCAAACATGATCCCTTTCATAAATCTGTGTTGATGCTACTTAATCACATTTCAGTTTTCTAAGTGCCCTGTTCCACTTACCTAATACAATAAAATTTCTGTTATCCGGCATGCCCTGGGAATGAGTGGTGCTGGTTAAACACTTTGGTTTTTGTTTAGAAAGTGAACTTAGGAACATAGGAAATAGGAGTAGGAGTAGGCCATTTGGCCCCTTGAGCCTACTCCACTATTCAATTGGATCATGGCTGATCTTCTACCTCAATGCCATTTTCCTGCATATTATCCCTTGATGTCTTTACTATCTAGAAATTTATCAATCTCTGTCTTGAACATACTCAATGACTGACCCTCTACAGCCCTCTGGGGTAGAGAATTCCAAAGATTTATCACCCTCTGAGTGAACAAATTCCTTCCCATCACAGTTTAAATGGCCTACCCCTTATCCTGAGACTTTGTCCTCTGGCTCTAACTCCAAACTCTGGACAGAGTGAGACTTACAGGGATCTTAGTCTGGCTTTGGACTGGTGTATTTATTCCTTTTTGATACTTGCCCTATAGAGACTCCAACAGAAGTTGCTAAAGAGAAAAGGGTTCAAGGTAGGCCAATGGTACAAATTCTGGTTAGGAGAGAATTCCAGTTGGTACAGTGCCAGATAACAGGAATGATACTGTAATAGATTCTAGGATTTTGTCTACTACTGATAGGCTAACTGGCCTATAGTTCCCCATTTTCTCTCTTCCTCCTTTCTTAAATAATAGTTTATGTTTTCTACTTTCCGAGTCTCGGGGACTGTTCTAGAATCTAAGGAAACGTGCAAGATCAAAATGAACGCATCCACTATTTCTGCAGATACCTCTTTTAAAACCCTTGGATGTAAGTTGTTAGCCAGGGGGCGTGTCGCCACTTAGTACCATTAATTTCTTGAGTACTGTTACTTGTGCTGATTTCTCTAAGTTCCTCATTCTTGCTTATCTTTTGTTCCCATTATTTCCTGAATGATTTTTTATGCCTTCGATTGTGAAAATAGATATAATATATTTGTTTAATACCCCACAATGTCTGCAGCTTACAGTACAGCTCAACAACTCTGAGCTGAAGTTCCCACAAGCTGCAAACACATAACTTGTCAGGGATATACTGCTTTGGATACTGTTGGGGGAGGTGACCTCTCAGGGGAAAGCAGCAACAGCCAAGTTCATGGCACCGTGGGTGGCTCTGCTGCTCAGAGGAGCAGGAGGAAAACAAGCGGCAAGGCTATAGTGATAGGGGATTCAATAGTTAGGGGCACAGGCAACCTGTTCTGTGGCCGCAAACGTGAATCAAGGATGGTACGTTGCCACCCTGGTGCCAGGGTCCAGGATGTCACAGAGCAGCTGTAGGACATTCTGTTAAGGGAAGGTAAACAGCCAGTGGCCGGGGTACAAATTGGTACCAACGACATAGGTAAACTAAGGGATGAGGACCTGCAAGCTTAGTACAGGAAGTTAGGAGATAAATTAAAATGCAGGACCTCAAATGTATCTCAGGATTACTCCCAGTTCCACGTGCTAGGGAGAGCAGGAATAAGGGGATAGACCAAATGAGCATGTGGCTGGAGAGATGGCGTAGCCGAGAGGGATTCAGATTCTTGAGGCACTGGGACCAGTTCTGGGGAAGGTGGGACCTGTACAAACCGGACGGGCTGCACCCAGGCAGAGCTGGGACCAGTGTCCTTGTGGGGGCTTTTGCTAGTTCTGTTGGAGAGTATTTAAACTAGTGTGGCAGAGGGATGGGATCCCAGGTGTAGGATCAGATAGGTCAGATTCAGATCAGAAAAATGGAGGTAGAACTTTAGCTCGGGACGTTGTGATAGACATGGAGTTACAGGAGAAGCAAAGTTTACAAAGTGTCCAGCAAGGGAAATTGACGGGGTTAAACTGTTTATACTTCAGTGCAAGGAGAATTACAAACAAGGTAGATGAGTTAAGGGTGCAGGTAGACACATGGCAATAGGATGTCATTGCTATAATGGAGACCTGGCTAAAGGAGGGACAAAACTGGCAGCTTAATATCTCTGGTAATAGAGTCTTCAGACATGATAGAGTAGGAGATTAAAAAAAAAAGGGGGTGGGAGGTGGGGAGGGGGGGGTGGGGAGGGGAGATGGTGGGGGGGATGGGGGAGGTGGGGGGTGGGGAGGGGGGTAGCGCTAACGGTTAAAGAATCAATTCCAGTTGTGAGAAGGGATGATATACTAAGTGGATCAACAAATGAGGCTTTATGGACTGAGCTTAGAAATAAAAAAGGATTAGTCACACTACTAGGAGTATAGGCTTGGCCTAAATAGCCAAGTGGTTATGGTACTGGGCTTGTAACCCCAAGATCAAGAGATCAAATCTCACAATGGCAAACTATGAAACAATGTAACTTCATCTGAATAGGAACAGATGGAAACGTGTTTGTACTCGAAAGAGTTACTAGGAGTATACTACAGATCCCCAAATAGTGAAAGGGAGATAGAAGAAGAAATATGTAGGAAATTTCTGCTTGTAAGAACAAGAGGGCAATAATAGTAGGAGACTTCAACTATCCTAATAGCAACTGGGATTCGAACAATATAAGGGGCACGGAGGGAGAAAAATTCATGCAGTGTGTCCAGGAAAATTTTTTCAACCAATTAGTGACAAACCCAACAAGAGGAGATGCAATTCTAGACCTAGTCTTGGGGAACGAAGAAGGGCAAGAGGGTGAAGTGACAGTTGGCGATCATATCGGGGACAGTGATCGCAATTCAGTTAGATTCAGCATTACCATGGAAAAGGATAGAGATAAGGCAGGAGTAAAAGTCTTGAACTGGGGGAAGGCAAATTTTGCAGACATGAGAAGGGACTCAGCTGAGGTGAACTTGGCAGCACTGCTGGAGGATAAAACAGTGGAAAACCAGTGGGAAGCACTAAAAAGCAAGATCCTAATTGTACAAAGTCCCCTACGTAAATAAGAGTGGTACTGCTAAATCAAAACCCACCACCCCGGTTGTCTAGAGGAATACAGGGAAAGATCAAACAGAAAAAGAAAGTGTACGATAGGCACAAAGAACTAAGCACTGCAGATAGCCTAGACGAATATAAGAAGTGCAGGGACGAAGAAAAAAGGAAATCAAAGAGAGGGCATGAAAAAAGATTAGCAAGTTAAAGATAACCCAAAGATGTTTTACCAATACATTAATGCTAAAAGGTTAGTTAAGGAAAAAGTAGGACCTATCAGAGATGAAGATGGAAACTTGTGTGAGAATGCAGAGGCTGTGGGAAGGGTTTTGAATGAACATTTTGTCTCCATGTTTACAAAGGAAAAGGAGGTTGTAGATTAGTAGTCCAGGAGGAACACTGCGAGATATTGGACGGGATAGTCATAAAGAGAGAAAAAGTACTCGAAGATCTGAAATCTTTGAAAGTTGTTAAGTCATCAGGACCAGATGGATTGTTTCCGAGGCTGCTGAAGGAGCTCAGGGAGGAGATAGCAGATGCTCTGAGGATGATTTTCCAATCTTCACTAGATACAGGGGAGATACCGGAGGACTGGAGAAATGCAAACCTAGTTCCATTGTTTAAAAAGGGATCAAAGGAAATGCCAAACAATTATAGGCCAGTTAGTCTTACATCGGTGGTAAGCAGATTAGTAGAATCAATCCTGAGAGATAGGATTATTTGTCATGTGGAAGGGCATGGACTAGTCAGGGATGGTCAGCATGGATTTGTTAAAGGAAGGTCTTTCCTCACAAACTTGATTGAATTCTTTGAGGAAGTGACAAGAAGGGTTGATGAAGGTAGTGCAGTGTATGTTGTGCACATGGATTTTAGCAAGGCATTTGACAAGGTCCCACATGGCAGATTGGTCAGGAAAGTAAAAACCCATGGGATTCAGGGTAATGTGGCAAACTGGATAAAAGGTTGGCTTTGTAACAGGAAACAAAGGGTAATGGTCGATGAAGCCCTTGCGAATGGAAAGTTGTCTCAAGTGGTGTTCCACAGGGCTCGCTGTTGGGACCCTTGCTGTTTGTGTTATATATTAATGATTTGGACATGAACGTGGGGGGCACGATTGAGAAATTTGCAGATGACACAAAGATCGGCCAAGTAGTGGATAGTGCAGAGGATAGCCATAATCTCCAAAACGATATAGATGGGTTGGTGGAGTGGGCAGTAAAGTGGCAGATGGATTTTAACATTGAGGTGAGGTCATACATTTAGGGATGTCAAACAGTTACAGGGATTACACAATAAATGGGAATATACTTAGAGGGGTAGATGAAGTGAGAGATCTTGGCGTACAAGTACACAGGTCCCTGAAGACAGCAGTTCAAGTAGACAAGGTTATAAAGAAGGTGTATGGAATGCTCTCCTTCATTGGCAGAGGTATAGAATATAAAAGTAAGGATATAATGTTGGAATTGTATAAAACACTGATGAGGCCACAACTGGAGTATTGTGTGTAGTTCTGGTCACCACATTACAGGAAGGACGTGATAGCTTTGGAGAGAATGCAGAGGAGGTTTACAAGAATGTTGCCTGGGTTAGAAAAGTGTAGCTACGAGGAGATATTAGATAGATTGGGGTTATTTTCCTTAGAACAAAGAAGGCTGAGAGGTAACTTGATTGAGGTGTACAATATTATGAGGGGAATAAACAGAGTGGACAGGATAAAATTGTTTCCCTTGATGGAGAATTCTAGAACCAGGGGACATAGATTCAAGATAAGTGGCAGAAGGTGTAGGGGAGACATGAGGAAGAACTTTTTTTCACAGAGGGTAGTGGATGACTAGAATTCGCTGCCCAAGTTGGTGGTAGAGGCAGAAACTCTAAACTCTTTTAAAAAGTACCTGGATCTGCACCTTAAGTGCTGTAAGCTGCAGGGCTATGGGCCAGGTGCAGGAAGGTGGGATTAGAAAGGGCACCTGGGTGTCCTCGGGCTGGCATTGACCAGATGGTCTGAATGGCCTCCTTCTGTGCTGTAACTTTTCTATGGTTCTATGGATCAGGACTGGCAACTTGGTCCATTTTCCCCTCCTTTAACCAGTGATCAGTGCTTCTACTGCCACTCTGACTCAGCACAGATGAAAAATTGAACTGGGACATCCTTGACCTGTATGGCTCAGTTACTCAGTGTATGGACCAGTTGAAGCAATGAATGCCTCATTGAAAACATCCAAGCAACACATGTCTCATTAAAAATAAATGTGAGTGATAACAGAGTGTGTTGCATTACATGAATATGGCAAGTGACTGTGGTACATTAGTGCAGATCATGTAATATTGTATTGATTTCAATCCAGAGACCGCCAGCTAAACTGTTTCAATCCCAGAAATGGTGTCAATATCAATGCCAAGGGACCAGTGGTTTGTCATTATGTTTAGACAACAGCTTTTGATTGATCTCATGATTCTGTGCACAATGAAATGTTCCTGAATTATGTCACATTTTCATCTTGTGCAAACATGTCAGATTGTCTTCAGTACTTGGCAAGGGATTTTGCTTAGGAATGTGCTACTGAGTTGCATCATTTATTTTTAAATATGGAAGGTTTTGCGTTCATTCAGTTTTTTATTCTATCTGTGGATTTTTCAATCAAGTAAGAAATACCTTAACGGCCAACATTGAAATTTTTAGCAAGGAGCATAACTGAGCTTGGATAACCTTTCATTATTATTCATATTACTCACATTCCTTGAACTTGACATCTCACATGGCCTCACTGCTGCCATCATGTTGATCACAGACAAGGTCATCTCTGATCACGTCCTTTGTTTCACTTTCAACCCACATTCACCTTCAATATCCCAACTCTACCTCCTTCTGTATCCACCACTGGAAAAAGCTATTCCCCAATTCACTTTCAAAATCTCAGCTGACTGGACCTTTGCTCTCTGTTCACCACAACAATTCTTCATCCACAGATTTTCTCAACTGGACCCTCACCTTCATCTTTGAAGCCATTGTGTCAATAAAACCATTACTCTTAAGCCCTGGCCATTCCTTGGTATTGCTCTCATCTCCACTCCCTTAAGTCCAAAGAGCACAGACTTGAAAGGATATGGCGGACAACTGGTTTAGCCATTCACCACTAGATCTAGCTGGACCAAATAAAGCACTGTGCTTGCTGACCTACACAGGCTCCCAGTCAAGCAACATCCCCAATTTTAATTGCTCCACCATTGGTGGCCATGCCTTCACCCACCTTGACTCTAAGCTCTGGAACACTCTACCTCCACCTCCCCATCTTTATAACTCACCTCCTCCTTTGAGACACTCCTTAAAACCACCTTTTTAGTGAAACTTTTGGTCATCTGCCCTAATATCATTTTATTTAGCTCAGTGTCAAATTTTGTTTTTTGGCGCTATTGTGAAGCGCTTTGCTTACTGTCGTTGTTGCACCTTCCCAGTCAATATATGTTTAAAGCAATATGCCATATTGGGATTCTGCCGCCTTGTCTCCCCTCTACCCACAGCCCACATAATCATCATCAAAACCAAAATCAGTCAGATATGTCAACTCAGCAAGTGTTTTCTGCCTGCATTTCCAACAGGCAAATTCCTCGTAAGAAACATGGTGGAATATTTCCTTTCATTCAGGAGGCCATATTTTCCGCGTGATTTTCTTCTGTTTTCTGCTGGAGATAGATGCTCACTCTTTCTGTTCTTGGGCTCTTCTGTCTTCCAGCAGTTCCAGCAGCCTTCTCAAACCTTGGCTAAGTGGTCATTTTTAACTTGTGAGCTTTCATCTTGAGTTTCGACAGGCTATTTGGCTGGAGAAAGCACAACAGCTGAGCAATATTCTGCTCTTGCCCAATGTCTGCCCACACTTTACTTATTGGCTGTGGTATCTAGTGTCAGCCATGGTTCATTGGATAGCATTATCATCTCTGAGTCAAAAGGTTGAGAGTTCAAGTCCTACTCCAGAGATTTGAGTGTGTAATCCAGGGTGATACTACAGTACTTTAATAAGGAAGTATTACACTGTTATTTCAGCTGAGACATGAAATCCAGGATAAAAGCAAAATACTGCAGATGCTGGAAATCTGAAAAAACAGAAAATACTGGAAAAACTCAGCAAGTCTAGCAGCATCTGTGGAGAGAAAAACAAAGAGTTAACGTTTCGAGTCTGTATGACTTCTTCAGAGTGGCTCTGAAGAAGAGTTATACGGACTCGAAACGTTAACATTAAATCCAGTCCCTGTCTGGTATCCCAGGTGGATGTAAAAAGTTCCATGGCACTTTTTCGAAGAAGAGCAGGTGAGTTCTTCCCGGTGCACTGACAAATACTTATCCCTTAATCAACATGACTTAAAAAAAACCAGATCATCTGGTTCATTATTCCATTGCTGTTTGTGGGACCTTGCTTCGTGCAAAGTACTGCCTCGTTTCTTACATTGCAACAGTGACTACTCTTCAGATGCACTTCATTGGCTGTAAAACACTTCAGGGTGTCTTGAAATCATGAAAGCATTATAGAAATGCATTTTTTCTTTCTGCCAATGTTAGCTATAGGTGTGTGACACTCAGAATTAACAATTTGAGAAATATTTTACCACAAAGTTTGGAGCAGGTTGGAAAACAACCTTCATTCCTAAGAAGCAGTCTTGATTTGCAGATTGAGATTCAGACTGTGGGCATATATCCACTGGAGCGCATATTAAATTTTCAGATTTTGTGCTAGTGTATAGACAGGGACACAAAGCCACGAACACATTGTGTATGCATCTGTGGTAGTGAGGGGGAGAAAAGGCAACGAAAAAACATTGTTTCATATAACACTCTTCCCCCGAGTTCCCAGGGGCAACATGCCTACATCTTGCTTTTGTTCCAAACTGAATGAGATAAATGGTGTTTGTGTGAGGTTACTGCTAACATCGCCAGCCTCGCATTGACCTTGTGCTGTGAAGAGTAATCTTCCTAAAGGATCAAGAATAAAAGTTAACTGAGAAAATCCCTAAAGCTTCTTTTGTAGGACAAACAGTGAGACACTAATCCTGAGTTGCAGCAAACGACATCTGTTCTATGCCTCTCAGTCACTGCCCATTACAAGTCAGCTCCGTGGCTGCCCTGTTATGTAGAGTTTGTGCTGTTATACTGACGTTGACTAGGCGATGAGATTGTTACACTGTGATACAAGCTGCTAAGCCCTATCCTGCCCTGCCATGTAATTTTCTTTTTGCTCATATCAAGTCTTTCCAACCTAAGATAAGTTTTCTAGCTCTAGTCACAAAAGGGCAAGTGTTTTACACATAAAACATTTATCAATCCTAACATTTTCTGTTTTTATTTTAGCTTTTGGTATGTGTTTTATTCATTTCTACCTACTGTTTTACCTCTTCAGTGCCTGAAATGGTCACACTTACATTAAAGAATTCACTCTTTCCACTTCCCCCTCAATGATATCTTTCATGTTTGCCGGTATTCTTAAAGGGCACAAAAGCAAAATCAAACAATCCAAAGAAGCATTTTGATGTGTTCAGAATCAACATTTTTTTTACCTGCTTTCTAGTCCTTCCTTTACTTGTGTCCATATGTTGTCACTTGGTGCAGCTGAGATGCTTATTGATCAAATGTATTACAGATATCCAGTATGTAGAAAAAGCAAACCATGCTAATCTCAGCTGCGTTATCAATAAGCAAAGGTTTATCCTCCGAGGTAATGGCCTGAATTTTCATTATCTCATTAAAAGGGCAGAGTTGGGAAAACTTCCTGGCTCCACAAACCAGACTCCTGAAAAATTGCCCCAGATGTTCAGATTTTGGTTCCCAGTGGGGACAGGGAGGGGGATGCGGGTGTTAACAGGAGCTGGACCTGCTGCCCCGTGAAGCAGTGGGGAGGCAACCACAAGGACTGCCAGTTGCTAAAGCAGGCTGTGTGAAAGGCCTGTCTTGGTGCTCCAGGACATGTCAGAAAAAGAACAAAACAAAAAACAGTCCCCTAGTGCTTACCCACTCCTCCCCACATACTCCCCATGTCCCATCTATGCCAATTTATGCCCCTCTACCCATGACCCTTTATAGCCTCTGTGCCAACTCATGCCCTTTTACCCGCCCCTCCATGGCCCTTCATAGCCACTTTGCCAGCCTATGCCCCTCTACACACTGCCATGGCCTTTTATAGCAGCTGTGCCAACTTAGTGCCAACATATGCCAACCCATGCCACCATCTTTGCCCTTACACCATCCATGCTGAATCACCCAGAAGGTACCATAGGCAGACCTTAGGACCCATGCTAAGATAAAATGTTCTGTGTCTATTGATGACTTCAGTATTTTGAAAAAAACATTCTCATTGACAAAAACCTACTCATTATGTTTAAATTCCTACAGCTTCATCATTTCAAAAAAAAGCAAACATTTCCTTCAAGTATTTAATCCCTTATAAAATCAAACATTTGTATTCATAGCCCCACATCAAAGACTTTATAATTATTTGGAGATAAAACTGTGAACTGACAGGCACCACACTGTGATAATGGTAGGTTGTGAAATCAGTCATGCAGCACAAATCCTATAATGATAAGCCTCATACAAATGGCAACAGACAGAGTGAAATAAGAAGCACTGATTTTTTTTTAAACTGCAGACTTTTTTATTTAAAGAGCAGGGGATTTAAATTTCTTGACAGCTTGACAGTTCCATTGAGTTTATTCACTTTTTATGTACATTCATGTCTACTTTTAGCAATCCCAGAGGGTACTTGACCACTCCCAAAGGGCACCTTACCTCTCCCATAGATGTCCCTGGATGTATCTAAAAGGATACCTTACCTCTCCAAAAGGGTATCCTACCTCTCCAAAGAATGCTGGCAAGTTTAGACCTTCTCCCAAAAAGTGTAAAGGCCACAAGTTGTGTTTTGGACAACCCACTAAAGAAAATAGGATCTGTTTGAAGGCAGCTGCACTTTTAGATGTGCAGCTGCCTCCGTGAACCATGGATGTCTAAACTACAATCTGGCCCCATTCTCCACCACCCCCCCCACCCCCAAACTACCCTACCCTCCTCCCCTCACGAAAATGGTGGGTGCCGAGTTTGGGGACATAACTTCTGGAATCGGGGCCCCAGCACCATTTTGGCTAAGCTGGAGATCCTCGCTGTCCCTGCAAAAATTCAGGTCATCATGTCCATTTTGACAATGCAAATTACTTTCAAATATATTATTTGATTAACATGAGTTTTACATGTAAAAATGTAACAGCTTAGCATCTCATCTCTTACACCAGGTGAGCAACTAATGGACTTCTTCCTTCCCAGATCAAAGGCATTTGCTCCAATACCTTCACCTTTTTCACCCACTGGTCTCCCTGCTTCTCACTTCTCCCAGCTTCATCTATCTCTTTCATCCCATCCTCTTACAATACATCTTTTACTTCCTATGTTCTTCACATCTCCCCACTCAGCCCTCATCAAACTCAATTCATCCATGAAATTTATCCTGCTGCTCTTCTGACTTCCTGCCAACATTAGCATCTAAGTTTTTTCTTGACCTCGTGTTCACTGGCACTCCCTGTGTTCTCATCTCTTTGAAAACATGTCAAATCCACTCTCGTTCAAAAGCCAAACCTTAACCCTCTTATTGTCTCTAGCTAACAGCATATTTCCATTCTACATATGCTTAAGTCCTCCAACTTGTTTATAACTAGACTGCCCTTAGCCAAAGATTAAAGGCATCTGTTGTGACTGTGTGAACAAAGCTCACTTTCTTCATCATTCTTGCACCTCTGTTGCTCTTGGCCTATACCATTTCCTCAATTTCACATTATTAACAGCCCTATTTTTCTTCCACTGCCTCTTCCCTAGAATCTCAAATTCATGTTTCTTCTCCAGCCTCTCAATGAATTCACAACAGCTTCTTCAGTTTCTCCATCATGCTCAATGATAATCTCTGGTGTGCCCCAGGGTTCTTTCACAGGTGCCCTCCTATTTATTATTTATATCTCACCCCTTGTTTACAACCACAGTGAAACTTCCATGTTTACAGCTGCACTCAACTCTCCCGCATTACTACCATTAACTCTAAGGTTGCTGTTATAATTTCTGTCTACCAATTTCAAGTTGAGTTCAAATTTCCTTTAGTCTAACGTCAGCAAGGCCAAAGAAATCCTTTTGATTGCCTACCAACATCCATATGTTTCTGGCCAGTCTCCGACAACCTCAAAAGGTTTAATCCATCAATGCACAACTTTCATGTTCTTAGCTTATTATATTACTCCATATCTGGACTGCTGCATTGCATCCTTTTCACCATTAGAATGTTGATAGCTTTAGTCCTGACCTTCCTATCAGTACTGAAACCCTAATCTGGACAATCATCATTTCAAGGTTTGGCTTCTCAAATGCTGTGCACCTTTTACCCACTCACTCTCCTCAAAGTCCTACAAAGGTCCATTAACTTCCATAGAATTAATTTTAAGACCATCACTCTTATTTTCAAGCCACCTACATCTTTCACCAATCCCTATCTTAACAAATGCTCTTAGTTTTATACTTGCACAACCTCCGCTCCTCGACTCTGGTTTGCTCTGTCTGCTGTTGAAGGCTGATCAGTTGGGTGTTTTTTTCATCCTCGGAATATAGATGTTATTGACAAGGTTGGCATTTATTATCCATCCCTAATTGCCCTAAGGTGATGATAAGCTGCTGTGCGGTGTGCTCCCACACTGCTGTTAGGTATGCACCTGCCACCTGGAAATTCTTAGCCTTAATATCCATTTTAGCCTACTAAACTTTCTTCATACTTTCAACCTTTACCCTTCCACCATTTCCTTTCTCTCCTGCTTATTCTTGTTGAGTTCACTGTTTGCACAATGATGATGAGATGATGATGAGACATCTGGAGTAGAAGAGAACTCATCCCTTTCTTGCTCATAGGCATGTCACCGTTCTCCTGTTACCTCCAGAAAGCTTGTTGCTCAATGGTCAGTTATTGCTAGACTACTCAGTTTGATTATAAACTCTTAAGACTCCCTCCATGTTCAACACCTAGCTGAGATGTACTTATATTTAAAGAACCTTTAATTATGCAAGTTATTGCTATTGCTGCTGTTGTCACCATCTCTATCTTGTCAGTTCAAACTGGCATAAAGACATGGAAAAAAAGTGTATAATTAATATAGGTTTCTCAAATAGTGATATCACAATGTTTTCATTACCTTGAAATACCCACATAAAATTACCCACATAAAACAAGGTGCTTTTTGAAAAAATACAAATTACAGTTATTTCTTTATAAATTCTGCTTTTAAACAGTTTCCGAACATATTTTGAGGACCAGAGAGTATTTTGGAATTGTCATTTGTCACTAGATTTTTCACTAGCCTAATAAGCTATTGATTAGAGCTTTACTTGGGTTGCTTGAATATCGCAGGCTGCTCCATCATCATCTTTCAGAAGAGAAATTTTACCAAGCTCTCCCCTCCCCTATTGATTGATGAAAATGTATATGGCAGCGATTATGAAGATAACCATTTTGTATTAGTCCTGGAAGAACTCAGATTCCTTTAAGAATCTTAATACGTACACAATGTACAGACTCACTAGCCTAGCTATGCTAATTACCTTAGGCATGCCAAACTGCAAGGTCTGCACCTTTTCTAGCTTCTTAACCCCAATTCTGCCATTATGATTCCATGTCTTCATTTATTGTAATTTGGATTAATATTTTAAGTCCCTGTCTAGAGTACCATTAATCAATATTGAACCTTCTATGAGAAAAACATTGAGTCTGTGGCCTGCTATGAGACTTCAGTGAATATTTTTAAGTGTACAGAGGCTGGCACTCGGTTAAAGTCGTTGACCCCCTGGTGATGGGGTCTTATTTCATATTCACACAGCGTATTTAACACTTCATGTAAACAGCCGAATGTAGCACTCGAAGACCATAGTAATCAGAGTTTGATGGAGAGGAAAGGGAACGTGGCACATGTGCCAATGCTAACGACCCATTAAAACTGGAATATATGTCCTGAACTGCACAAAATTTGCATTGCAAAACCTCGTAAGGTATTTAAATGTTGTACTGATTCATAAAATATGTACTTGATATGACTTTAATTATAGTTATTCAGAATAAGTAGCAGCAATTTGGAAGAAGAAAGATGCATTTAATTTCTAAAATGGCATCTAATTGAGGTGACCTTTATTATACAAATATTTAAATTAAAAATCAGATTTTTATGGAGTTTGATTTGATGAAGGCATCATCTTCCATTATATCTGTAATTGCTTCGATGTATTTGCAGAATAAAAAAGCTAAATTGAGATTTAAAAGAGCAGAGAAAATATTGCAAACTTTTCCATTTTGGAATTGTAGTATTTGGCAAGGGATAAGTTGATTTGGTTGTGCACAGCTAATTGCAGCACCAGGACTGATATTTCAGAGGCAACAGGTTTGTTGTTGGATCATAGAATGCTACAGCAAAGGAGCAGGCAAATTGACCCATTATCTACTCTAATCCCATTCTACTGTTCACTCCTTAAACCCTTTGTCAGTTTCAGCTATGGTTAGGAACATAGGAGGAGCAGGTGTAGGCCATTTAGCCCATCGAGCCTGCTTTGCCATTCAATACAGTTATGGCTGATCTTCCACATCAGTACCTTTTTCCCATACTATCCCTTTATGTAATTGGTATTTTAAAATCTGTCAATCACTGCTTTAAACATAATGATTGAGCTCCAAAGCCCCCTGGGGTAGAGGATTCCAGAGATTCACAGCCCTCAGAGTAAAATAAATCCTCCTCATTTTGGCCCTAAGTGGCTTCCCCCTTACTTGGAAATTGTGTCCCCTGGTTCTAGACTCACCAACCAGGGAAGATATCTTACCTGCATCTACCCTGTCTGTCCCTTTAAGTATTTTGTAAGTTTCAATAAGATCAACTCTCACTCTTCGAAATTCTAGAGAATACAGGCCCTGTTTCCCCAACCTCTTCATAGGATAGTCCCACCATCCCGGGACCAAGCCTGGTGAACCTTTGTTGCACTCCCTGTATGGCAATAATATCCATCCTAAGCTAAGGAGACCAAAATTGCACACAGTACTCCAGGTGCGGTCTAACCAAGATTATACACAATTGAAAAACTCCACTACTCGCGTACTCAAATCCTCTTGCAATAAAGGCTAACATACATTAGCCTTCCTAATTGCTTGTTGCACCTGTATTTTAGCTTTCAGTGACTTATTGATGAAGGTACCCAGGTCCCTTCATACATTATCCGTACATCCGTTCCTCTTACCAAAGTGGATAACCTCTCTTTTTTCCACATTATATTTTATCTGCTATGTTTTTGTCCACTCACTAAGTCTGTCCAGATCCCTTTGAAGCTGCTTTGCATCTTCTTCACAACACACATTCCCACCTAGCTTTGTGTTATTTGCTAACTTGGAAATATTATATTTGGTGCCCACATCCAAATCATTGATATATATTAAGAACAGCTGGGGCCCCACAAGTCACAGCCTGCCAAAGCAAGAATTATTCCTACCATCTGTTTTTGTCTTTTAGCCAATCCTTAATCCATGCCAGTATATTACCTCTTATCCCATGTGCTTTAATTTTGCTAACCAACCTCCTGTGGGGGACTTTATCAAAAGCTTCTGCAGTGGATAGCACTCTCACCACTGAGTCAGAAATTTGTGGGTTTGTGTCAAACTCCAGAAGCATGAGCACGATAACTAGGTTGACACCTCAATGGAATTCTGAGGGAGTGCTGTACTGCTGGAGGTGCCATCTTTCAAATGAGGCCTTTGACTGTCCAGCTGCTTCCCCTCACCCCTTAACCCATCAAAGACAGAGCAGCGTCTAGTCTTGTGTCCAGAGTAATGTAACTCCCCATTAACCGGATTTTTGATTAATCAGCACCACCCTTTCCCCAAGCATGCTGGATAACGAAAGATTTTACTGTAAATGCAAGTTCCTACTTTTTTCAAGCAGTTTTATAATTCCCATTTTAGAAAAATTATGGACCGCATTTCAGAGAATTCCAGATTCTAACCACCCTTGGGATAAAGATACTTTTACCATCCCTTTTAATTCTTCTTTGTGATTATCATTAGTTTGCCTCATTATTGAATGTTAAACTGGAACCCAACCCCTACCATAGCTTTACTTCTATATCAGTTGCTCTGTTGTAGTAGTATAGCCTTTCATGCATTAATTACCCATTACATTCTTTAAAAAAATGAAAACAGTAAAACAATTTGTTTTGCTTCTTGGAAGAGCACAGAAACCATAAAACAGGCTGCCCAGCAATAACAACTTACGCTTAGGTAGCACCTTTAACATAAAACATCCCAAGGCACTGAACACGGGATTCAGTTGCGTAGAATCTTCTGTTCAGAAAATACTGAATTAAATAACCCTTTCTACTTAAACTTTGAATATTGAATGCCTCCTTTTGGTAATGTTGGGGTAAAAGCAAGAAGCATATTGACCTGAATTTTGTGGTCAGTAGCAAAGTGATGGCAATCACCACTTACCTCGAAGAAAGGTGACCACAGGCTCTCCTGATCTCTATGATGTGAATTTCACCTTCCCCAAAGCTAGTTTTGAATCTGCTGCCAAGTTAAGTGGAGCTCCAGGCATCCAGTAATAGTGATGTCATAAGCAGGGTAAGCAGCCATTGCAAATCAGGAAGTAAAATTTCCTAATTATCCTTCACTTTATAGAAATTTTACAGAGAGCTAGATGAATGATTAAGAAATACAAATTAGAAGCTGAAATACCATTAAAATGTAACATTACATAAATACAGTGTATTATTCAGTTTCCTGGGCTGGAGACGTTCTTCAACAGTTATGACTTAGTAAGTCATTAAAACCCAGTTGCAACTCATTTTTTAGGGGTTTTAACAGTGATACCACAAAGTGAAAGGGGAAGTTCTCTCAGCTCCATGATTTCTAGTTGATTGCACTGGACTTCAACAGTGTACTCTGTGAAGTAGCACAGAATTGCTGACAGCAACTTCTGGATTTTCAAGTTTAACTGTGCGGATTTCAGAAATTGCTATCGGTTTCCGAGGAGTGATGACTGCAAATGCTGACATTTTTGTCGTCATTATCGCTGAAACATCCAGGCCTTTTAGATTTTAATTTTGCTCACATGCTGAGCTTCCAGCCTTGGCCAGAACTGGAAAAGTAAATCAAAAGTAGGAGTTTGTATATTAGCTTATATGATGATGATATTTATTTGTGTATGTTCTGAAATCTAACAAAGGTACCTCAATGCAATTCACAAACAATATAGTTTATAGCTTTGGGAGAGATTGAAGACATTCCAGCTCTCAAGGACAAGGGAAAGCTCAAAATGGCCAGGAAGAGAATTTCTTCCATTGAAATGTAATTATCTATTGTTTATTAGTATGCACAATTTTCTGCTCAAATTTGTCCAGGAATAAATCTAGAAACCCTCAGTTGAGGAAAATGTTTGCAATAGTGCAGCTTGAGTAAAATGGCATTCTAGAAGTAGAATTGAAAAGTTATAATATTGGATGATGGCATCCTTGAGAGACTTCTTTTCTCCTTACTTCTCTATTAGTGAGCCTAGAAGCATTTGTTTTTGCTGCAAGATTAAACTAAAGCTGACAGCCTTCCACTGGGTAGCTTAAGAGCCAGAGCTGCTCCAGCACTTCAAGTGGAACAGATTGGAAGACCACATGTAACAACATTGGGTCTGCCTGACTGACCGGCTCACTGTTAACTGGCAGAGGGGACACAAAGAAACCTGGATGAGGTTTCTGTTAGTATTGCTTCTCCTAGCAAACCTGAGGTGTCACCTCTCTCTGTGATCTGTATACTTAAAACTCTGCAAGTATGGCTCAAGTACACGCTCACTCTGCAATTGTCCTGGTGCATAATTAATCTCTGCATAACGCTCATCTCTGCCACCCGCTGTCCTTGTGGCTTTGCATTGCTACTACTTACACCTTGCTTAGGTCAACACATTCTTACCCCTGTTAATACACCTTTTGGAACAAAGCCATAGAGAGACAGTTAAGATAAAGGGAAGGCAGCAGCACGTACAAGTTGATGTGTGGGTCAAAGGACACCATGATAGAAGGGTTAAATTCTAAGAATTTAGTAAATATAAATATATTTTCAATAGAGATGCGTTTTCATCTGCTGCCTCTTACATTTCAACAGTGTACATCACAAAGTACTTCATTTGCTCTAAAGCCCTTTGGGAGCATCCTGAGGTGGTGAAAGACAATATATAAATGCAAATTTTCCTTGTCTTTCATTTAAAAAAATAAGCCACAGCCATTATCTGTAAATCTATTTGGCACTGAAATTGAGAAGCAACTGTAATCTCCAAGGCACGGTGTACCTTCAATAATGGTGGGCATATGGGGCTTTTTCATGAACTAGAACTTTCATGCACTTTATAGTACAGTGTGGCAACTTTTCATCAAGGTTTTCAGTGGCCATGATCCAATGAGAGAAAATGCAGGATCGCTCTTAGTGAGTTGTTATTTCAATGTTACTTGTGGTTTGCAAGGGTGGTGGTGGGATGAAGAGTTTTTTTGAAGATGGGGTGATGACAGCAGACTTAAAGGAGAGAGGAACAACACCTGAAGGGAGAGAACCTTTAACAATGTCAGCTAATATAGGAACCTGGAAGGAAACTAGATTGGTCATGTTAGTGTGAACAGGCTCAAGGGAGCAGGAGATAACTCTCATGGACAAGATGAGCTGAGAAGGATGTGAGGAGATGGGGAGAAGCTAGAGATTTCGGAGCTAGAGCAGGTGGGAACTTTATGGGGGGTTTGGTCCAGTGGGCTAGTGGAAAGAAGAGAAGCAGCAGTGGCAGCTGATCTGTTGGTCTCAATCCATTTTTTAATTTATTCTTTCGTGGGATGTGAGCATCACTGGCAAGGACAGCATTTGTTGCCCATCCTGAATTACCCTTGAACTGAGTGGCTTGTTAAGCCATTTCAGAGGACAGTTAAGAGTCAACCACGTTACTCTGGATCTGGAGTCACACGTAGGCCAGACTAGGTAAGGGTGACATTTCCTTCCCTGAAGGGCGTTAGTGAACTAGATGGGTCTTTACTGAGACTAGCTTTCAATTCCAAATTTATTATTTGATTTTAAATTTTACCAGCTGCTGTGGTAGGATTTGAACCCATGTTCCCAGAACACAAAAGCTTGGACCTCTAGATTACAAGTCCAGTGACATTACCATCACGCCATTGTCTTACCCCATTTTAGTGACAAAGAAGCCCATGGGTCCTCCCACTTATTGTTGGAAATGAAATTGGAGGAAACAGGGGAGAGGAGTTTAAAGTGACAATTGAAGTACAGAAAAGAAGTCAGGAGTTATCTTTGTATTCCAGAATGATGCTGAAAATTTGAGCAGTTTTAATAGACGAGAGCAGGACCCATTAATCCTTTGAGGTTCAGCCAGGTATGGCGATGAATGGCTAAGCCATTCATATATTTTCAACTCTGTGTCCCTTGGACTTAAAGGAGCAGAGATGAGGGCCAGAGTGTGAGGGAGTGATGATTTTATTTGGAACTAGGGTGAGGTGAAGGTACAGTTAAACAAATCAATGGCTGCAGAAATGTTGTGGCAAATGGGCCAAAAGCTAGACAGTGGGATTTTGCAAGTCCGTCCTCATCCTTCTTGACCTGTCTGCAGCCTTTAACATGGTTTTCAGCACCATATCCAACGTCTCTTGGCTGTTGTCCAGCTAGATGGAACTGCTCTCACCTGACTCCATTCTTGTCTATCTAATCAGCAATTGCTTCTCTTCTGCTGTTGCACCATTACCTCTGGTGTCCTGCAAGGATTTATAATAGACCCCCTCCTATTTCTGATCTATAAGCTGCCCATCAGTGACACCATCTTAATGCACAACATTAGGTTTCACATGCAGGCTAACGACATCCAGCTCGACTTATCCCAAACTTTCTCAATGAGTCCAAAGTTACTACGTTATCAGACTGCTTCTCTGACATACAGTACTGGATGAGCAGAAATTTCCTCCAGTTAAATATTGGGAAGACTGAAGCCATTGTTTTTGGTGCCTGCTCCAAACTCCATTCCCTAGCTACCGACTCCATCCCTCTCCTTTGCAACAGTCTCAGATCAAACCAGTCTATTTGCAATCTTGGTGTCATTTAATCCAGAATTGAGTTTCCGAACAGATACCAATGCCATCACTAACAATGTCTTTTTCCACCTCCGCAACATTGTCTGACTTTGCCCCTGCCTCTGCTAATACACTGCTGAAACACTCATTCATGTCTTTGCTACTTCCAGACTTGACTATTCCAGCACACTCCTGGCTGGCCTTCCATGTTCTACTCTCTGTAAACTTGAGATCATCCAAAATTCTGCTGCCCATGTCTTAACCTAAAGTATGTCTTGTTCCCCTATGACCCCTGTGCTCACTGACCTACACGGACTGCCAGTCAAACAACATATTGATTTTAAAATTCCCATCCTTGTTTTCAAAGCCTACCAGAGCTGCACCCCTCCAGATCTCTGTAATCTCCTACAGCCCCACAACCCTCTGAGATACCTGTCCTCATCTAGTTCTGGCCTCTTGAGCATGCCTGATTTAAAATAGCCCACCATAAGTGGCTGTGTCTTCAGCTGTGTAGGTTGAAAGCTCTAGAATTCCTTCCCTATCCCTCTTCAACTCTCTACCTCTTATTTCATGTAAGACTCTCTTCCCACCTCTTCAGTCAAGCGTTTGGCCATCTGCCTTAATATCATCTTATTTGACTGGTACATAATTTTCCTTATAACGCTCCTCTGAAATGCCTTGGGATGTTTTATAACATTAAGGGCACAATGTAAATAAAATTGTTATTGTGCTGTAGACTAGAAAAGGCTACTTTAAATTTCTCAATTTTTTATTTTCTTTTCAAAATCTCATGTTAGTTCTGAAGCAGATTCAAATTGGACAGTTTTGGAGTTCTAAATGTGAAAGCCTGCTGAGGTGGTAACCCAGTACTTACTAAAGAAACTACTTGGTATTTTTGATAGAGACCCACTTTAATCTTTGATCATTTTAGCGATTTCAGTGTACAATCATTCAAGTCTCAAATGCTGCATATTAGCAAGCACAGATCCTTTCCATAGAACTTTCCCAGCACAGAGTTATCTCCTTTTCTTGCTGAGATAAACAACTTAAGGCCTGATGAGATATTTTTCCTTTTCAAAGGGTGAACTTAAGCAATGGCTCATCTGGAGATACCTTTGTGTTCTCTTTCTGGGAAATAATTGAAATGTGTAATACTAGGTGGCAGATTCAACTTGACTGACTGACAAGTATCTCCAGCACGTTTATCTTGGATCTGGTCAGCACATTAAGCAGCTGTAGAATGTATCAACCAGCAAGTTTTCTGAAACCTGCTTCTGTTTGTACATTTTTAAGTAAAGTTCATGCTTGCAGCCATTCATCTCAAAGGGGTTTTGCCCAACATTTCATGCCCGAGTCTTGGTATAATACAATTTGAGACCAGCAATATGATGGCAATCAGTATTTTAAGGACTCAATACAACAGGAACAAATAACAACAATTCGCATTTATATGGCACCTTTAATGTAGTAAAATGTCCCGCCATGCTTCATAGGATTCTTAACCAAATAAAATTTGACACATAAGGAGCTATCAGGGAAGATGAGCAAAAGCTTTGTCAAAGAGGTAGCTTTTAAGGAGACTCTTAAAGGAGGAAAGAGAGGTGAATGGTTTTGAGTGAGGGAATTTCAGAACTTGGTGCCTGGCTGCCAAAGGTGGAGCGATTAATGTCACAGATGCTCAAGTGGCCAGAATAGGAGGTGCACAGATATCTCGGAAGGTTGTTGTGCAGGAGGAGGTTACAAAGATAGGGAGGAGTGAAGCCATGGATGGATTTTAAAACAAGGATGAGAATTTTAAAATGGAGGCATTGCTGAACTGGAAACCAAGGTAGGTCAGTGAGCACAGAGGAATGGATGAACAGGACTTGGTGCAAGTTAGAATACAGGCAGCAGAGTTTTGGGTGAGCTTAAATTTACAGAGGGTGGAAGATGAAAGGTTGGTCAGGAATAGCCAAGTTTAAAGGTACAAAGCCATAGGTGAGGGTTTCAACAACAGATGAGCAGAGGCAGGGGCAGAGTTGAGAAATGTTATGAAGGTAGTGGTAGAAGATCTTAATGATTGCATGGATATGTGGTTGGAAGCCCATCTCAGGGTGAAATGCAACATTAAGATTGTAAACAGACCAGGCAAAGGGATGGAGATGGTGGGTAGGGCTTGGAATTTGTTACAAGAACTGAAGGCAATGGCTTCAATCTTTTCAATGTTTAACAGGAGGAAATTTCTGCTGATCTAGCTTTGGATTTAGGACAAGCAGTCTGATTGTTTAAAGGCAGTGGAAGGGTTGCAAGAAGTTAAGGTGAGGTAGGGCTGTATGTTGTCAGTGTACAAATGGAACCTGGTACATTTTCGGATGATGTTGCCAAGGGGCAGCATGTAGATAAGAAATAGGAGGTGGTCAGGGATAGATTATTGGGGTGCTCCAAAGGAAACTGTGTAGGAGTGGAACGAGAAGACATTGCTGGTGATTCTCTGATGACTGGATAGATAAGAATTGAACTAAGCAAGTGCAGTCCCACTGAGTTAGACAATGAAGGAGAGACATTGAAAGAGAATGATGTGGTCAATCGCATCAAAGGTTGTAGACAGGTCGAGAAGGATGAGGAGGGATAGTTTACCACAGCAGCAATACTGTTTGCAAAGGATGGATATTACCCACTTTGGGAAGCTGATCACTATGTATACAAGGCAATCTGGTCCTCAAGGTATCCAGTTATCTGCTGCTCTTGTTCCCTCCCCTCAGGGGATCCCTTGTTATACCCACAACCCCATGGGGTCCCCAAATGACCATGACATCAACCATACATTGATCATTGTGTTTGTCCACTCAGACTCCACTCAGTCTAGTTTCACCCCTCCCTGGTTTCCTTCCCATCAGACAAGTCATGCATATCTTAACTGAGTTGAGAGTGACAGCCCTTGACATCAAGGCAGCATTTGACCGAGTGTGACATCAAGGAATCCTTGCAAAATTGAAATCATTGTAAATCAGAGGAAAACCTCTCCACTGGTTGAAGTCATACCTAGCACAAAGGAAGATGGTTATAGTTGTTGGAGGCCGATCATGTCAGTCCAAGACATCGCTGCAGGAGCTCCTCAGGGTAGTGTCCCTAGACCAACCATCTTCAGCTGCTTCAACAATGTCCTTCTGTCAGAAGTGGGAATCTACACTGATCATTGCAGAATGTTCAGTACCATTCGCAACTCCTCAGATATTGAAACATTCCATGTCCATGTGCAGCAAGATCTGGACAACATTCAGGCTTGGACTGATAAGTGACAAATAACTTTCACGCAACGCAAATGCCAGGCAATGACCATCTCCAACAAGAGAGAATCTAAACATCTCTCCTTGACATTCATTGGTGTTACCATTACTGAATTCCCCCACTATCAACATTCTGGGGGTTACCATTGACCAGAAGCTTAACTGGACCAGCCATATAAATACAGTAGCTACAAGAGCAGGTCAGGGGCTGGGAATTCTGCAGCGAGTAACTCACCTCCTGACTCCCCAAAGCCTGTCCACCATCTACAAGGCGCAAGTCAAGAATGTCATGGAATACTTTCCACTTACCTGAATGAGTGCAGCTCCAACAACATTCAAGGATGTCCCAAAGAGCTTTAGAAGCAATGAAATAGTTTTTCAAGTGTAATAATAAAATGTAAATTCAGCCACAAAGCAGGGTCTCAGGTTTTTGGAACACATTCTGTCTAGCTGTACTTGGAGCTTACCAGTCTAACATTACTCCTTTTAAATACTTTCCCATGTGCTTCCATAAGCTGCAACAAGTCTGTCCATTCTCTGCCTGCAGAACGTTGTGGACAATCTTGTTGTATTTCATAAACTTAGAATGGTTTCATTCACTGGCAGTAACAATGAAGATGACTGCCCCCTTCTATTTTGCTTAATATCAATCCAACAACAAAGGAACTTTTAAAAGAGCAAAATACTACAGATGTGGAAATCTGAAATTAAATCAGAAAATGCTGGAAATGCTCAACAAAACTGGCAGATACTATGGACAAAGAAAAAGTTAACATTTCAGATTGTTGATTTTTCATGATGACAGATCATTAACCTGAAATGTTAACTCTGTTTCTCTCCCCAAGGCTGGTGCCAGAACTGCTGAGTATTTCCAACTTTTCTGCTGTTATAAAATAAATTCTTAATTGATTACAAGCAAATTCAGTGCCTCCTTCATCTTGTGCATCCCCTGAATTTCAAAGTGCTATTTTTAAAATGAGCCTCCATTAACCTGAAGTCTTAACTCTGGGGTAATTTTTAAATACTTCTGTGTGTAAGACATAACCTTCTATCCTTATCAGGTTTCGTTATTGTTCGGACATGAGAATTATGAGAAGTAATGAGACAACATTCAAAACTTAAACACTAATGTCTTTACTAGGTTTGACAATACACTCGTTAGTCACAAACATGTTAACGCTATACCTTTCTTTCCAAGATAGGCAGGATGTTTAATTGACAAGACCATACTTTTCTATCAAAATCCACCTTAAATTACAATTGTCCAATGAGGTGTCTAATTGTTTCTTCAAGCTATGATATTAGAGGCTCATTGACAATGTACATCTGTTTTAAATTTTCATCAGTAATTTCTTCCCCCATGGAAGTTGCGAAGTTGTTAAGATCTTTATCAGTAAATACAACAGCAGCCTCCTGTCCAGGTGTCTGTCACGTTTCAAAATTGCAAGATAATTCAACTTCAAATTACTGACTCTTTTAAGTTGTTGCTTGAAGAATTAAAGTCAGAATTTATCTGATCAATCATATAAAAGGAGTTTGTCTCTTTTGAAATGCAGAGAAACTATCAGTTGGTGTCATTCTCTTGCAGTATGTCTATTTATATCTTAACCCAATTTTACGACATTTGTGCCTTTTCCTAAACATTCCAGACGCTTAAAAGTGTAAAAGGCCTTTGTTTAGCTGCAGTGAAAACAGCCTGCAGTTCATCTTCCCTGCAAAGAAATGCTCTATTTTGCTTTCTGAACTCAGTTTGTCTCATGAGTTGTACTGTCTTGATTAGACTTAAATCTCCTCTTCTTTGCAAGAGATTTGATAGACCATCATCTAAGACCCCAACGACTATACAATCATGAATCAATTCTTCCCCTAATATTCTGTAGTCACAATTTTCTGACAGCCTATATAGATCGTTGATGCACAAATCCATGCACTTGCCTCGTCTTTGTCTTTGTTTTTGTTTGTTAAATTTTTCCCTTTCTATGATTAAATTTTTGCAAACACTGAAATATGAATTAAATGCTTGTAGAACTTCTTAGGAAGTCAAAGTGTCATCAACTCCTTGCCTCACCATTATGTTGTCGACAATAGCTCCAACTGCATAGAGTAACGTACTGACCTGTTCTTTTTTGTGAGAACCAGAAACGGTTCTATATCTGGAACTTTCTCCAGCGCTGAGCTTAGTGCAAGCCTTCAGTGCTCCAGAATGGTTCTGGGAGTGGTAGTGTGGATTCCATGCTTAAACCAAGCCCTATAATAGTTGCTGCTTCCATGTTTCTTGTTGATTCTGGTCTGTGCTCACTGCTTTGTGGACTCCGAGTCTGTGTCTCAGCTTGAAACTGCTTCACCTGCAATACTCTGACATTTTGGTGAGTTTTCAACCTGTTCGTTTCATCCTTCTTTTAAGAATCCCTTGATTTGCCAGGTATGTAACTGCTTCTTGGAGTTTTTTCTGGGTCTTTTACTCACTGCCCACTGCCACCATGTTTTGTCGTGTGTTTGGGTCTAGATAGGGTTCTTTAGGGCTCAACTACCCTCCCAAAGTAAGCTGCTTAAAACTCCTCCTTCAGGTACCATACCTCAAGAGGGTGTTGACGACTATGTACTTCCATTGGATTGCTCCAAGATTCTGGATTATGTTTGGCAAAGTACTACAGTGGTTTGCCATTGCCTTCTGCAGTATGGCTGACCAGGAAACTCTCCCGTTCTTACTGTCTCCATCAACAATATTATTGGAAGGACTTACAGGCTGATAATGAAGCTGTTTGGCTGCATTATGAACGCACCCTCCATTGACATCATTGTCACTCCATTGACATGGAGTGAGACTTGAACCCGGAGCTTCTGGCCAAGGGTTGGAATGCTACCACTACCACAAGACCCCTGTTGCTTAAGACTATAACTCTTTATTTGCAACTACTATATACAGGTTAAGACCTTTGCACAAGGTTGGAACTTCTCCTTCCTCCAGATCTCTGTTACTCCATCATGTAATGTTACATCATCATTGCATCAGTATCATGTGCTTCTGATATTAACCCTTTACTCTACAGATCCTACCAGTCTGATTGAGCAGGAATGTTGGAGGCCTATTTGACATGGACATTGATCCATGACATGAGAGGATCTACAAAATGGAGCCAGGATATATAAATGGACCGTGCAATGACTGAAAATGCATTCTAAATGAGTCAAACCATTATATGCTAACAGAAGTAATTCAGCCATTAACTTAATGCAATTCTACAAATATTATTTTTGTTCCGTCAGAAGGTGTTGCCAAGGGGTAGCATGTAGATGAGGAATAGCAGGGGACCAAGGGAATAAATCCTTGGGGGAAATCAGAGGTAATGATGTGAAAGCAGAAAGTAAAACTATTACAAGTGTTACTCTGGCAATGGTTAGATAAATAAGAATGGAACTAGATGCGAGCAGTCCCACTCAGCTGGACGACAGTGAAGAGGCACTGGAGGAGGATTTTGTGGTCAACCGTGTCAAAGGCTGCAAAACAAGTCAAGAAGGATGAGGCAGCTCCTGGGAACCAGTCTGGATACTTGCAAACTGCAAAAACCGTATCCTAGCAGTGCACACACTGAGCAGCCATTATTTTCAATTCAAAATTTCGCTTTTAGAGTTTCATCCCAAAATCATTTGTATTTTCTGCATCTCTGTGCAGAACATATGTATCATTCTGTTCTCTGTTCTAATGTGTAATGTAGTTTAAAAGGCTTGAATTGACAACCCTATATATTCGCGTAGCCACATCATGCGCAAAGTACCTTCTAATTCCTTTTAGTGTCCAAGTGATTTTTTTAAATGCACGAGCCTTTTAGATTGCTTTGCACAGCCACGTAGAAGCAACTAATTAAAGGGGATGATTTGTACCTGACCTGCGTGGTCACTTTTGGGTTTAGAGGGAGCATTTATCATGGCACTGTTTTGCATCATAAAGCAAGCATAATTTCATGCCCAATTGACTTAATATTTTCAGCAGGACACAGGATGGGACCCTTATCCTGATGGCAGAGTCAAAAACAAATGAGTGGCCGTTGTCACAAAACCAAAAATTGCTGGAAAAACTCAGCAGGTCTGACAGCATCCGCCGAGAGGAAGACAGAGTTAACGTTTCGAGTCTGTATGACTCTTCATCAGAACTAAAGAGGAATAAAAATGTGGTGAAATATAAGCTGTTTAAGGGGGGTGGGACAGGTGGAGCTGGATAGCGGGCAAAGGAGAGATTGCCAAAGATGTCATAAACAAAAGGACAAAGGGGTGTTGACGGTAGTGATATTAGCTAAAGGATGTGCTAGTAGTGACATTAAGGGTAGAAAGATGGATGAGCAAGTGACAGATGGCCCTAGTGGGGGTGGGTGGGGGGGAAGGGACCGAAATAGACTAAAAGGTGGAGATAAAACAATGGATGGAAATAAATTTTTAAAATAAGAATAGAAATAGGTGGGAAAAGAAAATATATATATATATAAATATATAATAATTATTAGAAAAAGGGGGTGAGGATGGAGGAGAGAGTTCATGATCTGAAGTTGTTGAACTCAATATTCAGTCCGGAAGGCTATAAAGTGCCTAATCGGAAGATGAGATGCTGTTCCTCCAGTTTGCATTGAGCTTCACTGGAACATTGCAACAGTCCAAGGACGGACATGTGGGCATGAGAGCAGGGTGCTGCGTTGAAATGGCAAGCGACAGGAAGGTCTGGGTTATGCTTGCGGACAGACTGAAGGTGTTCCGCAAAGTGTCACCCAGTCTGCATTTGGTCTCTCCAAAGTAGAGGAGACCTCGTTGGCCATTGTCAGCTGTATGTAAGCTGATGTTTTAATATAAATAAAAGCAAAGTATTGCAGATGCCAGAAATCTGAAATAAAAGTACTGGAAAAATTCAGTAGGTCTGCCAGCATCTGTGGAGACAGAAACAGTTAACGTTTCAAGTTGAATATGACTCCTCTCCCAAACTGAAGCGAGGCAGAGTCGTCTTTGAATCAGAAACTTAACTCCGTTTCCCCCTCCACAGTGGCTGCCAGACCTGCTGAGTTTTTCCAGCACTTTCTGATCCTTTTAAATCAAGGTTTCATGAACAAAAACAACTTACAACAATTATTATATTGCATTTATATAGTGCCTTTAATGTCATAAAATGGCCCAAGATGTTTCACAGGAGCGTTATTAAACTCAATCTGATACAAAGACTAATGAATTTATGAATTGAAAACAATGGCTGCTCTGTCTGCGCACTTGCAGTTTGCAAGTATCTAGACAGATTCACAGCAGCATCCTGATCCTTCTTTACCTGATTGCAGCTTTTGACACGATTGACCACACAATCCTCCTCCAGTGTCCTCTCCACTGTCATCCAGTTGAGTGCCATTGTCCTCAACTGGTTCCATCCTTATCTATCTAACCATAGCCAGAGTATCACTTGCACTGGCTTTTTTTCCTGCTCCCAAGCAGTTAACTCTGGTGCCCCCCAAGGATCTATCCTTGACCCCCTCCTATTTCTAATCTACTCACCGATCCTCAGTGACATAATCCAAAGGCAAAGTGATAGTTTTCATACGTATATTGGGAACACCCAGCTGCATCTCACCACGACCCCTCTCAACTCCTCCACTGTTGCAAAATTATCAGACTATTTATCTGATTGAATGAACAGAAATTTCCTCCCAGTTAACTACTGGGAAGACTGAAGCCATTGTTTTTGGTCCGCACTCCAAACCCCATTCCCTTGATACCAACTCCATCCCTCTCCTTGGCAACAGATGAGGATTAAACCAGTCTGTTCACAACCTTGGTGTCATATTTGACCTCAAGATTAGGTTAAGATTAGAACAGGTGACCAAAGGCTTGGTCAAAGAGTTACGTTTTAAGCAGCAACTTAAAAGAGGTGAGAGAGGCAGAGAAGGTTTGGGGAGGGGATTTCTAGAACTTAGAGCCTAGGCAGCTGTAGGCACTTATGGAACGATTAAAGTCAGGGATGCGGAAGAGGCCAGAATTGGATCTTGGAGGATTGTAGAGATGGACAGTTCTGAAGAATGGTCATATTGGACTCGACATTAACTCTGTTTGTCTTGACAGATGGTACCAGACCTGCTGAGTTTTTCTAGTACTTTATTTTATTTCAGATTTCCAGCATCTACCGTATTTTAGTTTTATTTTAGGACATTTGTTGTAACTGTTGTCTGCAGCTTCCATTTATGCAGCAAGAGTTAGATGCTCTTCGCCCCTGAAGGCAGGGACTACTCAGGCATGTTAGTAAGGTTCACTGGATAGCAGTTGCTAAAGGGATCCTTAATGTGTGCTACTTTCCATTTGTGTTGGTATGGGCTGTTTTATATGCCTTGAGGCAGTAGCTTCTCACTTGTTTTGATTCTGGCAAATGGCTGCTAAAGGCATTGGAACCAGGAGTCTCTCAGCTGTGATGTTAAGGCTTCTTGGAAACATTATATCGCAAACAAGCAAAAGCTTTGCACATCTGATTGACTGCTAAACCATTGTTCCACAGCCATGCAATTCCCAACACATAATGCCTTTAGCTCTTTCATGAGCAGCTTCAGATATTTGAGCCCTGCCAAATTTGTAAAGGAACTTTGATACTTTGCGGTTGTACAAAACATTTCTATTCAGCTTTCAATAAAGCTGTTATTGAATCACTATTACAACAGTCCCTTTCTAACTATCATGTATATTGCTTTGTTGTCTTTTTCTTGCATGTGTATGTATTTGTACACATTCATAGCAGTGATCCCCACGCTCCTCTGTGCATCGGAGACTTGAACAACCTACAGCAAGCTTTTCAAAATTTTGGAGAAATGCCACCAGCAGTGTCTTCAAAAGATCTGTCAAATCCAATGGCAAGAAAGATGATCCAACAGCAGGCTCCCCTTCCAAGTCAACATGCCCAGCATCCAAGCGGTCATAACTCAAAACCAGCTCTGCTGGGCAGGACATGTCGTTCACATACCTGGCACCAGCTCCACTAGGAGTTCAGTCATGACAGGAGACTCCCATGAGGACAACAGAAAAGCTTTATGATTGTGCCCAAAGTATCCCTGAAGAAGTCAGACATCTCCTCTGATTCGTGGGAATCCCTGGATTGTGCTGACAAAAATGGAGAAGAGTCATTTGGGAAGGCACCAAACACATTGAGAGATTTTGTCAGGAATAGGCAAAGGTAAAGTCGAGGCATTGGAGAGAGCACTCAAACCTCCAAACAATTAATCTATACAACCCTTCAAGCACAACCTGCCCCGCAGGTTGACTTATCAGCCATTTCAGAAACCATCAAACTGGAGCGGATATAAGTCATCCTTAATCCAGAGGACTTGCTTAAGAAGAGGAGAAGAATCCATTGTAGCGTGTCAGATACCGTTCGGTAGGTCTTAATGAAGTCTTTGTAGTCTTAAGTAGGTTAACAATTTATTTATTTTTATTCGTTCATGGGATGTGGGCTAGGCCAGCATTTATTGCCTATCCCTAATTCCCTTTGTTCAGAGGGCTATTTTTTTAAAGAGTCACCATTGCTATGGGTCTGGAGCCACATGTAGGCCAGACCAAGTGAGGACAGCAGATTTCCTTCCCTAAACAACATTAGTGAACCAGATGGGTTTTTACTACAATCGACAATGGTTTCATGATTACCATTAGACTTTTAATTCCAGATATTTTATTGGATTAAAATTCCACCATCTGCCATGGTGGGATTCAAACTCGGGTCCCCATTACCCTGGGTCTCTGGATTACCAGTCCAGTGACAATACCATTACACCACCACCTCCCCTATTAACTGTAAGAACTTTGCACATATATACAGTAAAGGGTTCAAGCTAGGTACTCTCTCCTTGTGTATACGGTACTATCCAACACTAGACTGACCCCTAGGTGTGGGTCATATGTTCTCTTAAATCAGTGTGGACAGTACTGTACTCAGTCCCATGTTAACCCTATATGTGTCAGATCCTCTCCCAATTTTTTATCCAATGTATTTCAAGTTATTCTACTTTATCCCATGTATTTACATGATTATTACTACCCCATCTGCCCCCTTTCAAGCCTCTGAGCTCGTAGGTTCAGGCGGCCTGGCGGCTTTCTCATTCCATGTGTCATTGGCACTACTGTTGGAGGAGTGGTAGGCTCTGTCTTTGCAGATAAACTCTGTTGATTTGAAAGTTGTTCTGGCATCTGGGTATCTTCTTATCCTCTTTTTCTATTCCTTGATATTGAATAGCTTTTTGCCGATTCGGCAGTTGTGGTGAGAGGTAATTGTTGATTAATCCTGTTTATTTCAGAGTGGATGAATGCTGTTCTCATCCTCATAGCGTTCTTTCCTCTACTTTTATCATGCAGCTCACTGTGACACATATGCAAGTTCACGTTTCAACAATGGAATCTTCATTTCACAATTCAAGCCAAATTTTTGATTACTTTTTTCTTTTCCAGTTGTTTTTCGGGCTGCCACTGTGCGTCGGTGGTGGAGGGAATGTATGTGTCTGGATCGGGTACCAATCAAGCGGGCTGCTTTGTCCTAGATTGCACCAAGCTTCTTGAGTGTCGTAGGAACTGCACTCATCCAGGCAAGTGAAGAGTATTCCATCACACTCCTGACTTGTGCCTTGTAGATGGCAGACAAGCTATGGGGGATCAGGAGGTGAGCTACTCGCCACGGGATTCCTAGCCACTGACCTCTTTTAGCCACAGTATTTGTGTGGCTAGTCCAGTTCAGTTTCTGGTCCATGATAACCCCCAGGATGTTGATCGTGGGGTATTCCATGATGGCAATGCCATTGAATATCAACAGGAAATGGTTAGAGTCTCTTGTTGGTGATGTCATTGTCCGGCACTTGTGTGGCGTGAATGTTACTTGCCACTTGTCAGTCCAAGTCGCGGACTGCTTCAGTATCTAAGGAGTTGCAAATAGTGCTGAACATTCCCACTTTTGACCTTAAGATGGAAGGAAGATCATTGAAGCAGCAGCTGAAGATGGTTGGGCCTGGGTCATTATTCTGAGGAACTCCCGCAGTGATGTCCTGGAACTGAGATGATTGACCTCCAACAACCACAACCATCTTCCTTTGTTCTAGGTATGACTCCAACCAGTGGAGAATTTTTCCCCTGATTCGCATTGATCCAGTAGGACTCCTAGGACTCCTCGATGCTGCACTCAGTCAAATGCTGCTTTGGTGTCAAGGGCAGTAACTGTCACCTCACCTCTGGAGTTTGGCTCAAAAGAGCCATGTATGAACCAAGGTTGTAATAAGGTCAGGAGCTGAGTGACCTTGGCAGAACTGTAACTGAGTGTCAGTGAGCTGGTTATTGCTAAGCAAGTGCTGCTTGGTAGCACTGTTGATGACCCCTTCCATCACTTTACAGATGATCGAGGGTAGACTGATGGGGTGGTTGGATTTGTCCTGCTTTTTGTTGCCAGTATTCATTACTTTCTTCACAAATATAAAGACTGTTGTTTTCCTGTAGTGCACTGTAAAACATAATGAAAATAGATTTTTTTATGCACAAGAGCAAGCTTGCATGGAGCACTAAACATCTCTGGCTTTATAAAATGTTACGATCTTTGGCCAGACCTCGAGACATGGGGCGAGATCTGGTTATGGACCAATAACGTTTTGTTTAAAGTGTATAAATGCTGAGATTTAAGACACTTGCTTTTGGCCTAAAGCCACAAGATTCCACAGATTTTGAACAAACAAAAGCAAATTTTACTATATAAGTTCAGAAAGATAAAACAATATACAATATGTATCCTGTATCTCATACTTACCCTGAATGTTAGAGTATATGTGAATTAACATTCGAACTGTGGTCGAACGCATTACACTACAGAGTAAATGACAGATGTAACCAAGACAGAGTCCAATGATTTCTTACGAACCCACCCAGACGTCAGTAAACATCAAGTCAAACAATCTTATTGAAACTCTGTCTCACGAAAATCTCCACATTTGAAGAACTCACCTTGGAATTCTCTCTGGAAGTCATTCCCACTCGGACAGCTTTAACAATGGCTCACCTCACAGGGTTTCAACCTCACCTTCCGCGCTTCCTTCTTCCTGGATTCCCAAGTAGACTCAACGCTAGCTTACAAGCACTCTTTGAGATCTATGGCCATGCCAGATAGAACACCACTGCTTCAAAGGGGTACCTTTGTCCCAGCGGCTCTCATAAACTCTGCTCCCTGCAGCTCTTTCTTTAGCTTAACTGGGACCTGTTTCTGTCGCTTTAGTCTTTGTGACATTTGTTGACTGCCTCAAATTGACTCCGGCTGTATCCAGTACATATGACTCCCAGGGCTTTCTGTGAGCTCCTCGGTGCTAACAGCAGTACTTTGGTTTCATGGAGCTTCTTCCCCCTGCTCCCCACTCTCCTGAAATTAAGTGCCTCAATAAGAGCTGGACACTGACCCTTGAACTGATCTGGGGAACTATTAAAACACTCTCAGAGGGTCCCACCCTTGTTACTAAGCGGGAACCAACGTTACAAGCATTGGATCATCTTGTACCTTAACTGTTGCAATCTCCACAGACTTCTAATTTAACACCCAAGGACATACAATTCAATGGATTTCAAGGCAAAAACTAAAGCAAAAGAAGTCCCATTAAGCATTGCCAACTCATTCATTAATCCAGGACACAATAAAAAACCTTTTTTAACTAAACAATCCTAATCTGTCCACTGAATAAGGAAACAATTAACTCGTTATCACCTCACTTGTTATGGTAAAATGAATTAATCATTTTATTAGCTGTGGCATAACTGGCAGCATAAATGTTTTCTTTATATTGATTATAGATTTACTTTGGCTGAGTGAAGGAATGAGATGTTTGTTGGCTGCCTAGCCTAGGTACAGCTGAACTTCTAATTTCAGGAAGAAATAACTTGGCTCCACCAGTAGGCTAATGAGTTCATGCAGTGAACTGGTGAGCCAAATAGACCAGAAAAGGATTGGGCTTGGTGGTGATTCTTGTCCCTCACCCCCACAACAACTTGAATTTATATAGCATCTTTAACATCATATTTAAAAAATCCCAAGATGCTTCACAGGACCATTATCAGATAACATTTAACGAGGAATCAAATGAGATATTAAGGGATAAAAACAAAAAACTGCGGATGCTGGAAATCCAAAACAAAAACAGAATTACCTGGAAAAACTCAGCAGGTCTGGCAGCATTGGCGGAGAAGAAAAGAGTTGACGTTTCGAGTCCTCATGACCCTTCAATAGAACAGCCTGTTCTGTTGAAGGGTCATGAGGACTCAAAACGTCAACTCTTTTCTTCTCCGCCAATGCTGCCAGATCTCCTGAGTTTTTCGAGATATTAAGGGAGTTCATTGAAAGCTTGTCAAAGAGGTAGGTTCTAAGGAACAAATTAAAGGAGGAGAGAGAGTGAGTTCCAGAGTTTGGGACATTGGTAGTTGAAGGCATGACTGCCAACAGTGGAACAAAGGAATTGGGATGTGCAAGAGGCCAGATTTGGAGGAGCGTGGATTTCTTGTAGGGTTGTGGTACTTGTGGAAGTTACAGAGATAGGGAGGTCCCACCCACAATGTCTGGATTCACAGATCTTGCAACTGTCTGGTGAAGCTGATTGATTCTGGCGAAGCCAGTAAGTCACTGCCTGCAGAAGAGAGGAGGAGGAAATTAGGAAGCTGAAAAAAAATTCTTCAAAATGGGATGGTTATTTTTGTTTCAATACAGTCTACAACTGTTAATTCAACAAAATTTTTGCGCAATAAAAATTTTAATTATTCAGAAGTTCAACTCAAGTACCTCATGGCAGTGAGTTCCACATTCTAACCACCACCACCACCACCACCCCCACCCCCAGCCCAGGTAAGGTGTTTCTCTTGAATTCCTTTCTAAGTTTATTGACTGCCTTACTTTGATGGATCCTGGTTTATGGCTTTGCTGCAAATTAGGCAATTTGAATAAAACTGCACAGGAAGGCATTTTTACAGTGGTTCACTTCAAATTAAGCAATTTTGAATAATTTGAATAAAACTGCACAGGGAGGCATTTTTACAGTGGTTCACTTCAAATTAAGCAATCTTGAATGAAGAAGAATAGGTATCAAAAATTAAAAGGTGCTCAGAAATACTACAAATAACAAGAAGCAGTGTGTGATTACACCACCTCCATCAAAAATGCAAGACTTGGACACAAAATAAATAGGGAATAATGTTGTCACCCACATACAATGTTGCCCTTTGTTCTTTGTTTTTTAGAAGTTGAGGTGTCCTGAAGATCTTAATGAGAGAATCAACCTTTTTTTAATATAAACCTTTTGGCATTGTAAATCGGAGCTGGAAACACAGTTGAACAGACTCTGCTCTTCAGAGAAGAGACGGCTGTTGCAACTGTGAACTCTCTCAGCCTAAAGCTTCAGTTTTTGTAGTCCCAACACTGTGTTTACACACCTAATTTATGTAACAATAATGTGCACTTTTTATGTGCTTTTTTCATTCCTACCTTGAGACAGGCAGCATAATAACTTGCCTAAAGGTGGAAAGAGATGACACTAACATAATTACAACATTTTTTTAACACCCATTATCAGTCTGTTTTGTAGTACTAAAAGGATCATTTGCAGAAGATTCCAACAATAAAAAAGCAATACAGCACTTAATGATAAATGATGCAGGGTGGCTTGAATCGTAAATGAGGTTTGAGAGAGAGCAAGCGTAAATCCCAGGTATCTGCAAAAATAAATTACTGCTGACTGTTTGAAGTGCTAGAACAATGAATGAATACTGATACAGTCGAATAAACTCCCAATAAGATTAAGATTTTGTTTCCTTCCATCACATAATCTCCAGGGGCTGAATCCCGTTGGGGGTGTTGTGTGGGGCGGGTGGAAGCGAGCGCGAACCCGATCGGTGCCGCGCTGCCATTTTACATGGGCGGGACAATTAAGGCCCGCCCAGCATGATGCTCACCCGGAAGCGCTGAGCGCTCCCTATGCGGGCGGGGGAGTGATTTCCTGAGTCTGGGCCTGCACTAAGAGGACAGAAATCTGCCTGAGGCAGAGTTGCCTCAGGGAGATCAGTTTAAGGTTTAAAAATTTAAATAAAGGAAAAAAATCTTTTAAAACGTCCCCTCGTGACAGTGTCACATGAGCTGGGACATGTCACTGAATTTTTAAAATAATTTTTATTGAATTTTAAAACACTTCATGTAGCCTCATCCCACCCGTGGAAGAGGTTTCATGAAAAATGCGAAGGTCACCTGGGCTCTTCGCCTGCCCGCCAGCCTTAAGGTTGGACGGGCAGCTCATTTAACTGTTTTAAGTAGTTTTTAACAGTCCTTAATAGGCCTTTGACAGTTGGCTGCGTGCCCGCCAAACTGAAAATCCAAGTGACGTGCGGTGATGTTGGGACGCCCACTCGACATCACCGCGCGTCATTTTACGTGTTGGCTAGCGGGTCCCAGCCCCCGTTCGCCAACTGGAAAATTCTTCCCCAGGTGAAATAACACTGGTGAGTTAAGTATCCACCCCATTTTGTACTCCTCGGTATGGATAGCTTCATATATCTAGGCTGCACAATCATCTAAAATTTGTGACTTGATGCTGAAATCAACACATGCATCACAAAAGTTGCAAATATTATGTCCTAGCTGAGTAAGAGTGTGTGGAAAAGCAGCAACCTGACTGAGAATAGCAAACTGCAAGTCTATCAGCCTGCATCCTTGGTGCACTCCTCTACAATGGTAAGACCTGGACAACGTATGTTAGGCAGGAGAAACGGCTGACCAGTTTCCACCTTCACTGTTTCAGATTTATCTTCAGCATCTCTTGGCAGAACAAGATCACCTGCTCAGAGGTTCTGGAGTGTGCTAATTATATAAGCATATACTCATTGCTAAGCCAATGATGTCTGCACTGCTTCAGCCAAGTTCATTGGATGGATGTTGGCTGTATACCGAAAGGCCTTCTCTGTGGTGAATTGGCCACTGGGTCACAACCTCCTGGAGACCCATATCTCTACTACAAGGATACCTGCAAGTGAGCTACGAAGTTGGTAGAAATTGACACTCACAACTGGGAGACAGTCGCTGACAGCCGTGACCTCTAGAGGTTGACTAGCGGGCATTGAATGAGGCAAGCAGAAATGAGAAGCTCAGCCAGCCAAAAGGAGGGTCTAGAGAAAAGGGAGGCTAGTGAATCACTCACCTTCTCAACCCACTTCAGCACTGTATCTGCAGCAAATGCGGCAGATACTGCCATGCCAGACCAGGTGATGCTCAACTGAGTTGATCACCTTGGTGCAAATCATCACTTTATGAGATGCAAGGCTGCCACAGCCCCCTTTTATTATTTTTTTCTCCCCAATGTATTGCAAATCTGTTGTTGGGGGAAGATTGTATTTGTGATTAATATAGACTGCTTGGGTAGTAACCTCAAGCGTGGCACACTAACGATAAATTTACTGACCAGAAATTAATGCAAGAATCAAAATAGATTAGATGCCAATTGACAAAGGTGAACAAACGCGTGCAAACAAAATAATAGGAAAATATAAGTGTAGGAATAAATAATTGCAACTTGATTCAGAAATTTTCCATTCCACTGCATTCCTCTTCTTTTTGTACCATTTTCCCTGGATCAAAGAATGATACAGCACCGAAAGAAGCCATTTGGCCCATTGTGCTTGTTCCGGCTATAGATACTCTTGTAAAATTTGGCATTAACTGGTAAATACTTATTTAAGGATGCAGGTAATGTGTGATTTATTCTGTCTGTTCATGAGAGTTGGATCCAATAATTCTTCAGAGTTGCTTGTTATTGTCCACCTGTTGCCTGATATCCACTTTCAGATCAGTCTCAGGTGCTCTCTCTATTTCCTCTACCCTGTTGAGTTTAAATTATTTTCAGTCCAACAAGTCTCATGTTTCCCACTTTGGAGTGACAGGATACACTTAGAACAACTGAAGGTGAGTTTGTGTAAGAAAAACTATTACATTGTTGGGCTGGAGTACAAGGATCTTTAGCCTACAACTAATTTGTGCTATATCTTGCTCAGGAGTGCTCAAAATAATTTTTAATTAATTTGACTTTTGAGTGTTTGATGCCCGCTCTAGATGTGGAAGGTCATTTTAATCTGCAGCTCACACCCCACATCAGGTTGCCAACTCTATTGAGTGTATTCCTAGAGGCTTCGTCGCAGGATCTTCCACCTCCAATTGTCCTACCCAACATGCCCACCATTTGTGCATTGTCTGTGGCCAATTATAAAAAGAACAAATTATTTATAACCCGATTGGATTAATCTTTCACATCAGCATCCTTCTCACTCTATTCCAGCATTTTTTATGACTAATAGATTAAATTGTTCAAAGAAATTTTTTTAAAAACATTTTTTTAACACACTGATGATTTTTCTCTTGGGTGTTGCTTACAGAAGTGTCATGGAAACTCCAGGACAATCCTGAAGAGTTTTTTTTGTAATTTGTTCATGGGTGGTGGGTGTTTCTGGCAAGGTCAACATTTATTGCTCATCTCTAATTACCTATGAGAAAGTCATGGTGAGCTGCTGCCTTGAATTGCTGCAGTTCGTGTGGTGTACACCTACAGAGCTTTTAAGGAGGGAGTTCCAGTATTTTGGTCCAGCAATAGTGAAGGAAAAGCAAGTCAGGATTGTCGCTTGAGGAAGCATCCTGGAGATTAATCTTAATTCCTGGAAACTCCAAGTAACCCTAATCCCAAACCTTTACATGTGCAAAATCCCTCTTTTTTATAAGACTGTTAAATCAGTTTAATTACTTGCCTTTTTAATGTAAAAATAAATCAAATAGTGTCTTATTGCCCTCTAGATCACTTCAGATGGATTATTAGTAAAAGAACATTTTGAATACTAAAAAGATACCCTGTCCCTTTAATATCTTTTCCTCTGATGTAAACCTGTGTACGGTTACTACACAGTATTTTGGTGCAAGTACAAGCTTCCCACAAAATCAACTTCTAACAAATAAACATGAGTGAGATAGTTTGAGAAAACAGCATGGAGACTTGGAAGATTCAGATACTCAAACAGGATGATTGTGAAAATGGCAGGATCAACTGGAAAGTCATACATAAAAAAAACAAAACCCATCGTGGATAGCAAACATGAACAATCATGTTTTTTTAAGTAACCAGCTTTGCATAAATTCACTGTGTTTGCTCCCTTTGCTTGTTTGTGATTTGGAAATGATTGACAGCATATTAAATTAGATGTCCATTATGGGCTGAAGAATCCAAGGACACCGACTCAATTCTTCAAAGACTTGGCTTAATTCATAACTCTTGCAAATTTAGCCATCAGATGTCACATCTTAACTTTAATGACTCCATTGTTTGTTCTCCTCCATCTTGGCCTCACTGTTTCTCTGATCTCAATTTGAACTCCCATATCTCTTTTATTGCTGAAACTGCCTCCTGAAGGGTTAGTTTCTTCCTTCATATTGAACACTTTTTTTCTTTCCACCACACAACTCCCTGTTATCTAAAGATTCTCTCTCAACCCTTATCACACACACCTGAACAGGAAAGAGGCTACATATTCCCTCATAGACCATTATTTTTCACCTCTTGCCTTCAATTCCTCTCCTTCATCATTTTTCGCGCATTTCTTTATTATATTGATACTATTAAATTAATTACTCTTTGCGTTTTCTGCTGTTGTTCCTCCTAAACTCAAATCATGGTGTACAGAAGTCTTCCTCCTAAATGTATCTGACCACATATCCACATCATCACGAAGACTGCTTACTTCCATCTCTGTGAAACTGCTTAACTCCATCCCTGCCTTAGCTCATTTGCTGTTGAAACCTGTATCTGTGCCTTTTTACCTCTAGACTTGACTATTCTAATGCACTCCTTGCTGGCCTCTAATGTTCTACCCTCTATAAACTTGAGGCCATCCAAAACTCTGCTTCCCATGTCCTAACTCAAACCAAGTCCCGATCACCCATAATCCCTATACTTGCTGACCCACACTGGCTCCCAGCTATTCCCATCCCTGTTTTTAAAACCCTCCATGGCCTCGTCCCTCCAAATTTGTAAACTCCTCCAACCCCACAGCCATCTGAGATATCTGTTCCCTTCTAATTCTAACCTCTTGGGCAACCCTGACTTTTTAATTGCTTCATCATTGGTGGCCAGGCATGCCTGCAGCTGCCAAGGCTCTCGCTCTGGAATTCCCTCCCTGAACCTCTCCAGCTCTATACAACTCTACTCCTTTAAGACACTCCTTAAATCCTATTCGACCAAGCTTTTGGTCATCTGCCCTAGCTCCAAATGTGGATTGATGTCAAATTTTACTTTATAATACTCCTGTTAAGCGTCTTGGGACATTTTATTACATTAAAGGCACTATATAAATAAAAACTTCGTGTTGCATCCTCGTGGTCTTGAAGTTGGGTTGTTTTGCAGTGTTTTTGCTAACTCATTCTTTGCAGCGCTTCAGCCCACTTGCCCTTTTCCTAACATTTACAAGTTTCTAAAATCCAGATTTGTTATCACTGCCATCTTTTGGATGAGACATTAAACTGAGGCCCCATTTTCCCTCTCAGAGAAAGATTCCCATGGTCGATAATTATCCCACAACCTTTTTTTTTCACATTTCTATTGCGGGAGTTGGTTATGCACAATTGGCTGGCATGCTTCTACATTGTAATACTGCAAAAGTATTTACTTGGCTGCAAAGTGCTTTGGGACATCCTGAGGTAAAAAGCACTATATAAATACAATTCTGTTTTTTATTCATAAATTCTTGATGTATGTCATAATTTTTCTTCTCCTTTTCAAACCTCAAAATACCTGCTCACCTTCCCCACCTGTGGTGCTAGGATTTTATTTAGCGAGAGATGAACCATAATTATGCAGTTCTGTAGCTCTGACTGTACAGAACTAAGCCAATTAGAAAGATAGTTGAATAGATGAGGTCGTGACACAATCTAGCAGAAAACTTTATGGAAAGAGCCAAAGACTATTCCTGAAACCTGAAATGAAAGTCAGTATTAACTTAGAAAAGTCAGGAATTAAACTTCCTCATATTCTGTTTAATATCCCAGAAATCAAATGAAACGTAGCTAATATCTCACCAGGAGAAAAAGAGAGTTATTAGAAACTCTTGTGATTTCCATTAGAAATTGCTGGTGACTTCAGAGTTTCATGTTAGCTGCAAAGGATGATATTACCAGCTAAGCATAGAGCTAAAACAAAAACAAAAACAGAATTACCTGGAAAAACTCAGCAGGTCTGGCAGCATCGGCGGAGAAGAAAAGAGTTGACGTTTCGAGTCCTCATGACCCTTCGACAGAACTTGAGTTCGAGTCCAAGGAAGAGTTGAAATATAAGCTGGTTTAAGGTGTGTGTGTGGGGGCGGAGAGAGAGAGAGAGTGAGAGAGGTGGAGTGGGGGTGTGGTTGTAGGGACAAACAAGCAGTGATAGAAGCAGATCATCAAAAGATGTCAACAACAATAATACAAAAGAACACATAGGTGTTAAAGTTAAAGTTGGTGATATTATCTAAACGAATGTGCTAATTAAGAATGGATGGTAGGGCACTCAAGGTATAGCTCTAGTGGGGGTGGGGAGAGCATAAAAGATGTAAAAAAATAAATAAATAAATAAATATTTTTTTTTTTCTTTTTCTCTTTTTATAATGGAAATAGGTGGGAAAAGGAAAATCTATATAATTTATTGGAAAAAAAAGAAAAGGAAGGGGGAAACAGAAAGGGGGTGGGGATGGGGTAGGGAGCTCACGACCTAAAGTTGTTGAATTCAATATTCAGTCCGGATGACTGTAAAGTGCCTAGTCGGAAGATGAGGTGTTGTTCCTCCAGTTTGCATTGGGCTTCACTGGAACAATGCAGCAAGCCAAGGACAGACACGTGGGCAAGAGAGCAGGGTGGAGTGTTAAAATGGCAAGCGACAGGGAGGTTTGGGTCATTCTTGCGGACAGACCGCAGGTGTTCTGCAAAGCGGTCGCCCAGTTTACGTTTGGTCTCTCCAATGTAGAGGAGACCACATTGGGAGCAACGAATGCAGTAGACTAAGTTGGGGGAAATGCAAGTGAAATGCTGCTTCACTTGAAAGGAGTGTTTGGGTCCTTGGACGGTGAGGAGAGAGGAAGTGAAGGGGCAGGTATTGCATCTTTTGCGTGGGCATGGGGTGGTGCCATAGGAGGGGGTTGAGGAGTGGGGGGTGATGGAGGAGTGGACCAGGGTGTCCTGGAGGGAGCGATCCCTACGGAATGCCAATAGGGGGGGTAAAGGTAAGATGTGTTTGGTGGTGGCATCATGCTGGAGTTGGCGGAAATGGCGGAGGATGATCCTTTGAATGCGGAGGCTGGTGGGGTGATAAGTGAGGACAAGGGGGGACCCTATCATGTTTCTGGGAGGGAGGAGAAGGCGTGAGGGCGGATGTGCGGGAGATGGGCCGGACACGGTTGAGGGCCCTGTCAACGACCGTGGGTGGAAAACCTTGGTTAAGGAAGAAGGAGGACACGTCAGAGGAACTGTTTTTGAAGGTAGCATCATCGGAACAGATGCGAGCATAGAGCTAACCTTTCTCAGCATCTGGAATTCTAGTACAAATGCACTAAAAACATGGGAAAAGTTTTATGATAATTGAGGCTGTAAACACCATACCTGGGTTCAATCAGTAGGGGATGAATAGACCTCCCTAGCATTGAGTCACTGATCTATTCATTATGAAGTCAGAGAGGATTGGAAAATAGTTCTGGCACAGCAAAGGGATGTAATGATATTGTTATAAACATTTGTTATAAATACAATGAATGACAATCAATTAAGCCTTATATCCAAAGGCCAGCACAAAAGAGTTTTAAAAAAAGTAAGCTGGAACATTTCTGAAGTTATTAAACAGAATATGAGGAAGTTTAATTCCTGACTTTTCTAAATTAATACTGACTTTCATTTCAGGTTTCAGGAATAGTCTTAGGCTCTTTCCATAAAGTTATGGGAAATCCGAATGACAGAATTATTGATACTCTACAAGATTATGATAATCCCTACTGTGGCATAAATTTACATGATGCAATTATCATATAAATATTATATTATGATCTTTCAATGAACTCATCTAATTTAGACCACCTCAATTGATGAGTCAAATTAAATGATAGGTGCGTTGCTCCCAGTTCTAAAGTTCATCAAAGATCAGAGGATTGATGAGATTCCCTGCAAAAGCTCAGAGTAGGTGAGCAAGCTTTCTCGAAGATACCTGATGTGAGGGGGCAGGTTAATTTTGTGCTGGGATCACAGGGTACTCATTTTCTAACCTTGACAAAACTAGAAGCTTCTCAACACATTGCAGCTGCACATCCTAATGTTTTTCCTTTTAACAATAACAATTTGGTCTTCACTTGACCTCTTGGTTTCAGGTGAGAGTGCCGAGATACATAGCTGCATCTGGGGGGGTCTCATTATTGATGGCAGTTGTGCTCAAAGGAGTCTCTTGCATTTCCAAACTAACTGTTCTTTATGTTCCCCTGACTCTCTGGGTGTTTTTGGTCTTTATCTTTAATTTGAGCTGGAACTGTTGCACTATCCAGAGAAAGAGGCTTTTTTTTAGAACCAGCTGCTTCTGGAACATTTTTTTAACTTTTTATTGTAAAGGATTTCTGAAATTTCCGATCCTCTGAATGGAAATTACCCGATTTTTGATCTTCAGTAACACAGTTAATTTATGAGATTTGAACCTGAACTTCGTTGACATCTCTGTAGTGGAGGACAGCGCTATAAAATGTTAGAGAGATTGAAAAGTGTAGAATAATTGAGCCAGGTGATAAACTATTGGACTGCATTTCACTGACCAAATCTTTAGAAAATTGCATTTCTGTATGTTGTGCTTGCTTATCAATCAATAAATGATACATTAATGGATCTGACTGTCCCTCCAATAATTGCGGTTTTAATCCAGGTCATCAGTTTAAATGAGTTGACGTTTCGAGTCCTCATGACCCTTCGACAGAACTTGAGTTCGAGTCCCTGGACTCGAACTCAAGTTCTGTCGAAGGGTCATGAGGACTCGAAACGTCAACTCTTTTCTTCTCCGCCGATGCTGCCAGACCTGCTGAGTTTTTCCAGGTAATTCTGTTTTTGTTTTGGATTTCCAGCATCCGCAGTTTTTTTGTTTTTATCATCAGTTTAAATGTTCAATCAAAGGAGGAAACATGACATTAGAATTGTGTTCACATTGCTTGCTTAATCCCAGGTGAATACTGCCTTCCATTCACCTTCCAAATCATTGTGATTGATTTCACTGATTGATAAAGGCATTGGCATGCTACAAATAGTAGAAAGATCCCAGGCTTGAAATGCTCATTTATGCTGAGATCGTTCATCTCCAGCGGGGTAGAGGTGTATGCACTATATTTAGCTTCTGTATCACTGGGCTTGGGAAGAGGAAAAAGTACCTGGATTCTTCATTTTGAACGGCTGTCCAAATAACGCATGATGGGATATGAACACCAATAGATGCTGGAATAGACAGCCAGCACTCATTGCCTTAAGCTTATACAGGAAATATGGTTATTTGGTGAAATATAGCTGAAACCCAGACTCATGGGCAAAGCAAAAGAAGCACATGGTGCCCCTTTAATCTATTTAGTCCAACTATAAACCTTGATTTTTCCCTCAATTTTCTTGCTGTCCTGTACTAAAGTTTTTGAATTTTGCTAGGCTATAATTCCTTTGGAATTGAACATATACTGAGCTGGGTACATGGGAGGGTGTACTCTTGCCAAACTATTTAATCAAATGTCAGGTCTGTTGACTTTAAGAAATAATTACTAACTTAAATTAGATGCAGGTGATTTGTTGTATTGAGCTGAACTACATAAACCAGGAAAGTCACAGGTCTGATCAGCAGCAGACACTGAGTTAGTTGAGCCTAGCTGGGGTGCCTCAACAACCCTGTGTAAAGGAATGGAAATCAGCAAAGAATCCCACTTCTGGCTGACAATTAACAGCTTCTGCTAGAAATATATATGAGACATAGATGAAGACAGGTTGAGACTTAATTGTGATGGCCATGTAGTGGAATAGCTTATTGAAACTGACTTTGAGGCTTTAGAAGTCGCAATTATGAATAGAGTGAAGAATCCTTCTTCGGACACCATGAAGCTTTTGTTAATAACTCATAACTATATACATATACACAGTAGCAGGTACAGGTGTGGAGCTGACTCCATTCTAGGTCTTTACACATCTCTAGACTGACCCTGGCAGTGGGTCAGGTGCCTTCTTACATCACTGTGTGGGCGGTACTATACTCAACCCCACATTAATCCTGTATGTAGCAGACCTTACCACTACATAGGGTGAGGTGAGAGGTTGACATCAAGGAAACATTTGACGGAATGTGGCATCAAGAACCCCTAGCAAAACTGGAGTCAATGAGAATTAGGGGGGAAACTCTCCTCTGGTTGGAGTCATACCTAGCACAATGGTTGAGGTTGTTGGAGGCCAATCATCTCAGCTCCAGGACATCACTGCAGGAGTTCCTCCAGGATAGTGTCCTCGGCCCAACCACCTTCAGCTGCTTCATCAATGACCTTCCTTCCCTCATAAGGTCAGAAGTGGGAATATTCGCTGATAATTGCGCAATATTCAGCACCGCTCACGACTCCTCAGATACTGAAGCAGTCCATGTCAAATGCAGCAGGACCTGGACAATACCCAGGCTTGGGCTGACAAGAGGCAAGTAACATTCAAGCCACACAAGTGTCAGGCAATGACCATCTCCAACAAGAGAGAATCCAACCATCGCCCCTTGATCAATGGCATTACCATCACTGAATCCCCCAATATCAACATCCTGGTGGTTACCATTGACCAGAAACTGAACTGGAATAACCATTTAAATACTGTGGCTACAAGAGCAGGTCAGAAACTAGGAATCCTGTAAGGAGTAACTCACCTCCTGACTCCCCAAAGCGTGTCTACCATCTACAAGTCACAAGTCAGGAGTGTGATAGAATACACCCCACTTGCCTGGATGAGTGCAGCTCCCACAACACTCAAGAAGCTTGACACCATCCAGGACAAAGCAGCCCGCTTGATTGGCACCACACCCACAAACGTTCACCCCCTCCACCACCGACACACAGTAGCAGCAGTGTTTACCACCTACAAGATGCATAGCAGGAATTCACCAAGGTTCCTTTGACAGCACCTTCCAAACCCACAACCTCTACCATCTAAAAGGACAAGGGCAGCAGATAGATGGGAACACCACCACCTAGAAGCACCTTTCCAAGTCACTCATTGTCCTGACTTGGAAATATATTGCCGTTCCTTCTCTGTCGCTGGGTCAAAATCCTGGAACTCCCTCCCTAACAGCACTGTGGGTGTACCTACACCACATGGTCTGCAGCGACTCAGGAAGGCAGCTCACCACCACCACTTCAAGGGCAACTAGGGATTGGCAATAAATGCTGGCCCAGCCAACGGATCCCACAGCCCATGAACGAATAAAAAAAAACGAAATGTTCCACGTCCATATCCTACTAATCATTAAGGGTACACCAGTGAGCAATTATCTGCTTCCCTGCAACTCAGTCAAAATATAATTACACCCTTAATCCAAATATTATCTGCACATAGTGGGACCACCCTTTGTACAGGTGCATCTCTGGTGGTTTCTGCAAACTTCCATTACCTCCAAAGGCAAAAGAAAGAAGTACTGTCTTAAATGAAACCTGGTTAACAAGCCAGATTTTGAGTGGAGCTCGTCATTTTCATTAGATTATGGTCACATGCAAATCACCCGGTGGGCTGGATTTAGTCAGCCTGGCCACAGTCTCACTCATCAGTCGGAGAACCGGTGGGGAGCCCTCGTCGGTTCCACGGACAAGGCCCAACAATATTAAGTGTCATGCAAACGCTTAAGTGGTTACTGTCAGGGCTTCTTCTGGATTTAGGACCCCAGCATTGGAAGTCAGAGGCCTACAGCTCTCCATTGCTTGTCAGCGCCCACTGGTAGTGTTGGAAGCTGCTGGCAGTGCACGCACCAGGGTTTGCTGGGCAGCCTTCGGGAAGCGTAGGAAAGTCATGCAGCTCCCATTTAATCCCTGATCCACCACTGAATTGTGGTGGGCTCAGGGATAATAGGTTTCAATTGGCTCATTATTGAGCCTAGTTGACATCTTACCACCAGGTGTCGCATCAGCCCCTTCCACCCTCCAATTTAATTTGGTGGGGAAGGGATTTGCCATCGCTGCCAGGAGACTGATGGCGGGCATCTGCCACAATTAAGTGAGCCTGGCCACCATGGTTCTGCTGCAACGAGCTGCATTAAATCCAGCACAATATGTCTCAGTGTCATGTTGTCAGATTATGTTTTTATAAGCAAACAAGAAAAGATTTATCTAATGCTTGTTCAGAACTATGATGTCCCTTAAGGATGGTTTCAGTCATACATCATTTTTAATGTGCGGACTTATTCTGAAATGACAGATTGAGCTATGTTTCGTTCATACCCCAAACCAGCCTTCATTTGTTGTACCTCACTGCCTGAGACGGAATCTAAATATTCATGCTGTGCCCTCATAGATATTCATCAAACTGACAAATCACTGGTTGTCTGAATTATCTCCCTTGTTCAGGTAATTATGGTCAATGAAACCCATTGCAAATGTGGAATTTTAATATTCACTAGGTGACCTTTGAACTTGTAAAGCTTCTGTGTTGAGGTTGGGGGAACAGGGAGGTGAAGGTGCTAATTAAAAGTTCTTAAAGAATTGGATATATTAAGTAGAAAAACAGGGCACACTGTTTCCTCTGTAGGCTTCCTAATGTGACATTTAATGCCAAATTGGGAATGGTGCTAACAAGAAAATATATATACCCTTGTGAAAATGTTCAATTAAAATATTAATGATTAAAAATAAGTTTCATAGTCAAAGATTTACTTAAAAGTAAAATCATTTTATCTCCCCATCACATTTGTCAAACCTGTTGTCTGGTGTAGTAACAAGTGTGCAGACCAAAAGGCCCCTTCGTCAATTTCCTAAATTAGCAGATTCCAACCAGGGATGCAGTTGAAACAGTTGGTCAGTGTTGCAAAGTAATTATGTTGCCATCAGTTGAGAAAGAGATTGCACTCAGCTGTAAAAAGAAAGAATTACATTTATGTGGCACCTTTCACAAACTCTGGATCTTTTAAAGGTCTTTACAGCCAAATAAGTGCTTTAGATGTGTAGACACTGTTGGAATGTAATGATACTTTTCATAGTCAAACAGCCAGCCAGTACACTGTACATTTATTCATGACTGGTTGTTTGGGCACTTACTTATCATCTGAGTTATGCAACTATCTGGAAGACTAACAGAGGAGTTCGGGAACTGAGAGGGAATGAAAGTACCAATATGTGTACTTTGGGAAGTAGGACCAAGTTGAAGCCAGTGGGTCCCAGACCTGGTCATTGGTACATTGAGTAAAATGCAATGATTTTTACACGACCATGAATCACAGACAACAAAATGCCTCTATTACTACCTCACTATGTTTTAGTTTCCATGATGTCTACTGAGCATCCTTCTTATTTCCCATGATCTTTCCAAGACTTGCCTCCCTACTTCCAGTGGCTGCCCTCTGGTTCCCACTCTTTTCCCATGGCTGCTCTCTGTTCCCACTGTCTTTCCCATGGCTGCTTTTTCAGTTCCCACTCTCTTTCCTATGGCTGCTCTTTTAGTTCCCTCTCTATTTCTGAAGCCTCTCCTCAGGTGTGTCTTGATTTGTTTTCTCTCTTCAAACTTTTTGCCACTCTTTCCTTAAGGGGTTTGCTTTACTATCCATCTTCACTTGTGATTCCAGATTAGCTTAATCCAAGTTGCTTGGCATCTCAGTCATACCTAACTTGATGTTCATGCAAGCTTTTGCGATCAATGTAACTAGAAACCTGTGGATGAGGAGTACTTTAAAATGGATGCAGCTGAACCAAGATTTTAATGCATTTGTTGTCAAAAATTTCCTCAGATAAACAAAATGAAACTGAATGCAACATTCCAGAAAGCAGCAATTAGTGCTGTAACAAGGTCTTTGAAATATGTACAATGGAATGGATGAAGAGGGGGGTTTGAGGTAATGACTGGTTTTCACAGTATTGCTTCTTTACCTGTCAACATTTCTGTAGCTACTTTTGTTTTCGTTTTAATTCACCAAACATGGGAGTCTTTTCCTACAAGTTGATCTGTATTGGTTTAACCTTTTAACAATCTGTACAATTACAACCTGCATTTATATATCTTTAACATAGAAAAACACTGCAAGGTGCTTCACTGAGATGTAATGAGAAAAAAAAAATGTCAAACCAAAGAAGACGATATCAGGAGTGACCAAAAGCTTGGTTGAGAAGGTGGCTTTTAAAGAGTGATAGAGAGATGGAGCAGCAAAGAGGTTAAGGGAAAAAAAATCCCAGATTTGGGGTCTAGATGGCTGCCAGTAGTGGAAGGGTGAGGGAATACACAAAAGGTTAGAATCAAACTGTGAATTTCAAATTTGAGGGGTGACCAGGAGCCATTGTGGATAAGCATGAGCAATGGTGAAGAAGTAGGAACAGGTGTGTAGGATATGGTCGGCAGAGTTTTGGGTGAGCTTAAAATTACAGACTAAAGGAGGCCATTCGGGAGAGCATTGGAATAATCGAGTCTGAAGGAGATGAAGACAGGGATGAGGGTTTCAGCAGCAGATGGACTGAGTAAGGCCAGAGACGGGTGATGTTACAGAGAGGTAAATATTTGGTTTTGGTGATGGAGAGATGAAAGGTCTGCAAACTCAGCTCATGGTTGAATGGTGTGCTGAGGTTGCAAGTGATCCGGTTCAGCCCGAGATAATGACCATAGAGAGCCAGGGAATCAATGATGAGGGTATGGAGTTGGTGGCAGGGGCTGGAGATAATAATGGGGGGGTACTTTAATGGAAGCGACAGGGGTTTTGGCCACTGGCTGGAGATCCAGCAGGAGACTATGCTGCATCCTCCTTGAAAAGCCTGCAGTACTACAAGCCAGTTACAGTATGCAGTTGAGAGGTCACCAGCAGGCCTTTCATGGGATCAGCACTCAGGGGACGGGAAGTCCCGCCAATCAGAAGCCTGCAGCTCTTTTGCTCAGCAGGCTGCTGCAGGAAATACACTCACCAGAGGTCCAAAATCTCAGAGCAACCCTGACCAGAAGTAAGAGATGCCGGGAGGGGTTTTACAAGATGGAGGTTGTGGACGAGGGGGTGTAGGAGGGTTTGGCAACAAAGGCCGGGGGTGGGTCTCAGTGGGCCTCCCCCTTCCCCATCCCCAATGTAGGGTCCCTCAATAAGATACTGAATGCCTTTTTACAAGAGACCCCCCTCCCCCGGGAGACCACAAGCAATCTGCACAGATTTGCGTGTTGTGCTCCCCGCATGGCAGCCAGCCCACCTGCCACTGGGTCGATGCCAACAGCAGCTGGAAGAGGCCCTTTATTGGGCATTAATTGCCTATTTGAGGGCTTCATTAAGCTGCAAGGCCATACATGGGCCTTCCCACCATGGATTTTAATGGGGTGGAGGTGGGAAGCTGGTGGGGACCCCACCTGTCACCATCCCTCCTGATTAAATGCCCTCCCCACCTCCAAACTCGCCACAGGGGAGAGCATAAAATACACGCCATGTTACAGAGGTATAAATATGTGTACCTCCACCACATGGACTGCAACGATTCAAGAAGGCAGCTCACCACTGCCTTGTCAAGGGCAATTAGGGATGAGCAATAAATGTTGCAATAGCCAGCGTGCCCACATTCCGTGATGAATAAAGAAAACCACCCAATGGTTTTTGCTTTCCATATATTTAACCTATTACTACTACTGTATTATATTATGTAGTATTTTGGCTACTGTGTTAAAATGGACTTTGAATATTTATAATCATCAGCTACAGAGTTATGAAATCAAGGTGGTCCTATGCAAACTATTTTTAAAGAACACTTTCTGAAGTAGAACTTTGGTTGTGTTTCTTCAGCAAAGGGAGTTTGCTCGAAAGGACAATAATCTCTGTGTTCCAGACATAATGGCCTCCCTGCTGTTCCAGTAGGAACATCTAGGACTTAGGAACAGGAGTAGGCCATTTGGCATTCTGAGCTTGTTTCTCCATTCAATATGTTTATGTCTGATCTGGTTGTGGTCTCCATTTGCCTCTGAAGAAACTTACATCACTAGCTCAAATCTTCTGCGTACCCACTCCACCCCCACCGCCCCAACTTAACCCTTGACTCCCCTGTCTATCAAAAACCTATCTAACACTGCCTTGAATAAATTCAATGACCCAGCCTCCACTGTTCTTTGGTGAAGAGAATTCCACATACTAATGACCTTCTGAGAGAAAAAAAATCTCCTCATCTTAGTCTTAAGAGGGAAACCTCTCACTCTTAAACTGTGTCCCCTAGTTCTAGCCTTCCCCAGAAGTAGAAACATTCTCCCGGTATCTACTTGTCAAGGTTTTTTACTGTAATATTAATGTTCATTCCAATGTCAACAGTGCATGATCTATTGAGACTTGGCAGACAAGGTTGTCCATGAACTTTTCAGCAATCTGAAGATAATTTTTTTAGGAAGTGAGGATTGGTGAGTGGGTTAAGCAACATCTTTTCTAAATCCAATGCTGGGAATTTATTGACAATTACTTGAAATTAAAGATGAAGGGGATAAACTCAGTGTCGGGGGAGACTGTGGTTATGGTCAAAACTGCTTAAACACTTAAAATCTATCCTCAAGGAAGATTTGAGCTAGTGGTGTAAATTTCTTTAGAGAATTGCTCATTGATTACAGACAAATGGAGCTTGTTATGATGACAGTTTAAACAAAAATGTATTGATCAGTTAACAAAAATGTTTTAACACAAGTATTGAATTAGTTTCCCGTGGCTGGGGAGTTGCAGAATTTGCTTTCTCTTGTGGTGGTTTTATCTTATTGAGCTCTGGGCCAGTGTTGATAATATGACTTCTGGATGATGCTTGTTTATCAGCAAGAATTTTTTCTTCAGAGGGAAAGACTTGCATTTCTGTTATGCCATTCACAACTCAGGAAGACCCAAAACGCCTTATAGCCAAGTAATTTTGAAGTGTAGTCACTGTTGTAGCATAGGAAATGGAGCAAAAGAAAGAATGAAAGAAAATCTTGCATTTATTATTGGGCCTTTCACAGCCACCAGACATCCAAAGCACATTACAGCCAATGAAGCACCTTTGAAATATGTTCACTGTTGTAACGTATGAAGCACAGCAGTTAAGTCGTGCACAGCAAACTCCGACAAACAGCAATGTTTTAATAGCCAGATGATTTGATTTTGTGATGTTGATTGAGGGATAAATATTGACCAGGGCAACGGAGATAACTCCCCTGCATTCATCTGGGAGGCCAAAGTCTCATCCGGAAAATGGCACCAGCATGGCAGCACTCCCTCAGTACTGCACTGGAGTATCAGCTGAAATATTTGTGCTGAAGTATTTTGGAGTGGGATCCCCAACTCTGTAACTCTGAGATAAGAGACATGAGTCATACTTTGGGTAAAAAGCTTTTTAAAGCAAAGCAATTATGCTGTTGTCTCTATCATGACTCTTAGTTTCATTTTTTACTATATTTCCCTGTCCCACATAAAATTAAGCCTATGTTTAGACACTCTTAGCATCCTAGACCTTACTATTAAACTGAAGGGGCTGCGTCCTGCCTTCCAACATACTTAATAATCATGAACTAGTGAATCTTTACCAGCTCTCCCATCAAGCACCCTTCCAGCCTGTAGCGATTAGTGTTCTCACAATGAAATGCTAGCTTCAGGCATACTTTGATGGTAGATAATAACAGGATTTAATTTTGTTTATAATCAAATGCTCTGTAATAATGTGAGCGGATAGCCGCCAGTTGCAAAGGGATGACTGGGGGCATGAGGAGCTATTAATTAAATGAATAATTGTGAAAGGATTGATACAGCCACCTGTAAAAGAAAAGATTCAAAGCTAGCGCTAGTGGGAAATGGAATAAGCTGCACTGGTTTAATGTAGATATTCTCCATGACTAGTGCTGAGGTACTCTAGGTTATTTAGCCAATATGTTGGGGGCCATGCATTTAATATGACTTGAGAGTACTTGATGTTGTCAATAACTGTGATATGGAGAAATGTTCCATTATCCAGCACAGTTAGCTGTTTACCTTGATAAGCTCCTGGAGTACATAAAAATCTCTAAAATTGTAATTAAATTTCTCAATGTTAATCTTTGACGACAAGATATATTCAGGCATGCGTGCCGGAATATGTTGTGTGAAAGGTTATTGCATGTAATTTAAGTTTTGCTGAATTATAATAATGCTGTCATTCCCGTATCGTGAATGTGGGCAGGAGCCTGCTTTTGGAGCTGTCGCCTATGCAGTGTAATAGAAATAAGATTCAGCAACAGTCATTGTCTGGGCTTCTTTCATGTCAGCCTGGATGACAATGCAACTTGTACAGCAAAGACTCAGATATACAGTATGAAAGATATCTCCGGGTGTCAGCAATCAGAAATGTTTTTACATTTTCAATGCTTAATTTGCTTTTCAAAACATCTAGGTGTTTTCAGTTCCCTAAGATTGATTAAAAGTTTTCTATCTTTTCTTTCTCCATTTTCTCAACTCCAGAATTTTCACGCCACATTACACCTTCCTCCCTTGTCTACTTTGAGGCTCCTTATATATATCCATCAATGCCACCTGATGCAAATGCAGATGTAACTGTTTACTGGAAGCTCCCAATAACACGAATGTCTAGAGCTTGTGTGTGGCAAACAGGTACGCCACAGAGCCTCAGAGATGAATACTAACAACAACTTGCATTTATGTTGCATCTTTAGCATAATAAAATATCCCAAGGTGCTTCACAGGAGCATAATCAAATAAAATTTGAGTCAAACCACGTAAGGAGATATTAGGACAGGTGTGTTTAAAGGAGCTTCTTAAAAGAGGAGAGAAAGGTAGAGATGTGGAGCAATTTAGGTATGGAATTCTAGAGTTTGGAACCTAGGCAGTTGGAGGCACAGTAGCCAATGGTGGACCGAAGGAAATCAGCAGTGCGCAAGAGACCAAAATTAGAGGAGCATCAAGATCTCAAAGGGATGTAGGGCTGAAGGAATTGACAGGGGTGAGGCCATAGAGGGATTTAAAAACAAGAATAGGAATTTTAATTTGAGGTGTTGCTGGAAGGAAATGAGTTAGCATTGGGGAGCAGAGTTTTGAATGAACATAAGTTCAAATATGGACAAAAGAGCTGAACTCTTTGAAGAGGTGAAGTGAGAGTGACTGCCTTTGACATCAAGACCACTTTTGACTGAGCGTGGCATCAAGGAGCCCTAGCAAAACTGGAGTCAGTGGGGATCAGGGGGAAAACTCTGCACTGGTTGGAGTCATACCTAACACAAAGGAAGATGGTTGTGATTGTTGGAGGTCGGTCATCTCAGCTACAGGACATCATTGCAGGAGTTCCGCAGGGTAATGTCCTCGGCCCAACCATCTTCAGCTGCTTCATCGATGACCTTCCTTCCATCATAAGGTCAGAAGTGGGGATGTTTGCTGATGATTGTACAATGTTCAGCACCATTTGCGATTCCTCAGTTACTTAAGCAGTTGATGTCCAAATGCAGCAAGACCTGGACAATATCCAGGCTTGGGCTGACAAGTGGCAAGTAACATTCGTGCCACACAAGTGCCAGGCAATGACCATCTCCAACAAGAGAGATTCTAACCATCACCCCTTGATGTTCAAAGGCATTACTGAAGTCCCCACTATCAATGTCCTCGGGGGCTTACCATTGACCAGATACTGAACTGGACTGGCCATATAAATTCTGTGGCTACAAGAGCAGGTCAGAGGCTAGGAATCCTGCGACAAGTAATTCACCTCCTGACTCCCCAAAGCCTGTTCACCATCTACAAGGTACAAGTCAGGAGTGTGATGGAATACTCTCCAATTGCCTGGATGTGTGCAGCTCCCACAATACTGAAGAAGCTTTACACCGTCCAGGACAAAACAGCTCACTTAATTGGCACCACATCCACAAACATTCACTCCCTCCGCCACCAAAGCACAGTAGCAGCAATGTGTACCACCCACAAGATGCACTGCAGGAATTCACCAAGGCTCCTTAGACAGCATCTTCCAAACCCACGACCACTAACATCTAGAAGGTCAAGGGCAGCAAATAGATGGGAACATCACCATCTGGAAGTTCCCCTCCAAGTCACTCAGCATCCTGACCTGGAAATATATCACCGTTCCTTCACTGTCGCTGGGACAAAATCCTGGAACACCCTTCCTGACAGCACTGCAGGTGTACCTACACCACATGGACTGCAGCGGTTCAAGAAGGCATCTCACCACCACCTTCTCAAGGGCAATTAGGGATGGGCAATAAATGCTGGCCCAACCAGCAAAGCCCACATCCCGTGAATAAATTTTTAAAAAAAAATTTTACAGAGGGTGTATGATGTGGGGCTGGTCATGAAATCATTGAAATAGCAGTCTGGAGGTGACAAAATCATGATTAGGGGATTTTACTTCGAGGTTAATTCAATATTTCTATTATTTAACGTATATATCATTTGTTGATGCCAGCAGATCCTGGTCTTGTGGCCAGGAATTATCCACCAATGAGGCATCAGCAATAAGAACAGCCCTTGGTCAAATTTCCAACCACAATAATTCATTCGACACAATCCAAGCAAGAAGTATAAGGGCAAATGGGATTATGTTTTTGGAATTTGAGGGTCAGGTAGTCAGAGCTCAGACTGCAGCTTAGCTATAATAGATATTGCCCAAGTGACTTTCTATTGAGGGGGATCCCAAACAGATCTCTCCATGGCAGAGGAAGTAAATGCAACATTCAAATATATTTTCCAAGACCGAACTGTATATAGATTAGGGAGTTCTTTATATTGAAAACATTCTTCATATTTATCCTCCCCCTTTAAGATGCAATTGCAACAAGGTAAACTCTATGCTCTTCTTGGGATCACAGTATTTGGACCCACTGACCTTTAAATTGGCTTTCCACATATACTAGCACAGTACTGGATCATTAACTCAGAGAAGTGAAAGATACTGAAAATATATCCAAGAGAAATACAAAAGACACTTTGCATAAATTGCAACATTTGCTTAAACTTGACATTTTCTCTTAGTTGTCCCTTGCGGACTCACCTGTCTGAAAGCATGGAGGGCAAAAGCGTCCACCTTTTGATTCACTGCCACCAGTGCAGTCCAACCGTCCAGAGTCCAGTAATGCCTCACCTTCTGCTTGAGTTTTTCTCCTCATCTGTCTCTCCCTTGCCCTCCCCACCGCCCCTCCCCACCACCACCATCTGTGGGATAAAGCACAGTTGCGATTGACAGACCCCACACCATGTGAGGAGTTGTAGCATGAACTTGCACAGACCAAATCATAGCACAGTCCCCACCACTTAAATTGTCTGTTTAAAACAAGTGGTCACTGAAATCTGCCAGCAATTGAAAACTGTTAGCCATTTGCATTAACATCAAAGTTACCTGTTGTAATATTTTTTGGCTCCATTTAGTTCGGGAAGAAATGGCTGTGCTCACTCACCAGCTTTCATTTTGCTGTCTTGATCTGTAACATTCTTATGATATTGTTATGAATTACACAAGTTTTCATGCTAATGAACGGATGGCCTTTAAGTGTTGTCTAGGCCCTGGATTAAAGGCAAGCAAAATAAGCTGGCACAATGTTTAATCAACTTTGTGAGGCTGAGGCAACATAGATTGTGGTCCTTGGTCAGGTTAAGAGTTCAGCAGTCAAGGGGTTTGTTCAAGTATATCATGCATCATATATAGCAGGCAAACATCACCTTCACAGGAATGCACCCACAGTGGAGACCATTAAAACTGTGCCGATCAAGTGTTAAATAAGGACAGATAAAATCTCCTGAGTTGCATATACTATTTGCATTATTGGTTTACCAACTGGGTATGGCATGAATAGCAGCTCTCCTTTGATAAGGGATGGAGTATTTGATTTTTTAAAAAATCTGCTCAATTAACAGAATTAAGTGTAGGCTTTTTTGAGTTGATTGCTTTATTTGTTCCCACATAAACAAGCTTGCCAAAAATCTCAATCGGTATTTGAAACCCTGGAGTTTTCTCTAGTGTTGCAGGTTAAGTGTGGTTGGCAAGGAACGTGTGGGAAGTTTTTTCAGTTACTCAGTAGTATTGGTGGGTGGATGTGTCTGAACAGTCCACTGCTATTCAATCAGTGCTTGATGGAGTGGATGGTTGGTTTGATATGTACAGGGAGGCTGATTGCTTGGATTACAGTGGATCACATGCACATTTATCTTTCCAGACTGAAATCTTTTTGGAACTAGAGTTTTTTCATCTGCCTTGACTTATTGCTAGTTGCTGTTTCTGTAGGTTGAGTTTACTGATTGACGATTTGCCTTCAAAGAGCTAACAGCTGTTGCAGTGACAATGTCCACCCAGTGAATTGCAAAAGGGACCGATCCTTTGCAGCTAAATTACCACTAAAATGTTACCTGGTTTGGGAGGGTGGAAGCATATGTGATGTAACAAATAAAACTAGAAAATGTTAGAAATGCTCAGCAGGCCAGGCAGCATATGTGGAGGCAGAAACCGAGTTAATGTTTCAGGTCGATGGCCTTATAAATTTGACAGTTTTTAAGCAAGTACAGAACTTGGGAATGGTGGGTTATACAGCCCAAAAGCACTTTGAAACAAGCAATCCAAAGTTTGTTCCCCATTCCCCTTGACCCTTGATAGCAATAGGTAGAGTTACTGAACACGCAACCAATACTGCGATCTTTTGAACGACTTGAGGTGCAGGTTCCTGAGTTTCTCCTCTATTTGGACATCTTTCATTGAAGTAATAAAACCTGTCATGTGAGGCAAAAGGGAAAAAAATAACCTCGTAGCATTGGTCTGTAGTTGTGAAAGTATTTTTTGCATCTCTTGGCATTTTATTGCACTTATTTATTTTCCCTGCTACCTTTCTGTCCTTTCCCTCCCTTCTCCACAGAAGGTGCTGACTCTTGGTGGGGTACATTTCCACAAGTATGGGGAGCTTATCTATGATTCTGTATCTATGGCTACTTATGAGACAAGGCAGTGAGTGTTCACAGGCTGTTCAATTACCGTTAGTAATCAGAAGCAGGAACACTGGACTTCAAAGCCAGCAGAGTGTCTCTTGTGCTGCCTTGGCTGAGATTGGTTAACTCAACCCAAACAAAGAATTGAGCCTAGCAGCTGTCAGCCCAATATTCATCCCTCAATCAACATCTCAAAACATTTTATCTGGCCAATGATTTCATTACTGCTTGTTGCTGTGCATAAATTGGCTCCCATGATTCTGTTTTTACAACAGCGATTTCAGTTCAAAAGTAGTTAATTGGTTGTTAAGCACTTTGGGACATCATGAGAGTGTGAAGAGTACTATAAAATGTAAGATTTTTTTTCTTATTCTTGTTTCTTTCTCTCATATGCGCACACTAATATCTTACAGCAGCACTACGTTTTTAAAAAATAGCACTTTGTTGCCTGTAAAGTGCTTTGGGACATCCTGAGGTTGTGAAAGAGGCTATATAAATACAGGTCTGCCTTTGCTGTTAGCACTTCTAACTATCAGACCGTCAGGGAGCTCATATATAATTATCATTGATTTTCTACAATCCTGTGCCTTCAAACTGAAGGGAAAAATAATAGATTATGGTTACAATTATGTCACAAATTTGTTATAAAGCCAACAGCCAAACAATGCTCTCTTTTAATGTAATTGCATTTTAGTCTGTACTGTTTTAACATGGAAGATACTTGAATATTTACCACATCTTTGGGTGAAGAGCCTTTCAACATCTCCAGAAGATTGTGTCCATCATTTTACAACTCCTTGCAGCTGGGATTAAAGCTGAACTGATCAGTTGATACAGTCCTGTTGGTCATATATTTTAATAACTTGTCATAGAGCTGCCTTAGATTTCTGGCCCTTTTGAATTTTTGGCTCCCTAAATGTTAGCATGAATATAAATAAATGTTATCAGTGGCAGCATGCAGTCCGATTGCTAACCACCAGTGACAGAGGCACTCCTGCTTCAGCTCTTTCCTGACCTGCCAATTAAAAAATATATTTACAGTGTCAAGTGAATTGCAAAGATAGGCATTTACACCAGCACTTTGACAGATTATTAAATTATACTCATCAAAGTATTAACTGAGGCAGTTCTGGGGATAAGAGTGGAACAGAATAAATTAGCCCTATAATCAGCACCTTGAAAGATACACAGATTTAGTCAGCATTGAATAAGAAATGCTTATATCATAGGCTGCATTGTCCAGCTCACAAGCTAAGAGTATGGTCGTGGAATTCCATTACTCATCCTTGTCCTGACATCAACAGCAATCCTAGATATTTCAGCTTCAGCAATTTTATCCCTTTTACCCAAGGGCCCAGACATGCTACACTAAACAGTAAATATTGCTTAGCAACCACTGTGTCACCAATCAACATGGCAACACCTCATAACTAATCACTGTCACTCATTTAAGTTGGGAGCATGTCATCTGTATTGTGATGACATCAATTATGTTTTTAGGTATGCTACCACATATTTATTTTATGCTTGAACGTTAGACACTAATCCTATGAGCAATCCTTCACTCCATACTCTAACTTTATACATACAGCATCTGTCTTGTAGCGTTGCCTATGGGTTGAAGAGAAACACATGTTGCTGTAATAGCTCACTGAATTGATACAAGCCTTCTTATGTTCTCCTCAACATTGGATAGGAGAAGAATAAACAGTCTTATCAGAATAGATGGCTGGAGCTTTAAATTATGTATCGGGTTTATTAAATGTGAAGGTCAAACAGCCGTGCAACAGATTTCATTTGAGTTGCAGAATTTTTAACTTGTATCCCCTCGAATACAAAACAAAGGGTGCAATACTTTACAAACTCTGGGTAATAAAAACAAGTAATGTGAAACACAAGTAACTTAAAACTTAGACATATGGTTTCAACTAACTATTGAGAAGTCTTGAGATGCTTTCCTTGAATTTAACGAACCCTGAAACTCATGAACTAGGGAAGTTTAGCACTTGGTGGCCTTGGGTTACTACGTTTTCCAGCAAGAGGATTTGAAAGCTTTCTGATTTCCTCTCCAGAAACATGTCTACAACCAACCAAGAGGGCAAGCTGCCACTTAACAAATCCATTAGACTGATATTTATCTGATAGTTAACAAAAAGTCAGATCAGCACAAATGGCATAAGTATAAATGTGTCTAGGTCCAGGAGAGTTATTGCAGCTAATTTCCCCCTATAATCTCTCTCTCTCTGTAACCTCCTCCAGACCTACAACCCTCCCAAAACTCTGCATTCCTCCAATCCTGGCCTCTTGTGCACCTCTCCATTGGCTGCCATACTTTCAGCTGTCTTAAGCCCTAAGGTCTGGAATTCTCTCCCTAAATCTCTCCATTTCTTTCTCCCCTCCTTTAAGACAGTGCTTAAAATGTACTTTTTTTGATCAAGCTTTTAGTTACCTATCTTATTATCTTCTCATGCAGCTTGTTTTTGTCTAACACTCCTCTGAAGCACTTTGGAATGTTTTACTTTATATAAATGCAAATTGTTGTATGCACCTGGATCATCCCTAGGATTACAGAAGATGGTTTCTGCCTTATCCAGCAACTCTGAGCAGACATTAGGAATTACAAATTTTTTTTCAGTCACAATCACTACATGGGAGGGGGGGAGGTGGAGCGGAGGGAAGATGTGTTTAGTCATGATGCTATAGCCATAATGGTGTGAGGCAGGCTGGATGGACCAACTGGTCTTTTCCTGTCTGTCAGGTGCATATGTTTGTATTGGTAATTTCAAAGTCACAGTACTTCTGCTTGTATCAATAGCTAAACAGAAAGTGTGTCAATGACTCATTCTATGCAGTATTTATCCTGTGAGTGTATTAATATAACAAATTCATACAGTATTCAGCTAGATGCATCTCCAAGATGATCATGGCAGCCAACCAATCCCTAACATTTATCCTTTATTCAGTTCGCCCATCCGGATGAGTAGTTTAAACCTAGTCTGGTCGATTCCAGACGTTTTCCTTGCATTATTTTATGCCTGGAGTACTTATCATGATTCAACCTGTTTAATTTTAATGCTGTATTTCACACTTGGATAAAATAGTCATAATGAATTTTGCATGTTAAGACTGGGTTGCAGGTTACATAATTGTCAAATGATAATTGTTGAAGGGGAGAGAAAGGATATGTTTGTACATGATACTGTGAAGCACCTGCTCATCCACAAGCTTTAGAGTGAGAGGGAGGGTGTTCTTTGAAGGCAGCTATGTTGCCTTTGTTGTGTGGACGCTGAAGTTATTGATTGTCTGAGGCACTAATTGGCGAGTTAGTAAAGAAGCCACAACCATTGGTGAGAAGCTGAAAATCAGGATGGGATGAACTGGAAGTGAAAAATAATAGCTGAGAATTGTGATTTTAATTTATTTTATTAATTTATGGAATATAGGCATCGTGCTGGCAAGGCCAATATTTATTGCCAATACTAATTACCCTTGAGAAAGTGGTGGTGAGCCACCTTCTCGAACCGCTGTAGCCCTCATGGTGTAGGCACAACCACAGTGCAGTTAGGCAGGGAGTTTCAAGATTTTGACCCAGCAACAATAAAGAAATGGCAATATATTTCCAAGTCAGGATGATGTGCGATTCAGAGGGGAACTTGCAGGTGATGGCGTTCCCATGCGTCTGCTGCCCTTGGCCTTCTAGGTGGTGGAGCAGATGGGTTTGGAAGGTGTAATTGAAAGATACTTAGCGAGTTGCTAAAATGCTTCTTGCAGATGGTACACACTACTGCTACTGTATGTGAGTGGTGGTGGAAGTGAACATATAAGGTGGTGGACAGAGTGCCAAACAAGCAGGCTGCTTTGTCCTGTATGACCCTGAGCTTTTTGAGTGTTGTTGGAACTGCACTCATCCAGGCCAGTGGACATTATTCCATCACATGCCTAACTTATGCCCTGTAGGTGGTGCACAGGGAGTCAGGAGGTGACTTATTTGCCCCAGAATTCCCAGCCTATGACCTGCTCTTGTAACAACAGTATTTATGTGGCTCGTCCAGTTAAGTTTCTGGTCCATAGTAAGCCTCAGGATGCTGATGGTAGGGGATTCAGCAGTGATAATGCTGTTGAATGTCATGGGGAGATAGCTAGATTCACTCTTGTTGGGCATGGTACTTGCTACTTTTCAGCCCAAGCCTGAATGTTGTCTAGGTCTTGACGCATATGAACTTGGATTGCCTTATTATCTGAGAAGTTACAAGTGGCACTGAACACTGGAATCATCAGCGAACATCATCACTTCTGACCTTTATGTTGGAGGGAAAGTCATTGATGAAGCAGCAAAAGATGTTTGGCGCAGGAAACTAACCTGAGGAACTCCTGCACTGATGTCCTGGGCAAAAATGAATAGCATCCCACAACCATCACCATCTTCCTTTTGCTATTCATGACTCCAGCCTGTGCTGAGCATTGGTGAGCAAGTTATTGCTGAGTAAGTGCCATTATTTGATAGCACTGTCAATGACACTTTCCATTGTTTTGCTGATGCTTGAGAGTAGACAGAGAGGCAGTAATTGGCCAGACTGTATTTGTCCTGCTTTTTGTGCACAGGACGTACCTGGGAAGTTTTCCACGTCATTGGTTAGATGTCAGTGTTGCAGCTATACTGGGATAGTTTGGCTCGGGCACAAGTCTTCAGAACTACAGCTGGGATGTTTGTCAAGTACTGTCAGTTGTTTCTTCTGTTATGATATGACAGGTGGTAATTGCTGGGCTGACCAAATCCCAAAGAGAAACTTGGCCAAGCTATCATAATGATTTGTAATTCATGTTTTTATTACAAGAAGGCTAGTGCACTGAAGTCATACGTAAAGATTCCACCACCACTTCTGGAGATTTTGAAATATTAAATTAAAGCATTTATTAACACATGAAAATAAAACTTAAACATACAAAATTACAGTTACGCTGATAAATTTAGTCTTACAACATTTCCCAAAAGATTTCTACTTAGCTAGACTCCCAAAATAAACACCCTTTTCAGGCAACAGTCCAAACAAATTCTTAACCTATAAAACATCGAGTAATATTACCACAAGGCACCCACTGTTGCCATAAGGGAGGTAATTCACAGCTTCTCTCTTCCCCTCACTCGACAATGGAAATCCAAGGCTTTTAAAAAAACCTTGCTTTCTGGAATAAGCAAGCACTTCCTCGTGCTAGAGTGGCTGGCTAGAGGCTACTTTGCACAGGTCCGTCTTCGCACAGCCCACCTTTCCAAATCTCTCATGGCCACTTGCCATATAGCTTTCAATCTTTCCTTAAATATATTTTTTCCCTTTTGATCTTTAAAACCCATTGTTTTAAACTTTCTTTGGAAATTACCTTTCCCAGAATATAAAAATCTTTCATGTTGTCATTATGGCCAGCACTTATAGGGAAAATAAACTTAATAAGCTTGCTTTATTTAGTTACAATTTTCCCAGTTGTAAAACTTCCAGTCATGCCTCTTTGAAATTCAAACCTCTCAACCTATCTATAAATTCAAATGTTAGCTTGTCTATTTCCATTTCAAAATGCCTAACCCATAGATGACTTAAACCTTTCAGTCTATCTATTTCAGTTTAATCAGTCTCTCTCTCACACACACATATACACATACACACACACACAGACAAGCTTGCTTCAGTTATACCACAGTAATGTTAAGAAAAATTGTATTCCTTTTACACTTCATAAAATGAGGAGCGTATCAAATTTGCTTAAGACTGGAATCTTGATGCTGAGGACCTCTAGAGGAGGTCAAGATGTCTGAAAGTGGTGCAAGTGCTTCAGCCTGGACTTTTATACTGACGTGCTAGGCTCCCCCATCATTGAGGATGGGGAATGGCTGTGGAGCCTCCTCCTCCAGTTGCTTAATTGTCCACCATCATTCATGACTGGATGTGTCAGGACTGCAGAGCTTTGATCTGATCCATTGATTCTGGAATTGCTTAGCTCTGTCTTTCGCATGCTGCTTCCACTGTTAAGAACACATGACTATCTGTTTAGCAGCTCACTAGTCTGGCACTTCATTTTAGGTATACCTGGTGTTGCTCTTACACTCCTCATTGAACCAAGGTTAGAATCCTGGCTTGATGGTAATGGTAGAGTGAGGGATATGCCAAGCCATGAGATTACAGTTTGAGGATGAATATAATTCTGCTGCTGCTGCTTTGGGACCAATGTGCCTCTTCGAGACCCAGTTTTGAGCTGCTAGATCTGTTCTGAATCAATCCCATTTAGCATGGAGGTGGTGCCACACAATATGATGCTATGTTCTCAATGTATAGATGGACTTTGTCTCTACAAGGGCAGTACAGTGGTCACTCCTACCAGTATTGTCATGAATAGATGTATCTGTGGCAGGTAGATTGGTAAGAATAAGGTCATATAGATTATCTTCATCGTGTTGGTTCTCTCGCCACCTACCATAGGCCAAGTCTGGCAGATATGTTCTTCATGACTTGCCCAGCTAGGTCGGTCGTGGTACTGCTGAGCCACTCTTGATGATGGACATTGGATTCCCCCATCCAGAGTTAATTCTGTGCCCTTAATACCCTCAATGCTTCTTCCAAGTGGTGCTCAACATGGAGAAACACTGATTCATCAATTGAAGGCTGGCATAGGTGGTAATCAACAGGAGGTTTCCTTACCCATGTTTCACCTGATGCCATGAGATTTCACAGGGTCCAGAGCCAATGTTAAGGACTCCTCAGGCCATACCCATCTGACTGTATACCACTGTGTTGCCACATCTGGTAGGTGGAACAGGAAATAGCCAGGAATGGTGATGAAGGAGTGTGGCACATTGATTCAGTGAGTATGACAATGTTAGGCTGTTACCTCAGAGGAGGCGGTAACATAGTGCTATTATCACTGGACTAGTAATCCAGAGATCCAGGGTAATGCTCTGTGCACCCCAGTTCGAATCCCAGTTTGAATTCAATAAAAACCTGTACAAAAAGCCTAATGATGATCATGAAACCATTGCCATAAAAAGCCACTGGCCCACTTGTGACTCCAAACTGACAGCAATGTGGTTAACTCTTAAATGTCCTGTGAAATGGCCACTCAATTGTATCAAACCACAGAAAGTCAAAAAGGAATGAAACCAGGCGGACCACCTGGCATCGACCTAGGCAATGGCAAACTCAACCCTGTCAAACATGCAAAGTCCTCTTTACTAACATCTGGGGTCTTGTGCCAAAATTGGGAGAGGTGTCACATAGAGTAGCCAAGCAACAGACTGACGTAGTCATATTTACGGAATCACACTTTACAGATCATGTCTCAGACGCCACCATCGCCATCCCTGAACAGGCAGCAGGACAAACCCAGCAGAGCTGGCGGCACAGTGGTATACAGTCAGGCAGGAGTTCCCCTGGGAGTCCTCAACATCGACTCCGGACCCCATGAAGTCTCATAGCATCAGGTCAAACGTGGGCAAGGAAACCTTCTGCTGATTACCACATACCGTCCCCCTCAGCTAATGAATCAGCACTCTTCCATGTTGAATATCACTTGGAGGTGCAAAGGCACAGAAGGTACTCTGGGTGGGGGACTTCAACGTCTATCACCAAGAACAGCTCGGTAGCACCACTACAAATCAAACTGACCAACACCTAAAGGACATAGCTGCTAGACTGAGTGTGCGACAGACGGTGCGGGAACCAACAAAAGGTGAAAACATACTTGACCTCACTAATCTGCCTGTTGCAGATGCATCTGTCCATCGGTAGGAGTGACTGCTGCAGAATACTTGTAGAGACGAAGTCTCGTCTTCACATCGAGAATACCCTCCATCGTGTTGTGTGGCACTACTGCTGTACTAAATGAGATAGATTTCGAAAAGATCTAGCAACTCAAGACTGGGCAACCATGAGGTGCTGTGAACCATTAGCAGCAGCAGAATTGTTCTCAACCACAATCTGTAACCTCGTGGCCAGGCATATCCCCCACTCTACCATTAGCTGTATGGACAGACGATCATCCCTGAATTGGAAAGTGCAGGAGGGCATGTCAGGAGCAGCACCAGGCACACCTAAAAATGAGGTGTCAATCTGGTAAAACTACAACACAGGACTCCTTGCAGGCCAAACAGCATAAGAAGCAAGTGATAGACAGAGCTAAGCGATTCCACAGCCAACAAATCAGATCTGAGCTCCGCAGTCCTGCCACATTGAGTTGAGAATGGTAGTGGCCAATTAAATAACTCACTAGAGGAGGAGGCTCCACAAATATCCCCATCCTCAATGATGGGGGAGCATAAGTGCAAAAGATAAGACTGGAGCATGTGCAAAAGATGGGGCTGAAGCACTTGCAATAATTTCCAGCCAGAAGTGCCAAGTGGATGATCATCTCTGCCTCCTCTGGAGCTCGCCAGCATCACAGATGCCAGTCTTCAGACAATTCAAATCACTCCATGTGATATCAAGAAACAGCTGAAGGCACAGGATACGGTAAAGGCTATAGGCCCTGACTATATTCCGGCAATAGTACTGAAAACTTGTGCTCCACAGCTTGCCGTGCCGCTATCCAAGCTGTTCCAGTACTGCTACAACACTGGCATCTATACGGCTATGTGGGAAATTGTCCAGGTATGTCTTGTACACAAAAAGGAGGACAAATCCAATCTGGCCAATTACCACCCTATCAGTCTACTCTCGATCATCAGTTAAGTAACGAAAGGGGTCATCAACAGTGCTATCAAGCGGCATGTGTTTAGCACTAACCTGCTCACTGACACCCAGTTTGGGTTCCGCCAGGGCCACTCAGCTCCTGACCTCATTGCAGCCTTGGTTCAAACATGGACAAAAGAGCTGAACTCCAGAGGTGGGGTGAGAGTGACTGCCCTTGACATCAAGACAGCATTTGACCAAGTATAGCATGAAGGAGCCCTAGCACAACTGGAGTCAAAGGGAATCAAGGGGAAAACTCTCCAGTGGTTGGAGTCATACCTAGCACAAAAGAAGATGGTTGTGGTTGTTGGAGTCAGTCATCTCAGTTCCAGGACATCACTGCAGGTGTTTCTCAGGATAGTGTCCTCGGCCCAAACACCTTCAGCTGCTTCGTCAATGACCTTCCTTCCATCATAAGGTCAGAAGTGGTGATGTTCGCTGATGATTACACGATGTTCAGCACCATTCGCGATTCCTCAGATACTGAAGCAGTCCATGTCCAAATGCAGCAAGACCTGGACAATATCCAGGCCTTGGACTGACAAGTGGCAAGTTACATTCGCGCCACACAAGTGCCAGGCAATGACCATTTCCAACAAGAGAGAATCTAACCATGTCCCCTTGACATTCAATGGCACTACCATTGTGGAATCCCCCACTATCTACATCCTGGGAGTTACCATTAATCAGAAACTGAACTAGACTAGCCATATAAATACTGTGGCTACAAGAGCAGGTCAAAGACTAGGAATCCTGCGGCGAATAGCTCATCTCCTGACTCCCCATCCACAAGGCACAATTCAGGAGTGTGATGGAATATTTTCCACTTGCCTGGATGAGTGCAGCTCCAACAACACTCAAGAAGCTCGACACCATCCAGGACAAAGCAGCCCGCTTGATTGGCACCCCATCCATAAACATTCACTCACTGCACCACCGACACACAGTAGCAGCAGTGTGTACCAGCTAGAAGATGCACTGCAGGAACTTACTAAGGCCCCTTAGCAGCTTCTAAACTCACGACCACTAACCATCTAGAAGGACAAGGGCAGCTGACATACGGGAACACACCACCACTTGCAAGTTCCCCTCCAAACCACTCACCAACCTGTCTTGGAAATATATCGCTAAGTTAAAATCCTGGAACTCCCTCCCTAACAGCACTGTGGGTGTACCTACATCACATAGACTGCAGCGGTTCAAGAGGCAGCTCACCACCACGTCTCCAGGGCAATTAGGGAGGGGCAATAAATGCTGGCCTAGCCAGCAATGCCCACATCACATGAAAAAGCCCACAACCCATGGGGGAAAAAAAGCTTGACTAATCATGGGAGAGCTCTCCAAATTTTTGCACAAGTCCGCAGATGTAAGTCAGTAGGATTTTGCATCGTCAGCTGGGCTGGGTGAACCTTTTCATATCCAATGCCTTGGTTGGTGCCAGATCATCTATCCTGTTTATTCTTATTTGGCTTTTCTGTCACAATATGATATAACAGAGTGGCTTGCTAGGCCATTTCAGAGGGTACTTCAGAGTCAACCACATTGTGTAGGCCACACAGCAGATTTAATTCCTTGAAGAACATTATTGAACCAGATAGGTTTTTATTATAGTTCAGTAGTTATGGGTCACCATTACTGGGACTAGTTTTTTATTCCAGATTTATTTAATTAATTTAAATTCTCCAATTGCCACAGTGGGATTTGAACTATAGAACATTAGTCCAGGCCTGTAGATTACAATCCAGTAACATTTCCACAATGCTACAGTTCTCATTGAGAAGATAAATGACAGTGATTGTGAAAGTTTTATTCCCAGCTCAACTTTTCACTCTAAATCTGGATATCTACGTTCATATAAAAAGAAATGATATGAAAGTCTCACAGAAATGTTATAAGAACCTTGTTCTAATATCTAATTTTAAGAGCAACAGTCACAGTACTGCACTAAAGTCTCAACTTGAATTATAAGCTCAAACTCTTACGAGGTTGGAACCCATAACCTTCTCCACACAGAACCAAGAGAGCCTAGCTAATGGAATAGAAGATTTAAAGATGGATAGCTCTTTTGGATCATTTTATGTCATTTTTTTGGTTTTGGAGGGTTACAAATATACACACACATCTCTTCAGTGAAGTCCAGTTTATTTTGTTGTCTGTGCCTGTTTAATCAGAGTTCTTTTCTCGGTTGCATACTGCCAGTGTATGGAAAATTGCAATTACAAAAGGCAAACAGACTGGCCCTGGGAAATATCAGTCAGGGAATGATTCCTAGAGCATTGAGATCCCAATCTTGGTTATCGTTGGAGGGAGGATGAGACCCTTGCTCAGAGGGACTGAGAGCTGTCAACGAGTTTCTCATGTGGTGAATCATGCACACCAGGTAATGTGCACAGAGAGTAAAATAAAGAATGGTATTTATATTGCACCTTTCACTACCACAGGATGTCCCAAAGCTGCTTAGAGCCAGTGGAGTACTTCCACAGTGTAGGTGCTATTGCAATGTAGATTGGCTCTAGCATAACCCTGAGTGGCATCAGAACTCCTGTCAGTCAAAGAATGGCCTGAGCAGAGCTAAAGAGATACTCAAAAAAGCATGAGGAGAAAACTCTAAACAGATTTTTTTCACACTAACAAGTTTTTCAAAGTTATTGACTGACTTGAAAGTGTTAATGATGAATGATATTTTATTTTCAAATATAATTTGACTTTTGTCCTGCCCAGATCAGTAAACTGGATTCTTTCTCAATATCTGAATCATATCATAGCTATGATTGAAATATGTTATTACTGGCCAGAGCTGATAAAAGCTGACAGTGCTCTTCAGTTTTGACAGTTTAACATGATTGGTTGTCCCTGGTGGCTAGATGTCTGGGTTCAAAGGTTCTGTAATGAAGATAGCACATTACATGGGGAAAAAGCATTTCTGTGCTGGCCTATTATTGTCTGTTCATCAAAGCTATCAGATCATCAGCTGCCACATTGTTATCAGATTGATAAACCAGAACTCTTATTTACTGAGTGCCTTTTTTTTGCCTGAAAGCTATGGGTCCTGCAGGTCTTACAAGGTAATACAACAATTCTGCTCTTTCAAATATGCAGCCCGGGCCAAGTGATAATCATATGCTTTGAATTATTGAAGATAAGAGGGATAAAATTGGGTAAAAAATGGGAAAGTTACTAATTTTGAAATGTTGTCAGTCTTAAAATTAAATATAGCCCAATTTGCAAGATAATGTCACCCTTGCTGAAGATAAATACCAGTCCAATTTGCCAACTCTGATTGTGCTATTTTATAAATTAGAATGTATCAACAAAATGACCACTGCTGTTCCCTCTAATACCGGGAGTCTCAGGGTTCTGAACCTCAGATAATCAAGCTCACAACAACAAATCACCATGAATAACTTTTTTTTTTACCAGCACTATAATAGAGTAGCACTTCAGAATACAAAAAATCAAACCAAGGTTACAGTAACCACAATGGACACAGAAAATTGGGCTTCGCTATGGAGTTATCTCTCAATTCTTTTCTCACAAACTGTTGGTGACGTGCACCTTACAGAGACAACTTGTTTAAAAGAATCTAGCAGCTGTTCATATACAATAGTGGCCATGAAATAACTTGGTCACTGACCCTCACAACTCTCGACAAATATAGTTATCAATTTCCTTTTTCTTAGCAAGCTCCCTAGGACCCAAGAGCCACATGTCCTATTTTCTTTACAATAGAGTTTAAGAAATGCCAGGACACTTGGAAAAAGGCAGCAGTCAATAGTGCACTGGAGTGTCAGCTTTGATCACATGGCTCCAGTGGGCTTGTACCCATGAGCTTCTGACTCAGAAGCAAGAGTTCTACCACAAATCCACAGCTGATATAGATTGCACAACCCCACAATGTTGTTTCACTGAGATATTACAAAGTGCAAAAGTGCATATTCTGACATTATTTCACCTGTCGAGGTTAATGCCAAGAACTGATGACTATCAGATGTTACAATCTCCATAGAGACTGTTAACTTTTAAAAAGAAATTCGAACAACCAGTGAATGGCTGAAAGGATGACACGATAAGATTTCGCATTTTAAGACCTTTACTATAACAAGCAAACTCAAAATAACATTGATGAAACATTATTTCATAGGCAAATTATATTTTAAACTACAGAACAAAACTCTCCCCTTTTACTGTTAACACAACTGAAAAACCTGGTTCACAGGTATACTTTACACTGTGCCTTACGTAGTCATTCAGTTTGCCCAGACCCAGTACCAAAGCGATTTTAAAAAAATTCTTTCACAGGATATGAAAGGTGGGAGATACTAGCTAGGCCAGCATTTATTGCCTATCTGAGAAGGTGCTGGTGAGTTGCCACCTTGAACTGCTGTAGTCCACATGGCATAGGTACACCCACAATGCTGTTAGGAAGGGAGTTTCAGGATTTTGACCCAGTGACAGTGAGGGAATGATATAGCTCCAAGTCAGGACGGTGTGTGGGTTGGAGGGGAAATTGAAGGTGGTTGTATTCCTATGCATCTGGTGCTTTTGTCCTGCTAGGTGATAGAGGTTGCAGGTTTGGAAGGTGCCTTCGAAGAAGCCCTGGTGAGTTGCTGCAGTGCATTTTGTAGATGGTACACACTGCTGCCAATCTCCATTGGTGGAGTGTTGAAGGTGTTGGATGGGATGGCAATCAAGTAGACTGCTTTGTCCTGCATTCTTGGCTCCTGAGGCACTTACTTTCATTCCTTTCTTTTCCCAACCTGTTAACTTTTAACCCCAGAACTGTCTTTCCCGGTGAGGGGTTTTCCTGGAGATTCTCCCTCTAGTGCAGGCTAGGTGAATCTACCAGCCTTGTTTCAAATCCTCACTTATTTGTTTTTTTCAGTCTGAGCACATGCAGCAATCCACAATCCTACGGGATGAACCATAGAAATATTTGGCCTCTAGCTGCTCTCTCTCTCCTGGATCCTGGTACACTTCAGAACAGATCATGTGACCCTTTTCATTTACTATAAATTAAAGACACAGTTCCGAAACACAACAATCTTATAAACCTCATATTTCTAACAAAGGTGTTTGTTAACTTGGTGCAAACATTACTAATTCTCCTACCCAAGTGAAAGTATAACAGCATAAAGCTTTCTAGCAGCCTCAGCAGAATCTAGTAGACCTATCACCTACAATTAACTGTATGTAGAATAGCACTTGGGTCTGTGCATATTCCGAAGCAATAATTGGCGGAGTTTGAAACTCCTATCAGAAACGTTAGAGCAAAGATCACTATTTCATTCTGTAACTGTCAGTTTAGCTTGGCTCAGTGATTGCATTCTCATCTGGGTCAAAAGGCTATGGGTTCAAGACAGCTGAAAGCTCAAAATCTAGGTTGATGCTTCAGTGCAGCACTGATGAAGTGCTACATTGTTGGAGGTGCTGCCTTTCAGATGAAGCAAGTAACCCTGACTCCCTGTTCAGGAGCTTGCAAAAGCTCCCATGGCACTATTGGAAAGGAGAATTATGCCGCTGTCATGGCCAGCACTTATCCCACAACCAACAATAGCAAAACAGATTAAGTGTCCACATATCTCAGCCATTCTTGGGACTTGCAAAGTGCAAACTGGCTCCTGTGTTTGCCTACATAGTAACAGTGACTACACTTTAAAAGTGTAATTGATTGTCTGCAAAGCACTTAGGAATAACTGATCTGTGATATGGCACTATATAAATGTAAATTATCTTCTTAAGAGTTTTTATTCTGATTTTGTCTAGTTTTGTGCCAATACAGCAGAAAAAGCATGGCATCTACAATCAGACCTGAGGTTACATTGTCTGAATTGATTTAAGCCTTGGTTCATGACATGGTACAGAGTTTTGGTTTTCCTTTCTTTCTTCGTTAAGATACATTTATTGGCTTAACGACCTCCCACACCCCCTCCTATTGTTTAGGTCTCATTATGTTATTCCTTGTTGAGAGAAAAACAGCAGATGACTTGATCTCAAAACTTTATTAGGAGATGTGAAAGACTGCCTAATGTGAAGTTTGCCTAACATGACAACCGTCCATGCTCTCCTTTCCTGTTTCTTAACGAGGCTCCCACTCCCTGTCACACCCCCAACCCCACCTCTCCCCTAATAATGATTGGCACCATGTTGAAGTAAATGGTACTGTACTCGTAAAATATCTAAAAGGTACCATTTGTTAATGTGTTAGACTTCCTCTTTTAAAGTAACTTTGAGAGTCATCCAAAAGGCTTTCAAGAATGGAGTATGATATAGAGAGCATGTTTAATAGGGTTTTGAGATTACCGGACTAGCTATGGAAGATGCATATAAAATTGTTCAGGCTAGTAAAGATTCTTATTTTTTTAAAACAACCAGTCCTTGGATATTCCTTTCTTAGACATTTATATACCCAGTAGTTGTATGGAGACCAAAGTATTCACAACAAATAGAACCGATGGTAGCCCTCTAGACTGTTAGGGTGACATTGAAATAAGTTTCTCAGTCACACTACCATTGCCATAGTATGAATCCTGTACAATTTTGAGAAACTCGCATTTCTGTTGTTATTACTGGGTGAGTTATAAATATTCTGAAACTCCAATATTTAAGAAGAAACAGGAAAATAATTTTTAAAATATATTTTCAAGCAATTAAGTATTTTATGCAACTCCATTGTTTCTTGTCTCCCCCACTGGGATTAGGAGTAAGTAATTACTCATTATGTACCTTTGTTGCTGTGAGCTTCACCAGAAATAACAATCATGAAGTCGACATAAAGCAGGCTTCACTCACCCAGCCATAGTTCTTCATATTAATATGATTTCTAATACTTTCATCACTTTGGCCTTGAATGTTTTTTCAGTATCTAGTCCTTGAGGTCATCAAAAAACCGACTGCTCATGTGCTAACTGACACCAAGCCCTGTTCACCCATCACCCTACATTGGTTCCTTGTTAAGCAATGCTTCAGTTTCAAAATTCTCATCCTTGTTTTCAGATCCCTCCATGACCTTGGCCCTACCCATCCCTGTAATATCCTCTAGCCCTACAGCCCTCCAAGACTTTACACTCCTCGAATTCTGACCTCTTGATCATCCATAATTTTCATTGCTCCACCATTGGTGGCCATGCCTTCAGTTCCTAAGGTCCTAAGCTTTGGAATTCCCTCCCTAAACCTCTCTTCCTCTCTTTCCTTCTTTTAAGATGATCCTTAAATCTTCCTCTTTGTCTAAGCCTTTGGTCATTCAAGAAATTAGTTCATTCAAAGTATTGTGAATCTTTGGAATTTTCTACCTTAGATGGTTGTGGATACTCCATCATTGAATATATTTAAGGCTGGGATAGACACATTTTTGGTTTTTCAATCAAGGGATATGGGGAGCGAGCAGGAAAATTGAGTTGAAACCCAAGATCAGCCAGAATCATAGTGAGTGATTGCAGGCTTGACAGGCCATATGGTCCACTCCTGTTCCTACTACTTGTGTTCATCTGCCCTAATATCTCCTTATGTAGCTCAGTGTCAAGTTTTGTTTGATGACATGCCTGTGAAGCACCTTGAGGTGGTTTACTACTTAAAGATTATATAAGTGCAAGGAGTCTGAAAAGCAGGTTTTCTTAACTGGCAATAAAAAGTATGCCCAACTTTTTCCAACACCCATTACACGTTAGGCAAACTTCACATTAGGCAGTCTTTCACATCTCCTAATAAAGTTCTGAGATCAAGTCATCTGCTGTTTTTCTCTCAACAAGGAATAACATAATGAGACCTAAACAATAGGAGGGGGTGTGGGAGGTCGTTAAGCCAATAAATGTATCTTCAGCCAGCTTCAACCATCCCCACATCAGAAACACAGCAACATCAACAATGTATCTTAACACCAACCTCAAAAGAGCATTACAGCCTTGGTTCAAAATGGACAAAAGAGCTAAACTCCCGAGGTGAGGAGAGAGTGACTGTCCTTGATGTCAAAACCGCATTTGACCGAGTGTGGCATCAAGGATCCTGAGCAAAATTGGGAGTCAATGGGAATCAGGGGGAAAACCCTCCACTGGTTGGAGTCATACCTAGCTCAAAGGAAGTTGGTTGTGATTGTTGGAGGTCAGTCATCTCAACTCCAGGACATCACTGCAGGAGTTCTCAGGGTAGTGTCCTCGGACCAACCAGCTTCAGCTGCTTCATCAATGACCTTCCTTCCATCATAAGGTCAGAAGTGGTGATGTTCGCTGGTGATTTCACAATGTTCACCATTCGCGACTCCTCAGACACTGAAGCAGTCCATGTCCAAATGCAGCAAGAACTGGACAATATTGAGGCTTGGGCTGACAAGTGGCAAGGAACTTTGGTGCCACACAGGTGCTAGGCAATGACCATCTCCAAAAAGAGAGAATCTAACCATAACCCCTTGACGTTCAATGACATTACCATCACTGAATCCCCCGCTATCAACATCCTGGGGGGCTACCATTGACCAGGAACTGAACTGGACTAGCCATATAAATACTGTGGCTCAGGAGCAGTCAGATACTAGGAATCCTGCGATGAGTAACTCACCTCCTGACCACCCAAAGCCTGTCCACCATCTACAAGCCACAAGTCAGGATGTGATGGAATACTCCTCAGTTGCCTGGATGAGTGCAGTTCCGACAACACTCAAGAAGCTTGACACCATCTAAGACAAAGCAGCCCACTTAATTGGCACCACATCTATAGACATTCACTCCCTCCACCACCAACGCACAGTAGTAGCAGTGTGTACCACCTACAACATGCACTGCAGAAATTCACCAAGGTTCCTTAGACGACAGCACCTTCCAAACCCACGATCACTACCATCTAGAAGGACAAGGGCAGCAGATAGATGGGAACACCGCCACCTGTCAAGTTCCCCTGCAAGTCACTCACCATCCTGACTAGGAAATGTATTGCCATTCCTTCACTGTTGCTGAGTCAAAATCCTGGAACTCCCTTCCTAACAGCACTGTGGGTGTACCTACACCAAACGGACTGCAACGGTTCAAGAAGGCAGCTCACCACCACCTTCTCAAGGACAACGAGAGATGGGGAATAAATGCTGGCCCAGCCAGCAAAGCCCACATCCCGTGAATGAATAAAAAAAATAACTGTACTAGTGACACTCTATCCATCTCTAACCTGTGCTACTTCATAGAAAAGCAGGGGGGTTTCTCAGGTTGCACTCAATTCATTAAAAACAAAGTATATGTCATTATCACATTGATGTCTGTGGGAACTTGCTGTGCAGAAACTAGATGCTGCATTTCCTACATAACAACAATATCTATGCCTGAAAAGTGTTTGATTAGTTGTTAGGCACTTTAGGACATCACAAAATAGTAAAAGATGCTGTAGAAATACAAGTTATTTCTTTATTACCATCTTGTGTGGTTTTATATTCTGGGCCAGCATTCTTTGGTTTTAGGAGGCCCAAGATAAATTCATCTGTATCTAACAGAAAGAAGACATTTTCAGCCCATTAATCACAATCGATTCAAGACCAATTATCAGAGAATTTAAGCTGCGCCACCATCTGGCATTTATTCTATTAACCAAGAATAGAAGTTTGACAGAACAAAATTTTGTTATCTCTTTTCAGCTGATTGTTGAAGGGGTTAAACAACTTTCTTTCGTGGCATAGTCTGATGCTTCTGCCTCTCCCTGCAGTGCAGAATCAAAGAGAACTGACTGAAATCCCGTGTGTTTTAATTTAAACCTTGCCTTCTTAGTTGTCATGTTTTTCTGTTTGATTTTTCTTTTGCTGTAGCAACCTATATGGCCCATGAAAGATCTGTACTCTGCATTAAATAGGACAGCTTCAATCTTTTGTTTGATTTGTAACTTTAATCTGTTGGCTTCCTCCTTGTAGGAACTACTCCCCTCCTCTCTTCCTCTTTCAGCTGACAGGGTAAGCCAAAGGGCTCAAGCCTCCTGTGCCCATTAAAAGATGGTAATTAAAAAATATATTTTTCTGATTGTTAATACATAGATTGGATTAATTTGTAATATTGTGTATGCCTAAAGGCTGCATTGCTTGCATTTCTTTCCAATTAGTTCAGGATATTAGATTTTGATATCTGCTGCATTTGGTTGTAATAGAGTAACTGGGCTCTTGACTTGAATGTCACAGTCAGCGTGAACAAACGTTCAGATTCATTTACCCATGTCTAATGTGTTTTGCTTCATTCCCTAAACCCTTGTCTCTTGTTCCTCTTAAGCTACAGACACACAATCCTGTAAGCTCCTTTCTGGTCCCCCCTCGCCCCGCTCCACTGCATCCACAGTGCTGTCATCAAGAATTATTAGATCATTACCAATATCAATTTTATTTTTCCCAAGAATATTAAAAGTGCAGAACTGTTTACCATTTTCCATTCTTCCTACAGTGCATTAAACACTAGTTCCTGATTTAACTTACCTTGCCTCTTATTCTCAATGTTTATGTTGTGTTGTCCTGCAATGTGGACCAATCAATCTTTCACTTTGATTCCCCTCTAACCATGAACAAACAATTCTGCCCTACAAAATAATAAAACCTTTGACACTGGGCCAAATGGCTTTCACCTTAAATTAGAGGCCATTTTATGAGGTCTTTAATGCTGTGAAACATTTTGATCAAATAGACCAGATAGAATGTTTCCATTTGTAGGAAAGAACAAATTAGAGGCCATCAATATAAGATGATCACCAAGATTTCAAGTAGAGAATTTATAACAAACTTCTTTACCCAGAGAATGGTAGGACTGTGAAACTCACTTCCACAGGGAGTGTTTGAGGCGGACAATATAAATGCATTTAAGGGAAAGTTAGTTATGCATATGGGGGAGAATGGATTAGAGGGTTATGCTGATAGAATTAGACAAGTGGAGCATAAAATCCTGCATGGGCTGATTGGACTGAATGGTCTGTTTCAGTGCAGTATATTTGTGTAATTCTATCTGCTTTTCTACTTCTACAGTACAGTGTTGAATACTCTGTGGGTACAGAGCCATGTGATTGTGTACAGGATCATCAAATGACTTAGTTTAAAGAAAGGGCATCCTCTTATTCTAGGTAGTATTATTTTCAAGTTGAGAATTAAGTTGTTCAACTGTATTTTTGCTTTTGTGTGAACTTGTAATGAATTTGACTAGCACTCTAATCTGAACTATAAGCTCTGCTCTTCCTAAGAAGGGGACAGGAACTTGTGGTGGGCAATTTCCCTGGAAGCAAAGTCCAAAAGAATTTGTCAATGAATGCATTGTTAACTACAACGCACTAGCCCATTCAATACACAAGGTTGTAAATTTTGGACCATAGGTCTGCTTTTAGAAGGTGCTTTTTGGAGTAAGCATCAACCAGGGAGAATTCAAATTGTAAAATGAGCCACAACTAAAATTGAATAAGATTCGATAGATCAAGAAGTAATAGTCAGTTGACATCGAACTTGAGTTTCAATTGTTTAAAGGTTGCAGGAAGAAGGAAGGATTGCGAGAGCGCTAAGGAGCCACTGAATGTGGGAAAGGATAAGTTTGAGGGAAAGAACCAACGACTGAAAAGTATGGCGACAGGAAAAAAAAGTTGTCGATTATTATAAGAGACTATAAGAATCGTTGTTCCGCATAACAGTCTGATAACTGACTTTGCTACAAGTCCAAGATGTTCTACCAACAGGCCCCAGCCAATTCGCCTGAGAGAGCACGGAAAAGGTTTGCTGAAAGGATAGCAATTAGCAGGTGCATGCTCACCTCAGTTAACTGCTGAGACTCAAGAAGCCTAGATTACCACACCCAGTGATGTGGAGAGAACGAACAAATGTTACAGTAGCCGATTCCCCATCCTACTTAATGTCGGAGCATTGTAATTCAAGGGACAGAATAATATCTTTGTCCCCTAAACATGGCCACTTAGGCAAGGCACATTTTCTGCCATCAAGTATCTCACATTTGTATGGCCAGAATGAAAACCCACAAAATACTGTTTTAGGCATAATCTATCAATGAAGTGGAGCAGAAAATTCTTGGTTGGGAAGTTGTTTGCCTCAATTTAATTAAAGATAAAGGCTCATTATTTTAACTTCCGGACAAGCAGCCGGCAGGCTTTCTTTCACCTTGCTGACTCCTTTTCTAATGTCATTTTGAGCCCAGCAGTTAATGAACACTGCATTTGTGTGCGGAAACTAAACACATGTGTTTAGTGCTAGCCTCTCCTCAGCTTTCCTGACTCTAGATTCCCACACATGGGGCTGCATCTTCTGGTCGGCGAGCGGGGGGGTGGGGCCCACTCACCGACGTGTAAAATGACACGGGGTGACGTCAGGCGTGCATCTCAATGTCACCCCTTGACATTTAGATTTTCAGTTCGGCGGGTGCGCACCCACCAAACTGTCAAAGGCCTATTAAGGCCATCAAAAAAGTAATTTAAATGATTGATGGACCTGCCCATCCAACCTTAAGGTTGGCAGGCAGGCAAAGAGCCCAGGCAGCCTTCAGAAAAAACATGAATCCTCATCCATGGGCATTTGAGGTTTCATCAGGGTATTAAAATTTGTATAAAATGTTTAAATGAAAGAAAATGACATGTCCCAGCTCATGTGACAGTGTTACATGAGGGGACATGTCAGGAATATTTTCTTCTGCCTTATATTAAAGTTTGAATCTTGAGCCGATCTCCTTGAGGCATCACTTTGCCTCAGGGAGATCTGTGCGCTGTTTCGCGCACATGCACAGGGAGCACTTCCAGGTGGATGTCACGATAGTCGGGCCTTAATTGGCCCACCCACGTAAAATGGTGCCGCACCCCCGATTGGGGGCACCAACCGGGAACCTGCCCGCTCGCACCCGCTCCCGCACAACCCCCCTGATGGGGGGAAAAATGCTGCCCATGAAATTGCCTTTTGATTGAATATCATGCAATGTTTTTAGAAGCTGTGTTTTGTGAAATTTTAGTGTCAAGCTTATGTCATTCATCCCATTGAGGTTACTGCACCTCTTTATTAGGACGTGGTTTATATTTATATCAGGAACCACTGACAAATAAATAATGTTGAGGGTAGAATGAACTCACAGATGTAAAAAAGAATACTTTTTGTAAAAATTGTGATTATATTTGATGATAGAAATATTTTTCAAAGAAGAAGTAAGCACAGCTACCAATAGTGAATTATTGGAAATTGCCTTCTCCAATAGAACTTTAATTTTCAGCATGTGTTACGGTGTGGCTCAGGGAAGTAATACAATACACTAATTGGCTGCGTATGGTCTTGTCTGTCGATCATGCCAAGGTCACGTTTAGATTAGCAGTGGAAATGTGATTAAAGCCCACCTGTTCACACAGTGCTTCTCTAAATTAGCCACCCCTAATTATCGCAACATTGCTTTAAGAATCCCACATTAATTTTTAATCGGCCTGCCAAAGGTAGTCTAGAGAAAGCTAAGAACCCTCCACCCCACCCCACCTCTTACCTGCAGCTAGCCTCACCAATCATCCACTGACATAAGGAATTGAATGGCAGTGAATTCTTAATGTGTGTTTGTGAACAGTGCGCAGGAGAAAGCAGAGGAGGGGTGAGATTAAAAAACCTGTTTCTGTGAAAGCAGACTTGCCTATACGTGACAGCTGTAAAGCATGCTGCTGCGCATTCATGATACAGCCCTAAGAGCAAAATGCATCAATTTGTATAAAATTGGTGCATCTTTGGCTACACTGTGTCATTGAAAAATTGTGCCTGCCTAAGCTCTCTCAATCACCAGAGGCAATGGAGTACAGTACACCAGTCTGCCGTGGTACGTGTTGGCGTTTCAAAGAAGGTGGGCAACCTGGCATACTGTAACAGGGAATGAAAATCAACATGTTTTTCAGCTGACGGCAAATTGCAATACACACATATGCTTGCTTGTCATTCAGGAACATGATGTGCTGGGCAGCTCAGAGGGAGTGTTTATGGGCTGAAATGGCTTGCAGCATGGGCTTAATATTTGCATCTTTGCAAATTCTCACCAAGTCCATTAGATGTATTGATCCACTTGCAAAGATAAGAAGGGGGTGATTTTTCACATGGCTCTTAATCATCAGAGGGGCAGAGTGAATACCCCGAGCTCATCAGACACCTGCACAGCCAGTCGATTGGAGGGTGGGATGTTTGGATGGGGTTGCAGGTGAAAATGCAGTGACCCATCAACAGAGCCAAGACATAAGGCCTCCTTAAAAGGGGATAGAGAGGGTGACTTATAGGAGTCAGACATGCTCAGACAACAGCTGGTACGATTATTCCAGAGTCACAGGATGGACATTTATGGTCCTCCTTCAAAACTCTTTCCCCTGCCAAAAAAGTAGGGGTCGCCCAATTAAGACAGATGAGGAGAATTTTTTTCTCTGAAGGGAGTGAGCCTTTGGAACTCTCCTCCTTCAAGGTGTGTTGGTTTGCCAGCTTTGTTTAGCACAAGTGGACAGAGCTTGTGCAACATAGGCACTGGATGTCTGTACATCAAAATTGCACCAAGGTTCCATGCACATCCCTGTAGGATAAATCTTACAGAGGATCGCTGCTAATTTAGTGAAAATAAATCCAGTCTCAAAATGAGATATCTTCACTTGTGTTGTTTGTTGTCTTGTCATTAATGCAAACAAAGACTTGACTAATATAATATTTCAAACTGAAGAACAGAAACATGGTTAGTCATGTTGCTGTCCCAGTTAAACTTGGAAGCCACTTTTCTCTTTACCCATGCACATTTCACAAGAAAAGAAGGAAATAATTAAAGCTAAAAAAGTGTTTCATCTCATAGTCGATGGGTCCCATTGATTTTTTTGTACCCCTTCATCTTTTGACTTAAATAACATCAGACAAGTCTTTGTAGTAAAATGCTCATTATAGCCTAAGGCACAACTTCCTGGAACAGGGAGCCATGTGATCAGATATGCTTTTCTCCTTTAGACTCTGATTCCCAGTCTGCCGTTGTGTTAATGAGCTGCTTACTGCAGCGATCTGCAACAAGCATTCAGTATCTTATTGAGCTCCCTTTCTGCAGGTCTGCAATAGTTGTTCATAGGAATAGACAATTTAGTACCTGGAGCCTGTCGACAATTCAGGTAGCGGAGCCTGTTCTGCCGTTCAGTTAGATCATGACCAATCCATATCGTAAGTCCATTTACCCACCTTGATTCTCCAATGCTTACTATCTCCCCTAAAAGAGTCTTGAAAATACAATTTAGGCTGGATTGTCTCATGTGGAGGTAAAAGATCCACATCATTAATTTGAAGAAGAGCAGGTGAGTTGTCCCCAGTCACCTGGTCAATATTATCCTTCAACCTAATTTAAACAGAATATGTGGTCATTACAACATTGCTGTTTGTGGGACTTGCTGAGTATAAATTGGGGTTGCTATATTTCCTGCATTACAACAGTGACTGCAATTTTTCTTTATTCATTCATGGGATGTGGGTGTTGCTGGCTAGGCCAGCATTTATTGCCCATTCCTAATTCCCCTTGAGACTGTGGTGGTGAGCTGTCTTCTTGAAGTGCTGCTGTCCATGTGTAGGTACACCCACAATGCTGCTAGGGAAAAAGTACCAGGATTTTGACCCAGCAACAGTGAAGGAATAGCGATATGTTTCCAAGTCAGGATGGTGAGTGGCTTGGAGGGGAACTTCCAGGTGGTGGTGTTCCCATGTATCTGCTGCCCTTGTCCTTTTAGATGGTAGTGGTCATGGGTTTGGAAGGTGCTGTCTAAGGAGCCTTGGTGAGTCCCTGCAGTGCATCCTGTAGGTAGTACACACTGCTGCCACTGTGCGTTGGTGGTGGAGGGAGTAAATATTTTTGATGGGGTGCTAATCAAGCAGGCTGACTTGTCTTTGATGGTGTCAAGCTTCTTGAGTGTTATTGGAGCTGCACTCATCCAGGCAATTGGAGAGTATTGCATCACATCCTGACCTGTGCCTTGCAGTTGGTGGACAGGCTTTGGGAAGTCAGGAGGTGAGTTACTCACTGCAGGATTCCTAGCCTCTGACCTGCTCTTGTAGCCACAGTATTTATGTGGCTAGTCCAGTTCAGTTTCTGGTTAATGGTAACCCCTAGGATGTTGATAGTAGGGGATTCAGCGATGATAATGGCATTGAATGTAAAGGGGGAATGGTAAGATTCTATCTTGTTGGAGATAGTCATTTCCTGGCACTTGTGTGGCACAATTGTAACTTGCCACTTGTACCCTGGATTGATGGTAAATGTAGAGTGCGGGATATGCCAGGCAGTGAGGTTACAGATTATAGTTGAATACAGTTCTTGTGCTACTGATGGCCCACAGCACCTCATGGTTGCCCAGTCTTGAGTGGCTAGATCAGTTCAAAATCTATCCCATTTAGCATGGTGGTAGATCCACACAACATAATGGAGGCTATCCTCAATGTGAAGTCGAGACTTCACCTCCACAGGGACTGTGCAGTCGTTACTCCTACCGACACTGTCATGGACAAATGCATCTGCAGCATTACCCTGGGTCTCTGGATTACTAGCCCAGTGACAATACCACCACACCACTGCCATACTTTTGTGTCTATATAGTAATTTGGCATGTCCTGAAGTTGCAAAAGACACTACATAAATGCAAGTCTTTAAAAACTTGCCAATCTCAGTTTTGAAATTTTCAAATGACCTAGTCTCAACAGCTTTTTGAGGGACAAAGTTCCAACTTTCCACTACCCTTTGCATAAGTGCTTACTAAAATTACTCTTGAACAACCTAGTTCTAATTGTAAAACTATATCACATGTTGTGGATTCCCACACAAATGGAAATCATATCTCTGTCTATCCTAACAAATCCTTTAATCATCAGCACCTTTAGAATGTTAATGTTGAATCTGCTTCCAGCACACTGTTGTGCAGCTCATTCAAATCTTAACAGTGAGCTGTAATAATCTTTTTCCCTTTTTTTTTTGTGAATTACTTTGGGCAGATTTTATGTTATCCCGCCAGCAGGTTGGTAGGCAGGGTATGGCCATAAAATTCTTCAGATGGCCTTCCCACATATAACAGGAGTTTTTCATCCTTGATATCAACCTAATAACTCTGCTCAGCACACCTGAAAGCTTGGACATCGTTCTTCAGGTGTGCTGCCCAGAGTTGACGGCAGTATCCAGCTGGGGCCTAATCTTTGTTTTCAAATATTACATAAATCACATTTTTCAGCACAGAAACAGTTTCGTTAGCCTAGCTAGTCCATACTGATGTTTATGCTCCACTCAAGCTTCCTCCCACCGTATCTTATCTCATCCTGTCAGCATTTCCTACTACCCCTTTGAGGATGGTCTCAATTTTCAGGCTGACAGGAGGAGTTCAGGGGTGGAGGGTAGCCCTGCACAAGCCTTGGCGGGGAGTTGGGGCAGGCGCCTCGATTAGCGGCCTTCTTTTAACATTGGGCACCCCCCCCCCCCCACAAAAGGTCTGGTCCCTGCGGGTGCTTCTCCTCCCCCTGGCCTCTCCATCTACACCCCTCTGCCCACACATCACCCCCCCTCACCCCCAGGGGCCTCACCTGCCCTGAGAGCCCCAAAACTTACCACCTCCCTGACAATTAATGCTCCTTTATATCGGTGGCGATGTATTCACCATCAACTCCTCAGATGGCAGGAAGGGAAACCTCACCATCTGAAAAATCCTGACCTTCAAGTCTCATCTCTTCATATAATGGAAGTTTTTCATCCCTGATATCAACCTGCTCAGCATATTTGCAAGCTTTGACATCTTTCCTCATGTGGTACCCAGAGTTGGAAGCAGTATTCCAGCTGGGGCCTAATCAGTGTTTTCAAATATTACATAAATCACAAAATTTTCAGCACAGAACAGGTTCTTTGACCAAACTGGTCCATACTGCTGTTTATGCTCCACTCAAGCTTCCTCCCACCATATCTTATCTCACCCTGTCAGCATTTCCTACTACCCCTTTGTTCCTTGTATATTTTTATCTAGCTTCCCTTAATTACATTTCTGCATGAGCATTATCTTTTTAAGATCAAAAAGAACAAATTTGTTTCAACATGAAAACATTTATTCAATCTGACTGGAAATTCTAACAACAACTTGTATTTATCTACTGCTTTTAACATAGTAAAACATCCAAGGCCATTCATAGGAGCATTATCAAACAAAATTTAACACTCAGCCACTTAAGGAAATGCTAGAAGAAGTGGTCAAAGATGGTGGCTTCAAAAGACAGAATGGAGCAACACAGAGATCCTGGAGGGTTATAGGGCTGGATGTATCTGCAAAGATCAGGAGGAGCAAGGCCATGGGGAGATTTAGAAACCGGGATGAGAATTTACATTTCAGCCAATAATTTATTTGGTAACTTGTCAGTAGAGATGCTTGTTTAAGCCAAGAAGATGTTGATAAATCAGCAAAATTATGAGTAAGGTTTTGCTGAAGAATAAAGCATGCATTTATCTAATGAGGAGTGGGATTTGTTTTCCCAGCTAGCAAGGAGCAACTACTCTGAAACCTACTCTATTGCAGGAATCTTGTGCTGCATGTGAACTTTAACAGTATAGTTAGTTTTTTTTTAAAGCATACATTTGCTGATGGCTCAGCAATTTTGCCCAATGATTAACTGAACTGTATAGATCAGGAGTGCTCCTAAGTGCAGTGGGCAATCATTCAGGTAGTAGTTAATGCTGAAATTAACCTTGATAAACCAGGGCTGGAAGAGGCTGAGGGCATGTGGTTTGGCCATGGTTCCTGCTCTTGGCTGCTGTCCAGTCACCCCTGACAAAAATGCTGTTGAGTCCACGTCAGGTGAGGACAAAGCAGCCAACAAAGCATCCATTTGTGATCAAACCTCCTGCCCGCATACCACATCAAGACTGGCAAATGAAAAAGGAGCACTTAGGCAAGATACTGAGGGGCAATCAACACCCATCAATCATTCACTAGGAAGGAGCTGATGTCCCTGGGAAAGGTAGATTCAAAAAGAAGAAATCCAGCTAAACCTAGTGCTTTGTTGATATTGTCAGTTGGGGAGTGCTGGATATATTTTGATATTTAAATAGCTTCTTTATGAACTGTGTTGTACATAGAAATTTTTTGTGAGGAGTGGAGGAGAAATGGACCCAACTCTTGAAGTGGTCTACATCAGAACCTACCTGAATGGTAGTTGAATAAATAATTAGTTTCTAGCTTCCACTTAGCATTGGTTTGCAGCCAGGAAGATTTGGTAAAAAAGCAAATCATATTTTTGAAGAAATTTATTTTTCAAAAAATTCCAAATGCCTGCCACTGAGGGTTATTCATTGCATCAGATAGTGGCATTAGCTGCACCAGTGTTGGGGAAGAATGAGCTGTCACACTGATGGTGCTGAAAGGATGAGACAAGCTGCTAGCTGTCACAACATTGCTTTTGCTCCAGGAGTCATCTTGAAAGCTGTCTCCTCAGACTGAAAATGTATGATGACCAGTCTGATGTTTTCTTAGACTCCAGGAGAGACAACAGGGATTTCATAGCTGGCAGTTGTACACTCATGTCTTTGTGTATGTATGTGTGTGTGTACGTACGTACAGATGAGGAATATGTGTTTCCACACAGATCCAAGAAGAATGAGAGCTGGTATATATCTTATCAACAAATGTCATTACTTTCCATCAGTTCTCAAAGTTGAAAGATGGTCTCCACTTTTTAAATCCTTTAAAGCTTCCTTCGAAGCAGTTGATGGAAACAGTGAACAAATGTCCAATGCAAGAACAAGCAGGCAATCACTCAAAAAAAAACAAAATACTCAGCAGGTCAGGAAGTATCCGTGGAGAGAGAAACATAGTTAATGTTTCAGATCAAATGATTGATGGGGTTGTTATGAAAGGTCATTTGACCTGAAACATGAACTATGTTTCTCCCACTATAGATCCTGTCTGACACACTGAGTATTCCAGCATTTTCGGTTTTTATGTCAAATTTCCTGCATCCACAGGCGATTGCTTAGCTTTTTAACTGTACTTACTAACTTTACTGGTTGGACCCGTACTACAATAATAATACTTGCATTTATATAATGCCACAGCTGGCTGTTAAAATGTTTCAAATTGTTTCACATTGTGAATTGCTTCTGGAGTTAATGACTGCTATCAGCCTGGCAAATCCTGTATATATCAAGGTGATTTAACTTGTATTTTACATCATCTTGTTATAATGAATTTCAGTGCAAATAAATGCCATGTTATTTCTCTCCACACCTGCAGTGCGGGCATCAGGCTCGTTCATCATTTGTTGCAAACGTCAGAATACATTAAAGACTTGGGCCAGGATTTTACATTCAGCTTGCGGGGGCAGGCCTGACACGCCGGAACGTAAAATGACACACGATGAATCGGGCGTGCGTCCATTAGGGCCATTAACGTATTAACTCCAAATTTACGCTGCCCATCCAACCTAATGGTTGGCGGGCAAGCGAAAAGGCCTAGAGGCCTTTACGTTTTTTTAGGAAACCTTGTCCACGAACGGATTTTACAAATTGAATAAAAACCTTTTTTGAAAAATAAAAACATGGCCCATCTCATGTGACACAGTCACATCAGGGGACATGTTTCATTAAATTTTTAACATTTTTAGTAATTTCTTTAAAAAGTGCTTCAATCTCCCTGAGGCAGCTCTGTGCCTCAGGGAGACTGAAGCACTCTTTTGTACGCATGCGTGAACTGTGCGCCAGGCCTGCGCTCCCTCCACCCCCCGCCTGCACAGGTAATGCTCAGCGCTACTGCTCGCAATCCGTGCTGGGTAGGCCTTAATTGGCCTGCCCGCATGAAACCGCGGTGCTGAGCCGATCACGGGCGGCAGTCAGCTCCAAGACCGCTCCCGCCGAGCCTACCCAATGCAGGAAAATTCAGGCCTTTAAGCAACTCTCTCAGCTCTTTCAGAATGACTTGAGTGCAGAATCTAGCTGAAACCCCAAGTGCAGCACTAAGAGAGCACTGCATGTTCAGTGGTAGTATTGTTTGGTCAAGATGTTAAACCAAGGCCCCATCTGCCCTCTCCGGTGGATATAAAAGATTGCCATTTCCACGAACTCCAGCATGATGCCACCACCAAACACATCTTCCCTTCACCCCCCTGTCGGCATTCCGTAGGGATCATTCCCTCCGGGATGCCCTGGTCCACTCCTCCATCACCCCCTACTCCTCAACCCCCACCTATGGCACCTCCCCATGCCCACATAAAAGATGTAACACCTGCCCCTTCACTTCCTCTCTTCTCACCATCCAAGGGCCCAAACTCTCCTTTCAAGTGAAGCAGCATTTCACTTGCATTTCCCCCATCTTAGTCTACTGCATTCGTTGCTCCCAATGCAGTCTCCTCTACATTGGAGAGACCAAACGTAAACTGGGCGACCGCTTTGCAGAACACCTGCGGTCTGTCCGCAAGAATGACCCAAACCTCCCTGTCGCTTGCCATTTTAACACTCCACCCTGCTCTCTTGCCCACATGACTGTCCTTGGCCTGCTGCATTGTTCCAGTGAAGCCCAATGCAAACTGGAGGAACAGCACCTCATCTTCTGACTAGGCACTTTACAGCCTTCCGGACTGAATATTGAATTCAACAACTTTAGGTCTTGAACTCCCTCCTCCATCCCCACCCCCTTTCTGTTTCTTCCCCCTTCCTTTTTTTTCTCCAATAATTTATATAGATTTTTCTTTTCCCAACTATTTCCATTATTTTTAAATCTTTTATGCTCCCCCACCCCCACTAGAGCTGTACCTTGAGTGCCCTACCATCCATTCTTAATTAGCACATTCGTTTAGATAATATCACCAACTTCAACACCTCTGTGTCCTTTTGTTTGTGACATCTTTTGATGATCTGCTCCTTTCCTATCACACCCCCCCTCCACTTCTCCGCCTCCGCCCCCCCCCCCCCCCCCGCCCCCGCCAACCTTAAACCAGCTTATATTTCCCTCTCCTTGTAAAGAAAGATCAGTTCTGTTGAAGGGTCATGAGGACTCGAAACGTCAACTCTTTTCTTCTCCGCCGATGCTGCCAGACCTGCTAAGTTTTTCCAGGTAATTCTGTTTTTGTTTTGGATTTCCAGCATCCGCAGTTTCTTGTTTTTGTTTTTATTTATATATATATATATAGATATAAAAGATTCCACGGTACTATTTTGTAAAAGAGCAGGAAGTTTTCCCTCGTGTCCTGGCCAATATTTATCCATCAATCAATGTCACTAAAACAGATTATCTGGTCAATATCACATTGCTGCTTTGTGGGATCTTGCTGTACTAAAATTGGCTGCTGCAGTTTTTACGTTATGACAGTGACTGCATTTCATAAGGAATTCATTGGGTGTAAAGTGCTTTGGGACATCCTGAGGTCGTCAAAAGCGTGTGATCAGTGCTAGTCCTTTCTTTTGACCTGAACGTGAGTTACCCTGAAGCTGGGATTAAAAAAGGTGAAAATGTTTCCAATTACTGCAGCACCAACTCTGGAGAGTACGAAATATGGATTAAGAATTGGTGTGTAAAATATCCTAACTCTTAACGTGTAATATGTTGCATTTAAAATATTAGTAATTTTCACAGGAAAAATGCATGTTTCCAAAGGGTTAACAAGGATGATTCCTTTTCAAGTACATTCCTAATAATGTTTTGCGGGATCAATGGTGCATCATGGTAGGACACTGATAGAATGGTGCATCATCCATTCTACCATGTCCCACTAGACCATTTGTTCCGTTCTGGAGCTTAATTCTGAATTTGTGCAGTAAGTCTAATTTTGTAATCGGTGTTTGTAATCAGCCTAGTCTCATCCTGATGGCAGCCTTCCACCTCACAAGATGATGGTCTGAGCCATGGTGATGGGCTTCATGTTAAGCATTGCCTGGTGTGGCTCAGTAACCCCACTCTGGCATGGCAGTCTCTGCCGCGTTTGTTGCAGGGGAAGCCAGTGAGCTGAGAGGGTGCATGATTTGCTGGCCTCTCTTTTTTCTGTGCCCTCTCTTAACCAACTGAGCTTTTCGTTTCAGCTCACCTCTTCCAACATCCTTCCAATCAGCCTCCAAAGGCCATGGCTTTCATCAACTGTCACCCAGTAGTATCAATGTCCACCATCTTCATATCTTGCTCCTAGGTACCATTGTTGTAGCGGAGGAATGGACAATCAGGAGGCCATGACCTGGTGGCCAGGTCAAAGGTCTCTGGGTGTACTGCCGTCATCCCTCCGATAAATCTGGCCAAGCCAGCGCCAACATTGTTAGATTAGCAATGATTGTATGCTGATGGAATTAGCACACCCCAGGACCTCCAAATTGGTGAGCTTGTCTTGCCAAGAGATGCAGAGGATACGTCATAGACAGCGAAGATGGAAACTGTTCTGCCTAGCATATGTTGTCCAGGTCTCACTACTGGAGAGGAGTACGCTGAAGATGCAGGCTTGCAGACTCAAGAGTTTGGTATTCTCAGTCAGGTTGCTTTTGTCCCACACTCTCTTACTCAGCTAGGACATAACAGCTGCAGCTTTTGCAATGCGTGTGTTGATTTCAGCATTAAGTGACAGATTGTTGGTGATTTTGAGCCCAAATATGTGAAGCTATCAACAACCTCCAGCATCACCTTGTCAATGCTGATAGATGGCATGATGCTGACAGTCAAACCAAACTTTTTACAGGTGTGAGAGAGTAGAGCAACTCTCTTATGAGAACATGGCACACCTTTTGTCTTAGATCTCAAGCAAGCAAGGCTGAACAGTTTTCCATCAGTTCTGGTATGTAAGTAGACACCCTCTGTACATAAACTGAAGGCATATAACAGCAGCAAAGAGAAGAATATGACAAAGAATATCTGCCAGAAGACAACCCTGTTTGCTCTATAGTCAGTTTATTGCTACTTTGTTTTCCTTGCCCTTCCTTTTCTCACTGTTTCCACAAGCTGCTCGGCAGCTTCCCATACCTGACCAGTTCAGTCACACTCTTCTGTCTTGCCAGCACAGGTTGGAACATAAGACTGCTGTTGTGACGTCGTTCCCACTGCTGCTTCATTGCTGTTTTAGGAAGACTTGAACCAGAAATGACCGAGTGAAGCCAAAATCAATAGCAGCAATTTTTATTTCATTAGCTCCTATGTTGCAGTAAGATTGCAGTTCACAGAAGATGACTGTGACTATAGGGAGATATCTATAGGCACTGGTGCAGTGATTTTATTAACCTTGCAGATCAATAGCTGAGTTAGTAAACAGGCTGCACAGTGTTGAATTACATCAGAAGCTAATCAGTTTTAATTGTATTTATTCCTTCTCATTGTTGAATCATACAGCACAAAAGGTGGCCACTCAGACCCTAGTCCCAGTGTCAGATTTTTTGGAAGAACTATCCAATAGTCTGATTCTGCCCTTTTGCACCCCCACCCACCAACCCCGCTGCTAAGAGTGGTGCTTTTCCACGAGTCTTTGCTTGAGTATCATTATCCAGTATGTGCCTTTAGGCCTAGTTCCACACTGGAACAAGGGAGCTGACCTGGTCACTTCAATTGTTTATTCGCTGAAAGAAACCTAATAATCAATATACCTGCTATTGAGCTCAATACCCTTTTAAATGTTTCAGGCATGGCTCAGTGGTAGCACTTTTGCCTCTGAGTCAGAAAGTTGTGGGTTCAAGCCTCACTCTAGAGACTCGAGCACAAAATCTAGGCTGACACTCCCGGTGCAGAACTGAGGGAGTGCTGCACTGTCAGAGGTGCAATTTTTTGGATGAGAGATTAAACGGAAGCCCTGTCTAGCCTCTCAGGTAGACATAAAAGACCCCATGGCACTATTTCGAAGAAGTGCAAGGGCATTCTACGTGGTGTTCTGGCCAATATTTATCTTTCAATCAATACCTAGGACAAATGATCTGGTCATTTTTCACATTGCTGTGTGCACAAATTGGCTGCTGCATTTTGTACATCACAACAGCTGCTGCACAGGAAAATACCCTATTAGCTGTAAAGTGCTTTGGAACATTGAGGCACTATAGAAATCTAAGTTATTTTTAATGCAACTGCATTGCTACTTTACGAGATTGTAAGGTTCACAGCTGTAGACATTCTGGGGACCACTGCTTAACATAGAGAGCCAGAATGCAGGTGCATTCCCATGAAGCAAAGTGTTGTGATCTAACGTTAAACTCATATTTTTGAGGCTATATGATGTTGTCCACTCTGAGCAGGACAACAGCTAACAGTGAGTGAACCACACATCTGCACCACTATATTGTAATGTAAAAAAAAATCTCAAAGTAAAAGATTACATTGTCGTTCTACCAGCAGAAGAGTGTCAATCTTAGGGGCGAAAACCTGTTAGTTGTCACTTTGGTATCTGAATACTTGAAGTCTGATGAATGGAGCTATACAGAGAAAGGTGCTGTTGCTCTTTGTTTCACCAAGAGGCAGCCCACCTCTGTGCAAAAAAGGATTGGATTTTTAAATGGTCGCTATTGGCACCTAATTAATCAGAAAAAGTTGTAATACCAGGGTGCTGAATAATTAAAAACACTAATAAAGTTGTAATTACTGTAATCAGTTAACAAACACTAGGGGAATAAAACTGCTGCAACAACAGTGTTGCACTAATCAATTAAGAACTTACAGCCTCCTTGTAATACACACATGATTTCAAAATGCTTTTGGCAGTTGCTTACACACCAGAGTACCAAAGGCAGCAATGCACGGGGTATCCTTATATTTAATTTTCAGAGTTCAAGATAGGAAAAGAGTTCATGGTTTGAGTGATGTCCAGGCTCATTTGTGTTTTCTCTGTACACTACAAATGTAAACATATGCAGTCCTACTAAATCTCCTAGCTTTGTTCGCAGACAGCCAAGTTATTGGGCTGGAACGCAGACAGGATGTGAATGCGATTCAACTTCAAAGACTAGGCAAAGTAGGACACCAAGCCCAAGATGGAGCAGGATCATTTTCCAGTTCCCTGGAAATTGAAGACTGTGATGTTCTAATCCTGAGGCGAGGAGCAGAGGCACTCCTGGAGCTGAAATGGGCAGGAACATTCTTGGGGCGGAGGTGGGGAGTGGAAGTATTTCTAGGGATGTAGACTAATGAAAGGCAGGGTCAGCTCTGTATAAATAAAAACACAAAATACTGGAAATACACAGGTCAGGAAGCAACCGTGGAGAGAGAAGCAGATTTAACATTTCAGGTTAAGATTTCATCGGAACTGGATGGTCATTCATCTCAGAGGTGAGGCAACCATGTGCTGCATTCTGGAAGTTGTAGTCTGGAGCAGCACTGGTGCATTCTGGGAATGTAGTCTGCTACCAGTGTGATTGAACCCCATCAGTCATCTTACACCAAGATAGATAATTAACCTTCCATTAACACAAGCCTCAAAATGCCTGACAATGGAACAAGTCTGTGGAAGACATGTTGGAGAGATATTAAATACAGAAGTGACAACAATAGATAAAAATTCAACTGAACTGTCTTGACTGAGTGAGATCTGCGCCTACTTTCTCTTGTGGGGAGTTTGCCTGGCTTTTGCTTGGCAGCACAGGAGAGATACATAACTCGGTGTGTGGACAGATTGCAAAACTAATGCCTCTGTGTTGTGAGGTGCAGAATTAAACTGAGGGGTAAATGGAAAGTCTATTTTGAAAACCAAACTTTTGAGGTCAGATTGCAATTTATGAAATTTCTGTGCCTATCACCCTAAAATCGGACCCTTGGCATCCTCAATTTTTTTGCTAAATGGCCTGGGAGAGGTTTATGGGAGAAGGATATGTTTCTCCAATACAGGTTCCACGCCCTTATTTCAATGGAGTTTTCCTAATATTCACTGAAACTTTCACACAGCTTGTATCATCTTACATATTAAATATTCCATAGAATTATAGAGTATTTGCAGTTTGGAACTAGCTATTCAGTCCAACTGGTCTAACCCTATCAGCACATCCTTTTATTGCTTTCTCCCTTGTGTGTTTGCCTACATTCCCTTTCAATGCATCTGTGCTATTTGCCTCAAGTAATTCTTGTGGTTGAGTTCCACATTCTAACCACTCTCAGGGTAAAGACATTTCCCCTGAATTCACTACTGGAAATAATAGTGGCTATCATATTTATGGCCCCTAGTTTTTGTCTCCTCAGAAGTCAAAATTGGTTTTAGTTATCACAATTCTGTTCTGCCAGTAAACTTTGGATCTGTTCTAAGTGTTACATTGTTAGTGCCAGCTCATCATACTGAGCCACCAAGGAGATTTCTGGATGCGAGTGCTTAATATCCCTCATCATTGTTCCAGTGCTGCTCTATTTCTAGATTGATATGAGAGAGAAACCAGAGTTATTCTCCAGGGTCTGTCTTAGCATTCAAGTCCTTAAAGCAAGCTGAGGCAGGCAGCTGAATTGTGTTAGGAGCCGATAACTGCTCCTTTTGTATAGTGTTTCAACAAAAAAAAAGTTCTAAAGAAAAATCTGTCCCTTTATCTTTTCTTTGTTCAACTACATGCTGCAGTAGGATTCTGAATCCTTTCAGCAATGTGACACTGAGGACTGTGGTTTGAAGATAGTTTTATACTCTCCAAAAGTTATTCTCTCGCGATGTTTGTGACCTTTGACTCTGCACAAAAAAAGGGATTGTCCTTTTGGAAACTGGAAATGTAAATCAGACTACCAGAAGTCTGTTCATGGACTTTTTTTTATTCAGTCATGGGTTGCAGATATCATTGGCTAGATCAGCATTTATTGCCCATCCCTAATTGTCTTTGTTCAGAGTCATTTAAGAGTCAACCACATTGGAGTCACATGTAGGCCAGACCAGGTAAGGACAGCAGTTTTCCTTCCTTAGTCAACAAGATGGGGTGTACACGACAATGGTTTCATGGTTATCATTAGATTTTTAATTCCAGATTTTTATTAAATTCAAATTCCACCATCTGTCATGGTGGGATTCAAACCCGGGTCCCCAGAGCATCACCCTGGGTCTCTGGATTATCAATCCAGTGACAATACCACTACGCCACTGCCTCCCCTAAAATAAAAGTCTATTTCCACTTTTGTTCCCCACAATGTGCAGACATAAGTTATTATTATCAATGATTTATATCAAGTGCAAAGCAAAGATCGTATTAAGTGACAATTTTAATCCCCGAATCTGCAGGGATCTTAGATTATCTAGGCTGACACTTCACTGCTGTACCAGGGGAGCACTGCACTGTCAGTGGTGCTGTTGATTGGGTGAGACTGGATGAGTCTAAAGTGAGGCCCCATCTATCTAATCTATAAAATTCCATGATATCATTCAAAGGACAGGTATTTCTTCTGGCGTCTTCAACCAACAGCAATAAAAGATAGATTCTCTGATTAGATATCTTGTTGATGTTTGAGAGATCTTGCTGTTACAAATTAGCTGTTGAATTTGACCATGTGTGATTATATTTCAAAATTTATAGGGTGTGATGCTTCAAGACATATTGACAGCATAAAAGGTGCTATATAACTGCAAATTCTTTCCTTCCTTCATACTATGATCTGTATCCCCATTCTACCTCTGTCTTGTTCCGATTTGGATTTGAACTTGACAGTAATTGGCACCTCTGTCCCCTACCTGCACAATAAGCCTGGTGGTACTGAGAACAACAGGTCTGCTCCCCAATTGTACCCACCTGAGTATCAAGGGCCATCATTTAGTAGCATTCCGCAGGGACTAAAGATGAAACCAACGCTCATAAACCCTCCCCAAGACTGCTTTATAGTACCTTGCAGCAACCAGATATAGATTACCAGGTCTGATAACACCTTTTCAATAAGGGAATGATACAAGGGCAGGGAAGGCTGTTTCAAAAGGTCAGGGAAAAGCATTTTAAAATGCTTTAAATCATTTGGCAGCATCTTGCACAGTTTGGAAAAGTGTTAGTAAGCTGAAAGTTGGGAATAAAATATGCAGGAGGAAGGAGAGCATCAATAAGCAGCACAGCAGCTCATAAGCAGAGTTCATGTATTTACTCAACCAAACCAGGACCTGCTGTCTGAGTGATGATCCCACTGACAGGTTAAAGTTGTTATACTTTGAGATTTGTATTTTTTGTTTCACATTCAATTCGTAAATTTCTAAACTGTAAACCAGTCAACAATAGTCTCTGTTGGTTACAATAGAGGCACAACTAGTTTCCACCAGTTTTCATTGTCTTATGATGTGGAGGTGTTGGTTCTTAAGGGTTCCAAAGAATTTTCATTGTTAACAAAGCAAACAAATCCCTCCTCTTACCCTTCGCCCCAAGCCTATTCTGGCTAATTTTAGGTTTGACTGAAACAGTCAAACCAAAGGGCATTCCAATTGAAGATCAACCAGTTGACAGAGAGGACACTTCTGTTTCTAATGTTCAGACTTGACCACAACTGGCACACCCCTGCCTAGGCAAATGCCTCGTGGCACTGAGATCAATAGGTCTGCTTTCCTGATTATACCCACCTGAGCTTTAAGGGACAGGTGGCTAGTAGCAGCCCACAAGCATTAAGGAGAAAAGCAGCAGGCAAGTGTTGGTGGCAGTCTTGCATCTCATAAGTTTGTGCTATGGTGATCAGCTTTGTGTTAAACATCTCCTGGTATGGCTCAGGAACCCCACTCTGGCAAGGCCTTATCTGCCACATTTGCTGCAGATGAAGACAGTGGGCTGAGAAGGTGCACAATTCTCTGGCAAGCTCACAAACCATCTCCATGACTGTTTCACTGTACTTTCCAGCAAGCAATCGTCAAAGACTAAATACTGGAGAAGGTGAAATCTGTGAGCTTGCTTCCACTTTGCAGTAACACAAGAATGAAGAGCTGGTTGGCACAAAACCCTTTGGAGCTCCAGGTGATGTACCACATGTTGTGCTCTCATCTGAGTTGTTCCCTTGGTGGCGTAGATGGAAAAAAACTGTCATTTGCTCCTTCCTAGTGAAATAGAAACAGTCTGTATCCCTTGCTCCCATGCACCTCCTCAAGGCTCAAAGAGCACCGGCTTTGGGAGCGGGTTGTTGTCTAGGACTAGCTTTCATCTCTGCTCTCTACTTAAATTGTTATTAGTCCAGGGACATTTCATGAAAATAGTATCATAGAGACACGAGCAGAAGTAACCCTTACTCCCTCCGAATCAGTGCATCAATACAGATCCAATTCAAAACCAGTATTTGCATCCAACTTCTATGATTTTAATTACTTAGCTAAAGTAGTATCAAACACAACACCCAACAAAGAACTGTATGATATGGACCATCTCCAATTCTGATCACAACTTACTTGTGACTTAGTTGAGTGTGAGTCTCTTGTAAAATGTAAGCCTCTTGTAAAATGTAAGCCATGCCCCAGGATTGGTGGGCATATAAACTATAATTTTCCTTCATTTGGAACCGACTAATAACAGAAACACGGGCATTCACTGCAGTCCCTTATTGCACCTCTTCTGAACATACTTACAGGGTTAGTGTGTGTTATCTCAGAGAGGCCTAAATTAAGAGAGAGAAATAAGTAAAGAAACATTAAAAGGAAAAGTTTTAAAATGAATAGCATCTTCACTGTACCAATGATTAACTTGTGTTTCATTCTCTGTTCGCTGCAGGCCGCCAACAGCCTGGGAGCAAAGATGCAGCTCCTGGAGACAGATTTCTCCAGATCCCTCACTGAGTTGATCAACCTTCACCTGCACCATCAGAACAGCATCCCAGCATTCCTCAGTGCCATCACCCTTGACCTCTTTAGTCGCCAGACATGTGCCTAGCGGAACTGGAAAGCAGCTTGATTTTTTACGATTGAAGACAATCGTTTTGAGTTTATTATTACGCTGCAAGAAAGTTTGCTTTAGGATAGTGTCAATTAGACACCAATTCCGCACTTAGTTAGATTTGCAGTGGGGGGTTTGCTTAATATGTTTTCTAAGCAGTTATTTTTGCTTTAGTTGTAATTTTAATTAATGTGTTTCCCTTCATTCATCATCTGGCAGCTGGAAAGGGGAGTGAGCAGAGCATGAACTCCACAGATGCTGATACCATTGCTGCCTTGAGGGGTCTCCTTTTCATGCAGGGAGCTAGACAGATGCCTGTTTTTCAGATGGAAGGACTTCAGAGTAGGACATGATTAAGAAATGATGAAACTCCTCTCACCAGTTGTCACAGAATGCAAGCATTTAACTGCTATGCTGCAAAGCTATCATGCTGTATTTGGTAAAATTTCCTACACAAATCAGGGCACCCTATTGCGGGTATAACTCCTCCAGCACAAAGCATCCATCAAGATATACTTGGTGCAACCCCTCATATAAGGACACAAGCCTACTTCTACTCAATGTTCTTTGCCGCATAACAAGGCAAAGATACCCTGGGCTGAAATTTATGCAGCCCATCACACGGGAGCCATGGCAGCTGGGCCGACTTAACCATGAGAGAGGTCCCGCTTCAGTCTCTGGTGGCAGGAAAACCTTTCTTGATTAAGTAGGAGGGCAAAAGGGACTGACACGGGATTCCTGGCCCCTGCAGGATGTCAATCATTATTCCTGAGCCCATCGCAATTTAATGGTGATTCAGGAAATAAATGTAGGCTACACAGGTCTCCTGCGCCCTCAGAGGGCCGCCCAACAAATCCTGTCCCCGTCACTCACTTTGGTCTGGGGTCCCTCTGCAATCCTGGGCCTCGGGTATGTACAGTGCTGCCAGCAGCCACCACTCCTGCTGGTGCTGGCATGAGGAGCTGCTGGCCTCTGATTAGCAGTCAGCTCTCAGGAGGGACTTCTGCCAGGGATGTCAATCACAGGGAAGGCTTGCCTGCAGCCATTTATGTGCCTGAAGGGCATTTGATTCCATTGGGCCTCCCCTATGGAACTGACAGGGTTCCCCAAGGTTGTCCAATTCATGGGTGTGACCCTCGTCAGACCAACAAAATCCCAGCTCCTGTTGCATTTGATAACGGCCATATAAGATACCACCAGGGTGTAGAGTAATCATGGGTGGAGAGAGTATTGTCAGAGCCTTTTCTGAATTGTGGTTGATTTAGAAATCCAAGTTAATAATTCAGAGTGACAGTAAACCTTGGTGATTTTATTAACTTTGAGTGTTTAATTTTAAGAAACAACATTTAATTGCTATTGAAAGATTTTCATTAAAATTCTACTTTCTCCCCACTCTTCTTGACAAGCATCAGCATCTTATTCAACTGAGATGGGGCAGCCAAACCCCACTTCTGCCCTCACTCAGCACTCAGGCATGTGCAGTTCCAACATGACATCACTAAACAGTGATCAAGTAGGAACGTCAGTTACTTATCTCTTTACTAACCCAAAGGCACCGAGGTCAACTGTTTAGATCCCACCTTGGCTGAAATTGGCTAACTGAGCAGACTAGAGTTAAACCAAAAGTTTAGAGTTAAGGCAAAAACGGAGCTACAAAGGAAATGAAAAAATGTAAGGTTTTTAGCGTATTTCCTATCTATCAGTCATTAACACTGCTGGCCTACAAGGATGGAGTGGATATGTTTGTTCTGTGAGAACTTCACACTATCCATAAAGCACAGAATTTTTTTTGACGGTTGAACAGTTGCAAATAAAAAATGCAGAGTATGGCAATGTTGAACGACTCTTATTTAAGTTGAACAGCACAGTTGAAAGATTACATGTGAATGAGTTATTACCTTTTTAATTAAAAGGACACTGTGCAGATTAACATTTACAGATGCACTTCCTTTCCATAATACATCCATTGATACATGCGACTGATTTGTGCTTCCTTAACTCCAATGAAGCCCTTCCAGCCATATGGTTTATTTGACAAGGTCTTAAACTGAAATGACAACAGCACTCCCTGCGCTGTTGACCCTGCGAAGTCCCCTGTACTAACATCTGGGGGCGTGTTCCAAAATTAAGAGAGCTGTCTCACAAATTAGTGAAGCAACAGCCTGACATATATTCACAGAATCATACCTCTCAGACAATGTCCCAGACACCGCCATCACCAATCCTGGTTATGTCCTGTCCCACTGACAGAGGTGACGGCACAGTGATATACAGGCAAGAAGGATTTGCCCTGGGAGTCCTCAACATCAACTCTGGACCTCATGAAGTCTCATGGTATCAGGTCAAACATGGGCAAGGAAGCCTCTGGCTGATTACCACTTACCGTCCACCCATTCAGGTGATGAATCGACGCTCCTCCATGTTGAACACCACTTGGAGGAAGCACTATGGGTGGCACGGGCACAGAAGATACTCTGGGCGGGGTCCATCACCAAGGGTGTCTCGGTAGTACCACTACTGACTGAGCTGACCGAGTCCTAAAGGACATGGCTGCTAGACTGGGTCTTCAGCAGGCTGTGAGGGAACCAACAAGAGAAAAAAGCCTAATTGGCGTAATTCTCTTCAATCTACCTGTCATAGATGCATCTGTCCGTGACAGTATCAGTAGGAGAGACCACCACACAGTCCTTGTGGAGTCGAAGACCCATCTTCACAGTGAGGTTGCCCTCCTTTGTGTTATGTGGCACTACCACTGTGTTAAATGGGATAGATTTTGAACAGATCTCGCAACTTAAAACTTGGCATTCGCAAGGCACTGTGGGCCATCATGGCAGCAGAATTATATATAAGCACGATTTATATCCTCACAGAATCCTAGAAAAGTGATGGTGCAGAAAGAAGCTATTCAGCCCACCAAAAAAAGAAAATAACCACTCGTTTTAATCCCACTTCCCAGCACCTGGTCCATAGCCTTGCATGTTACAGCACTTTAGATGCAGATCCAGGTACCTTTTAAATGAGTTGAGCATTTCAGCCTCAACCACCAACTTAGGCAGTGTTTTCCAGATGCCCACCACCCTCTTAGTGAAAAAGTTCTTTCCTCATGTCCCCTCTAATCCTTCTACCAGTCACCTTAACTCTATGCTCCCTGATAATTGACCCCTCAGCTAGGGGAAACAAGTCTTTCCTGTCTACCCTATCTAGGCTCCTCATAATTTGTACACCTCAATTAGGTCACCCCTTAGTCTCCTCCGTTCTAAGGAAAACAACCCTAGCCTATCCAATCTCTCCTCATAGCTACAATTTTCAAGCCCTGGCAACATTCTTCTAAATTTCCTGTGCACTCTCTCCAGAGCAATTATGTCCTTCCTTTAATTTGGTGACCAGCACTGCACACAAAATTCCATTGTGGCCAAACCAGCACTTTATACAGTTCCATCATTACATCCTTGTTTTTGTATTCAATACCCTGCCCAATAAAGAAAATCATTCCATATGCTTTCTTGACCACCTTGTCCACCTATCCTGCCACCTTCAAGGACCTATGTCCAACCTGCCACTTTCCCATGTATCCAATGAGATCTCACTTTCCTGACCAGTCTACCATGTGGGACCTTGTCAAATGCCTTATTGAAATCCATGTAGACAACATCCACTGCACTACCCTCATCAATCTTCCTTGTTACCTCCTGAAAAAATTCTATTACATTAGGAAGACACAGAATCACGCAGCACAGAAGAGGCCCTTCGGCCCATTGAGTCTGTACCGACACGTGAGAAACACCTGACCTACCTACCTAATCCCATTTACCAGCACTTGGCCCATAGCCTTGAATGTTATGATGTGCCAAGTGCTCATCCAGGTACTTTTTAAAGGATGTGAGGCAACCCACCTCCACCACCCTCCCAGGCAGCGCATTCCAGACCATCCTCACCCTCTGGGTAAAAACATTTTTCCTCACATCTCCCCTAAACCTTCTGCCCCTCACCTTGAACTTGTGTCCCCTCGTGACTGACCCTTCAACTAAGGGGAACAGCTGCTCCCTATCCACCCTGTCCATGCCCCTCATAATCTTGTACATCTCAATCAGGTTGCTCCTCAGTCTTCTCTGCTCCAACGAAAACAACCCATGTCTATCCAACCTCTCATCATAACTTAAGTGTTTCATTCCAGGCAACATTCTGGTGAATCTCCTCTGCACCCCCTCCAGTGCAATCACATCCTTCCTATAATGTGACGACCGGAACTGCACACGGTACTCCAGCTGTGGCCTCACCAAGGTTCTACACAACTCCAACATGACCTCCCTACTTTTGTAATCTATGCCTCGATTGATAAAGGCAAGTGTCCCATATGCCTTTTTCACCACCCCATTAACATGCCCCTCCGCCTTCAGAGATCTATGGACACCCGCGTCAAGGTCCCTTTGTTCCTCAGAACTTCCTAGTGTCATGCCGTTCATTGAATACTCCCTTGTCAAATTACTCCTTCCAAAGTGTATTACCTCACGCTTGTCAGGGTTAAATTCCATCTGCCACCTATCTGCCCATTTAACCATCCTGTCTATATCTTCCTGTAGCCCAAGACACTCAACCTCACTTTAATCACCGGCCAATCTTTGTGTCATCTGCAAACTTACTAATCCTACCTCCCACGTAGTCATCTATGTCGTTTATATAAATAACAAATAATGGAGGACCCAGCACTGGACACTGGCTTCCAGTCACTAAAGCAACCTTCTGTCATCACCCTCTGTCTCCTACAACTAAGCCAATTTTGAATCCACCTTATCAAATTACCCTGTATCCCATATGCATTTGCCTTCTTTTCTAAGTCTCCCATGTGGGACGTTGTCAAAGGCTTTACTGAAATCCATATAAACGACATCAACTGCACTGCCCTCATCTACACACCTGGTCACCTCCTCAAAAACTTCAATCAAATTTGTTAGGCATGACCTCCCTCTGACAAAGCCATGCTGACTATCCCTGATCAAACCTTGCCTCTGCAAGTGGAGATAGATTCTATCCTACAGAATTTTCTCCAATAGTTTCCCTACCACTGACATGAGACTCACTGGCCTGTAGTTCCCTGACTTATCTCTACAACCCTTCTTAAATAGCGGAACCACATTAGCTGTTCTCCAGTCCTTTGGCATCTCCCCCATGGCCAGAGAGGAATTAAAAATTTGGGTCAGAGCCCCTGCGATCTCCTCCAATGCCTCCCTCAGTAATCTGGGACACAAATCATCTGGGCCTGGATATTTGTCCATTTTTAAGTCTGCCAACACCTCCAATACCTTGTCACACCCTATATTAATTTGCTCAAGAACCTCACAGTCTCTCTCCCCGAGTTCCATACTTTCATCCTCATTTTTTTGGGTGAAGATGGTTGTGGAGTATTCGTTCAACACTCTACCGATGTCCTTTGGCTCCACCCATGGAATGCCACCTTGGTCCCTTATGGGCCCTACTCTTTCCCTGGTTACCCTCTTCCCATTGATATATTTAAAGAATATCTTGGGATTTTCCCTACTTTTACCAGCTAGAGCTTTCTCATAACCCCTCTTTGCTCTCCTAATTGCTTTCTTAAGCTCCACCCTGCACTTTATGTGCTCTACTAATGCCTCAGCTGAATGTCTCCCCTTATACCTGATAGAAGCCTCTCTTTTCTTTCTCATGGTATCCGGAATATCTCTGGTCATCCATGGTTCTCTGGGCTTGTTGCTCCTTCCTATCACCCTAGAGGGAACATGTTGAGCCTGTACCCTCCCCATTTCCTTTTTTAACCCCGCCCCCCCCCCCCCCCCCCCAACTCCCCCCACTGCTCTTCTGTAGATTTCCCCACAAGTAGCTGTTCCCAGTCTACCTTGGCCAGATCCTGCCCTATTTTACTAAAATCCGCTCTCCCCCAATCCAAAACATTTTTTTGCAACTTATCTATTTCTTTGTCCATAACACGCTTAAATTATACCATGTTGTGTTCGCAATCACTAAAATGCTCTCCCACCACCACCTCAGCCACTTGTCTGGCTTCATTCCCCAGAATTAGGTCCAGCACTGCGCCGTCCCTTGTTGGACCTTTTACATATTGACCTAAAAAGTTCTCCTGTACACATTTCAAGAAATCCACTCCATCCAAGCCCTTAACACTATGTCTATACCAATTAATGTTAGGAAAGTTGAAATCACCTAATAGAATACCCTATTACACAATCATCCCCTGACAAAACCATGCTGACTATCCCTGATCAATCTGTGCCTTTCTAAGTAACAGTTTATCCTGTATCTCAGAATTGTTTTCAACAATTTGTGAAGTCAGACTGACCAGCCTATAATATTCTGGCCCATCCCTTGCACCATTTTTAAATAATGGTACAATGTTCGCAGACCTCCAACCCTCTGGGAGCTCACCTGTACCTAGTGAGGATTGGAAAATGATCCTCAGAGCATCTGCTATTTCCTCCCTGAAAATGTTGTTGACAGTGCTATCGAGTGACAGTTACTCAGCAATAACCTACTCACTGACACTCTGTTTGGGTTCAGCCAGGGCCACTTAGCTCCTAACCTCATTACAGATTTAATTCAAACATGGGCAAAAGAGAGCTGAACTCAAGAGGTGAGGTGAGAGCAACTGTCCTTGACATCAAGGCAGCATTTAACTGAGTGTGACATCAAGGAGCCCTAGCAAAACTGAAATCAATGGGAACAGGGGGAAAACACTCCACTGGCTGGAGTCATACCTAGCACAAAGGAAGATGGTTGTGGTTGTTGGAGGTCAATCACCTCAGTCCTGGTACATCGCTACAATAATTACTCAGGGTAGTGTTCTAGGCACAACCATCTTCAGCTGTTTCATCATTGACTTTCCCTCCATTACAAGGTCAGAAGTGGGGACAATGTTCAGCACCATTCATGACTTATCAGATACTAAAGAAGTCTACATCCATATGCAGCAAGACCTGGACAATATTCAGTCTTGGGCTGATAAGTGACCAGTAACATTCATGCCACACAAGTGCCAGGCAATGACATCTCCAACAAGATAGAATCTAACTGTCTCCCCTTGACCATAAGACCATAAGATGTAGGAGCAGAAGTAGGCCATTCAGCCCATCGGGTCTACTCTGCCGTCAATAAGATCATGGCTGATCTGATAATTCTCAACTCCACTTTCTGCCTTTTCCCCATAATCCTTGATTCTCCTACTGATCAAAAATCTGTCTATCTCAGACTTGAATATACTTAATGACCCAGCCTCTACAGCCCTCTGCACTAAAGAATTCCACAAATTGATTATCCTCCGAGAGAAGAAATTCCTCCTCATCTCTGTTTTAAATGGGCGACCCCCTTACTCTAAGATTATGTCCTCTGGTCCTAGACTCTCTCACAAGGGGAAACAATCTCTCAGAATCTACCTTGTCAAGTACCCTAAGAATCTTATATGTTTCAATAAGGTCACCTCTCATTCTTCTAAATTCCAATGAGTACAGGCCCAAATTACTCAACTACTCCTCAAGATACCTCCATACCTGGGATCAACCTAGTAACCTTCTTTGGACTGCCTCCAATGTCATATATCTTTCCTTAGATAAGGGACCAAAATTGTTCACAGAATTCTAGGTATGGTCTAACTAGTGCCTTGTATAGTTTGAGCAAGACTTCCCTATTTTTATAGTCTATTCCTTTGAAATAAAGGCCAACATTCCATTTGTCTTCCCTATTACCTGCTGAAATTGTATGTTAGCTTTTTGGGATTCATGCACAAGGACTCCCAAATCTCTCTGTGCTGCAGCCTTCTGCAGTCTTTCTCAATTTAAATAATATTCAGCTCCTCTATTCTTCCTGCCAAAGTGCATAACCTCACATTTTTTCACAGTATCTTGTTTTTTTCCCATTCACTTAACCTGTCAATATCCCTCTGTAGACTTCTTGTGCCATCCTCACCACTTGCCTTCCACCTACTTTTGTGTCATCCACAAACTTGGCGATAGTACATTCACTTCCCTCATCTAAGTCATTAATATATATTGTAAATAATTGCCCCAGCACTGATCCCTGTGGCACTCCGCTTGTTATAGGTTGCCATCCTGAAAATGCCCCCCTTATCCCAAGACTATCTGTCTTCTATTGGTTAGTCAATCCTCTATCCATGCTAATATGCTATGCCCAACATCATGGGCTCCTATCTTATTAAATATCCTTATGTGTGGTATCTTATGGAATGCCTTCTGGAAATCCAAATATATTACATCTACTGTTGCCCTTTATTTATCCTGCTTGTTATCTCCCCAAAGAATTCTAATAAATTTGTTAGGCATGATTTCCCCTTCATGAAGCCGTGCTGACTCTGCTTGATTAGATTATGTATTTCTAAATGCTCTGCTATTATAATAGATTCCAACATTTTCCCAATGACAGATGTGAAGCTAACTGGCCTATAGTTACCAGTTTCTTGTCTCCTTCCCTTTTTGAATAAAGGTGTTGCATTGGCAGGTTTTCAATCCTCTGAGATTTTTCCAAAATCTAAGGACTCTTGGAAGATTACTACCAGTGCATCCACTATCTCTGTAGCTACTTCCTTTAATATCCTAGGATGCAACCCATCAGGTGCAGGGGACTTACTGGCCTTTAGCCCCATTAGTTTCCCTATTACTTTTTCTCTAGTGACAGTTATTGTGTTTATCTCCTCCCTTCCTTTTGCCCCTTGATTATTTAGTACTTTTGGAATGCTATTCGTATTTTCTACTATGAAAACTGAAACAAAGTATTTATTCAACTCCTCTGCCACTTCCTGGTTCCCCGTTATTATTTCCCCAGCCCCATTCCCTAAGGGACATATTTTCACTCTCTTCCTATTTAAAGAAGCTCCTACTGTCTATTTTTATATTACTTGCTAGTTTACCCTCAAAGTTTATTTTCTCCCTCTTTATTATTTTTTTGTTCATCTTTTGTTGGTTTTTAAAACTTTCCCAATCCTCTGGCTTACCACTAATCTTTGCCACATTGTATGTGTTTTTTTCAATTTGATACTGTCCTTAACTTCCTTAGTTAATTTATCCCCTTCCTTGAATCCTTCTTCCTCACTGGGATATATCTTTGTTGAGAGTCGTAAACTATTTTCTTAAACGTCTGCCATTGTTCACCAACTGTCTTTTCTGCTGAACTGCTTTCCCAGCCCATTCCAGCCAACTCTGCCCTCATTCCTTTGTAATTAGCCTTATTTAAGTTTTGCACAATTGTTTCTGACTCAAGTTTCTCACTCTCAAACTGAATGCTAAATTCTACCATATTATGGTCACTATTTCCTAGGGAATTCTTTACTCTGAGATCATTTATTAAACCTGCCTCATTACACATTACCAGATCCAAAATAGCCTGATCCCTGGTTGGATTCACAACATGTTGTTCTAAGAAATTGTCCTGAATACACTATAAATTCTTGCTCATGTCTACCTCTGCCAGTTTGATTTTCCCAATCTACATGAAGATTAAAGTCACCCAGGATTAATGTACTGCCTTTTTTACATGCCCTCATTATCTCCTGATTTAATCTGTGTCCTACAGAATAGCTACTGTCAGGGGCCTATAGACTACTTCCACCAGTGTCTTCTTCCTCTTATTATTTCTTACCTCCACCCATATGGATTCTACATCTTCCGATCCAAGACCCTTCCTTACTATTGTGCTTATTCCATCTCGTACTAACAAAGCTATCCCACCATCCTTTCCTTCCTGCCTGTCCTTTCAAAAAGTCACATACTCCTGAACATTTAGTTCCCAGCTTTGATGTCCTTGTAACCAGGTCTCCATAATGGCTGTAAGATCATATTCATTAACCTCTATTTGTGCCATTAATTCATCTATTTTGTTCCAACAGCTCCCTTCTACCCCAGTACTGGTGCCAGTGCCCCATGAACTGAAACCCATTCCTCCAACACCAATCTCTGAGCCACATATTTAACTCCTTGACTTTATTTACCCTATGCCAGTATGCCCATGGCTCAGGTAGCAATCCCGAGATTATTACCTTGTGGTTTGTTTTTTAATTTCGCTAACTGTTCAAATTCTTTCAGCAGAACCTCTTTTCTGTCCTACAATGTCGTTGGTACTAACATGGACGATGACATCTGGATCCCTCCCCTCCCAATCCAAGCTCCTCTCCAGCCCTGAGGAGATGTCCTTAACCCTGGCACCAGGCAGGCAACATAGTCTTCGGGACTCATGCTCACGGCTGCAGAGAACAGTATCTATCCCCCTAATTATACTGTCCCCTACCACCACTGCACTCCCATTTCCTCCCCACACTTGAACGGCTCCCTGTACCACGGTGCCGTGGTCAGTTTGCTCATCCTCCCTGCAGTCCCTGTTCTCATCCACACAGCTTGCAAGAAGTTTGTAACTGTTGGACAGTTGCTGGGGCCGAGGCTCCTTGAACGCCACCCCCTGGGTCCCCAAACCTGCTTCACCGCAGTCACTTCCTCGTGTTCCTCATCACAGACCAAATTTGAATTACCTAATCTAAGGGGAATGACCAAAGTGTCCAGGTGATGTTCCCCCTCCCTGATGTGGCGCAATGTCTGCAGCTTGGACTCCAGCTCCTTAACTAGGATCCAAAGTTCCTCCAGCTGCAAACACTTGGTACAGATGTGTTCACTCTGGATTACCTTGGTGTCCAGCAGCTTCCCACATGTTGCAGCAGCAACACATCACCCCTCCTGCCATCACTATTGTATTTTATTTAATTAATTAGTTAATTACTCTAGTATCCCCGCTCTTTACACTTTATTATAATCATTTTTTGTACACAACAGTATTGATCTTATACTTAACAAGCTATCTTTAAGAAAAAAAAGAGAAAAAAAAGACCAGAGACCTAACCACAAACTAAAGATCTTACTTTACTTTAAAGACTAGAAATACTCACCAATCCTACTCACCAATCAGCTGCTCTCTGTGCTCTTTTCCCTCTCACACTTTTTAATGGTCTCACACTCTTCTCTCACTCTCTCTGTTAAAGGCCCCGCTCCTCTCGAACTCTCTCCCTGTAAATGATCACGCTGCTTCTCTCATACTCTTTCGCTGTAAATGACCAGGCTGTTTCTCTCACACTCCCTCCCTGTAAATGACCACACTGCTTCTCTCACACTCTCTGTGTAAATGGCCCCGCTATTTCTCTCATACTGTCTCACTGTAAAAGACCAGGCTGTTTCTGTCATACTCTCTTGCTATAAATGACTGTTGTTTCGCTCATACTCTCAGCCTATAAATGACCACGCTGTTTCTCTCGCACTCTTTCACTGTAAATGACTATGCTGCTGTTCTCACACTCACTCCTTGTAAATGACCATGGTGTTTCTCTCACACTCTCTTGCTGTAAATGGACACACTGTTTCCCTCACACTCTCACCCTGTAAATGGCCCCGTTCTTTCTCTCACACTCTCTCTCTCTGTAAACACTTCTGTCACTCTCTCTCACCTTGACATTCAATGGCATCACCAGCACTGAATCCCCCGTTATCAACATGCTAGGGGGTTACCATTGACCAGAAACTGAACTGGACTAGCTGTGGTTACAAAAGCAGGTCAGAGGCTGGGAATTCTGCAGCGAGTAACTCACCTGACTTTCCAAAGCCTGTCCACCATCTACAAGGCACAAGTCAGGAGCGTGATGGCATACTCTCCACTGGCCTGGATGAGTGCAGCTCCAACAACACTCAAGAAGCTCGACACCATCCAGGACAAAGCAGCCCGCTTGATTGGCATTGCATCCACCATCTTCAATATTCACTCCCTCCACCACTGACACACTGGCATCAGTGTACCATCTACAAGATGCACTGCAGCAGCTCACCAAGGCTGTTTTGATAGCACCTTTCAAACCCGCAACTCTATCACTTTGGACAAGGGCAGCAGATGCATGAGAACACCACTACCTGCAAGTTTCCCTCCAAGTCACACACCATCGTGACTTGGAACTGTATCATCATTCCTTTAGTGTGACTGGGTCAAAATCCTGGAATTCCCTCATGGGTGTTCCTTCAACACTTGGACAGCAGTGGTTCAAGAAGACAGCACACCACCACCTTCTCAAGGTCAATTAGAGATGGGCAATAAATGCTGGCCTAACCTCTTACTCCTGCATGCCATGAATGAATTTTTTTATAAGTCTTGTTTCTAGTCACTGGTTAAGCTTGGTGTTTTTGACACCAATGGCAACATTTGACAGTAATCTGGATAAGAAAATGCTTCCCAAAGGAGCAGCGCAGCTGCAGTACATTGACCACAGACTATGAATTCACTCCCATCATCTCGCCCATGCCCCCTCCTGTATGCATAAGTTCCAATGGCAACAACATTGTTGTGGGAAACAGATGAACAGTAGCTAAGCATTCCCAATTTCAGTCATGGCTCAGCAGCATCACTTCTGCCCTCACTTCTGAGTCAGAAGGTCATTGGTTCAAGCACTACCCCACGGCCAACAATCTGGTGCATTATTGAGCGAGTTCTACACTTGGAGGTTCTGACTTTCAGTTGAGACATTAAACTGGTGCCTCTCAGATGGGCATAAAAGATCCCACAGCACTATTTCAAAGAAGAGGAGAGAAGTTATCCTGACCAACATTTATCTCTCAACCAACATCACCAAAAAAAGAACAACGATCATTATCACATTGCTGTTTCTGTGCATAAATTGGGTGCCACGTTTCCTACATTACAGCCATGACTGCACTTCAGAAAAAGTAATTCATTAGCTATAAAGCACTTCATGATCTCTTGAAGTTGTGAAATGTAAGGATTTCTTTTCCCTTCAAACTCCTCTTTCAGCTGAGCAGTCAGCTTCTAATTGCACTGGCACAGGCCTCAATGCAGATTGTGATTACATCACCACATCCTTCGCCAGGAAGTCACATGAGGCTGGATTTCCTGTGCTGGGAATGAGCACAGAGGTGGGTGAGTGCAGTATTTTGTGCTGCTGGCTGGGGTTTGCCAGCACTATCCTGCTCCCAGGCCATTTTCCCAAAGGCAGGATGGGAGCACGGTAGGGCTTCCACAAGAGGTGGCTACCTAAGTAGACTCTTTAAAGGCCAGTTAGCATATTACTCAAGACCTCTGGGCCTCCTGATGTGTCAGGGACTAGGCCAGCTGCCTAGAGGGAGCCACCTGCTGGCACACCGGAGACTGTGCTCCAGGCAGGTTTTGAGGCCTCTCCCACCTGCCTGGCTTCAGCTGCAGTCACAAGCGGCCCTGTGGAGGGGCTTCCCCACCGCTATGATGCCCTAGCAGCTCAGGGAATTTTTATTTTAGTTAAAAGAGATGGAGAGAGGAGATCTCAATCTTGAAACACTCTCTTACCTGGATAGGCAAGATTCTGGTCCTTTAGTGCTGAAGAGCCACCTATTGGCCTTCCAGTTTCGAAAGCCCATCTACCATCCTTAAATAGATGGCGACTCTGCCTTCTAGCCACTAAATTCAGGGAAAATCACTGCAGATTGACTGTTTCCCACATAATAGTGTGAGAAGAACTAATGACAGGAGGAGAGGAAGTAACTGGAAAAGCAAACAGTAGCTTTACCAATTCAATAGATGAAGAACCCAAAGGTTTCCTGTTGACACATATAACATTGTGAATTCTGCATAATGGCAATTGGCTAAATGAGGACAAAGATAAGGTAATTATCAAAAGAACCAGAAGCAACATGAAGAAAAGGTTTTTTAAACAATGTGTAGTTATGATTTGGAATGCATTGCCAGATGGTGTGGTGGATACAGGTTCAATAGTAGCCTCCAAAAGGGAACTGGATAAATCCTTGAAGGACAAAATAATTAAAAGGGCCTGGGTAAAGAGCAGGGGAGTGTGACTAGCTGGATTATTCTTTGAAAGAGCTCATACAGATTTGATGGACTGAATGGCTTCCTGCTCTATTCTTTGTTTCCATGGTTTCTGCTTATTATACAGGGCACCCAGAATCAGTAGCATAGATGTACATTCCTCCATGTTGTGTTGAAGCTTATATACTTTCCAGAAATTGCTGAAAAAACTCAACAGGTCTGACATCATCTGTGGACAGAGAAGCAGAGTTAAAGTTTCGAGTGCGTATGACTCTTCTTCAGAGCTAAAGAGAAGTTGAAATGTGATGAAATTTATATTGTTTAAGGGGGGTTGGAGCAGATGAAGGTGAATAGAAGGTCAGCGATATGTAGGGGCTAAGGAGAGATTGACAAAGATGTCATGGACACAAAAGGAGTGTAAATAGTTGTGGTAAAGCTAAAGAAGGTGTTGATAGTGTGTTGAAGCTTAATTTGTTTTTAATTATTGGATAGAACCAGAATAGGCCATTTGGCCTAAGCAGTTTGTGCTCCATGTTAGCCTCCAACATTACAACAATGTTTACTTTGCAAAGCGCTTAATTGGTTGTAAAGTGCTTTGGTGGTGAAGGGCACTATAGAAATACAGGTCTTCCTTTTCTTTTAGACAGTGTCTCACATGGCATCTTATTTAACTGAAATGGGTATCAGAGACAAACCCAGCCCTGTCCTGACAGTATCCACTTTCCAGCATAGAATGTGCAGCACAAAAACAGCTCATCCAGTCCATCTGGTCTATGTGTTGTTTATGTTCCACATGAACCACTTCTCACATGCCTTCATTTCTTTCTATCAGCATATCCTTCTATTCCTCTATCCATCATGTACTTTTCCAGTTTCCCTTCAAAACATTAGTGCTATTTACCTCAATCATGCCTTATATCTAACCACTCTTTGGGTAAAGAAATTTCTCCTGATTTAGTTATTGGATTTATTAGTAACCATCTTATACTTATGTCCCCTAATTTTGGAGTCTCACACAAGTGGAACGATCTTCTTTTCGTCTACCCTATCGAACCCTTTCATTAGGAACTTCATCAGTCTTTCTTCGAGGGAATATTTTGAAAGTGGTTTTCTCCTGTGTCACATGTTGCTATATTGTACTTCAATCTCACTTACAACACAGCTACTAGAAGCAGATGTGAGGAAAGAAGCGCTCTTAAGTGTTGATACCAAAGAGATTAAGAGTGTCCTGATGATACTGAAAGGGGACAACATCAACTGTAAGCTCATCTACACAACAGAGAGGTAGATGAGATTTATTTAGACCAGTAGAGGAGTAGCAGTAAGTGAGTATGATTAAATTACTGTTATTTGGACAAGACCAATCTGTTTTATAGAACAGGTGTGCACTGTTTTCTAAGATGCACAAAAATACAAAATTGACAATAACAGGAAAAGATCAGCAAATCCATCAAGCCTGCCCCATAGCATGATAGCTGGATCTGTTGTGGTGGAGATTTGAACCAGGTCTTTGGAATACTGGTCCAGTGACAATACCACTGTGCCACCACTTCCCCTGTTGTTCCTGATTGCTGTCCAGTGACCTAACTGGACATGGAGGGTGGTGTCAGAAAGTGACTGCCGAGGATCATAGATGAAGAGTGGTCATGTAAAAGGTATCTGACAAACAGACAACATTTGTGGAATTGTATTCCAGCCTGGATCCGCTCCTTCAGGAAAGCAGGAGAAAAATTGGCCAGAAAAAAAATCTAGACAGCTTGGAAATAATTTATATGCAAAAATATATCCCACTTTATGGTATTGCCCTGAACAGTTCTGATCACAGATCTCAGGGAATAGATCGAAGTTACCCATGGTATAAAAGACAAAAGACTTGCATTTCAATAGCACTTGTCAGGACTTCAGGATGTCCCAAACTGCTTCCCGGCCAGCTAAGTACTTTTGAAGTGTTGTAATTTAGAGAAATTACACACCTCAGCTTCCCTGTTCTTTACAATTCTTTGATTATATCTTAAGAAATAATGAATGTATCAACTTTTGTCCATTATTTGAACTTTGTGATAGTGAGTCGTGTAAATGTTTCATTAATTTTTATCTGCACTCCACTATTTTTTAGTGATGGCTGAATTGGGTGTGTTTTATCGTTAATTGTAGTAACACAATGTAATTTCATCATGTACCCTCCGGGGTTACCTCAGCTATTCCAAAATTCCACCTAACAAGTACCAAGGCCACTAATCCCAAGAATCTTAACACTGCAATGTGATTGCATTTATGCATTGGGACAGAATGCATGGTGTTAGGAAATCGAGAGAGTTTAAATAAATTGAATTTGTAGGTATTAGGAATAAGCTATAGCTTTAAGTTTAAGTTTTAACTTTAAGTTTAATGTACATTTTTCTATTTGTGGGTTAAAAAGATGAAACCTGGAATCTAGTTTCATTTTAGAGTGAAGGCAACAGTTCTAAGGCTTCATTTGTGTGCCTGCATTCTTATGAGATTTTACAACTCTTGAAAGGGAGTTAAAGCAAACACAATGTAGAAGAAAATTGCTGTTTCTTAGCAACAGAGGTCCAGAGAGAGGGACCCACAGAGACGGAGAAAACCAGAAAAGCAATTTTAATTCAGTTGAAGCCAGGATTCCAGAGAGGCTGCACGGGAAAAGGAACTGCAAGGAGCAGTTTCCAAAAACCAAAGAAGAAAGTCCCCAAAACCAGGGAGTGGAACAGGAAAAGTCTCAATAACACAGTTAAGCCAAAGGACAAGGACAGGAACCTGGTGAAGACCCTGTTAAATGAAGTTAAGAGTGAGGATCAGAGAAAGGCTCCATGCTTAAAGAGTAGAAAGCTGCAGGAAGAGGACTTAAAGCAAAAATGGCTTGTGAGAAGCCAGAAGATCAAATGAGATAGCTGAACGTCTGTAACTCTTTACTATGGACATGTGAGGCAGTGGTGTTCTGCTGGCACAGCTGAGCATTTGAGAGAGAGTGTTGGGAAGGCAAAGCTTGAATGCACATGGCGATCCAGGAGAGAGGAACATTGGAAAGAGAATTTGAAACCCTAGAGGTGGACCCTCGTGGAAGGTGTCTAAGAGAAAGCATTGTTTAGGAGAAGATTTGAAAGCGAATTCTTCAAGAGTGGAGGACGGAAACCTTTGTGTGAAAGATGGAGTTCAGTGAGACCAGTTGGCTCATGGTATAACAAGCATCTGGGGGGAGTTGAGGTGAGATCCATAGCATCTGTTTGAGGTGGCATCTGTCACCTGGTTTCAGAGTGCGGTGTGCCTGATCATAGGTCACCAATTAGTTTACATAGACTGTGTACTTACTGTGAACATTAGAATATAAGAAAGCTTTTGTTACTTGTGTTATCCTGACAAATATATATATATCTGAAAAGGTATAGTTGTGGGTAAATAAAGAAGTATTGCAATATAGTTCATTTTTTTCTTGTTTAATAAATGTTTTATTCTTTTGTTAAAAGTTCATCAGCTGACTCCTGTGACTTTGTTCAGTAGCCACTCTCCACGTATCTAAACAAAAATAAAAGTCAGGATCTATCAAGCCATGTTCCACCCTGAGATCTGGCTTGTCCAGTAGTAACATCAGCTGGGATCATAACAATAGAAACAGACAATTGCCAGTGCTTGAGGAGTCTAAAATATGGTAACAAAAGAATAGATAGATATGAGATTTAGGACAGAGAGTAAATAAAGTTTTAAACACAGAATGATGTGAGACTGCAGAATGCAGATAGTGATTGAAGCACAGGAACAGAAGTAGGCCATTCAGTACATCAGGCCTGCCCTGCCATTCAATTAGGCTATGAGTGCCCTAAAATTTTATTTCCTTTGGTTGATTCTGTAACTGTCAATATCCTTATCTAACAAAAATCTATCGATCTCTGTTTTGAAATTTTCAAGTGACCCCCAGCGTCACAGCTTTTGTGGGAAAAGACTTCCAGATTTCCCCTATGCTTTGTGTGAAAAAACTGCTTCCTGATATCACAAGTAAGAGCCTAGCTATAATTTTAAGTTTATGCATCCTTGGGTTCTACATCCAGAGGAAATAGCTTTCGGTCTACCATATCAAATAGATTAACTGTATTAAATACTTCAGTTGGATCACAACTTAATCTTCCATGCTCAGGGAAATACAGAACCAGCCTAAGCAACCTGTCCTCACAATTTAACCTTTTTAGCCCCAGTAACATTTGGTGAATGTGTTGAACCCCTTCAAGGCCAGCATATCCTTCCTGAGGTGCTGTCCCCAGAACTGAATGTGGTATTTCGGGAATCTTACCAGAACAGAAATCATGTCAGCAACAAAAATAGGGAAAAGTAAAGGGAAATGAGATTAGGACTACTACTTATAGGGAGGTTAAACATCGACATGGAGTGCCCAAAACCAGGGAGTGGAACAGGAAAGGTCCCAAAAAGACAGTTAAGCTAAAGGACAAGGACAGAAACCTGGAAAAGGTCCTGTTAAGTGAAGTTAAGAGTGAGGATCAGTGAAAGGCTCCAAGCTTAAAGAGAAGAAAGCTGCAAGGAGAGGACTTAAAGAAAAATGGCTTGCGAGAGGCCAGAAGATCCAAGGAAACAGCTGAAGGTCTGTGGTGGAGTGGTTTTCATAAACAGCTGGTTTGCATGTTGTAAATTCTGTGTTGTTCTTTGTAAGTTGAGACAATGACTTATATCAAATCAGAATCAAAAGCCACTCCAGGTCATGGCGTGTTGGAATACAGTCAGATTCCCCAATATCTAGCATTTTATTGTGGTATTCAAGTAAAACATTTGCTCTGAACAGATGTTACTACTTTGTAACCTAACTGTTGGTGTACACTGCTCAAGAAAATACAAATAAACCATATTTCCGCAGATACATTGTCAGAGTGACAAAGCAGCATCAAAAGCTCCCCCAAACATGTTTTACTTGGTCTTGGTTCTGTTGAAGTTATTATGTTTCAGGTAATTGTTCAAGTATCATTGCAATATTTTCATATAAACAAGTAAACGTTAAGCAATAGTCAAATTGTATGATTTCCAGCCTTTCCAGTTCAATAGTGCTATATAAATAGCTACATTCTTGTGGTTTAACGTAGCAACATGTTTAACTTAGTAGACACCTTAGGATACCTTCAATTTCTTTATACCCTTGTAATTTGATCCAAAACAAAAATCCTTTCCCACCCCTGCTAATAGTGTTATAGTCGTTGATTCTTGTGGCTGATTCATAAACGTCCTCTGAAATGGCCTAGTGAGCCTCTCAGTTGTATCAAACCACTAAAAAAATCTAAAAGGAATGGAACCGGACCATTCGGCATCGACCTAGGCACCGGAAAAAACAATGGCAAATTCAGCCCTATCGACCCTGCAAAGTCTGCCTTACTAACTTCTGGGGACAAGTATCAGAATTGGAAGAGCTGTCTCACAGACTAGTCAAGCAACTGCCTGACGTCATCATCGGCACGGAGTCATAACTTACGGACAATGTCCCATACACCACCATCACCATCCCTGCGTGTGTCTGTCTCACTGGCAGGACAGACCTAGCAGAGGTGACAGCACAGTGGTGTACAATAAGGATGGAGTTGCCCTGGGAGCCTTCAACATCGATTCCAGACCAGATGAAGTCTCATGGCATCAGGCCAAACATGGGCAAGGAAACCTCCTGCTGATTACCACGTACCACTCCCCCTCTCAGCTGATGAATCAGTCCTCCTCCATGTTGAACACCACTTGGAAGAAGCACTGAGGGTGGCCAGGGATCAGAATATACTCTGGGTGGGGACTTTGATGGCCATCACCAAGAGTGGCTCGGTAATAACACTACAGAATGAGCTGGCTGACTCCTAAAGGGCTTAGCTACTAGACTAAGCCTGCATTAGGTGGTGAGGGAACCAACAAGAGGGAAAAACATACTTGACTTCATCCTAACCAACCTGCCTGCCATAGATGCAGTATGTAGTCCATGACAGTATTGGTAGGAGAGACCACTGCACAATTCTTGTGGAGACAAAGTCCCATGTTCACATTGAGGATACCCTCCAGTGTATTGTGTGGCACTACCACCATGTTAAATGGGATAGGTTTTGAACAGATCTAGCAAATCAAGACTGTGCAACCATGAGGTGTTGTGGGTCATCAGCAGCAGTAGAATTGTACTCAACCACAATCTGTAACCTCATGGCCCACATTCCCCCACTCTACCTTTACCACCAAGCCAGGGATCAACCCTGATTCAATGAAGAGTGCAGGAGGGCATGCCAGGAGCAGCACCAGGCATACCTAAAAACAAGGGGTCAACCCGGTGAAGCCACAACACAGGACTACTGGCATGCCAAAGAGCATTAGCAGCAAATGATAGACAGAGCTAAATGATTCCACAACCAATGGATCAGATCGAAGCTCTGCATTCCTGCCACATCTAGTCATGAATTGTGGTGGACGATTAAACAGCTCACTGGAGGATGAGGATCCACAAATATCCCCATTCTCGATGATGGGAGAGCTCAGCACATCAGTGCAAAAGATAAGGCTGAGTCATTTGCAACAATCTTCAGCCAGAAGCACCTCGGCCTCCTCTGGAGATTCCCAGTATCACAGATGCCAGTCTTCAGCCAGTTTGATTCACTCCATGTGATATCAAGAAATGGATGCCATCACTGGATAGTGCAAAGGTTATGGGCCCTGGCATTTTTCTGGCAATAGTACTGAAGACTTATGGTCCAGAACTTGCCACACCCATTGTTATGACTCAGCAATTGGTAAAGGCTGAGTTGTTTAAATCCCAGAGGGAAATTTGAACAACTGTCATAACCTAAATTTTCAATTGACATGTTTGAGATGCAGCTCTGAATTCAGAAATTAAACCACCAAGCCTCAAGAGGTTTTTTTATATAAACTAAATTCAACATTTATTAATTTAAGAATAAATTAAACACATACACCTCTACAAGTTACTACCATAATAACTTTTAAACAAATTCTCAAATTAATCACTCCCAGGTAAATCTTCACCAAGGCAACAATAACCCATAGACTTTAAACAGACACCAGGCAAAGCACATTTAGCCTTACGAATTCAAAATGAGGTCCCTTGCAATTTGTTTCCTTTACAGACACAGTTGAAGGGCTTATAGGCTGCTTAGATCTTACGTACCTCTGACCTGCACATACAAGACTCCTTTCTGTTTAGACCTAACCTTCCCTTTGAATGTAAATTCTCATTGTATCACTAGGTCTTTGAACTCTACCTCTTCTAATAATAAAATCTGTTTCATAGCACCAATTTTACTAGTAATTTAAACACATTGCTTGGTGTGTCCTAGCTAGGTGCAAGATTTTACTTGCTTCTTTTGAATGGTTTATTCAACAAATACAAATGGACCCTTTACCTTCTAGCCTTCTGTATATCTAATTAACATCTCAATGTGCTATACATCAAAGCACCCAGACTAGCTGGCTTCAATCCAATTAAACCATACACAGACACAGATCCTACTACAAGTCCAATTTAAAAATAATTTCCAATTACATTATACACATTAATATCTCTTCATGACAGCCATAGCCAAGCTTTCCCAGTACAGCTACAACACTGGCATCTACCCAGCAATGTGGAAAATTGCCTAGTTATGCCCTGTATACAAAAAACAGGATAAATCCAACCTGGTCATTTACCACTCCATCAGTCTACTCTCGATCATCAGTGAAGTGATGGAAAGGGTCATCAGCAGTCCTATCATGTGACACTTGCTTAGCAATAACCTGCTATCTGACGCTCAGTTTGGGTTCCGCCAGGGCCACTCAGCTCCTGACCTCATTACAGCCTTGATTCAAACATGGACAAAGAGCATAAGCAGCAAGTGAGACAGAGCTAAATGATCCCACAACCAGCAGATCAAATCTAAGCTCTGCAGTCCCGCCACATCCAGTCATGAATGGTGGTGGATAATTAAACAACTCCACAAATATCCCCATCCTCAATGATGGAGGAGCCCAGCCCATCAGTGCAAAAGATAAGGCTGAAGCATTTGCTACAATCTTCAGGAAGAGAGTGAGAAAGGAGGATCCTGGGGCAGGCAGTCAGCAGCACCTAGAGGAGAGCGTGTGAGGACGACCCTGGGACAGGCAGTCAGCAGCACCTAGAGGAGAGCGTGTGAGGACGACCCTGGGACAGGCAGTCAGCAGCACCTAGAGGAGAGCGTGTGAGGACGACCCTGGGACAGGCAGTCAGCAGCACCTAGAGAAGAGTGCAAGAGGAGGATCTAGCATCTAGTCTATACTCAAGTAGGAGTAAGAGGAAAATAAAAGCAAGGGTCCATATTCTATTTAGTTAAGATATGTCTGGGAGCTCAGTCCCGTGATTTGTACATCCTGTGCTATGTGGGAAATCCTAGATGCTCCTGGCAGTCTGGATGACCATGTGTGCAGGAGGTGCCTCCGACTGGAGCAACTGGAGCTCCGGGTTTTGGAGCTTGAGCAGCAGCTGGGGGCACCACGGTGCATTCACAAGGCTGAGAGGTTCGTGGATAGCACCTTTCAGGACGTGGTCACCCTGCAGCTTAATAAAGCGCAAGCAGAGGGCGAATGGGTGACCGCCAGACAGAAGAAGGGGACCAAGCAGGTAGTGAGGGAATCCCCCGAGTGCATCTCGCTCGCAAACCGTTTTCCGGCCTTGAAAATGGTGAGTGTGCCAGTTCTACTGTGGAGGCCGACTGGAACAATAGCTATGGCACTGTGGGTGGTCCAGCTGCTCAGGGTGAGGAGAAAGAAGTGTGGAAGGGCAACAGTGATAGGGGATTTGTTAGTAAGGGTGTAGACAGGCACTTCTGTGGCCATAGACATGACTCCAGGATGGTATGTTGCCTCCCGGGTGCCAGGGTCAAGGATGTTATGGAATGGCTGCAGGACATTCTGAAGGGAGAGGGTGAACAGCCAGAGGGACCAATGACATAGGAAGAAAGAGAAATGAGGTTCTGCAAGAAGACTTTAGGGAGTTAGGTAGGAAAGTGAAAAGCAGGACTTCAAAGGTAGTAATCTCTGGGTTACTCCCGATGCCACGCAGTAGTGAATATAGAAACAGAAGGATAGAGCAGATGAATGCGTGGATGGAGAGATGGGTGCAGGAGGGAGGGCTTTAGATTCCTGGGCATTGGGACCATTTTTAGGGGAGGTGGGACCTGTACAAGTTGAATGGGTTACATCTGAACAGGAACGACAATAACATCCTCGTGGGGAGCTTTGCCAATTCTGTTGGGACGGATTTAAACTAAATTGGCAGGGATTGGGATACTGAAAAATAGTTCAGAGGGGTGAGAAGCTGAGATGGAATTAGAAGTTAAAACACTAATAAGTGAGTCTGGAAGGCAGAGGAAACATTGGTTAGATAAGAAATAATGAGTTTAACAAGGCTAAATGGAATACATTTTAATGCAAGGAGCCTGAGGAATAAGACAGATGAGCTGAAGGCACAGATAGGCATGTGGGAGGATGATATCATAATTATGACTGAGACTTGGCTAAAAGAAGGGCAGGATTGGTAGCTCAACATTCCTGGTAGTAGGGTATTCAGATGAGATAAAGAACGGGATAAAAGAGGAGGGGGGTTGCAATATTGACCAAGGAATCAATTATAGTAGTGAGGAGGGATGATTTCTTGGAAGGATCATCAAATGAAGCCATATGGGTAGAAATAAAAACACAAAAGGGGCAAACATGTTGTTGGGTGTATACTATAGGCCCCCAAACAGTCAGGGAGAGATAGAGGGTCAAATATGTAAACAAATTTCAGAAAAGTTATTTAAGAATAATAGAGCAGTAACAGAAGGGGATTTTAACTACCCAAATATTAACTGGGATAGTTTTAGTGTGCAAGGTAGGGAGGGAGCAAAATTCTTAAGTTGCATCCAGGAGAACATTTTTAGCCAGTATGTAGAAATCCCAACAAGGGAGGGGGCAGTTCTGGACCTAATATACAGAAATGAGCCAGGGCAGGTGGAAGGCGTATCAGTAGGGGAGCATTTTGGAGATAGTGACCATAACTCAATTAGATTTTGGATAGTATGGAAAGGGATAAGTTTGGACCAGGAATAAAAGTTCTAAACTGGGGAAAGGCTAATTTTACTAAGATGAGATACAATTTGGCCCAAGTGGACTGGGAGCAGCTTCTTGCAGATAAAACTGTATCAGAGCAGTGGGAGGTATTCAAGGAGGAAATAGCAAGTGTACAGGGCAAATACATTCCTGTAAAGACAAAGACCAAGTCCAGAGGACCTTGAATATCAAAGGACATAAAAGTTAGGATTAAGGAAATAAGGGAAGCTTAATGGCAGATACCAAGGGCTCAATATGGCAGAGTCCTTAGAGGAGTATAAAAAGTGCAGAGGGGAACTTTAAAAGGAAATTAGGAAAGCTAAGAGAATGCATGAGAAAGCATTGGGGGGCAGAATAAAGGAAAACCCAAAGGTTTTTCTTAAATATATAAAGAGCAAGAGAATAACTAGTGACTCCCCAGATCCTGAAACAATCCGTGTCCAAATGCAGAAAGACCTGGACAATATCCAGGCTTGGGCTGGCAAGTGGCAAGTAACATTCACGCCACACAAGTGCCAGGCAATGACCATATCCAGCAAGGGAGAATCTAACCATTGCCCTTTGACATTCAGTGGCATTAACATTGCTGAACCCCCACTATCAACATCCTGGGTGTTACTATTGACCAGAAACTGAACTGGACTGGCCATACATGTACTGTGGCTACAAGAGCAGATCAGAGGCTAGAAAGTAAGTGGAGAGTAACTTGTCTCCTGACTTCCCAAAGCCTGTCCACCATCTACAAGGTACAGGACGGAAGTGTGATAGAATACTCTCCACTAGATGAGTGCAACTCCCACAACACTCAAGAAGCTTGACACCATCCATGACAAAGCTGCCTGCTTGATTGGCACCCCATCCACAAACATTAATTCCCTCCACCACCTATGCACAGTGTCAGCAGTGTGTACCATCTACATGATGCACTGCAGGAAAGACTCCTTAGACAGCACCTTTCAAACCCACGACCATTAACATTTAGAATAAGTAGACAGATGGGAATACCACCACCTGGAAGTCCCCCTCCAAGCCATTCACCATCCTGATTTGGAAATATATCACCGTTCCTTCACTATCACTTGGTCAAAATCCTAGAACTCCTTCCCTAACAGAACCAACAGTATACTTACACCACATGAACTGCAGCAGTTCAAGAAGGCAGTTCACCACCACCTTCTCATGGGCAATTAGGGATGGGAAATAAATGCTGGCCTAGCCAGCGATGCCCATGAATGAATAAAAAAAAGCAATGTAAGAAGAAAAGGCCAAGGATTGATGCATTAAGTTATCATTTCATTACTGAGGCCATAGGACCATCAGAATTGATAGGTAGAAAGAGACCAAAGTCCATCTAATTTACCCTTTTACCATCCTGGCAGTCATGTGATACAACAAAAATTGAACTGTTGATTAATTATGGCAATTAGTTGGCATCAATTAATCTACAAACAGACCCAGACATGAGGTGAGGAAAACTCTAGTGGTGAAGAGTGTTGGGAACCACAGGTCTAAAGTCACCTTTTTTCTCCCAAGCATGATTCATATCATGTCTCGAATTACTCATATACTGCATTCCATAACACTATTTTCTAAAAGAAATGAATTTAATTTGCATTTGAATGAATTGCTCACACCACCTGTTGTCTAGATTGACTGAAGTATTGTTCCCCAGGTTAATTTTGAATTTAAACCCCTTCAAGTGTGAGCTGTATTCTATGTTTCTACTTGTCCTGGAAAAGGTGAAATAACTCGTCGTGGCCTACATGAGCTAACCCCTTTGGAATCCGAAAAAATCCTTTAATGTGGGAGACATGATTGGGAAATTTGCAGATGACTCAAGAATTGGCCATGTAGTTGATAGTGAAGAGTATTGCTGCCAACTTCAGAATGATGTTAATAGTTTGGTTGAGTTGGCGGAGAAATGGCAAATGGAATTCAATGCGGAAACGGGTGAGGTAATGCATTTGGGGAGTGCAACCAAAGCAAGGGAATACTCAATCGATGGGAAGTTATTGAGTTATTGAGAGGGGTAGAGGAAGTGAGAGATCTTGGAGTGCATGTCCACAGGTCCTTGAAGGTAGTAGGGCAGGTGGACAAAGTGGTCAAGAAAGCATATGGAATGTTTCCTTTATTGGACGAAGTATTGAATACAAAAGCAGGGATGTAATGATGGAACTATATAAAACGATAGTTAGGCCACACTGGAATTTTGTGTACAGTTCTGGTCACCACATTATAGGAAAGACATAATTGCCAAGGAGAGAGTGCAGAGGAGATTTACAAGAGTGTTGCCAGGGCTTGAAAATTGCAGCTATGAGGAGAGATTGGATAGGATAGGGTTGTTTTCCTTAGAACAAAGGAGGCTAAGGGGTAATCTAATTGAGGTATACAAAATTATGAGGGGCCTAGATAGGGTAGACAGGAAAGACTTGTTTACCCTAGCTGAGGGGTCAATTACTGGAGGGGGCATAGATTTAAGGTGATTGGTAGAGGGATTAGAGGTGACATGAGGAAAAACTTCTTCACCCAGAAGGTGGTGGGCTTCTGGAATTCACTGTCTAAGTTGATGGTTGAGGCTGAAATGCTCAACTCATTTAAAAGGTACCTGGATCTGCATCTGAAGTGCTGTAACCTGTAAGTGCTGTAAGGCTATGGACCAGGTACTGGAATGTGGGATTAAAGTGAGCAGCTACTTTCTTTTTTCTCTTTTTGGCTGACTCAGACACGATGGGCTGAAGGGCTTCCTTCTGCACCGTAACTTTTCTATGGTTCTATCACCTCTCAACCTTCATTTTAGCAGTGAGAACATGCCCAATTAACACAATTGCTCCTCAATCCAAACCCCCCAACGCCTCAGTCAATCTGTTTGCCCTCTTCTGTCTTCTTTTAATATCTGCAATATATCCTTTTTGTACTATGAAGACCAGAACCATACACAATATTCTAAGTGTGGTCCAACTGATGATTTATAAATTGACAGGTTTACATCACTCTTTCGGCTCAATATTGACCTTTTAATACTTCCTGACATCTGACTGGTCCGTAACCAAACAGTCATGGTTTGATTCAAGCCAGGACTACTGGGATGAAATACTTTTCTGGTTTTTAAAGATTATAAGCAGCATGTAGTGGTTGTGACTCTGCACTGAAGAACTGCTCATAATTTAGCATTAGAATCATAGAATGATACAGCACAGAACTATGAGGTGATTCATTTTGATAGGAAGAACATGGAGAGACAATATAAAATAAGGAGTACAACTCTAAAGGATGTGCAGTAGCAGAGGACCTGGGTTTATATGTGCATAAGGCATTAAAGGTGGCAGAAAGGTGCTCTCTGTTATTAAAGCATATGGTATCCTGGGCCTTATTAATAGGGACATTGAATCCAAGAGCAAGGAGGTTATGCTAAACTTGTATAGGACATTAGTTAGACCTCAGCCGGAGTATTGTGTACAGTTCTGGGCAACACACTATAGGAAGAATGTGAACGCATTAGAAATAGTGCAGAAGAGGTTTACAAAAATGGTCCCAGGGATGAGGAACTTCAGTTATGAAGATAGATTGGAGAAGTTGGGACTGTTCTCCTTAAAGAGGAGAGAGCTAAAAGGAGATTTGATGGAGGTGTCCAAAATCATGAGGGGGCTGGACAGAGCAGATAGGAAGAAACTGTCCCCACTCGTAAAAGGACCGAGAATGAGAGGGCACAGATTTAAAGTGAATTGCAAAAGAAGCAAATGTGATGTGAGAAAAAACTTTCACAAAGCGAATGGTTTGAGTCGGGAATGCACTGCCAGGAAGTGCGGTGGAGGCAGGTTCAATCAAGGCATTCAAGAGCGCGTTAGATGATTATTTAAATAGAAACAATGTGTAGGCTTGCAGGGAAAAGGCAGGAGAATGGCACTGAGTCATAGTGCTCACTCAGAAAGCCAGTGCAGACACGACGGGCTGAATGGACCCCCTCTGCACCATAACAATTCTGTGATTCTGTGGTTCAGGAGGAGGCCCCATTGTGCCTTTGAAATCTTTTTGAAAGAGCTATCCAGTTAACTCCTTTCCCATGCCCTTTTCCATAGCTCTGCAATGTTTCCCTTTCACGTAGTAATTCAATTAACTTTCAAAAATTATTATGGAATCTGTTTTCACAACCCTGTCAGGTTTGCATTTCAGATCATAACAACTGCTGTTATATAAAAAAATTCTGCTCATTTCCCCATTTAACTTAAATCTGTATGCCTTGGTTATTAATCCATCTGCCAGCAGACACAGTTTCTTCTTAGATGAAAACAAAAAACTGCGGATGCTGGAAATCCAAAACAAAAACAGGAACAGAAATACCTGGAAAAACTCAGCAGGTCTGGCAGCATCGGCGGAGAAAAGTACAGTTGACATTTCGAGTCCTCATGACCCTTCAACAGAACAGAAGGGTCATGACTCGAAATGTCAACTGTACTCTTCTCCGCCGATGCTGCCAGATCTGCTGAGTTTTTCCAGGTATTTATGTTTCTTTTTTTGTTTTGTTACAGTTTCTTCTTATCTGCACTATCTAAACTCTCCATGATTTTGAACAGCTCTATTAAATCTTGCTTCACCCTTCTCTGCTCAAAGGAGACCTGCCCCCCTGATTACTTCAGTCTCTTCATATAACTGATTAATTTTCAGTTTTATTTGAGCTACAAATTTGACCAATATAAAATGGGAATGTCGTGGAGAATGCAGAGACCTGAGCACAAAATCTAAGCTGATAACCCAGTGCAGTACTAACAAAGTGCTGCATTGTCAGTGGTTCCATCTTTCAGATGAGACTTTAAACCAAGGCACTGTCTGCCTTCTCTGATAGATGTAAAAAGTTCCACTTCGAAGAAGAGCTGGGGAGTTCTCTTTAGTGTCCTGGTCAATACTTATCCCTCAACCAACATCGCTAAAAACAGATTATTTGGTCATTTATTTTATTGCTGTTTGTGCTGTGTGAGAAAATTGGCTGCTGCAATTCCCACAAAACAATGGTGAATATTGTCACCAATGGTGAATATTGTCCTGATCATTGTCCAGTGATCCCAGAGTTAGAGAGAGAGAGAGAGTGAGATCAGCCAGGGTTCTTGCTCCTGATCACTGTCCAGTGATCCCTGGTTAGAGGGGGAATCAACCTGGGCTCCTGCTCGTCATCACTGTCCAATGATCCCTGGGTTAGGGAGAGAGATGGGAAATTAGCCAGGGTTCCCAATCACTGCCCAGTGATCCCTGGGTTATAAAGAGGGGGGAAATCAGCTAGGACTCCTGCTCATCATCACTGTCCAGTGATCCCAGGGTTAGGGAGAGAGATAGTATAGTTTAGTAGTACAGAACATTATTGCTGAAAAAAGACACATGTTGTCCAAGCTTTTCATCTTGCACTCATCAGGACAATTCACAAAAATATCAAATGTAAAGGGGTAAAAAAAATGTAAAGGGAACAAAATGAAAGGCTTCAATAACATGTCTTTTTCAGCAATTTTAAAAATGCTTGTTTGGCTGTAGAGCATCTTGGGACTCCCTGAAATCATGAAAGACACTATATAAAGGCAAGACCTTTCTTTCTGATGTTGTGAAGCTGAGGCACATTAATGGCAGATGGGGGAAACAGAAGGAGGCTTTACTCTGCATTGTAAGACACATTATACTTTGCCTGGGTGTGAGTGATGGTGTTCATGATCTGATGGGCATCAGAAATGTAAAACCATTCTATGCTCCAGTACTTGACATCCCTCACCATCTTAGGGGCAGCAAAATAATGAATTTGATTTTGTAAAAGGAAGAAAAATAAATTCAAAAAGACCCAGTATTGAGGTAGTGATCACTATGAAACACTTCCAACAAAGGATGTTCTGCTGATGGGCAAAACATACCATTAACGCCTCGCTATTCTCAACGGGACTTTTGTTTTCCCATTGAAGACCTGTTATTAGTTTATGTCAAATCGTTAGAAAAAAATGATTCTTAACTGAGATTTAGTAGCAGCTACTTGACTCTCATTAAAATAAATGGACATTTATGTTGAGGAATTGGTCTTCAAGGCAGACACACTGCAAGAATGGTAGGAATCCGTTTATGGTAATTCTAGCACTTAAAGCAATTTGTATTACAGTGAAGCTCATTTGTATCTAATTCTGATTCATGCAAATCCAATTGTGGTAATTTTTCCCCCAAGCTCTGAATCCATTAGAGAATCCTAAAGCACAGAATTAGGCCATTTGGCCCATTGTGCCTAAGCCAGCTCTTTGAAAGAGCTGTGCAATTAGTTCTACTCTCTTCATTCCCCATTGCCCTGTAATTGTTTTTGTTTTCAAGTATTTATCCAATTCTCTTTTGAAAGTTACTTTTGAATCTGCTTCCACTACCCTTTCAAATAGTGCATTCTAAATCATCATAACATGCTGTTTAGAAAAAATATCTCATTTCCCTTCTGGTTCTGGCCAATTATAGTAAATCTATGTCCTTTGGATATCAGGGTTGCAAATGATTATTTTAGTTGGTTTAGCTTTTACAATTTCCGGTTTGTGTTTAATGCCACCATTTCCAGAGAGACTACTATCACAATGTGAAGCAATAGGTAATAAAATGCACAATTACTATAGAGAGAACAATTATTGATCCCTTCGGGTAATACAACACATTTCAAAGAAGATACAGTTTTCGAATTGCAACAACAGGGTTTATTATTAAGAATTGCTTTGAAATATTTAGACCATAAGGAGCAGAAGTAGGCTATTCGGCCCATTGAGTCTGCTGTACCATTCAATGAGATCATGGCTGATCTGATCATCCTCAACTCCACTTTCTTGCCTTTTCCCCCTAACCCTTGATTCGTTTACTGATTAAAAATCTGTCTATCTCAGACTTGAATATACTTAAAGACCCAGCCTCTACAGCCCTCTGCACTAAAGAACTCCACAAATTGACTACCCTCTGAGAGAAAAAAATCCTTCTCATCTCTGTTTTAAATGGGCGACCCCTTACTCTGAGATGATGCCGTCTGGTCCTTGACTCTTCTACAAGGGGAAACAACCTCTCAGCATCTACCTTGTCAAGCCCCCTAAGAAACTTATATGTTTCAATAAGGTCGCCTCTCATTCTTCTAAACTCCAATGAGTACAGGCTCAAGGGATTCAACCTCTCCTCATGAGAAAATCCCTCCATCCCCGAGATCAACCTAGTCCTTCTCTGGACTGCCTCCAATGCCAGTATATCTTTCCTTAGATAAGGGGACCAAACCTGTTCACAGTATTCAAGGTGTGGTCTAACTAGTGCCTTGTATATTTTTAGCAAGACTTCCTTATTTTTATAGTCCATTCCTTTGAAATAAAGGCCAACATTCCATTTGCCTTACCTATTACCTGCTGAGCTTGAATGCTAGCTTTTTGGGATTCATACATGAGGACCCCCAAATCCCTCTGTGTTGCAGCTTTCTTCAGTCTTTCTCCATTCAAATAATATTCACCTCCTCTATTTTTCATGCCAAAGTGTATAACTTCACATTTTCCCACATTATATTCCTTCTGCCACATTTTTGCCCACTCACTTAACCTGTCTGTATCCCTTTGTAGTCTCTCTGTGTCATCCTCACCACTTGCCTTCCCGTCTATTTTTGTGTCATCTACAAACTTGGCGATAGTACGTTCATTTCCCTCATCCAAATCATTTATATTGTAAATAATTGTGGTCCCAGCACTGATCCCTGTGGTTCTCCACCAGTTACAGGTTGCCATCCTGAAAATGCCCCCTGCATCCCAACTCTCTGGGCAGAATTTTTCCGCTGGCGATCTGGGGGCGGGGCCCGCTCGCCGATGTGAAAATGACGCAGGATAACGTTGGGGGGAACCCCTGACGTCATCCTGCCCCATTTAAATATTCAGGAAGGCAGGGGGAAAGCGAAATCAGCTGACGGCCACCGACCTGTCAATAGCCAATTGAGGCCATTGACAGGGTAGTTAAATCAATTAAAGGCCCTGTCCATCCAACCTTAGGTTTAGCGGACAGGCCAGGAGCCCCAGCAGGCTTCAGATAATGCACGAAACCTCATCCACCGGCGGGATGAGGTTTCACATCGGTTTTAAAAAACTTTAATAAAGTTTCTGTCGTATTTATTAACATGTCCCATCTCGTGTGACATTGTCACATGAGGGGCACATGTTAATAATTTTTTTATTTTTCTATTTTTAAACTTTCAAACATTTTCAGCGCTCTCCCTGAGGCAGCACTTAGTCTCAGGGAGATGTGTGCTCTTCCGCGCGCATGCTCGAAAGAGCTCTGGCAGTTGGGGAATCCCACCCCCCTGCACAGGAAGCGTGTAGCGCTTCCCGTCGGGTGGCCCACTGGGCGGCCCAACTTAAAATGGTGGCAGGGCCCGTTTCAGCGGCAGCAATCGGCTGCCCACCCACTGCTGAGCCACTGGGGCCCGCCTGCCCTTCAAGGGCAAAATTCTGCCCTCTGTCTTCTATTAGTTAACCAATCCTGTATCAATACTAATATACTACCCCCAACACCATGGGGTCTTATATTATTAAGTAGCCTTATGTGTGGTACCATATTGAATGCCTTTTGGAAATCCAAATATATTACATCTACTGGTTCCCCTTTATCTATCCTGCTTATTACCTCCTCAAAGAATTCTACTAAATTTGTTAGGCATGATTTCCCCTTCATGAAGCCGTGCTGAATCTGCTTGATTAGATTATGCATTTCTAAATACTCTGGTATCACATCCTTTATAATAGACTCCAGAGAACCTATTTGAGAGAAAACATTCTATAAGATTAATTGTAACTAATATATATTTTTAACCTAACCCAGCCAGTGGGTAAATGACAGGATTAGATTAGTTGCCTGGTTTATAGCCTGTCCAGTTTTATTGTACATTGAATAGACAGTAGGTTGTAGGGACCAAAAATGAAATGAAGTTTCAAAATCTAGTTCTCCCCTTTTATTCCTCAAATGGTCTCACACTTTTCTATTGTGGAGGCATAATGGTGACTGTTCATATGAGTGATCATTGTCCACAAGTGTGATAAACAGTTTGCACAGTCAGCCTACCACAATTGTGGCATGTCGTAAAAGATTCTGCTTCCATCGTGATCTGGTGTATATATAGCTGTACTCGGAAACTCTGGGTTAAAGAACCTCGGTTGGTTTACTTTTTCCAACTCTAGCTCAGGGGCACTGAGGGCTACTGTTATCCTAACTGAGATGCAGAGCACAGCCAGTATTCAAACCTGGAGACTTTTTGATCTGTATGGCTCAGTGCCCCACCTGCACCACTGGGGAAACTGGACAAAATTACCTCACCTGCCTTTAAACTTGAATGATGGAAGTAGCTTCCACTAAAGGTAGTTTCTCACCACTTGCCTCTCACTCTCTAAAGAAGTCATACGGATTTGAAATTTAACTCTTCCTCTCTCCACAAATGCTGCCAGATTTGCTGAGGTTTTCCAGCATTTTCTGTTTTTATGCCTTTCACGTTACTTCATCCTGATTTTTGAATATACTCAGATTTGGGGAGTATCAAGGGAACTTATTAATAATAGTCTGAAGGGGAGAGGGGAACAGCTGTGTACAAAAAAGACTGAGTTTTGGGGTGTTGGAATGTGACCAGAATGTAATCCCTCCTGCTTCCATTGAGAGCAGCTGATTTGTCTTCAGTTATGTATTTAATTGAACAAGGTCACAGGTGAGACCAAAGATCCTTGTCACAGGGAGAATAAGCCTAGTTACTAATCCTTGGAAAAATAACTTCTTCAAAAGCTGTTGCTAGTAAAGAAAGAATTTGCATTGATTAGACAACCTTTGGAGTACTATGCAGATTTCTTGTCTTCATATCCTAAAATGGATATAGAGGCACTGCAGAGAGAGCAAATTTTGGTCATCCTCAGAAGTAGAAACATCTTCTCTATCTCTGGCTTATCAAACCCTTTCATAATTGTAAAGACCTCTATTAGGTCACCCCTCACCCTTTTTGCTCTTGGGAAAAGAGCACCAGCTTGTTCAGCCTTGTTTAATTTTTCATTTCTACCTTGTAAATCTTTTTTGCTCTCTCTGCAGTGCCTCTATATCCATTTTAGGATATGAAAACAAGAAATCTGCACAGTACTCCAAAAAACATTGCCTAATCAATACAAATTCTTTCTTTACTAGCTACAGCTTTTGAAGAAGTATTTTTCCAAGGATTAGTAACCAGGCTTATTTTCCAAGTGCCATAGCACCCAATTTTACATGTTCCCACCCACCATCCCGCAACTTGGGGCTGTAGAATTCCGGCCATGAAGTAGTTAAAGTAAATACCTGTTAGGAAGATATTATAATGTTATTGGAAAATAGTGGTGCGTCTGTGTGACTTATTTGGATTAAAGGCTCTGGTCTGGAAGCTTTGATGTGACAAAAGAGAAGCTAGGTTTGAAACATTAAGTAGGTAAACATGGGGGAAGTTTAGAATGTAAAGTGTAAAAGTACGTTTGCATTTATAAATAAACCAGACTAGATGGTTTCAAAGGGGAGGGGTGAAATGTGTCACCTAGCCAAGTTCAGAAGCTGTGGGCAGAATTTTACATTTGGCATGTGGGTGTGCGCTCGACATGCCAGAACGTAATGATGCGCAGTGACGTCGAGCGTGCGCACCCTCGTGATATTTCGCTAAGCAGGCGCATTATGAGGACAGAGGCGCGCCCGCCATTAATTAACAGGCCAGTTAAGGCCCTTGAGGCACTAATTTTCTGTGATTATATGCAGCCCATGCAATTTTCAGGATGTCGCACGGGTGCAATGTGCAGGCGGGTAGGCCACATTTTCAAAAAGCTCATTCATGGTGGGATATGAGGCATGAGTGCTAATGTGAATTGTTTTTGCTTTAGCTTTTAACTTGCTGCAACTTGCTTGTGTGAACAAGACAGCTTTATTTCACTTCAGAGCTGGTTTTACAGAAAAAAGAGGCTTCAGTTCAGGACTCCGGAGGAGTCATACTACTTGGGGCCTTCCAGGTATCAAACATCCTTCCCTTACCCTGGGAATGAGGATTGTGGTCTCCGCTGGAGGCACCTCCTCCTCTGAGGAAGAGAGGGCCAGAAGGGGGAGGAGCCCATGTGTACCTTTTCAGCTTCCAGGGGAGGGATAAGGGGCGCAGGGCCAACAGGAAGTCCAAGGTGGAAGGGGCTGCAGAAGATGCCACTATCCTCCTGCCAGGGTTTACAGATAACGATGCAGCTACCTCAATATGACTGAGGTGCGGTGCCAAAGGAGGCTCCACCTCTCAAGGGAGACCGTGTACTCCATCTGTCAGAGGATCGGCCCTGAGATCAGCACCAACTGTGTGGGTGGATACCCCATGCCAATGGCGCTGAAGATCACTGTGGCCCTCAACTTCTATGCCTCCAGCTCTTTCCAGGGGTCAGTGTGGAATCTGTGTGGAGTCTCCCAATCAGCTGTCTACAGTTGTGTCAAGCTGGCGACAGATGCTCTGTTCAGGTGTGCATTGACTTTCATTCACTACCACATGGACAAGGCCAGACAGGCAGAGTGAGCCAGAGGCTTTGTTGCGATTACTGGGCTCCCCCACATCCAGGGTGCCACCAACTGCACACATGTGGCATCAAGATGCCTGCGGGTGAGCCCGGTGCCTTCGTCAACAGGAAGAGATTCCACTCCATGAACATGCAGATAGTGTGTGAACATAGGTTGCTGATTCTGCAAGTCTGTGCAAGGTACCCAGGCAGCTCCCATGACACTTACATTCTGAGACACTCCCAGGTGCCGGGGCTCTTCAGTGTTCCAGCCCGGCTGGATGGGTGGCTGCTGAGCGACAAGGGCTATCCCCTCAGAAGGTGGCTCATGACACCTCTCCGCCATCCAAGAACAGAGGCCGAGTAGCGGTACAATAGGAGCCATGCCATAGAGGGAACCATTGGACTTCTCAAGATGTGCTTCTGATGCCTGGACCGTTCAGAGGGCGCACTGCAATACCCCCCAGATCGTGTGTCACTGATAGTAGTTGCATGCTGCTCTCTCCACAATCTGACACTGGAAAGGGGGGATGCAGTGGAGGAAGATGATGTTGACGCAGCTGCTCTGGCAGCAGACGATGAGTCCGAGGACCAGCACAATCAGGAGAACGCTGAGGGGATAGACACTGACCCGGGCAACCTCCAGGGAGGCAGGGACACCCAGGATGCTTTGATCCAATGCTCCTTCAGCTAGCACACCAAAGAAGAACCACCATCACATGCCAGGGCTGCAGGCTCCATACTTGATACCTGACAGGAATATTTGCTTGGTGAACAACTGCATTTTGTGCCATTTCAATAAAGTTCAATGACAAACAAGTCACTCATAACATCATGGGTTACCCAGCACCTGCAGAACTAATGAAGCACCCAGAGGCTAGTTGAACACAAACACCTTTAACGGTGTGGTGCCTGGCATACATAAAACAAATTAAATGGGAAGGTGTTCTCCATCAAACTTAATAATAACTAACATAAAATTGGGGGAAAAAATATCACCAGTGATAAGCCTGCGTTGTGCTTAAGGTGCTTTAAGTTTTCGCTTGCCGGTGTTACGTCTAGGTGCTCCCTCCTCGCTGGCACCAGCATTGGAGACAGCCCGCTCACTCTGCTGTCCTGTTGGCCTTGATGACCTTGGCAGGCATCCTCTAGCTCATGGAGCCTATACTGGCCCCATCTGGGAGGGAGTGGACAGTGGCTTGACTGGCATCTCCCCAGCTGCTGCAGCCTAATCGGTTACCACAGTCACTAGCAGAGGGGTGGAGGAGTTGCTGCCGTCGTCCTGAGCGCCCTGTAGGAGCCTTCATGGACAACAAGCAGCTTGTGTGCCAACGTCAGGTGGCTTTGGATCTCCCTGCTCACCACTGATGGATGGGCACCGAGCTGGGATACTGGGTGCCCAATCCATCTCCCACACTGACAGTCACTACCTGAGGTCATTGCCGGTGTGAGGGCTCGCAGGTCCGAGCACATCCTCAGGAACCACTGATTCAGCTCCTGGAGGAGCCTTTCCTTGAGAGTTGCCACTCTCTCCATGAAAGAGGCAGTGCTCTCGGCCATGAGAGCAATGCATTGCTCATGCTCCGCATGAACTCCTCCACAATGCAGACCATAGCGCACATTCCCTCGTATCTCCGCCAGATCCTCCCGCACACCCTGCTGGACTTGCAGCATCTGCTGCCTCAGAGACGACTCCAGAGTCCCATCATCAGCCACCGACTGAGCATGTTCCTGGTCTCCAGCAGTACTCCGAATGCCCGTGCCCTGGGCAACCTCTGCCTCCACCTGCACCTCAAACAAGTGTGAAGTGCCCTCACTGCTGTGCACCGAGATACTATCCGATGATCTAATGCCCACTGAGATGCTGGTATCTAGGCTGGTGCCTGCCTGGCTGAGAGGGTGTGACACAGGTGCATTGTGATGGTTGCTGTCCTCTGTGTTGAGTGGTGGGCCTACAGGCTCCTCACCCCGACGGGCTTCTGCTGAGGCTGACAGGAAGAACAAGGACATGTCATTGGTTGAAGTCATTACAGTTACTGTGCATGCCTGGCACCCAGATCAGTGTGCCCTCGCCTTTCCATTATCAATGGGGATTCCATGTTCGAGGCTCACATCAATACAGAGACAACAATGGAATGGTTGCTAATACAGACATTCTGACCTCAGTGCACTGCACTCTTATTGCCCTGTGGCACTCCAAACTCATCGAGGCCGGTTGACCTGGGTGCATGACACCTCTCCAGCTCCAGGGCCTGCTGCTTGTATCTGATCAAGATTAGAAGGTGGGGCTGTCCTCTGCCAGTCTGCAGCCTTTCAGCATTGTTATGGGATGTCTTCTCCTGAAAGGAGAGAGGAGCATTGATTAGTCCACCCTGTATCTGCATTGCCATTGCAGCTTGGCCAACCCCACCTGAGGAATACCTCGCAGGGCTCAGCCGATTCGTGACCCTGGAGCCACAAGACACTCATTCCAAGCAGCCAGGGCTCAAACCCTTTGCCCAGATGCTGCCTCATTGATATTTACCACTCACACTTTAAGACCTCTGAGATCTGGGGGGCAGGGAGGGCTGGTGTGTTGGGGGCTGCTCCTAACTGCTGTTCTAAGTGACCCATGCCTACATGGTACTCACCCATTCCAATCACAGATCGTTGAAGCGCTTATGGCACTGCCCCCATGTGCGCCTCACCATATTATGGGAGTTCACCCTGGATACCAGCTCCTCCCAGGCATTTTTGGTGAGGTGGGAGATCTTCCTCCTCCTGTCCCTGGGACAAGAATATCTTTGCGTGCTGCCACTTCCTCCAGGAGGGCAACGCGACACTTGTCAGAAAAATGCAGGGCTGACTGCCCCACTGACCTGCCCTCCCGCCTGCTGTGTTTAGCTCTGAAGTGCGCCATACCAAGGCTCCTCCTAGTCATTGGCAGCCTCAGCGTGGTTGCCGCGGCAGCTTTTGAATTGGCCACTGGGTCATCATTGGACCCGGCAGACATTGAGCTCCCGCCCCCACCCGCCCCTTCTCGCTGATGCCACGTATTATGCTGGGTGGGCCTTAATTAGCCTGTCCATGTAGATTGACGATGTGGAGCTGATTGCGGGTGGCGATTGGCTTCCCGATCACACCCACCTGCTCCTGCTGAGCCCGCCCGACCAATGTAAAATCCTGGCCAGTGTGTTTATTTTTCCCAAAGATTACTGGTAAAATTGGTACTCTGATAATTTTTTATGATCAGGGAGGTAAAGTCCAAAGACATAGTGAAACAAAATATGTATAAAGGGGAGAAGTCTGTTTGTTAAGGTAGGCATTTTAAGATCTAACAAGTGTGAAAAGCCTTCAGCATTAAGCCTCAAGCTGCTGCCTACAATAAACTGAAGTTAAGGAAATTCACTTTGAATTGGATTGTTCAGGGTATCATGTTTCTTTGCCTGGGTCTTTTACTGTTGCCTTAACAGAGGTGTAACTGGGGGTCAGATTAATTGGGGGATTTACAAGTTATTATGGTAGTAAATTGTAGACATATGTATGTGCTTAAAATCATTTCTCTTATTAATAAATGTTTAGTCTAGTTTTGTAAAAACCTATAAAGCTCTTATTACTATTGAATTCCAAGCCCCCATTTTGAAACATACAAATTGCAAACAGTTGTGGCAGTTGTTTCAAGTTTCCCTCTGGGATTTGAACAACTCAGCATTTACAATCGGCAGTGCCAGCACATAGTTGGGGGCTCTTTGCGGGGTATATTTGAAATTTCTTGATCGGCTTGGAATTGGTGAATTTTATGGTTACACGTATGAGAAGCACTTTGAATTCAGGAGTTGGTGAGACTGCAATATGGCTTTGGCAGTTGCCCAGACTTGTCCAGGAGTTGAGGTTATAACTTTGGTTGTTTTACAAAAGGTAACTAAAGTTAATGGAATTGTGAATAAATTACAATTGGGGTTACCTGCAGGGATATGAAAGCAGGCATAATTGAAGGTATAGAACAGCATTTAATGTTGGAAGTGATACCTGACACTAGTGAATCACATCTGGAGGTAGTGAGACTTCAGTTAGAAATGAAGAGGCTTGAATTTGAACAAGCAAAGGAACTGAGAAAACTTGAATTGGGGACAAATGAAAAGGAAAAGGAATTGGAAATGAAAACACTGGAACTAGAGGCAGCACAAAAAAAAGAAACAAATAGAGGTTATTTCAAAAAGAAATGGAAATGAGAAATTTTGATTTCCAGAGGGAAAAGTTAGCAATGGAAGAGAGAATGAAAGAAATCGACAGAGAGCATTGGCTTAAAAAGCTGGATTTAAAAAGATGGCATCAGATGCTGTGGAAAATTCTAATGATGATAAAACTTTCAAACTAAAACCCAGTGGGGAGATGTTTAAATTTGTACAAGCTCTTCCAAAGTTTGAGGGAAGCGATGTGGAAGCATTCTTTATTTCATTTGAGAAGATAGCTAAACAAATTAAATGGCCACAGGAAAACTGGACATTGTTGATACAATCCATGTTGGTGGGTAGAGCACATGAGGCTTTATGCATCACTCTTAGAAGAAATGAAAGGTGCTTAAAAAAAAGGCTGTTTTGAGTGTACATCAGTTGGTTCCTGAGGCATACAGGCAGAAATTTAGGAAAATGAGAAAACAACCTGGGCAAATGTATATTGAGTTTGAAAAAGTAAAACAAAGTAATTTTGACCGGTGGATATGAGCATTAAAGATGGATACAAGATATGCAGCTCTTAGAAAGGTAATTCTTTTGGAAGAATTTAAAGATTCAATTCCTTCGGTAGTGAGAGCTCATGTGGAAGAACAGAGGGTTCAAACGGTGAGACAAGAAGCAGAGATAGCTGATGTTTATGGCCTGAAATTTTCCGTCGACGAGTTGAGGGCGGGGCCCGCTTGCCGACGCGGAATAACATCGGGGGGAACCCCTGACATCATCCCGCCCCATTTAAATATTCAGGAAGGTGGGCGGACAGCGAAATCAGCTGTCCACCTGCTGACTTGTCAATGGCCAATTAAGGCCATTGACAGGGTAATTAAAACAATTAAAGGCACTGCCCGTCCAACCTTAAAGTTGGCGGTCAGGCCAGGAGCACCAACGGGCTTCTGAAAAAAAAACCTCATCCACTGGCAGGATGAGGTTTCATGTCTGTTTTTAAATATTTATTAGCATGTCCCATCTCGTGTGGCATTGTCAGTGATCTCCCTGAGACAGCACTTAGTCTCAGGGAGATGTGCGCTGTTTCATGTGCATGTGCGAAAGAGTGCATTTTGACAGTTGGGGAATCCCCCCCTCCACAGGAAGCGCATAGCACTTCCCGTCAGGCAGCCCTCTGGGCAGGCCTTAATTGGCCCGCCCACTTAAAATGGCAGCAGGGCCCGTTTCAGTGGCGGTGATCGTCTGCCCACCTGCCGCCAAGCCGGTGGGGCCCGCCCGCCCATCAAGGGCAAAATTGTGCCCTATGAGTTAGTTCATAGAGATAAACCTTTTTTGGTCAACCTTTTAAATCAGAAAAGGATAGAAAGTGGGAAGGTGAAAGGAAGGGAGAGTAGTTAGGGAAGAGAAGGAGTAGGTGGAAATTCACAGGAAGCTTTTCCTCAGAACAGAAGGGAAGGTGCTGAGGGTAGAAGTGATTTTTGAAAATTCAGGTATTTTCATTGTAATAAAATTAGACATATGAAATCTGTGTGCTGGAAATTGCAGGAAAAATCTGTTGGAATTACGGGGGGGGGGGCAGAAAAGTACTGGAAGGTTCTGGCACAGGAGAAACCAATGATTAATGTACAGGTAAAACAGGGAGAATTAGTGATTCCCCCAGAGAAGTGGGAATATGCTCACAATTTACCCAGGAGAATTTGCAGAAGCAGGTTGCAGAAATGTTTAAAGATTTTTTGTACGAAGGGAAATTCTTTCCATGTGTACAGGGTGAAGTAGGTAAAGATGGTAAAATTTTAAGAGACACAGGAGCCAGTCAATCCTTAATGTTGTGGGATAATGACTTTTGTTGTTCAGGGGGAGAATTTCAGGCCCAGATGATAATAAGTGGGGTTCATGGAGATGCTAAACCTATTCCACAGTAGAAGGTAAATTTAAAGAATAGGTGGAAAACAGATGAGGTGATTGCTGGAGTACTGGAAAAATTGCCCATTACAGGGTTCAATTTATTCTGGGTAATGATGTAGCTGGATCACAGATGTGGGCAATGCCTATGGTAGTTGAGCAGCCTATAGAAGAGTTTTCAACAGAAATATTGCAAAGAGAGCATCCTAGGTTGTTTCCAGATTGTGTGATAACGAGCTTACAGGCTCATAGGTTGAAACAAGAAGAACAGGAAGTTCAAAGGCAGGGAGAAGATGTGGAAATCCAATTAACTGACACTACTGTGTTTGATAAGGTTGTTCAGGAAGAAAGATCGGAAGACAATTCAACTGAAGTGTTTAACTCAAGGAGGTCAGTGGAGTTACAGAAAACAGATTTGCAAATAAAACATTTATATCAGACAGCTTATTCAGAAACAGAGGCAAAATGTATTCCAGAATGTTATTACCTTTAAGGTAATGTTTTAATGAGAAAATGGAGGCCTTATCATGCTTCAGCAAATGAAAGCTAGAGGGAGGTGCATCAGATTGTAATACCATTTGGATATAGCAATAAGATTCTGAGGATAGCTCATTAAATTCCAATGAGGAACATTTAGGAATTTGAAAGACACAGGCCAAGATACAAAAACAATTTTTTTGGCCTGGATTGCATAGGGATGTAGTCAAATTCTGCAGAACATGTCACACATGTCAGGTGATAAGGAAACCACATGCAGTGATTAAGCCGGCATCTTTAATTCCCATTCCAGCATTTGAAGAACCATCTACTAGGGTCATGATTGATTGTGTAGGACCCCGCCCCAAGACTATAAGTGGAAATTAGTACTTACTGACAATAATGGAAGTGTCTGCCAGATTTCCTGAAGCAATACCTTTGAGAAACATTGCAACAAAGAAAATTGTGGAAGAGTTAGCTAAATTTTTTCAAGATATTGTTTACCTAAAGAGATACAATCAGATCAGTGTTCAAATTTCATATCACAGATGTCTAAGGAAGTAATGAACAGTTTGGGAACAATACAGTTGAAGTCAACAGTTTACCATCCTGAATCACAAGGAGCTTTGGAAAGATGGCATCAAACTCTAAAAACTATGATGAAGGACTATCCACAGAATTGGGATAGAGGAATTCTATTCTTGATGTTTGCTATTAGGGATGCTCCTAATGCATCAACTGCTTTTTGTCTTTTTGAACTAATTTATGGTCATGTGGTAAGGGGACCACTGAAATTGATTTATGAGAAATTGGTGGGTCAAAATTCAGAAACTACTCTCCTGGATTATGTATAAAATTTCAGAGAGAAATTGGACAGAGCATGTGAGTTGGCTGGGGAACGTTTAAAGATATCACAACAAGTGATGAAAATGAAAGCAGACAGGAAAGCTACAGGTCGTAGTTTCATTGCTGGGAAGAAAGTGTTAGTTCTGTTACCAGTATTGGGTGATTTATTAAAGGCAAGGTTTAGTGGGCCTTACAGAATTAAAAAGAAACTGAGTGAGTTGAATTATTTAATAAATACTCCTGATAGAAGAAAGAAGCAGAGGGTGTGTCATGATAATATGCTTAAAAATACTTTGACAGGGAAGAGGACCAAAAGGTAAATAATGAGAAAGAAGTAGAATGCAGGATTTTGAAACTGATTTTCGTCTAATCAAATTGGATAATGAGGGGTTACTTGAAAATTTAAATGCAATATTGAGTTACCTTCCAGACAAGTGTCAAAGTGATTTGGAGAAGCTATTATGGTCATGCAAAGCTATTTGTGGAAATAAGTTGGGGAGGACAAATCTAACTACACATGATGTGTCTGTAGAAGTTTCATCTTTGTGAAGGCAACATCGTTATAGATTAAATCCGGAAAAGTTATCACAGGTACAGAAAGAAATCGAATTCATGCTTCAAAATGATATCATTGAGTCTAGTTGTACTAACTGGCGTTCGCCTATTGTGCTGGTACCGAAGCCAGATGGAACACAAAGACTGTGTGTGGATATCAAAAGGCGAATGCGGTGACAAAAGTGGATTCATATCCTATACCGTGGTTGGAAGATTGTATTCAGAAAGTGGGACAATCAAAAGTTATCACAAAGATTGACTTGCTAAAAGGATATTGGCAAGTACCACGATTGGAGAGAGCAAATGAGATATTGGCTTTTGTGATGCCAGATGGACTATATCAGTTTAAAGTCATGCTGTTTGTATGAAGAATGCACCTGCAACATTTCAAAGACTGCCAAACAAAGGAATTGCAGGTCTGAGCAATTGTGCTGTATATATTGATGACTTGATGGTTTTCAGTCAGAAATAGGAGGAGCATTTACAACATCTGGAAGAATTATTTACTCTATTGCAAGAAGCTAATTTAGTGGTGAACTTGGCTAAAAGTGAACTTGCAAAAGTGCAAAAGTGCAAGTTATGTATCTAGGGCATACCATTGGACATGGTAAGGTGGCTCCAAGAGATGTGAAAGTCAAGTCTATTGTGGATTTACCCATGCCTATAACAAAATGAGAAGTCTTGAGATTTCTGGGCATAAGCGGGTTTTATAGGAAATGTGTACCTAATTTTAATAGTGTAGTTGCTCCACTGACTGAACTATTAAAAAAGAACAAGAAGCTTCAATGGACACAGGAGTTTCAGAAGGCATTTGACAGTTTGAAAACTGTATTAACTACAACACCAGTTTTGGAAGAACCCAATTACACCAAGCAATTTATGTTGGCCGTTGACACAAGCGGCATAGGCATTGGGGCCGTACTGTTACAAGAAGATGAAGATGGAGTTGAAAAACCAATAGGGTTTTTCTCATGGAATTTGAATGTACAACAGAGAAGATATTCAACGATCAAAAAGGAGACATGGGGTTTGGTGTTGGCATTGCAGCATTTTGAGATTTATGTGGCAAACACTTCATCAGAAACAAGTGTTTATACAGACCACAATCCTTTAAAGCTTCTGGACAAATTTCAAGACAGAAGTGCAAGGCTATTCAGATGGAATTTATTACTGCAACCATTTAATCTACAGATTATACATGTAGCGGGATGAGAAAATCTGATGGCAGATACGTTATCAAGAGTTGAAGTTTAAAGGGAAAATTGGATGTATAAAGCCTGGACACTAGACTGAAAGGATTTCTGTTGATACGAAGGAATTATATATATATATTATTATGTTAATGCATGCATCTGGTAATGTAATAGTGTAAGTATAGAGATAAGTATAGGAGATAGTATAAGATGTGTTAATAAAAATGAAGCTGCCTTTTGAAATTATGACGGTTCATTTTTCAATAAGGAGGGGGATGTCAAGAAGATATAATATTATTGGAAAATAGTGGTATCGTATGTGTGTGTGTGAGAGAGAGAGAGACTTAATTGTGTTAAAGGCAGCTGGTCGGGAGGGTTTGATGTAACAAAAGAGAAGCTAGGTTTGAAATGTTAAGTAGACAAACACAAGGGAAGTTTAGAAGTAAGGTGTAAAAGGATATTTGCATTTTTAAATAAACCAGTAGATTGGTTTCAAAGGAGGGGTGAAATGTGTCACCTAGCCGGTGAAGTTCAGAAACAGTGTGTTTATTTTTCCCAAAGATTACTGGTAAAATTGGTACTATGATACATTTTTACAATCAGGGAGGCAAAGACCAAAGACATAGTGAAACAATGGGAATTTGCCTTCAAAGGGGAAAATATATATATAGGAGAAAAGGCTGTGTGTAAAGGCAGGCATTTGGAGAGCTAACAAGTGTGAAAAGCCTTCAGTATCTACGCCTCAAGCTGCTGTCTACAACAAACTGAAGTTAAGGAAACTCACTTTGAATTGGATTGTTCAGGGAAGTTATTATAGTAGTAATTTGTAGATATATGTATGTACTTAAAATAATTTCTCTTAATAATAAATGTTTAATCTAGTTTTGTAAAACCTACAAGGCTCGGTGATCTTATTACTACTGAATTCAAAGCCCGCATCTTGAAACATAAACATTGCAAACAGTTGTGGCAGTTGTTTCAAGTTTCCCTCTGGGATTTGAACAACTCAGCATTTACCATCGGCTATACCATAATAATATCATACAGACATTTAAGAGGAAGTCATAAAAGTACACGAGGGAGAAAGGAATAGAAGCATCTGTTGAAGTGAAATGAAGAGTGATGGGAAAAAGTTCTAGTCAATATAAACAGCAGCATAGACCAGTTGTGCCAAATGGCCTGTTTCTGTGCTGTAGATTCTATATAATGCTTAACTCTTATATGGCCAGATGCCTCCTTTCCAGGGTGAAAATCCCAAGTTGCTCCAGTCTATCTTCTCATCTGGGACCCCTGACACCCAGGAACCACTCTGTCTCTTCCCCATGCTACCCCAGGCCTCCATATCTCCTTTATATCTCAACAACCAGAACTGGATGAGATATTCGAGCATTGTGCTGTTTGATCATAAATTCTTCTGACTTGCATTAAATTGTTTTGACCATGCAGTTCACATTCTCTTGGTTTTGTTGATTGCTGATTAACATTGGTTTAGGATCATGCCCGCCCAATTCCTTGCTCTCTTTCCACTTTACTACGGATCAGAAGATTCCAGGTTCGACTCCTGGCTGGCTCGGAGGGAGCAAACTTTTAAAAATAGTTCACAAACTCCCAGTTCCAGCGTCAAAAAGTCTCTTTTAAAAAAAAAATTTGGCTTGGCCTAAATAGCCAAGTGGTTATGGTACTGGGTTTGTAACCCTAAGATCAAGAGTTCAAATCTCACAATGGGAAACTATGAAACAATGTAACTTCATCTGAATAGGAACAGATGGAAACGTGTTTGTACTCGAAAGAGTTACATCCACATCTTTACCCATTCCATCTTTAATTATTTTAATGCCATTCATAGATAGGTGTGTTTTTTTATTTTTCCACCTGTGGGCACTACTAATGCATTAAATTTAATTTGCCATCAATCTCCTCAGATACTCTGTCCAACGCACTCCAATGTTTGACTTGATTCCATTGCTTCTTTCAGTATGCACTATCAGCAAATTTGACTACTTTGCCTTGAGTTTCAAACACCAGATCATTAATATAGGATAGAAACAATAGTAGTCTCAGCACTGAGTCCCATGTATCCCATTCATTCCCCAACCTAATTCCTCTCATAAGTAGTCATTGCTTTCTACCCTTTGACCAGTTTCTTATCCATTCACAGGGCTTATTCTGAATCCACTCAGCTTTGAGTTTGACGAATAGCCTGGACGAAGGCATTTTTCTCCATTTGCCCTTAAGAACTCTATGGCTCCAATAACCAATTGGGATGTTAGTTCCTTGAGGAAGTTAAGGTTAGTCAGACACAATTTTTCCCTTCCAAATTTTTGTTGGCTGCCATATACCAGGCCCTTATTATACAGATACTCTTCAAATTTACTCCCAATAATTGACTCCACTACTTTGTACAGAATGGAAATGAGACTGATGGTTCTGTGGTTAACTGTGCCTATTTTATCCTGATTGACCTGTTTCCAATCTCCTGGTACCTCCCTATTGCCTAGTGACTCCCTCACAATTTCCCATTAAGTCATCAAAAACAGATCACCTTTTGCTGCCTTTTCTATATCACATGAGGCTAGAATTCCTCAACAAGAATTTTCTTACTCTGGGGTTGGTATAGAGTCCAAATCCCAACAACACCAAATCACTTAGAAGAGCAGTGACTGTTGTTATGTGGGCAAACATGGCAGCCATGTTGCAGACAGCAATATACTGCAAATAGCAATAGGATGAATGATCAATTGACTTGGAGGTGTTGGTTTAGAGATAAGCATTGCCCAGAACACTGGGAAAGCTGACTATTTTCTGGTTAGGGTATTGAGATCTTAAACAACCACCTGAAGCACTGAAGCAAACAGATGTTTAATGTCTCATCTGAAAGACAGCATCTCCGCTATGAAGTGCTGCCTTAGTATTGCTCTGGAATGTCAACCAAGATTAGATTAGATTAGATTAGATTAGCATTCAAAGGATCATCCTCCGCCATTTCCGCCAACTCCAGCATGATGCCACCACCAAACACATCTTCCCTTCACCCCCCCCTTATCGGCATTCCATAGGGATCGCTCCCTCCGGGACACCCTGGTCCACTCCTCCATCATCCCCTACTCCTCAACCCCCTGCTATGGCACCACCCCATGCCCACGCAAAAAATGCAATACCTGCCCCTTCACTTCCTCTCTCCTCACCGTCCAAGGACCCAAACACTCCTTTCAAGTAAAGCAGCATTTCACTTGCATTTCCCCCAACTTAGTCTACTGCATCCGTTGCTCCCAATGTGGTCTCCTCTACATTGGAGAGACCAAACGTAAACTGGGCGACCGCTTTGCAGAACACCTGCGGTCTGTCCGCAAGAATGACCCAAACCTCCCTGTCGCTTACCATTTCAACACTCCACCCTGCTCTCTTGCCCACATGTCTGTCCTTGGCTTGCTGCATTGTTCCAGTGAAGCCCAATGCAAACTGGAGGAACAACACCTCATCTTCCTACTAGGGACTTTACAGCCTTCTGGACTGAATATTGAATTCAACAACTTTAGGTCGTAAGCTCCCTCCCCCATCCCCACCCCCTTTCTGTTTCCCCCTTCCCTTTTTTCTTCCAATAAATTATAAAGATTTTCCTTTTCCCACCTATTTCCATTATATATAAAAAAAAACCCTCTAGAGCTATACCTTTAGTGCCCTACCATCCATTCTTAATTAGCACATTCATTTAGATAATATCACCAACTTTAATTTTAACACCTATGTGTTCTATTGTACTATTGTCGTTGACATCTTTTGATGATCTGCTTCTATCACTGCTTGTTTGTCCCTACAACCACACCCCCCCACCCCCCCCCTCCACCTCTTTGTCTCTCTATCTCTCCGCCCCCCACACACACACCTTAAACCAGGTTATATTTCAACTCTTTCTTGGACTCGAACGCAAGTTCTGTCGAAGGGTCATGAGGACTCGAAACGTCAACTCTTTTCTTCTCCGCCGATGCTGCCAGACCTGCTGAGTTTTTCCAGGTAATTCTGTTTTTGTTTATGATTAGATTAGTTATTGGTGCCTTGAGTGGGACTTGATTCAACAATTTTCTCACTCCAAGACTGGGTACTATCAAGGAGCCAAGCATCTCTAGCTGGCCATTCAAGCCTACGTTACCACTCAGTTAGATTATGGTTGATTTGTACTTTAACTTTATTTGCCAGTGTTCATTCCATACCTTTTGATATCTTTAGATCAAAAATTTATTGATCTCAGCATTAAAAGCTTCAATCATCCCAGCATCATAGCTTTTGGAGAAGAGAATTCACTTACATCATCCTTTGTGTGAAAAAATGCTTCCTGACTTTTCTCCTGGGGGGCCTAATTCTAATTTTTAGATCATGTCCCCTTGTTCCTGATTCCCCCCATGGAGGAAATGGTCTCTTTGAATTGACCCTTATAATCCCTTGAACAACTTAAACACCTTAATCAGATCACCCCTCAGGTAGAGGTAGAGTGGCAGAGAGGATTAGTGAGGGGATCCAGAATTTAGAGCCAAAGTGGCTGAAGGCTTGGCTGCTCGTGACACACAATGAATACAGACCAGCACTGTTGCAGTGATGTGAGCTTTTAAATGACCAAGTGAAACATTAAAAAATTCTTGTATCTGAATTGGTAGAAAATCTAAATAGATCAGAAATGTTAATGGCTATTCTTATTTTATGGAATACTCGTTCGCCAGCAATTACACTATGGAGTAATTCATATGCAAATGTTCTGAAAGACTTGATAAACTGCTAGTTAACAGACAGTCTTCCTTTCTTCCTCTCCTGTTAATGGATTATAATCCCATTTTATGATTTTATTTTATGTATTTTAAGATTTTAAAATTAGTTGCAATGTTTTTTGATTTTTTGATTCGCGCAGGTGTGTGTTAGTGAGAAAGGGAAAAGTGCTCACAAGAGAGAGAAGAGATCTGCTCTGTAGATGACAATTTTTAAAAAGATATAGATTTTTTTCACAGCACATATGCTGAAAGGCTGGTTTTACAATGTCTGCCTTGGGAGAGCTATGTGAGAGAGAGCTTGTGGTGCACAGGATCAACTGATATCTGCAACCATGACAGCAGCTGGCTTTCCACAGGGACTGTGTGTAAAGCGCTAAACTGTCTGGAGTTCTTTTTATGTCATGTGCAGAAGGTCCCTCATGACCATTTGACTCCCCAACTCCATAATGCTGCTTTCTGTAGCTGTATTTGCTCAGCTGATCACACACACTTAAAGGCTCCTGTCTGTGAGTTAAAATAAGAATTACAAAGAATTGTCATTAAACTTAAGCATTCTTATTCTTTTCATGTGGGGCAATATGCGACAGTGCAAAGTTACCGAAGAGTGTGAACAAAGCAGTAGCACTTTTGAAATGAATATTTAAAGCTTTTGTGAAAGCAATGGGTCAAGGAACTTCAGTTATGTGGAGAAGCTGAAGAATCATTAAAAGGTTACAGCACAGAAGGAGGCCATTTGGTTATCAAGCCCATGCCAGCTCTCTGCAGAGCAATTTAGCTAGTATTACTCCCCTGGTCTTTCTCTATAATTCTGCAAACATTTTTCCCCTTGGCTGTTTATCCAGTTTCCTTTTGAAAGCTTTAAATGAATCTGCCTCCACCACACTCAGGCAATGCATTCTAGATCATGACTACTCACTGAAAAAAAAGGTTTATCCTCATGTTACCTTTGGTTCTTTTGCCAATCATCTTAAATTTGCGTCTTCTGGTTCTTCATCCTTCCTCTAATGGGGACAGTTTCTCTCTATCTATTCTCTCTAGATCCCCCATGATTTTGAACACTTTTATCAAATCTTTTCTCAATCTTTTCTTCTAAGAGGCCAACCTCAGCCTCTCCAATCGTTCCACGTAACTGAAGTCCCTGATCCTTTGAACCATTCTTGTAAATCTTTTCAGCAATGTCTAAGCCTTCACATGCTTCTTAAAGTGTGGTGTCAAGAACTGGACACAATATGATGCCTAACTAGTATTTTATAAAGGTTCACCATAACATCCTCGCTTTTGTACTCCAGGTTGCTATCGAGAAGCCCAGGATCCCGAATGCCTTTGTAACTGCTTTGACAACCTGCCCTGCCATTTTGAACAATTTGTACACAAATACTCCCAGGTTACTGTCCTCCTGCACCCCTTTTGGAATTATACTCTTTGGTTTATATTGCTTCTCCTTGTTCTTCCTGCCAAAATGTACCACTTCACACTTCTCTATATTAAATTTCATCTGCCACAGGTCCACCCATTCCACCAACCTGTCTATGTTCTCTCGAAGGCAATCACCATCCACCTCACGGTTCACTATCTTTCCAAATTTTACATCATCTGCAAATTTTGAAATTGTGCCCTATACGCTCAGATCCAGGTCATTAATATACATATTAAGCAACTCAGTGGTCCTAGTATTGACCCCTGGGGAACTGTACTATATGTCGTCCTACAGTCCGATAAACAACTGTACCACTACGCTCTGTTTGCTGTCACTTTGCCAATTTTGTACCCATGTTGCCACAATCCCTTTGTGAGACTTCAACTTTGCTGACAAGTCTAGTATGTGGCAAGAAGCTGGGATTGTTCTCCTTAAAGTTCAGAAGGTTAAAGGGAGATTTAATGGAGGTTTTCAGAATTATGAAGGGTTTAAATGAAGTACATAAGGAAAAAACTAATCACTAACGGAGAATCAGTAACCCGAGAACAAGGGTTTAAGATAATTAGCATAAGAGTCAAGGGGAATTTTTTTACAGTGTGTTGTGATGTGGAGTGCCCTGCCTGAAAGGGTGATGGAAACAAATTCGACAGAAATTTTCAAAAAATAATTAAATACATGAAAAGGTAAAAATTGCAGTGCTATGGGGAAAGAATGGAGGGAGGTGGGAAGAATTGGAATGTTCTTTCAAAGAATTGGCACAGGCACAATGGGCGGAATTTTCTATTAATGAGACTAAGTATGGTGATAGGCGGTTTTGGCAGCGTCCACCCCACTGGCCGGAATGGCGGGAGGTCGCGCCCAATTCCACACTTGGAGGGTCATTAATTATGCGAAAGCACGTATTGGCAAGAATCACTTGGCGGGTTGGGAGCTGATTCGTTCGCTGGCTGTCAGCTGGTGGGTCTGAAGATCCAGGTGCCATGTTTAAAGGCCAGTCCAACACACAATCTCACTCTCTCCAGCCCACCAGAGATGTCTTGCAGCTAGAAGAAGAAGGCCGAGAGCCTGAAGAAGCAGGCGGCACCCGTTTCACCCAGAAGGCCCTCCAGGCATTGATCAAAGGGCTGCAGGCACAGGTAAGTGCGCTATCCCAGGGATGTCTGCAGGAGGCACAGCAGCCTCAACTTCCTGGCACCCTGGTGGGCACCATCAAGACGTAAGCGACATGGGGGACCTCCCTCCAGGTGCACCATCACCTGCAGGAGTCAGGGAGGGGCCCTCAGGCACCCACAGGGAGGATGAGCAACAGCCAGACACCCCAGGGGCCTCCTCTCAGGACACTCCAAGGGCGTGCAGCCCCCTCTGCCTGAGATATCCTCCATTCCAGCTTCTCGGGCCGCTGAGAGTGCTTCAGCCCCTGAGCAGGTGACCCTTATCAGGCCGGGGCCCTCCGGGCCTTGGGCCACCAGAGTGCGTCCTCCAAGGTCATCAGAGACATCAGGGTGTAGCAGTCAGCAGGCTACCTCCACCTCTGCTGTGGATGTCTGGGCTGCACCCGGGCGTAATGGCAGAGTTAGGAATGTTAAGAAAAGCTGATGTCACCCTTGAGTCATGGTTGTGCTATAAATGTAAAGAAATTGCACTTTTGTAAATACATTTGATGGTTATGAGAGTGTTCATGGCAACTGAAGGCGTTGTGATTTTGTACTTTGGAATTCTCTTATTTCGACATTTAGCCTTCCTCCCACTCAGTGATAGTGTCTCACTGTGAGATTCACATTCCTGTAATGTCAATCTCAGTAGAATTAGTCTCTGTACCTTGTGTGATGTCAGGGAGGTGTGTTAAAATCTTTATTGGAAATGTGTGATGTAAGCATTTCTAACCTTTCTTCCTCAAGGAACACCATTGAGTGAGGCTAGCTTATCAGCATTGATATTCTCGTGGCATTTGTGTCTCCTCAGTGGTTGTGACAGAAGAAAAGACGCACGGGAGGAGCAGATCTCTTGGCAAGTCCACATCTCAGTTGCAGCAGCGTTTGCATCATTAGGTGGCGGTGAAGGCTTCAAGTCTTCTCTCATATTGTTCTTGTTCCTAAGTGGACTCTCAGTTCCCAGAGTGAACTCACTCACAGGGCCCCACGGACCAAAGCAAAAATCATGGTCTGGCGATGCATGAGGTCAGAACGCGCACATGTGAATGCAGGACTCGTTCTCGCTGCAAGCGGGTGGACATCACCTGAGTTGAAAGAAAATGGCATTCAGGGCTAAGAGAGATGTGGCCGCATTCCCTCACTTAACTTTACTTTTCCTGGAACATGTCAGCAATTAACATATCACGGGCATGCCTGTCACGTCTTCCTTCCTCTGTGGCATGTTCACACTCAGACTAACCCTCAGCAGCCTCCTGAGACTCCACGGCCTCTGGATATTTATCCTCTGATGAGCTCTCATCTTCCAATGAGCTCTCATCCTTCTCCGGTTCATCCTCTGGCAGGGGTTCACCTCTTTGCATTGTCAGATTGTGAAGGGCGCAACACACTGCAATGATGCAGAAACCCAGTCGGGAGTGTATTGGACTGAGCCACCTGAGTGGTCCAAGCAGCTGAAGCGCATCTTCAGAAATCCTATGGTCTGCTCCATAAGGGGGTGTGTGGAACTGTGGGCAGTTTTGTATCTCTCCTCGGACAGACTCTGAGGGTGGACGCATCGGTGTCATCAACCAGCATTTCAGTGGGTGCCTCTTATCCCCAAGTAGCCATCCCTGCAGATGTAATGGCCCCTCAAAAATCTCAGGCACCTGGGAATGACTCAGGATGTAGGAGCCATGGCAACTCCCAGGGTACTGTGCACAAATGTGCAGTATATGCTTCCGGTGATCACAAACCAGTCGTACATTGATGGAATGATAGCCCTTTCTGTTTATAAACATTAGGGCCCACTGCTATGGAGCCTGTATAGACATATGGGTGCAGTCTATTGCACCTTTCACTCTTGGGAAGCCTGAGATGGCAGCAAAGCCAGTGAACCTCACAGCCTGGCTATCTTCATCCAGAGCAAACCTGACATAATGACGGGCTTTCCTGTAAAGGGCATCTGTGACCTCTTTTACACATCGTGCTGTGGACTGAGAGATGCCACATAGGTTGTCTGTTGATCCTTGGAAAGAACCAGAGGCTAAGAAATTAAGTGCTGCAGCCACCTTCAAAGTCTCCGGCAGGGGATACCCTCCAACTCCATGTGGCATCAGGTCTTCATGAGCTTGGGACAAGTGCAGATGTGCACGGCATTGCCTCTCACTCATTTGTAAAAAGGAGACCCTTCTACAATAAACCCTAGGCCTGGTGAGTCGCCCCCATTGCCTATGACTATTCCTGACCCTCCTGTTCATTCTCTGGCGCTGCTTGACCATGTTCCTCCTGCTGGACCTGTGCACGGAGTAACCTCTCCCTCTTTCACCTCCTCCATAGCGTTAGGACCCTGTTAAAGGCAGCATTGAGCCCTGGATCCATATGTGCTTTTGTCTTCTCTGTGAAAGGAAGCATTGAAGACATGAAGAAAGTGAAGTTCAGAAGATGACACGTTTGGAAACTATAAGGGTCCATAGATTTCTTGACCTACTTGATGCCACTTTGTCCCTGAGACACTTTTTTTTTATTCGTGCATTGGATGTGGGTGTCACTGGCTAGGCCAGCATTTATTGCCCATCCTTATTAGCTCTCATTCTGATGGCATTTTTTAAGAGTCAACTACATTGGTGTGGGACTGGAGTCACATGTAGGCCAGACCAGGTAAGCACGGTGGGTTCTGTCCTTCCCTAAAAGACATTAGTGAACTGAGTGGATTTTTTACAACAATCGCCAATGGTTTTATGGTCAGCATTAGGCTTTTAATTCCAGATTTTATTGAATTCAAATTCCACCAATTGCCATGGTGGGATTCAAACCTGGGTCTCCAGAGCATTACCTTGAGTTTCTGGAATACTAGTCCAGTGACAATGCACCTTGCCACAAAACCCACCACCGGCGGGATGAGAAAATTCCGCCCAATGGGTCCAGTGATGGTCTTCTGTGCTCTGTGATTCTCTGGGTGACTACTTTTTGCTGTTAATGGATCTCATATTATTAACTGCAAGTTCTAAAGCACAGGTTAGTAACGCAGCAGTTGATAAAGGTTTGTAGTGGGGAATAGATTCCTGAGTCATGTCAATAATGACATCATACCCTTTTCTGCCACATGGAAAGCACCTGCTTTTAACCTGGCCATTTTGAGAAAATTTAATAGGGTGGAGGGTCGTGATGTGAACATTTGATTGTGCTTCTGTACATCCTTGAGTGAGAGCCTGGGGAGCTGGGTCCTTGACCCAGAGAATGGCATCTGTCACAGGGAGGCTGAAGAACATTGAAAGAAAGAAAACTTGCATTTATGTAGCGCCTTTCATAATCTCAGGACATCCCAAGGCACTTTCTAGCTAATGAAATGCTTTCTGAAGTGTAAATGCTGCTGCAATGTGGATAAAATATAAAAGGTCACAGGGGCTTAAATTTCTTCCTCTTTAGTTTATCCATCTTCAGCTCTGGATACAGGAAATTGCACCCTGCTTTATATAAGCACCTTGGGAGATTTTACTGTTAAAGGCACTGTATGGGAACATATAAACAGGAGTGGGCCATTTAGACCCTTGAACCTGTTTCACTATTCAGTTAGATCATGGCTAATCTATATCTTAACTCCATCTACCTGCCTTTGTTCCAAATCACTTAGATGCTGAAAGGCTGTTCTCCATGGCTTGAGAGTCTAGATCTAGGTCACTGCCTCAGGATAAGGGGTCAGCAATTTAAGATTGAGACGAGGAGAAATTTCTTCACCAACTGGGTTGTGAATCTTTGAAATTCTCTTCCTCAGAGGCCATGGCTGCTCAGTCAATATTCACAAGTATATTCATGACTGAGGCTGAAAGATTTTTGGACATTCATTGAACCAAGGGATAGGGTAGGAAAGTGGAGTTGATGTAGTTCAGCCACAATCTTATTGAATGGGCAGAGCTGCCTCAATGATCCACATAGCCTACTCCTGTTCCTATTTCTTATGTTCTTAAGTTATTATGTATGCTTCTTAATAGAAATCTATTGATCTCAGCTTTTAAACTTTCAACTGGCCTCCAGCCTCAACAGCATTTTGAGTGAAAGAGTTCCAGATTTTCCACTAATGCAAAAGCAGGATACTGTGAATGCTGCAAATATGAAGACACAAACAGTTAACTTTCAGGACAGTGACCTTTCGTCAGAAGTTTTATGGAGATGTCATTGACCTGAAACTTTAACTCTAGTTTGTCTCAGCATAGAACCTGCCAGAGATGCTGAACATTTCCAGCAATTTCTGTTTTTCTTCCAGATTTCCACTACCCTTTGTGTGAAGAAGGATTTCTTTGCATAACCCATGAACAGCCGAGCTCTAATTTTAAGACAATATCCCCTTTTTCTGGATTTCCTCCATTAGAGGAAATAGTTTCTCTCCACCTACCTATTAGATCCTTTTAATCATCTTAAACATTCAGTTAGATCTCCCTTAGTCTCCAAATGCGGGGAAAAACAAGCCTAGTCTATGTAACCTGGTCTCACAATTTACCCCGGTACCATTCAGTGCTGCACCAAATAAATGCAAGTTGCTGTTGTCAGCTTCCACAATGGAAAAGAAATTGACGGAAGTTGCACGATGTTCCTTAAAGTGACTGTCCTGTGAACTGAGAGCGAGTAACAGAACTTATGGGCAGAAGTTTTCGCTTAGCGAGCAGGCGCATGCCCGACCCCTTCGAGTGTGAAATGATGTGCATTGGTGTTGGCTGAGCATGCCGACGTCAATGCGCAGTCGCACGATAGTTCAGTCGGCAGGCGCGCGCCAGAGCCGGCAGCGTGCCTGCCAACAATTAAAAGGCCTGTTAAGGTCATTAAGTTATCAATTAACATAAAGTTTTTGCTGCCCATCCAACCTAACAGTTGTCAGGCAGGTGGAAAGGCCAAGCGGCCTTTGAATTTTTTTGGAAACCTCATCCACGGGCGGGATGAGGTTTCCAAGAGCAAATAAAAATAAAATAAAACTTTAATCTTTCATTAATAACATGTCCCTGCTCATGTGACAGAGTCACGTGAGGGGACATGTTTCATTACATTTTTATTTAAAAAATTTTTTTTTATATCTCTTCATCTCCCTGATGCAGTTCCATGCCTCAGAGAGATTACGCAGTGCTCACTCGTGTGCTTAAGTGAAGTTCACACTTGGCTGGCTCACACTGCCTCCATTCCCCCCGCACAGGCAGCGCTCAGCACTGCCGCTTGCGTTTCACACTGAGCAGGCCTTAGTTGGCCCGCCAGTGTGAAATCGCCGTGTTGTGCTGCTTATCGCTCCCGCCCACCCCCACTGATCCCACCTGCCAAGGACAAAAGTCTGTCCTATGGACTGAAGTTATGAATCCTTAGTTGTCTCGTTACTGGACTCCTATCTGACCAAGATACTCTCAAAGGTCTAAGCCTACTGCTATTTGCTTGAACATCACAGAATAAAGGGGAGTGATGTATTTTTTTAATTTCAATATGCTCAAAGGCCATTGACATTGTAGTTGAGCTAACTTCATTGATAATACATTTTCCTAACATGAACACACATCTGCAGTAATTGAATTCTGTCAAGACAGGTTCCAACATGTGCTATATGACCTTCAACCCCCAGGTCAGGTAACCCCATATCTAATGCCAAATACAATATAGTATCTAATATTACAGTCCACAACCACAATCAGCTATTATCATGACAAGTGAGTATGGGTGTTTCTTTGTGGAATCCAAAACCAAGTGGGGTTTACACATACAACGAAGATCTTTTGATGCTGTTGATTGTTGTATTTGTCAAGTGATCTCCACTACAGGTCCTTCTAATTTTATTTTCCAGTAATTCACTGCGATTGATGGTTCACCTAAACCATCTCACAATGTGAATAACCAATCCTGTCAGAAAATATTAGATCCTCTGCATCAGTCTCTTACGTTGATATCAATCTGTTATGCCTTGTCACTTCCCATTTGTTCTTTCCCAATTGTATCAAAACTGAATGCGATGTTTTTGATATAAATGGTGGTGAAACAAATTGGAAAAAGTGAAAGGGTGGTGGAAACAGATTCAATAGTAACTTTCGAAGGGGCATTGGATAGCTACTCATAGAGGAAAAATTTGCAGGGCTGTGAGGAAAGAGTAATCAGCACTGCCTCAATAAATAAAAAGCTTCAAATTTGTCCCTCTCTTCAATACTCTGAAGAAAAACACAATCAAATCAATAGTATTGGAGGCTTAAGAGAGCATTGTTCCAATTAAGCTGGCAAAATATTATTGATTGTTTCAAGGAAATTTGCTCTGAGTAAAAGCATCTCACAGTCAGGGTCTTGTGCAAGGCTGAGATCTTCAAGTAAAGTACTGGAAGTTCTCAAAGGCACAAAGAAAATTAGCGTTGAGTTCAATTTAAGGATGTTGTTGTGAAATATGTAATTTAGTTGCCTCTGTTATTTTAGACTTTCAAAATTTCAGTTACTGAGTTTTTTTTTCCTCCAGCAGTACTTTGAGCAATTAGGTTGATGCATGTTTTCCTTTCTTTTTGGCAGCTTGTCCTTATTGGTTGTTCAGGATTGATTATTTTCACATCTTCAGTAGTTTGTCATTCTGGCAATTTCCTCACATTTGACTCATATATTCTCTTCAGGTTTGAACTGCTGACATTTTTACTTTGAGCCATTCACCTAAGTGTGAAGACCCATGTGGGGAAAGGGGGGAGGGGGCCTCTGTTGGGCAGAAGGTGCCTGAGTAGGAGAGAAACCCCCCCACCCCCCCACCTTAGCCACAACAAGGTCTCCAGGGTTTACCTGGCAGCTTCATCACATGATGTGGGCACCCACTGTTACTTGTAAAATACCAGCGATGCTGGGAGAAAACCCTTAAGTTGTTCAGGGCCTCAATTGGGTCAAAGGTGGATGGGCTTCTTGACGGCTCCCCTGTCACTGGTAAAATACCAGTTGAGGCAGATAGGCGTGAGACATGGCTTCATCCTCCACCAGCGCTTCCCCCTGCCCCCACCATGGCACCTGATTTTAAGGTCTCCTGGCTTCTTAGTCCATTCCTGGTGGGGGTGGGGCCTAAAATTCTACCACCTGTCACACCTTCCCAACATAGCATGCGCAGTCTGGGGAGGGCCTCCTTAAGGCCATTTTTAAAGTTGTAAATGCCAGAGTTCAAACGCAGCCCAATTCTGGTTAGATTTTAGGCTAGAGGTCAATAACTGTCATTCTCTCATTGTTTTGGATTTATAACAAAATATCACATTTAAAAGTATGGCAGATCTTTTAATTTTACAGACGGTTGACATTAAAATCTAACTGGCTTCATATATCTGTCCAAGAAGTGGTATAGATCACTGTTCTTTGATTGACGCAGTTTGAAAATGGGGATTAGTCCCTTTTCCATTGTTGTTTTAACCCAGCTTCTTCATAGATAAGATTTTCTTCAGTGGTCAGTTGAAAGAAATATAATTTGAAACAATAGAAGTTATAATTCTGTCAGTAATGGTCCAAGTTTCACCCAAATTGTGCCTTGCTCCACAAAAGGTAACCTAATATCCTGAAAGATCAATGGATTTTTGCAGGATTGTTTTAATGCACGTGATTCATGTGGACAGAAGGCAGGAGAAAAATTATTTTTCTATCTCCTCTATTCCAGTCAATTTGTGTGCACTTAAACATTCATTGAAAGCTAATCAATCATCACGAGTGCTGACTCGCTTGTTAGCCCATAAGATGTGAGCATTTCCCTGTTTGGATATATTATGGGTTTGGAATAACATCATTTCAACAGACTATCTTGTCTTAATCACAACTGCTATTTGTGGAAGCTTGCTGTGTGCAATTTGGCTGTCGCGCTTCCTACATTACAACCATTAATATACTTTAAAAAAAAATTACTTCATTGGCTACAAAACATTTTGGCACGGTCTGAGGCTGTGAAAGTTGCTAAATAAATGCAAGCTGTTACTTTGAAGAAGTTACAGACTTCCTGGTGATTATTAAACATTAGGTGCTTACATTGAGGAGCTGGTTGTATGACATGATAGTATTAGACTAAGTAAGGCATGTTTGGCTGATTTTTAAAATTTGTTCATGGGATGTGGACGTCACTGGCAAGGCCAGCATGTATTATCCATCCCTAATTGCCCTTGAGAAGGTGGTGGTGAGTTGTCTTTTCGAACCGCTTAAGTTAATGTGATGTAGGTGTACCCACAGTGCTGTTAGGGAGAGTATTCCATGATTTTGACTCAGCGGCATTGAAGGACTGACGATAAAGTTCCAAGTCAAGATGATTGCGACTTGGAGGGAGATGTCCCCATGCATCTGCTGCCCTGTTCTTCTTGACGGTTGGGGGGGGGTGCGGTCACAGGTTTGGAAGATGCTGTTGAAGGAGGCTCGACGAGTTGCTGTAAAGCAGCTTGTTGATGGTACACACTGTTGCCATTGTGTGTTGGTGGTGGAGGGAGTGAATGTTTAAGATGCAGGATTGGGTGCTGATCAAGTGAGCTGTTTTGTCTTGAATGAGTGTTGTTGAAGCTGCACTTATCCAGGCAAGTGGGAAGTATTCAATCGCATTTCTGACTTGTGCCTTGTAGATGGTGGACAAGCTTTGTGGAGTCAGGAGGTGAGTTACTCGCCATGGAACTTCTAGTCTCTGGTCTGCTCTTGTAGCCACAGTATTTATATGAGATAGTCCAATTAAGCTTCTAATCAATACTAACTCCAAAGATGTTGATGGTGGTGTAATCCAGCAATGGTAATGCCATTGAACATCAAGGGGAGGTTAGATTCTCTCTCGTTGGATATGGTTGTTGCCTGGCACTTGTGTGGCATGAATGTTACTTGCCACTTACCAACCCAAGCCTGAATGTTGTTCAGGTCCCACTGTATGCAAGCATAGATTGTTTCAGTATATGAGGAGTCAGGAATGGCACTGACCACAGTGCAATCATCAGTGAACATCTCCACTTCTGATCTGATGAAGGAGGGAAGATAATTGATGAAGCAGCTGAACATGGTTAGATCTGGAACACTGCCCTGAGAAAGACCTGCAATGAAGCTCTGGAGCTGAGGTGATTGGCCTTGATGCCACACTCGGTGAAATGAAGCCTTGATGTCAAGGGCAATCACTCTCACATCACCTCTGGAATTCAACTCTTTTGTCCGTGTTTAGACAAAAGAGGTCTGGAGCTGAGTGTCTGTGCTGGAATCCAAACTGAGCATCAGAGGTCAAGTTTCCATTGCCTGGTTAAATCCAGCCTGGGAGGTTATCACAGCAGAAAGGATATTTCCTGTTGTGTATGTAATGCATGTTCATGCAGCTTTAGGTGATGGACCATGATGCCACCTCACAGAGGAATCTGCTGTGACAATGCAGCATGCTTTGTTAAAGGCAATGTGAGTGCAGCTCACTGGGGAGCTTTAAGTTCTGTCAGAACTGCTCAGAAATGATGTTGCCAAACAAATATTCAAATGTTATTACTATTTATTTTCATAACCTTTAATTACTCTCTTATTCTGATCTCAGCTACACTGCCTTAAGTCCCTGAATGAAGAAAATTCCTGCTGAAGAAGTCTGCATGTGAACAATAAGTAGAAGATCTGCTCCAAGGTGGGAGGCTGACTAGATTGCCTTTGTAAACTTGAGCTTATCAAAAATGCTTCTACCCTTATCCTAAGCCTTCAATTGCCAAGGCTCTAAGCTCTGGAATTCCCTCCCTAAACATCTCTGTCTCTCTCTCCTCTTTTAAGATGCTTTTTAAAATCTACCTCTTTGACCAATCTTTTGGTCATCTGTCCTAACATTGCCTTACATAGCTTAGTGTCGTATTTTGTCCACCCCCGTGAAGTGCCTTGGGACCTTTTACTACATTAAAGGGGTTATATAAATGCGGGCTGTTTTTGTTAACTGCAATGCCCCCCAGAGTCGAGGCTCACACATGAAGAATTGGCATGAGAGAAGGGTAGAACAATGTAAAAGCTTTGCAATGAAGAGACCAAATGTAGACTGTGCGATCATTTTGCAGGATACCTCCATTCTGTTTGCAAGCATGACCCAGTTCCCAGTCACCTGTCATTTTAATTCTCAACCCCATTCCCAGTCTCACCTCTCTGCCCTGAGTCTCCTCCACCGTTTGAATGAAGCTCAAAGACATCTCAAAAGAACAACACCCAATATTTTGATTAGACACTTTACAACCTTCTGGACTCAACACTGAGTTCAACAATTTCAGATATTAACCAGTGCTCCCTTTTTTTCAGCTGCTGGTAACAGTTTTGCTGTTGCCAGCATTGACTGGTCGGACAAAATTACTTGTTTCTGTGTTATTTTCCATGTAACTCTATGTAATTTACATCTCCTCTGAACTCATCTTTTCTTATCCCAAGAACTTTTTGCCCATCATTCTTTTTGTCATTTAATCTCTCCTGCCTTGCATCTGTTATGATCCCAGCTGATGTTAATACTGATCCCAGAGTGAAACTTGGCTTGATAGATCCTAACTTTGTTTTTTTAGAAACCGTGGAGGAAAATTACTGAACAAAGTCAAAGGAGTCTGCAGATGAACTTTTAACACAAAGAATAAAACATTTATTAAACAAGAAAAATGAACTACATTATACCAGACAAAAAGATTGGAAAGATCTCAATAAAAACATAAGAATATGATTCAAACTCACGCAGCAATATTTTACAGACTCTTATAAATTCAGAAAGATAAAACAATTTACAATACATACCTTATACTCTAATATTACACCCTGAATATTAGAGGTACATGTGGATTAACAGGTGAATGTGGTCAGACATACTACAATGCAAAGTAAATGGCGGATGCGACCAAAGTAGATTCAATGGATTTCTCAACAACCCACCCAGATGTTTGTCATATTGTCAGACAACCAGTCACACTGAAATTTTGTCTTTTCCACAAGGGTTTCCAATCACCCTTGGAGAACTTGCCTTGGAATTCTTTCCAAATATTGCTTCCCCTTTGGTGGCTTCGACAAGGATCCACCTCCAGGGTTTCGATCTCACTTTCCATGATTCCTTTCCCCTGGATCTCCATGTACACTCAAACTTCACCTTCCAAGCACAACTTCAGATCCTCGTGCTGCTGCTCCAAAAAGCCCACGGTAAGGAGTCACCAGCCTTCGGCTGCCTCCTTGGATCCTCAGGGCTTCTCTTGAGGCCCCTTTGATTCCCTGCAGCTCTTTCTTTAACTCAGAGCCCATCTGTCTGCTCCTGTCCTTCAACTTTACTTATCACCTATTTCTGATCCTGTCTTTGTCCTTGCCTGGGACTTTCTTCCAGGACCTCTCCCTGTCCCCCTTCCTGTGTCATGCTCTCTAGGACGCCTTCTCTGGAATGGCACTTCCATTCGGGTTAACTGACCTGCAGTTTTGCATTGTTTCACTTCTTTGCTTCTTTTCCTTCTGCGGAGGCACCCAGTGCCAGTTCCTAGTCTGAAGGTAAAAAGCTAGTCATGCATGTGTGGCCATTTCCCGGCTGGCACATGCACATAAGGCCTGCAGACCACTGGGAACTGGAGATCCCAGCCTCCAACTTTGGATGAAGGTGTTTGTGTTTTATCACACACCCTATTCCCAGGCCCCTTTTGTTATTTCCTCACTTCCCCTCTTTCCCAGCCTTTGTACTAGCTTAAAACCTGTTACATCTCCAACATATTGTTAACTCATGTTTTTATCTTCACAGATGTTGACCTTCTTCCTGAGTATTTTTGGTCATTTCCTGTTTTTATTTCAGATTTCCAGAATCCGCAGTATTTTGCTTTTGCAAAACCAGGGAGAATGGCCCACGAATTATTCTGACAACCATACTCGGGGACACTAACCGAGGAAGTGTAAATATTTCTGTTATTTCTCCAAGTCAGTAAATGATACCATGTGTCATTTGACTGCCTTGACTGATCTTTATTTATTCATTTGCCTTCATGTACGGCTGCTGATACTTAGCAGAAGGCACTGGTTGCATTATTTCTTTTATGCCTTATGGTCCCAATAGGTTTTTCCAGTTAAATTGAACCAGGTGTCTGAAACACACAGAATTGCAGGCTGTTAATGGATCTTTATAACCCTTGTGCTATATTGTCAAACAAGCATTTGCCTTTAGAATCCGCTGAAAAGGATTGACATTTGAACAAGTTTACAAGGGAACACCAGTGTCCATGCGTGGAATTATGGTTTTATCTAATGTGTAACATACCTTTAAGAAGAATGCTATTAAGGAAGATCACATGATCTTAGTACCCAATAGGAGAGTAGCATGGACTACCTCTATAGTTAGTAGTTAGCAGGGTAGAGGTAGAGTTTGAAGTGAAAGCACATGTTTTGTTGCTGCTGAATACCTTTGTAAATAAACTAAAAGTTTTCTGCCTAAGAAGTATCTGCTGATCAACACTATCAATAGTACCACTTGGCCACCACACACAACAAACTGGTGACGAGGATCCACAGGATCCAACAAACTGGCGACGAGGATAAAACAAGTTTAACAGAAGAAATCAAGTGAAACAAAATTGGCACTGTGCCTTGCACAGTAATTGTAAGTAGAAGTTCCATTCAAATCAACAAAGTAATTCCTTCTCAGAATGCCACAATTTGGAAGAATTAATCCTTTTGATCTAGTAACGAACAATTGGTCTCAGTACATTGAATGTCTTATGTTCTTTTTCCAAGTGAATGAGATTACGGGGAAGAGAAGAGGTGAGCAATCCTCTTAAGTACAAGTAGGAATAAAATCTATGGTTTTATTTGAAGTTTGACAGCACCCAGTGCCCCAGATTTGAAAAATTTTGATGAATTGGTGGACCTCGTGAAGAGCCATTATCAACCAAAGCCCTCGGTAACAATGCAAAGGTTCAAGTTTAACTTGAGAAGTAGAGCCCTGAGGGAGACAGTTGCTTCTTATGTGGCAAGTTTGAAGCAGTTAACGGAACATTGTGAGTTTGGTACATCTCTAAATGACATGGTCAAAGATCATTAAGTATGTGGTGTGAATGAGGACACAATTCAGAAGAAATTGTTGTGCGAAGTGAATTTGGATTTCAAGAAGGTGCTGGAGATAGCGATGGCAATGGAAAGTGCAGTAAGTAATTCAAAAGCCATACAGGGCATGCAAAATGGTGCTGTCTTCCACATCGGGCAGGAAGCCCAGCCAACAAGGATGCGAAAATGCAAGACTTTGCCAAGAAGTGGGAAACTAGCCAGAAAATGAAAAAAAAATGACAGCAGCAAAAACAAGGAATAATTTTAATAGGGGTAGAAACAAGTAGTCTTTTAACGATTGGCAGTTTAAAAAAATAGAATGTTTTTAATGCCATAGAAATGGACACACAATGAGTGCAAAGAAGAAGTCAAGCAGACTTTTAAACAATAGAAAAAACCCAATGAGATCTACAATGTAGAAGATCCTGGAGCAAAATTCTGATATTTACTTGTTGTTTAATTTGAAGGTTAGAAAGACAGAACCAATATATGTAACAGTGAAAGTGAATGGTAGGCCTGTTAGAATGGAAGTGAACACAAGAGCTTCCACTACAGTAACTGGGGAACATACCTTCAGGTATCTGAATAATGGTAAACATCAGTTAAATTTAGAAGAAACAATTGCCCAATTAAAAACATACACAGATGAATACATCCAAGTCAAAGGCATAGTAGAGTAATTGTCCTTTATGGAAGCCAATTGATAAAGCTACCCTTGATGGTGGTAGCAGGTGAGGAGCCAAGCCTCCTAGGGCAAAACTGACTAAAGGGGATTAAATTAGAATGTGCTGAAATTTTCCAGTTGAAAGTGCGTTATCAGAGCTACTACAAAAGTGTGCCACAGTCTTCAAGGACAGACTTGGGAAGATCCAGGGGCTGCAGGCAAAAATTCATGTGGATCCAGAGGCAACACCCCCAATTCATGAAGGCGAGACCAGTACCTTATGCATTGCCAGAAAAGGTCGACACCGAACTGGACAGACTAGAAAAGCTGGGTGTTATACAATCTGTGCAGTTCTCAGAATGAGCAGCGCCCATAGTCTCTATCCTTAAACCCGACCAAAGCATTTGAATTTGTGGAGACTACAAATTGACGGTTAATAAAGTAGCTAAGCTAGACAGACACCCGATACCAAAAATCAAAGGCCTGTATGCCAAGCTGCCAGGTGAAACCACCTACATGAAGTTTGATATGAGTCATGCTTATCAACAATTAGAGTTAGATAATGTCTCCAGGAAATTTGTCACAATTAATACCCACAAAGGGTTGTACCATTATACTCGATTGCCTTTTGGCATCACCTCAGCTTGCGCCATCTTCCAGAGAACAATGGAAAGTTTACTGCAGGGATTGCCCCAGGTTTCAGTCTATTCAGGTGATGTTTTGGTGACAGGAATCACTGAAAAAGAGCATGTGGTAAACTTAGAAGAAGACTTAAAACATATCTTGCATGCTGAAGTGCATTTAAAAAAAAAGTGCATGTTCCAAATTAGGGAGGTTATCTATTTGGGTCACCAGAAGATTCACAGGGCCTCTACCCAGCTGAGGAGAAAGTGAGAGCCATAAGAGAAGCACCTGCGTCAAAGAACACCTCAGAGCTCAAATCATTCCTAGGAACGATCAATTATTATGGGCGGTTCTTACCCAATTTGTCTGCAGAACTGGCCCCCCTACATTGGCTACTCAAAAAGTATCAGCGTTGGTCTTGGGAGGCACCCCATAAAGAAGCTTTCATAAAGGTCAAACAATTGTTGCACTAGTCCAACCTATTAGTACATTATGATCAGAGAAAAGAATTGGTGTTGACATGATGCATTCCCCTATGGAATGGGGGCACTGCTCTCCCATCGGATGGCATGGAATGGCCTATAGGATACTTATCAATAATGCTCACCATAGCAGAAAAGGGGTACTCATAGGTAAAAAAAGGCCTGTCAATCATCTTTGGTGTCAGGAAATTTCATCAGTACGTACACAGCTGCCATTTTACTATCGTTTCAGACCACAAACCATTGCTAGGATTGTTCAGTGAGGACAAGGGTATACCACTCATAGCCTCGGCAAGAATACAACAATGGCAGCATGCGAGTATACTTTCATGCATAGGCCTGGCAATGAAATCGTGAAGACCAATGCGCTTAGTCATTTGCCTTTACAAGAAAATGATGAGGACGTCCCAGTTCCACAGGAACTTGTTTTATTGCTAAATTTCTTAGATTCCTCGCTGGTATATGCCTGACAGATCAGAGACTGGACAAGTTTGGACCCAGTCCTGTCTCAAGTAAGAGAACAAGTGCTGTATGGTTGGTCACAAGAGCCTGACGGAATGAAACTGTACTTCAACAGAAGACATGAAATAACCAACCAGGATAGCATCTTGTTGTGAGGAACATGGGTGATAGTACCTCCAAAGGGAAGAGAACCACTGTTAATTGAACTACACAGCGCATATCCAGGAATATCCCAAATGAAGACCATAGCTCACAGCTACCTATGGTGGCCTGGGAGGGATGGTGAAATAGAGAGTTTAGTGAAGAATTGTGTGCAATATCAGCAACTGCAAAAGTTACCTTCAACAGCTCGGTTGGGAACGGCCAGGAAGACCATGGGTACGATTACACATTGACTATGTGGGACCTTTCATGGGAACAATGTTTCTGCTCATTGTTGATGCCCACTCAAAATGGAGGGACATATATACAGTGAAGTCACCAACGTCTTCTGCTACAATTGAGAAATTACATCAAAGTTTTGCCATTAACGGACTACCAGAAATAATCATTTCTGATAACGGCATGGCATTTACTAGTGTTGAGTTTCAGCAGTTTATCAGCCTCATGTAAAAACTTCACCATACCAACCTTCCTCAAATGGACTGGCTGAGAGGGCGGTTCAAATATTCAAGGCAAGCATGAAGAAGCTAACTGGAGATTCCTTAGCAATCAAGTTAGCAAGCATTCTTTTCCATTATAGGACCATCCCTCACATAACAGCAGGTATCACGCCTGCGGATTTGTTGATGAAATGCCACCTCAGAACGAGATTGAACTTAATAATAATAAAAACAAAAAACTGCGGATGCTGGAAATCCAAAACAAAAACAGAATTACCTGGAAAAACTCAGCAGGTCTGGCAGCATCGGCGGAGAAGAAAAGAGTTGACGTTTCGTGACCTCATGACCCTTCGACAGAGCTAGGTGAATCCCAGGAAGGGGTGAAATATAAGCTGGTGTAAGGTGGTGGTGTTGGTGGTGGGGCGGGGGGGGCGGGGGTTGTTGGGTTAGGGGAGAGAAGTGGAGGGGGGTGGTGTGGTTGTAGGCAAAAGCAGTGATAGAAGCAGATCATCAAAAGATGTCACAGACAGCAGAACAAAAGAACACATAGGTGGCGAAGTTGGTGATATTATCTAAATGAATGTGCTAATTAAGAATGGATGGTAAGGCACTCAAGGTATAGCTCTAGTGGGGGTGGGGAGAGCATAAAAGATTTAAAAATATTTTAAAATAATGGAAATAGGTGGGAAAAAGAAAAATCTATATAATTTATTGGAAAAAACAAAAGGAAGGGGGAAACAGAAAGAGGGTGGGGATGGAGGAGGGAGGTCAAGACCTAAAGTTGTTGAATTCAATATTCAGTCCGGAAGGCTGTAAAGTGCCTAGTCGGAAGATGAGGTGTTGTTCCTCCAGTTTGCGTTGGGCTTCACTGGAACAATGCAGCAAGCCAAGGACAGACATGTGGGCAAGAGAGCAGGGTGGAGTGTTGAAATGGCAAGCAACAGGGAGGTTTGGGTCATTCTTGCGGACAGACCGCAGGTGTTCTGCAAAGCGGTCACCCAGTTAACGTTTGGTCTCTCCAATGTAGAGGAGACCGCATTGGGAGCAACGAATGCAGTAGACTAAGTTGGGGGAAATGCAAGTAAAATGTTGCTTCACTTGAAAGGAGTGTTTGGGTCCTTGGACGGTGAGGAGAGAGGAAGTGAAGGGACAGGTGTTACATCTTTTGCGTGGGCATGGGGTAGTGCCATAGGTAGGGATTGGGGAGTAGGGGGTGATGGAGGAGTGGATCAGAGTGTCCCAGAGGGAACGATCCCTACGGAATGCCGACAGTGGGGGTGAAGGGAAGATGTGTTTGGTAGTGGCATCATGCTGGAGTTGGTGGAAATGGCGGAGGATGATTCTTTGAATGCGGAGGCTGGTGGGGTGATAAGTGAGGACAAGGGGGACCCTATCATGTTTCTGGGAGGGAGGAGAAGGCGTGAGGGCGGATGCGCGGGAGATGGGCCTGACACGGTTGAGGGCCCTGTCAACTACCATGGGTGGAAAACCTCGGTTAAGGAAGAAGGAGGACATGTCAGAGGAACTGTTTTTGAATGTAGCATCATCGGAACAGATGCGACGCAGGCGAAGGAACTGAGAGAATGGGATGGAGTCCTTACAGGAAGCGGGGTGTGAGGAGCTGTAGTCAAGGTAGCTGTGGGAGTCGGTAGGCTTGTAATGGATATTGGTGGACAGTCTATCACCAGAGATTGAGACAGCGAGGTCAAGGAAGGGAAGGGAAGTGTTATGATTTTTTAAAAAAAAAATCCATCATTTTCATGTGGTCCATCTCTGACACTTCCCTTCCCTTCCTTGACCTCGCTGTCTCAATCTCTGGTGATAGACTGTCCACCAATATCCATTACAAGCCTACCGACTCCCACAGCTACCTTGACTACAGCTCCTCACACCCCGCTTCCTGTAAGGACTCCATCCCATTCTCTCAGTTCCTTCGCCTCCGTCACATCTGTTCCGATGATGCTACCTTCAAAAACAGTTCCTCTGACATGTCCTCCTTCTTCCTTAACCGAGGTTTTCCACCCACGGTCGTTGACAGGGCCCTCAACCATGTCCGGCCCATCTCCCGCGCATCCGCCCTCACGTCTTCTCCTCCCTCCCAGAAACATGATAGGGTCCCCCTTGTCCTCACTTATCACCCCACCAGCCTCCGCATTCAAAGGATCATCCTCCGTCATTTCCGCCAACTCCAGCATGATGCCACTACCAAACACATCTTCCCTTCACCCCCGCAGTAGGCATTCCGTAGGGATCGTTCTCTCCGGGACACCCTGGTCCACTCCTCCATCACCCCCTACTCCCCAACCCCTACCTATGGCACCACCCCGTGCCCACGCAAAAGATGTAACACCTGTCCCTTCACTTCCTCTCTCCTCACCGTCCAAGGGCCCAAACACTCCTTTTCAAGTGAAGCAACATTTCACTTGCATTTCCCCCAACTTAGTCTACTGCATTCGTTGCTCCCAATGCGGTCTCCTCTACATTGGAGAGACCAAACGTAAACTGGGCGACCGCTTTGCAGAACACCTGCGGTCTGTCCGCAAGAATGACCCAAACCTCCCCGTTGCTTGCCATTTCAACACTCCACCCTGATCTCTTGCCCACATGTCTGTCCTTAGCTTGCTGCATTGTTCCAGTGAAGCCCAACGCAAACTGGAGGAACAACACCTCATCTTCTGACTAGGCACTTTTCAGCCTTCCGGACTGAATATTGAATTCAACAACTTTAGGTCTTGACCTCCCTCCTCCATCCCCACCCCCTTTCCGTTTCTTCCCCTTTCCTTTTGTTTTTTTCCAATAAATTATATAGATTTTTCTTTTTCCCACCTATTTCCATTATTTTAAAATATTTTTAAATCTTTTATGCTCTCCCCACCCCCACTAGAGCTATACCTTGAGTGCCCTACCATCCATTCTTAATTAGCACATTCATTTAGATAATATCACCAACTTCGCCACCTATGTATTCTTTTGTTCTGCTGTCTGTGACATCTTTTGATGATCTGCTTCTATCACTGCTTTTGCCTACAACCACACCACCCCCCTCCACTTCTCTCCCCCCACCCAACACCCCCCCCCCCACCACCACCACCACCCTAAACCAACTTATATTTCACCCCTTCCTGGGATTCACCTAGTTCTGTCGAAGGGTCATGAGGACTCGAAACGTTAACTCTTTTCTTCTCCGCCAATGCTGCCAGACCTGCTGAGATTTTCCAGGTAATTCTGTTTTTGTTTTGAACTTAATAATGTCCAATTTAGCAGGGAAGGCAGAAAGGAGTCAGGGAAGTCAGAAATTTGACATGACTGGCATAGTTGTGAGAGATGATATACATGAAGAACTTTGGAGAAGGACCAAAGTGGCTACCAGGCGAAATAAGTGCAGTGACTGGACCTCCATCTCACAACGTGGACCTCGAAGGCCAAGTCATACAGAGACATATTGATCATCTAAGGAAGAGAAAAACAAATCACTGAGGAATGATTCCACCAGAGTTCATGACTGGGTCAGTGCTCCTTGTTGAGAGAACTCAACCCAGTACAGACATGTCTGATGTTCCTGCAAGAGTTGAGGATACAGATCTGCAGCTGCCCACCAAAGCATCTAATGCTCAGGCAACTCCGGAAAAGAAGGTTCCTGACAAAGCATCTGAAGTTGTAGAACTGAGACGCTCTTCACACATAAGGAAACTTCCAGAAAGACTGAATTTGTGAATTACTTACCAGTGTAAATATTTTGCTATCTTGAGAAAATTGTACTTGTAAATATAAAATGTATATCTGAGTAAAGGGAGAGGGATGTGGTAATTATGGTTTATCTAATGTGTAATATACCTATAAGAAGGATGCTATTAAGGAAGATCACATGATCTTGTTACCCAATATGAGAGTAGCATGGGCTACCTCTGTAGTTAGTAGTGTAGAAATAGAGACTGAAGTGAAAGCACATGTTTAGTTGCTGCTGAATACCTTTGTAAATAAACTAAAAGTTTTCCACCTAAGTAGTGTCTGCTGATCAACTCTATCAATAGTACCACTCGGCCACCACACACAACAAACTGGCAATGAGGATCCACAGGATCTAATGTCATGGAACTGTAACTCTGCAGGGAATCTACACTATGAAAGCAGGAATTAGAGAGCAGTTAAGAAGGTTGGGACAGGATAGAAAGCCAGTTCAGCACCACTACAAAACATGAATGCAAGATTGGGGAATGGGAAAAGGTCATTAAATCCATAAAGAAAGAAATGCTTTCATTTATAAAGTTGACGTCCCAAAGCACTTTATAGCTGATTAAGTGCTTTTGACATATAGCCACCATAGTATTGTTGGAAAAATGGCAAAAGATTTGCACTCTGTAAGATCCCACAAAAAAATCAGAAAATCTTCCTTAAAGGTGTTGGTCGATGGGTAGGCCAGAGGACAAGGGTGCAATGTCTCTTGTTCATCTTTGAAATATTGTTACAGTATCTTTTACATCCACTTGACAGGGCAGCGGGCCTTGGTTTCACATCTCATCTGAAGGATGCCGCCTCTGACAGTGCAGCATTCCTTCACTGCACTTTGAGTGTCCGTTTGGATTACGGGCTCAAGTCTCTAGAGTGGTACTTGAACTCATAACCTTCGGACTCAAATGAGAGTCATGGCTGACATCTTCATTGCTCACTTTATCATTCAACCTTTTTGGGGCTGAGTCTGTGAATGTCTTTCTTCTTCTATTCAAGATTCTTCCTACTCCCTGTATCTGTACTCTTTTGCAATTGGACAACATGATTTGCCTGTGAAGCTATTTTGCCCAGTAGCTCAAATAGTGGAATCTTTTCCCAACCTCAGTCTTTCATTGCTTCCACAACCTACAGTTTTAAAAATCCACTTTAAGGTTTGCTTGATTACTATTTTGTTACTTCACTCATCATCTGTCCTGTTCTGTACTTCCCTCAATGTGTTGAGCCTTCATCTGGGTATTTCAATTACAATAAGACTCCTTCATTCTCTGCTGAATCAGCAGGTGATCCAGTTCCCTTTTGAATGCTCAAGGAACTATTTGACTGAATTATTTGCATACCATGTGAAATCTGGAACTTTCCCCCAAAAAAGCTGTTGATGCTGGGGGTCAATTGATATTGAAAGATTTTTTTTATTAGGTTAAGGGTTTTAAAGATACAGAACCAAGATGGAAAGATGGAGTTGAGGTACAGATCTGCCATGATCTAACTGAATTGCAAAACAGGCTTGAAGGGCTGAATGGCATTCTGTTCCTGTGACTGTTAAGCCTGTGGATGTTACTTTTAAATTTACATTTAGCTCATGACTTCATTGGTATCAATCATGCTGTATAGGACTCCATTCTGAAAAGACGCTACTGCTAATCAGTAAATTCAACATTAAAATATTAGATGGGTTTTGCTACGTCATTTCTACTCTAAAATTTTCTCAATTCTTGGTTTCACCATTGTACAGTTGAGTTTAATTCTTTGCTGGATTTCAGCACATGCCTTCACTTAGTCTTGCTGCTGATGGAAACATGTTGTCAGGAAAATCTGATCACATCTACTCAAATGTGAAGATCGAAGCAACATCTTCAAAGGTGTCCCCTACTTTCTCCTCTTCTCATGCTGGGTCCAGTTCTACAACTGCCTGTATTCTTCATGGATGTCTTACCTCAGAGATGGTGTTCAATGTATGTACAAGGGATGTTATAAATCAGAAACTGGTTTCACATTGAATACAGTGTGACTGAGAATCATATGTTACCTGTGCTGATATATAGGCCAGAATTTTCCCATCGACGGTTTGGAGGCAGGGCCCGCTCGCCAACGGGAAAATGACGTGGGATGATGTCGGGAGGAACGCCTGACATCATCCCGGTCCCTTTAAATTTTCAGGAAGGCGGGCGGACAGTGAAATCAGCTGTCCGCCCGCCGACCTGTCAATGGCCAATTGAGGCCATTGACAGGATAATTTAAGTAAATAAAGGCCCTGACCATCCAACCTCAAGGCTGGCAGGCAGGCCAGGAGCCCCAGTGGGCTCCTGATAATACATGAAACCTCATCCACAGGAGGATGAGGTTTCATGTTCCTTTTTAAAAACTTTAATAAACGTAATGTGATATTTATTAACATGTCCCATCTTGTGTGACATTGTCACATGAGGGGGACATGTTAATAATATTTTTATTTCTCTATTTTTAACTTTTCTACACTGTCATTAATCTCCCTGAGACAGCACTTTGTCTCAGGGAGCAGTGTGCTCTTTCGCGCGCATGCCCCAAAGAGCGCACTTTGACAGCTGGGGATTCCCTCCCACCCCCTCACAGGAAGCACATAGCGCTTCTTGTCAGGCAGGCTGCTGGGCGGGCCTTAATTGGCCCACCCACTCAAAATGGCGACGGGCCCTGTTTTGGTGATGGGAGTCGGCTGTGTGCCCACCGCCGGGGGCCTGCCCGCCCACCAAAGGCAAAATTCTGCCCATAATGTTTTGTTCCTTTACTCAATGTCAGCACTCTTTTTTTTCATAAGGTCATAAGAAATACGAGCAGGAGAAGGTCACTCAGCCTATTACGCCTGCTTCACCATTCAATAAGATCATGGCTAATCTGACTGTAGCCTTAACTCCACTTTCCTGCATGTTCCCAAAACTTTGACCTCCCTTGTCAATCAGAAATCCATCTAACATGTTTAACATGTTCAGCAGTAAGCCAATGTTCACTGCTCTCTGTGGAAGAGAATTCCAAAGACTAATGATCCTCTAAGCAAATAAATTCTTCCTAATCTCCATCTTAAATGGGAGACCCTCAGTTCTAGATTCTCCCTTGAGAGGAAACATCCATTCAGCATCTATTCAGTCAAAGCCCCTCAGAATCTTAAGTGTTTCAATAAAATCACCTATCATTCTTCTAAAAACTCTATTGTATTGGCCCAACCTGTTCAACCTTTCGTCATTAGGCAATCCCTTCATCCCAGGAGTCAGACCAGTGAACCTTCTCTGAACTGCTTCCAATGCAAGTATATACTTCCTTAAGTAAGAAAACCAAATTTGAACACAGTACTCCAGATGCGGTCTCACCAATACCCTGTACAGATGTAGAAAAGCACCCCTATTTTAATACGCCATCCCCCTTGCAATAAAGACCACTCCTAATTACTTGCTGGATCTGTATGCTAACTTGTGGTGATTAATGTACAAGGACACCCAGATCCCTCTCTGTAATGCAGCATTCTGCAGTTTCCCTCCATTTAAATAATGTCCTGCTTTTGTATTCTTCCAACCAAAGTAGACAACCTCATATTTTCTCACATTACTCTCCATCTGCTAATTTATTGCCCACCCACTTAACTTATCCATATTCCTTTGCAGACTCTTTGTATCGTCCTCACAACTTGCTTTCCTACCTATCTTTGTATCATCAGCAAATTTGGTTACAATACAGTTGGTCCCTTCATTCAAATCATCAATATAGATCATAAATAATTGAGGCCCTAGCATTTGATCCCTGCGGCACTCTACTAGTTTCAGTTTGCCAACCTGAAAATGACCCGTTTGCCCTGACTGCTTGGCACCTATTAGTTGGCCAATACTCTATTCATGTTCATGAGCTCTCAGCTTGTGCAGTAATCTTTTATGCGGCACATTATTGAATGCCTTTTGGAAATCTAAATACACGATATCCACTGGTCCCCCTTTATCCACCCTGTTTGTTACATCCTTAGTGAACTCTAATAAATTCGTCAAATGATTTCCCTTTCACAAAACCATGTTGATTTGCATGACTGTATTATGATTTTCTAAATGTCCTGCTGCTCCCTTCCTAATAATGGATACTAGAATTTTCCCAGTGATAAATGTTAGACCAAATGGCCTTAGTTTCCTGCTTTCTGTCTCCCTCCTTTATTGAATAGTTTTGTTACATTTGCAATTTTCCAGTCCACTGGGACCTTTCCAGAATTTAGGGAATTTTGGAAGATTACAACCAATACTATCTCTGGCAGCCACTTCTTTTAAGACCCTAGAGTGCAGGTCATCAGGTCCAGGGACTTGTCAGTCTTTAGTCCCATTAGTTTTTGTGTCTTTTACTGTGAAGACAATGCAAAATACTTGTTCAAAGTGTCTGCCATTTCCTTATTTCCCATTATTAATTCCCTAGTCTCACCCTCTAAGGGACCAATGCGCTCTTTCACTACTCTTTTCCGTTTTATATACTTATGGAAGTTTTTACTGTCTGTTTTTATATCTCTTGTTTGTTTTCTCTCATAGTCCAATTTTAGTCTCTTTATTTTCTTTGTCATCCTTTGCTGGTTTTGAAAACTTTCCCAATATTCTGGCCTATCACTAACCTTTGCAGCATTGTACCTCTTTACTTTTAATTTGATACCATCCTTAACTTCCTTAGTTAGCAACGGATGGTGCATCCTTCTCATAGAGTATTTTCTTCTCAATGGAATATATCTCCGTTGAGAGTTATTAATTATCTCCTTAAATGTCTACCATTGCTTCTCTTCTTTCTTACCTTTTGGCCCATTTTCTCATTCCACTTTAGCCAACTTTGTCTTCATACCTTGTAATTGTCTTTGTTTAAGTTTAAGACATCAGTTTCAGTCCCAAATTTCTTACTCTCAAACTGAATGTGAAATTTTATCATGTGATGATCACTCTCATGTAGAGGGTCCTTTATTATGAGGTCATTAATTAATCCTGAATATTACTTATTACCAGGTCTAAAATAGACTGTTCTCCAGCTGGTTCCAGAACATACTATTCTAAGAAAATGTCCCAAATACACTCTATGAACTCATCCTCAGACTACATTTGCCAATTTGATTCATTCAGTCTATATGAAGATAAAAATCTCCCATGATTATTGTAGTGTTTTTCTTATAAGCCTCCATTATTTCTTGATTTATTCTCTGTCCTACAGTGTAATTACTGTCAAAGGCCTGTAAACCACTTTCACCAGTGATTTCTTTCCTTTGCTATTTCTTATCTCTACCCAAACTGATTCTACATTTTGATCCTCCGAACCAAGATCATTTCTCACTACTATATTGTTCTCACCTTTTTATCAACCCCACATCCTTTTCCTTTCTTCCTATCCTTCTGAAATGTCAAATACCCTTGAATTTTCAGGTCCCAGCTGTGGTCACCTTGCAACCATATCTCTGTAGCATTATCATATCACACGTATTTATTCCTACTTGTGATATCAATTCATCTATCTTGTTACCAAGCTGCATGTGTTCAGCCAAAGAGCCTTTAATTCTGTCTTTTTACCATTTTTCCAACTCTGACCTTATTTGCACGTGCACCCTTACATTTCTACACTTTGGCCCTTTCTTTCACGCTCTGGTCGTCATTATCCACATCACTACCCTGCACTATTGCCTTGTCCTTCCTCTTTACCTTTCCAAATCTCCCCTTATATGAAGCCCCACCCCACCCAACTATTTAGATTAAAGCCCTCTCTACAACCCTAGTTATACAAATCAGCAGGATTTTGGTCCCAGCAGGTTTCAGGTGAAGGCCATCCTAACACTACAGCTCCCTCTTTTCCTAATACTGGTGCCAGTGTCACATGAATCAAGACCAATTTCTCCTACACCAACTTTTGAGCCATGCATTCGATTCTCTGATCCTATTTAAATTTCCTTGTGGCTCAGCTCGTAATCCAGAGATCATTACCTTTGTTGATCTGTTTTTTAACTTAGTCCCTACCTGCTCATACTCCCTCAGCAGAACCTCTTTATGGACCTTGGCAACTCGATCCTTTCCCTCCCACTCTAAGTTACTCTCCAGCCCTCAGGTGATGTCCTTAACCCTGGCAATGGGCAGGCAACTCAACCTTCGGGATTCACCCTCCTGATTGCAAAGGACAGTGTCTATTATTCTAACTATACTGTCCCATATTACAACTACATTCCTTTCCTTCCCCCCACCCCCCCCCCCCCCCCCCTCCCCCTCCCCCCCCATTGAAAGGCCCCCTGCACCATGGTGCTTTGGTCAGTTTGCTCATACTGCCTCCAGGCCCACGTCTGTTAGACTCCACTGTTGCTACATTCTAGATCCCCATATCTTACAGTCACACCCTCCTGTCCCTGGCCACAGACCAAATCAGAAGTACCTAGCCTAAGAGGTGTGACTGCCTCCTGGAAGAAAGTGTCCAGGTAACTTTCCCCCTCCCTGATGCCTCACAGTTTTCAAACTTGACACCTGCTCATCAATTTTGAGCTGAAGTTCCTCAAGTTGCTGACACTTAATGCAGATGTGGTTGCCATGTATCTGCCAGCTTCCACATGCTACAGATGCAACTCATCATCTACCTTGCCATCTTTATTTTGTTTTTATTTAATTAACTAGGTTTCAAGTTTAGAATGTCACTCAATGATTATCTGTAGTTATATTATGAAATTTAGTTAGTTACATTATAAATTTAATATAATATCTACATCTCTAGTTATATTTTCAGTTTCGTAACTGAAGCGTGCTCTACTCCAAATTTAATTTGCATGAATTGAATTTTGGTCTTTCACTTCCCTTTTACGTACAAATGCTTCAATTTACAAAGGCCATCTTTCTTATGCTCTTTTGCGTTCTGCAATATCAGCCCATACCTTGAGGCTGTTAGATTCTTTGTTGGCAGCTCCTTGCTCATTTTATCAAAGGGAATACCTCCGCTCAGTCCATAAGCATAAACCCCTAGCTTCCAGTGGCTTGCCGTTTTAGTTCTCCACCTTGCTGTCATGCAGACATCACCATCCTTGGCCTGCTCAACTTTTCCAGTGAAGCTCAATGCAAGCTCAAGAAAGAGCACTTCATCTTTCGATTAGGTAGTCCACAGCCTTCTGGACTCAACACTGAGTTCAACAATACCAGACCATAAATTCTGTCACCATCCCCGAACGCCCCCCACCCCGCCCCCCACACCCCCACCACCCACCCCGCCCCTCCCACCCCCCCACACTCCCCTCGCATCTTGCTTTTTATGTTTTTTCCTTTCAGATAAAGCTGTTCATTATTCTGCCATTCACTCCCATGCTGGACAAATCTTTTGTTTCTTTATTACAACCATTACCACTCCCTTTGCCTTTTGTGCCATGAAATCTTTCATCAGTTAATCTCTTCTGACCTCCATTCTGTCACATACCTTCCCTTTTGTTCTCCCTCCTCCTCACCTTTCAGTTGTTTAAAACCTATCAAATTTCTATCTCTTGTCAGTTCTGGAGAAATGTCGTTGACCTGAGACATTAACTCTTGTTTCACTCTCCACATATGCTTCCAGACATGCTAAGTCCAGCATTTTCCATTTTATTTCAGATTTTCAGCATCTGTAGTATTTTGCCTTTGTCTTTTTTTCCCCTTTTTTTAGTTGTGATGCCTTCTAGCCCTTCCACTTTATCTAATTTGGTCAGAAGACAGAGTTGGAGCACTGCAGGGTTGAATGCATTATTTTGGCTGACTGCCCCATTGTGGGAGTGGTGCATTGCCTGATGGTTTTGTTTGAGGTGTCAGACTGAATTGCCAAAGAGCATTAGGAAGGATTTGTATCCCAAAAGAACAAGATCAAAGTGTGAGCCAAAGTGTCTTCATCTTGTGAATCAACACTTGGCTAAGGCACTTTACAAAAGTGTAAAACAGAAAGAATTAGTTTTTTGCTGGGAAATTATGTGCAATGTGGTTGGATTTCTACGTGTGACAGGCATGTTCTGTCTTTGCTGTTTATTTGTATCAGTTAAGTGTGCCTGTGATAGATGAGCAGCAATTTACAAAGTTACATTCTCAATCAAAGGCATGCAGTCAAAGCCATTTATATGCAAATTGGATATATATACAAAATCTATTTACATGTCAGTTTTTTTACTCTTAGGATTTATTTCCCATTCGTCACTCTACATCCATTATTTATTTTACTGCCCTCTTTTTTTAAAATTTAGCCCCTCCCCCTCCTCCCCATGCCATGCTCAGATCTGGTTCTGAAGCTTGAGACTTCAGTGGATGTTGCTTTCGAGCAAGAATATGGAATTGAGATGATTTTCCCATCTCTGCACTGTCCCTCATCCCTCCCCTAGGATCCCCTGCATGACATACGAGAAATATATATTAAAAAAAATCACTTTTTGAGGGACCCTACAGTTGGTAGATGAGCCCAATAGTTATGATGCTGGAGTAAGGCAGAGGTTGGGAAAATTGGATTAATTAAATATGATGATTTGAGGCCTGCACCCAATAAAATAATAATAAACTAAAGCACCACATAATACCTTTGAGATAATAAAACATCCCAAGATGTTTCAGGAGCATAATAAGACATAATATGACACCAAGTCACGTAAGGATATTAGGTCAGATGGTCAAAAGCTTGGTCAAAGAGGTAGGTTTTAAGGAGTGTCTTAGAGGAGGAAAGTGAGGTAAAGAGGTGGAGAAGAGTCAGGAGGGTATTCCAGAGCTTGGAATCCTGACAATTGAAGGCACCATGCACCACTAATAGTGAAGCATTTAAAATCGTGATGCACAAGATACCAGGATTGGAGGAGTGCAGATATCTCGGAGGGTTGTGGGCGGTAGGAGATTACAGAGATAGGGAGGAGAGAGGAGGAGAGAGGCCATGGAGGAATTTGAAAACAATGATGAAAACTTTTAAAATCAAGGCATTGCTTAACCGAGAGCCAATGTTGTTTAGATGGAATGGGACTTGGTGCGTCAAAAGACAGGCAGCAGAGTTTTGAATGACCTCGTGTTTATGAAGAGTGGAATGTAAGGGACCAGCCAGGATTGCATTGGAATAGTCAAGTCTAAAGGTAACTAAGGCATGAATGAGGGTTTCAGCAGAGCTGAGACAGGGGTGAAGTCAGACATGTTATGGAGATGAAAGTAGGTTGAATTAGTGATGGCATGAATATGAGGTCAGAAGTTCATCTTGGGGTCAAATGTGACACCAAATGTAAACAGTTTGGCTTAATCTTGGACTGTTGCCAGGAAGTGTTATGGTGTTGGTAGCTACGAAATAGAGTTTGGAGTGGGGACTGGAAACAATATATTCAGTCTTCACAATATTTAATTGAAGTAAATTTCTGCTCATCCAGCATTGGTTGTCAGGTAAGCAGTCTAATAATTTAGCAACAGTTGAGGAGTTGAGCGAAGTGATGGTGAGGTAGAGCTGGGTATTGTCAGCATACATCTGAAAATTAACACTGTGGGCAGAATCGTCCCACACTTTCTCTCCTAGGCACATCTGCCACATCATCCTCAGGCAACCTTGACTCAGACTTCAGCTCTGAGGGCACCTCAGGTGAGGAACCTGAGGGCAGCACAATTGAAGAACGTCATGGCATTCAACCACGCCCTCTACCAGCATAGCAACACACACCTCGGTGTTCCCTTGATGTACAGCAACCTTAGGATCACAATCTGGTGAGCACAGCACACAATCTGTTCCACAGCAGGTGGAGGCAGGGACATCCGAGGTCACCGGCACTTGGAGGGCTGTTGGAGACAAGGAATCTGCAAAGTCTGAGTCAGATGATGAGCCTCTGGACTCAGTCCTCAGTCAGTATTGGAGCTGCAAAGACAATCGTGGGAACATCAGAAAGGGAAGTCTGTTGCACCCCGCAGAGTGCAAGGCACAACGGAGGAGTCTGTCCGCCTGCAGTCTGAGGTGATAGCGCTGGCATGCCAATGCACAGAGGTCAACACTGGGAGGATAGCGGCCGCTTGGAGACCTTGGTCCAGGACATGGTCCTGCACTGCTGCATGGGCTGAACTCTATTGCTGATGCCATTGTTAGCCTCCAACAGTGTCAACGCTTCCCCTTCTCTTCAAGGAGTCAACCAGGGACCATCGGGCACCCATAGGGAGGAGACCAGTAGCTCAACACCCTGGGGCCATCCATCCAGACAACTCCAGGAATGTCCGGACAATCAAAATCCTCTCTTCCTGTGAGCCCATCATCTTCAGCTCCACAGGCTGAAGAAGGGTTCACCTGCCCCACAGCAGGATACCCAAAGCAGGTCAGGGCCTTACAGATCCTGGCCCGCCAAAGTTATCACAGACAACTGGGTATGGCAGTCAGCAGGCTGCCTCCACCTCCACAGTGGATGTCAGGGGAGCATCAAGACGTAGTGGCAGGGTTAGGAAGGTTAAGAAGATGGAACTCTTTTGAGTCAAAGCAAATAAACTGAAGGGCACCCCACTGAGGACCTCCACCATTGGATAACAACAAGGCACACCAGGGCATGTCCAGGCAGTGGGCAAGTGCAAGGAAGAGAAGGGTGTGCAGCAGCAGCCCATACAGCCCATACGCTTTGCATTGTGCTAAAGAGCACGGAGAACATTTCCGCGAGGCCACTCAGGTTGCAGAGCTCCGGCTGCTGAGGAAGGGTTTGGGGCTTGGGGCCAATGTGGAATTCTGTCTGAACAGGGATATGCTCGGATGGAAGACAATGTCACACCTGCACCACCTCGAGTCCCAGTATGAGTCGGAACCGAACACGACCGTCAACGTTTTGAAACGCATTGGTCGTGAGCTGACGTCCATTGAAGCGCGATGCATCAACTCCTGTGGAATCATCCGGCCCACTCCTCCGCCACCCAGCACGTCCCCGATCCTGGACACCCCGGCAGCCACAGCCCTCCTCTCCGCCAGCTACTGACTAGGGCGGAGATACACGTTCCTGAGCAGTGGCTCTCTGACAATAGCCGCTATCCCTGATGGTGGAGAGCTGTGTCACAAGGCGACCATGTTCCAGACTTTAATCAGGTTTTGGTAAAAGACGGGCAACGCCTGCAAGGAGCCACCGAGGCCCCTCAGGTCTACAAACAGGAGCTGTACCTCATAATTCAGGCCGTGCGCCTGGCAGAAGAATTACATTGCCAGGGCACAGCATCTCAGAAGGGGCTTGACCTAAAGGTATCGCTGCAGGGCCTGAAGGCAGAAAGTCGCCACCTGGGTGTGTAGGCTCACCACACCTGACCGCACTCCCCAAGTGGGAGACTCAGAACCTCAGCAGTGACCCAGTGCAGCCTTTTGTCCCAGACGTCGATGTGCATTCCCTAAATTTTTGTGATAAAATCCAGGGAAGGGATCAAAGTGACCAGCCGGTACCACAACATGGCAGCAATCAACTGGTTTATGAGCAGCACTCAACCCCGATAAGAAGATGTAACTCTTTTTGAGTCAAGACAATTAAACTAAATTAACAAAATCAGGGACAAAGTAAAAGGAGCCCCTTAAAGGGAAACTGCAAAAACAAAGACAAAGGGCAACATTTTCCCTCCTTGGTGGGGGGGGTGGTGGGGTGGGTGGGGGGTGCTATGTAGGAGCGGGAGTGGGTGGGCGGGCGAGTTCCCGATCGGCACCCCCGGTCGGGGACGCGCCGCCATTTTACATGGCCGGGCCAGTTAGGGCCCGCACAGCATGACATCGGCTCAGAAGCGCTGTGCACTCTCTGTGCGGTTTGGGGGGATTACCTGAGCCGGGAGTGCCGCTTCAGGGAGATCGGTGGAAGTTAGAAAAATTTTAAAAATTTTCCTGACATGTCCCCTCATGTGATACTGTCACATGAGCTGGGACATGTCCATTTCTTTTATTTAAACATTTTATACAAATTTTAATACCCTCATGAAACCTCATCCTGCCCGTGGATGAGGATTCATGTTTTTTCTGAAGGCCGCCTGGGCTGTTCGCCTGCCTGCCAACCCTAGGATTGGACGGGCAGGTCCATTAATCATTTTAATTGCTTTTCTAATGGCCTTAATAGGCCTTTGACAGTTCGGCGGGTGCACAACCGATTCGGCAGCACACCCGTCGATCTAAATATCTAAATGATGCGGGGTGACATCGGGATACACGCCCAATGTCACCCCGTATCATTTTATGAGTTGGTGAGTGGGGCCCGCCCCCCGCTCGCTGACCAGAAGATGCAGCCCGAAATTTAAAGGAAACATACAAATAATAAACCAAAATGTTATTAAGAGGGTCAATAAAATACCCCAGTCCCTGAGGTGCCCACCAGGCACAGAAGGCCTCGACTGTGCCGGCAGACACCACGTGCTCCCTCTCCAGGGTCATCCGGCTGTGAACATGGCGGCGGAAAAGGAACAGACAGTCTGGTCGGACAACCCCCTTGATCGCCCGCTGCCTGGACCTGTTAATGGCCATCTTGGCCAGGCCCAGGAGCAGGATCTTAAGGAGGCCCTCCTCCCTCCTGGCCTCTCTCCGCAGTGGGTGCCTGTAGGTCAGGAGGGTGGCACTGAATTGCAAACAAAACAAAGCAAAGGGTTCTTCAAGTAACTAAAAAGGGTGTGCAGTATACAACAACTTACATAGACATGGTCCACGGACTCCACAAGGCCACAAAAGACACAGGCATCTTGGGATTCCGTGAATCGACACATCCTACGGTTGTATGGGACTGCCGCGTGCAACAACCTCCACCCCAAGTACCTGACGGAAAGTGGAAGGATACCCCACCCCTCCCCCCCCTCACACTGGGGACCTCCGCCACTGGACAGCAACAATCATGTCTGGGCGGCGGGTGAAGTTAAGGGAGTGAAGTATGTGCAGCAGCAGCCCATACAGGAAACCCCTCCGCACCATGCTAAAGGGCACGGAGGGCATTTCCTCAAGGTTGCGGGTCTCTGGTTTCCTAGAGGAGGTTTGGGTCTTGGGGCCAATGTGGAATTCCGTCCGAACAGGGGTACGCTCGGGCGGAAGACCACCGCACACCTGTGCCACCTCGAGGCCCAGAATGATGTCGGGTCCGAGCACAACTGTCCTTTGGTCTTGGATGGCATTGACCTTGAGCCAGACGTCCATCGACACTTGTTGTGCCAACTCCTGTGGAATCATCCAGCCCACTCCTCAGCCACCCAGCACATCCCCGATCCTGGTCACCCCGGCAGCCACAGGCCTCCTCTCCGCCAGCCGTTGACAATAGCCGCTATTCCTGATGGCAGACAGCTGCATCGCAAGGTGACCATGTTCCAGACTTTGATCAGGTCCTGGTAAAAGACCAGCAATGCCTGCAAGGAGCCATGAAGGCCCCTCAGGTCTACAAACAGGAGCTGCACCTTATAATTCAGGCCGTGCGCCTGGCAGAAGAATTACATCACCAGGGCACAGCATATCAGATGGGGCTCGACATAAAGGTATTGCTGCAGGGCCTGAAGGCGGAAAGTCACCACCTGGGTGTGTGGGCTCACCAGCACCTGACCGCACTCCCCAAGCGGGAGACTCAGAACCTCAGCAGTGACCCAGTGCAGCCTTTTGTCCCAGAAGAAGTTGACTAGCATGCTCTGGACTTTTGTGACAAACTCCAGGGGAGGGGTCAAAGTGACCAGCCGGTACCACAACATGGCGGCAATCAGCTGGTTTATGACCAGAACTTGACCCCGGTAAGAAGATGTAACTCTTCTGTTACAACACAAATAAGCTAAATTAACATATCAAAGGACAAAGTAAAAGGCAGCCCCTTAAAGGGAAACTGCAAAAACAAAAGACAAAATACAAAGGAAACTTACCAACATTAAATCAAAATGTGATTAAAGGCGTCGATAAAACATCCCAGTCCCCGCAGTGCCCACCGAGCATGGAAGGCCTCGACGGTGCAGGTGATCATTGCATGCTCCCTCTCCAGGGTCACCTGGCCACGAACATAGCCATGGAAGAGGGGCAGACAGTCGGGTTGGATGGCCCCCTCAATCACCCACTGCCTGGGCTTACACCACATGGACACAAGTGTTAATCACTTGTACATAATGTTCACTATTGTAAATAAACTTGCAAGAATGTCTCCTTTTCAATGTCTCCTTGTTATGATGAGCAGTGTTTGTTATTCAGTTTTGAAACCTTGGTTTCTGCACAAGATAAAGGCAAGTGTCTCAGTCCAGGGCCTCTTCCCTGTTCTCTCTGCAGCCATCAGAGCAAAGTGATGGTTCGGCTTCACACTCACTGGACACATTACTGATGCCTGCACCTCGATGGTGCTGGTCATTGCTGCCACAATGTTATGAGCAGGCATCACAGAGTCATGTCATTCTCTCTGCGCGTTCTCAGCACCTTTGATGTGGGGCTGCATGCCAGCCCCTGCATCTCTTCAGCATCTGTCACCGGTGATATTGTTCTCCTGAAGGGGTCGGGTGCTGAAAGCTGACAAAGGATCAGGTGCATTTAAAGTTTCATGGCTGTGTCTCCATGATATGATGCTGATCTCAGCGCACAAGTGAATTGCCCTCAGCCAGACAGGAGTCAGACATTCACAAAGGCAATGTGAAGATCTATGGAATGTCCTCACTGCATGTGGTCATCATCCTCCTGGAATCTTGCTACTACTGGGGCCTCCAATGCATCTCCATGACATGAGTCTGAGCACTGAGGGTATGTGAGCTGCCATCAGCCACACAGGAGTCAAACTTTCAAAAATGCAAGGTGAGGATGTCAGGACTGTTCTCACTGCATGTCATCATCATCCTCCACAAATCTTGCGGTGATTAGGGCCTCATGAACACTCCTGCCTCATCTGGCTAGTGCGATGGCCTCATCGCTAGCATCCTCATCTGTGACGACCTCATCACCCTCATCCCCTTTGACATCCTCCTCGTCAGAGGAGACATGCATCTCTTTCAACTCAGCCAAGTCCTCCCCCTATTGCAGTGCCAGGTTGTGTAGCTCACAACAAGCTACAATGATGCACTATGCCTCTGGGTTCTGTACTGCAGTGCTCCACCAGATCTGTCGAGGCATTGGAACCTCATTTTCAATATGCTTATTATTTGATCCACCGGGTTGTGACATGAGTCCCGTTAAACCATCTCTCTGCTGCAGTCTGAGGATGCCGCAAGGGTGTCATCAGCCACATCCTTTGTGGGTAGCCCTGTCCCCATGAGGTGATCCTTTGAGCACCGTGAGTATGGTCGGGTAAGTATTTACTACTTTTACCACTTATAGCTTTTAAGGTCTTATTTTGTGGTTCGTTGTATATAGGGGCTATATTCTGTAACAACAAGGAGCAGGGAAGAAGGGCCCTAGACTAATTGATATTATTTGGTATTAAGTATCTTCCAAAAGGTTTAATTTAATTTAAAGAGGCAAATCATGGCAGGAGAGCTCAAAGCCGTGATGTACTCCTCCTGCTCTATTTGGGAAGCCGGGAACATTTCCAGTGCCCGGGGCCAGCATGTGTGCAGGAAGTGTCTCCAGCTGCAGCTCCTGGAAGCCCAGGTTTCAGAGCTGGAGCAGGGGCTGGGGACACTGTGGAGCATCTGCGAGACGGAGAATTTCGTGGAAAGCATGTATAGAAAGGTAGTCACACCGCAGGCTGAGAGTCCACAGGCAGGAAGGGAATGGGTGACTGCCAGGCCAACAAGAGGATTAGGCAGACAGTGCAGGAATCTCCTGTGGCTATTCCCCTGCAAAGCAGATATACCACTTTGGATACTGTTGGGGGGAATGGCCTCTCAGGGGAAAGCAGCAACAGCCAAATTCGTTGCGCCATGGTTGGTTCTGCTGCACAGGGGAGGAGTAAAAAGTGTGGGAATGCAATAATTATAGGAGATTCAATTGTAAGAGGAATAGATAGGTGTTTCTGTGGCTGCAAATGAGACTCCAGGATGGTATGTTGCCTCCCTGATGCTAGGGTCAAGGATGTCTCAGAGCGGCTACAGGACATTCTGAAAGGGGAAGGTGAACAGCCACTGGTTGTGGTACACATTGGTACAAACGACATAGGTAAAAAAAGGGATGAGGTCCTAAGAGCAGAATATAGGGAGTTAGGAAGTAAGTTGAAAAGTAGGACCTCAAAGGTAGTGATCTCCGGATTACTACCAGTGCCAAGTGCTAGTCAGAGTAGAAATAGCAGGATATATTGGATGAATACATGGCTGAAGAGGTGGTGTGAGGGGGAGGGTTTCAAATTCCTGGGACATTGGGACCAGTTCTGGGGGAAGTGGGACCAGTACAGACTGGATGGGTTACACCTGGGCAGGACCGGGACTGATGTCCTATGGGAATATTTGCTCGAGTGGTTGGGGAGGGTTTAAACTAAAATGGCAGGGGGATAGAACCTATGCAAGGAGTCAAAGGAGGGGGAATCAAGGACAAGAACAAAAGACAGAAAGGGGAATAAGAAAAGTGATAGGCAGAGAAATGAAGTCCAAGAATCAAACAGGGCCTCTGTGAAAGCTAGTGGGAATGGGACAAGTAATGTTAAAAAGACAAGCCTTAAGACTTTGTGCCTTAACATGAGGAGCATTTGCAATCGTGGATGAATTAACCACGCAAATAGATGTAAACAGGTATGATATAGTTGGGATTATGGAGACATGGCTGCAGGGTGACCAGGGTTGGGAACTGAACATGAGGCCTATTCAGTATTTAGGAAGAATAGACAAAAAGGAAAAGACGGTTGCATTGCTGGTTAAAGAGGAAATTAACTCAATAATGAGGAAAGATATTAGCTCCGACGATGTGGAATCTGTATGGGTAGAGCTCAGAAACACTAAGGGGCAAAAAACATTAGTGGGGGTTGTATATAGACCCCCAAACTGTAGTGGTGATGTTGAGAATAGCTTTAAACAGGAAATTAGAAACGCATGCAATAAAGGAACATCTGTAATTATGGTTGACTTTAATCTGCATATAGATTGGGCAAATCAAATTAGTAACAATACCATAGAGGAGGAATTTCTGGAGTGTATATGGGATGTTTTTCTGGAGCAATATGTTGAGGAACCAACTAGAGAACAGGCCATCCTAGACTGGGTATTGTGTAATGACAATTGTTTATTCCTGTCTGGCGCAAAAGTGAAACAGGAAAGATGGCCAAACCATGGCTTACAAGGGAAATTAGAGATAGTATTTGATCCAAGGGAGAGGCATACAAATTGGCCAGAAAAAACAACAGACTTGAGGATTGGGGCACTTTAGAATTCAGCAAAGGAGGACCAAGGGATTGATTAAGAAGGGGAAAATAGAGCACAAGAGTAAGCTTGCGGGGAACATAAAAACTGACTGTAAATGTTTCTATAGGTATGTGAAGAGAAAAAAGATTGGTGAAGACAAATGTAGGGCCCTTACAGTCTGAAACAGGGGAATTTATAATGGGGAACAAAGAAATGGCTGACCAACTAAATACATACTTTGGTTCTGTCTTCACAAAGGAGGACACAAATAACATACCAGAAATGTTGGGGAACATAGGATTTAGTGAGAGGGAGGAACTGAAAGAAATCAGTACTAGCAGGGAAATAGTTTTGGAGAAATTGATGGGATTGAAGGCTGATAAATTCCCAGGGTTTGATAATCTACATCCAGAGTAATTAAGGAAGTGGCTGTAGAAATAATGGATGCATTGGTGGTCATCTTCCGAGATTCTATAGACTCTGGAACAGTTTCTACAGATAGGAGGGTAGCTAATGTAACCCCACTATTTAAAAAGGGAGGTAGAGAGAAAACAGGGAATTATAGACCAGTCAGCCTGACGTCAGTAGTGGGGAAGATTCTAGAGTACATTATAAAAGATTTAATAGCTGAGAACTTTGAAAACAGTGGCAGAATCGGACAGAGTCAGCATAGATTTACGAAAGGGAAATTATGCTTGACAAATCTACTGGAATTTTTCAAGGATGTAACTAGTAGAGTTGATGAGGAGAGCCACTGGATGTGGTTTATTTGGACTTTCAGAAGGCTTTCGACAAAGTCCCACATAAGAGATTAGCGTGTAAAATTAAATGCGCATGGGATTGGGGGTAGTGTATTGAGATGGATAGAAAACTGCTCGGCTGACAGGAAACAAAGAGTAGGAATAAATGGGTCTTTTTCTGAACGGCAGGCAGTGACTAGTGGGGTACCGCGGGGATTGGTGCTGGGACTCCAGCTATTCACAGTATATATTAATGATTTAGATGAGGGAACTAAATGTAATATCTCCAAATTTGCAGATGACATAAAGCTGGGTGGGAGGGTGAGCTGTGAGAAGGATGCAGAGATGCTTCAGTGTGATTTGGACAAGGTGAGTGAGTGGGCAAACGCATGGCAGATGCAGTATAATGTGGTTAAATGTGAGTTTATCTGCTTTGGTAGCAAAAACAGGAAGGCAGGTTATTATCTGAATGGCTATAAATTGAGAGAGGGGAATGTGCAACGAGACCTGGGTGTCCTCATACACCAGCCGCTGAAGGTAAGCATGCAGGTGCAGCAGGCGTTAGAGAAGGCAAATGGTATGTTGGCCTTCATAGCCAAAGGATTCAAGTACAGGAGCAGGGATATCTTGCTGCAATTATACAAGGCCTTGGTGAGACCACACTTGGAATATTGTGTGCAGTTTTGGTCTCCTTATTTGAGGAAGGATGTTCTTGTTATAGAGGGAGTGCAGCAAAGGTTTACCAGGCTGATTCCTGGGATGGTGGGACTGACATATGAGGAGAGATTGAGTTGGTTAGGATTATATTCGCTGGAGATCAGGAGAATGAGGAGGGATCTCATAGAAACCTACAAAATTCTAACAGGACTAGATAGGGTAGATGCAGGAAGGATGTTCCCGATGGTGGGGGGTCACAGTCTGAGGATACGGGGTAGACCATTTAGGACTGAGATGAGGAGAAATTCTTTTCATCCAGAGAGTGGTGAGCCTGTGGAATTCGCTATCACAGTTAGCAGTTGAGGCCAAAACTGTTTTCAAGAAGGAGTTAGATATAGTTTTTGGGACTAAAGGGATCAAAGGATATGGGGAGAAAGCGGGAGCAGGCTATTGAGTTGGCTGGTCAGCCATGATCATAATGAATGGCGGTGCAGGCTCGAAGGGCCGAATGGCCTACTCCTGCTCCTATTTTCTATGTTTCTATGTTTAAGGGTGATGCTCCTTCCATTGACAAGCCAGGCACCTCTGTAACACTCTTCTACTTCTTCTCTGCTCTCTGTAAGTCATGAGGCATATCGTTAGATTTCCAGACCCCATGTTCCTGATGTTCTCCCCCTGCAGGATCAATGAGAGAGACACGTGGGTTAACATATGTGCCCTAGGGACCCCTCTTGGTTAAGTCTCAAGGCCCCTTCAGGCATGCCAGAGAGTGCTGGCCACCACTTGGATGGTGGTAGTGTGCTCATAGCTGTCCAAAATCCCACCCATGTCCGCCCCACTCCATTTGATTGATTGGCAGCAGCTTCAGCCAATGGACTACATGCTGTGCTCTCAGCTCAGGCGCAGGCATTCTCCAAACCCACGCATGCTTGCAGCGCTGTTAGCTTGAACCATGAGGGATACTGGTCCAAACCTTAATAAAGACATTTCAAGGGGCTGAGTGCCTCCATCCATGACTGCCCCATGGCCACCTTTCTCAAGGGGATTCTACAATGTGCCCAGTTGCCAATTATAGTTTCTTTACAGTGCGGAAGGAGGCCATTTGGCCTATTGCGTCTGCTCTGGTTCTCTGAAAGAGCATTCCACCTAGCCCCACTCCCTGCCTTATCCCCGTAACCTTGCACATTCATTTTCTTCAGGTAGCAATCCAATTCCCTTTTGAATACCTCGATCGAACCTGCCTCCACCACCCTTTCATGAAGTTTGTTCCAGACTCAAACCATCCCCTGGGTGAAAAAATTTTTCCTCACATCATAGTTGCTCCTTTTGTCAATTATTTTGAACCTGTGCCCTCTAGTTCTTTATATTCTCTTGAGTGGGAACAGTTTTTCACTATTTACCCTGTCCATACCCCTCAGGATCTTGAATACTTCTACCAGGCCTGCTCTCCGCCTTCTTTTCTCTTTGGTTCTGCAGCCCCCTAAAATGCACATTAATTTGCAGTCTCTGCCCGAGAGGTGAAAGGTTCTGGAGCATTTGGTCACACATTCATGCTTTTGCATTGCTTGAAAGGGCAGAAATGCTTCAGAGGCCCGACTCCAAGCATGTCAATGAAGTTGTTGCTGAACAGTCTCAGCTGTGGAGGAATGCTCAATTTTGACAAGCTTTTCTAATTGAACATTAATTATTTAATTAGCACATTCCTTAGATAATATCACCACCTTCCCCTGTTGCTAACGAGGGGCAGTTTATTGTGTTCTGCTGCCCAGGAAGAAAGTGTTTCGAGACCGATTTTGTGGGATGAATTTTTTTGCAGTTTGTGAAAATATTCTTGAGTTCAATTAATAAAAGCCGACAAAAGAAGGTGAAAAAAAAATATCACCACCTTCAACACCTCTTTGTCCTTTTGTCTATGACATCTTTTGGTTATCTCCACCTATGACTGGCCCTCTATCCAGCTCTACTTGTCCCACCCCTCTTTAAACCAGCTTATATTTCACTTGTTTTCTATTTTTACTTAGTTCTGTTGAAGAGTCATACGGACTCGAAATGTTAACTGTGTTCCTCTCTGCAGATGCTGCCAAACCTGCTGAGTTTTTACAGGTATTTTTATTTTTGTTTTTTTCTAATTGCATGGCTGCTTCCTTCACCCTCTCCTCCCCCACCCCCTGTCCACCACCCGGCATGTGCTTTGTACTTCCTTCAGTCTGTGCTGCCCTGTACCCCACTTCCCCCTCCCCGGCCACACCCACACTGGAGCCCTTGTCCCGGCACCACACTGAAAGCCAGCCGGGAGAAAGTGACTTGCCTGTGCACACCCCCCCCGAATGCACAGTCCTCTTCATTGATGTCCTGCGGTGATCCTTGCGAGCACAGTGCAAAGTTGTGTGCAATCACTTCAAAGCTCCCCTCGAAGTTCAGCTCGCCAGGTGCATGCCTTTTAAAGGCAGTACTAAATCACGCCGTTCTGAAGTCAGTGCTGACGTGGGGGAGGATTCTAATGTGCAGGCATAATGATGAGATGCAAATGCATTAAAATTAAGTTCCTGATGTTGGACGGTGGGAAACACGGCCTGCCATTGATGGGGGTAGCGGACGATTACAAACTGGTTTCGCAATAGCGTAAAACCAGTTCTTCGCCTTCTTGCCATATTGTCCGCTCACACCCACCATGACCCCGCTGCCTATGGAAGCAGACAATTCTGGCCTGTGTCTTCAGATGATGTCACCAAGGGTTAGCATATAGATGTGGCCTTGTTAGTATCACTCAAAAACCAAGGACAAATATATACAAATACTAAAATTATTTTTGAAAGTCAGGGCGTTACTTCAGGAATATCCAAACCTTAACTGATAGTGATCTACTAATGTAAATGGGATATATTGGCTCAGACACTGGGCTTGGGGTCAAATTCAGCTGAATGATGATCTCTTCCATCTCCTGGCTGTGAGGGTCATGTGGGAGGTGGTTTTGGGCAATCTGAGTTAAATTCTGAGTGAGCATAGACTCAGGTGCTTCTCAGAGTGTGAAATTGACCATTTATTACCAATTGACCAAATGTAAGACAGTATATGTAATATTATCTGAATGTAACCTTGAAACAAGATGATAGCCAGCCCTTCCAAAGTGCACAGGGGCAGGATGTAAACTGTATGCAACTTACTACAGAAGGTCAACGATAAAGATGAGGAGGTGTTGCTGCTCACCATCTCCAATAATTCAAGTCACACTGTTGAAGAGTTGTATGTTGGTCATGGAAGATTGAACTTCCAGGCAGGAGCACTGAGAAAAGTAACAGTCTAGTACACTTTGGGAAAAACAGATTGGGACCTGGATTTGGAGAATATATGAAGAAGAAAAAAAGACAGAAACCAATGAGAGAAAAACTCCTGATATGACTTTCTACCCTGGCCAAGTTGGAAGAGGTGAAAGAGCAGGAGACACAGGTTACTCATCTATTGCAAAATCAGAGACATTTTGAAATTCTTCAAACAGTTTGAAACAAAGGTTAGCTCAACCACAACAAGTTGTTTTCAAGACCTCTTCAAAACATTATAAGAAAAGATTCCAACATTGAGATAAAAGCAAAATACTGTGGATGCTGGAAATCTGAAACAAAAACAAAAATTGTTGGAAAAACACAGCAGGTCTGACAGGATCTGTGGAAAGGAAGACAGAATTAATGTTTTGAGTCCGCATGACTCTTCATCAGAACTAATGAAGAGTCATATGGACTCGAAACGTTAACTCTATCTTCCTTTCCACAGATCCTGTCGACCTGCTGAGTTTTTCCAGCAATTTTTGTTTTTGATTCCAACATTGATCCTGGTAGAGAAAGAACTGCAAGAACTGGGACTGCAAAATATCAGCATTGGCGGAGAAGAAAAGAGTTGACGTTTCGAGTCCTCATGACCCTTCAACAGAACGGTTCTGTTGAAGGATCATGAGAATCGAAACGTCAACTCTTTTCTTCTCCGCCGATGCTGCCAGACCAGCTGAGTTTTTCCAGGTAATTCTGTTTTTGTTTTGGATTTCCAGCATCCACAGTTTTTTGTTTTTATCTCCGCAAAATATCAGTCCCGGCATTCAGAAAGATATGTCCTAACTCTCACAACAGAAGGTCATGTCACCTAGACAGCATCTCTCCTGAATAGCATGGATAATTATCCAACTATTAACGAGGGCAACTTGTGATGGTAATGGCAGGCCAGCCTGGCTTTGAGTTGTATGAATGCTGGGCACGCAAATTAATCATTCCTTAGCATCATCTTCTTGCACCTTGATAAGCACAAAACGCAAAAAATAATCCAAGAGTATAAGAAGGATGGACATCGGCCCATCTGTCATTTAGATCCTCTTTCTGGATTTACATTGCACACTTCTTCCTCACCAAACCTGCTACTTCTTGGTGCAAAAGCACTTAATGCTTCCACACGGTCAGTATTTACTGGGCAGTCTGGCCTCTGCTTTTACATTTGCAGGAAAAGACAATCTCTGCTTACATTTTCTAAAGCCATTGCATAAATTTATTATTGCATGGTACCTCTCAGAAACATTCAGCACAGAGGGAATTGCATGCTTTACTCCCCTCCCTTCCTCTTCAACAAGCTTTTAGTCCTCTCTCCTTCTTTGGCTCAGTGTCAATTTTTGTCTGATTATGCTCCTGTTAAACAATTGGAATATTTTCCTCACTTTAAAAGATGCTATAAATGCAAGTTGTTGTTACTGTCAGGCTATTTTTGTGGCAACTCTGATTTGTTTGGGGAAAAGAATAACATTACTACATAGGGAAAGTTCGCACGGACGTGGATTCACTGTTCTATGTTTTAGGAGCCAGGTCAAATGGAAGAAAATCCTTGTTAATTTAGCAGTGTCTTCTAAGCTGCCTGTTCTTATCTTCTTCGGGGGCAATTTGGGCTCTGTAAGCTTTCAGGAGAGGTCAGTAAATTGCTCGATGCTGTCTGCTTCTTGTCTATCATTGGAATCGGGATTGCAAGCTGAAGCATCATAGCTGTTCTGCTTTGGACTATTAAATTCCAACTCTGACAGAATCGACCAGCCTTCACAAGCTCATTATCGGCAAAGGGAAAGGCAGACCTGTGATGCAGTAAAAGGAGTTTAATTGAGTCACAACTCCCTATATTTCCTCACTGACTTCCTCATCTGTTTACATCCTCTGACAGAATCTGAGCATATTTCACTAGCCAGGCATTAGATAACATACAGAGAAACAAACTGTGATGATAGGATATCAGAAGCATGATTAATCATCTCAACCTGCAGCTGAGCACATCCTGAGTCATGAAATTATAAACTGTCCCATTAATCAGGTAACAGGCTTGAAGACTTTTGTATGTAAGCAGCACTTAACCATTAGGGTTGCCAACTCTGGCTGGATATATTTCTAGAGGTTTGTCTCTTGGTCTCAAACTGCACTCCCCTTCTGCAGTCAAACAACCTTTCTTTCCTCCACCACCTGCAATATATTTACAATTAAAAACAAAAATGTTCAAAGAAAATAAAAAGTACACAGAATTTCTCCAGAATTTCTCAGTGCCCAAGAGATTTAGCTTTAATTCTGGAGACTCCAGGCCTATCCTGGAGGGTTGTAACCCTACTTCCTGCAGACCAGCCGAAATTACTTTTCACATTCTTTGGATGTAAGCGTTGCAATCCCAAACCATGGAGCAACTGCTGGGGTTGGCACTGAAATAAACTCATAATCGACTCGAGAGCTTGCCATAACGTGGTGATTAAGACGCAGTTCCAATTTACCTACTCTTCCCATTCTCCCCCATTCCCTCAAAGCATTCTCTTTCTCTTCCCTGAGATTCTGATAAATTCCACTATCCCTGCTCTAACAGTACCCTGGCAAAAATTGCATTGTAGTGTGGTCAAAAGCCTCGTCTTAAAAGCACTATTGATTGGGTTATAATTTCAGTGGGAGATGTTGAGAGATCTGGTAGCATCTGTGGAGAGAGAAAGAGTTAGCATTTCACATTGATGACCTATCCTCAGAACTCTTAAGTTCTGTAACTCTATTTCTCTTTCTCCACAGATGCTGCCAGGCTTGCTGAGTATTACCAACATTCTGTCTTCATTTCAGATTTTCAACATCTGCAATAATTTGCTCTTGTATTAGAATGAGATCTATAAGATGTATATATGATACAATCTAAAAGAAAGCACTTTCCCAAATTCTTCACAAAAATTAAAAACTAAAACTTAATTTAAAAGTTCTAATTTTTCCCATTTTTAAAATCACTGATAATAAAATTATTTAGTTTCAACAACTATAACAGGAACTCGCATTTATACAGTGCCTCTAACATTGTAAGATATCCCAAGGTGCTTCAGAGGAGGGTTATAAAACAAAATATGACCGGCATAGGGAAGGGGGCCCCACTGCGAGCCAATACATCTGCCCCTTCTTTCTACCTCCCTCTATCCACCAGCCAGTGATCCTCACTCCATGATCCTCATCCTGCTCTCACTCATCTGTGGTTGGGTCCTTGATGATCCTGGGCCTTCAGTGGGTGCATTGCCAGCAGCTACCACCACTCCTGGTGGGGCTGCTTGAATGGGGAGCTGCTGGCCTCTGATTGACCAATAGCTCTTAAGTGGTGGGGGTGGGGTGATGGGGGAACTGGGGGGGAGGATTTCCTCCTGCAGGGTCCTTGATCCTGGGTATGGCCCAGTACTAGTCACATAACTGATTTGGCAGTTAATATGGGGGGCCTTCTCCAAAAGGAGGTAACGCAGTGTTCTCACCAGTTCTCGAGCCGGCAGGTGAGGCTCCCATCTACTGCATTAAATTCAATCCTGGGTTTCTTAGACTTATGATGAAGATTAGTTTGACAACACATGTAACTAATGAAGAAGTTTTGAGAAAAGCAGGCACACAAGAAGAATTTTTACAAATGATCACCAAGAAAATCTGTAGTACTTATACATTACTTAGGGGAGAGAAATGAGAACAAATGGCAGTGACTGGTAAAATTAAGGTTGCAGAGTAAGAGGAAGACAAAGGATGAAATTCATTGACAGTTTATGAAGCAGAATAGTGGTACAGGATTTGAGAACAACACCAAGATGTTGGCTGTTATCAAGAACCATGGAAGTTAGAGAGCCATGATTGCTAATCTTATAAAACTTGACACTTGAAGAAGAGAGGAAGAGAATTCCAAATCTTGGGGACTAGGCTGCTGATGGCATGGCCACCAATGGTGGAACAATTAAAATTGGGGAACTCAAAAGGTCAAGATTAAATGAGTGCATTTACCTCAGAGGGTTGTGGGGCTGGAGGAGATTACACAGATAGGGAGGGGCGTGGCCATGGAGGGATTTGCAAACAAGGATGAAAATTTTAAAATCAAGATATTGCTTGACTGTGAGCCAACATAGGTCAGTGAGTATAAAGGTGATGGGTGAATGTAACTAGGGGCAGAATTTTACAGACAGCAAGCAGGGGGTGGGGCCCACTCACCGACACGTAAAATGACGTGCGATGACGTCAGGTGGAACCCCTGATGTCATCCAGCCCCAATTAAATTTTCAGGAAGGTGGGGGTGCAGCAAAATCAGCTGTGGGTCCGCGACACTTGAGGCCATTGACAGGATCAATTAGGTAATTAAAGGACCTGCCCATCCAACCTCAAGGTTGGCGGGCAGGCCAGGAGCCCCGGCGGCAACTAGAAAAAACATGAAACCTCATTCAGTGGCGGGATGAGGTTTCATGTAGGGTTTTAAAAATTGTAATAAAATTGTTATGTAAATTATGAACATGTCCCAAATCATGTGACATTGTCACATGAGGGGGACATGTAAGGGATTTTCTTTTCTCTACTTTTAATATTTTTAAAAGTCGAAGTGATCTCCCTGAGGCTGCACTTAGCCTCAGGAAGATGAATGCGCTCTTTCATGCCATGCACGAAAGAGCGCACTCTTGATTTTAGGGATTCCCCCTGCCCGCACAGGGAGCACATAACACTTCCCGGCGGACATCCCACTGGGCAGGCCTTAATTGGCCCGCCCACGTAAAATAGCGGTGTGGCCCCGATCTCTGGCGGTGAACGGCTCCGCACCCGCCCGCGATTAGGTCAGGCCCGCCTGCCCGACAAACGGAAAATTCTACCCCTGGTGTGAGTAAGGACAAGGGCAGCAGAGTTTTGGCTGACCTCATGTTTGTCAGGGGAAGAATGTGGTAAGTCGGAGGTGTGTTAGAACTGTCAATTCTATTCTTAAATGTGGAAGTTCATTGAACACTCAAATCTCACAGCAAATGAAAGAAAGTCTCATATTTACATAGTGCCTTTTGTAACTTCAGAACTCCCCAAAGTGCTTTACAAGCTTAATCTCTACATTGCAGATATCCAAATGATCATATTTTCTTCATGATACTGATTCCATGGGAAAGAAGGAAGATCTCAGAATGTCTCAATTGAAATATAGCCACTGTTATAACAAAGGAAAGCATCAAAGAATTTGAGCACAGCAAGGTCCCAGGAACAGCAATAATGATAATGACCGAATATCCTGTTTATTAGTGATGTGTGTTGACAGAGAAATATTGACCAGACACTGGGGAGAATACCCCAGCTCTAGCTCTTCCATGTCATTAGACTTGGAATGTGTGGATAAATTGATTTCTTTTTAAAACAATAGGCATTTTGGCTTAGATTTACATCCTAGAAACCTGTGGATACTTTAGGCAAAAAAATCAACTGTCAAGGTGGAATGGTAGGGTCAGTGGGGGGGAGGAGGGGAACCCAAGCTGTGTCACCCCCATTGGCCAAATCGGCCAGGATTCCCACCCATAACCTCTATTGAGTGATTGGAAATAAGCAGATTGGGTGACAGCGAAATTGTGTGGCACAGGAAGGAAGTTAAGTGATTAAGTGAATCCATTTAAAACAAACCCTGCAGCGGGGAGGAAAGATTTTACTGGTTTAGCAGTTGGAGGCAGTGGAAGAATTTCCTAACATTAATAAGATTTCAGAACTAGGTGAAGGTGAGACATTTAAACTTGAGGCACCTGATTCTATTGGGTTTATAGCTGTCTTCAGTCACTGTTGCTCATTAAAAGCTGCCCAGAATAAATTATCTGTGCTTACTGAACATTTCAATGACAGCAGATCACAACATCCAGCTCCTGCCGATACAGAAGGAACTAATTACCTTTAGCTTGTATCTGCAGCTAGTAAAAGAATCAAACTAGATAACAGAAGAAAATCGGATGGCAAATAAGCAACATCTTTTTAATTGTCCTGTTATTGAACTGGAGGTCTAATCTGGAGCGAGCAGGGGGGAAGAAAATCTCTTTCATGCTAACTGGGAAATAATGCAGCCCAAGCTTGTTATAAAATAAAAAGAAATAAAATTTAGCGATTATATGGATGTATAGTGCAGAAACAGGCCTTTCTGACATCATCCCTGAATGGGCTAGCTCTAATTTTAAGATTATGCCTCCTTGTTTTGGACTTCCTCACCAGAGGAAATAGCTTCTCTTTATCTGTCAATGCATTTAATGGTTCTTCAACTTATCCAAAACTGCTACTTATAACTTAATTTGCACCAGTTCATCTCTCTGCTCGCTGACCTATATTAACTTCTAGCCGAGCAATGTATCAATTATAAAATTCTCGTCCTTGTTTACAAATCACCCCATGTTCTCAACGCTCCCTATATCTGTGACCTCCCCCAGCCCTACAATCCTTCTTGATCTCTGCGGTCCTTCAATTCTGGCCTCTACCACATCTCCAGTTTTAATTGTTCAGCATAGGTGGTTGTGCTTCAGTTGTCTAGGCCCAAAACTCTGGAATTCTCTTTCAAAAACTCTCCACATCTCTACCTTTCTCTCCTCTTTTAAGACCCTCTTAAACCCTACCTCTTTGACCACTCATCCTAATAACATATTACCTGGCTCAGTGTCAAATTTAGGTCAACTACACTCTTGTGAAACGTCCTGGGACATTTTGTTACATTAAAGGTGCTATATAAATGAAAGTTTTTAAAATTCATTTATGAGGCTGTGGGCATCGCTGGCTAGGCCAGCATTTATTGCCCATCCCTAATTGCCCTTGAGAAGGTAGTGGTGAGCTGCCTTCTTGAACTGCTGCAGTCCCTGTTGTGCAGGTACGCCCACAGTGCTGTTAGGGTGGGGTCATTCTTATCCTTTCAGCTATTTAAAGACAGGATTGAGCACCTTCAGTCAATTAGGGAGTCATGGGTGAGAGTGAGGGTAGAGGTGATTTTGAGGTAGCAGGTGAGTCAGGCAGATGATGGTGGGAGGTGTGGGTGTGGAGCATGAGCGAGATTGTTGAGGATGGTGGAAGTTGAGGGTGGGAAAAGTTTAGTGGGGAGGTGGGTGAGGGATTGTAGAAGGATTGGGGGGTTGGTTGAGGGTGGGGTTGGTTGAGGGTGGGGTGGGTGGGACTGTAGAGTGAATGAGGTTGAGGGTCTGTGGGTGGGAAATTGTGAGGAAGTGGATGGGTTGTGGCTGGAGTGGGTGGGGGGGATTTAGAGGGGGTGGAGTGGGGAGGTTGATAGTAGGGTTAAGGACTGTAATGGAAATAGGGAGGTTGAGGGTGGGGGCTTGGGATTGAAGTGAATGTGGAGAAGGAATTATTGATCAACAAAGCCTTTGAGGATTTTTTTTTCCGACCAGTTTTCTGGTTAATTCATTAAATCTTTGACTGTAAATCTTTTTCTTAATTCCATTCTGCGCCATTGCATGCTAATCTGAAAACTCATTTATGTGGAAAATTGGAATTTGAGGAGTTAAGCTAAATATTCTTGATGTGTGGATGATTTTGTTTTTGTTTATATTTCTACCAACAAGGATACACCGAATCGTCAGAGGCAGTCTGTCAGCCTCTTACAATGTGGGAAACATTCAGATAGTCAGATATTACATTTAATCGCTTCTACCCTTACTAACAACAACTTGCATTTAGATGGTGTCTCTAACATACAAACATTTAAAATTGATAGGTTGGAGAAAACTGACCGTGCCATCAAGCCTGGCCCACTTCATGATGCCTGGAACATCCTTATTAGGCACCTCAAAGAACTGACCACTACAACACCACCATCAGCCCCATCGCCCGGCATTCAGGGGGAAAGAATTTCAGATTTCCTGTATCCTTTTTGTGAAGCTCAAATACTTGACAGCTTATAATGGTGCTGATGGCTGGAGGAAACGAATACTTTAAAGCTAATAATGGAATAGTGGAGACATGAGGATCAATAAATATTCTGGAGATTGTGCTAATTATTTTTGGGAATCAGGCTGTATTTATGCAGAATGGAGAAATGGTTGGGTTAGAGCCAATGACAGGGTAGATGGGCTGTGGGAGAAGCAGGCTTAAATGGAACAAATGGCCATTTTCCATCCCATGCTGTTCCTGAAGACCTGCCAATAGAAAGACTGACATTTCTATAGCACCTTGCATAAGCATCCTAAGCAGCTTTACAGCCAATTAAGGACTTTTGTTGAAGTGCAGTCACTGTTGTAATTTAGGAAATGCAGCAGCCAATTTTTGTACAGCAAATTTCCACAAACAGAAATGTGATAATGGCCAGATAATCTATTGCTTTTTATGATGTTGATTGAAGGATAAATACTGGCTAGGACGCTGGGGATAACTCCCCTTGTTCTTCTTCAATTAATGCCACAGGAATACATCCACTGGAAAGGGCAGATGAGGTCTTGATTTAACATCTCATTTGAAAGGCAGCACCTCAAACCTTTAGTACTGCATTCGGAATATAATTTGTGTTCAAGTACCTGGAGTGCAACTGTGCAAGGATACTTCCCAATGAGCTATGGTTAACATAAGGGGCAATACTTTCCCTTCATGCTTGAACAAGCTGTCCCTGTAACCTAGAACAATTGAGCAAAGCATCAAACCTGATGCTTCATGGATTCCTCTTACCTACAGCATTCACTCATCAAGCGTAATTTCACAGAGCTAAATATGAAAGGAGGTACACAGAGACAGAGCCATTTATAGTATCAATAACAGAAGCTTTCCCTTATTTCACACCTCTTAATCTTATTCAAATAAACATACAGACATTGACAAACAAAACAAAGAAAAAATAACTTATTAGAACCTCAAAGATGTCAGTCAATCAAAGCAAACACTCCACTTCCACCTGTCAAAACAGAAACCCTGCTGAGCTAATCCATTTGAGAGTCCTGAAGCTGAGCTCAGGATTCATAATGAGGCCATCAGGGAACTGTATCAACTGAGTCAGATGACCAAACATCTGTTTCTCCAAATCCAAATATTAATTATGCATTCTTGGGAAACATGCCATTTTTGATGGTGGGCGGTCTGCCACTCCATCACTTTGTTGCTTCCTCACACCAGGCGTCATATTTAAAATTCAGTCGCATGCACACCTCTCAGTGTTTCCAGCCCAGGACTGCTACATGGAAGACATGGCCCCGATTGGCAAGAAGACTGCAGCCCCAAGTTTAATGACATGTCCCTCAAGCAACTTTTGGGCGCAGTGGAGATCTACTGTGATGTCCTCTACCCCCCACTATGGCTGCAGGATGGGCAGCAACATCACCAATTGCTTGGGAGGCGATGGCAGCGGTGGTCAGAGCCAACGCCCTGCAAAAGAGAACAGCAATCCAGTGCCTAAATAGGATGAATGATCTCCTCTGTTCCGTCAGGGTAAGTCACTCTTCTCATCACTCTCAACTCATACACTCACAAACTCATCACACATCCACAGGGAGCTCACTCACTGCCAGTTCAAGGTTCATCACTATTCCCTCTCTTACACACATCTTCATTGTCCTCATCCTGTCCATGGGACTACTCACCACTCATACTTGCCAGGCATATTTATGATCTGACCTGGCAGGCGTCCTGCTCACAATTTCTATTCATGCAGGACCACCTGGCACACAACAAGAGGGAGAGATCGCAGACCGGTGGAGGAATGCCTGAAATCAAGGTCCTCATGGACTTTGGAAACAGAACCATCCAGCTGGCCGGGAAGGTCCTGGACTGTTCCTGTGCTGATGGTGAGGTCAGCGTGCTTTACCAAGTGACGATCCAGCAGTGCAACATCCATTAGACAAACATGCTGCAAGTGATGTGTCCTATTTCACAGGCCACTGCCATGCACTAATTATGTCTCCTTGTTTCCGCAGGCACATCCGGGAAAAAGCCGACAAAGTCCACGACCCAGGGCCTCCAATCAAGTCCCAAAGAAACCTTTGAAGAGGAATCTGAAGGCACCCTCAGTGAAAAGACCCATCAGAATGCTCACCCACATCCTCCACCGGCGCAGGGACACGTACCTTGGTGAGACCTAGCTTTAGAGTAGCCTCAGGATCACAAACCAGTGAATACATTGCACTTTCTGATCCACAGCAGGCAGTGAGCCTCTGGACTCGGTCATACCTCAATTGCTGGAGCTGCAATGGCAAGCTCGGGAACATCAGTAAGGGATGTCCACTGCACTCCTCAGATTGCAAGGCATGATGGAGGAGTCTGTTCACCTTCAGGTTGAGGTGATAGCGTCAATATGCCAACACACTGAAGTCAACACTAGTAGGATGGAGGCCGCCAATATGACCTTGGTCCAGAGCGTAGCTCCTGCATTGCTACGCGGCCGTAACATCATCGCTGACACCATAGTTGGCCTCCAACAGTGTGTACAGGAGAACGGTGCAAGGAAGCTCGATCTCACTCCAGCTTCCCCTTCTCCTCAATGAGTCAGCCAGGGCCCTTTAGACACCCATAGGGAGGAGGATCAGCAGGTGTCTCAGTTCAAGGTCCCTTCCCTCTGCATTGTGCAGACTTCAGACCAAAGTGATGGTCCAGCCTCACACTCTCTGGGCACATTACTGATACTTGCACCTCGATGGTGCATATCATTGCTGCCAGCTAGTCATGGGCAGGTGTCACAGAATTCCATTATTCTCTCTGTGTGCCCTCAGCACCTTTAAGGTGGGGCTGGCTTCCATCTCATCAGCATCTGTGATCAGTGATGTTGTGATCCTGAAGGGGTCAGGTGCTGAAGACTGAGAAAAGATCAGGTGCTTTTAAAAGTCTCATGGCTGTGTTTCCATGATATGACCCTGATCACAGGGCGCAAGTGAACTGCCCTTGGCCAGACAGGAGTCAGACAGACATTCTCAGAGGCTATGTGTGAAGGCCTATGGAATTTCCTCACTGCATGTTATCATCCTCCTGGAATCAAGTGACTATTAGGGCTTCCGCTGCATCTTCATGACAGGCACTTTATCACGTTTTAAGCACGTTGCTGTAGCCAGACTGGAGTCAAAACATTCGCAGATACAATGTGAGGATCTATGGTGTCTTCTCACTGCGTCCTGTCATCAGCCTCCACAAATCTAGCAGCTATGAGGGTCTCCCGAGAACACCTGCCTCATTTGGCCAGTGTTAGGGCCTCATCGCCGTCACCTTCGAGGACCTCCTCACCCACATCCCCGTTGACGTCCTCCTCACCGGAGGAGGCTTCCAGCTCCTCTGTCTCCCCCTCAGTCAGCTGCTCTCCCCGTTGCAGCACCAGGTTGTAAAGGGTGCAGCAGGTGACCAGGACGTGTGACACCCTCTGTGGACAGTATTGCAGGGATCCGCCAGACCAATGCAGGCACCAGAACTTCATCTTCAGCATCCCGATGCTTTGCTCCACCAAGTTGCGAGTTGCAGCATGAGCCTCGTTCTACCTTCGCTCTGCTGCAGTCTGAGGCCGCTGCACGGGTGTCATCAGCCACAGCCTCTGCGAGTAGCCCTTGTCCTCGAGGAGTCATCCCTGCAGATTCCATGGACCCTGGAAGATGTCAGGGACCAATGACCGACTGAGAATGTAGGAGTTGTGGACACGCCCTGGAAACCTTGCGCAGACCTGCAGAGTGTGTTTGTGGTGGTCACACACCAGCTGCACAGTGGATGGAAGCCCTTGCGGTTGACATAGTTCACCACTTGTTGCGACGGAGATCTGAGCGCCACGTAGGTGCAGTTGATGGCACTCTGCATCTGTGGGAAACCCGAGATCTGGACAAATCCAATCACTGTTGCATCCTGGCTGTCCTGGTCCTGGACAAAATGCACAAAGCTGTGTGCCCTCACGAAGATAGTGTCCGTGACTTCATGGCTGCAGTTGTAGGCGGAGGCTTGCATTATCCCACAGAGGTCACCTGTGGAGACCTGAAAGGAGCCAGTGGCATAAAAATGGAGCACCGCGGCCACTTTCACTTCACGGGCAGTGGATGCCCTCCATGTCCCGTGGCGCCAAACCCTGCAGCAGCTGGCAGAGGTGACTGAGCAGTTCGCTAGAAATGTGCAGACTTCGGTGACCCTGGTTCTCGGTCATCTGTAGGAATGAATGGCAGCGTCTATAGACCCCAGGTCTAGCTAGGCACTGACCAGCAATAATTTGCTGTGGCTCTTCAGCAGCATGTGTGAGAGACCCAGCCACCCATTCTTCCTGACGGTGCTGCTCCTCCCTATGTGCAGCCAGGCGTCTCAGTTGCTCTCTTCTCAGTCACCTTCGCTCTCTGTATGCATGAGGCACACAGCTAGTTCACCAGGCTCCATACTCCTGAAGTGCTCCTCCTGCAGGATGAAAAAGAGAGACGTGTGGGTCAGCTTGGGCATTCGAAGAAGCTTTCTTGAACAAAAGAGTCTGAGGGCTCCTCAACGCACCCCAAAGAGTGCTGGCCACCACTTGAATGGCCAGAGTTTAGTGTGCTGCATGGCTGCCCAAAACCCCACCCTCCTCCACCCCACTCCACCTGATTGGTGGTAGCTTTGCCCAATGGACTGCATGCTGTGCTCTCAGCACAGGCGCAGACATTCTCCTAACCTACACTGCAAGGCTGCACTGTTTGCTTGAACCATGGAGAAGGAAGGCTAGTCAAAACCAGGATGATGACTTTACAAGGGGCTGTGAGCGCCTCCACGGCCTGCTTCAGCAAGGAGATTGTACAACTGTTGTCCAACGATTCTACAGCCCACTAAAATGCTCATTAGTTTGCAGTCTGTGCCCAAGGGGTGAAAGACTTTGGAGCACTTGGTGGCACTTTCATGGCTCTCTGCATTGCTTGAGTGAGCAGGTGAGCTAAAGACCCAACTCTACGCATGTCAAATGAGGCTGCGTCTAACTGTCTCAGCTGCAGAGGAATGGTCACCTTATAGAAGGTTTCCCTAATGCATCTGCGCTTCCCTCCCCACCACCCCGCTCATGCTTTTGCACTACCTTCAATAGCAAGGTCGCACTTGCACCACCCCCCCACCACATAGGCACCTCAACCACAGGGCAACCCTTTCCTCCCCCCACATTGCGCCTCAACAGGTGACGCTTGCGAGCATGGTGCAACGTTACAGTGTACTCACCTCTGAGTTCTCTGCAAAGTGCAGTCCACCAAGTGCATGCCTTATATATGCTGTCGTCAAATACATGTTTGGATGATCCAGCATGGGGAAATGATTCTGGCCGGCTGTGGGATGTATTACAATGAGGTTCCTGACATCCAATGGTGGTAAACGCACCTGGCCATTTGCGGGCTGAGCGGACGATTCCAATCTGGTTTCACAATGTCACGAAACCGATTTTTGGCCTTCTCGCCATATTGTCCACTGATGTCCAATGCCAGCGGGCACGGAAAATTCCGCCCTCTGAATGTGTCCAGTTTAATTATAAAAGTTGATTGTTAATATTCTTTATTCTAGACATAAAAAGTTAATGATTGGGAAAGTTATATTGATATATAGAGATGTCTTAAAGAAAGAGTGATCTTATATTGCTATTGTCATATCTTTACAGACAAAACACGGTCACTGGTAACAGAGAACTAGTTTAGTCCTGTTTTGCCTTATATACATAAATACACGAATGACTACAAGGGGATTCTATTACAGTTATAATTATTCAAAAAAGGTTAGAAATTATATTGTTCTGCACATGTATACATGTATATTGAGAATTCCATATCACTCACTACTTCACTACAGCCAGTGTACCAAAACAACAATGTATCATTCCGTAGTTCTTGGAGAGCTGGAAGAAATATACTCAATGTTAGCTCCAGTGTTTGTGTCTAAAAGTGTGATTACTTTGAACTTCTGGTATCACAAGTTATAACAGCTGCCACCAGGAAGATCATGTGCAGCAGCATTGCCTTGAGCAAATGAATGCTTGCTCTTGATGCGAGTCCCAATACTATGCCTTTCTTAAGCAAATGTCTCAAAGGTTCTGTGATCTGTGGCATATTCAATAAAAATTTTGCCAGCTGGTTCACAATCCCCAAAAATCGCTGGAGGTCTGGAATCGAAGATGAGGTTGGGAACTCATTAATGTCTTTAGATTTCTGTGGGTCCACCATGATGCCTATATTGCTGGCAATGTGGCCAGGAACTGATTGATGTATTGGAGAAATCACATTTCTCATTCGGTGCCAGCCCTGCTTCCTGCATGCGCTCCAAGACTGCTGCGAGTCTCTTGTCATGTTCCTCCACTGTTGGACCACGAACCAATACACTGTCTCTGTGGCAAACGATCCCCTGTAGACCCTGCAAAATGGCCGACATTGTATGTTGAAATATTTCTGGTGCCAAAGTACTTCCAAACGGCAGGCGGTTGAGGCAGAATCTGCCAAAAGGTGTAAAGCATATGGTCAGCAGCCTGGACTCTTCATCAATGGTTAAGTTGCCTAAAGCTGCTGTTGGCATCCAGCCTTGAAAACACTGTGCTTTTTGAGAGTTTAGTCAGGCTTGCATTCATTGATGACATGGGATGTACTTCCCTGGCTATGATTTTATTGAGCCGTGTCAGGCTGACACAAATATGGTTGGACCTGTTTTGGGACTGGGACCATCAGGGACCATGCAGTTGGTTGTGTAACTGGGGAGATGACTCCCATGTTTGTCATCTTGCCTAGCTGCTGCTGCACTTGTTTTATGAATGGGTGGGGAATCTTTCATAGCCTGAATAGACAGGGTTTAGCATCCTCCTTCAGCGCGATCCAGTATGTGTTTTTCAGTTGTGCTCCAATCCTATAAAGAGCTTTGGGAATGCACTTTTATACTTGGAGCCAGGCCCTTGTTGGTTGACCTTGTTAATTTTTTGTTGAAGTTTAAGTTCGACACAGGCTTTGTGGCTTAGTGATGAACGGTCCTGGTTGTGGACCATGAACAGGGTGTCCCAACCTGACTACTTTATAAAACTATTATTTTTATTTTAAAAATGGACGAGGCTTTACGCTGATCAACCATGACTCACACCAGGTGAGTTTCTAGCATTCAGAAGCCAGCATGGACCTTGTTATCTTTAAAGAGGTGCTAATGCCCTCTGTGATAGCCAGTAATCAAATTCCAAAGAAATCCCCAATCTCCTTTGCATTTCTAAGGCAGAACTCCAGCCACAGAGACAGTACGTCTGCAAAGGATAAAAGGGGCCCTCACTCTTCTGTTAAGCACGTCAAGATTCTGGACCTGAGAAAATGCATCTTTTGTCCAATATCCAGGAGGAGAAGTGGGAGGTATGGCACATGACCTCCCCCAAGCTGCTAAAACCTTTAATATTGCTGTGTGGAACTGAACCCAGGCAGTCTACCTATCTAACAGGCAGCAGCAGAAAGAACTCTTTCCAATTGAAGTGCCTTACCAACGTCTACATTGTGAGCTACTGGAACATTAGAACTCCTGTATATGTGCCTTCAAGATTATTTCATCTCCACCTGCCTTCTCCCATTCTGGAAGTCCTCACTTCTGGAAAGTCAGATCACCCTGCAACAGTTTCAGCCTGCAAACCTCTGAAGGAATACGGCACTGGACTTTTGATTCAGGAATCTGGGCTCACATGAAGCCATAACTCTTAATTTTGGCATGGTCTTGCCTTGTACCTTTTCTTTCCCTTATCAGTCTGTTGTTGTATGAGTGCAAAAAGGGGCAGATGTTGCAAAACCCTTTCCCACGTTTGCGTGTGTGTAAAATAAACCAACCCTCTTATTTTACCTTATCTCGAGTTTGCTGTGGGGTTATTAATTGGGTACTGGATTACTCCTAACTGTAGGGTTGGGGGTTACATGCCACCACTTATAAAGGGGGAAATCAGAAATATAAAACATCTTTCTGTTTACTAACGGGTACTGAGAGGAGAAATCAGAGCGGTTCAAATTAATCCTCCACCTGTCCATAACAAGGGTGTCCCAGATTCTTTTATCCTTGTACCTCATTGTTACTTGAAGGGTGTCTTTCACTGCGAGCTTTATGCCTCCTGTTCTGTATAGGTGTGTCATGGATCATATTAGCCCTTGGGTCACCAGCCGTGATTATCTGTCCGACAGGAACGTAACACTGGCTCCTGTGTCCACTTTAAAGTTTGTGAGATGGCTGTTAACTGAAGTGTCTGCATTCCAAAACAAAAATCCAGGATCTTTGATCTCATGCAAGTAGCTTAGCTGTGTCTCCTGTTGGTGTTCAGACTTGACCTCATGAAACATCTTTGGATCTTCTGCACATTTAGATGTTTTGGCCTTGCACAGTCTGCTTAAGTGTTCAATTCTGTTACATTGAAAGCATTGGGCTGAAATGCAGAACATTGAACTCCCCTGTGGGGCTGATTTGCTCCACAGTGCTGGTATGGTTGCTCTACTGGTCAGTTGGGGTATTGCTCCCCTTGGCCTGGAGTTTCCCGATTCCTGTGGTGTTTAACCAACTGGACTGTGGGGTTTCCTTTGTACCACAATTTACTTTCTCCTCTTAAAATGGACCTGTACTGCAAACAGAGTTCAGATTGCCTAATAATCTGGATAGCTTTCACGAAGGTTAGATCTTCCTTCACTTGCAGCATGTCTGAGAATGCATCAACTGTTACTCCTGCAACTATTCTATCCCTAATAAGTTCAGATTTTAGATCTCCATATTTGCAGCCTTCAGCCATCTTGTACTGATCATTAATGAAAGAATTGACAGGTTTCCCTGGCTGCTGAACATGCTTATTAAATTTAACCCTTCCGAGGATTTTGTTACTTCTTAGGTTAAAATAAACATTGAATGATTTTAGTACTTCTTCAAATTCAGCAGATGATTCATTGATTCCTTGTCCAGCAATAATGTTGTCCACTATCAGTCCTGCCACATATCCAGTGAGGAAGCAATCATGTATCTAAGGAATCTTTTTCACCAAAGACCCGAATATGTGATTGATCTGGGCCTTGGATAAGTCCAAATTGACTTGGGAGAGTGGATTTCTGAACCATGGTTAAAAAATTTTAAAGTATACGTTCATCTTTAAGTAGTTGCTGAAATTCAAGATGGTGCCACCATTCGTTTGAAGACGAAGGGTTTACCCACACTTGTCAGCTTTAGCAGGCTTCTGCAGTAATGACATTCACGCTCAGCCTTAAAATTTTTAAAAATAATTTGGATCAAATAGCTACAGTCCTCTCCATTTCAGTGCTATGCTTTAGGGTTGCAAAAGTGTTGAATCTTGGCCTTTGCTGGTCTTTAAACTTACTTTTTTAGTCACGATTCTTCTGAATTAATTCATTTCTTTTTCTTTAGGAGAGCCGACTCAGGAAATTCGTTTTTCCGATGGAGTTTTTAAACAGTAATTTCTGACCACTAAACTATTTAAAAGAATTTCTCAGGACTTGCTATATCCTGGTTTTAGCTCTTCTCTGCTAGGTTTGTTGACTCTGCACTCTGGGAACTGAAGCTGGACTTCCAAGAGATCTCATGGAGTCTTCTGTTGCAGTGAGGAACTTTAAATTTCTGCCTTAAGCTTCCAAGACTTTGGAGCTTTTTCCTGATGATTTTCCTTTGCGCATCTGCTTCTCGAGCTTTTCTTCAGGTCAGAGTGCTTCTTTGAATTTTTCTTCAGTCTTGCGGGATTTTAGTTTTTCTCTGCATTTTTAAAAAAAGTTTTGCTTTTTTCCATTCACTGCCACCATGTTGGAGGGTGTGAGATACCGTTTGGTAGGTCTTAATTAAGTCCTTATAGTCCTAAGTAGGGTAATTGTATGTAGTTATTAACTACAAGAACTATCCAAATTTGTACAGCAAAGGGTTCAAGTTCAGAGCTCCCAACATGCTTGCTTGTACACACTGCTCTGTCCATGTCTATATGCCAGACCCTTATACTACAGAGCCCTCCCCTACCCAGCAATTCCTGCACAAGCTTAAGTTTTGAAACTTGTAGTTTGAGCAGAGGTGGGTATGAGGAAGCTTGGGCCAGATGAGTATGAAGAATCAAATACAGAGATAAAAACAAAAACAAAAAAACAAAAACAAAAAAACTGCGGATGCTGGAAATCTAAAACAAAAACAGAATTACCTGGAAAAAATCAGCAGGTCTGGCAGCATCGGCGGAGAAGAAAAGAGTTGACGTTTTGAGTCCTCATGACCCTTCGACAGAACTTGAGTTCGAGTCCAAGAAAGAGTTGAAATATAAGCTGGTTTAAGGTGTGTGTGTGGGCGGCGGAGAGAGAGAGAGAGAGAAGTGGAGTGGGGGTGTGGTTGTAGGGACAAGCAAGCAGTGATAGAAGCAGATCATCAAAAGATGTCACCAACAATAGAACAAAAGAACACATAGGTGTTAAAGTTGGTGATATTATCAAAACGAATGTGCTAATTAAGAATGGATGGTAGGGCACTCAAGGTATAGCTCTAGTGGGGGTGGGGAGAGCATAAAAGATTTAAAAATATTTTAAAATAATGGAAATAGGTGGGAAAAGAAAAATCTATATAATTTATTGGAAAAAAAAGGAAGGGGGAAACAGAAAGGGGGTGGGGATGGGGGAGGGAGCTCAAGACCTAAAGTTATTGAATTCAATATTCAGTCCGGAAGGCTGTAAAGTGCCTAGTCGGAAGATGAGGTGTTGTTCCTCCAGTTTGCGTTGGGCTTCACTGGAACAACGCAGCAAGCCAAGGACAGACATGTGGGCAAGAGAGCAGGATGGAGTGTTAAAATGGCAAGCGACTGGGAGGTTTGGGTCATTCTTGAGGACAGACCACTTGTGTTCTGCAAAGCGGTCGCCCAGTTTACGTTTGGTCTCTCCAATATAGAGGAGACCGCATTGGGAGCAACGAATGCAGTAGACTAAGTTGGGGGAAATGCAAGTGAAATGCTGCTTCACTTGAAAGGAGTGTTTGGGCCCTTGGACGGTGAGGAGAGAGGAAGTGAAGGGGCAGGTGTTGCATCTTTTGTGTGGGCATGGGGTGGTGCCATAGGAGGGGATTGAGGAGTAGGGGGTGATGGGAGGAGTGGACCAGGGTTTCCCGGAGGGAGCGATCCCTACGGAATGCCGACATTGGGGATGAAGGGAAGATGTGTTTGGTGGTGGCATCATGCTGGAGTTGGCAGAAATGGCGGAAGATGATCCTTTAAATGCAGAGGCTGGTGGGGTGATAAGTGAGGACAAGGGGGACCCTATCATGTTTCTGGGAGGGAGGAGAAGGCGTGAGGGCGGATGCGCGGGAGATGGGCCGGACACGGTTGAGGGCCCTGTCAACGACCGTGGGTGGAAAACCTCGGTTAAGGAAGAAGGAGGACATGTCAGAGGAACTGTTTTTGAAGGTAGCCTCATTGGAACAGATGCAACTGAGGCGAAGGAACTGAGAGAATTGGATGGAGTCCTTACAGGAAGCGGGGTGTGAAGAGCTGTAGTCGAGGTAGCTGTGGGAGTCGGTGGGTTTGTAATGGATATTGGTGGACAGTCTATCACCAGAGATTGAGACAGAGAGGTCAAGGAAGGGAAGGGAAGTGTCAGAGATGGACCATGTGAAAATGATGGAGGGGTGGAGATTGGAAGCAAAATTAATAAATTTTTCCAAGTCCCGACGAGAGCATGAAGCAGCACCGAAGTAATCATCGATGTACCGGAGAAAGAGTTGTGGAAGGGGGCCGGAGTAGGACTGCAACAAGGAATGTTCCACATACCCCATAAAGAGACAGGCATAGCTGGGGCCCATGTGGGTACCCATAGCTATACCTTTTATTTGGAGGAAGTGAGAGGAGTTGAAGGAGAAATTGTTCAGCATGAGAACAAGTTCAGCCAGACGGAGGAGAGTAGTGGTGGATGGGGATTGTTCGGGCCTCTGTTCAAGGAAGAAGCTAAGGGCCCTCAGACCATCTTGGTGGGGGATGGAGGTGTAGAGGGATTGGACGTCCATGGTGAAGAGGAAGCGGTTGGGGCCAGAGAACTGGAAATTGTTGATGTGACGTAAGGTGTCAGAGGAATCACAGATGTAGGTGGGAAGGGACTGGACAAGGGGAGAGAGAAGCGAGTCAAGAATATGAGAAATGCATTCAACGGATCCTTTCACCCACCTCCAATATTCTCCCTCCACCTGGACCCCTCCCTCTGGATTCTTACCTTCTCTTGATCTTTTCATTAAGAACTGTCGGCGCGACATTAGTCGTCTCAATTTCTCTGCTCTTCTCACCCATTCTAACCTGTCTCTCTCTGAACTTACTGCACTCCATTCTCTCAGGTCCAACCCTGACATTGTCATCAAACCCGCTGCCAAGGGTGGTGCTGTTGTTGTCTGGCGCACTGACCTCTACCTCGCGGAGGCTGAGCGTCAACTCGCAGACACTTCCTCCTACCTCTCCCTGGACCATGACCCCACCACTGAACATCAAGCCATTGTTTCCAGGACTGTCACTGACCTCAACTCCTCTGGGGATCTTCCTCCCACAGCTTCCAACCTGATAGTCGCCCAACCTCGGACGTCCCGCTTCTATCTCCTACCCAAAATCCACAAACAGAACTGCCCCGGTAGACTGATCGTCTCAGCTTGCTCCTGCCCCACAGAACTCATTTCTCGTTGTCTTGACTCCCTTCTCTCTCCCCTTGTCCAGTCCCTTCCCACCTACATCCGTGATTCCTCTGACACCTTACGTCACATCAACAATTTCCAGTTCCCTGGCCCCAACCGCTTCCTCTTCACCATGGACGTCCAATCCCTCTACACCTCCATCCCCCACCAAGATGGTCTGAGGGCCCTTAGCTTCTTCCTTGAACAGAGGCCCGAACAATCCCCATCCACCACTACTCTCCTCCGTCTGGCTGAACTTGTTCTCACGCTGAACAATTTCTCCTTCAACTCCTCTCACTTCCTCCAAATAAAAGGTGTAGCTATGGGTACCCGCATGGGCCCCAGCTATGCCTGTCTCTTTATGGGGTATGTGGAACATTCCTTGTTCCAGTCCTACTCCGGCCCCCTTCCACAACTCTTTCTCCGGTACATCGATGATTACTTCGGTACCGCTTCATGCTCTCGTCGGGACCTGGAAAAATTTATTAATTTTGCTTCCAATCTCCACCCCTCCATCATTTTCACATGGTCCATCTCTGACACTTCCCTTCCCTTCCTTGACCTCTCTGTCTCAATCTCTGGTGATAGACTGTCCACCAATATCCATTACAAACCCACCGACTCCCACAGCTACCTCGACTACAGCTCCTCACACCCCGCTTCCTGTAAGGACTCCATCCCATTCTCTCAGTTCCTTCGCCTCCGTCGCATCTGTTCCGATGATGCTACCTTCAAAAACAGTTCCTCTGACATGTCCTCCTTCTTCCTTAACCGAGGTTTTCCACCCACGGTCGTTGACAGGGCCCTCAACCGTGTCCGGTCCATCTCCCGCGCATCCACCCTCACGCCTTCTCCTCCCTCCCAGAAACATGATAGGGTCCCCCTTGTCCTCACTTATCACCCCATCAGCCTCCGCATCAAAGGATCATGCTCCGCCATTTCCGCCAACTCCAGCATGATGCCACTACCAAACACATCTTCCCTTCATCCCCAATGTCGGCATTCCGTAGGGATCGCTCCCTCCGGGACACCCTGGTCTACTCCTCCATCACCCCCTACTCCTCAACCCCCTCCTATGGCACCACCCCATGCCCATGCAAAAGATGCAACACCTGCCCCTTCACTTCCTCTCTCCTCACCGTCCAAGGGCCCAAATACTCCTTTCAAGTGAAGCAGCATTTCACTTGCATTTCCCCCAACTTAGTCTACTGCATTCGTTGCTCCCAATGTGGTCTCCTCTACATTGGAGAGACCAAACGTAAACTGGGCGACCGCTTTGCAGAATACCTGCGGTCTGTCCTCAAGAATGACCCAAACCTCCCTGTCGCTTGCCATTTTAACACTCCACCCTGCTCTCTTGCCCACATGTCTGTCCTTGGCTTGCTGCATTGTTCCAGTGAAGCCCAACGCAAACTGGAGGAACAACACCTCATCTTCCGACTAGGCACTTTACAGCCTTCCGGACTGAATATTGAATTCAACAACTTTAGGTCTTGAGCTCCCTCCCCCATCCCCACCCCCTTTCTGTTTCCCCCTTCCTTTTTTTTCCAATAAATTATATAGATTTTTCTTTTCCCACCTATTTCCATTATTTTAAAATATTTTTAAATCTTTTATGCTCTCCCCACCCCCACTAGAGCTATACCTTGAGTGCCCTACCATCCATTCTTAATTAGCACATTCGTTTAGATAATATCACCAACTTTAACACCTATGTGTTCTTTTGTTCTATTGTTGGTGACATCTTTTGATGATCTGCTTCTATCACTGCTTGTTTGTCCCTACAACCACACCACCCCCCTCCACTTCTCTCTCTCTCTCTCTCTCTCCGCACCACCCCCCCCACACACCTTAAACCAGCTTATATTTCAACTCTTTCTTGGATTCAAACTCAAGTTCTGTCGAAGGGTCATGAGGACTCAAAACGTCAACTCTTTTCTTCTCCACCGATGCTGCCAGACCTGCTGAGTTTTTCCAGGTAATTCTGTTTTTGTTATGAAGAATCAAATGTTGTTTTCTCTTCCTTATTCAAGGCGATCCACTGAAACTTTCCTCATGGCCTGCCTTCATTATCATCTCTTGGAGCCCAAATGGTAATTGATATTTGCCAGATTGTGAAGGGAATTAACAAATAAGAACAACATCTAGCATTTATACAGCATCCTTAATGTAGTAAACTGTCTCCAGGATACTTAACAGGTTTATAATCAGATACAAACATTAATACCAAGCCAAAAAATAACATACTAGGACAGATGACCAAACACTTTATTAGAAACAGTCAGTTCTAAACAACACCTTAAAGAAAGAGAGATAGGTAGATAGAGAGGTGGAGAAATTCAGGGAGGGATTTACAGTGCTTAGGGTCTGGATGATTGAAGGCACAGCCACCAATGGACAATGAGGCCCAACTTCTTGAAGTGCAGTGATCTCAGAGGGCTGTACAGCTGGAAAAGATCACAGAGATTTGGGGGAGTGAACCGTTGGAGTGTTTTGAACATGGCAATAAGAATTTCAAAATTAAATTATGATGTGTGGACTGGGAGCTAATGTAGATTGGTGAGCACAGGGGCAATGGGTGAATGAAAATTTTGGTGTGAATTAGGATACTGAGAAAGTTGATCCACAAACTAATATAAAAGGAAAAGACTGTGGATGCTGGAAATTCTGAAATAAAAACAGAAAATATTGTAAATAGTCAGCAGGTCCAGCAGCATCTGTGGAAAGAGAAACAGAGTTAGCAGACTTGTCAGGGTTATCAGCCTGAAACATTAACTCTATTCCTCTGTTGTAAAGGCGCTGCCAGATCTGCTGGGTCATCTTCTTTCTTCTTTCAGTTTCTCCCACTTATCCTGGGGTCGCCACCCTGCTCTTTATCCTCCTGTCAGTCAGCCATTCCACTTCCAATCCCATTGCATTAAAGTTTCTCCCCGTCACATCTTTTCACCTGGTCTTAGTTCTTCCCCTTCTCCTTCTTCCCAGCAGTGCCAACTCCATCCTTCACCTCGCCACATGTCCTCTCTCTCTCTCCACAACAGATGACCATACATTTTCAATCACTTCTCGGCTACTTTCTTCAATGCTTCCACAATCTTCACCGACCCCCTGATATAATGGTTCCTTTCTCAACCTTGTCCTTTCTCAACACTCCATACTTCTTAACATTTACAACTCATTAGTTATCCAGTTATTGTTACTTTCTTCTTGATGTTGCCCAGGTTCTGCACCATATAACAAGGCCAGTCTTACACAGTTCTTGTAGATTCTTTTCATTTCAGCGATACTTTTCTATCACATATCACTCCACTGCACTTCTTCCAATTACTCCAACTAGAGCTAATCTGTTGGTTAATTTCCATTTCCTTACCATTGCCACCATTTACCCCAGGTGCTTGAAGCTAGTCCTCTTTACCCATAGTCCTCTTTACCCTTAGGTAGATTTGAGGACTAAGTTAACAGAGAAGGTCATTGAAGCAAACAACATGAATGGATGAGGAGACAATGCCTTCACTTAGACTACTGACAAACTGTTTCTGTCTCTAATGGATTTATGCTTTACTGCCTGTTTTCAGATATTGTGCAGCTTTCCCTTATGGTTGTGGTATTTTCCTCTGTATTTATCCTAATTTATTTCTGCATAATTTTTCCTGTCTATATCGATTAATTGAGAGCACATGAAGAACTGAACGGAAACACAGCAATTGCTTTGATGTGATTTAACTGAACAACCTGTTAAATTTGTCCCAAATGCTTAATTGATCAACCACGACACGCCAATACAAGAGACATGATTTTAGAAACTCATGGTAGCCATTTTGAAATCACACTGCAAACAAGAGGAAGATGAAAACAAAGTTAATGTTGTGGTTTTGCTGAGACTTTTCCCTTGTAGATGTATCTATAGTTCTCTGATGTCAGTGTGGTTCTCTCTCTCTATCTCTCCGTCAGTGTGTCACTCTTTCTCTCTCTCTCCCTCTCTCCATGTAAGTGTGTAACTCATGCTCTCTCTCTTTCTCTCTGCATCAGCATGTCGCTAGCTCGCTTTCTGTCGTTCTCTATCAATGTGTTTTATTCTCGCTGTCTCTTTTTCTATCTTTCTGCAGCTAATTTTAACACCGGACAAGTGTGTGGGTTTTGAATTGAAACCATCCCCTCTGTCACTCTCTGTTGCTCTCCTTTTCCCCTGTCACTCTCTTTATCCCTGTCTGCCAGTATGAGCTCTCTTTCTGACTGTTTCTTTCTCTCTATCTATGTGTGTGTCTCTCTCTGTCAGTGATACCTCTCTGCATTTCTCTCTGTGTCGAGCTGTGTGTGTGTCAGTGTCTCCTTACCTTTCTCTCTGTCTCCCTCTCTCCATTCTCGCCATCTGTGTTTCACCCTCAACCTCTTTTACTCCTTCATTCTCACTCTCTCTTATCTGTCAGTAAGTTACACTCTTTTGCTCTCCCTCTCTTGCTCCGTGTACTTCTCTGTCTCACGCTCTGTCTGTATCTGGGTCATGTGCTCTCTCTTTCTTACTCTTTATTTCTGTCTCTCTTTTTGTTTCCCCCTCTGCCTGTCTCTTGCCCCATCTCTCTTTGTGTTAATGAGTAGCTCTTTCTCGATTTCGATTGCTCTTTGTCTATGTCAGTGTATCATTCTCCCTCTCTCACTCTTTCCCCATCTCGCTCAGTCTCTGTTTGTCTCTCACTCTCTCTCTGTATCTGTCCCTTTCTGACTCTCTCTCTGTCATTCTCTCTCTCTACTATTGTGTAAATCTCTCTCATACTCCCTCTGTGTTAGTGTGCTCTCCCGCTCTGGCTTTTTGTTTGTCTACTGTCTCTCTCTTTCTCTGCCTGTAAATTTTATGGCCCTCCACTGGAGATAGGATGGCAGTGGGCCGGGGTGGGGGTAAAATTGGACGCCATGCAGTTCTTGGCACATACCCACCCCTTCTGTGAATTTCCCAGCGGCGAGGAAGACATCAGGCAGCCAACTCACCCCTGGGCCAATTGAAGCTCTTAAGTGGCCAATTAATGGCTACTTAAGGGCCTCCTCCCACCGCTACTGGGATTTTACCTGCAGCAGGGGAGACCAATGCCAAGTGTCCAGCCCATCAGATGAAAACTGGTGGCCGGGCAAGAGGTTGTGCCTCCTTTTAGGGCCCATGCCAATTGGACATCTTCCCCCAATGTATTCCCCCTCTCCCACAATTCCTCTGCACTCCCCCTTCCCTGTCCACCCCAGGCCCCACCTAGAAATAGGAACAGGAGTATACCATTCGGCCCTCGAGCCTGCTCCGCCATTCAGTAAGATCATGGCTGATCTTCTTGCATTTTGATTTCCACATTCCCATCTAACCTCGATAACCTTTCATTCCCTTGCCTAACAAGAAACTATTTACCTCCGCCTTAAAAATGTTCAATGACCCTGCCTCCACCAACTTCTGGGGCAGAGAATTCCAAAGTCGCACAACCCTCTGAGAGAAAAAAAATTTCTCCTCATCTCTGTCCTAAAAGGGCAACCCCTAATTGTAAAACAGTGCCCCCTAGTTCTGGACTCACCCACAAGAGAAAACATCCTTTTGACGTTCACCTTGTGAAGGCCATTCAGGATCTTGTATACTTCAAACAAATCACTCTTCTAAACTCCAGTGGAAACAAGCCCAGTCTGAGGGAGTAAATTGTGCGGTGGATAAAGGGGAGCCTGTAGACGTGCTGTACTTGGATATACAGAAGACATTTGATAAGGTGCCACATCAAAGGCTATTACAGAAAATAAAAGCACATGGTGTGTGTGGGGGGTATCATATTAGCATTGATAGAAGATTGGCTGGTTGGCTGGCAGAAAGCAGACAGTATGCATAAATGGGTCTTTTTCTGATTGGCAGGATGTGACGAGTGGAGTCCCACAGGGGTCTATGCTGGGGCCTCAACTTATTACAATTTACATCAATGACTTAGATGAGGGGAGTGAAGGCATGGTAGCTAAATTTGCAGATGACACAAATCTAGGTAGGAAAGTATGTTATGAAGAGGACATGAGGACATTGCAGATGATATAGATAGGTTGAGTGAGTAGGCTAAGATGTGGCAAATTGAGTTTAATGTGGGAAACTGTGAAGTTGTTCACTTTGGCAGGAAGAACAAAAAAACAGAGTATTACTTAAATGGAGAACGGCTGCATAATTCTGACGTGCAGAGGGATCTAGGCGTTCTAGTACGAGTCACAAAAAGTTAGTATGCAGGTACAGCAAGTAATTAAGAAGGCTAATGGAATGCTATCCTTTATTACAAGAAGGATTGAACATAAAAGTAAGGATATTATGCTTCAGTTATACAGGGCATTGGCGAGACCACACCTGGAATACTGTGTGCAGTTTTGGTCTCCTTATTTAATGAAGGATGTAAATGCATTGGAGCCAGTTCAAAGGAGGTTTACTAGATTGATACCTGGAATGAGTGGGTTGTCTTATGAGGAAAGGTTGGACAGACTGGGCTTGTTTCCACTGGAGTTTAGAAGAGTGGGGGGTGATTTGAATGAAGTATACAAGATCCTGAATGGCCTTGACAAGGTGGATGTCGAAAGGATGTTTCCTCTTGTGGGGAGTCCAGAACTAGGGGGCACTGTTTTAAAATTAGGGCTCACCCTTTTAGGACAGAGATAAGGAGAGATTTTTTTTCCTCTCAGAGGGTTGTGCGACTTTGGAATTCTCTGCCCCAGAAGGTAAAGGAGGCGGGGTCATTGAATATTTTTAAGGCAGAGGTAGATAGATTATTGTTAGGCAAGGGAATCAAAGGTTATCGAGGGTAGATGAGAATGTGGAAATTGAAACACAAGAAGATCAGCCATGATCTTACTGAATGGTGGAGCAGGCTCGGAGGGTTGAATGGCCTACTCCTGTTCCTGTTTCTTATGTTCTTATGTCAATGTGTCACTCTCTCTCTGTTTCTCATTTTCGCTGTATCAGTTTATCTCTCGGTCAGTGTTACCTCTTTGTCTCCTCCTATCTGTCAGTGTGCCCTTACCCACTCTTTGTTTCTCAGAGGGAAAAATTTCCCCGTCTTTGCGGGGGAAAAGCGGGTGCAAGAGGGCGGTCGGGGGTGCACTCTCATTTTGCGTGGGCCCAAACCTGTGTTATTCCCTATCCCTATCCCAGTACGTCCCTAAGCCATATTTTCGCAACCACTAACCTGCTTACATTCTGCACCTAACCCATGTTATGTCTTGCCTCTAACCCACATTATACCCTGCTGCTCTACAGAGAGCCAACGTGGACCTGATGGGCTGAATGACCTCCTTCTCTGGCATATTGACTCTATGACTCTTTGCCTCTTACCCATGTTATGTCCTGCCTCTAACCCATACGATTCCCTGTCCTGAACCAGTATTATATACAGCCACTAACCCGCATTATGCCCTGTCTCTAACCCATGTTCTGCATTGGGTAGTGAAAGTGGATGATGTTGGGAAACAGGTGCAATGAGTGGAAGAGTTCCATTCTTCTTCACTAAGGAAAAGAAATACATTTTATTTCCTTACTGAAGTTGAAAAATTACTATCAAGCGTGTGGTAGTGAAAAGGAATTGTAGTGGAACTTTCAGTAATGCTGCTAATGGACAATGGTTTCAGATTTCATTGATGGTAAATTGAGGAGAAACCAGCCAGCAAAAACAGTGAGCTGTCAATCCAAAGTGAGTCAGAGATTGCAGCTGAGCAAAGATCAGGGAGAGTCAAAAGAGACCAGTTTGAAAATGCTTAATCATTGCACTGAGCTTCATCAGAGAACAGATTTAAGACAAGAAGATGGTATTTGAACAATGAATATCCAGCCACATACCCAGCAGCAATGACTCTGCACTCGAGCTTAAAAGCACAGCCCTGTATTATGTTTGAATCGACCAGCACAACAGGAAAATGGGAGTCAATAAATCCTCCTATTCCTGTGTCAAATAATCAGCTAAGAAAAAGCACAATGTATATTTCAAATGGAATAGGTTTGAATTGCCTCTTCAGACCCTTCCCAGACCCTGGGTATGGCACTCAGCCATTGTTCTGATCCGTGTATTAGTTCTCTTGGTTGCTGAACAGGGTTCTTTACAATTCCCACATCCTCTCACTGCAGGGGGAGAACAACTATTACATTTTCTCCCACCCATAGGATGGTGCCTTTATGACATTGGAGTGAATTGCAGTAATGCTGCTAAGGTCTGGTTTCACTAGTTAACCTTCTCTTGAAGGGTGAGTGATGATGAGAAACAGTGTGATCCAGGAACAGTTTAGAATGAGTGTTGTTTACTCAAGACACGTAAGATCCCAAATCTGTTGCTATGCTGATATATCAGGAAGCCTTTGTGTTGCAAAGTTGAAATTTGTTTTGTTACTTTCGCAGAAAATAATAAGACAGAACTTAGATTTCCATTGCTCATTTCATGATATCAGGACTTCCCAAAGTGCTTCACAGACAACGAAACACTTTGAGTATGGGCTGAATTTTATGGGGCACTGGGTTTCCTGCACCCTTCCTGATGAAAAAGTTGGTTCGGAGACCACCAACAAGAAAGCCAGTTGCCCTGCAGCCATTTTACGCTCAGTGGAGTGTTAATTGACTCAGGGCGAGACTTCCACCCTCATCTGGGGACGAAGTCCTGCCTTAGAGAGCTGCCAACCAATCTGTTTGGCCGGCAGCTCTGTAGTCTCAGGAGTGCCAGGTTCAAATGGTGGCCACTATTGCGATTACTGGCAGTCCCTGAAGAAAAGGAGGCCGGACTGAAACTTAAGTCCAAGGTATTGGTGGGACTTGGCTTTGGGTGGTGTGGGGTGTTGGGGGGGGTGGGGGGGGGTGGGGGTTGGTGTGTGTGTGTGTGTGTGTGTGTGTGTGTGTGATGGGGGTGTGGGGATGGCGGGGGTGGTTGCCTCCGATTGGCACAGGGGACACTTCCCACAGAAGGTCCCAACACCCCTTGCCCGACACAGGCTTGCCCAGTAAAAGCTGCCAGGCTACCCACTTGACATGGGCCTCCCCTGCCGCAGGTAAAATGGCATTGGGGGCAGGATGAGGCACTTAAGCTTCCATTAATTGTTCACTTAAGGGCCCAAATAGGCCCAAGGGCAGGCGGGCCTCCTGATGCCTCCAGTGCACCCATAAAATGGGAAACAGGTCAGGGAGAGGCAGGTGGGTGGGGAAGCAGCTGGCAAGCCACACACTACATTTTAAGCAACCCCCCCCTCCCCCCCCACCACCCCGTGCCTTCAAACACACTGCCAGGGAAGTGTGAAATCCAGTCTGTAGTCACTATTAGGAAACTCTTATTGAAGCAATCACATAAATAAATATAGTTGATATTTCCCGTGTTGATGTGTGCTTTAGCTTGAGACAGCATTGATGGGCTAAAAGAGGTGCATCAGAATTGGAACTGCACTGTTAGCCCATCTGTCAGTCCTTGTAGGAGCAGATCCTTTGCAGGAGGGGCTGATGAACCATGACAAATATCAACCATAGTTTGAAGAGATCAAAAAGCAAAGGCAACACTTGTTGCAGGAAAGAGAGTGAATTATCTCCTACAGCACAATGGTACACATGGGAGTGTGATTATGAAGAATTCAGTTTGTATCATTGAAAATTGGGCACTCTGGGTCTTTCATCTATTGGATTCTTTGCCTTGCCATGTTTACTCTGTGAATTGTAGCAGTGAATATTCTAGCATAAATATCAACTGAGAAAAGCAGAGAAAACACATACCAACTGTTTCCATAACACTGAAGTATAGAAACTGTAGCATGCAAGCTCCTTCACCCCTTCTGCCTTGATTCAAGATTATTCCTTGATGCATTGGAAATGGGTGGATTTTGACCAGTTAAGCAGTGGCTTTTTACCAGTCCTTTAGATCTCAGCAGATTTAAAGAGCCAAAGTGTTCTCCATATTCTCTGTGTTACCTTACAGACTTACGTGCGATGGGGAGGAAGTCTCTTTGGAATCAACAATTACGTTCTTGAAATTAATGAAATATTTGTGACTATGCGTTGTAATGTGAAAGGATGAAGTGTTGAGGAGAGAAAGTGTGTGAGAAAAGCAGGGGAGTGAGAAAGAGAGAGAGAGAAGCAGAGCAGAGATGAACAATGAAAGAAAGGGGGCCAGAGCAAGAGAGAGGTTACCAAAAAAAGGAGTCGGAGGCTGGATGTAGTATTCAATTATTCTGTTTAATTATTTGACGCTGTTTATTATTGATGCTTACTGTGCTTGATTAGTTTAGTCTCGACGTAGACTCAGAGAAAAATAAACAAACTGTGGAAGTTTCTGGAAGCATGGAGTACACATTTTAAAGCACTGTGAATAAAACCTGTTATACACCTAGAAACTAATGTTAATTCTGCATAGCTCCGAGATATACAACAGTGGGGTAGAAAGGAATGGAAAGAATAAGTAAGGAAAGAAAGATTGGCATTTCTATAGCTCCTTTCACAACTTAAAAATGTCATAAAGCACTTTACAGCCAATGAGATAGTTCTGAAGTACATTCACTGTTGTACTGTAGGTCATAGTCAATTTATGCATCACGAACTCTCAGAAACAATGATAAAATAAATGATTTTTTTTTGTGATGCTATTGAGGGAAGGATATTGACCAGGGCACTGGGGGAAAACTCCACTGCTCGTCTTCAAAATATTTGTTGTGGGATCTTTTACATCTTTTTGATACACCAGACAGACCCTGAGTTTAGCATCTCATCCGAAAGATGGCACCTCTGATGGTGCAACATTCCCTCAGGACCTCACTGGAATTGCAGGTTAAATTTTGGAATGGGACTTGGATTCTTGCTCTGCTGTCACAGAGATAAATAGAGACATAGAACCAGGCTTAAGGGGAATGGAAAGATGGGGGTGAAGGAAGATGAGCGGGAAATTAAGATTAGGGCTTTTTTTTTTTACGTATGGAAGGGGCTTGACGTATTGTGTGATTGCATGCAGCCAACTCATTGATTTTGATACTTTTATCTACCTACCAATTCCAAAAAGTTGGTCATCCCTTATATACAACACACTGTAAAAGGGCAGCATAGATGGATTATTTAGTGAGTGAGGAAAATCGGATAACTCAGAAGCGAAGATGCAGTATCCAAATAGAGTACATGGATAGGATACTCAGTAAATCTTATAACTCACATGATGTTTAATTTTCATGGTAGTTCAGCAGCAGCACAGATCCACAGAGCGGAGGGGCAAAGTCATACAGGGGGCTGCAGGGAGCTGAATACTCATTTTGGTCATGGTAGAAGCTAAGCACACCTGTGGGATATTGTACATGTGAGACCACAAGTTCAGGAGAAGAGTACATTGGCACAGGAGGCTAACTGGAACTAAAATATTACTAGTATTCACTAGTCATGATTAATATTTTATTTACACTATTCAGCTTCTAGGTATATGTTTTTTAAGATAACATGTTTTCCTTCCTGTAACGATGACTGTTAAAAGCATGTAAGGTTGTGAAGGGACTTTGTGAATAGAATATGCACTGAACTCTCAGCTCACACTTGAATGGAGTGGGTGCCATTTTGACAGTTCTTCTTGGTGTAGTATTAAGTAGTAAATTCATGAGACAATCTTGGCCAAAAATAGAATAGCAAGTTTTAGTTCCATGTCCTATGTAAACAGAAAAAAGAAGCAAAAAATGTTCTTCTTAACTTATAAAATTCACTGAGTTATCTGAAAATCACTTAAATCAGCAGGATGAAAACCTTAATGCTGCTATTCTATTCAAAGTAACATCAGAAATTATGGAACATGGAAAGACCATCAAGCGAGCCGACTCCTTCAATCTCTTGAGAGGAAGCTGTACAGAAATGGTCCGATACCCAAAGGTTCAATCCCCATTTTTTGCATTGGTATTCCCTGGGGAGCAAAGGTCAAGAATATCAGCTTCTCTAACTGGCTGGCTAGAGGAATATCGGTTTTATCTTTGTGTTCTTTAGATTCTAGTTCACTTGCTTAGCTAAATTGGCATCGTTTGCCACTCCCAGCATTTTGAAGATGCGCCAGAATTTTTCCTAAGCGGGCAGACTCAATGGGAGAGGGCAGGAGCAGGTGGGGGCAGTCAGGAAGCCAGCTGCCCCTGCCCGCTCAAGCCCACTATGGGTAGGAGGTTTAGAGGGGATGTGAGGAAGAATTTTTTCACCCAGACAATGGTGGGAATCTGGAACTCACTGCCTGAAAGGGTGGTAGAGGCAGAAACCTCCATAACATTTAAGAAGCATTTGGATGTGTACTTACGATGCCATGGCATACAAGGCCAAGGGGCTTGTGCTGGAAAATAGGATTAGAATAGTTAGGTACTTGTTTGAACAGTGCTGATTCGATGGGCCGAAGGGCCTTTTTCTGTGCTGTAGCCCTTTATGACCGCCACCCGCGATCGGCTCCGCAATGTGATTTGATGTGGATGGGCCAATTAAGGCCTGCCCAGTGTAAGACACGACAGCGGCAACAGTGAGAAGGGACGGGCGGGGGCAGAAGCTCCATGTCTGCCGGGTCCAATGGCGACCCGGTGGCCGATTCAAAAGTGGCTGTGGCAGACATTCAAAGGTTGCCAGTGAAGCACTTGCACCTTGTGATGGAGATCGTAGCGGGTGAACATGGCAGGTCGGCCCCGCGTTTTTCTGATGAGTGTCTCGCTGCTCTTCTGGAGGAGGTGGCAGCATGGAGAGAGATACCAGTCCCAGGGACGGGAGGAGGAGGCCCCCCCATCTCTCTAAAATGCCTGGGAGGAGGTGACATCCAGGGTGAGCTCCCACGATGTGGTGAGGCGCACATGAGTGCAGTGCCATAAGTGTTTCAATGATCCCCTGCGATCGGGAAGGGTGGGTATCGTGTTGGCATGGGTTGCATAGCACATCACTTAGGAGCTGCCCACCTGCCTCCCCCTTGGACCTCAGAGTTCTTAGAGTATGAGTGGCAAATGTCAATGAGGCAGCATCTGGGCAAGGGGTGAGACCTGGCTGCTTGGAATGAGTGTCTTGTGGCTCCAGGGTCACAAATCGGCTGAGCCCTGTGAGGTATTCCTCAGATGGGGTTGGCCAGGCTGCCATGGCAATGCAGGTACAGGGTTAACTAATCAATGCTCCTCTCTCCTTTCAAGAGAAGACATCCCATAACAATGCCGAGAGGTTGTGGACTGGCAGTGGAGCATCCCACCTACTCATCCTAACTCAATGTGAGCAGGAGCCCTGTAGCTGGAGAGGCGCCATGTGCCTAGGTCAACCGGCCGTGGTGAGGTTGGGGTGCCACAGTGAGGTAAGATTACAGTGCACTGAGGTCAGACTGTCTGTAATAGCAGCCATTCTACTGTAGTCTCTATATTGATTTGAGCCTCGAACATGGAATCCCCACTGATAATGGAAAGACAAGGCACCCTGATCCAGGCATACACAATAACAGCGTAATGACTTCAACTAATGACATGCCCTTGTTCTTCCTTTCAGGCTCACCAGCAGCCCATTGAGGTGAGGAGCCTGTAGGCCCACCACTCACCCCAGAGGATAGCAACCATCACAATGTACCTGTGTCACACCCTCTCAGCCAAGCAGGCTCCAGCGCGGATACCAGCACCTCAGTGGGCATTACATCGGCAGCTAGTATCTCAGTGTACATTGGTGAGGGCACTTCACACTCGCTTGAGATGCAGGTGGAAGCAGAGAGTGCCCAGGGCACCGGCAGTCGGAGTACTGCTGGGGACCAGGAACATGCTCAGACGGTGGCTGATGATGGGCCTCTGGAGTCATCCCTGAGACAGCAAATGCTGGAAGTCCAGCAGGGTGTGCGGGAGGATCTGGCGGAGATATATAAGGGAATGTGTGCCATGGTCTCCATTGTGGAGGAATCCTTGCGGAGCTTGAGCAATGCAATGACCCTCATGGCCGAGCGCACTGCCCCCTCCATAGAGAGAGTGGTGATTTTGATGAAGAGGTTCCTCCAGGAGCTGAATCAGTGGTTCCTGGGGATATGCTCAGACCTGCAAGCCCTCACACCGGCAATAACATCAGGTGGTCACTGTCAGTGTGGGAGATGGATTTGGCACCCAGTATCTCAGCTAGGTGCCCATTCATTAATGGTGAGCAGGGAGGCCCAAAGCGACCTCACGTTGGCGCACAAGCTGCCTGTCATCTCTGCGGCCTCTTCTCAGAGCGCTCAGGATGATGACAGCAGCTCCTCCACCCCACTGCCAGTGACTGTGGCATCCAATGAAGCTGCAGCGACTTGGGAGATGCCAGCCATGGCACTGTCCACTCCCTCCCAGACGGGGCCAGCACAGGCTCCACTGGCCAGAGGATGCCTGCCAAGGTCATCAAGGCCAACAGGACAGCAGAGTGAGCGGGCTGTCTCCAATTCCAGTGCCAATGAGGGGGGAACACCCAGACGTAGCACCGGCAAGCGGAAACTTAAAGCACCTTAAGCACAACACGGGCTTATCACTGGTGATATTTTTTCCCCCACTTTTATGTTAAATGTTCATTGGTGTGATGGATAACACCTATCAATTTCATTTGTATTATGTATGCCAGGCACCACATCATTAAATGTGTTTGTGTTCAACTAGCCTCTGGGTGCTTCATTTGTTCTGCAGGTGCTGGGTAACCCATGATGTTATGAGTGACTCGTTTGTCATTGAACTTAATTGAAATGGCACAAAGTGCAGTTGTTCACCAAGCAAATGTTCCTGTCAGGTATCAAGTATGGATCCTGCAGCCCTGGCATGTGGTGGTGGTTCCTATTTGGTAGGCTAGCTGAAGGAGCATTGGATCAAAGCATCCTGGGTGTCCCAGCCTCCCTGGAGGTTGCCTAGGTCAGCGTCTATCCCCTCAGCTTTCTCCTAACCATGCTCATCCTCGGACTCACTACTGGACTCATCATCTGTTGCCAGAGCAGCTGCGTCAACATCATCTTCCTCCATTGCATTCCCCCTTTCCAGTGTCAGATTGTGGAGAGAGCAGCATGCAACTACTATCAGTGACACACGATCTGGGGGGTACTGGAGTGCACCCCCTGAACAGTCCAGGCATTGGAAGCACATCTTGAGAAGACCTATGGTTCTCTCTACCGCCGCCCTTGTGGTACCGTGGCTCCTATGGTACCACCGCTCGACTTCTGTTCTTGGATGGCGGAGAGGCGTCATGAGCCGCCTTTTGAGGGGATAGACCTGGTCACCCAGCAGCCAACCACCCAGCCGGGCTGGAGCACTGAAGAGCCCCGGCACCAGGGAGTGTCTCAGGATGTAAGCATCATGGAAGCTGCCTGGGTACCTTGCACAGATTTGCAGAATCTGCATCCTATGGTCACACACTATCTGCGCGTTCATGGAGTGGAATCCCTTCCTGTTGACGAAGGCACCCGGCTCACTTGCTGGCACCTTGATGGCCACATGTGAGCAGTTGATTGCACCCTGGACATGGGGGAAGCCAGAAATTGCTGCAAAGCCTCTAGTTCGCTCTGCCTAGTTGGCCTGGTCCATGTGGTAGTGAATGAAAGTCAATGACACACCTGAACAGAGTGTCTGTCACCAGCTTGACATAACTGTGGTCAGCTGATTGGGAGACTCCACAAAGATCACTCACCAACTCCTGGAAAGAGCCAGAGTCGTAGAAGTTGAGGGCCACTGTGACCTTCAACGCCACTGGCATGGAGTGTCCACCCAAACAGTTGGAGCTGATTTCAAGGCTGATCCTCTGACAGATGGAGTTCACGGTCTCCCTTAAGAGACGGACCCTTCTTCGGCATTGCTCCTCAGACACATTGGGGTAGCTGCATTGCTGTCTGTAAACCCTGGCAGTAGGATAGTGGCGTCTTCTGTTCCCCCTTCCACCTTGGACTTCATGTTGGCCCTGCACCCCTTGTGTCTGCGCCTCTCCTCCCACAGGTCACTCCCCTGGAGGCTGAATAGGGGCACATGGGCTCCAACCCCTTCTGGCCCTCCCTCCTCAGAGAAGGTGCCTCCAGTGGAGACCACAATCCTCATTCCCATGGTAAGGGAAGGCTGTCTGATACCTGGAAGGGCCTAAGTGGTATGACTCTTCTGGAGTCCTAAACTAAAGCCTCTTATTTCTGTCAAAGCAGCTCTGAAGCAAAATGAAGATGTCCTGTTCACACAAACAGCAGCAACCTATAAGCTGAAGTACAAACAACTCGCATTAGCAAGCCAACTCACCCATCTTATCCCGCCTGTGGATGAGGTTTTGGAAAATGTGGCCTACCCGCCTGCCCGTTGTGCCCATGCGATGCCCTGAAAATTGCACGGGCTACATAAACTCCGAGGCAATTGGTGTCTCAAGGGCCTTAACTGGCCCATTAATTAATGGCGGGTGCACCTCCATCTTCATCACGTGCTCGCCTAGCAAAATATTGCGAGTGTGCGCGGTGACGTCAAGATGCACATCTGATGTCATCGTGCGCCATATCACACTTGGGCGTGTCGGGCGCACACCCGCACGCTGAATGTAAAATTTCGACTATGGATCATGTGACCATTTGATCTTCTTTCTGCAGATGGATACAGGTTCAGTTCTTAACAGGAGCCTGAGAAAGGCCACATAATGTTGACATTACTGGAACTCCTCAAATACATGAAACCAATAATTACTGCTCCTTCTTTTCATTAGGCAAGTAAACTTCTTTTTGTCTTTATATCTATCTCGCTTTCACAACTTCTGGGTCATCCCAAAGTGCTTTGCAGCCAATGAAGTACTTTTGAAGCATAGTCTCCTTTGTAATGTGGAAAACACAGCAACCAACTTGTACACAGCAGTTCCACAAATAATGAGCAGATAATCTCTTTAGTTGATAAATATTGACCAGGGCACTAAACTTCCCTGCTCTTTTTAAATCTAGTCCCATACATCCACTGGCAGAGCAGGCTAGGTCTTGTATTAACAGCTAATCTGAAAGTCAGCATTTCAGATAGTGCAGCACTCCATCAGTGTCACACTAGACTGTCAGCTAGATTTTGTGCTCAAGTGGGTCTTGAACACACAACAGTCTGACTGAGAGGCAAGAGGGCTGCTCACCAAGCTACAACTGACCACTTACCATCTGGGCCAGTCGGAAACATAAACCAGCAGGTACAATAGCTACAATTTTGCCCACAAGCAAAACCTTACCTTTTTCAATTGCAGTAAAATCTCTCTCCTTGGCAGGAAGGTTTAATCATATGAAAAAATCCATAAATGTATAAAAAGCAATGAGGCGAGTGCGTCACATTGTTGCAGTAAATGTATAAAACTTCAGTGAATAATTGCACTAGTAAATTCCAGCATGAATCCTTAAATATATGAGAAGCAATCAACAGAAGTAAAAAAAATCTACTCATAAGTGAGTTCAAATACCGAGAAAAAAAATCAATGCAACATTAAATAAATAGAGTAATGGACCCAGGGACTGATTACATGGGTATAATCTAATTGAGCAATTCAGATGACATAATAAAGCATGAGAATCAAGAGCTACCGTCCCTTTATTTTCAGATTTCTATTTTTCTGTTTTTGAAATAGAGCAATATCAGGACATTTTGTCAATGGGACAGGCTGTTGTACTGCTTTTGGAACAGAAGCTGACTCAATACTGTACATTGGCAAAACTTCTTCTCTGCACTTCAGTTTGAGGATACTCTGATTGTACTGACATAGGGTACAGGCAATGAAGTGGGTGTGGGAAGCTCTGGGATTGTAGGTGATATGGGTACAGGCAGTGTTGGGATGTACAGGAAGCTTTGGGGTTGTACTTATACAGGATACAAGTAATGTAGAGGTGTACAGGAAGTTCTGGAACTGGAAACGAGAAACAGAGTTAACATTTTGAGTCCAGTATGACTCTTCTTCAGAAGTTCAGAAGTTCCAAAGAAGAGTTTCAATGAAGTCACATTGGACTTGAAAAGCTATTCTGTTTCTCTCTCCACAGATGCTGCCAGACCAGTTGAGTTTTTCCAGCTCTTCGTTTTTATTTCAGATCTCCAGCATTCGCAGTTTTTTGCTTTTACCTTGTATACTCGAGTCTACCACATATGGTGAGAACCTGAAGAGAGAGATTGTGATCATCTAAACTTTTATCATAGAGTAAGAGAAACCATGAGATCACTTTGGAAGCACTATTCTTGCATTCATAGCAATCGAAAAAGAAGGAAAGAAAGATTTGCACTTCCATAGTGATTTTCATGGTTCCAAAGTACTTCAAAGCCATTGAAGAACTTTTGAAGTGTGGTCATTGTTGTAATTTAGGTAACACGACAGCCTTTTCACAAACTGCAAGCTCCCAAAAACAGTAATGTGATAATCACCGGATAATCTGTATTCACATGTTGGTTGAGCAATAAATATTGGCTAGAACACAGAGAATTCCCCTACTCTCTATCAAAATAGTGCTGTGAATCTGTTATGTCTACCTGAGAGGAGAGACAGGGTTTAAGTTCAACATCTCTGAACGACAACACCTCCAACAGTGCATCATCCCTTAATACTGCATTGGGGTGCCGGCTAAGATTCTGTGCTCAAGTCTCTGGCGTGGAACCTGAACCCACAACCACCTGAATCAGAGGGAAGACTGCTACCAACTGAGGCACAGCTGACACCTAATAAATCTGCATTTTTAATGAGGGATAGCCATGCAAGTAACAGTGAACTTGACAACACCTTTCCCTGCCACCGCCACCACCCCCGCAAAATAGAAAACACTTCTCCAATCAGCAGGCAGACTATGAGGAAAAAGACACGCAGAAGAGCGTGAAAATAATGTAATAAAGGGATCAGAGAATAAAAAAAGAGTGAGAAGCACCTTAGTGCCATTTAGGTGTTTCCTGTGCCCAAAAGGAAGCAGCCTGCTACTTTAAGCCACATTTGTGATTTCGATGTGAAGCGACTCATTCAAATTATGCCTCATAACTGAAAGTCATACATCCAGAATTCTGACCTTTAAAAAGAGTCATCGAGTACTAAAACCAGGGAGTCATGCCAAACCTTTATAAATGACCAGTTAGGCCCCAGTGGGAGTAGTGTGTTCAATTCTGGGCATCACACCTTAGGAAGCATGTCAAGATCCTGGAGAGGGTGTGGAGGAGATCTACTGCTGGGAGTGAGGAACTTCAGTTATGTAGAAAGACTGGAGGAGCTTGGGTTATTCTCCTTAGAGCTGAGAAGGGTAAGAGGAGATTTAATGGAGGTAATTCGAAATGATAAAAGAGTTTTGATGGAGATGGAGAAACTGTTTCCACTAACGGGAAGGCCAGTAATCAGAGGACACAGATTTAAAGTAAATTGGTAAAAGAGCCAGAGGGGATATGAAGAGAAAATGTTCCAGGTTGTGAGTTATTATGATCAGAAATGCACTGTCTGGTAGGGTGGTGATAGTAGATTGAACAGTAACTTTCAAAAGGGAAGTGAATATATAGCTGTAAAAGCAAAAATTTGCAGGTCTGCAGGAAGAGAGCAAAGGGGAGTGGGGACTAATTGGATGGCTTTTTCAAAAAGCCAGTACAGACAAGCTGGGCTGAATGGCCTCTTTTGTGCTGTATGTTCTATCTGCCTGGTGTCAACAGCTTAGCAAACCCTTGTCTTTCGCTCCTCTGGGTCTGCTGGATGTACCCACTGCTGTTCTACATGAAAGGTGCAACCTTTCTGTCTGATTATCTTGTTTTGGTACATTGTAACTCAGCTCAGCAGGTTTTCCATTCAAAACAATAGTATTCTTCAGCAGACAATGATTTACCTGATTGCTACTGAGAATGCAGTTTGCCCTATATTTATCAAAATATTCATTATCCAATATTCATGCACAGGTACTAATGAAAGAATTGCTTGCTGTGTGTGCTTGCTTGATAATAAATATGTGGCAGATCCTTTATCTTTACTTGTGGTACATCTCAGCGTTCTTTTCATTTTCACTTCTGTGATAAGTGTGAAGAGAACTTTTTACAATTAGCATTCAAATGCTGCATGGAACATGGAAAAGCAGAGCAGTGTGTTTCATGAAATTAAACACCATATTGGTACGTTTCGAAGGAATGACACTGCAGTGTGGGTTTGTGCGTGTGTGTGTTAGTGGATATAATGCATCAGAACATTAGGTATTAATAAACTACTGTGGGCCAAAGTGAAATGGTAGGAAAAGCACCAGACAAAACTTGATTGAATTGACTGCAACATGCGTCGCTGATGCGTCACTTCATACCACCTGCAAATTAGGAGCGCGAAACTTGCTGAGTGGGAAATCACGACCTGCTGCAGGATTTAAAGGCCGCAGAGCAGCTTAAAGCGGCATGTTAATAACTCAACAAGCGGGGGGGAGGGTTCGGGCGTTGCATAAATGAGCATTTCACTTCTGGGATGGAACCATTGAAAGCAAGGTAGAAGAAAACAGTGTACTGTAGAATATAATTCAGAGGAAGCCATGCTGTAGAGTGCTTGGGTCAAACTGCACCCTGAGCACTGTGTCCAGTTCTGGTCACTGGGACACTGACATCAATATTCAAACACTGAGGCCATGAGGAGAGGAACTACAAGGCTGATTTGCAGCAGCAGGAGTCTGAGTTACAGGGAAAAGATTGGACAAATTGGCTTTTCACGTTGAATGAAGTGTTAGTGAGATGATCTTACAGAGGTAGAAAAGATAGTTAAGGGTATGGAAAAGTAAATCTAGAAAAATTACTTGAAAGTTAAATTGCAAGAGTAGGCAAATGTGACATAGATTCAAAAGGTAAGTAAGACTGATATCAGGAAGTAATTACTCACATAAAGAGTGATCAACTTGTGGGTTCCAGTATCCACCCCTTCATCCTTGCCACAGAACCCGGGCGATGATTAAGAAAGGGTTGATCAAAAATCGTGAAGTATGGTGGGACTCCTTACACCCTGGGCCACTTCCATAATCATGAAGTCCAGTTAGGAACCCTAGAAACACTCAGCAAGCAGGGCTCTGGCAAACAAGTTCTCAGGCAGAGGAAGATATTCCAGATGGTACGTCGCAACGGCTGTTATGGCGGACAAAGGCTGCAGCAGAACGAAACCTCAATTGTCTTGGTTTCCTTGTCATTGGACCAAGGTTTTGTTCTTCAAGACATGTGTGGAAGCTGCTGTGCAACGGTTTTCCACGCTAAAAGATGTCATGCAGACATCTCGCTTTTCGAGCACATCTCCCAAGCCTTTCAGTGACCAGAAAATGGTGACAGGAGCAGAACTGTGTTGTCTGGAAGTTTCTTGTAATGATCTGACACAGAGGCAGCAGTTACAGGATGGTCATCTAGAACTTGGAAGAGGCAGGGATGCCTTTTGGCAGCTGTAACTGCAACTGAGCAGCCCTCTTTAGGGCTTGTCAGGGAGGAGGCTACAAAGGTGCCCTAAACTTAGTCTGTCTCACCTTTCCCAACTGGAGAGTCATGTCCAAAGGGATCACCGTCTGCGGTAGAAATACACATAAGACACAAGTAGTAAAGTTTGGGACCTGAAATATCAGGATCCTTGTGGACTCACCCATGAGTGAACACCCAGAGCATCACACTGTCACCTGAGAACTCCAGCAGCATGACATTGAAATCGGCAATCTGAGTGAGACCCAGCGAACTGGAAAGGGGCAGCTGAAGGAACTCTGAGGCAGTTATACTTTCTTCCGGAAAGGGAAATCAAAAGAAGAATGCAGAGTTCAGAGAGTTGGATTTGCCATCAAGAATGAACTTGCGAACCAGCTTCACAAGATCCCTTTTGGAAGAAATGAGCACTGCATGACTCTGTCTCAAACTGGCAAGGAGCCAATTCACCACTGTGATCAGTGCATACGCCCTTGTTCACAAGGCAAAGGGCAGAGACAGACATAGATTCATTCATTTAAAAAATGTTAGAAATAGCCATGGGAATATCCATATATATTTTCTAAAAATATACAGTGAGGTCTTAGAACCTTTACAAATGTCATGAACAACATTAACCCCTCCACATAGCATTCTTCGACTTGACAAAGACCTTCGACTCTATAAACCGTGAGGCTGTCTGGAAGATCCTGCTGAAGTATGGATGTCCTCCAAAATTCATTACCATCCTTCACCTATTTCACAATGATATGCGAATGGTAATCCTTAACAATGGATCCGTTACAGCCCTTTGGAGGTTAATACAAGAATCATACAAGATTGTGTCCTCGCCTTAACTCTTATATCAATCTTCCTTACTGCCGCGCTCCGTCTGACTGGATACCAGGTCCCTGCTAGAGAGCAGCTTCTTTATCAAATGGACAGTAAACTATTTAATCTCAGATGACTCCAGTCAAAAACTAAGACCACCCCTACCCCAATCATTGAGCTCCAACATGCTGATGATGCTGAAGCAAATGCTGTGACGGAAATGGATCTCCAGAGAATCGTCAATGTATTTACTGAGACAAAAGAAAAGATTGGACTTACACTCAATATTCAGAATACCAAAGTCCTCCATCAACAAGCTTCAAATGCACATGCCCCGGCCCCATTGCTTAGGATTCAAGATGAGTGCCCGGAAAACGTGGAACACTACCAGTACCCTGAAAGTTATCTTTCACGAAGGCTGACATTGATGAAGACGTCCAGCATCATTTGAAATCTGCTGGTGCAGCCTTTGGTCACCTGAGGAAGAGACTGTTTGCAATTCGCGACATCATTTCAAAAACCAAGCTCATGGTCCACCATACGATCGTGATCCCTACCTTACTGTACAGGGCTGCAATATGGACAACATACAGGAGGCACCTCAAGGTACTGGAGTTATACAATCAACACTTCCTGTGAAAGATCTTACACATCAAGTGGGAGGGCAGAAACATCAACATCAGTGTCCCCTCATAAACATATATCACAAGCATTGAGAGTATGATCGTCCACCATCAGCTTCGTTGGGATGGTTACATAGTTCGGATGTCAGATATCAGGCTCCCAAAGCAGACCCCTCCTCTTAGCTCAGTCTGGACAGACGCAGCAGAGGACAGAAGAAATGCAACATTGACATAATTCCTGGGATGTCATTGCCCTGGATCAAACCAGATGGTAGCAGAGCCTGTGGGAAGGTTCCCAGCATGTTGAGACCCAATAACAGTAAAATGAAGAGGAAAAACGAGAGCAGGGAAAAGAACATGTCTTGATCTGAATACACGACCAAACATCCCACATGACAACAAATGCCCTACGTGTCATAAAGCCTGCAGATTCTAAGTCAGTCATCTTCAGACTTATAGAAGACAATCATCCTCGTTTGTAAGGGATATCTAGTAACAATGAACTTGCAGAATGGGTTCCCAAATGGTCACTATGGGACTTGTGATCATCTGCTGCTTTCCCTTCTCACCTGGTTATCTCATTCACTTACTGGCAGTGAAGCCAATCTGTTCCAGTGCAACAACAACAGTGACATCTGCCCAGCACTGTGGAAAATTGCCCAGGCATGTCCTGTACACAAAAAGCAGGACAAATCCAATCCAGCCAATTACCACCCCATCAGCCTACTCTTGAACATCAGCAAAGTGATGGAAAGGGTCACCATCAAGGGCAATGAAATGGTACTTGCTTAGTGATAACCTGTTCACTGGGTTGCGCCAGGGTCACTCAGCTTCTGACCTCATTGCATCCTTGGTTCAAACATGAACAGAAGAGCTGAACTCTTGAGGTGAGGTGAGAGTGACTGCCCTTGACATCAAGGCAGCATTTGACCGAATGCGGATTCAAGGAGTCCTAGCAAAACTGGAGTCAATGGGAATCGGGGGAAAACTCTCCATTGGTTGGAGTCCTACCTAGCACAAAGGAAGATGGTTGTGGTTGTTGGAGGTCAATCATCTCAGTTCCAGGACATCACTGCAGGAGATCCTCAACTTCATCAATGACCTTCCTTCCATCATAAGGTCAGAAGTGGGGATGTTCACTGATGATTGCACAATGTGCAGCACCTTTTGCAACTGAAGCAGTCCATGTCCAAATGCAGCAAGACCTGGACAATATCCAGGCTTGGGCTGACAAGTGGCAAGTAAGATTCATGCCGCACAAGTGCCAGGCAATGACCATGTCTAACAAGAGAGATCTAACCATTGCCTCATGACATTCAATGGCATTACCATTGGTGAATCCCCCACCATCAACATCCTGGGGGTTACCATTGATGAGAAACTGAACTGGACTAGCCATATGAATACTGTGGCTAAAAGAACAGGTCAGAGGCTAGGAATCCTGTGGCGGGTAACTCACCTCCTGACTCCCCAAAGCCCGTACACCATCTACAAGACACAAGTAAGGAGTGTGATGGAATACTCCCCACTTGCCTGGATGAGTCCTGTTCCAACACACAAGAAGCTTGACACCATCCAGGACAAAGCAGCCTGCTTTATTATCATCCCGTCCACAAACAATCTCTCCCTCCATCAACGCACAGTAGCAGCAGTGTGTACCATCTACAACATGCACTGCAGAAACTCACCAAGGCTCCTTAGGCAGCACTTTCCAAACCCATGACAAGTACCATCTAGAAGGACAAGGGCAGCAAATACATGGGAACACCACCACCACCTGGAATTTCTCCTCCAAATCACTCATCATTCTGACTTGGAAACATATTCCTTCATGTTCCTTCACTGTCGCCGGGTCAAAATCTTGGAACGCCCTCCCTAACAGCACTGTGGGTGCACCTACACCACATGGACTGCAGCAGTTCATGAAGGCAGCTCAGCACCACCTTCTCAAGGGTAATTATGGGTGAACAATAAATGACAGCCTACCCAGCGATACCTACATCCCATAAATTAATGATAAAATAATCTCAGCAGGTCTGACAGCATCTGTGGAGAAGAATACAGTTAACATTTCGAGTCCGAATGACTCTTCATCAGAACTGAGGAAATATAGAAATGAGGTAAAATATAAACTGGTTGAGGGGGGTGGGACAGGTAGAGCTGGATAGAGGGCCAGGGATAGATGGAGGCTAAGAAGAGATTGCCAAAGATGTCATTGACAAAAGGACAAAGGGGTGTTGACGGTGGTGATATTAGCTATGGAATGTGCTAATGGTGACATTAAGGATAGAAAGCAGGATGAGCAAGTAACAGATAGCCCTAGATAGCCCAAGAACAAAGAAAATTTTTAAAAAAATGTAAATCTTTTCTTCTAAAGGTTGACTAGCCTCCCAACAGACGATTTCAGAGTTCAGATGTGAGGAATTGTCAGCTAATGGAGACTTGGCTGCAGTGCAGGAGTGGAGAAAACTGTTCACTGCAGAAAAGGTTTTTATTGAATGAAACAGTCACTTGGCAGTACAGAACTTGAATATTGCTGAAAAGAGAGACATGTTGCCGAAGCTTTTCATCTTGCAATCATCAGGACAAACACATGCATGCCAAATTTCAAACGATCACAACAAGTTATACTACAGGAGTTGGCAACTCGACTCTGATTGGCTGAGACATTGCCAAAGAGAAAGCAACTGGGAATTATAGGCTCCCCAAGCTCCCAGGTAATTCAAAAAAGGCGCGAGACTTCAACATATTATTTTGTTTGCAGAGAATGGTTCCCTGGGTATGAATGTATGTCACTTCTAGCAAGCATAAATGAGCATCATGATAAGCTCGACTATTTATCTTAAATTGGCTAGTAGTGTAGCTATTAGCACACTCAAAATCATTTCATAAGTGTTGCCCAATTGCAGATTTACATCTAACAGTGGACATTTTGTTTTGGGCTTTGCAAGTGCCAGCTGGTTAAGTAGTCTGTACTCTGCCTGTTACAAACAACCAAAGGAACACGCTGTATAATTCGATTGGCAAATCATTGGAATGTACAGGCACTGAAATTAATAAAGATGTTGCATGGTAGGCAGAACAATTTTTTTTTTGGACTCACGGCAGCATCCTATTGGTGGAAAATATCACTCACGTAGCCACTGCATAGTAGCAGGCTGAAATGGCTTGCTTAACCTGTTGTTCAAATTTGGGATACTTTGGGTGGAATTGTCCCAGATTTGCACCAAGGGCGGTAGCGGGTGAGAAAAACTATGTTTTACCCGCCAGCAGCTATATTGTCCCAAACCTGCCATATTAATTATTGATTCCCGGGATACACACCATTTTGATGGCAGGCAGGCTCCGGTTTGCCTGCCACATGTCCCCTTCCGCTTCATCACGCCAGGTATCAGTTAAAGTACAACCGCACTCTGTACTTCCAGCCCAGGGCAAAGAAGGCATGGCCCTGAAAGTCAAGAAGTCTGCAGCCCTCGAGCGCCTTTTGGATGTCGTGGAGGCCTGCTTTGATGTCTTCTACTCCCACTCTGGCCACAGGAGGGGCAGAAACATTACCACTCCGGCTTGGTAGGCGATGGCAGTGGTGATCAGTAAAAATGCTGCACATAAGAGGTTGGCCATCCAATGCAGATAGAAGATGAATGATCTCATCCGTGCAGCCAGGGTAAGGCAACCATCTCATCACTCTAAACCCACACACTCAAACCCATCACATATTCACTGGTATCTCACTCACTGCCAGCTCAAGGAACATCACCACCCATTCCCTCATATGTCCATCTGGCCTCATCTCCTCTGGAGACCTCCTCAGCCCTAAACATCCTGAGGCCACTTGCACAGGTTATGTGCCTCCCCACCCCCCCCCCCCCCCCCCCCCCCCACCCCCTGGGATACCCTCCTTCCGCAGTACAGCCCTTGTCTCTGCAGTCTCTTTCCTTGTCTGAGATCACTTCTCCCCCTTCCCCAAGCAAGCCCTAGCCCTGCAGCCATTGAAAAGCCATCCACATAGGTAGGTAGAGACCTGCCTGTGAGCCCCCCTAAAAGTGACGTGGTGATGTCTATGAAGTCTGGTGCTGATGACTGTGAGTTCCGACCGAAGCAAGACAGGCAAACAAACCTTGAAGTCCCGAGCAAAGTGCAGCGTGCCAAGTGCACACCTTATATATGCTGTTGTGAAACACATCGGTGGGAATGGGCAGACAATCCATTGAGGTGGGATGGATCCAGTGGGCTGACCCTATAATAATATGCTGATGTATTGCAATGAGGTTCCCAATGTCTGATGGTGAGAAATACAGCCCGCCATCGATGGGCTGAGTGGATGATCGCAAACTGGCTTCACGCCATTGTGAAACTGATTTTTGGCCTTCTCGCCATATTGTCCGCTCACACCACCAAACACGCCTGACGCCAGCAGACACAAATCCCAGCCTTTGCCATTCCAGGCTAATTTGAAGTCAACCGGGCACTTCTCAGGTCAGAAATTGTTGGCCTTTGGCCCATTTGCATTTTTATGTGATACATAACGAACAATGACCTATAATGATCTGTTCAGGATAACCATTATCCCACAGGTTAGCTTTGATAGCTCGACTTCTGTATCAAGCTTGCAAGGTGAGCAAATGGCTAGGGCCCAATTTACAGGATTTTTTATACGGCTGGTGCTGGTGCGATGCCAGGTTCATAGGCCCATAATTAAGCTGATTGGCAATGAACCAGAGACAACACGAGGAAAAGCATTTTAAGCAATGAGCGGTTTGGATTTGGAATGCACTGCCTGAGAGGGTGGTGGAAACAAATGCAGTAGTAGCTTTCAAAAAGAATTTGAATAAATGCTTGAAGGAGAAAGAATTACAGGGATATGGAGAAAGAGCAGGGGTGTAGGGCTGACTGGATTGCCCTTTGAAAAAGCTGGCACAGACTCAATGGGCCAAATGGCCTCCTGTGCTGTGATATGCTATGTTCCTATGATATGTTGATGAGGTTAGTTGGAGAAGGGTGGTTCGTGTGGAATTATTTATTCACTACTGTGAGGAGTCAGAATACCAAGAGACACAATTAAATAATTGGGAAGCTGGAAGTGAGAACGAAAAGTCGGTGGAACTTATCCACTCAATCTAGTGGAATAAGCGAAGGTCTCTTTAGATAACAGGAACATTGGGTTCTAGAGGCAATTGGATGCATTTCTGGAGAGCAAAGGGATTGAGGCTTAAGATGGAATGTTGGGTTGCGGTCTAATAAATGGTTTTGTTAGATCCAGCTGAACTTTAATTCCTGTAAGTAAATATTCTACCTTCTTAAATGCCCAGTATCTTTTCTTGATGAATGTAAAGTAAGGTGATCAAACATTAATTCTCTTTCTCTCTCCACAGATGCTGCCTGATCTGTTGTGTGTTCCTAAAATTTTCTGTTTTAATTTCAGATTTTCAGCAGTATTCTGCTGTTATGTCAGTAATTCTGGTGCCATTTGTCATCAGTTTCTAATTTTCTAGGCCATTGTGTATGCGTGAGGAGAAAACTTTTTGCTCAGAGCATCGTGATTCTTTTAAAGTCTCTACTGCAGAGGCTTTGGATGCTCAGTCGATGAGCATATTCAAGAGTGAGATCAATAGATTTTTTGACATGTAGGGAATCAAGGGATGGGGATAGAAGGGGAAAGTGGAGTTGAAGTAGAAGATCAGCAATTGTTCACACTGAATGGCAGAGCAGACTCAAGGGGTCATATGGCCTACTCCTGATCATATTTCTTAAATTCTTATGACTGTTGCTTAATAACTTTTACCCTTGTCATAAAACGTGGATAAAAGGAAATGCTGTCAGAATTCATATCTGAATAATGACACACAGACAGGAAGATGCTTCTCTCTGTTCCCAGTTAGCCTCATTAGGCTGAATGTCTTCCTTTCTTATTTTATTGATCTGCATAAACAATAACACATTTATCGTATCAGTGAAATGCATGGCTGATATTATGAGCAGTGGCAAGATTATCATTTCTACACTGTTCGTTATAAATTTAGTCCACTCATTTTCTGTTTGAAACTACATGAACTAGTGTTACTTCACTAGTTACTGGGCATAGTGTGTTAGTGCATTATACTTTTATCTCTGGAACCCCTGGGCTAAATTTTCTTTCATTCCCTAATGAAGATTTATAGAAAGAGATGTAGGTGTCACCTTTGTCTCAATGGGTAGCACTCTTCCCAGACTAACAGCCCTCTGAGAGAAAGAAATTCTCCTCGTCTCTGTTTTAAATGGGAGACCCCTTATTTTTAAACTGTGTCCCCTTGTTCTAGCCTCTCCCACAAGCAGAAACATCCTTTTAGCATCCACCCTGTCAAGTCCCCTTGGGATCTTATGTTTCAATAAGATCACCTCTCATTCTTCTGAACTCCAATGGATACAGGCCCTAACTGTCCAACCTTTCTTCATATTAGCACTATCCCCCAAACCCCCAGAAGGTTCAGCTGAGAAAACTTTCTCTGAACTGCTGCTAATGCAATTATGTCCTTTCTTAAATAAGGTGACAAAAATTGTACATAGAACTCTGGTCTCAACAATGGCCTGTACAACTGTGGCAAAACATCCCTACTTTTATATTCCATTCCCCTTGCAATAAATGACAATATTCTACTTGCCTTCCTAATCTCATGATGTACCTGCATACTAACTTCCTGTGATTCATGTATCAGAACAACCAGATCCCTCTGTACCTCAGAGTACAGCAATTTCTCTCCATTTAAATAATATGCAGCTTTTCTATTCTTCCTGCCAAAATGGACAAGTTCAGATTTTCCCACATTATACTCATATACCAAATTTTTGCCCACTCACTCACTTAACCTAACAATATCCTTTTGCAAACTCTATGAGCTCTTCAAGAGTTACTTTCCTACCTATCTTTGTGTCATCAGCAAATTTAGCAATCAGACATTCGATCCAGTCGTCCAAATCATTGACATAGATTGTAAATGAGTGAGGCCCCAGCACTGATCCCTGTGGCACTCCACTCGTTACATCGTGCCAACCCAAAAATGACCCATTTATGCCTACTGTTCTCTGTTAGTTAATCAATCCTCTATCCATGCGTATATGTTACCCCCCACACCATGAGCTTTTATTTTGCGTAGTAATCTTTGATATGGCACTTTGTCAAATTCCCTCTGGAAATCTAAATACTCCACATCCGCAGGTATCCCTTTATCCACATTGCTTGTTACTTTCTCAAAGAACTCTAATAAGAACTCAAACATGTTTTCCCTTTCAGAAAACCATATTGACACTGCCTGATTTCATTGAGATTTTCTATGTACCCTAGCTGCTATAACCTCCTTAATAACAGATTCCAGCATTTTTCCTATGACAGATGTTAAAGCAGAGCTTTCCTGCTTTCTGTCTCTCCCCACCCCCCCCACTCCCCCGCTTTCTTGAATAGGGGAGTTAAATTCGTTATTTCCAATCTGATGGGACCTTTCCAGAATCTGGGGAATTTTGGAAAATTACAACCAATACATCTACTACTATCTCAGCAGCCATTCCTTTTAAGGCCTTAGGATGAGGTCCATCAGTACCTGGGGACTCATCAGCTTTCAATTCTAATAATTTCCTCAGTACCATTTCCCTGGTTGTTGGAATTGTTTTAAGCTCCTCCCTACCTTTCATCTTTTGACTCACAATTATTTCTGGGATTTCAGATGGCTCCAGATTTGATTCCTGCCATTAACTGATCGCCACAAGGGTGACACTTTCAAACCACTCCCTTGTTCCATCACAGAATTGTACATGACATAGCTCAATAAAGGAGCATCAGCCTGGTGCAGGAAAAATGGCTTCTTAAACAGGAGACAACATGATAGCCCTTTCAAGGCCATGGTTGCCAATTAGGGACATGGCAGGCCTATCTTTTGAGGCCTCATCACAGGCTGTTCTTCCTTCACTTGTAACATCAGCACCCTGTTCGAGTAGGTCTTAGAGCTGAAGAGATCAGCTGCAGGGCTGAAAAGATGATACCTGCATCTGTCAAGTTAATCAGTGCATGACTAAGGCCATATGTGGATACAGGCCAATCTTATTAGTTGTTTGGTGCAACTCAACATTGCTGGTCTGCTGAATCTCTATGTTTTTCAGAAGTCAGTTGTAGGTGATCAGGATCTTTCTAATCCTATTAGAAATATGTGAAGTAATAATGATTGCACAATCCCTAAACCAGCATGTTGCTTTACAGCTCCAGCCCACTTATGCTGTAGCTTCTTTACGTTTGATCTGTAAGAAGATATCATCTTTGTGTTTAAGTGCCTCCATGGCTTTACCCTTCCCTATCTCCGTAATGTCCTCCAGCCCCACAACCCTCCATTTGCATTCCTCCAATTCTGATCTCTTGTGCTGATTTTAATCACTCCGTGCTTTCAGTTGTTGAGGTCCAAAGCTCTGGAATTCCTTCCCCAAATCTCTCCATTCCTCCCTCCTGCTTCAATCCTACCTCTTTGACCAGGCATTTGATCACCTCCCTATATGGCCTGGTATCAACACATTGTCTAATGATGCTCCAGTGAACTGCCTTTGGATGTTTTACTATGTTAAAGGTGCTATATAAATTCAAATTATTGTTGTAGCTTGCTGAGCTCCCCTTGGTAATTGAGCCTTTACAGAGGAGCAGATCTGGTCCATGGGGAATTAGCTGGTCTCAGCTCGCACACCATTTGATATGCTGTAATTAGTCATGCTGACTCCAGAAAAGTGTTCCAGTTCCCAAACAGGACTGCAGGTAGTGCATGTAGAGGGACATCAGGGAAGCAAGCACAAGATCTGATGAGCTCCTGTTCAAACAATTGCAGGGATACCATCAACCCAGACCTTCACTTATACTAATGTGCCAGTAATAAGATGCAAAACCCACCCAGGTGTAAATGTTGTTCTTCCTTTTGAAACATCCTGTATTGACTGCAAACTGATATGATATTTAAAAAATGGAAATTTCTTGCCCTTTAAACGGATAGATCAAAAACCTGTTGCACTCTCCCAGGTTTCACCTTCATCTGTTAATCTCATTAATCAAAGGTCTTGTTAGCATGTACATCAAGGCTTCTCAACCCCAAGCCATTAACACCACAACACCTAACCTTCTACAAGTGTCATTGTGTTATCTGGTCTTAGTCACGGTTTCTAGAATATTAAGGTGGTAGAATTTGCTGTGTATTGAGTCAGTAAGGGGCAGCACTGAGTATAAGCAAACTTTCTCCTAGTGTTTTGCTGCTCTGTGTAACAGAAAGCTTGTAAAAGTATCAGTAGCTGAAAGTTAAACCCATTGGCACATGGTTTTTAACCCCTCCACCTTGGCGAAAACCAGGCAAATGCAATGAGTCTATAAAATAAGCAATTAAAATCCATCAATTGATTTTACCCGCCCAGATCCAACGATTTCTAATTTTGGTTAAACCGCCTGTTTGAAGTCATTTTTTAAATGTGCGGATTGGGGTCGGATGATGTAATAGGGACACAATGATGTCATCCTGCATTGAGTGATGTCATTGGGGTTGATGGCGGGCCCTAATTGCAATTTTAGCCCCGGCCTGCTCATATGGTGGGGGTGTCCTTTCCGCATCTTGGCCCCTGTGGTAGGAGAAGCAGTTCCAGCCCCCATGAGGTAAGTTTAGGCCTCCTTGACCTGATCCATTCCTACTTATTTCGTGAGATCCTCCCAGAACCTCCTTCCTCAAACCTCCGTGCATTTGTTGATACTTAAGGAGAGATCCCCCCCCAACGATCCTTGAACATTGCACACGGAAATTGTCAAACCACAGGATTAGGATTGGGCAACAAATCAATTCACTGCCCTTTTAACGCCATTTTTTTTTTGCATACAGTTAGGGGCCATTTATATCGGTACAGGGACTTACCTCCTTCCACTTTGCGGTCATTGATAAAATCTGCAGTGAAGAATTCCACTGCCAAATAGCTCATTTAAGTTGAAGATCGAAATGCACCAAGTATTGGATATGTGAAGGATAAGAAATTTGCAGGGTGAGCTATGAGGAAAGAGCAGGAAATGAGACAAATTGGTTAGCTCTTTCAAAGAGACAGCACAGGCTCAGTGGGTGGAATGGCCTCCTCCTGTGCTATAAGATTGTATGATTCTAAATAAACCAGCCACCTATCAGGAAATAACCTACAATGGAAGCTGGGCTCAGCAAGATATTATGTTACTTATTTAGGGTTCTGTATGTTAACTCTGGATCACAGTGCTCAGAATTTGTTAGTAGCTGTTGGTAGTTTAACGACATCATTATCAAATTCATAAGAGCTTGTACTGAAAATCAGACTGCCATGTGCTCTGCTGAGATAAAGCTGAAGGGAGGGATTGTCTGTCTCCCACTTCATTTGTCCCACAATTGGTGGCCATGGCCTCAACCATCTAGAATCTAAGCTCTGGAGTTCCCTCACTCTCTACATCTCTGTTCTCCTTTAGAACTTTACTTACCATCTACCTTTTTGGCCAGGTGCTTGGTCATCTATCCTAGTGCATCACCCTTTGATTACGCTCCTGTCAGGTGCCTTGGGATGTTTTACTATGTTAAAGGTGCTATATAAATACAAGTTGTTGTTGCTGCATGGTTCCATTCCAAGGTTAGGTTCGAGAAGCTGATGTTGTTCTCCTTGGAGTAAAGGAGAGATTTATTCTCCTTGGGGTGAGGGGAGATTTGATAGAGGTATACAAGATTATGAGAGGTTTAGATAAGTTAAAGAAAAGCTGTTCCCATTAGCTGATGGTACAAGGACTAGAAGACATGTATTTAAGACTTTGAGCAAGTTTGCAGGGGGATACGAGGGAGAACTTTTTCACACAGTGACTCTTAATGATGTGGAACTTGCTGCTTACAAGGGTGGTGGAAGTAGAGTCAATGGATGATTTCAAAAGGAAATTGGATGGGTACTTGAGGAAATAAAATTGCATGGTGAATGGGGATAGAGAGGGGGAATTGGACTGACTGGATTGCTCTACAGAGTGCCAGCATGGACTTGATGGGTCAAATGGCTTAATAAGGCTGTAAAGGTTCTACTAGCAGAAGTCTACTTTGCACCTGCCACCTAGGACAACCCACCGGGGTGTTCTACATCTGCCATTAAATCCCAGTGTCCCCTCCTCCGATGAATATATATTTTTGCATTATTAACCAACAATGGTGACAAATTTACTCTGCCACCTGTTTAAAAAAATGTGTAAGTTTGGAGCTTTCCTTTCTAGAAACTTCTCTAAATTCAGCACTCCATGCCATATCACTTCCAGAATATGGATTTTCACAATCCATTTTAACTCAGCGATACAGATACTTCACTATGTCAGTGTTGCCAACTATGGCTCTCATCTCCGAGTTATAAGATTGTTGTTTCAATTCCAGAGACTTTAGCATGACTATCTGGACTGACTTTCAGTGCATAACTGCTCTACTGTCAGAGGTGCAGTCATTCAGATAAGGTGTTAATTTGAGGCCTGGTCTGCTCTCACAGGTAGATGTAACAGATTCCATTGTACCATTTTGAAGAACAGCAGAGTTCTCCTGGCCAATACTTTTTGCTCAACTAACATCACCAATACAGATGATCTTGTCATTGTAACGTTGTTTGTGGGACCTTACTATGCAAATTGACCAGTTTTTCTACATTGCACCAGTGACTACAAAGGTATTTCATTGGCTGTAAAGCATTTTGGGACAACATGAAGTTGGGTAAGGCACTATATAATTGCAAGTCCTTTACTTCTTTTAATAACGACCATGTTTTATGCAGTTTCCTTTCTTTCTGGAGCTAAACCTTCATTGTTCTCTCCATCTCGTGATGTATGAAGGCCTTAGATTTCCCACCAGCCGAGTGCCCTTCATTTGTTCATCTCAACCCATGCCCCCATTATAAACAAATGGAGAGCAGTCTGATTATTTCTGTCAGCGTGGAGCCTGTGGTGTCCCTCCCATGCACCCCCTATTAGAGGGAAGATTAACTAGGTGACTCTCTCAAAGTGGAGTTTGGTATCAACTGAGAAACCAACTGCCTGTTAAACAGAGAAGGTGACACCAAATTAACATCCCTGGTTCATTTCTTCACAATGTCAGACGAGGAGGAACTATTTTCGTTATCTCTGCGTGATCCCTGCTCCCTTGTCCCACTCTCCTCCAGGCTTGCTGAGCCTGCACTTATTGTCTCCCCTTCATTCTGCACAGCTGCAAAGAAAGCCACCATCTGGCAGCTTTACACCAGGAGGGAACCTATTGTAGCAGCCACGACAAATGCTTTTTTATGTGGTGAATGAGTTATTAATTGTTACAATTGTCGATGACAAGTCTTGGAGATAAAACACCCCACTGCAATTATTCCATCATTGTACTGCGCTCTGAGGAACTGTTTACTAACCTGCTATGTGACACATGTGCTGTGCTTCATTTGTTTTATTGCTGTTAGAACAGTTGGACTGAAGCCAGTGCACTGCAAGACAGTCCTCTCCTGCATTTCAGAGCATAGTTATGGACTGCCTATTTTCCTCCACACTGCATTCAAATCAAAACTTGTTACGCTCCCTCCCTGATTTTCTTCTCTTTGTTCTTTCATGGAATGTGGGTGCTGCTGGAAAGCCCAGAATGTGTTGCCCATTCCTCATTACGTTTGAACTGAATGGCTAGCTCGTTGTTGTGGTTCTGGAGTCACATGTAAGCCAGACCAGGTGAGGACGGCAGATTTCCTTCCCTAAAGGGCAAAGGTGGGTTTTTAACAACAATCAATGATAGTTTCATGGTCACCATTACTGAGATTAGCTTGATATCCCAAATTTACTAATTGAATTTAAATTCCACCAGCTGCTGTGGTGGAATTTGGACCTGTGTTCCTATGGCATGAACGTGGGCCTCATGGATTACTAGTCCAGTGACATTACCACTACACTTCCAATTCTGCTTATTCCTTTCCTAGAGTTTAACATTGTCAGATTGTTTACCTCAATGAGCCTTCCTTTGCGCGATCCACAACCCAAGGTCAGCATCACAAATTCTTGATTTGCCTTGTAGTTATAAGGAACGGCTGCATTTTCTGCTGACTAGGCCATGAGCTCTGGAATTCCTCCCCTAAACCTCTCCACGTTTCTATCCTTCCCAAAGATGCTGCTTAAAACCTACCTTTTTGACCAGGCATTTGGTCATTTGTCCTACTAGCTCTTTATGTGGCGCGATGTCAAGTTTTGTGAAATGCCTTGAGAAGTTTTACACCATTAAAGGCACTATATAAATGCACCTTGTTGTTGTCCTCCCAAGAATTCTTGCTGATATTAATTCTCCAATCATTATGTGGTTTTTCCCACATGCAGCACCATTTTCCATCCCTTGGTTGGAAGGAGTGGAGGGTTCTGACTAACATGCCCAATTGCCATCAAGGACAACCACAGCATTTCTATCAATCAGATTACACCCCTCCCAGTTCAGTTGGCCAATGTATGGTGTTACTGAGTGATACAGAGACTATGTTGAATTAATAATGAGTTAGCAAAGAAACTATTACAACTGGCCTCTACTTCTCTGGGCTTTAAGAGAGTGAGGGAAGGGGAAAAATCAAGCAGAACTGCCTCTTCAATAATATCTAATGGCCTCCTTCTGAAAGGACCATGTACGAATATTGAGTGAGAACAGTATTGAGCTTGCTGGAGATATCTACCTGCCCAACCTCCCACACCAGCCCTCTCATCCCATGCCACCAAGGATCCAAAATCCTAAACTAGCCATTGTTAAAGTTCATAATGATTGATTGAGTGAGGTGGCAGACGTGTATCTACGTCTATAGAAATATATCCCAGAATAACTTAGTGCTTTCAGGATAGGAGAGAATGAAGGCAAACTTACAAATCAAACATTAGTAATGCATCAAGAAGATTTTTACTTCATGAGAACGATATCAGGCGATGCATGTTTAACCCATGTTTATCTACTTTCTTTGGGAGATGAATTCATAACAGAGCATGAAACACATAGTGCATCGGAAGGAGTAGGCCTTATTGGCCCCACTGACCCTTTTGGCACTTATGCAGATATATCCAGTTATCATTAATGTACAGTGATTAAAGGCCCCCCTCTTTGATCCAGGAGGTATGATCATGTAAGCCCAGTGTTGTTTTCTTCGTCACAGCAAAATGCTAGAGGAAGAAACTGAACAGGGAAACAATGGAAAGTAAAATGTGTTTGAAAACTAAGAATTTTGGAAGTTGTGCAGCATGATGTCCTTGTAGCCCTCCCACGGTCTCAATCCAGGAGGAATCTGGCCTACTTTCAGTTCTCCCCCCAGTACCACAGCGTCAGGTATGACTCCAGCCCAGAATACTCCAGCAAAACCTCCAAGGGACTGCTACCGCCTTGTATTTTAGTCCCCTAGGTGTAAGGACCAGCATTTCAGTGGCTTTTATTTAATTTTCTGTACTCATTCATGACATTTCTCCCAATTTCTTTGGACCTCAACTGGTACTAGCTTTTGACCATTTAAAAAGTACCCATTCTATCCTTTTTTAGATCCAAAATAGATGACCTCTTATTTGACCTATTAGTAGGGCACAGGTAGATGAATAAGATTGCCATGTCATGTAATGTTTCTCATTTTTGTAAAGTTATAGGCAAGGGGGAGAGGAGAGAGAAAGATGGAGAAGAAACTAGGTATGCTGGAACTTTGAGGAATGAAAAATTGAGAAGATTTTGCCCAGGATCACTTTGGGCATCTGCTAACAGTTGGTTACAAAACAGTTGCAGATGATTTGGGCTTGTAAACCCATAATAAGACAGCACTCTGGTGTAGGATGAGCATTTCTTCTGTGAAGTTCAGGTAAATGCTCATATTTTCCTCTCTTTAGATCATCATGACCAAAAGTTTTCACTGGGTTAGCTGCAATTACTTAGTATCTGATTCAGGAACGTAGAAGCAGGAGTAGGCTATTTAGCCCCTCAAGCCTGTTCTGTCATTCAGTGAGATCATGGCTGATCTAATCCGCCTTTGTCTCATATCCCTTAATTGTTTTGGTTATCAAAAAATCTATATTCTCAGATTCAACATTAACAGTTGCAATTTGCGGAAGAGAGTTCCAAGCTTTTACCACTCTTTGTCTATAGAAGTATTTTGTAATTTCACTTCTGAAAAGTCTGGCTCTAATCTTCACACTATACCCCTTAGCCCTTCTCCCTCTTTACCCTATCTGTTCCCCATAATATTTTGAAAACTTCAACCAAATCACCCTTAACCTTTTAAATTTGAGGGAATGCAACCGTAGTTTGTGCAATCGCTCCTCATGACTTAACCCTTTGAGTTCAGGTATAATTCTGGTAAACCTACAATGAACTTCCTCCAAAGCCAATAAAGTCTTCCTGAGATATGGTGCCCAGAACTGTTCAAAGTAGCGCAGATATGGTCTCACCAAGGTTTTGTATAGCATCTATTGTAAAATTACTAGAGTTTATAATTAAGGATAGGGTGACTGAACAGGTTGAAAATTTTCAGCTGATCTGAAAGAGCCACTATGGATTCATGAAGGAAAAGTCATGCCTGATGAATTTAATTGAATTTTTTGAAGAGGTGACTAAAGTAGCGGACAGGCGAATGTCAATGGAGGTCATGACTGCTACCCTCTTGTATTTTAGTCTTCCACATGTAAGGGTTAACATTCCAGTAGCCTTTTTGTTTATTTTCTGTATCCATTCATGGCATTTTAATGATCGATATAACTAGACCCCCAAATTTCTCTGGACCTCAACTGGTAATAGTTTTTGACCATTTAGAAAGTCTCCAGTTCTATCTGTTTTTAGGCCCAGCATGCTGACCTCTTTCCCTACTGTAAATACTGATGCAAAGTAATTAATTCAGCATGTTCACTATTTCTTTATTTTCATCATTATCAATTTTCAAGGGGCCCACATTGCTCTTGACCAATCTCCTTTTCCTGATATAATTGTATTTTCCTTCTGTTGATTTTGATATCTTGTGCAATATTCTTTCCCCTGTCCTCTTTTATAACTCTTACTTTCTGCTTTGTCATCCTTTGCTGTTATTTGTATCTTTTGGCATTTATTACTGATCACTGTTTCCCATTGCAGTTAGCAAAAAAGATTACATCTTGCTGAAAAAAATGCTGAATAAGTGAAATTTTTTTTTGCTTTGGAAACTCCAGCTGGGTGTTATGTGTTTAAAATAAATAACATGAACACACCTGGCTGGCAAATTTCATCTGGCTTGGTGTGATCTGAATGGATTCTGTGTTGTATAAGTGTCTGGCACTGAACTGGAATGGGTTCAGTGTTATCTGATTTTATCTAATCAAAGTGTTCTTTATCCATGGTGTGTTTAAAAGTTTAAACAAATGAGTCACTAGCACATGAATAATAAATGTGCTGAATTTTTTTGAACCACATGGTTGGTTGGTTTGCTTCAGTGAAAGGTTTGCCTGAGAGAGAAGGGAAAAAGGAAATGGTTGTAGATCTTGACAGATTTAAGGTCACTGATGATGATGTGATTGAGGAGGTAGCCATATATGTGTATGCAGAAATCAAAGTGCTGGGTGAGGGTGAGGGAGTTGAGAACAAGATTGACCACCTCTATGATGTGCCCTAAGATTAAGTAGCCTGAAGAAATCATTGCCAAGAATAAGACATGAAGAATTATCCTCGGGGGATAATTATCCATCTCCCCAATAAGAGCCGTTCTTCAAAGTACTTCATTTGGACATCCTGTGGTCATAAAAGGCAATACAGAAATACAAGTATTTGTTTCCTTGTTTTCATTCTCTTTATTTCTTTTCTTCTTTCTCTCTTACTTCCTCTGTTTCTTTGTTTTTGTCTCTTTCAATCTTTCTCCCTCTCTTTTCCTCTTCTCTCTTTCCTTCTTTTGCTCCATTGGCAGTAAAGGCTTTACTCTCTCTGAGAGAACCTGTGACTTGTACCAATGATACTGAAAGAGAGTGCGACAGAAGAAACCATTCAGTCCATTTCTTTCACCAGTCCAGTTTTATCCATTTCTGGGGCCAGTTATTCAGACATTCACTGGAAACCAAACAGACTGTTCTGTAAAATCTGCAATTAAAACCTGATACAAACAGGCGAAAAAATCCAGAAACATCATTGCAAATATAGAAATTTATCTGTACAGAACTGCAAGGGGGATGGGGGAGATTTACTGGTAAATATTACTGTACAATGCAAGGTGTGAGCGGTGTGTGAGCAACAATTACACGGCACAGTCCAGTCACGGTGTACATTGTACAACGAACAATGCCCCATGTACACTACAGTGAGTCACAGTCACAGGACAGAGTCATGCGATAAATAATATCCAATATTCCAAGGCATAGGATTTTCCTTTTATTATATATATATATAATATATATATATTATATATATATAGAGAAATCCTTTACACTGGTTTTAAAGTTCAGCTTAAAGAATTCTTGGTGCATTCAATTCTTCTTTAAAGAAGTTAATATAATTAGGTAAAAACATATTTTTTAAGGTTCCTTTTTTTGGTCCAATTTAGTCTTGATGAATGAGGAATCAAGATTTGTGCTGGCTGGAAACTCCTTTCCAGTAATCCAGAATATCATGCAAGTCCTCATCTGTTGCAAACTGTACTTTCTTCCTCAGTGCGTAGCCTGCAGCAAGGTATTCATCCTTCCTGTGCCATTTCTCATGCGGTTTGTATCGCTCCCAGACCCCCTTTGAGGGTTTGCTGGAGTATTCTGGGCTGGAGGCATAGCTGACGCTGTGGTACTGGGGGGAGAACTGAGAGTAGGCCAGATTCCTCCTAGATCGAGATCGTGGGAGGGCTTCAAGGACACATGGGCTTGGACTCCTCACCTGCTTTCGCTCTCCATGGTGCAAGCCAGCGTAGAGGTGTGAATGGTCACTGTAGGGTTGTATTTGTGCAGTTTCTGATCTTACAATTCGACACGGGGTCCCAGTCAGGATGGCACTGCGTGTCGGAGATGTCCTTTCTATATATTTTGCCTCAGATTTGTACCTAGGACCGGCATAGATCTCAGAGCGCACCGACCTAGGGCTACGCATGGAACAGTTGGATGAGATACTGGGACATTTGGGTGCTGCATCCATACTACTGTGTCTCTTCAGTGGGTGGTAGCTTTCCCGATAAATAGGGGACAGGAACCCAGATTTCCCTTGAGACTGTTCAGCAACCAGAAAGTCCTGGGGCTCCACTGATGCCATGGCCCTAGCACTGGGACCTCGGAAAGAGCTGGTCTCTGTCTGCAGAGCATCAATGCAGTTATTGATTATCAGATTCACTTGATCCACTTCTTTTGCTATGGTCGATATCTCAGCAGCAGAGTCCTGGCTCTCACCGAACATACTCTCAAGGATGTCTCTGTGATACGGATGTTCCCCTGTCCTCACATCCATATAATTCCCTCGACTGAGTTTTGGACTTTCAATCACCTCCTGGAGATTGTACTCTTCCAGGTCCCCTGCTGATGGCAGGAAAGGCATCCTGGATGACATAATGTCAGAGGGCGGGACAGGCTTCTGGGCCATTTGGGTGATGGTGATGGTTTCCAGCTCTGGGGCATATTTCAGCTCAATGATAGTCTTCTTGGCGTTTCCTGATTTCTTGTTCTTTACCTGTTCCTCTTTTTTTTTGTGTAGGCAATAATAGATTACACCCAAGATGATGACTATTCCAAAGAGGCAACCCAGAATGGTCATGATGTAATGAGTGGTATTGGAAGCGGCTGGCAATGGTTTTGTTATGGTTTTAGCCCTTGTGGAGAATGTTACACAAGTTTGATTGTATCTCAGCGAATTATGAATGGAAGTCACACAATATGTATAGTTAGTGTGAGGAATTAACTCTTCAATTTTAATTTCCTCTGTTTCAGTGGCAAGGTTCTTTATATCTGTGTACATGCTGTTATTATATTGTACCAAGATGTTTTCTTTCCTAATAGGGGATGGAATATGGACCATCAGGGTTGCTGTCGTATAGGTGATCTCTTTTAACTTTATTACTGGTGTGTCATCAACCTTCATGAAGGGAGTCTGAAAGGATATCAATGGTGTTGATTCTTCACCTGATGGACAATCTTCAGCTTCACAGGGACTTTCTGGGATGGTTGTAGTTGAGGGTTTCTGTGTGAAGATGAACCTGGGATCAATAGAATAAAGATCTTCATTACACATGGAGGCAAGCACACTCAATGCATCCTTGGTACTGGCGTGGCCTTGGTTCAGCAAAAGATACCCAGCAAAATCTGAAGGAGATGTACATTGAGTCCGATCATAGCTCCTGGTGGTGTTGTTGAACTGCACCAGCCATTTCAGGAAGCCCAGCAAATTGCAGGAGCAGTAAAATGGGTTGCCATAGAGTTCACAAGTCGTGAGTTTGCCAAGACCAAGGAAGGTGGAACTTTCCAATGTTTGCAATCGATTCATGGACAGGTCGATGTTCATTACATTGGGACATTCCCAAAAGGAATTGGGACTCACCACCTCAATTAGGTTGGCTTGGAGATAGAGATATTCCAACCTGCCCAGCCCCCGCAGGATTCCTTCAGTGATGTTCCGAAGCTTATTGAATCCCAATTGCAAAACACGCAGGTTGTACTGTGCAGAAAAGGCTCCATCCTCGATGTAGGAAATCTGATTCTTGGTCAAATTGAGTTCTGTCAGGTTACCGAACCTGTTCAGTGAGGAATACTGGACACTTTTGATCTTGTTCTCATTCAGCCGGAGGTCCACGATGGTGCTGTTGATGTGCTGAGGAATGGATTCGTATGGAGGTTGGTTTTGGCTGCAAATTGCCAGCCACACAAATCCTTTCTCTCCCTCAATGAGCCAGCAGTCACCATATACTCCAGCAGCATTAAACAAGGAGGCTAGAGAGACCCAGAGAGTGAGACTGTGCAGAGCCATCCCCTTGTGCTCTCGGGGTTTGTGAGCAAAGAGCTGTCAATTGCACCCACCTCTACAACAAGTGATGCTGAATTGTTCCGTGGGCCTTAAATCAAAACTGTCCTTGAAACTCTAGCTGTTAAATTAAGGTGTCATTATTTTCTTGTCCATATAATTCATGATACTTCCCTACTCCGGATTTCTTTCTGTTAGCTTCTCTTTTGATTCCTTTGTAGTTGCAGAACATTTCTTTAGATAATTTCATCTGCTTTTCTGGAAAATAAAAACAGAGAAAAATGCAGTGAAGATTATCTGAAATCATTTTTAATCAGGTTGCTTTCCTACTTTAAATTTCAAGCAAACCAGTCCTAACTGCCTTTCAGCTGCTCCTGTTCTGCATCAGCAGGCTAGTGTTTCCCATTTTATTTTACCACCATGTTCACTCGCTGCCTCCTTAATTTTTCCAATGCTTATCCACCTGACTTTTGAGATAAAATATTAGTCCGAGTGAGAGTTTTTGATAGAGTAAATAAGGAGAAGCTGTTTCCTATGGCACGAGGGTCAGAAACAAAGGAAGTTAAAGGATTCTATAAGTTTAAAAGAAAAGGCCTATAAAGTTTCCAGAAACCTGAGGATTGGGAGGATTTTAGAATACAGCAAAGGAGGGCCAAGAAATTGATAAAGAAAAGGAGAATAGAATATGAATGTAAACTAGCAAAAAAAACATATTGGACGGTAAAAGCTTCTATAGGATTTGTAAAAAGGAAACATTTGGCTAAGACAAATGTGGGTCCATTACAGAGTTAGGATAATTTGTAATGGGGAAGAGAGAAATGGCAGAGAAGCTAAATGATTACTTTGTATCTGCCTTCAATAAGGAAGATACAATAAATTGCCCAGAAATAGAGTTCCAAGGAGTTGAAGGAAATTAATCTTAGTAAGAAGGTTGTGTTGGAGAAATTAATGGGACTTCAGATTGATAATCCCCTGGAATTAATATTCTACATCCCAGAGTGTTGAAAGAGGTAGCTATGCATGGATTGGTGATCATCTTCCAAAATTCTATAGATTCTGGAATGGTTCCTGCAGATTGGAAGTAAATGTCACCACAATTTAAGAAGGGAGGGAGAGAGAAAACAGGGAACAACAGACCTGTTAGCCTTATTTCAGTAGTAGGGAAAATGCTAGGATCTGTTATAAAGGATGTGATAAATGGACACTTGGATAATAATGATCTGATTGGGCATAGTCAACATGGGTTTATGAATGGGAAATCATGTTTGACGAACCTGTTGGAGTTTTTTGAAGACATTACTAACAGAATTGATAAAGGGGAGTCAGTGGATGTAGTATACTTGAATTTTCAGAATGCTTTTGATAAAGTCCCCCATAGGAGGTTGGTTAGCAAAATTAAAGCATGTGAAATAGGAGATAAGATACTGGCATGGATTAAGGATTGGCTAACAGGCAGAAAGCAGAGAATTGGAGTAAACGGGTCATTCTCGTATTGGCAGGCTGTGACAAGTGGGTACCACAAGGGCCAGTATTTGGGACCCCAGCTGTTCACAATATATATCAATGATTTGGATGTGGGGACTAAATGTAATATTTCCAAGTTCGCGGATGACACAAAGCTAGGTGGGAATGTGTGGTGTGAGAAAGATGCAAAGTAGCTTCAAGAGGATTTGGACAGACTTTGTGAGTGAGCAAGAACATGACAGATGGAATATAATGTGCAAAGATGTGAGGTCGTTCACTTTGATAGGAGGAACAGATATGCAGAGTATTTCTTAAATGGTAAGAGATTAAAAAGTGTAGATGTACAAAGGGACCTGGGTGTCTTCGTCAATACTGAAGGCTAACATGCAGGTGCAGCGAGCAATTCAGAAGGCTAATGGTATGTTAGCCTTTATTGCAAGAGGATTTGAGTACAGGAGTAGAAGTTCTGCTTCAATTGTATAGAACCTTGGTTAGACCACACCTGGAGTAGTGTGCAGTTTTGGTCCCCTTACCTTTGGAAGGGTATTATTGCCATAGAGGGAGCGCAATGACGGTTCACCAGACCTACATCTACCCTGTCTATCTCTTTTAAGTATCTTATAGGTTTCTAAGAGATCACCTCTCATTCTTTGAAACTCTAGAAGAACACAGGCCCAATTTCCCCAATTTCTCTTCATAGGGCAGTCCCGCCATCCCAGGAGATGTTTCCCCTGGTTGTGGAGTCTAGAACTAGGGATTTCAGAATAAAGGAGAAACCATTTAGGACTGAGCCAAGGTGAATTTTTAAAAATCATCTTTGGAATTCTCTAAACCAGAAGGCTGCAGAAACTCAGTCATTGAGTATGTTTAAAGCAGAAATTGGCATTTAGAAATCTATCAATAAGGTAAAGGGATATGGGGATAGTGTGGGAAAAAGGCATTGAAATAGATGATCAGCCATGATCGTATTGAATGGCAGAGCAGGCTTGACGGGCTGAATGGCCTACTCTTGTTTCTGTTTCTAACAAGAGGGCATAGATTTAAGGTCAAAACAAAAAAATAAAAATACCTGGAAAAACTCAGTAGGTCTGGCAGCATCGGCAGAGATGAGTACAGTTGACGTTTTGAATCCTCATGACCCTTCAACAGAACTAAGTAAAAATAGGAGAGGGGTGAAATATAAGCTGGTTTAAGGGGTGGGGGGAGAGAGAAGGTGGGGTGGTTGTTGGGACAAGCAAGCAGTGATAGGAGGAGATAACCAAAATATGTCACAGATAAAAGAACAAAGAGGTGTTGAAGGCGGTGATATTATCTAAAAGAATGTGCTAATTAAGAATGGATAGCAGGACAAGCAAGGTACAGAGCTCTAGTGGGGGTGGGGTGAAATAAGACTAAAAGGGCATAAAAGGTATAGATAAATGATCGGTGGAATACATTAAAAATAATGGAAATAAGTGGGAAAAGAAAAATCTATATAAATTATTGGAAAAAACAAAAAGGAGGGGGAAGAAACGGAAAGGGGTGGGGATGGAGGAGGGAGTTTAAGATCTAAAATTGTTGAACTCAATATTCAGTCCGGAAGGCTATAAAGTGCCTAGTCGGAAGATGAGGTGCTGTTCCTCCAGTTTGCGTTGAGCTTCACTGGAACAATGCAGCAAGCCAATAAAAAACTCCCTCCTCCATCCCCACCCCCTTTCCGTTTCCTCCCCCTCCTTTTTGTTTTTTCCAATAATTTATATAGATTTTTCTTTTCCCACCTATTTCCATTATTTTTAATGTATTCCACCGATCATTTATCTATGCCTTTTATGCCCTTTTAGTCTTATTTCACCCCACCCCCACTAGAGCTATCTGTACCTTGCTTGTCCTGCTATCCATTCTTAATTAGCACATTCTTTTAGATAATATCACCACCTTCAACACCTCTTTGTTCTTTTGTCTGTGACATCTTTTGGTTATCTCCTCCTATCACTGCTTGCTTATCCCAACAACCACCCCCCCTTCTCTCTCCCCCCCACCTTAAACCAGCTTATATTTCACCCGTCCCCTATTTTTACTTAGTTCTGTTGAAGGGTCATGAGGACTCGAAACGTCAACTGTACTCTTCTCTGCCGATGCTGCCAAACCTGCTGAGTTTTTCCAGGTATTTTTATTTTTTGTTTTGGATTTCCAGAATCCCCAGTTTTTTGTTTTTATCTATAGATTTAAGGTAATTGACAAAAAAGCCAGAGGAAACAGATGAAGTATCTTTTTTTTTTACGCAGTGAGTTGTTGTGTTCCGGAATGTGGTGCCTGAAAGGCTGGTGGAATCGGATTCAACAATAACTTTCATAAGGAAACTGAATGGCTATTTAAAAAGAAAAAAAATTGCAGGGCAACGAAGAAAGAGAAAAACAGAGTGGGACTAATTGGCTAGTTCTCTCAAATAGCCGGAGATTCGGTGAACCAAATGGCCTTCTGTGCTGTATCATTCTATGAGTCTAATGTAACATTAACCTCTCTGCCTTTCTCAGATGCTCATATGCACTTGCAGTGAGTTCTACCATTCCTTTGAGAGGGTCAAATCTATTTGGGATCAGTTTTAAAGTCTAGGCCGAGTAAGAGTGATGATGGCTCCTTTCTCTGATGGGGGACTGTAACTGTTAAACCTTGTATGTTATTGTTCTTCACAAAGTGTGAAATTGCTCCCATTATTTATCTGTCATAAAATGTCCAGCCATGTGTTCTTCATCGCTGAGTCACCTTTGATAGATTCATACCATATACATGTATCAGTGAAGGCTGTAGGTAGACAGGTCAGAGAATCATAGGACAGATTTTTCACTAAGCGGATGCGCACCTGACCTGCTCGAACGTAAAATAGCACGTGATGACATCGGGTGAGCATCCCGACGTCATTGCACACATGCGCAATATTTCGGTCGGCGGGCGTGAGAGGTCATTGGAGCTGCAACTGCCATCAATTATGAGGCCAATTAAGGCCATTAAAAAGGCAACTAAGTTGTATTTTACGTTGCCTGTGCGATTTCACGCTCATCATATGGGCAAAATGGGCAGGTGGGCAGCCGACAATTTGCTAAACCTCTTCCAAAGGTAGGATAAAAAGGGTCAGCAGCAGTGACAGTGTGAGTTGAGAGAAGTTTTGGAGATGTTTGCTTCTGGTTGCTTATTGGTACTTGGCAGCTTCACCCCTATTCGGGATTTAATTCTTCGCATTTCCAGGCTTTGTTGCAGGACTTGTTGGTGTCTCCAAGGCCCCTGGAGGATTTGGACCATGTGGACTCTTCCAGGTATCAGACAGCTTTCCGTTACCCTGATAATGGGGATTGTTGTCTCTGTTGGTGGCACCTCCTCTGAGGAGGAAGAGGGGGGCAGAAGGGAGAGGAGGCCAGGTGTCCCGATCCAGCTTCCAGGGGAGGGACCTGTGGGAGGAGAGGTGCAGGCACAAGGGGCTCAGGGCCAGCAGGAAGTCCAAGGTGGAAGGGGCCACAGAAGATGCCACTTTCCTGCTGCCAGGGTTTACAGGCAGCGATGCAGCTTCCTCAATATGTCTGAAGTGCAATGCCGAAGGAGGCTCCGCCTCTCAAGGGAAACTGTGACCTCCATCTGTCAGAGGATCGGCCCTGAGATCATCTCCAACAGTGTGAGCGGACACCCCATGCCAGTAGCTCTGATGGTCACATTGGCCCTCAACTTCTATGCCTCTGGCTCTTTCCAGGGGTCAGTGGGGGATCTTTCTGGAGCCTCCCAATCAGCTGTCCACAGTTGCGTAAAGCTTGTGACAGAAGCTCTGCTCAGGCAGGTACTGACCTGTATTCTTTACCGTAAGGACAAGGCCAGCCAGTCTGAGCAAGCCAGAGGCTTTGCAGCGATTGCTGAGTTCTCCCGCGTCCAGGGTGCCAACAACTGCACACATGTGGCCATCAAGGCATCAGCAGGTCAGCCAAGTGCCTTCGTCATCAAGAAGGGATTCCATTCCATGAACGTGCAGATAGTGTGTTACCATAGGATGCAGATTCTGCAAGTTTGTACAAGGTACCCTGGCAGCTCCCATGTCGCTAACATTCTGAGACACTCCCAGGTGCCGAGGCTGTTCAGTGCTCCAGCCCGAATGGATGGATGGATGGCTGCTGGATGCCAAGGGCTATCCATTGAAAAGGTGGCTTATGACGTCTCTGTGCCACCCAAGAACAGAGGCAAAGCAGCGTTACAATACGAGTCATGCTTCCACAAGGGCGGTGATAGAGAGGACCATAGGTCTTCTCAAGATGCGCTTCTGATGCCTGGACCATTCAGGGGGTGCGCTACAATACCCCCAGAGCGGGCGTCACTGATACTGGTTGCACGCTGTGCTCTCCACAATCTGACACTGGCACAAACCCACTGGAGGAAGAGGATCTTGATGCAGCTGCACAGGCCACAGATGATGAACCCTGAGTCAGAAGAGGAGCCCGGTGAGGTGAATGCTCAGGGCATGGAGGCAGAGCCTGCTAACCTCCAGGGAGGCAGGGATATCAGGGATGCTTTGATCCAACGCTCCTTCAGCTAGGCTACCAAAGATCTGCATCCACCTCATGCCAGGGCTACTGTCTCCATCCCGGATATCTGAAATGACCCTTTCATTTGCACCCAAAGTCCATTCAATGTCTGTGCAATGAAGTACTGAACCACTCACATCCAGCATTACATACTGGCGTACCCTGCACCAGAAAGAAAAAAGGTGAAGCCATCAGAACTAAAGCAAATTTAATGTTATTGTCACATTGAAAGCATAATGGCATTACCATTACTGGTGTTGATGTCCACACCAGCAGACATATAAACAAAACATAAATGAACAGAAAATCACCAGCGAACTGTCCCTCTTGTGCTCATGGTGCCTTTAACTTACTTCTGAGTGCTCCATCTTGATGCCCCCTCTCCTCACTGGCACCGGCATTGGAGACAGCCCATTGACTCTGTTGTCTTGTTGGCCTGTCATCCTCTGGCCAGTGGAGACTGTGCTGGCCCCACCTGGGAGGGAGCAGCCAGTGCCACGGCTAGCATCTCCCTAGTCATCGCAGCCTCATCAGGTGCCATGGTCATTGGTGGAGGAGCTGCTGCATTCATCCAAGAATGCCCTAAGAGGAACCCTCAGAGACGACGACGAGCTCATGCAACAAGGTGAGGTCACTCTGGACCTCCCTGCTCATAATTGATGGACGGGCACCAAGCTGGTATAATGGATGCCTCATCCATCTCCCACACTGGCACTGACCACCTGAGGCCATTGCTTGTGTGAGAGCTTTGCAGGTCCAAGTGCAACCCCAGGAACCCCTGATTCTGTCCCTGGAGTTGCCTTTCCATGAGAGTCGCCACTCTCTCAATGGAGGGGGAAGTGTGCTCAGCCATGAGGGTCAACGCAGTGCTCATGCTCTGCATGGACTCCTCCACAACAGAGGCCATGGCACACAGACCCTCATGGATCTCCGCCAGATTCTCCCTCTCATCCTGCTGGACATCCACCATCTGCCACATACTAGACGACTCATCATCTGCCTTTGACTGAGCATTGTCCTGGACCCCAGCAGTCCTCTGACTGCCGGCACCTTGAGCACTCTCTGCCTTTGCCTGCACCTCAAGCGAGTGATATGCGCTCTCATCAATGTGCACCGACATTCTACCACTGACCTAATGCCCACCAAGGTGCTGGTAATCTGTGCTGATGCCTGGTTCAGAGAGGGGGTGTGACGCAGGTGCAAATGAAGCCCAGTGGTCCTCTGGCATCAGGGCTGGGCCTTCGGGGTCAAGAGAGCGAGTACGAATCTAAAAGGGAGAACAAGGACATGTGATTAGTTAAAGTCATCACATTGTCACTGTGCATGCCAGGCACCCTGGTGAGACAATGGAGATCTACATCATGTGCCATTGTCTTTCAATGATCAACGGGGATTCCAGGTTTGAAGCTCCCATCAATGAAGAGACTACAGTAGAATGGTTGCACAATCCAAAACTCTCACCTCTGTGCACTGCTCTCTTATCCTAGCACTGGCATCAGGTGTGTTCAGTGGCGTGAGCAGGCAATATGGCAAGAAGGCCAAAAATAGGTTTCACGACATTGTGAAATAAGTTTGCAATTGCCCACTCTGTTTCCCACCATAGAACGTTAGGAACCTCAATTGTAATATATCAGCATATCATTATAAGGCCAGCTCGCTGGACTCCGCCACCACAGCCCCCCCCACTCCATTGGATCGTCCACCCACTTCAGTGGGAAAACACACTGATGTGTCTCACAACAGCACATAAGTGACATGCACTTGGTGGGCTGCACTTTGCTTGGGACTTCAACTTGCTTCAGTCAGCACTCGCAGTCAACAGCACCAGGCTTCACAGACAGCACTACATCACTTTTAGGGAGGCTCACGGATAGGCCTCTACCTACCAGATCAGCCATATGTGGGTGGCTTTTCAACGGCTGCAGGGCAAGGTCTTGCTTGGGGAAGGGAGAGAAGTAGCCTCAAACCAAGGAAGAGGCTGCAGAGCTATGGCTGTACTGGGGAAGGAAGGTATCCCAGGGTATCCCTTCTCCCTATAACCCTGTACATTCTTCCTTTTTAGATAATAAGTACAGATATGTACATGAGAGAAAAAGGATTAGAATGATATGTCAATAAGGTTAGATTAAGTAATGTGGGCACATGTGGGAGCACATGTTGATCTGTGCAAGTGGCCTCAAAATGGTGAGGGCTGAGGAGGCAGTCTCCAGAGGAGAAGAGACCAGATGGACGTGAGGATATGTGTATGAGAATGGGTGGTGATGTCGCTTGAGCTGGAGGTGAGTGAGATGCCAGTGAATGTATGATGGGCTTGAGTGTGTGAGTCTAGAGTAATGAACTGGTTGCCTTACCCTGGCTGCACGGATGAGATCATTCATCCTCTATCTGCATTGGATGGCCAACCTCTTCTGTGCGGCATTGGCACTGACCACTGCTGCCACCGCCTGTCATGCTGGATTGGTGATGCTGCTGCCCATCCTGCTGCCAAAGCCGGGGTAGAGAATATCACGCTGGGCATCCACGGCATTCAAAGGACATTCCAATGACGTGTCATTAAACCTGGGGGCTGCAGTTTTTTGCCTTTCCTGAACATCTTCCCTGCTGGAAACACTGAGATGTGTGCACATGGCTGGACTTCAAATATGGCATCCAGTGCGATGAAGCAGTGAGGTGGTGGCGTGGCGGACAAATGAGAGTGTGCCCACCATGGAAACAGTGTGTTTCTCGGGAATGCATAAGTAATGCGGCGGCGTGAAAACCCGCCATCGTCGTTGGAAGGTTAGATGTCGTTTTACCCACCTGCTACCGCACTTAGTGGAAATCTGGGACGATTCTGCCCTCCGTCTCTCTTTCTCTCTCCTTTAAATTACTCCTTAAAACCTGCGCTTTGATCAAGCTTTTGATCACCTGTCCTAATGTCTGCTTATGTGGCTTGGTGTCAATTTTCTTTTGGTCTGAATACGCTCCTCTGAAGCACGCTCTTGTGAAGCATTTTGTGATTTTTTATTACCTTAAATGTTTTCTATAAATATAGGTTGCTGTTGTTGAAGTCTATCTCATTCTACTTTTCCTTTACCCTGCATTCATATGTCAGTGCGCATGACTTCACTCTTTCCTGGCCTTGCAGGGCCTCATAACAAAGCAACTCTTTCCCTTCCTTAGTTTCCCCTGCCTCAGGCTACCCACATTATTTTAAAACTCTATCTTGGTGTGATTTAATTACTACCTCCCTGATTTACCATGACTATAATCTCTTACACCTGTCAACCCCTCGCACGCTGTGGCCTGGCTCATCGCTATAGTCATTGTTTTATTAGTAATGATGTGGGAGTGTAGTGGGTCCAAAACTCAGGGTCATCAATATCAGATCGTTATGAATAAACCTAATAAATAATTCGGGAAAAATTTCTATACCCACTGAGTTATCAGAATGTGGAACTCACTGCCATATGGGGAGTAGTTGAGGTAAATAGCATAGGTGTGTTTAAGGAACCTAGGTCACAGAATCACAGAATTGTTACAGCATAGGAGGCCATTCAGCCCATTGTGTTTGAACTGGCTCTCTGAATGAGCAATTCCCCTGGTGCTATTCCACTGACTTCTCCCCATAACCTTGTATATTCTTCCTTTTTAGATAATAAATACAGATATGTATATGAGAGAGAAAGGATTAGAATGATATGCCAATAGGGTTAGATTAAGTGGCGTGGGCATATGTTCAGATGGAGCATGAACACCAGGAAAGACTAGTTGATCCTAATAGTTTATTTCTGTGTGTATATTATGTAATTCCATGCACTAACTAATGGCACACAGCAATACAAGGGAATAAAACTTCCCTTTAACCATACTGCTCACTGTAATGCCTGGCAATAGATTGCGTGTGCACCAAAACTACTTAAATAATACATTTACAAGCCTTCAGCAAGGATGTGAATGTGGAAAATACTGCAGTGAATGTTCAGAATGGGCAAGTCATAATAGTTCTGTTGGGTATCTTCATTGACATGAGCTAAAAATCGCTTCCCTAGCCATCTCCGAACCTGACCTCTCAATTTTCACCTCGCATGAAGAGATCGGAAGAGAATTATTGGTATTGTACCGTAAATCAAAAACTTGACTGTCCAGTTAATATGTCCATCAGGAATCTATTATACACCAAACTTAACTCCCTGCCTGCTGGCCCACAATATCATATGAATGTGATGTTTTACCTGAGAGATGTTTTACATCTCTCCTGATTGTTATTTGCAATGAAGTCAGTAGAAGTATTGTTCAAAGGCAACAACAATAACTTGCATTTACAAAGTTCCTTTAACATAATAAAATATCCCAAGGCACTTCACAGGAATATTATCAAACAACATTGGACACCAGCCAAATAAAGAGATATTAGGACAAAAGCTTAGTCAAACAGGTAGGTTTAAGGAATGCCTTAAAGAAGAAAAGAGAGGCAGAGAGGTTTAGGGAGGTAATTCCAGAGTTTAAGCTCTAGGCAGCTGAACGCATGCACAACTTTGGGGAGTGATTAAAATGGGCAAGAGACTATAATGGGAGCAGAGATTTCAGAGGTTTGTAAGACCGGAGGAGTTGACAATAAGGAAGGACAAGGCCTTGGAGGGTTTTAAACACAAGGTTGAGAATTCTAACTTTGAGACATTCCTGGACCTGTAGCCAATGTAGGTTAACAAGCACATGGTGATGGATGAATGGGACTTGATGTGAGTTATGATATGGACAGCAGAATTTTTGGGTGAGCTTAAGTTAATGGAGGCTGGCCTGGAGAATGTCGAAATAGTCAGTCTAGAGGTAACAAAGGAATGGATGAGTGTTTCAGCAGCAGATGAGCTGAGGCAGAGCTGGAGCTGGTGATATTATGTATGTGGAAATAGGCAGTCTTGGAAAATTTGTCCCATGTTGTCTTCACTAGGATGCAACTGAACTCAGGTTGCTTGTTATTTAAAGAAACTGAATTATAGAATGTTTATTGTTTTGATCTGCCCTTTAAAATTTATATAAATAATTAAATTAGCTTGACACCCCTCTCAGAAACATTCCAAAGTGCTTCAAATAGAATGAATCACATCATACCTTGACCACAACAGGTTCAGCATTTCATCAAACAAAGGCACCACCTTCAACAGTGCAGTGCTTCCTCAGTTATGTGCTGAACTGTAAGCATGCATCATATGCTTAGCTCTTGGAGAGGGATTCAGAGTTTTAATTTTCCCAACAGGAGAGGGAGGAATTAGTTCAGTAGCTCTGGGTTAAGGAGGAAGAGGGAAAATTCAGTTAGGGATCCTGCTGCTGATCGACACACCATTGGATAGTGCAGACCATAGACAAAATGTGCGGGCAGGATGCTCCATCATTACCAGATAGTCTACTGCCATTCACGATGTTCACACACAAAGAATAGCTACTTGATTAAGGTACTAGACGTTTGCTTACACTGCATGCAACTTCTCATAAGTCAGAGAAAAGAAAACAATGGGCTGGATTTTACGGGAAACGGATTATCAACACCCCTGAACTAAAAGTTGGTCGGCACCTTGCCAATGCGAAATCCAGCTGCCCCGCAGCGATAATATGTTGGGGGCGGCATTAATTGGATCAAAGTGGGACTTCCACCCCTCAGGGACAAGAAGTCCCACCCTAGAGAACTGATGGGCATTCTGATTGGCTGGCAGCTCTGTAGTCCCAGCAGTGCAGTTCGTGACTCCTCAGATACTGAAGCAGTCCATGTCCAAATGCAGCAAAACCTAGACAATATCCAGGCTTGGGCTGACAAGTGGCAACTAACATTCACCCCATACAAGTGCCAGGCAATGGCCACCTACAACAAGAGAGAATCTGACCATCGCCCCTTGACATTCAATGGTATCGCCATTGCTGAATCCCCCACTATCAACATCTTGGGGGTTACCGTTGACCAAAAACTTAATTGAACTAGCCATATAAATACTGTGGCTACAAAAGCAGGTCAGAGGCTGGGAATTCTGCAGTGAGTAACTCACCTCCTGACTCTCCAAAGCCTATCCACCACCCTCCAGGCACAAGTCAGGAATGTGCTGGAATACTCCACTTGCTTGGATGAGTGCAGCACCACCAACACTCAAGAAGCTTGACATCCTCCAGAACAAAGCAGCCTGCTTAATTGACACCACATCCACAAACATTCACCCTCCACCACTGACGCACTGAGGCAGCAGCATGTACCATCTTCAAGACACACTGCAGGAACTCACAAGGCTCCTTAGACAGCACATTCCAAACCCATGACCGCTACCAACCTGAAGGACAAGGGCGTCAGACACATGGGAATACCACCATCTGAAAGTTTCCCTCCAAGACACTTACCAGCCTGACTTGGAAATATATCACCACTCCTTCACTATTGCTGGGTCAAAATCCTGGAACTCCTTAACAGCACTGTGGGTGTACCTATGCCACACAGACTTCAGCAGTTCAAGTAGACAGCTCATCACCACCTTCTCAAGGGTAATTAGGGATGGGCAAAGATGTTGGCCTAGCCACCAATGTCCACATCCTATTAAAGAATAAAAAAATGTGCCAGAAGAGGATAATGGCCACTGCTGGGACTTCAAGCAGTCCCGAGGAAGTAGTGAAGCTGTCTCCTGAATTTCAAATAAGTCTGAGTATTTGGATGGATATGGCTGAGACCCCAGCAAGGTGGGGGTCTGTGATTAGGGAGGCAAGGGGGTGGGGGAAAACCATCTTATGGATGGGTGCCCCTAATGGGCACAGGGGACCTCCCAAAGGTGGTATCCCCTTTCCTGCCTGCCAGCAGTAAAAGTTGAGTGGCTGTTCCCTGTTGCCTCCACCTTCCCCCACAGACCGAAAAATTGTGGCGGAGGCAGAATGAGTCCTTAAGTGGCAGTTAATTGTCCACTTAAGGGTCTCAGTAGGCCTAATGGTGGGCAGGCTGCCTGACACCTTATCTGTACCAAGTCAGGAATGGGCAGGAAGGAGGTGGGCTGGCAACCCGCTTTATTTTACATGCCCCCTATCTACAAATATGCCGGCAGGGGACCATAAGATTGACCCCAATTTGTGTGGCGAGTGCAATGGATTTGTAAAATGCTGAGAGAATATGATTATTGCTAATTTTTAGCTATAAATACAGCCACGACCTTGGTTTAATTTGCAATCACTGGAGCATCCATCCCTCATAGCTGTCACTTCGCTATGTGTGAATGGAGATGGTAATGAGATGTAACTCTGAATCAAAGTCAAAATTGTAAGGTTGGTATAGGTCCTTGGAGCTGCACAGCTGTCCCCCATGAGAATCTACTTATACAAGTGTCATTTGTGTCTGAGAAGCAGGCTTCTGTTACCGGCTGCCAGTCTATGAATCTGCAGGGATATGTCCTGTCACATTTTAAATTTTTTATATTGTGAAAAATTTAAATGAAGAAGTAATGCTCCAGTACAGGCCATTCTCTGAAATTGAAAAGATGAGATAACTCAAAAAGTTTGCATTAGTGTGCGGCTTGTGAGAAAAAAGTAAGAATTTGCATTTGTATCCATGTCCTTAGGACTTCCCAGAGCTCTTTACAGATAATTGGGTACTTTTGCAATGCAGTCACTGCTGTAAAGTATGAAACGCGGCAGCCAATTTGCATACAGCAAAATCCCACAAATAACAATGAGGTAAATGACCAGATAATCTGTTTTAGTGGTGCATATTGGTCAGTACTCTGGGGAAACCTCACCTGCTGTTCTTTAGTTAGTGCCATAGGATCTTTTATATGCACATGAGAGGATACCAGGGCTAAAGATAGCATCTCTGAAGAATCTCAGGGCATAAATCCACTGGAACTATCAACTGGAATATATACTGAAATATCTAGAGCGGGGCTTGAACCCAAAATCTTCTGAGAGATGAGAATGCCACCCACTGAGTCAAGGCAGACACTAGATAAAGGAAGAGAAAGAAGTCTAACTATCTTGAATTCGTTGAATATGATGAATTGGAGTAGGAGATGGAACAATGTGCCTTGGCTGCTATAGAATAAGGATTATAAGGTGAAATAAAATGTAGCATTTTGGAGCTTAGTTGGAAGAAAACAGGATGCTGATAGTCACGATGACCATATTAACATGAAGAGACGTTAAAGGTCCAAGGAAAGAAGAGGGGTCAGTCATCAGAAGACAAACATTATCATGCAACCTGTTCAAATCATGAGGGATTTTGACAGAGTACAAAAGGCAAAATTGTTTTCACTGGCAGGAGGGTCAGTAATCAGAGGGCAGAGATTTAGAATGATTGTTAAGAGAAACAGATGGGGAATGAGAAGAAACTATTTTATGCAGTGTGTTATTATGATCTGGGATACACTGCCAGAAAGGTTGGTAGATGCAGTTTCAATAATAAATTTCAAAAAGGAATTGAATAAATACTAGAAGGGGGAAAAAATTTCAGGGCTATGCGGAAAGAACAAAGGGTGGGGCTAAATGGATAGCTCTTTCTAAGGGTTAGCACTGGCATGCTGGGCCAAATGGCCTCCTTTTCTATATGTCTTTATGAATGAGTTTTTTTCAAAAATGCATCTATATGATAAATGTCCTAGAATTGAGACGTTGTGGAGCAATTATCATATCCAGGAATCCTGGGATCGGCCCTGTAAGGAGGATTTTCTGATAACATTTCAAGATTTCAAAAATAATCATTAGCTGGTTTTTTAATAGTAAAACAACCAGTATTATTTATGTCTAAGAATGTAGGGAACACCTTACAAGTTAGATGGTCTTGGCAAATGTTCATTCAAGAGTATTAAATTATGATTTCATAAAAAAGAAAGTGTTTTCACAAGAGTACAGGCAGCTTTAATGGAATCTATTAAAACTAGATGCATGCAAGGACATGACCAGAATGTCCATTCCTGATGACTGAAACACTGCATATGATTGATGCAATGTCTATGCTGGTGCAGGCTCTATGGCGGAGCATATAAACTCAAATACAGTTCAATGAGCTGTGTGTGTATATTTAATCATCCACAAATGCATATTCATGAGAATCTCAAATTGCAGACTGTAAAATATGCACAAAATAAGCACTTGCAGGCGGCAACTGATTACTAGTTGTGTCAGTATATGACTGTTATATAATAGTTAGGTTAATTAACTATTTGCCCAGATTTAGGAGAATTGCTTATTTTATTGTGTTATTCACACTACCCTCTAAGGTCCTGACTTGGGTATTTTCATGCAGCTTGCGTATATGAATATGTACGTGTATGAGTATGCATGTGTGGGCAAGGGATGCTTTCTACATTTGCATCTAGGCATCTCATCTCATATTTATGTGCATTAATTCACATTGTCCTCTGTCTACATCTAAAATGCCCTAATGCAATAGTAACCTCCTGCCATCACCACCATCAGCCCCCACCCCACTCTGCTCCCACCACGCTAACTTGCCAATAACCTTTGACAGGGTTTAAATGAGTGATGTTGTCACGGCAGCAAATGAGTGGTAATGGTCACTGGATTGTCAAATCATCGCTCGTTGCCTCTTGAATTGCTTTATCTGAAACCTAATCCAGTCTTAATGTCCTGTGAATGTAATCCCTTGAGAACTCGCGTTGAGCCCAAAAACAGCTTTACGTAAACTTGTATTCCCTGCAATGTAGATGGTTAAGAGTTTTGAGGTTTAAGGTTTGGATTGAGGTTTTTTGTCTTTGAAAGAAATTGATAGAGTAGCAAGAGGGAAACTGTTTTTGCTAGTTGGGGAGTCTAGGACAAAGGAACATCATGTTAATATCAGGGCCAGGTCATTCAGGATAGAAGCAAAGGGTGGTAAAAGTGTGGAATTCTCTCCCACTAAAAGCAGGAGATGCTAACTTAGTTAATAATTTTAAATGTGCGATTGATGGATTTCTGCCAGACAAGTGTATAAGATCGAGCCAAGGCAGGTGGATGGAGTTAATGTACAAATTGGCCATGATCTTCTTGAAAAGGCTCAAGGGCTGAATGGCCTAACCTTGATCCTATACTTAGAAGTATTGACATGTTAACATTTTTAAATTCTCAATCTGATGTTCAAATATTTCCACGGCCTTGCTGTTCCCTATTTCTGTAACCTTCCCCAGCTGTATAACCCTGCAAGATCTCTGCATTCCTCCAATTCTGACCTCTTGCATTTCCCCAATTTTCCACCATTGGCAGCCATGCCTTCAGCTGCCAAGACTCTAAGTTCTGGAATTCCTCACTTAAACATCTCTATTTCTCTACCTCTGTCTCATTCTTGAAGACACCCCTTAAAATTTACCCCTTTGACCAAACTTTTGGTCACCTCCCTAATATCTCTTCAGGTGGCTCAGTATCAAATTGGTTTTGATAATGCTCCTGTGAAGCACAATGGAACATTTTACTATATTAAAGATGCTATATAAGTACAGATCGTTATCTGTGGTAGTAATGTCTTAAACCCCAGAAAAATTACAATTGTGTTAGTCTGAGAATAGATGCAATTCTTTGACTATATTCATGTGATATTACATAGGTCTAATTTCAAGCAATTTAATTTGGCTGTGTGGGACATTACTGTGGGTGTGTGGAATGCTCATCTGATTAACATATACATTATTATAACTGTTATTCATGTGGTAAAGTTTTGAGTTTCTTGACTGTCGTTGGAACTGCACCAATGCAGGTAGGTGGAGAGCAAGCCATCGCACTCCTGAGTTGTGTCTTGCCGGTGGTAGAGAGACTTTGGGGAGTCAGGAAGTAAGCCACTCAATGCTGTCTACTCAGTCTCTATGTACTGTGCTGTTCATCACTTGTGATTGACAGAACTGTCTTCCAGAGACCTTTTAGCCTGCATTTGAGACATATGAGATTAGCTTCCAATCTCTGGTTTTGTCAGTCATGTAGACTGCATGGATGAACTGGTGCCCAAGTTGTCCATGTACCATATTGCATCTTGAAGGTCCGCAAAAGACACAAACCTAATGATCCTCTTCAAAGAAACACCATTCTGAACAAAGCATATCAATCATGCTGTGTCTTATGCTTATTTACACTCTTTCATTTGTAAATTAACCTGGCAAGAGGTTTTAGCCTGTACTTATGGATGTAATAAAATGTTATTTTCTGTTTTCAGAAGGAATTGAAGAGTGATACACTTAGATTGGAGATTAATTATTAAACCTGGGCCCACTACCTGTACATGGCAGATAATAAGATAAGTGGTGATTCATAAAGGATTCTGCTTATGGACATTGTCTAAATTTCATAAAGGACTCTTCTTATGAAGATTGTCTAAATTTGCCAAAGAGCAAATAGTAAAATCAGTTAAATATCACTTCCATAATCTGCCAGGTGTAAACAATACAAAATCTCAGAAAGAGAACAAGAGAGTTTGAATTGGCTCAGTTTGCAGTGGAAGAAATGCAATGCCAACACAAAGCCACAATACACAATCTGGTGTCAGAGGAAGGAAACAAATGCTAGAGGCAAGGGCATAAAGCAGTTCAGAGTGAGTCAGAGCAACGCCTGGTTGGGGAGGCAGAAGAGGAACAGTAAAGACAGAAAGAACTTGCATTTATATTGAGGATTTTGCATCCTCAGGATGTCCCAAAGTATTTTACAGCCAAGGAAGTAATTTTTATTTGAAGAAGTGTTCACTGTAGTTAAAATGTAGGAAATGCAGCAGCTAATTTGTGCATAGCAAGGTCCCACAAACAAAAATGTGATAATCACATTTACTTACAAGTATATATCCATAAAGCAACATCACAAAAACAGATCATCTGGTCATTATAACATTAATGTTTGCAGAATCTTGCTGTGCGCAAATTGGCTGCCACATTTCTTACATTACAATTACTGCGACTACAGTTCCAAAGAGGAATTCATTAACTATAAAGAAATTTGCGACCTCCTGAGGTCACAAAAGGTGCTGTATAAAATCTAACCTTATTTCAAATTATAAGGAAGGAAATGACATGAGCAGATTAATAAGATTTGGCTTAAATAGTCATTTGGTAGTACAGAACTTGAGAATTGCTGAAAAAAGAGACATGTCTCAGCTTTTCGTCTTGCAATCATTAGGACAGTTGCAAGAATACCAATATAAGGGGGAAAACAACAATTTATACTATATGTGAAGAGAGGGCTGATTGGTTGGCAAGTAGCGTTGCCTTGACCAATCAGCCCTCTCTTTGCATACAGTACAAAATTGTTGTTTTCCCCCTTATTGGTATTCTTGCGAGTGTCCTGATGAGTGCAAGACAAAAAGCTTGGACATGTCTCTTTTTTCAGCAATTCTCAAGATTTGGATTATCAGTAAACCTTCATGGGTGGGGGAGAGAGTTTTAGGATGGAGTGTCAAATTTTGTTCTCTAATGTTCCCATAAAGCACCTTAGGACATTGTATTACAATATAGGTGCAATATAAATGCAAGCTGTTGTTGGAAGTCTGACTATTTAGGGGTTTGGCACTTGCTGCATTTAAATGTGTGGAGTATTGTAGGTTATGATGTAGTAAGATGAGGGCCCTTAGTGGGTTGAAGGTGTAGTCCTGAAATATTATTGAAAGCTCAGAGCTGTGGTTACTGGCAGTCAGTGTTAGAAATGAAAAATATATGGAAATTGTTGCTTGAGGTACAAGATGCCATGAATTATGATGAACTATGGGAACTAATGCAGAAAGATCATTTTCTGGAAGCTGATCCAGTTGATTTAAGGCCACAGTTGCTTGACTAGCAATCCAAAATCCTAATTCAAATACATAAGTGAAGTAAGTGTTTTTTCTCCGGCCTCCCAGGCTCTGGAGATTCCAATGGCAGATGGCCCAATCCAGCTGTTGAGTGATTAGTCAATCTTGTGATCAGCTGACTCTTCATGAACTGGAGACTAAACTACCGACAAATTGGATTGGTAGCATAATGGATATGTTATGGGACTAATAATCTGGTGACCTACATTCAAATACCACTTCACTTAGGCAACTCACCACCACCTTTTCAAGGACAATTAGAGAAGGACAATAAATGTCAGTGATAACCCCATCCTGCAAATGAATAATCACAAAGGGGGTTGAGTTTTTTGGTCATTATATACACTGAGCTTTGTGCTGGCCAGAGAGACCATCCGAGACACAGTTGGTGAGAGTGGAATTGCTAGGAGCTGAGGTCATTGAAATATGGTACGGTTCTTACACTTGATCACTGAGAATGAACGACTAACAGGGGATTTGCATGTGAGAAGAGTTGGGGACTAGTAACCCAGAGGCCTGGACTATTAATATTGAAGAAAGAAGTTACATTTCTAACGAGTCTGTCACCACCTCAGAATATCTTAAAGCACTACACAGCCAATGAAGCACTTTCTGAAGTATTGTCACAGTTGTGATGTAGGAAACACAGTAGCTCATTTGCACACAGCTGGCTCCCACAAACAACAATGAAATATGTCTATTTTTTATGAATATTGTTGAGGAATACAACTGCTTTTCTGTAAATAATACTACTGGATCTTTTACATCCACAAGGGACGACAGGCAGGGTCATAGTTTAGTTTCATCCAAAGACAGCACCTCTGACAGTGCCACACTCCTCCAGTACAGCACAGTGGTGTCAGCATAAATTTTATGTTCAAGTCTTTGGAGTGGGTCTTGAACCTACTGCCTTCTAACTTAGAGGCAAGAGTCCTGAGAATGAATTACAGCAAGTACATATCATTGTGGGCGGCAAAACCAGCTGATCATTTTAAGGAATGCTTAGTCGTGATTGTAGGCATCTCAGTGTTGCTTCTCATTGATGTTGGCATGGAAGTGTCTATATTGAGCGCCTAAATCTACCATTATTATTTTCCACAACTTCCTCTAACTCCTGTGACACTCTTCACATGATAACAGTTCCAGTCTGCTGCAAAAACATCACTCTAGACAGATTCACATTTTATGTAGCCAAAGGCAGAAGCCTTATGTGCGTAAATCTTTAAAGCTTGACTTCAAATTAGAAGACCCCACTGAAGCACACACTAATGTGATCAATGACACAGGCTATACACAATATATACACTTCCTTATTTACCAGATTAGGGGAGATTAATGGATACTGCCATGCTCCTCGCTTCAACATGACAATTTTGCCAGTTTCGCAAAATTTGAGATCATTGTAATTCGTGCTGGAGTGTCACAGAGCTGAAATGACTTGAAGCAGATGGGATCTTTAAGTGAATCAATTCATTCCCGTGGAGTCATTGTCTAACTTCCCAATTTTTACATCATGCAATGGATGGAATTCTCCGTCCCCGTTGGCGTTGGGCATCATGGCGGGTGTATGGCAGGAAGGCCAAAAATTAGTTTCAACAGCAGGCTGCGTTTCCCACCGCCGGACATTGGGAATGTCATTTTAAAACATCTGGATATTATTATAAGACCTGCTCGCCGAGATCACCCCCTCCCCCCCGCCCCCCCCCACCACCCCCGCCCACCCCCCTGGATCATCTGGGCACTCACGCTGACGTGTTTCACAACAACATTTATAAGGCGTGCACCTGGCATGCTATACTTTGAGGGGAGCTCGGAGGTGAGTGCTCACTAACATTACACAGCACTCGCAAGGGTCGTCCACTTGACTTCAAGGTTGAGGTGTCGCGCATTCAGGTGAGGGCATGGGCAAGTTGCTTTTCTCTGGCTGGCTGACAGTGCGTGCTGGGGCAAGGGCTGCACTGCATCTGAGGTGAGTTGTGGGGGGCAAGGCAGCACACTGTGAGGCATATTAGCGGGGTCAAGGCAGCCTGGTCTGATGGTAGTCCGATGGTTAGGGGGGGTGGTGAGGGAAGCGGTCACACATTAGGGGAACCTTGTATAAAGTGACCATTCCTCCACAGCTGAAACATTTTAGGCGCAGCCACATCGACATGTTTGGAGTCGGGCTTCTAGCTTATCTGCTCACTCAAGCAACGCAAAGGCATGAAAGTGCCACCAATTGCTTCTGAGCTTTTCATCCCTTGGGCACAGACTGCAAACTAATGAGCATTTTAGTGGACTGCAGAACAACTGGACATCTGGGCAAGTTGTACAATCTCCTTGCAAAAGCTGGCCATAGAGCAGTTACTGGTGGAGGCGCTCACAGCCCCGTGCAATGTCATCATTCAGGTTTTGACCCATCTCCCACATGGTTCAAGCTAACAGTGCAGCCTTGCATTGTGGGATAGGGGAATGCCTGAGCTGAGAGCAAAGCATGCAGTCCAGGGAGTGAAGCTGCTGCCAATCAGTCAGGTGGAGTAGGGCAGAGATGGGTGGGGTTTTGGGCAGCCATGCAGCACTAAACTTTGGCCATCCAAGGGGCCTTCAGACTTAACCAAGAGAGATTCTTAGTGCACCCATGCTAACCCACACATCTCTCTCTTTCACCCTGCAGGAGGACTACTTCAGAAGCATGGAGCCTGGTGACCTAGCTGTATGCATCATGGCTTACAGCCAGTGTAGACAAAGGAGAAGAGAGCAACAGAGGTGCCTGGCTGGACAGAGGGAGGAGCAGCACCCTCAAGCAGGGGCTCCCATGCACACCACTGAAAAGCCACAGCGAGCCATCGCTGGTCGGCACCTTAATAGACCCAGGGTCAATAGACGGTGCTTGTCATTCCTGTAGATGATTGAGAACCAGTGTCGCCGAAGACTATGCTTGTCCAGGGAACTGATCAGTCACATCTGCTGCAGGATTTGGCAACACGGGGACATGGAGGGCATCCACTGCCATTGCCCATGAAAGTGACCACGGTGCTCAATTTTTATACCAGTGGCTCCTTTCAGGGCTCCGCAGGTGACCTCTGTGGGATAATGCAAGCCTCCATGCACAAATACATTCATGAGTTCACAGAAGCCATCTTTGCAGAGGCACACAACTTTGTGCGTTTCACCAGGATCAGGAAAGCCAGGAAGCAAGAGTGCTGGGATATGCCCAGATCTCAGGGTTCCCAGAGGTGCAGGGTGCCATTGACTGCACTCACATGGCGCTCAGATCTCTGTGGCAACAAGCGGTCAACTATGTTAACCACAAGGGCTTCCACTCGCTGAATGTTCAGCTGGTGTACGACCACCACAAATGCATCCTACAGTTCTGCATGCAGTTCCCAAGGAGTGTCCATGACTCCTACATTCTTAGTTGGTCACAGATCCCTGACATCTTCCAGGATCCAGAGAAGCTACAGGGTTGGGTCCTTGGCGACCAGGGCTACCCACAGAAGACGTAGCTGATGATACCCGTGCAGCAGCCTCAGAGTGGAGTAGAGAGAAGGTACAATGAGGCTCATGCTGCAACTCACACGTTGGTGGAGCAAACCATTGGAATGTTGAAAATGAGGTTCTAGTACCTGGACCGGTCTGGTGGAGTACTGCAATATAGTCCACACAGGCTGTCACGCATAATCGTCGCCTGCTGCGCCCTTCACAACCTGGTGCTGCAATGGGGAGAGGAGCTGGCTGAGGAGGAGATGGAGGAGCTGCACATCTCCTCAGATGAGGGTGCCTATGGAAATGAGGGTGAGGAGCTCTTTGAGGGCGAGGATGATGGTGATGAGGCCATCACACTGGCCAAACGAGGCAGGTGCACACAGGAGGCCTTCAGAGCTGCTAGATTTGTGAAGGATGATGACAAGATGCAGGAAGGAGACACCATCGATCCTCACATTGCATCTGTGAGCATTTGACTCCTGTCTGGCTTATGGCAGTGCACATACCCTCTGTGATAAGGATCCTGTTATGGAGATGCAGTGGATGCCCATAGTCCCTACTTCCCAGCAGGATGATGATGACATGCAGTGGGGATACTCCATAGATCCTCACATGGCTTATGTGATTGTCTGACTCCTGTCTGGCTGATGGCAGATCGCTTGTGTTTTGTGAACAGGGTCATATTATGGAGAAGCAGCAGGGAAACTTTAACTTCTCCTGATCTTATGGCATACTTCGTCAGTGAAGCCTTAAGGACCATACTGTCACTGGACACAGATGCTGATGAGATGGTGGGTCAGCCACACCTCAAAGGTGCTGAGAGCACACGGGGAGAATAGCAAAACTCTGTGCTGCCAGCCCAGGACATTCTGGCAGCAATGATAAGCCCCATCAAGGTGCAGGTATGACTGATGAGTCTAGTGACTGTGAAGGTGCACCATCAATGTGCTGGGATTTTGATTTAAAGTTTGTAAGTTTCCTTTAAACTTTGTTCTTGGTTTTACAGCTGACCTGAATTAGGGGCTGTGCCTGATTTATCCCAATTTTGTTGATTTGGTTTTCATTTAAAAGATTATCAATGTGCTGGGAAAGTTGTACAAAGCTTAGGGAAGAGGTCCTGGATGAGACACCTGGCTTCATCTTGTGCTGGGACCAAGGTTTCACATCTGAGTGACATGAACACTGCTCATCAGAACAAGGAGCCATAGGCAAGGAGTCATTCTTGGGAGTTTATTTACAATAGTGAATATTATGTAAAAGTGATTAACACCCATGTCCAGAGTGTGGAACTACATTTTCTTAAATAGCCAAGTGATTATGGTACTGGGTTTGTAACCCCAAGATCAAGAGTTCAAATCTCACAATGGCAAGCTATGAAACAATGTAACTTCATCTGAATAGGAACAGATGGAAACGTGTTTGTACTCAAAAGAGTTACGTCTTCCTAATCCTGCTGCTATATCTTAGTGCTTCCTCAACATCCACAGCAGAGGTGGAGGCAGCCTGCTGACCGCCACGCCGTCTGTGATGACTTTGGCAGGCGTCCTCTGGAGAGCTGAGACCTGGAGGGCCCCAGCCTGCTTTTGGGGTCCTGCAGTGTGGCAGTGGTACCCTCCACGGCCTATGGAGATGAAGCTTCTGGGGTCCCAGGAAGAGGAGATTCGGATGGGCTAAACACTCCTGGAGTCACCTGGGTGGATGGCCCTGGGGTGTGCACTGAGGGCCCCTGGCTGACTCCTTGAGAAGGGGAAGCTGAAGTGTGATCAAGCTGTCCCGCATCCTTCTCGCATTGACACTGTTAGAGGCCAACTATGCCATCAACGATGGAGTTCAGCCCACACAGCAGTGCAGGATTGATGCCCTGAATCAAGTTCTCCATGGTGACCGCCTCCCTACCAATGTTCACCTCGGTGTGTTGGCATGATGGTACAATCACCTCGAGCTGAAGGCGGATGGGTTCGTCCAATGTGCCTTGCAATCTGAGGAGTGCAGCTGCCATCCCTTCTTGCTGTTCCAGTGATTATCACTGCGGCTCCACCAACTGATTAAGGACCAAATCCAGAGGCTCATCATCTGACTTGGACTCAGTAGATCCCTTGCCTCCAGCAGTGCTCGAGTGCCGGTGACCTCGGGTGTCCCTGCCTCCACCTGCTGTGGAACAGATTGTGTGCTGTGCTCACCAAATAGTGAATCCAAGCCTGCTGTACATCTGGATCCCACTGAGGTGTGTGTCACTGGTGGAGGGTGTGGGTCAGCGCTGTGATGGGTCTTTGGGGGTGCTGTCTTCAGGATCCTCATTTGAGGTACTGCCAGCGCTGGAGTCGTGGTCCAGGTTCCCTGAGGGTGACGTGGCAGTTGTGCTTATGAGAGAAAATGGAGGTTATTAGTGCATGGCTGCCATGGTACACAGAACAGTGGACAGTTGAGTTGCCAGAGGGATGATCTGGTGCATGACCCTCACATGGATGCTTGGTGCCGACCTCACCGTCCTCTCCGGCCAGCTCTAACAAAGGGTGTGAGAGCCTTGATGTTTGGCACTCCATCCCTGGTCTGGGACCTCTCCCTTTTCTTGTGTGCAATCTTGACCTGCATGAAGACAGATGGAGAGAGTGTGAGTAAGGTGCATTCCCAGCCAACTGAGAAGGGTGCCACGTATGCATGTGTATGTCTTGAGTGGAGCCCTGGATGGGAAGAGGAGGCAATCTCCAGAGGACATGAGGCCAGATGGAGATGTGAGGAAGTGTGTGAGAGAGTGAGTGGTGATGTCCTTGAGCTAGCAGTGAGTCAGATGCCTGTGAATGTGTGATGGACTTGTGATTGTGAGAGTTTAGAGTGATGAGATAGTTGACTTACCCTGGTGACACAGATGAGATCATTCATCCTCTTTCTGCACTGGATGGCTGACATCTTGTGGGCAGCATTGATCACCGCTGCCACTGCCTCCCAAGCTGGATTGGTGATGTTGCTGCCCCTCCTGCGTCCAGAGCAGGGATAGAGGACAACACAGAGGGCCTCCATGGCATCCAAAAGGCATTCCAGAGATGCGTCACTGAATCAGGGAGCTGAGGTCTTCTTGCCTTTCAGGGCCATGTCTTCTATGCAGCAGCCCTGGGCTGGAACCACTGAGAGGCATGCACGCAGCTGCACTTTAAATACAGCAGCCAGCACGAGGAAGCGGCGAGGTGATGGCGTAGTGGGCGAATGGAGGGCCAGCAAAATGGTGTGTTTCCTGGGAATGCAATATTAATGAGACGGGAATGGGGCCATACGACATGAAATGCCACCATTGCAACTGGCAGGTAAAATGTCCTTTTTCCCGCCTGCTACCGCACCTAGTGAAAATCTGGGATGATTCCACCCAATGTGCTAACCTTAAGGCAGTCAGCAAAGCAATCATTCCAGACGAAGATCCACTTTCCACAATTCAAGAACTATCAGCATCATATCATGATTCCGCAGTCTCACTGAAGCTCGACATGCGATGGAGCTATTTTAAGATACCACTAGTGGAGCAAAGCCAATACTTTTCAACTTTGTCACTCACAAAGTTGCGTTTCAGTACTGCAGAATGCCCTTGGATTAAGTACAGCACCTAACACATTCCAGAAGATTGTCTCTTCAGTCTTATCAGACAATGAGGGGATGCTGAACCTACTTGATGACACTATGTCTATGGAAAGGACAAAGCAGAGCATGATCAACAATTATCAGCAGTGCTAACTCGACTCAAATAACAAAATTTGAAGCTCAGCAAAAATAAATGAACATTTTGGGCATCCAAAATTGACTTTTTAGGGCACAGAGTGACAGCAGCACGAGTAAAGCCTACACATTTTTAAAATATTCTTTCATGGGTGTTCCTGGCCAGGCCAGCATTTTGTCGCCCATCCCCAATTGCCCTTGAACTGAGTGGCTTGCTAGGTCTTTTCAGAGGGCAGTTAAAGGTCAACAACATTGCTGTGAGTCTGGAGTGACATGTCGGCCAGACCAAACAAGGATAGTAGATTTCCTTCCCTAAAGGACATTTGAGAACCACTTAGGTTTTTACAATAATCGATAATAGTTTCATGGTCACCTTCACTGAGACTAGCTTTATATTCCAGCTTTTATTAATTGATTGAATTTAAATTCCACCAGCTGCTGTGGGGGATTTGAACCCATGTCCCCAAAGTATTAGCCTAGGTCTCTGGAGTACTAGCCCAGAGACATTGCCACTACACCATCATTTTCTCACAACATGTCACCGTCAAAGCTATTCATGTGCTTACGGCCCTATCCAGCATGAAAAAGCTAGCATTGCTCCTCAGCACTACCAACTTTTATCACAAATCTGTTCCTAAGTATGCAGAGATCGCAAAGATTCTTTGAAAGCTACTGCACAAACATACAAAAATGGAACTGGACAATCATTCAGCAAACAGCATTTGACATGTTCAAGGGGAAGACTGCATCCCCGTCAGTCCTTGAACATTTCAACCCACATACAGAAACATATGTCACAACAAATGCCTCCAGAAATGCGATTGGAACATACTCTCACAATACATTGAAGTAAACAAACGATCAACTACCTATGTATGCATCACCCTTGTTGTCAGAAACTGAACACAAATGTTCCATTGGAGAATGGGATGCACTGCATCTGCACTTGTGAACAGTGGCACAAGTATCTCTATGATAAAAAATTCACTCTCCGCACTGATCACCACATTGTTAGCTATGACAGGATCTGGTCATTGATCCCTATGCATCTACAGATGGTCACATCATCTTTATCAGTACAATTTTGAGGTCAAGTATCTTGCAAGTTCATGCAATCTAGTCGCTGACCTACTTAGCCATACTACTATTGCAGATAGCATCAGTGGTAGCAAAGCGACTTGTGACATTGAAGACTACATGATCACGGTGATTTCACATGTGACCACGAATCTTGTTAAGCGAGACAAGTTGAAGACAGAATTGGCGTTATGCAGAAAGTAAGCCAGTACCTAAAAAACGAGTGGCTTCGGGAAATAGAGGAAGAACTGGTCCTGTACTACAGAGCATGCAATGCACTCGTATTGTTTGATGACAACTGTATTGTGAGCGGTTATCCTGAAAGCTCTAATGCAATATGTATTGCATTTTGCCCATGAAGGATATCCGGATGTTGTTAAGACGAAACAACAATCCTATGAAACTGTCTGGAGGCCAGCAATAGACTGCTGCATAGAAGAATTCATTAGAAACTGTGTAGCATGTACACTCAGTTAAAAAAAAATCTATTAAATTTTGTCCTGCACCTCCGCAACCGACCCCATGGCCGACAAAACCATGGCAACAACTCCAAATAGATATTTTTGGAAAAGTGCAAATGGCCCGAGCCATCAACATTTTTGCTTATTGTTCATGATCTACATAGTAAATGGTTGGAAATTGGTACAACAAATTCCACAACCACCACATTGGGCATTGACATTTTAGACAAATTGTTTACAAAATGGGGTTTGCTGGAGACTGTCACTACAGACAGGATTACAGTTCGTTTCCAGTCAGTTCAAGGAGTTCCTAGCAAGCTACGGAATTCTCCACCACCTGACATTGCAATAAAACCTGCAATCAAATGGTGGTGTTGAACAGTTCAACAGGGTGATCAAGGACAGTCTGAGAGCTATGTGTCAGAGAGGAAAACATTTGAACAATCCATTCATACCCTACTTTGTATGTATCCATCCACCCTACACTCTGACCAGGAAGTCACTGGATGGACTTAACACTGTCGTAACTTGCTGAGCATTCTTAAACCATCACCACTATGTCAGATCGAAAGCAGAAGAAATCGCAAAGTGATAAGGTAAAGCAAAAACTATTTCAATAAGCGAACACGTACAAAAGAAGCACGTTTTGAAGTTGGAAAGTGGGTTCACATCAAACAGCTAAATTGTGACCACAAACTTGCATCAACTCTATCAGGACGAAAGCAGATGAAGTGGTTGCTCAGTAAAATGCTTATCTGTTGGATGGCAATACAAAGTGGAATGTGAGATGTTGATAGTAAGCAGACCAGGACATTTCAAGGAATATGATTATGAGGCTACATTTCTTTTTCCATTGAGTGACTGCAACATTGATCATCTGCCTCATCAAGTTGATCACGCAGAACCACAGCCTCAAGTTCATGGATTTCAGTGCCGTCATCAGAGACCTTCATATCTCAAAGACTATTTCTGTACTTAGGGAAAATGGACACATTGAACTCTAAGAAAAGAGTCAATGTTTATATGATTGTTGTTTAGGATAGTTTAATTTAAAATAAGGGGCTGGATTTTATAGTGCCCATCCCCCCTCCCCAACACTCCACCAGGTGTGTTTTTGGTGGGGGGGGCATGTAAAATATGAGGGGTTCCCAACCCAACATCTTCCTGTCCACCTGCCACCCCCCACCCCCCCACCCCCCCAACACCCCCCACCCCCCTGCCAAGCTGTCTCCCATAATATAGGGAGGGGGGTGGGAGGTGCCAAAATCAGCTCCCTGTCTGCCATATTTAAATAAATAGTTATCGGTCAATTGAGCTTGTAACCAAGCCAACTGACCAGGATATTACACTACCTATGCTAATAACATGGTTGGTGGGATTGGGCAGGTTGTTTTTTGAGGCCAAATTGAAAAAAGGCAGGAAGGAAGGGAGGGCACACCATTTGGGTTCCCTCCTCGATATATGGCCCTCTCTTCATTCCTTGCTGCCTACGCTCTAAAACCTGACCCCATCACCCCCTCACTAGTATCCCTACCCACCTTAAAAGCCCGGGCCTTACCTGTCTCCGGCAGCCATTGCTCTTCCTGTTCCTCATTGCAGTCCCAGCTGAGCTCTGGCACTGTCAGGACTGCAAGAGCTGCTGGCCTATCTGATTTTATTTTTATTTGTTCATGGGATGTAGGCGTTGCTGGCTGGGCCAGCATTTATTGCTCATCCCTAATTGCCCTTGTTCAGAGGGTATTTGAGAGTCAACTGCATTGCTGTACATCTGGAGTCACATGGAGGCCAGACTAGGTAAGGACAGCAGATTTCCTTCCCTAAAGGACATTAGTGAACCAGATGGGTTTTTACAATAATCGGCAATGGTTTCATGGTCATCATCAGACTTTTAATTCCAGATTTTTATTGAATTAAAATTCCAGATTTGCCAGTAGCTCTTGAGGGTGGGACCTTTTGACTGCTGAGGGACGGATGTCCCACTGTGAGCTTGTTTAGCAGTGCATTATGTCCGCAGGGCAAGTTTCTTTCAGGTGCATCGGCTGCTGGCCAACTTTCCTTCCGGGTGTGGTGGGGGGGGGAGGGTGTAAAATTCAGCCCAAGGTCTTTTATTTTTACAAAGGGGGAAAATGTAGTATTCATGCCTGTTAATTGTTCCCTGTGGTGTTAGTCAAGCCAGGGTGTGTTTATAGAATGAAACAAAATCTAAAGGGAGAGAAGCAGATTAATAAGTAGACATTTTAAAAGCATTGTGAATAAGGCTCCTGTACACGCAGAATCTGGTATGGCATCTCCACATAAAACACAACAATAGGGCCTTGGAACATCCACCTGAGAAGGCAGATAGGTCTCAATCAAAGGACAGCACCTCTGACAAGACAACACTGGCATAAGGCTTGAGCCTACAACTTGCTGACACAGTGGCTACACTGCTATCTGCCAACCTGACACATATCTGGCAGCCTGTAGAGATAACATCAGCAGATGGCAGTGAGAGCATGTTGGCCCCTCAACAGGGCTTGGGGTACCAAGAGATGAAGACAGAAAGAAGTGAGATATGACGGATCAGTAATAAGAAAAGATAACAAGAGCAGATAAATGAGCAGATAAATAGCTGGGATGAGTCAAAGATGCACAAATGGTAACAACTGTTTGTGGTTTAAATGATAAAATTATTTGCTTTAATGCAATCTGAAACATTTGACTTGAAATCTTGCAGAGTCCAGTTATGCTTATATAAATAATATGAAGTTTCTGATGTCATTAACTTGAGTGTTCTATCTAAGTGCACAGTTTAATAAGGTTTACATAAAAGGTTCATTAATAAAATATACCAACGGCGGAATCGTCCCAGATCTGCACTAAGTGTGGTAGTGGGCGGGAAAAAAGACATTTTAGCCATCAGCCGCACTGGCTGCTTTTCATGCTGCATCGTCCCAATCCCGCCTCATTAATTATGCATTCCTGGCAAACAAGCTGTTTCGATGATGGGCAGGCTTTCTTTTGCCCGCCATGCCATCACCTTGCCACTTCTTTATACTGGACACCATATTTAAAGTGCAGCCGTGCATACACCTCAGTGCTTCCACCCCATGGCGGCTGCAAAGAAGACATGGCCCTGAAAGACAAGAAGGCTGCAGCCCCCGGTTTAATGACGCATCCCTCGAGCGCCTTTTGGATGCAGTGGAGGCCCGCCATGATGTCCTCTAACCCTGCTCTGCCTGCAGGATGGGCAGCAGCATCACTAATCCAGCATAGGAGGCGGTGGTCAGCACCGGTGCCCTTCAAAAGAGGACAGCTACCCTGTGCTGATAAAGAATGAATGATCTCCTCCGTTCCGCCAAGTTAAGTCACTCTTCTCATCACTCGCAACTCACACACCCCTCACATATCCACAGGGATCTCATTCACTGCCAGTTCAAGGGACATCACCATTCATTCTCTCATACAAATCTTCATGGTCCTCATCCCATCCGTGGAACCACTCACCACCCAAACATGCCAGGCATACTTATCATCTGGCCTGGCAGGCGTCCTGCTTACACTTACTCCATCTGTATTCATGCAGGACAAGCTGGCACACAACAAGAGGGATAGGTTGCAAACTGGTGGAATCAAGGCTCTCACGGACTATGAAAATAGAACCATCCAGCTGGCTGGCGAGGATCTGGACTGATCTTGTGCTAACGGCGAGATCGGCTGTGCTCTACCAATTGGGGATCCATCGGTGCAATATCCATCAGACAACCATCTTGTGAGTCATGTGTCCTGTTCGGCAGTCCCCTGCCTTGCACTAATTATCCTTACTTTCGCAGGCACACCTGGGAAACAGCCGATGCAGTCCATGACCCAGGGCCTCAAATTAAGCGCTGAAGAAACTTCTGAAGTGGAACCTGATGGCACCTTCATTGAAGACCTATCACAATGCTTACTCCACCAGCGCAGAGACCTAGGTAAGACCTATCTTTAGAGTAGCCTCAGGATCACAATCTGGTGAGCACATCACACTTTCTGATCCATAGCAGGTGGCAGCAGGGATTTCCCAGGTGTCCGGCACTCAGAGGACTACTGGAGGCCAGATATCTACTAAGTCCGAGTCAGATGATGAACCTCTGGACTCGGTCATACCTCAGTTGCTGGATCTGCAAAGGCAATCTCGGGAACATCATGAAGGGATGTCCGCTGCACTCCTCAGATTGGATCAAGGCATGATGGAGGAGGTCGTCCATCTTCAGGCTGAGGTGATTGCACCGGCATGCCAATGCATCGAGGCCAACACTGGTAGGATGGCAGTCACAATCGAGACCTTGGTCCATGGCATCGCTTTTGCACTGCTGCACAGGCTGAACTCCATTGCTGACAGCATTGTTGGCCTCTAACAGTGTGTACGCAAAAGGTGTGGGGGTAGCTCAATCTCACGCCAGCTACTCCTTCTCAAAGAGTCAGCAAGGAGCCCTCGGGCATCCACTGGGGGGAGGATCAGCAGGTGCACACCCTGGGACAATCCACCCAGGTGACGCCAGGCGTGTCTGGCCCATCCGAATCCCCTCTTCCTGTGACTCCAGCAGCTCCAGCTCCACAGGCCAAGGAGGGTGCCACTGCTACACAGCAGGACCCTGAAAGCAGGCTGGGCCCTCCAGGACTCGGCCCTCCAAAGGACGCCCCGCCAAAGTCATCACAGCCTGGCTGCCTCCATCTTACTTGGATGTCCAGGAGCACCAAGACGCAGCAGCAGGGTTAGGAAGGTTAAGAAGATGCAGTCGCACAGCCTGGGTATGGATGTTAGTCACTTGTATATAATGTTCACTATCGTAAATAAACACTCAAGAATGTCTCCCTGCCTTTGGCTCCTTGTTCTGATGAGCAGTGTTCATGTCACTCTCTTGTGAAATCTTGGCTCCTGCACTAGATAAAGGCAGGGGTCTCAGTCTAGGGCCTCTTCCCTGTTCTCTGTGCAGCCTTCAGACCAAAGTGATGGTCCGGCCTCACACTCCCTGGACACATTAGTGATGCCTGCACCTCTATGGTGCTTGTCAATGCTGCCAGAATGTCGTGGCCAGGCGTCACAGAGTTCCATCATTCTCCCTGTGTGTTCTCAGCACCTTTAAGGTGGGGCTGGCCCCCATCTTGTCAGCATCTGTGACCAGTGATGCTGGGCTCCTGAAGGGTTTGGGCGCTGAAGACTGACAAAAGATCAGGTGCATTTAAATCTTCACGACTGCATCTCCATGACATGCCCCAGGTCACAGAGCACAAACGAGCTTCCCTCGGCCAGACAGGAGTCAGACATTCACAGCGGCAATGTGAAGATCGTCTTTTTCATTCATTCACGGGATCTGGGCTTCGCTGGCTGGGCCAGCATTTATTGCCCATCCCTTGTTGCCCTTGAGAAGGTGGTGGTGAGCTGCCTTCTTGAACCGCTGCGGTCTATGTGGTGTTAAGAAGGGAGTTCCAGGATTTTGACCCGCGATGGTGAAGAACAGCGATATATTTCCAAGTCAGGATTGTGAGTGGCTTGGAGGGGAACTTGTAGGTGGTGGTGTTCCCATCTATCTGCTGCCCTTGTCCTTTTAGACGGTAGTGGTCATGGGTTTGGAAGGTGCTGTCGAAGGTTCCTTGGTGAATTCCTGCAGTGCATCTTGTGGATGGTCCAACTGCTGCTATTGTGCGTCAGTGATGGAGGGAGTGAATATTTGTGGATGTGGTGCCAATCAAATGGGCTGCTTTGTCCTGGATGGTGTCAAGCTTCTTGAGTGTTGTGGGAACTGTGCTCATCCAGGCAAGTGGAGAGTTTTCCATCACATTCCTGACTTGCACCTTGTATATGGCGGACAGGCTTTGGAGAGTCAGGAGGTGAGTTACTCATCGCACTATTCCTAGCCTCTGACCTGCTCTTGCAACCACAATATTTCTATGGCTAGTCCAGTTCAGTTTCTGGTTAATGGTAACCCCAGGATGTTGATTAGCGACGCTAATGCCATTGAACATCAATGGGCGATGGTTAGATTCTCTCTTGTTGGAAATGGCCATTGCTGACACTTGTGTGGCACGAATGTTACTTGTCACTTGTCAGCCCAAGCCTGGATATTGTCCAGGTCTTGCTTTATTTGGACATGGGCTGCTTCAGCATGTGAGGAGTCACAAATGGTGCTGAACATTATGTAGTCATCAGTGAACATCCTCACTTCTGACCCAATGATGGAAGGAAGATCATTGAAGCAGCTGAAGATGGTTGGGCCTAGGACTCTACCCTGAGGAACTCCTGCAGTGATGTCCTGGAGCTGGGATGACTGACTAAGATTTTTAAAAAGAGTGGGGAGCTGAGAGTCAGAGTGGAGATTTAAAAAGAGCGGGAACTGAGAATCAGAGCGGGGATTTAAAAAGAGCAGGAGCTAGACTTGGTGCTGAAAGTGGTGCGAGAACAGAGCGAGGGTTCCAGGGAGACTTGGGGCTGAAAGCAGCGCAAGGATGTCACGATTCAAAAATGACGTGACGCAGGGGAGGCAGCTGATTGGTAAGTGGGGTCAGGTGAGTACTTCTACTTGTACTTTTTTTTACCAATTAAATTGCTGCAGTCCATTAGCTTAAACAAAATAAGGTGAGGATTTTGGACTGTAGTGGGAGTGTTTGGAGTGGAATAAGGCCCCTAATGTAATTAGTGTTCTTTAAAGGGAAATAACTAACAAGCTTAATCTAAAGCGAAGTCTTGGCAGCAGAGCTCTCACCTGTGATGTGCTCCTCCTGCTATGTGGGAAGTCATGGACACTTCCAGATGTCCCTGGCGACCATGTGTGCAGGAAGTGTATACAGCTGCAGTTACTGGCTAATCGCATTTCAGAGCTACAACTGCCGGAGGATTCACTGTGGAGTGTCCACGATACTGAGATTATCAGTGAGGTGGTCACACAACGGGTAAAGACTGAATGGGATGGGTGACCACCAGCCAGAGTAGAGGAAGGCAGGTAGTACAGGAGACCCCTGTGGCCATCCTCCCCTCTAACAGATATACAGTTTTGGATACTGTATGGGAGATGACTTCTTAAGGGAAAGCAGAAGGAGCCAAATCCGTGGCACCATGGGTGACTCTGCTGCACAAGAGGAGAGGAAGAAGAGTGGCAGGGCTATAGTGATAGGGGATTCGATAGTAAGGGGAACAGACAGGCGTTTCTGCGGCCGCAAAAGAGACTAGGATGTTATGTTGCCTTCCTGGTGCCAGGGTCAAGGATGTCTCGGAGGGACTGCAGGGCATTCTGAAGGGGGAGGGTGAACTGCCAGTCGTCGTGGTACATACTGGTACCAATGACATAGGTGAAAAAGGGATGAGGTCCTACAAGCTGAATATATGGAATTAGGATATAAATTAAAAAGTACGATCTCAAAGGTAGTAATCTCAGGATTACTTCCAGTGCCACGTGTTAGCGAGAGTAGAAATAACAGGATATATCAGATTAATACGTGGCTGAAGAAATGGTGTAGGGGGGAGGGATACAGATTCCTGCAACATTGGGACTGGTTCTGGGGAAGGTTGGACCAGTACAAACAGGACGGGTTGCATCAGGGTAGGACTGGGACCAATGTCCTCGGGGGGAGGGGTGGTGTTTCTAATGCGGTCAGGGAGGGTTTAAACTAGAATGGCAGGGAACCTGAGCAGGGAGACAGAGTAGGGGGAAAGAAGGATAGAAACAAAAGTCAGAAAAGTAAGAAGCAGAAGTAGAAGGCAGAAAAAACAAGGGTGATAAACAAATGGCGTCATAGTGCAAAATAAAGCTAAGATGACTAAAAAGGTTAAAAAGGCAAGTCTAAAGGCATTGTACCTTAATGTGCGGAGCATTCGCAATAGGGTAGATGAATTAACAGCACAAATAGATACAAACAGTTATGATATAGTTGCAATTATGGAGACATGGCTGCAGGGCGAACAAAGATGGGAACTAAACATCCAGAGGTGTTCAATATTTAGGAAGGACAGACAAATAGGGAAAGGTGGTGGGGTAGCATCGTTAGTAAAGGAGGAAATCAATGCAATAGTGAAGAGGGATATCAGAAAATCATGATGTGGAATCTGTTTGGGTGGAGATAAAAAACACCAAGAGGCATAAAACATTGGTGGGGGTTGTCTATAGGCCCCAAAACAGTAATGGAGATGTAAGGGAAGGCATTAAGCAGGAAATTAGAGACACACACAATAAGGGTACAGCTGTAATCATGGGTGACTTTAATTTACATATAGATGGGACAAACCAAACTAGCAATACTCCTGTGGAAGAGGATTTCCTGGAGTGTGTAGGTGATGGTTTTTTAAACCAATATGTTGAGGATCCAACTAGAGAGCAGGCTATCCTAGACTGGGTATTGTGCAATGAGAAGGGATTAATTAACAATCTTGTTGTGTGGGGTCCCTTGGGGAAGAACGACCATAAAAAGATAAATTGTTCATTAGGCTGGAGAGTGAAGAAGTTGAATCCGAAACTAGGGTCCTGAATTTAAACAAAGGGAACTACGGGGGTATGAGATGCGAGTTGGCAATGATGGTTTGGGCAGCCTTACTAAAAGTGGATAGGCAATGGCTAATATTTAAGGAACGTATGTATGAATTACAACAATTATTCATTCCTGTCTGGCGCAAAAATAAAACAGGAAAGGTGGCTCAACCATGGCTTACAAAAGAAATTAGGGATAGTATTACATCCAAAGAAGAGACATATAAATTTGCCAGAAAGAGCAGCAAGCCTGATGATTGTGAGCAGATTGGAATTCAGCAAAAGTGGCCAAAAAGATTGATCAAGAAGGGGAAAATGGAGTATGGCAGTAAACTTGCAAGGAACATAAAAACTGACTTTAAACGCTTCTATAAATACGTGAAGTGAAAAAGATTAGCAAAGACAAACATAGGTCCCTTACAGTCAGAAATGGAGGAAATTATAATGGGGAACAAAGAATTGGCAGAAAAATTGAACATATATTTTGGTTCTGTCTTCACAGAAGAGGACACAAATAATTTGCCAGAAATGTTAGGGAACCAAGGGTCTAGTGAGAGGGAGGAATTGAAGAAAATCAGTATTACTTAAAAAATGGTGCTAGAGAAACTAATGGAGTTAAAGGCTGAACAATCTCCAGGGCCTGATAATCTACATCCCAGAGTACTAAAGGAAGTGGCCCTGGAAATATTGGATGCATTGGTGGTCATCTTCCAAACTTCTATAGACTCTGGAGCAGTTCCTACAGATTGGAGGTTGGCAAATGTCACCCCATTATTTAAAAAAGTAAGGAGGGAAAAAACAGAGAATTACAGGCCAGTTAGCTTAACATCAATAATGGGGAGAATGGTAGAGTCTATTATAAAAGACATGGTAACAGAATACTTGGGAAGTGTTAATGGGATCAGACAAAGTCAGCATGGGTTTATGAAAGGGAAATCATGCTTAACTAACCCACTAGAATGTTTTGAGAATGTAAATAGTAGAATAGATAAGGGAGAAACAGTGGATGTGGTGTATTTGGATTTCAAGAAGGCTTTTGATGAGATCCCACATAAGAGGCTAGTGGGCAAAATTAAAGCACACAGCATTGGGGATAATATACTGGCATGGTTTGAGAGTTGGTTGACAGACCGGAACCAGAGAAAAATGGGTCTTCTTCTGGGTGGCAAGCAGCGGCTAGGGGTGTACCACAGGGATCAGTGCTTGGACCCCAGTTATTCACGATGTATACAAATAACTTGGATGAGGGAACCAAACCCAATATTTCCAAGTTTGCTGACAACACAAAGCTGGGTGGGGTTGTGAGTTGTGAGGAGGTTGCATGGACACTTTAGATGTGATTTAGACAAGTTGTGTATGGGCAGACACATGGCAGGTGCAGTATAATGTGGATAAATGTGAAGTTATACGCTTTGGTGTGAAAAATAGAAAGGCAGACTATTATTTAAATGGGATATATAGGGAAATGTGGATGTACAAAGGGATCTGGGTGTCCTTGTACACCAGTCAATGAAAGTAAATAGGCAGGTGCAGCAAGCAATTAGGAAGGCAAATGGTTTGTTGGCCTTCATTGCAAGAGGATTTGAGTTCAAAAGTAGAGATGTCTTCCTGCAGTTATACAGGGTGAGACCACACCTGGAGTATTGCGGGCAGTTTTGGTCTCCCTACCTAAGAAAAGATTTACTTGCCATTGAGGGAGTGCAGCGACGGTTCATTAGGCTGATACCAGGGATGGCAGGATGGTTGTATGAGGAGAGATTGGTTCGACTGGGCCTGTATTCAGCAGAGTTTAGAAGAGTGAGAGGGGATCTGATTGACAGACTGGATGCAGAGAGGATGTTTCTCCTGACTAGGGATCTAGAACCAGGGGCCATAATCTCAGGATATGGGGCAGGCCATTTAGAACTGAGATGAGGAAAAATTTCTTCACTCAGTGGTCACCAATGGAATTCTCTACCACAAAAGACTGTGAAGGCCAGGTCACTGAGTATATTCAAGAAAAAAATTGATAAATTTTTGGATATTAGGAGCATCAATACTGATGATGGAAAGTAGACTGGTGGGTGGTAATTGGTCGGATTGGATTTGTCCTGCTTTTTGTGGACAGGACATACCTGGGCCATTTTCCACATAGCCAGGTCGATGCCAGTGTTGTAGCTGTACTGCAACACCTTGGCTAGGGGTGCAGCAAGTTCTGGAACACAATTCTTCAGTACTATTGCCGGAATATTGTGAGGGCCTATAGCCTTTGCAGTATCCGGTGCCTAAAGCTGTTTCTTGATATCACATGAAGTGAATCGAATTGGCTGAAGAGTGGCATCTGTGATGCTGGGGAACTCCAGTGGAAGCTGAGATGGATCATCCACTCAGCATTTCTGGCTGAAGATTGTAGCAAATGCTTCAGCTTTACCTTTTGTACTGATGTACTGGGCTCCTCCATCATTGAAGGTGGGGATATTTGTGGAGGCTCCTCCTCAAGTGAGTTGTTTAATTGTCCATCACCATTCACGACTGGATGTGGCAGGACTACAGAGCTTGGATCTGATCTGTTGGTTGTGGGATCGCCTAGATTTGACTATCACTTGCTGCTTATGCTGTTTGGCACGCAAGTAGTCCTGTGTTTTAGCTTCACTAGGTTGACAACTCATTTTTAGATATGCTGGTGCTGCTCCTGGCATGCCCTCCTGCACTCTTCATTGAACCAGGGTTGATCCCCTGGCTTGATGATAATGGTAGAGTGGGGGATATGCCAGGTTATGAGGTTATAGATTGTGTTTGAGTACAACTCTGCTGTGCTGATGGTTCACTGCACCTCATGGATGCCCAGTCTTGAGTTGCTAGATCTGTTCAAAAAGTATCCCATTTAGCACAGTGGTAGTGCCTCACAACATGATGGAGGGTATCCTCAATGTAAAGGTGGGATTTCGTCTCCACAATGACTGTGATGTGGTCACTCCTACCGATACTGTCATGGATAGATGCAACTGTTGCAGGCAGGTTGGTGAGGTTGAGGTCAAGTATGTTTTTCCCTCTTGTTGGTTCCCTTACCACCTGCTGCAGACCTAGTCTAGCAGCTAGCAGCTTTAGGATCGGCCAGCTTGGTCAGTAGTGGTGCTACCGAGCCACTTTTGGTGATGGACCTTGAAGTCCCCCACTCAGAGTACATTCAGCACCCATGCCACCCTCAGTGCTTCCTCCAAATGGTGTTCAACATGGAGGAGTACTGATTCATCAGCTGAGGGAGGGTGGTACGTGGTAATCAGCACATTTTCTTGCCTATGTTTGGCCTGATGCCATGAGATTCCATGGGGTCCAGAGTCAATGTTGAGGACTGCCAGAGCAGCTCCCTCCCGACTGTATACCACTGAGCTGCCACCTATACTGGTGGGACAGGACATACCCAGGGATGGTGATGGTGGTGTCTGGGACATCGTCTGTAACATATGATTCTGTGAGGATGACTGTATCAGGCTGTTGCTTGACTAGTCTTGACTGACTATGAGACAACTCTCCCAATTTTGGCACTAGCTCCCAGACGTTAGTAAGGAGGAGCCTAGGTCGATGCCAGATAGAATGCCCTCACTACATGTTGTCATCATCCTCCTGGAATCGAGCGACTATTAGGCCCTCCGCTGCATCTCCATGACAGACACCTTATCACAGAGGGTCTGTGCGCAGCCATAGCCAGACTGGAGTCAAACGTTCACAGATGCAATGTGAGGATCTATGGCATCTCCTCACTGTATCTTGTCATCATCTTCCACAAATCTTACAGCTATGAGAGCCTCCCCACTGCGCCTGACTCATCTGGCCAGTGTGATGGCCTCATTGCCATCATCTTCACCTTCGAAGACCTCCTCACCCTCATCCCATTGATGTCCTCTTCATCGGAGGAGACCTCCAGCTTCCCTATCTCCTCCTCAGCTAGCTCTTCCCGTTGCAGTGCCAGATTGTAAAAGGTGCAGCAGGTGACGTGTGACACCATCTGTGGACTATATTGCAGGGCTGTACCAGACCAATGCAGGCACCGGAACCTCATTTTCAGCATACCGATGGTCTGTTCCACCAAGGTGCGCATTGTAGCATAAGCTTCATTATACTGTCGCTCTGCTGCAGTTTGAGGCCGCCGCACAGGTGTCATCAGCCACATCCTCTGCAGGTAGCCCTTTTCCTTGAGGAGCCAACCGTGCAGCCTCTGTAGACCCTGGAAGATATCAGGGATCTGTGATCAACTGAGAATATAGGAGTCGTGGACACTCCCTGGAAACCGAGCGCAGACCTGCAGGATGCACTTCTGGTGGGCGCACACCAGCTGCATATTCCGCGATTGGGAGCCCTCGCTGTTGACATAGTTGACCGCTTGTTGCCACGGGGATCTGAGCCCACAAGAGTGCAGTTGATGGCACCCTGCATCTGTGGGAAACCTGAGATCTGGGGCAAATCAAATCACTCTTGCATCCTGGTTTTCCTAGTCCAGGGCAAAATTCACAAAGTCATGTGCCTTTGCGAAGATTGTGTCCATGACCTCATGGATGCATTTGTGGGCGGAGGCTTGCGATATCCCACAGAGGTCACCTGCGGAGCCTGAAAGGAGCCACTGGCGTAAAAATTGAGCACCGTGGTCACTTTCATGGTCATGGGCAGTGGATGCCCTCCATGTCCCTATGGTGCCAAATCATGCAGCAGCTGGCAGACGTGACTGACTAGTTCCCTAGACATGCAGTTTTTGGCGACATTGGTTCTATATCATTTGCAGGAATGAAAGGCGATGTCTGTAGACCCTGGGTCTCAGAAGGTGCTGACCAGCGATGGCTCACTGTGGCTCAGCAGCGTATATGGAAGCCCCAGCCGCCCCTTCTTCTTGAGGGTGCTGCTCCTCCCTCTGAGCAGCCAGGTGCCTCTGTCGCTCACTTCTTCGTTGTCTCCTCTCTCTCTATGCCATGAGGCATACAGCCAGTTCACTAGGCTCCATGCACCTTGTGTACTTCTCCTGCAGGATGAAAGAGAGAGAAGCGTGGGCTGACTTGAGTATTCTAAGAACTTTTCTTGATTAAGACTGAAAGCTCCTTAACGCATCCTGGAGAGCGTTGGCCACGACTTTGATAGCCAGAGTTTAGTACGCTACATGGCTGCCCGAAACCCCACCCTCTTCCGCTCACTCCATCTGACTGATTGGTGGCAGCTTTGTCCATTGGACTGCATACTGTGCTCTTAGCTCAGGCGCAAGCATTCTCCTAACCTGCACTGCAAGGCTGCACTGTTAGCTTGAACCAAGGGGGAGATTGGTCCAAACCGGAATGATGACATTGCAAGGGGCTGTGCGCATCTCCACCAGTGACTGCTCCATGGCTAGCTTTTGTGAGGAGATTGTACAAGGAACCCAGTTATCCAACTGTTCTGTAGTCCACTAAAATGCTCATTGGTTTGCAGTCTATGCTCGAAGGGTCAAAAGCTCTGGAGCACTTGGCACTTCCATGCCTCTGCATTGCTTGAGTGGGCAGACAAGCCCGAGGCCCGATTCCAAGCATGTTAGTGTGGCTGTGTCTGAACTGTCTCAGCTGCGGAGGAATGGTCACTTTATACAAGGTTTCCCTAATGCGTGGCTGCTTCCCTCCTTCCCCACGCCGCACGTGCTTGTGCACTACCATCAACCACAGGGCAGCCCTTCCCCCCACCAACTTGCCTCCAACCGAAGGGCAGACCTTGACCCCCCAACCTGCCTCAGCCTTGAAGTCCAACAGGCGACCCTGGCGAGTGCTGCACAACGTTACTGTGTGCTCACGTCCATGTTCCCCTCGAAGTGCAGCCTGCCGAGTGCACGCCTCATATATGCTGTTGTGAATGCCAATGTGCTTGGGTGATCCAGCATGGGGGGGATGATTCCGGTAGGATGGGCTTATAATGACACGCAGCTGTTTTACAATGAGGTTCCCGGCGTCCGAAGTCAATAAACACAGCCCACCATTAATGGGCAGAGTGGACGATTGCAAACTACTTTCACAACATCATGAAACTGATTTTTGGCCATCTTGCCATATTGTCTGGTCACACCACAGAACACAGCTGACACCAGCGGGCACGGAAAATTCCACCCTAAGTGTATTTACCAGCCTTTGCTAATGTAGACATGGGCACAAACTATTTTACTAAATACCAAGTATAGGTTTAAATATCTGTGATGAAATGGAAGAAAATTTTAGATTTTTTTACTTACGCTTTCTGATTTTTCCATTCCCCATCCTAACTGGACTCACTCTTGGCTCTAAGGGTGGTGGAGTGAGCTGAGGGGTATAATGGTGGAGGGAGTGAGGTGAATATGTTTGGATGGAGGAGGTGAGTGCTTGAGGCTGGAAGGTGAGGGGACGACAAGGTGTGGGTGAGGGAGGGGCTGAGGTCAGGGTGTGTGGGTGGATGGGATGAATGGATGAAGGGTGAGGAGGTGAGGGTGGAGGATGAAGGGTGAGGAGGTGAAGGCAGAAAAAAAGAAAAAAAAGCCAGCGCAGACATGATGGACCGATGTTCAGCTGTGGCTTGGGGTAATTCTCTTGCTTTTGTGTCAGACAGCTGTGGGAGCCCCACTCTTGAAACAGATAGCAACACTGGCTGGGATTTTCCGTGCCCACTGGCATTGGGTGTGTTCAGTGGCATGAGCGGAGGATATGGCATGATCCATTTCACAATGGCTTGAAACCAGTTGGCAATCATCCGTTCAGCTCGCTGATGGTGGGCCACGTTTCCCATCATTGGACATTGGGAACCTCACTGCAATACATCTGCATATCATTATTAGGTCAGCCTGCCGGAATCGTCACCCCTCACTGGGTCCGCCCGTGTCGACGAGAAAATACGCCAACGTGTTTCACAGCAGCATATATAAGGTGCGCACTTGGTGGGCTGCACTTTGCTTGAGATTTCAAGGTTTGTTTGCCTACCTTGCTTCAGTTAGCACTCACAGTCATCAGCGCCAGACTTCACAGACAGCATCACATCACTTTTGGGGGGCTTTTGGGCAGTTCTCTACTTACCAGATCAGCCGTATGTGGGTGGCTTTTCAGTGGCTGCAGGGCTAGGGCTTGCTTGGGGAAGGGGGAGAAGTGGCCTCAGGCAAGAAAAGAGGCTGCAGGACCAGGGTTGTACTGCGGAAGCAAGGTATCCCAGGTGGGGGGAGCACATGTTGATCTGTGCAAGTGGCCTCAAGACGGTGAGGACTGAGGTGGCAGTCTCCAGAGGAGATGAGGCCAGGTGGACGTGTGAGGGTATGTGTATGAGAATGGGTGGTAATATCCCTTGAGCTGGCAGTGAGTGAGATGCCAGTGAATGTGTGATAGGTTTGAGTGTGTGAGTTTGGTGTGATGAGATGGTTGCCTTACCCTGGTGGCATGGATGAGATCAAGCACCCTCCATCTGCATTGGATGGCCAACCTCTTCTGTGCAGCATTGGCACTGATCACCATTGCCATCGCCTTCCAAGCCAGAGTGGTAATGTTGCTGCCCCTCCTGCGGTTAGATTGGTGGTAGAGGACGTCACAGTGGGCCTCCATGGCATCCAAAAGGTGCACGAGGGCTGCAGTTGTCTTGCCTTTCGGGGCCATGTCTTCTTTGCAGCAGTCCTGGGCTGGAAGCACTGAACGCGGCTGTAATTTAAATGTGGTGCCTGGTAGGATGAAATGTCAAGGTGATGGCTTGGCAGGCGAATCGGAACCCGACTGCCATTGAAGCGGCATATATCCTGGGAAAGCGTAATTAATGTGCTGGCTTTGGGATGATACGGCGTGAAAAGCTGCCATTGTGCCTGGCAGGTAAAGCTTAGATTTCCAGTCCACTACCGCGCTTAGTGCCAATCTGGGATGATTCAGCCTACTGTCTTTTGGATGAGACGTTAAACTGAGCCCCCTGGAGAGAAGGGGAAAATTCTCTGAAGCGCATAACTCACCTCCTGACTCCCCAAAATCTGTCCACCATCGACAAGGCACAAGTGAGGAGTGTGATGGAATACTTTCTACTTGCTTGGATGAGTACAGCTCCAACAACACTCAAGAAGCTCAACATCATCCAAGACAAAACAACCCGTTTGACTGGCACCCCATCCACTATCTTCAGCATTCACTCCCTCCACCACTGACGCACTGTAGCAGCAGTGTGTACCATCTATAAGATGCACTGCAGCAACTCATCAAGGTTCCTTTGACAGCACCTTCCAAACCCATGACCTCTACGACCTAGAATGAGAGGCCAGCAGATGCATGGGAGCACCACCACCTGCAAGTTCCTCTCCAAGCCATACACCATCCTAACTTGGAACTATATCACTTCTTCCAATGTTGCTCCGTCAAAATCTTGGAACTCCCTTCTTAACAGCACTGTGGGTGTACCTATGCCACATGGACTGCAGAAGTTCAAGAAGGCAGCTCACCACTGCCTTCTCAAGGGCAACAAGGGATGGGCAATAAACACTGGCCCAGCCAGTGAAGCCCACGTCTTGTGAAAGATTTTAAAAAAAGTAACCAGACCAATGTTTATCTCTAAATCAAAATGACAAAACTCATTGCTATTTGATGTATGCAAATTGGTGCAACGTTTCCGACATTATAACTGTGATTACACTGTAAAATACTAATTGGCTGCACCGTGCTTTGGGATTTTCAGAGATATTGAAAGGTTCTATAGAAATGGCAAATTCTTGCTTTTATACTTTGTGGCATCTTATTTGACTCAGAAATATATCAAATACAAACTCAGTGCTGTCCTGACTATATCTTTGCTGACATACTTTCCAGCAGCGGTCATTGAACGACATAGAATGGACAGCACAGATACAGACATGTGCATCAACTGGTCTATGCCGGTGTTCACGCTTCACACAATCCTCCTCTCACACTTCATCTACCCCCTCCAACATATCGTTCTACTGCCTTCTTCTTCATGTGTTTATCTTGCTTCCCCTTAAATGTATCCATGTTATTTGCCTTAACCACTGCTTTTTAATACTCGGTGGCAAGGCCAGCATTTGTTGCTCATCCTTAATTGCCCTTGAGAAGGCTTGTGGTAGGTAGTTCCGCTCTCAACACTTCCTGAATAAAGATGTTTCTCTTGAATTCTTTATTGGATTTATTAGTGACTATCTCATGTTGATGGCTCACCAAATGGAAACATCTCTATATCTAATCTATCAAATCCCTTCATCAGGTCACCCTTCAGTCTTCACTTTTCTCGAGAAATATTTCTGGAACAGCAGTCGAGGACAGAAACTCTTCCTAATTCTTTGACTATCTCAACCCAGGGCTGCTGAGTCCAAATACAGGATCCCAAAGTGACCCAAGTTGAAATTGGTTAACTTGAAACAAGCCAGTGATTGAACCTGAGAATTCCTGGGCTGACTGAACCATATAGATACCAACTGAACTCCAGGGAATCTTCATTCTTGGTATATGGAGCTTTATGATGTTAAAGGGAGTGTCGCATTTGCAGCATGATAGTAATAGCATAAAATTATGTCCTTACAGATGAACCTTGTTGTTTTTCCTGTCCAGCTGATTACAAAAACTGCACTGGCAGAACTCTGCAAGTTTGGTCGGCTTACTCAGCAAAATGGGAAAGAGCAGAGGGAAACGATGGGGAAAGGGAAAAGTAGTATTAAACCCCAAAATATTTTGGATATAGTCCTTTGGTAATATAGAACTTTATTATTGCCCTCATCAGGACAATTTGCAAGGAAATACCAATGTCAAGGGCAACAACATATACTTTATGAGAAGAGAGTACTGATTGGTGACTGTCAGTCACCACCAACTGGTGCAATCCCTTGGCAATGCCTCCCCCAATCAGAATCTGCTTGCCAACCAATCAGCAGTCTCTTCTCATATAGTATAAATATGTTGTTTCCCCTTATATTGGTATTTTCTTGCAAATTGTCCTGATGATTGCAAGACGAAAAGCTTCAACAAAAAATGGCAGTCGGAGTTCACATCTCTAATAGGAGTCAAATACAGTGTGTACTTATCATAGACTGTCCCCTCCCCACTGCGGCTCAATCAAACTCCTGAGGAATCTGAATAAGTACAGCACAGGCTTGTAAGAGAGTTCTCAACCTTCATTAAGAACTCTATGAACAATATACTTCAACTTTAGGAAGCATCAACAAAATTCAACTGGTTGCATGGCACCAGCACCAGAAAGGTACTGATAAGGAGAAGGACACTCACAAACAGTTCTGATGAAGAGTCATACGAACTGGAAACGTTAACTGTATTCCTCTCCACAGATGCTGTCAGACCTGCTGAGTTTTTCCAGCTATTTTTGTTTTTGTTTCAGATTTCCAGCATCCGCAGTATTTTGCTTTTGCTTTTATTTTGACAATCACTGTACTTAGGAATCAGCCTACATTATGCAAAATCTCTGGAGTGGGTCCTCAAGCCACAAGCTTCTATCTCAGAGCCACAAGTGCTCATAACCGAACCATGGTTGACACCAAAAGAACTTTAAAGAATTGTATAAATACTTGAAGGTGAGAAAATTGAATGTGACTGGGACTAACTGGAAAACTCTTTCAAAGGGTTGGCACATGAGTGATGGGCCAAATTGCCTCCTTTTGTGCTACAGGATTCTATAGTTCTAATGGCTTTATTATTTTATTATGCTCAACACACAAAGGAACCCTTCCTCCCACCGCAGCAACCCCCCACCCCCTCCCCCCCCGCCCCCGGCAGGCCCTCATTTTCCCCTTCCAATACTTTACACAAGATTATAGTGCAAATATCACTGGACTAAAAGCTTGAAAAACTATGCAAAGAAAAGTTTCAGTTTACATTCATTTTAGTTTAGTATTTTTGCATCAGTAAAAGAAAAACGAACAAAACAAGACAAGCTCCCTTCAGTGCTGAAACTTCAGCTCTTCATTTCTTTCTTTGTGCTCTCGAGCTTGAACATTTGCAAACTTATTTTGCTGTGCACACAAGCGTTAAATTGAGTTTGCACTGTGGACCAATTTTCAGGGCTGTGCTTGCCTAGGAGCTAAGCTGCTGTACATGGGTAATTTCTGCATTCCAGCAATTGCATTAATTAGGGAATGTAAACAGCCACTTTGCCCATTACATGCAATTATACAGCTCGAGTGCAACTGTAAAAGTGTGAATCCTGTTTAAACCGAGTCTTTAAATGTGGGCAATTCATGCAATGGGATATATGCAGCATCAGGCAGAATTCTGTTTTTTTGGTAGTGAGACAAAGCAGGGGAAGTAGATTGGTAAGAATAATGTATTACATAGAATTTAGAGCACAGAAACAGACCATTCGGCCAAACGCGTTTGTGTTGGAGTTTATATTCCACACAAGCCTCCTACCACCCTACTGGACATCATCCTATCAGCATAATTTTCTATTCCTTTCTCCCTTATGTATTTATCCAGCTTCTTCTGAAATGCATCTATGCTATTCATCTCAACCACTATCCATGTGACAGTGTGTTCCACATTCTAACCACACTCCTGATAAAGTTTTTCTTGAATTCCTTCTTGGATTTATTAGTGACTAACTTCTATATGTGACCCATAGTTTTGGACTTCCTCAGAAGTGGAAATGTCACCCCTGCATCTACCATATCGAATCCTTTCATAATATTAAAGAAGCAGGAGGAAAAGATTTTGGATAGAAATCAGTAAGCAGAAACCCCCCACCCCACCCCCACCACCAGCTGAGGCTGATTGCAGCACTCTCAGCCCTTGATGGAGTGAGATTATCAGTCTCAGCACAGGAAGGGAGTTGAATCTGTGATCTTTTCTGAACAGTTTCTTTGACACTGAATGCTGGCCATACATACTTAACCATTTCTTAAACTAACAGGTTTTAAACCTCTTTTGCATGAGAGCTGTTACATGTAATTACAGTGAAATGGCAAACAAATTAAATAATAGTTTTGCCTCTGTGTTTACTAGGTGAATACAGAGGCAAAATAATTAATTAACAACTTAAATGCTGGACATGACTTTAAAAGAAGAGATCAGAAAAAAATATGAAGATTTGAAATAGAAAGGGAATTGATAAACTAATCAAATTTAGGATAAAATCTCTGATCTGGATTAATTGCATCGACACATATTTTAAAAAAAAGTAAGGGAAAGATGGCAGAGGCAGTATAACATATAAAAGATAATTCATTAGAAATGGAAATAATTTCAGAGGACTGGAAGTCAGTGAATGTGATTCCTCAATTTAAAATGTTAAACAGAACAAGTCCAGGGAACAATAGACCAATTAGCTTCATGTCAGTGAGAGAAAAAATAATGGATTCATAATAGAAAAACATCTAGAATTTGAAAAAAGTAGTAAAGAGTAGTCAGCACAGATTTCAAAATCGATATTCATGCTTGACCAACCTTATTGATTTTTTTGAAGAAGTAACAGAAATGGTAGACAAGGGTAATGTAGTAGATGTAATATATTTGGATTTTTCAAAAGGCCTTCAGTAAGGCACCACATAGTAGTTTCATCACTAAGGTTAGAACAAGTGGAGTCCGGACAAGTAGCAGAATAGATAACAAGCTGGTTACAAAACAGCAAACGGAGAGTAACAGAAAATAGTTAGATAGATTGACAAAATGAATGCTCCACAAAGATCAGTGCACTGGCCACTGCTGTTCACAATTTTATAAATGATTTGGATTTAGAATCAGAAGTACAATTTCAAATTTGTATAAGACAGCAAATTGGGGAGAATAGTTAATATAGAGGAGAAAAACAAAAAAATACAGGAAGACATAATAAACCTGCAGATTGGGTGTGCAATCGACAAATGAATTTATAAATAGCTAAGTGTGAGGCAGTACACTTTGGTAGGAAGAATAAGGAAGTCACAAACTCCTTAGAAAATAAGTATCTAGATCTTGTAGACGAGGAAAGGGATCTGGAGGGTCAAATACTCAAATTGCAAAGTAACAACAGGTTAATAAGGCTATTAAAATGGCAAACAAAGCACTGGGGCTAATCTCTAGAATAGAATTGAAAAACAGAGAGATTATGTTAAACTTGTATAGCACCTTGGTTAGAGTTTACCTGGAGTACTGTGAACAGTTTTGGTCTCCACATTATAAAAGGCATGATAGAGGCACTGAAGAAGGTACAAAATTTACTAGGATATAGGTACTGAGAGATTATACTTATCAGGAAAGATTAATGGCTGTGTTTTTGTTTTCTCTAGAAAGGAGAAGACTGAGAGGGTTAGCTGATAGACTACAGCTACTGATGGTGGAGTGATTAAAACCAGGGATGTGCAAGAAGTCAGAATTGGAGGCGTGCAGAGATTTTGGAGGGTTGGAAGAGATAGAGAGGTCAAGGCTATGGAGGGATTTGAAAACAAGGATGAGAAATTTTAAATTGAGGCATTGCTGGATACTAGAAATCTTCAAGATCATGAAAGGGTTTCATAGGGTAAACATAGATAAGATGTTTCTATTTGTCGGGGAGACTGGAGCCAGAGGCCATAAGTATAAGATAATTACTAATAAATCCAATACAAAATTCAAGAGAAACTGCTTTAATCTGAGAGTGGTTAGAATGTGGAACTCATTACCATATTGACTGGATGAGGTGACTAGGATAGCTGCATTTGGGATAGGAGGTAATATACTGGCATGGATTAAGGGTTGGCTAACAGGCAGAAAACAGAGTAGGAATAAACAGATCATTCTCGCATTGGCAGGCTGTGACTAGTGGGGTATACAAAGATCAGTACTTGGGCCCCAGCTGCTCACAATATGTATCAATGATTTCGATGTGGGGACCAAATGTAATATTTCCAAGTTCACAGATGATACAAAGCTAGGCGGGAATGTATGTTATGAGTAAGATGTAAAGCAGCTACAGGAGGATTTGGACAGACTTACTGAGTGGACAATAACATGGAAGATGGAATATAATGTGGAAAAATGTGAGGTTATCCACTTTGGTGGAATGAACAGATGTGCAGAGTATTTCCTGAATGGGAAGAGATTAGAAAACGTAGATGCACAAAGGGACCTGGGTATCCTTGCCCATAAGTCACTGAAAACTAACAAGAAGGTTCAGCAGGCAATTAGGAAGCCTAATGGAATGTTAGCCTTTATTGCAAGAGGATTTGAGTACAGGAGTAGTGAAGTCTTGCTTCAATTGTATAGAGGCTTGGTTAGACTGCACTTGGAGTACTGTGTGCAATTTTGGCCTCCTTACCCCAGAAAGGATATTATTGCCACAAAGGGAGTGCAACAAAGTTTCACCAGACTTTTTCTGGGGATGGCGGGACTGTCTTATGAAGAAAGATTGGGGAAACTCTAGAGTTCTGAAGAATGAGAGGGGATCTCACTGAAACCTGCAAAATACTTAAAGGAATAGACAGGGTAGATGCAGGTAAGATGTTTCCTCTGGTTGGGGAGGCTAGAACTAGGGACACAATTTCGAAGTAAGGGGGAAGCCACTTAGGACTGAGATGAAGAGAAATTTACTCAGAGGGTTGTGAATCTTTGGAATTCTCTACCCCAGAGGGCAGTGGAAGCTCAGTCATTGAGTGTGTTTAAGGTAGAGATTGATAGATTTCAACAATAACATTATTGACAATTAACAATAACATAAAGGTTTATGGTGATAGTGTGGGTAAAAGCCATGATCATATTGAATGGCTGAGCAGGCTCGATGGGCTGAATGGCCTTCTCCTGTTCCTATGTTCCTATTTAATGGGAAGCTAGATAGACAAATGAGGAGGAAAGGATTAAAAGGTAATGCTGATAAAATTTGCTGATGAAATAGGGTTGGAAGAGACTCGTATTTAACTATGGGTACCATGCAATCACAGAAACAGGCCATTTGGCCCACCAAGTCTACACCTCTATTTATGCTCCACACAAACCTCCACCCACTCCTCTTCATCTAACCTGAACAGAATATCCTTCTTCTTCTTTCTCCCTCAATGTTTATTTGGCTTATCCTTAAATTCACTCATGTTGCCTAATTTAATCCTTGTGGAAGCAAGTTCCACATTCTAACCACTCTCTGGGTACAGAATGTACTGTGTCATGTGTGTGAATTACCCACACTTTAAACTTAGCCAAACTGAGCATAAAGATCCAAAGTTTAACCTGTTTACTTCAGACTATGAAACTATTTAACACCTTTAATTAGCAGTGTTTACTTCTCTTTGAGACGGTCCTTAAAACCTACCTTTTTGACCAAGTTTTTGATCATCTGACCTAATATCTCCTTATGTGGTTCGATATCAAAATTTGTTTGATTACAGTCCTGTGAAGTGCCTTGGGATCTTTTACTAGGTTAAAGGTGCTTTGTAAATGCAAGTTGTTGTTTGAGTTCAGATAGTCTAGCTAAGCAGCTTAGGGTTACCTGCATATAATAGTAAGCTGGTGGTGTTATGTATAAAATTCAATACTGGTTGGCACCTAACTATGCTATATAAAGCCTGAAGTTAAGTTAAAGCTACTGAAGTATATATGTGGAGCATTTACGTAAGGTCCACAGCACAGAAGCAGGCCAGTTGGCACAATTGTCTGTCCTATGCTGATGTTTATGCTCCACATGAGCCTCCTCCCAAACCTTCTTCATTAACCCCCAGTGTATCTTTCTATTCCTTATTTCCTTATGCTTATCTAGCCTCCCCTTAAACGCATCTCTGCTATTCACCTAAACTCTCCTTTTGGTGGTGAGCTGTCTGGGTAAAGAAGTTCCTCCTGTATACCTAATTGGATTTTATTACATTTATATATGGCCTCTAGTTTTGGTCTCCTCTGCAAGTGGAAAAGTGTTGGCTACATCAAACCTGTCAAACCCTTGCATAGTTTTTCTCTTTTTCAAAAGAGTTCCATCCTGTTTATACTTGATATATTGCTTAAAGAAACAAAGAACAATTTAATCCCTGAAATTTGACATTGAAACGCATCTGAACTTTGTTGTTCTTGTTTATGATACCATCAGTACCCAGAGATTCCATTACAGTCATATATCTTATGAGTATCAAGTAATCTATATTTGTAATAGAAGTAGATTCATTTGCATTTTGACTTGGACAGAAAGTATGAAAGAGCCCTGTAATTGAAGATTTTAAACAATAGGGAAATCACTGATTGAGTGCTACTCAATTTTCCGACCCTATAACAAAAGGGATGTGTAAAGCTGCAGAGAGCTTTACTGTTAACTTTAAGATTTGAAAAATCTGTGGTTAAAGCCCATGACGTCACTAACAAATGGTCATCCTGTTATTAAAATAGTTCCAGAGGTTGCAGAGGTCATTGTATTTTTCATTTGTCTTTTGTCTTGTAAAACTTTCCAGAATAAATCTGGAAAAGCCCACTCCATGAATGACGGTAAAGATTTATAGCTGGCGTATGGGTGTGCTCACTATTTATGTAGGATTGTGCAATCTTTACAGTAATGGGCCATTGGGTTAATAATTGAGAAACATAAAGAAGTCATAAAGAAGGGAGAGGGAGGGACTGGATAGCAGGTTACTTTACATTTGCTGAATTGTAGATAGGGTCAGTGGACATTATGGTTGATTCTTGCTGGAAATGTAATGATGCACGCCATTATTAAAGCGTAAATCAGCCATCAAATTCAGGCAATTAAAAAAGATACACTGTGAATTGCAAATATCAAGAACTACGAGTCAATTCATGCAGATATTGCAAAATACTTTTTAATAAGGTAATAATTGTTAATGCAATGCCAATCAACCCCTCTGGCCTAAAAATTGAACAATATAAACTGTGGATTTTCTTTCTTTCAGGTAATAAATTGTGCTTGGAGAGTTTAAAAATATTAAATTTAAAATTTACATTATTTTTCCTTACTTTTTCTTCTGTCTCTTTTTATTTCTCTCTTAATCCAACCTTTCTTTCCTTCTCTTTATTTCTCTTTCTGTACCTTATTTGACTCTAATTCAAATTTCCTTCTATTTCCCTCTCCGCCATTCCTTGGTTTCATTCTCAATATTTAGTGCATAGTGCCTTATTGCTTCTCACAAACATCTCACAGGTAGATCCTGACTTATGACAACAATTTAAAACAGGTCACCCATTTTAAATCTCTCCCAATTTTTATTTATATTAAAGTTACCCATTTAATACTAATTCACAAAGTCAAGATCTACCTAACGGGAAGCAAGGTAAGGATAATTGGGTCATTTTCGGGTTGGGAGCTGTAACTAGTGGAATGACACAGGGATCATTGCTGGACCCTCAACTATTTAAAATCTATATTGTTGACTTGGATGAAGGGACCAAAAGTATGGTAGCTAAATTCACCAATGACACCAAGATAGGTAGGAAAGTAAGTTGTCAAGAGGAAGTAGAGAGTCTGTAAAGGGATGTAGATAGGTTAAGTGAGTGGGAAAAAAATTGGCAGTTAGAGTATAATGTCGGAAAATATGAACTTGTCCACTTTGGCAAGACGATTAGAAAAGCAGTATACTGTTTAAATGGAGAGGGACTGCAGAACAAGGTGGTACAGAGGAATCTTGATGTCCTGGTACATCGATCACAAAAGGTTCGTATGCAGGCACAGTAAACAATTAGGAAGGCAAATGGAATGTTGGTGTTTATTGCAAAGGGAATGGAATATAAAAGTAGGGAAGTTTTACTACAGGACATTGGTAAGACCACATCTGGAGTACTGTGTACAGTTTTGGTCTCCTTATTTGAAAAAGGATATAATTGCATTGGAAGCAGTTCAGAGAAGATTCACTCGATTCATTGCTGGAATGAAGACTTTATCTTATGAAGAAAGGTTAAACAAGTTGGGCCTGTATCCATTGGAGTTTAAAAGATTGAGAGGTGATCTTATTGAAACATATAAGATCCTGAGGGGCTTGAAAGGGTGGATACTGGGAGGATGTTTCCTCTTTTGGGGAGAGCTAGGGGACACAGTTTAAGAATGAGAGGTCTCCCTTTTAAGACAGAGACTTTTTTTTCTCTGAGGTTCATTGGTACGTGTAATTCTCTTCCCCAGAGAGCTGTGGAGGCTGGGTCATTGAATATAATCAAGGCTGAGTTTGATAGATTTCTACATACAAACATGCGAACATATGAATTAGGAACAGGGGTAGGCTACTCGGCCCCTGGAGCCTGCTCCATCATTCGATAAAATCATGGTTGATCTGCTTGTAACCTCTCTTTACCCCCAATACCCTTTTACTCCCTTGTTATCAAGCACCTATCCAACTCTGCCTTAAAAATATTCAAAGACTCTGCTTCCACTGCCTTTTGAGGAACAATTCTAAAGACTCATGACCCTCTGAGAGAAAAAAATGTTTCCTCATCTCTGCCTTAAATGAGCAATCCCTTTTAAACAGTGACCCCTAGTTCCAGATTCTCCCACAGGAGGAAACATCCTCTCTACATCCACCTTTTCAAGACCCCTCAGGATCCTAAAGGTTTCAATCAAATCACCTCTTACCGTTCTAAACTCCAGTAGATACAAACTTAGTCTGTCCAACCTTTCCTCATAAGACAACCCACCCATTCCTGATATTAGTCTAATAAACCTTCTCTGAACTGCTTCTAATGCATTTACATCTTTCCTTAAATAAGGAGACCAATACTGTACACAGTACTCCAGATGTGATCTCACCAGTGCCCTGTACAACTGAAGCATAACCTCACTACTTTTGTATTCAATTACCTTCGCAATAAATAATAGCATTCTATTTACTTTCCTAATTACATGCCATACCTGCACGCTAGCCTTTTGTGATTCATGAACTAGGAATCTCAGAATTCTGCAATCTCTCACCATTTAGATAATATGCTTCCTTTATATTCTTCCTGAAAAAATGGACAGTTTAACATTTGCCCACATTGGACTCCATTTGCCAAATCTTTGCCCACTCACTTAACCTATCTATGTCCCTTTGTAGCCTCCTTATATCCTCTTCACAACTTACTTTCCTACCTATCATCAGCAAATGTAGCAACCATACCTTCAGTCCCTACATCCAAGTCATTTATATAAATTGTAAAAAGTTGAGGCCCCAGCACTGATCTCTGTAGCTTTTTGATTTTGTGGCTTTGTGGATTATTGATGGACAAGGGAGTCAAGGGTTATAAGGAGTAAACAGGAAAGTGGAATTGAGACCACAACCAGATCAGCCATGATCTTATCAAATGGCAGAGAAGAGTAGAGGGCCAAATGGCCTACTTCCCTTATGTCTTAGGTTCCAATTATATTTTAATGCAGTACCATTTTGTACTTAGTAAGATCCCACCATTAGCAATGAGACAAATGACCAGTTAATTTGTTTTTATGTGTTTTGAGGGAGGGTTGTTCATCCATAGACTGGCAGAACCCCATGTTCTTACTTAACTAGAACCACTGGATGTTTAAAATCCACCTGAATCTCAGAAGGATGTGAACATCTCATCAAAAGCAAGACCTTGGGATGGGGCTTAGAGCCACAACCTTTTGACTCAGAAGGCTGAGCAATTGAATGGTACAGAACACCTTATTCAGAAAAGACAGTCATAAGATGCAGCATTCACACTTATTCATCCCTAAATTCAGGTAAGTCTATTTGCCCTATTTCAAAGTAGAACAGTGGAGTTCTCCCTGATGCCTTTGTCAGCATGTATCCCTCAATCAACTTTACTAAAAGCAGATTATCTGGTCATTGTCTCTTTCCTCTCTTTTGTAGAACCTTGCTGAGTGAAAATTGATTGCTGTGTTTCCTACATTACAACAGTAACTACACCTCAATAATATTTAGTGCTTTGGAATGTCCTGAGGCGGTGAAAGGCACCATATAAATGAAAGGATTTCTTTCTTCCTTCTTGCACATGGACTCAAAGTCAGGAAGAATTGAAGGCAGTTTTGATATCTTGGACTTTTTCCAGTGTATATATACATAGGCCTGGGACTTAGAGACTGTAGTTTAGGTAATATCTGCTAATCCAATTACAGTACAAAGACTACATATATTAACCACTGGGAAGAGAGTGGGGCAAATTTAACTTTGACGTGGGAAAATTCAACATGAAGCAAAATCAGGTGAGGTTGTACAGCAAGATATTTACAGCACAGAACCAGACTACTCAACCCAACTGATCCATGTTGGCTTCTGCTCCACACAAACCTCCTTCCACTCCTCTTCATGTAGTTCTACCAACAGACCCTTTTCATCCCTACTCCCCACCGTGCTTAAATTGCTTCGATAGCATCTGTGCTGTTCACCTCTGTGACTCTATGTGGTAATGAGTTCCACATTCTACCCACTCTCTGGGATTGGATTTATTAGTTACTATCTTACATTTATGACCTTAGTTTTAGCCTCATCAATAAGTAGAAACATTTCCTCCATTTCTACCATATCAAACTTCTTAGCTAATTTTAAAGATGTCTATCAGGTCACTACTCAGCCTTCATTTTTCTCCAGAATAAAAACCCAGCTTGTTCTGCTGCCTTTCCTAATCAATATCATATTTCAGTTCTGGTGTCTGCCTTGTAGGAGGTCCTGTGGCACAATGGCCAGCATCCCTGCTCTGAGCTAGAAGCTCTGAGTTCAAGTCCTATCCCCAGATTTGAAGGCCAAGGATGGTGTGTTTATATCATGGCCAAACAGGTTGAGTATCAACTTGTAAATCTTTCTAACATATGCAATGGCAACTGGTAAAAATGAGAGATTATTGATCAGCCATGTGATGGAAAGAAAATTGGATCCTCTACCATCAATATTTTTAGCTCCATACTACAACATACATGTGAAAGTGTATGCTGTCACTGTAACTTAGACTCCTTGGCAGGCTTGTTGGCTCAGTTGGCTGGATGGTTGGTGTGGATCAGATTGGTGCCAACAGCATGGGATTCAATCCCTGTTCCAGCTGGGGTGGATTTGGGACCTGTCTCCTTAACCCTATTTGTAGTGGAGGTAGTGGTATTATGAATCAGACCTGCCTTAAGACAGAGAAGTCAAGAAGAAAGTCTCATTGTGAATCTTTCCTTTACCTTCTCCATTACCTCTATATCCCTTTCATAAATAGGGAGACCAGGACTCTGCACATTACTCCAAGTACTTCACCTAGATCTTTCAGTTTAACAAAACTTTACAACGCAATACATCTGTCGCCTACGGAACAAGACTGACCCCCTTAAAGATATGATGAGCTCTCTGTGTCCCATTGGCAGTTAAGATTTTACTCTTTCCGAGAGAACTCATGACTTGGACCAATGAGACAGAAAGAGAGTGTGACAGAAGAAACCATTCAGTCCATTTCTTTCACCAGTGCAGTTTTATCCAATGCCCGGGGTCAGTTATTCGGATATTCACTGGAAACCGAACAAACTGTTCTGTAAAATCCGCAATTAAAACCTGATACAAACAGGCGAAAAAATCCAGAAACATCATTGCAAATATAGAAATTTATCTGTACAGAACTGCAGGGAGAAGGGGGATATTTACTAGTAAATATTACTGTACAATGCAAGGTGTGAGCGGTGTGTGAGCTACAATTATACGGCACAGTCTAGTCACAGTGTACATTGTACAACGAACCATAATGCCCCATGTATACTACAGTGAGTCACAGTCACAGGACAGAGTCATGCGATAAATAACATCCAATATTCCAAGGCTTCTGGGTGTCCTTTATATATGTATATATCTTATATATATATAATTTTAAAAAAGAAATCCTTTGTACAGGTTTTAGACTTCAGTTTTGAGGGTTTTGGTGCACAGACTTGTGAGGGAGATTAAAGTTTTTAAGAACAGTAGAGTTGGTCAGGTTAAAAACAGCAGCTGTAAAGTTTTTGTTTGATTGGTTTTTTTGGTCCGATTACTTTCAATATCTCAAGGGCTCAAGATTTGTGCTGATTGGAGACACCCTTCCAGTAATCGAGGATATCGTGCAGGTCCTCATCCTTGGCAAACTGCACTTTTTTCCTCAGCGCATGTCCCGCTGCCATGTACTCTTCCTCTCTCTCTTTGTGCCTCTTCTTGTGCAATCTGAAGCGTTCCCAGATGCCCAGAGGCGGCTTGCTACTATACTCCGGGCTGGATGAGTAGCTGAGGTTATGGTACTGAGGTGAGAGCTGCGAGTATGCCATATCCCGCCGGGGCCGGCTAAGCGGCTCCAGGATGGAAGGCTTGCTGCGGCCGCTCGGTCCCTCTGACAGTGGCTGATCATCCTGGCGCCGACCCGGATAGGAGTGGCGGTGCTCGCTGCGCTGCTGTGCCCGTGGGACTGCGGCCGGGCTGCTGGCCGCAATCGGAGATGCCTTCTCGATGTACTGGGCCTCAGACCTGCAGGCGTGCCCTGGCACCGAGATATCGGAGTGGAAGGACCTGGGACTTCTTGCGGAGCCACTGGAGGAGGTGCTGGGGCGTTTAGGGGTCTCTTCGATACTGCTATGCCTCTGCAGTGGATGGTAACTCTCCTTAGAAATGGGGGACAAGAACCCAGGCTTGCCCTGCGGTTGCTCGGTGATCATTAGCACCTGGGGGTCCACTGAAGCCATGGCCCCAACCTTACCTCCTTGGAAAGAGCCAGTCTCTGATTTCAGTGCATCTATGCAATTATTGATGATCTGATTCACCTTATCCACTTCTTTGGCAATAGTCGAGATCTCTGCAGCAGAACTCCGGCCCTGCCCACCTCCTTCTACGTCCCTCCGATCGGAAGACTCCCCCGTTCTCACCTCAATATAGTTGCCCTTGGTGGTTTTAGGTGTCTCGCTCAACTCCTGAAGCTTATGTGACTCTGTGTCCCCTGATGATGGAAGGAAAGGCATCCTGGGTGCGGCTTCGCAAGGCGGCACTGGTTTCTGGACTAACTGGGAGATGGTGCTGGCTTCCATCTCCGCCCCATACTTCAGCTCAATGATAGTCTTCGTCATACTGCCAGGCTTTTTGTGCTTTTCCTCTTGTTGTCTCTTCTTGCGCAGACAGTAATACACCAGCCCCAGCACTATGACCATCCCAAAAAGGCAGCCAAGAATAGTCATGATGTAGTGTGTTGCAGTTGATGGTGGCGGTACTGTGCCTCTTGTCTTGTCGCTTCCTGTAGAAAACGTGACACAGGTTTGATTGTACCTTAAGGCATTCCGGATAGATGCCACGCAGTATGTGTAAGCGGTGTGGGGCTGGAGCCTGTCCAGCTTAATGATCTCTTGTTCTGTTTGCAACTTCTTTATGTCTGCATAAAAGCTGTTGTTGTATTGCACCAGAATGTACATTTTACTGAAAGGCCGGGGGATCTGCACTAACAAAGTGGCAGTTGTGTAAGTAACATGCTCTACCTTTATCACTGGTGCACGAGTTTCACGGGTAGGGGAATGGTAGGTTATAATGGGAGTGGGATCATCGCCTGAGGAGCAGTCTTCAGCTCCGCAAGGGCTGTCAGAGGTGGTGGTGGTCGGGGGCATCCGGGTAGGCATGAACTTGGGGTCAAAGGTGTAGGTGTCATCACAAGTTGAGACAAGCAAGCTGTAGGCGCTCTGTGTCTGGCTTTGGCTCAGCAAGGCATGGCCTGCGTAACGAGATGGGGATTCACACTGCATCCGATCATAGCTCCTGGTGGTGTTGTTGAACTGCACCAGCCATTTCAGGAAGCCCAGCAAATTGCAGGAGCAGTAAAATGGGTTGCCATAGAGTTCACAAGTCGTGAGTTTGCCAAGACCATGGAAGGTGGAACTTTCCAATGTTTGCAACCGATTCATGGACAGGTCGATGTTCATAATATTGGGACATTCCCAAAAGGAATTGGGACTCACCACCTCAATTAGGTTGGCTTGGAGATAGAGATATTCCAACCTGCCCAGTCCCCGCAGGATACCGTCAGTGATGTTCCGAAGCTTATTGAATCCCAGTTGCAAAACACGCAGGTTGTACTGGGCAGAAAAGGCTCCATCCTCGATGTAGGAAATATCATTCTTGGTCAGATTGAGTTCTGTCAGGTTGCCAAACCTGTTCAGTGAGGAATACTGGACACTTTTGATCTTGTTCTCATTCAGCCGGAGGTCCACGATGGTGCTGTTGATGTGCTGAGGAATGGATTCGTATGGGGGTTGGTTTTGGCTGCAAATTGCCAGCCACACAAATCCTTTCTCTCCCTCAATGAGCCAGCAGTCACCATATACTCCAGCAGCATTAAACAAGGAGGCTAGAGAGACCCAGAGAGTGAGACTGTGCAGAGCCATCCCCTTGTGCTCTCGGGGTTTGTGAGCAAAGAGCTGTCAATAGCACCCACCTCTACAACAAGTTGAGATATTTTGCAGGGCTCAGTGTACACTTTATTTTTGAAATGCTAATTAATAAACTGAGGTGCAATTATTTGCTTGCTTCATGACATTTTCCTTGTCCATTTTTTCTCTACACACAGTTCTCTTTGAATTCTTGTGTGCACTGTGTCCCCATCTGCAGACATTCCTTGAGATAGTTTCAACAGCTTGTCTTGGTTTTCCTAAGAAGGGGAAGAAAAGACAATATAATAAGGCTGATTTGAGATTTTTTCTGATCATAATTACTTCCTATAAGAATTTGGTCCCCAAGTTAATCAGGCCTTTTTAATTGAAGTACCATAGGATTTATTTTGTTTTGGCATCTGTGTGATATTCCAGGTGGCTTTAAATAGCTTGAAATTGTGGAAGTCTGACAAGTTTGTTATTTCAACAACATTTCCACAACTCTATGCCACTTGAAAACCAGGAAACAGGAGGCATGGGTTTGGACAGGTCTATCCTCCTGGAGCCTTCCATTTTTTTCCAATGAACTCATCATTGGAGGGCAATTGTAATATTCCCCTATTGGCCCAGATATGAAGTTCTCATATTTCTAATGGAGTAGCTATATTAAAATTTGATCTGATAAGGGAGATGTACTATTATTTACTTGCCTTGAAACACCCAGCAGTTAGCTCTCCTGATGACTCGATGGATAAATTGATGTTATACAGATATAGACCAGGAAGTCTCAGCTTCAATACTGAGTTAGCTGATCTTAATCAAGATGTTACAACTAGTTCCCATACCCATAGGTTAAAGAGAGGAAAATCAATTAACCATGAACCTATTCACTATTGTCTCCTGGACAGTAGACATGGTAGATGTAAGGGCCTATCTTAGCTGTGATATCTTCTACGGTCAAATTGCCTTGTTGAGGCTCAAATAAGGAGCTGCATCACCCAAATGTTTGCTGTGCCTTGTTTGATAGCACTCTCCCTTCTGAAGGGTTCAAGTCCCACTCATTGGGAGGAATTTAATTCCCTTCCTAGCACAGGAGGCAGGGGCCCCGTATAATCAAATGTAAAGATGCAAGATGGAGAACTCATCGCCTTCCCAACTCTCTCCCGTGAAGTTGGGATGGTGAAGGTTGAGGACGACCTCCATGCATGGAAGCCAACTGGCTCTCTTGTGCCTCCGCACTTCTAGATGCTCCATCAATGTTGGCCATACCATCAGCTGCCTAGGCCCTAAGCTCTGCAATTCCTTATCTAAATATCACCCCCTCTCTACTTCTCTTCCTTTAAGATGCTCCCTAAAACCTACAACCCAAACTGGTCACTAAGGGCCCCGTCACGCTGCCAAGGTGGGGTGGGGTGGGTGGATCTGGGGGTTTGGAGGGGTGCCCTCCTGATTGGGCACCTAAAGCCCCAGGGTGTGCTCCCTGGCAGTAAGTGCCAACCCCACTGTAAGAGCTCCCTTTGACCTCCACATCAACCTACCACCCCACCCACCACCGCCACCCCCACCTCCTCAAACCCCTTCACCAGAGCCTGCCTGACTGGTCCCGAGAGCCCGCCATCTTATCTCCCGGGGCCTTTTGCAGTAGCAGCAATGGCCACTGCTCCTAGTAGCACTGCTGGGATTGAAGAACTGTCAGTCCTTTGATTGGCAGGCAGTTTTTGGAGGAGTGTTCTTTGCCTTTAAATGTACTGAAGCCCAGACAGCAGTCAGTAGACTATCTGATAGGCATTTAATCCTGTCGGGGCTCCCAGAAATGGCTGTAGCAAGATTGTCACAGGCTTTTTGGGGCCAATCCATGGCCATTAAATTCAGCTGAGTTGAGCAAAAGTATCTAGGCTGAATCTCCAGTGCAGTACTGAGTGAGTGATGCATTGTCGGAGGTGTTGCTTCTTGGAAGCGATGTAAAACCAAGACCCCATCTACCCTCTTGGAAGGATGTAAAAGATCCATGCACACTACTTAGAAGAGCAGGGAAATTCTCCCTTATATCCCTTAAACAATACCTAAAAACAAATTATCTGGTCATTTACTGTTTGTACACAAATTGGCTGCTTGTTTCCTATATGAAAATAGTGACTGCACTTCAAAAGTACTTCATTGGCTGCAAAGCGCTTTGGAACATGCTGAGGCTATGAAAGGTGCAATATGCAAGTTCTTGCTTTCTTTCTTAACTGTTGAATCAATCGTACTTTTTGCACTCATTGTTAGAATTCTGGAACTATCAATTCTCATTTCAATCTCAGCACTATAAATAGCAGAAATTCTCCCCAGTGGCCAGGCCAATAATTATTTCTTTATCCCTGAACACCTGAAATAGATTATGCGGACATTTCTGTGCACAACTGGCTACCATGTTTCCTATGTTATAGCAGTTAATATACTTCAAAAATACGTCAGAGGCTTTGAAGCACTTTAGGATGTCCTGAGGTCATGAAGGGAGCTATATAAATGCAAGTCTTTTTTCTACCAAGTGTCAGGACTAGATTATATGAATATAATTTGTAACTGCTGCATACAGTTTTCAATCAATTTGAATCAGCCCAGTTTGGAATGGGGGGGAATTACCTCTTCTAAACTGAGTGACAGAAAATACCCACAATCCACTTCAGATTCCCAATTTATTGCTGAGTTGGGCAATAACCAAATGCATTGGGGTGAAGGAGAGGAGTGGAATTTCAGAATTAGTTCCAGTAATAAAAATTGTCCTGCACTTGTGTACATAAGCATTTCCTTTGTGCTCCCTCATCACTTCAGTAATAAAAACAACTTGCATTTATGTGGTCTCTTCAACATTGTAAAACACCCCAAGGTATCATAACAGGATAGTCACATAAGTAGATATTAGGACAGGTGACTAAAAGTTTGGTCAAAGACATAGGTTTTAGAGAGCATCTTAAAGGAGAAGAGGTAAAGAGGGGAAGATGTTTAGGGAAGGAATTCCAGAACTTAGGGCTTAGGCAGCTCATGGCCCAGGCAACATTGATGGAACTTTTAAAATTGCAGATGTACAAGAGGTCAGTATTGGACAAGAGTAAAGATCTCAAGACAGTTGTGCTGGGGGAGGTTACAAAGATAGGAAGGAGCAAAGCCATACTTGAAAACAAGGATGAAAATTTTAATGTCATGGTGTTGCCAAACCAAGAGCCAATAGTGGTCAGTGCACACAGGGTGATGGGTGAATAAGATTTATTGCAGGTTAGGATATGGACATACCAGTGATGTTATCAGAAGTGGAGCCAGAAACTATTGACAGATCTCAGTCCTGTAATTTTTTCCACTTTCTTTTTTTTTAAGAATTAACTTTGGTGAGAAATGAGTGACCATATAAACTATGAAATGAATCTAAGGTATTGAGTGAGTCTAATTACCTCCTAATTTACTGGGTGTTCTATTGAGATTGGTTTATAATGTCGTGGAATGAAACTGGAAGAAGTGAGTGGCTATGGTGAAAAGAAAACTAGGCATGTGGGAGCGTAGGTCCCTCTCCATTGTGGGTAAGAACCTGGTCATCAGGTGTGAGACACTCTCCGTGTTGCTGTACATGGCACAGGTCGGGCCATTCCTCACTCTTGCACTGTGGCAATCACCTGAGCCATCTTTCTCTTTATCTGGAGGTTGAAAATGGATCGTGTTCGCAGGCACACAATGAACAAACCTCCAGATAAAGGTGGAAAAAACGTGCCCAGCATCACCCTCATACTGATGGCCACCTTTGCGTGTGGCTGCATCAAGCTGTACGTAGACCCTCAGGATGCAAACACCAAGTGTCACTCCGTGCTGAGGTTCTACCTGTCCCCGGTGTTGCGAAGGATGGGTCTGGCCACGCTGCCTTGGAACGCTCCAAGTAGTTGGACCGTGCCATACCACCTGTCCCTCGTGGAAAAATTTATGCAGAGAAACACCTTTGACCATAAGCCCATTAGGCAGTGGTCGGTCCTAGAGGCCCTGCGGGAAAAGGAGATGGTGGATCCTGTCGGATGGTTCCCCGAGCAGACTGTCAAAGTCATTTGGCAGAATGCCTCATTGCCAGAACTTTCCAACAAGCACCAAGACATAGCTTGGCTGGTGGTGAGAAAGGCTCTGCCCGTCAGATCCTTCCTACATGCCAGGAGTCTCACCGCCTTTGCACGCTGACCTCGAGGTGGCTGTGGTGGGGAAGAGACTGTTGTTCTCCTCCTTGTGGAATGTGCCTTTGCAAAGAAGGTTTGGAGAGAGATGTAATGGTTTTTGTCGAGGTTCATCCTGAGCAGTTCTGTGACACAGGATTCTGTGCTCTGTGGGCTGTTCCCAGGGACACACATCGAGACAAACATCAGCTGCAGCTGGAGGATCATCAACTCGGTGAAAGACGCTCATCGGTCTGCCCAAAACTCATTGGTCTTCCAGTGCAAAGAGTTGTCCCTCACTGAGTGTTGCAGACTGGCACATTCTAAGGTCCAGGACTACATGCTGAGGGATGCACTAAAGTTTGGGGCAGCCGCTGCAAAGGTGCAATGGGGAAAGGTTGCTCGCTAAGACTTTTCTGCCACAGTGCACCGAAGAGCTGGGAATTGCTTAGGCCCCTTGGGCTGTATGATTCACGTTGAAGGTATACAGTGAATACTACATGTATCATGATTGTATTGAAGCACCTCAGAGTGCAACATTATCTATGTCGATAACTTGAATACCATTGCACTGTCTGACTGACTGTAATGACCATGTTGAAATGTCTATAATGTTCATTGACTGTATTGAGGCACCTCATGATCTTTGTGGAAAACTGGTATATGATTGCACTTTTGATGATAGCCATTTTGAATGTTTTGTAATGCTCTTTCAGACATTTTATGAAGAAAGTATATTTTTCCAAAAAAAAGTGGAATGATTGAAACCATCTTCCTCTGAGCATCCATCAATTTACAATCACGACAGCAAACACCTCTCATATTCTCCACTTTGTACTGTGTAAATGAAGATGGCAGTTTTAATCGGATGTAACGTTGCATCAGTTGGCCCATTTTATTTTATTCTGTACTGCAAGCTACACTCATAGACATCTACAGCACAGAAAGAGGCCATTCAGCCCATCGTGTCCGCACCAGTCACCAAAGATCTGGCGACACTAATCCCATATTCCAGCGCTTGGCCCATAGGCCTGGAGGCTATGGCAACGCAAGTGAATATCTAAATACTCCTTAAGAGAGCTGGACTTTGTTTCTGGATGGGGCAGAGATCACCGTGTACCTAAGGTAGGTGTTACATTACCATTAATCAGGGCTAGAGTGATCTCCTCGACCAGTTTCGATTTCCTAAGAGGGCTTGTGAGGAATTTCCCAGATTTTTCTTCTTGCCAAATTGGCCTGGGGTTTTAAATCTATTTTCTCACCTCTCCCAGGAAAACATGGACCAGAATTTTCACGTTGGTGTGCGGGGGTAGGCACAGCACACCAATGTGTAAAATGACATGCTGTGACGTCAGGCGTGCGCAGGTTTGCATAGGTAGTGTTCTACCGGCCATGTGTCATACTGGGTGGGCGAGCTTTAATTGGCCTGCCCATGTAAAATGGCAGTGTGGAGCCGATCACGGGTGACGACCAGCCCCGTGCCTGCTCCTGACCGGCCTGCCCAACATGGGGAAATTATCCCCATGGTTTCCGGGTTAGGTGGAGGGTGTATATATTGTGATGCACAAGGCATCACACCTGTGTGGGATTGGTAGATGGACCAGAGTCACTTTTCCTGTCTGTCGTTATTCATAAGTTTGTAAGGTTTGGGGGGAGCATTGAGGGGCAGTCAACAGCCTCCCTGACAGTCTCGGCAGAATTTTAAGGCCCCGTATCCACCGCGATGGGGCTGTAAAATGCAGCAAGCCATTCAAAACTCCATTGACTATGGCGGGACCATAAAATCCCATTGGTGGAAGGTGCTGTAAAATTCCGCTTTCTGTTTCCAAAAGCGTTGCTAATGACTGTGCAACAGAACTTTATAGCTGGGGGCCAATGGTTGATTGGGGTGAATCACAGGGACACACACTATCTCTTCTGGATTATGTGTATACATTTTTATATTCAATCTTGGGATGTGGGCACTGGCAAAGTGGCAACAATTGCCAGCATTTATTGCTCATCCACCGCTGAGGTGGTGGTGGTGAGCTTTCTTCTTGAGCAGCTGCAGTCCATGTGGTGAAGGTGCTCCCAGAATGCTGTCAGATAGATAGACAGTTCCAGGAGTTTGGTCCAGAGATGGTGAAGAAACAGCCGATATATGTCCAAGTCGGCATGATGTGTGATTTGAAAAGAAAGAAAGACTTGCATTTATATTGTGCCTTTCCTGATCACCAGACATCCCAAAGCGCTTTACAGTGTTTGGAGGGAAGTTGGAAGTGGCTGTGTTCTCATTCAACTGCTACAATTGTCCTTCTTGGTGGTAGAGGTTTGGGAAGTGCTGCCAAGGAAATTTTGCGAGTTGCTGCTGTGCCTCTAGTATATGGTGCACACTGCTGCCACTCTGCGCTAGTGATTGAGGGAATGGATATTTAAGCATAATGAACTGGTGGTTGGAATATTCTTATATTTTAGCCTTGAGTGCCCTCAGATTAGATGTGGAATGAGTCAAATCAAAGGTTAAGCCCTCCTCTACTGCTTTGCATAACCTACTGTTAGCAATGTAATTGTTTAGCCAACCACTAGGAGGCCCCTGAGTGCCACTTCCTCTCTTCTGATGGCTGAGTTCCCTACAGAGCAGTAGGGCTAGGATCAAAACTGTTGGCATTTGGTGGCAAGTCATTGGGGGCAGTAAACAGCTGACTCATCTTGCTTCCGTATTCCAGCTGTTTTTTTAAACTTCTTGCACTTTCATTTGTAAAACATTGGTAAATGCGTTTGCCCTTCTAACTGCATGGAACCCTCAGTAGGTGATGGACAAAAGAGGAGAGCATCAATCATGGTGTTTGTGGTACTAACAGTGCACAATAGTCCAGCTGAATGAGAAAGCAATCCCCGCAGTTAGTATAACTGATACTGGGATTAATGCTCACCCTATTAAATCACTGCACTGTTACCTGTGTGTACACTGCACTGTTAGCTGTGAGTACAATGTACAATTCCTGTTTATTCAGCATAGTAAAGATGAGAGCATCAATCACAACACAGGTACTAACCACGTACAGCTCCCATTTATTTTGCATAATGAGTTGCTGCATAGCCGTTGCCAGAATTGATTTGTGAAGTTCACCAATGTGAATTAAATTTCAACATAATTTACACAAAAGCGTTTTAACCCAGCAAAGGAGGATAGTAATATCTCTCAGCAAAGCATCCTCATGCCTCATAAACTTGTTGACAAACCAGAGCAATACTGAGGGGCAATAAGGTCAAAAGCAAAATACTGCGGCTGTTGGAAATCTGAAATAAAAACAGAAAATGCTGTACTCAGCAGGTCTTACAGCATCTGTGGAGAGAGAAACAGAGTTAATGTTACAGGTCTGTATTACAGGACCTTTCATCAGACCTTCCATGCAGTTCTGATGAAGGGACACAGAGTTGAAACATTGGTTGGAATTTTCCAGCCTCTCATGCCAGTAGTATCTTTTAGTCCTGCTGATGTGAATGGAGATTTCAATGGCTCACTGGCCACGCCACGGGGGAACTCGCTACAGAGTGGGGTGCTGGAACATTCCAGCCGTTAACTCTGTTTCTCTCTCTACAGGTGCAGTAATGTTCTAGTTTTGATCACTGATCTGTTAGCTGATCTGATCAGGGCAAATGGTACAGCACCTACAATGAACCTCAGTGCACCTGGACCAGAGAGTGAGAAATAAATGAATAAATCATGTAGGCATTTTTCTGCCAATCTCTACTCAATGAACTGCACTGGAAACTGTTCCTGGTAGCCTGCAGGTGAGAACTGGATCAGGTGCAGCTAGAACCATGATGCACACTATGGTTCAATAGCTCTCTGACATTTACCATCACCCATGAAGAATAACTTGGGCAAGGTAAAGGAGGACCATCTGTCCCCCAGATAGTTTAGCAATCTGGATGTTTCTCATCTGCATGACCACCCATGGAGCTGTGGCATTGCTAACCTTTGCTTGTCCCAGGTTGATAGTGCTGATGCTGGGGTCAGGTCCCTTTAACTATTTTCCCCCACTGACCCCTCACCCATGCTTAGAAACTTGCTGCAGAAGCAGGAAATGGCTGCTGCTAATCACAGGGGGCCTTACGTGCCCCGAATGGGTTGCTAATCCTCCAGGTATGTCTGGAGCTGCCAGAAATTAGAGATTTATCTCCTAGTCACAGTCGCAGGCAAACCAGAGGAGAAAAGAACATAGAAAAATTAACAATTTGAATTATTATAGTGCCTCTATTGTAGTAAAACGTTCCTAGGTGCTTTAGAGGAGCATTATCAAACACATTTTGACATCGATATTAGGAGAGATGGCCAAAAGCTTGGTCAAGGAGGTAAGTTTTAAGGAGCATCTTAGAGGAGGAGAGGTGATGGTGTTTAGGGAGGGAATGTCAGAGTTTAGGGGCTTGGACAACTAAGGAATGGCCTTCAAAGGTGGTCTGATTAAAATCAGGAATGCTCAAATGGACAGAAATTGGAGGAGCACAGAGATCTCAGAGGGTTGTAAGTATGTAGGAGATTACAGAGATATGGGAGGGTGAAGGATGACTTTTTAAAAATGGTATGCTTTGTTTTAATTTTCTTGAAAATTTTCATTTGTACTAATATAAACATTGGAGAAATTAGCAAAGGCTACTTAACTAATAGTCAAGAGTCAGCCAAGCTTAAGTTGATAGCTCTATTGCTTCTGTAGATTTGAATCTCGCCACAGAGATTTGAATACAACATTCAGGCCGATACTCCAGTGCAGTACCGATGAAGTGCTGCACTTCTGAGGTGCTGTCTTTCAGGTGAGATGTTAAACCATGGCCCTGTCTGCTGTCTCAGGTGGACATATGACCACTATATTAAAGAAGAGTAGGAGAGTTCTCCCTGGTGTGCTGGCCATATTGATCCCTCAATCAACATCACTAAAGAAAAAAGACTATTGGGTCAATATCACATTGCTGTTTGTGGAATCTTGCTGTGCAACACATTTCCTACATTGCAAAAGTGACGACAAATCAAGACTATTTAATTGGCTGTAGAGCGCTTTGGGACAACCTGAGGTCATGAAAGGTGCTTTCTTTCTAATAACGTAAGATCAAGTTGGGTGTGTTAGTTCAGTGGAGAGAGGTCACCAATTTTCCACTCTTCCCCATCTGACTATTGCCAGAAAATGGGGTCACAAGAAAGGGGAAGATCAGGTTTTTTGTAATCCAGAACGGATGGGAAGAAGTTGAAAAAATATTGTTAATCAAAACAGAAATAAGCTGGCAAGTTTCAGAACAGGAAATTAGGAGTTAGGAAGATGACATTAGAAACAGAATTTGCAAACTCCAAAAGCAAGTTCAAGCAAAGAAATTTTATATATTATTTTATGTTGTTACATTATGAAAATAGAGAGATACTGGTGTCTTCAAGGGTATTACATACTCTTGAGGTTGTGAACACATTTCTAATCTACTTGAGCTGCCTGGTAATACTTGAAGCCATCTGGTGCCATCCCTATATTACGCCTTCAATCCTTTGAGAGCTGCTGTAACATTGCTGTAGCAAATTAAAAAAAAATTTAAAAGATTAAAAGATTATAATGAGCTAGTTTGCGCAGAGAAGGCAGTGGATTAGGTCTATGCTAGAGGGCAACTGACACTGTCTGCAAAGAATAGATGATTTGTACTGGATTGTCATGATCATCAAGTTTAGTCTCTGAAGTGAAGTGCAATATTTTAAATTACAATCAAACATGTCAGAGTCAAAGCTGGGTTGTTATACCAATAGCATTAGAAGGTAATGCATGGTGCTTCTTCAGTAGTAGTTCCCAGACCCACGGCTCCCACCTCCTAGAAGGATAAGGGCAGCAGACACATGAGAATGGCATCACCTTCAAGTTTCACTCCAAGTCACATACACCATCTCAGCTTGGACATATAAAGACATTAAGTCAGAATTCTGGAACTCCCTCTTTAACAGGACTGTGGGAGCACCATCACAACATTGACTGCCGTGGTTCAAGAGACAGCTTGAGAAACTAGGGATGACAAATAAATAAAAGCAAAATACTGCAGATGCTGGAAATCTGAAATAAAAAAATAGAAAATGCTTGAAAAGTTCAGCAGGTCTGGCAGCAGCTATGGAGAGAGAAACAGAGTTAACGTTTCGAGTCTGTATGACTCTTCTAAAGATGACAAATAAATGCCTGCCTTCCTCAGATTCTGAGAATTTATTTTTAAAAGTGGGTTAGTCTTTGACTTCTCAGGACAGAGCTAGAACTGGATATTTTCTCAATCTGTTGTTACAGTTACTGCACTTCAAAGTTATTCACCAGGTATGAAGTGCTCGAGCCTTAATATAATGAGGCTCCATCTAGACACAAGCAATTTTTTTAATGTGGCGCGGCTGAAGTAAAACGAGTCCAATTACCACGCAATTCAATACAGACCACCCTCAGAGACGGTGGGAGGCTGATAGTGGTGGATACGAGTGAGGAAAATTAAACTGTGGACGGTAAGGGAATAAATCAAACATTGGAAAATAGAAGCAGCACGATTTGTCTCATTAATTTGTAAAGACCCCTTCAGAAAGAAAACTTGCATTTCTACAGTGCCTTTCACATCTCAAGCAGCTTTACAGTCGATGAAGTACTTTTTGATGTGCACTCATTATTGTAATGTGGGAAATGCCAATTTGTGCACAGCAAGGTCTCACAAACAGCAATTTGATCATGACCAGATAATCTGTTTTAGAAATGGCTGGAGATAATCTGGACGATATGAAGTTTCTTTCTCTTTTGAATTCTGTAGTCAGTCTTATTACTGTCCATCTTTACTTAATAATTAAACTTACATTTATCAGAAAAAGCTGAACAGGTTGGAGATGTTTTCTCTAGAAAAAATGAAGGCTGAGGGACAGTCTGATGGAGGCTGTTACAATGATGAACAGGTTTGAGAGACTGGATACAGAGAAGATGATCCTACTTCTGGGGGAGACTTAAACCAGGGGCCATAAATATAAGATAGTCACTAGTAAATAAAATTCAGGAGAAACTTCTTTACCTAGAGAATGCTTAGAATGTGGAACTCATTATTACATTGAGTAGTTGAGGTGAATAACATAGATCCATTTAGAGGAAGCTGGATAGTATTGGAGGGAGAAAGAAGGATATTTTGATACATTAGATGAAGAGAGCTGGGAGGAGACTTGTGTGGAGCATAAACAACAACATGGACTAATTGGGCGGAATAGCCTCTTTCTATGCTGTAAATATTATGTAAAGATAAATAAGATGTTTCTAAATATCATTCACGTAATCAGATGAAGACCTCCCTCATGTTGATGGGATTGTTAACTTCTACAGCATTTGTGTCCTCAAAAGATTTATGGAACAAGACTCTGTTCTCTGCAGAACAGCCTTTAACTTCAACTTATGTTTCCAAGGAGGGTATGGGCCTCTCATCTTTCACCGAAGAATAACTCCCATTAATCCCACTCAGTCCTGTCCAGCATGAGTCTCTGAACTTATTATATCACAGCAGTGACTTACACTTCAAAAAGTACTTCATTGGCCATAAAGTGCTTTGGGACATCCTGAGGTCTTTTAGGACATTATGGAACTGCCCGTCCTCTTGACTGTCTTCCTTTCCTCCCTCCCTCTCTCCTCCACAGAAAAACCAACCCATCTCAGAATCATCTCACTCCTGCTCACTCCTTATTCAAAGGACCACCTGACTTGCGTTGGTCCTGTCAGGATGTGACAGGAATCATTCTCCTTTCTTTTTCCCCACTCTCTTTCCTCTGCTACTGTTATCCAATTAGGGAAATACTGCCGAGCACCTTCCAGTGGACTGCATTCACTGCAAACAGCACTCAGGCTGATTTACCAACATTGGCTTTCGATAGATGGCTACAATAAAATCCAAATAATGATAATTAAATAATCACAGAAGTGTTTAAGACCAATTTTTTCCCTAAATGCATCTTTTGTATATCAAGCACAATTTAGAAGGAAATATCAAAGTTTTAATAACCAGTTCTCCCATTGTTGGATAAGAATGGACGCTGGCTGTTAAATAATAGATTCCACACTCCTTTGGATGAATTTGATTGAACAGCATTCTGCATAAAGTCAGCAGGGAGTGGGAAAACACAATCTTTTAAGTTATAAGGTTAGAAGAGTTTGCTCCATTGTTCCTCCATTTTCTTTGCATAGAATTACATAGAATGTACAGCAAAGAAACAGGCCATTTGGCCCAACTGGTCTATGCCAGTGTTTATGCTCCCAATGATCCTCCTTCCCAGCCCTTTTCATCTGACTCATCATCACATCCTTTTATTCCTTTCTCTCTCATGTACTATCTAGATTGTCTTTAAATGTATCTATGCTATTAGTCTCAACTATTCAAAATGGTAGCAAGTTCCACATTCAAAGCACTTTCAAGATAAAGAAGTTTTTCCTGAATTCCCTATTGGTTTTATTTGTGACAATCTTATATTTATGTTCCCCTAGTTTTGGACTTCCAACATGTGGAACCATCTCTACAAACACTCTATCAAGCCCATTTATAATTTTAAACATCTCTATCAGGTCACCCTTCAGCCCGCACTTTTCTAGAGAAAAGAACCCTAGCCTATGAAACTGTTCCTGATAGGTATGAATCTTGAATTATATAAAATGATTTTGGAGCAAAGTTTCTCTGGCTGGAAGTTTTTTTTTAATTTAGTGCAGGAGATTTAGTAGCTGGTCGAGGAGGGTTTTTTTTTACTTGGCTGAATCAGGTGATCTGATCCACTTTGTCATTCTTGGTGAAAGATGGTTCACAGAGGCCAGGCTGAGGCAGTGCTACAGGATTAAGGTGATAAATTAAAATCATAAATTTGTAATCAGGCTCCAACTAAAAGGCAGCATACGTTAAAATGAATGAGTGCTTGAGTTTTTAATCTAAAATAATTGAATCCAGGCTTTCTGCCCATGAAACATTTATCGTGTGTGTTTAACTCTTTGTGAGTTACCACATTTCCTTTAAGGTTTGCATCAATCAATAAGATAATCCTTCAGATAGGTGAGCAAGTAGGCTTGCAATGAACTTCGAGCCTGATTAATGATGGTTATCATTTGCACTTAAATGATCCTAAGAACACTTAAGTAATTTCAGCTATTAAATAGCATCAGTCAAAAAACTAAAGGCAACCAAAATTAATATTTTAAACAAATAATTAAAATATCAAAGAATGTCTGTGAAAGGCCCTTCAGGCAAAAACATTGGCCACGTTGAAAGGAATGGGAGAGTATATGAGGTAAGGGAAGAATTAAAGATTGAAACTTGCAGATTGTAAACAGACTGGGACAGGTGAATAGTTCTATAGCTTTAACCTCCTAGGGAAGACTGGATTAGGGTGTGTTGAATAGTGATTTCCACATCTGGAAGACATGGGTAAGGAAGATTGATGATCAGGAAGAAAGAAAGAATTTGAATTGAGGCTTCCATACTATAAAAAGGAAAGAGAAGCACTGGAGAAAGTGAAAACAAAAATTTGCAGGGATGTACCATTACTGAGAGACTATAGCTATCTGAAAGATTAAACAGGTTGTTTTTTTTCTTTAGGGAAGGAAGCCTGCTGTCCATACCAGGTCTGGCCTGTATATGACTCCTCTCCCACACCAATGTGGCTGACTCTTGATGCCCTCTGAACTGACCTAGTGAGCTACTCAGTTGAATCAAAACCATTACAAAGATTTCTTTCAGGGCCAGGGAATAAATTGTTGACTTTACCAGAGTTGTCCTGAGAACTAATAGATTAAAAAGAAAATTTCCACTGTGTTTCTTTCACTTCCACTATACACACAGATCCTGGTTCAAGGTACAGGAGCTCTTAGCAACTGCACTGTATATTTACTAATTCCTGAATGAGTTTTTGCTTGGCGCCTTACCTATTAGCCCAAGATTGCCAGCTAACAGCCTAGAAGGGGATGGATTTGGAGAAGCCTTGGGTGCAACCAGAGCCTGGTTTTGTAACTGATGAAAAATCTTAATAATAGGAGTGTGATGCCTGCTTCCTCCTAAGATCAAATAATCTGTTATCACTTGCTAACTGAGCTCTTGCACAAAGACTGTCTTGTCTTTTGGAGGAGACGTTAAACCAAGGCACCATTTGCCCTCTCACATAGACATAAAAGATCCCATGGCACTATTTTGAAGAAGAGCAGGGAGTTCTCCTGGCATTCTAGTCTGTGTTATCCCTCAACCAGCATTGCTAAAAAAAAATAATCTGGTCATTATTGTATTGCTCTATGTGGGAGCTTGCTGTGCATAAATTGGCTACCACATTTTCCTACAATATCATGACTACACTTCAAAAAGTACTTACTTGTCTGTAAAATGATTTGGAAGATCATATGAAAGGTCATTGTATGTAACTTTTTTTTTACCTTCACCATTTAGGCAATATACTAGTGGCACAAATCACCCACCCATTTGTAGTCTCTCCCCCTCGCTATCTCTGTAACATCTCACAATCTTCTGACAGAACTGCAGTCCTCAAATTCTGGTCTCTTGAATCCCTGATTTTCTTGGCTTCACCATTGGCAATTATGCCTTTAGCTGCCCCCACCCCCACCCCTGCAAGCCCTGGAATTGTTTCCCTACACCTCTCCGCCTCTCTAACTCTCTCTCTTTCTTTAGGACGCTCCTTAAAAGCTACCTCTTTGACTAAGCTTTTGTTCATCTGTATTAATATCTTTTTTTGCGGTTTGGTATTAAAATGTGACCAACTTTGTTTCTGTGAATTGCCTTGGGATGTTTCCTACATTAAAGATGCTGTATAAACGCAAGTTGTTGTTATTATTGTGTGGCTTGGATAGATCTAGGTAGCATTCCAGACACACTTTGTTTACCATTGCACAGGCTGATAGCACATACAATTATGAAACATTCGCATATGTCATACAATTTGAACCACTGTAGTCAGTAATTTTTTCATTCATTCATGGGATATGGGCTTCGCAGGCTGGACCAGCATTTATTGCCCATCCCTAGTTGCCCTTGAGAAGGCGGTGGTGAGCTGCCTTCTTGAACTGCTGCAGTCCAGGTGGTGTAGGTACACACAGTGCTGTTAGGAAGGGAGTTCCAGGATTTTGACCCAGACACAGTGAAGGAACGGCGATATATTTTCAAATCAGGATGGTGAGTGACTTGGAGGGGAACTTCCAGGTGGTGGTGTTCCCATCCACCTGCTGCCCTTGTCCTTCTAGATGGTAGTGGTTGTGGGTTTGAAAGGAGCTGTCGAAGGTTCCTTGGTGAATTCCTGCAGTGCATCTTATGGACGGTACACACTGCCGCTACTGTGGGTCGGTTGTGGAGGGAGTGAAAGTTTGTGGATGTGGTGCCAATCAAGCGGGCTGCTTTGTCCTGGATGGCGTCAACCTTCTTGAGTGTTGTGGGAGCTGCACTCATCCAGGCAAGTGGGGATTATTCCATCACATTCCTGACTTGTGCTTTGTAGATGGTGGACAGGCTTTGGGGAGTCAGGAGGTGAGTTACTCGTCACAGGATTCATAGCCTCTGACCTGCTCTTATAGCCACAGTATGTGGCTTGTGGCCAGTCCAGTTCAGTTTCTGGTCAATAGTAACCCTCAAGATGTTGATAGTGGAGGATTCAGTGATGATAATGCCATTGAACACTGAGGGATGTTGGTTGGATTCTCTCTTGCTGGAGATGGTCATTGCCTGATACTTGTGTGGCGCGAATATTACTAATTCCTAAGCATTCAGATAATCTAATGCTGAGAGCTTTTGCTAAACAGGTGAATGTGATGAAATAACAAAAAATAAAAAAGTCTTTAAAAGGATAAAACAGTAAATGGAAAAATAATCAAACAGACGGGGGCATTGCTGGATTCCCTGTGCTTGTTAACACAGGACCTGAGAGGCACCAGACAGAGATAAGTGACTTGTACAGGTTAGGTGATTTCAACGCAATTGAAAATAAATAGCGGTTCATTATAAGCAAATAAATAGTGGTTCTTTATAAGCAAAATGCCGCAAAGGAAACTTGTAATAAATGGGTGTGTGTTATATTCAGCAGTGCGTGCAGTAGCTAAACTTGACACACAATAAACATCTCTACATGACACTGACCTGTTAAAACAGCAGTGAGAATGCCACATTGTATTGTATTCATGACACTGCCAGAGTTTGCGACTGGGCAGTTCTCAAATCACAAAAGTAATTGTACCAGGGCTAAGGATCTTCAGTTACATGGAGAGACTAGAAAATCTAGGAATGTTCTGCTTAGACCAGACAGTCTTAAGAGGAGATTTAATAGAGATGTTCAAACTCATGAAGGGTTTTGGTAGAGTTCATAACGAGAAACTCTTAGAATTGGAATGAAGGGTCGGTAATCAGAAAGCATAGATTTAAGCTAATTAGCAATAGAATTGGAGAAGATGAGAAGAATGTCCTGCAGTCAGCATTGTGGTGAAGCAGTCTGGGAAGAGTGTCCTGCAGTCAGCATCATGGTGAAGCAGGCTGGGAAAAGTGTCCTGCAGTCAGCTCTTGTTGACAATAACAAGAATGACATCACAAGACCGCATGAGAGAGTGGTGGAGAGATCAGAACCAGCGTGAGTATGGGAAAGCTTCAAAAAGTGATGTCAGCACAAAGGTGAGAACTGATTGGTGAGTAGTGGGTAAGTGTTTTTCTCCAGTTTTTTCTCCAGTTTAAAATAGATTAAGCTAAGGAAAGGTAAGAGTCCCAGTTTTTATTTAAAGTACATAAATAATTTAACTTTTTTTTACTGTATTTAACTTAAAGTAAGGGTTTTTTATCAACTAGAAGCATGACAGGGCAGCTCAGTCCCGTGTTATGTACTGTGTGCAACATATGGGAAGTCCTAGATGCTCCTTGCGCTCTGACCGACCACGTGTGTAGGAAGTGCCACCAGCTGCAACTACTTGAGCTCTGAGTTTCGGAGCTTAAGCGGCAGCTGGAGGCTAAGAGTTTCGTGGATAGCACGTTCTTAGAAGTGGTCACCCCACAGCTTACGGAAGTGCAGACAGAGGGGGAATGGGTGACCATCAGTCAGAAGAAAGGCGTCAGGCAGATAGCCATGAAATCCCCGGGATCCATCTCGCTCGAGAACCATTTTTCTGTGTTGGAAAACGGTGAAAGTGATGGTTCCTCTGGGGAGTGCAGCCACGCTCATGACACTGAGAGGGGCTCAGCTGCACGGGGCTGGGGAGGAAAAAGAGGGGAAGAGCAATAGTGGTAGGAGACTCAACAGGAAGGTGAACAGACAGGCATTTCTTCAGCCATAGACATGACTCCAGGATGGTATGTTGCCTCTCTGGTGCCAGGGTTAAGGACATCACTGAACAGCTGCAGGGCATTCTAAAGAGGGAGGGCACACAGACAGAGATTGTGGTACATATTGGTACCAACGACATAGGTAGAAAGAGGGATGAGGTCCTAGAAGCAGAAGTTAGGGAGCTAGGAAGCAGATTTAAAAAACAGGACCTCAAAGGTAGTAATCTCTGGATTACTTCCAGGCACTGCATGCTAGTGAGTATAGAAATAGAAGGTTAGTCCAGATGAATGCATGGCTGGAGGGATGGTGCAGGAGGGAGGGCTTTAGATTTCTGGGACATTGGGACCATTTCTGGGGACAGTGGGATCTGTTTAAGTCGGATGGGTTGCCCCTGAACTGGAATTACACCAACACCCTTGCAGGGAGGTTTGCTAGTGCTGTTGGGGAGAATTTAAACTAACTAGGCAGGGGGATGGGATCCTGAGAGGAGGTTCAGCAGGGGGTGATGCACAACCAAAATTAGAAGAGTGAGCAAGTGAGTCTGGGAGGCATAGAAATTATAGGCCAGTTAAGGCACAAGGGAGTTTGGCAAGGTTGGATGGTATTTATTTTAATGCAAAGAGTCTGACAAATAAGGCAGATGAGTTGAGGACACAAATTAACGCATGGAAGTATGATGTCATTGCTGTCACAGAGACATGGTTGAGAGAGGGGCAGGATTGGCAGATCAATATTCCAGGATATAGAGTCTTCAGGCGAGACAGGGGTAAAAGAGGAAGGGGTATCACAATATTGATCAAGGAATCAATTACAGCAGTAAGGAGAGATGACATCTTAGAAGGCTCCTCCAATGAAGCCGTATGTGTAGAACTTAAAAACAAAAAAGGAGCAATCACATTGCTGGGAGTGTACCATAGGCCCCCAAACAGTCAGAGAGAAATAGAAGAGCAGATATTTAGGCAAATTTCAGAGAAGTATAAAAATAATAGGGTAGTAATAGTGGGGGGTTTCAACTTCCCCAACATTAGCTGGGTTAGTCATAGTGTGATAGGTTTAGAGGGAGCGGAATTCTTAAAATGCATCCAGGACGTTTAAGCCAGTACGTAGAAGGTCCTACAAGAGAGGGGGCGGTCCTGGACTTAATTTTAGGGAATGAAGCCAGGCAAGTGGTAGAGGTATCAGTGGGAGAGCATTTTGCAATAATGATCATAACTCCTTTAGATTCAAGGCTGTTATGGAAAAGGACAAGGATGGGCCAGAAATCAGAGTTCTAAATTGGGGGAAGGGCAATTTTAATACGATGAGATATCTTTTGGCCAGAGTAGACTGGGAACAGCTACTTTTAGGTAAATCTGAGTCAGAGCAGTGGGATTCATTCAAGAAGGAAATAAGGAGAGTACAGGGCCAACATATTCCAGTAAAGATAAAGGGTGGGACCAACAAATCCAGGGAACCCTGGATGTCGAGGGATATACAGGATTGGATAAAGAGAAAAAGGGAGGCTTATGGCAGATACCGAGGGCTCAAAACAGCAGAAGCCCCAGAGGAGTATAGAATATTTAGGGGGAACTTAAAAAGGAAACTAGGAGAGCAAAAAGGGGGCATGAAAACTGGGAGAAGGACTGTGATATAATTAAATAAATTAGCATAGAAAGGGAGGAGTTTCTAAGTGGTCTGGCAGGCTTAAAGTAGATAAATCTCCAGGCCCGGATGAAATGTATCCCAGACTGTTGAGTGAGGCAAGGGAGTAGATAGCAGGGATGCTGGCAATAATTTTCAATACCTCTCTGGCCACAGGAGAGGTGCCAGAGGACTGGAGGACAGCCAATGTGGTAGTTATTCAAGAAGGGAGGAAGGGATAAACAAGGGAACTATAGGCCAGTCAGTCTAACCTCAGTGATGGGGAAACTATTGGAAGCAATTCTGAGAGACAGAATTAATCTACACTTGGAGAGGCAGGGGTTAATCAAGGACAGTCAGCATGGTTTTGTTAAGAGGAGTTCGTGCCTGACCAATCTGATTGAATTTTTTGAAGAGGTGACCAGGTGTGCAGATGAGGGCAATGCATTTGACGTAGTCTACTTGGACTTCAGCAAGGCTTTTGATAAGGTTCCGCATGGGAGACTGATAATGAAGGTAAGAGCCCATGGGATCCAAGGCAATTTGGCAAATTGGATCCAGAATCGGCGGAGTGATGGCCGAGGGGTGTTTTTGTGACTGGATGCCTGTGTGCAGTGGGGTTCCACAGGGATCAGTGTTGGGTCCCTTGCTTCTTGTGGTATATATAAACGACTTAGACTTGAATGTAGGAGGGTTGATCAGTAAGTTCGCCATGACACGAAAATTAGTGGGGTGGTAAATAGGGAGGAGGAGAGCCTTAGATTACAGGGGTATATAGATGGGCTGATTAGATGGGCTGATCAGTGGCAAATGGAATTTAATCCAGATATGTGTGAGGTGATGCACTTTGGCAGGTCAAACAAGGCACGGGAATACATGATGAATGGTAGAACCTGGGAAGTACCGAGGATCAGAGGGACTTGGTGTGCATGTGCACTGGTCCCTTAAGGTAGTGGGACAGATAGTTGAGGTGGTTAAGGAGGCAAATGGGATACTTGCCTTTATTAGCCGAGGCATAGAATATAAGAGCAGGGAGGTTATGCTGGAACTGTATAAAACACTGGTCAGGCCACAGCTAGGGTGTTGCATGCAGTTCTGGAATCCACATTATAGGAAGGATGTGATTGCACTAGAAAGAGTGCAGAGGGGATTTACCAGGATGTGGCCTGGGCTGGAGAGTTTTAGTTAGGAGGAGAGATTGGATAGATTGGGGTTATTTTCCTTGGAACAGAGGAGATTGAGGGGGAACACGATTGAGGTGTATAAAATTATGAGGGGCATAGATAGGGTAGACAGGAAGGAACTTTTCCCCTTGGTGGAGGGATCAATAATCAGGGGGCATAGATTTAAGGTAAAGGGCAGGATGTTTAGAGGGGATGTGAGGAAGAAGTTTTTCACCTAGAGGGCGGTGAGAATCTGGAACTCACTGCCTGAAAGGGTGGTAGAGGCAGAAACCCTCATAACATTTAAGAAGTATTTGGATGTGCACTTGCAATACCATGGCATACAAGGCTATGGGCCTAGTGCTGGAAAAAGGGATTAGAATGGGTACCTGTTTGACCGGCACAGACTTGATGGGTCGAAGGGCCTTTTTCTGTGCTGTAGACCTCTATTGCTCTATGACTATGACAGCAATTTGTTATGATCTGGAAACAGATTCAGTAGACAAAAGGGGATTGGATATATAATTGATCGGGAAAAATTTGCAGGGCTGAGGGAATAGGTATGGGATTAAGTAGGTACCTCTTTCAAAGTTCCAGCAAAATAAGATGAATGGCCTCCTTCAGTGCTGCAAGTTTCTATGACATGATTTTTTAACCTTGTCAATTTGTCACATGTTTGACACATCTACGGAATCTGAACATCACTTACCAATTTCCTTCTCAACTGACGGTGCCAACTGGGGGAGGCTACTTGCCAATAGGCCCTGACAGGGCTATCAGCAGCTCCTCCTCAGTGAGCCGAGTCCCTGTCCTGCATTTGCTTGGTACTTAGTGACTGTGACCAACTGACTTAGCATAGACCAGGAATCAAGACTGGGAGCCTTCCTGGTTTACGTAGTTCAATTACATAGAATGGCATAGAATATGGAGCACAGAAACAGGCCATTCAGCCCGACTGGTCTATGCTGGTGTTTATGCTTTACATGACCTCCTCCCACCTTAATTCAACTTTCCCTACCAGCATAACCTTCATAACCTTCTATTTCTTTCTCTTTCATATGTTCATCTAGCTTCCCCTTAAATGCATCTCTGCTATTCACCTGAACAATGTGGTAGCGAGTTCCATACTAGACAAAGTAATCATTTAACAAACCACGATTGTTACAGGAAGATGAAATAAATGACTTTAGCTATTAATTGATAGTCTAGCCTGTGCCTCTAAATAGAGAAAATATAGGTATTGTGGGTGCTCATCAGAAAACAGTTGCCACTGTTTTATATTTTAGGCATCAGATCAATGACTTATATTTTAAGATTGTTTGCTGCCACATCTGGAGTATGGTGGAGTAAATGTGGAAGATTTTTACTTATCTTTTAGTGAATTCCTTGACTCATTGGTCATGAAAAGTGAGTTGCCACACTGCTTTATAAAAACATGAGGGTTAGAGCAGGTCATAATACAATGTATTACTCCAGTGCTAAAGCAAAGCTGAGCTTTTTAAGCCTACAATGACTGTTGAGTAAACATTGTGAAATTCATGCAAACACTCATCGCTATTCAGGTTAGGGAACTTGCTTTGTTCCTGGGCATGTCAATTAATTGACTGGAAATTATGTGACATTGGTGTTTCCTTATGCTCCTTCCTTCATTTTACTTCCTTCCCATTCAGCTATTGTTCTGCAGCTCCCATTAATGAGAGTGTCCATACACGAAATAAACAACTTAAATTTATATACAACATAATGATAAAGGCAAAATACTGCGGTTGCTGGAAATCTGAAACAAAAACAAAAAATTCTGGAAAAACTCAGCAGGTCTGACAGCATCTGTGGAGAGAAAGACAGAGTTAACGTTTCGAGCCTGTATGACTCTTCTTCAGAGCATTTATATCACACCCTTCACAATCCCAGGGCATCCCAAATCACTTTCCAGCCAATGAAGTACAATATTTAGGAAGCATGGCAGCTAATTTGACCACAGAAAGTTCCCAAAACACAAAGGGGAACTCCCTTGGTCTTCACAATTGTGTCATGGGGTTATTTACATTAACCTAAGAGGGCATACAGGGCCTCAGCTTTAACATCCCATTCGAAAGGTGACATGTCCAATAGTGTAGCACTCCCTCAGTTCTACACTGGCGTGTCAGCCTGGACTTTATGCTCAGTGTCTGGAATAGGGGTTAAATATACAGCCTTCTTGACTGAGAGATGAGAATGCTAACCACCAAACCACAGCTGACACCTTTCTGAGCTGCCAGCTCAGAAATTTGTGGCCTTTGAAAGTTTTAAACGTTTTTGATATTGTTGATTTAAAGAAAGCTGAGTAGCTTTCTCCAAAACATTCCCTTTCCCTCTCCCAATGGTGCTAAGTCGAATTGGTTGGAGCTCTGAAAACACTTGGCACCCATATGATATTGATCATTGGGTTTGGGTAGCCAACAGGGTGAATTTCCTTGGGACACATCTGAAAGAATTTGCTAGTGAAGATGCAACAGCAGAGTGGGAAAATTCAGAGGGCCTGGTTAGTTCAGTAGAGGGGTCTGGTCTCGTTAGTCCAGTAGCAAACTTGACATGGTTTGGTAGATGGGGCTCGGCCTCGTTTGCCCCCTAAAGAGATGAAACTTTATCCTTTTTTTTAACTTCAGCAGTTCTGTCAAGGTTTTCTTTTCTTGATTGAACTGTTTTCTGTGTACTTCACTGACAGACTGAATTATAAAATGATATTGATTTTGGACTGATGGATAATAACTACAAATTACAGGTTCACATGAGACAGAACTAATTCTCATCAAGACCAACCACAGTTTCATGGTGGTGAAAGCATTTTTGTGGCGTGAGGAAACAGAACCGTACTTATTAATAATAATAATGTCTAATTTTATGCAGGTGCTAAAGTACTATAAACATTTCATTCCATTTAAAAATATAAGGGGGGGCAATGGAGTAAAAATGGAAGAACATTTGGCCTTTCCTAAAACCATTTTAAAGTGAATACAAGGGGTGCAGCAATCTTTTTGTTTATGTTTCTTGAAGCAAGACCAGCATTGTGTCAGAATCTTGCCTGGTTAGATTCAGCACAGGTTATATACAGGATGAAAGATCCTCTGCCCAACTGATGTACCTTAGCTCCTAAACTAGTGCCCTGTAGTGCACAAGTTCTCATTTCCCACACAAATCAAGCCCCAGAATGGAAGTGCAATGTTGCCAATTGAGCAAACACTTTCATTCTTTATCTAAAAGGGGCTGAACTACAAAGAAATGAAGTAATGCTAGTTTTGTATAAAGCTCTGGTTGGAGCCCATTGGGAATACTGCATTCAGTTTTGGGCACTGTAGCTTAGCAGGATATATTGGCCTGGATTTTGCAGGGAGGACTGGTGGTGAATTGTCAGTGTTCACATTCACTACCCTTCTGAAGGTGGCCACAACTTTAGGATGTATCACATATGTAGATTAGCACGTAAATCCTGAAGTTGTAGTCTGTCACTCATGCCACGTTTTGGGACCCACGCTCCTCTCCACTCCCCCTACAGAACCAACAATTATTGAAATCAGCTGGAAATTTCCCTTTCCTGCTCTCAGATCACTGTTAGAAACCCCATGGGCTGAATTTTCTGGTTGCTGGGGATCGGAGCGGGCGTGGACCCGATTGCCATCCATGATCGTGTCTGTGCCGCCATTTTATGCAGGCGGGCCAATTAAGGCCCACCCAGCATAATGCTCGACTCCCGAGGATAGCGGGAGTGGTGGGCGGTGGCAAGACTGCACTGTCCGCTGGGTCCAATGCCGACCTGGCGGCCTGTTTATATGAAGCACTGGCAGCCTTTGCAAGGCTGCTCACAATGGCAAGTGGAAGGGCTCACCAGAGGGCTTCTGGTGAGCAGGCCAGTCCAGAGGATAGGTCAGCAGAGCAGGCCAGGCTGGAGGGTAGGACAGCGGGACAGGCCAGGCCAGAGGGTAGGGCGGAGGACCAGTGTGTCCTTCGTTTTCCAGATGACTGCCTTGCTGCCCTCCTCGAGGAGGAGCAGCATGGCAGGAGGTGCTGGTTCCCCAGGATGGGAGGAGGAAGCCCCCCCACATGACAAAACATGCCTGAGAGGAGGTGGCGGAGATGGTGAGCTCCTGGGACATGGTGTGGCGCACCTGGATCCAGTATCACTAGTGCCTCAATGATTTGTTGCACTCTGGGAGGGTGAGTACCATGTTGGCAATGGTCATGTAACCCAGCAGGTCGGCTTACCCCTCTGCTGCATCCCCGCCATCCCCCCCCGGCCGCCCCCCCCCCCCCCAAGTCTGAGTGTTGTCACTGCATTGAATAATTGATGGCATTTGTCCTTTGCTGGGTGGGCCAGCAGATACTGCCCATGTTGAGGTCAGCCTGAGAGGTTGATGAAGAGATGTGTTTTGTTCCCGCAGCATGTGTTACACTGAGTCCCACATGACTAGTTTGGGGGCAACCTGGAGGAGCTGCACCTAGGCGCTGTGTTTGAACTCCAGCACATGTCCAAGTCAGGGTGATGACATGCTGGGAGGGGAGCTTCAAGGTGGCATGGCAATGAACCATCTGCTGCACTCTGTGCTCCATGTGCTTGCATCTCCTTGCTATGGAAGGATATACCGTGCGCTGCCCAATGTGATGTAGGCAGCATGTGTCCATGGTGGGGGGGGGGGGAAGCAGACCTAGCATCTTTGTGTGAGCGTTTGGCAGCTGCGGGGTGAGGAGGCACTGCAGCCCTGATATGTCCCTCTCTGGTTGGGGTGGGCCATGCGCAAAGACAGTTCATGTGCAATTTGAACTAATCAATGCTCGTCTCTTATTTTCAGGAGAAAAAAGGTCATAACATGGCAGAGCGTGTGAGGATTGGCAGCGGCCAGGTGCAGATCTACATTCTTAGCTGCTTCGAGCAGGAGGCCCTGGATCTGGAGAGGCGCCATGCGCCAAGGTCCACTGGAGGAGCTGGCAGAGACAGAAAGTACCCATGGTGCCAGCACTCACAGGACTGCAGGGGACCAGGCACATGCTCAGTCGGTGCCTGATGATGTGTCTCTGGAGTCGTCCGCAATGCAGCAGGTGCAGGAAATGCGGCCGGGTGTGTGGCAGCATCTGGGGGAGATACATGAGACTATGCTTGGTTCAGTCTCCGTGGTGGAGGGGTATATGTGGGCAATCACCGAAGCAATGAGCCACATATCCGAGCACCATGCGTCCTCCATGAAGAGATTGGCGACTCTTGTGGAGAGGCTGCTCCAGGAGACCCGTCAGGCCTTCCTGGGGATAAGCTTTGACCAGCAAGCCCTCACATCGGCGTTGACCACAGCTGGTCAGTGCCAGTGTGGGAGATGGTTTGGGCATCAGCTTTCCCACCTGGGTGTCCATCCATCCACGATGAGCAGGGAGGTCTGAAATGACCTCACGTTGGCGCAGCAGCTGCCTGGTGTCACTACCGGCACCTCTCATGGCATTCTAGATGAGGGCGGCAGCTCTACCACCCCTCTCCCAGTGACCGTAGCATCTGGTGAGGCTGCGACGACTGGGGAGATGCCAGCTGTGGAACTGGCAGCTCCTTCCCAGGTGGGGCCAGCACTGGCTCCACGGGCCAGAGGACAACTGCCAAGGTAATTGAGGCCAACAGGACAGCAGTCAGCAGGCTGTCTCAGATGCCACTCCAAGTGATGGGGCCGCATCAAGACGAAGCACCTGGAAATGAAAACATAAGGCACCTTAGGCACACCACGGGTTTTTCACTGGTGCTTTGTGTTGGCCCGAGATGAGGTCCTAATGATTTGTTTTGATTTCTAACACTATTCTCTTTTTTTTGGAATAAGCTGGTTAGCTTGACATATTAAATTCAGATATGTCATAATGGCTGCGGGTGCCTCTTCTGCATGTGTATGGTTTCCAGAACTGTAATGAGTGCTTTGTGGGACATTCAGCTTTATTAACGAGGCCCTTAGTTCTGTTCCTAACCTGGCAGATTTTGCACTTAGGTGTCTAGTATCGAGCCAACAGCCCAGGCTTATCCTGGTGGTCCATCTGTGGTGTGCTAGCTGAAGGTTTGTGCGATTAAAGCCTCCCTGGTGTCCCTGCCTCCCTGCAGTATGCCCGGGTCAGCGTCTACCCCCTCAGTGTCCCTATGCATGCTCATCCTCGGACTCACAGCTCGACTCATCATGTGCAGCCGCAGCCACTGCGTCGACGTCTTCATCGTCCACTGCGTCCCCTTTCCAGCGCTAGATTGTGGAGAGCGCAGCATGTAACCAACTATCATCAAGACATGATCTGGGGGTACTGGAGTGCGCCCCCTGAGCGGTCCAGGCATCAGAAGCACATCTTGAGAAGATCGATAGTTCTCTCCACCACAGCCCTTGTGGTGCCGTGGCTCCTGTTGTACCGCTGCTCAGCTTCTGTTCTTGGATGGCGGAGAGGCGCCATGAGCCACCTTCTGAGGGGATAGCCCTTGTCACCCACCCGGCATCCATTCAGCCGGGCTGGAGCACTGAAGAGCCCTGGCACCTGGGAGTGCCTGAGGATGTAGGCATCGTGGGAGCTGCCTGGGTACCTTGCATAAACTTGTAGAATCAGCATCCTATGGTCACACACTATCTGCACATTCATGGAGTAGAAGCCCTTTCTGTTGACAAAGGCATCGGGCTCACCTGCTGGTGTCTTGATGGCCATATGTGTACGGTCTATAGCACCCTGGACGCGGAGGAAGCCAGCAATGGCCGCGAAGCCTCTGACTCACTGTGTCTGGCTTGCCTGGTCCCAACTGTAGTGGATGAAGGTCAGTGCACACCTGAACAGAGCATCTGTAACCTGCTTGACACAAGTGTGGACAGCTGATTGGGAGACACTGCAAAGATCACCCACCAACCCTTGGAAGGAGCCAGAGGCATAGAAGTTGAGTGCACCTGTGACCTTCAGAGCCACCGGCATGGGGTGTTCACCCATACAGTTAGCAGAGATCTCAGGCCCTATCATCTGACAGATATAGCTGACTGTCTCCCTTGAGAGACGGAGCCTCCTTCAGCACTGCACCTCTGCTTCGCTGCCTGTCTATCCTGGCAGCAGGATAGTGGCGTCTTCTGCAGCTCCTTCTGCCTTGGACTACCTCTTGATCCTGCGCCCCTTGTGCCTGCGCCTGTCCTCCCAAAAGTGGCTCCCCTGGAGGCTGAATGTGCACTCCTGGCCTCCTCCCCCTTCTAGCCCTCCTTTCCTCCTCAGAGAAGCTGCCTCTAGTGGACAGTTCAGCTCCCATTCCCAGGCTTAGGGAAAGCTTCCTGAAACCTGCAGGCCCAGAAAAGACTACTCACTGCAGTGTGCTGACCTGAAGGTTAAGAGTCCTGATAAAGCGATTGGTATGCATTTTGAAGTACTGCAGATCACACGGGCAAGTTTCAAAAACTTTCATAAATAAATACTTGACTGTGCACACTCGTAACCCCAGTGAGACCTCTTATCCCGCCCGTGGATGAGGTTAATACAAATGTGTCCTACCCTCCTGCCCGTTGCGCCCGTGCGCCGACCTGAAGATTGCACGGGTGCCGAAAAATCGATTGGTGGGTCAAGGGTCTTAAGTGGCCCGTTAATTAATGGCGGGCACGCATTGGACATCATCGCGCGCTCGCCCAGCGAAATATCGCGATGGCGCGCAGTGAGGTCGGGACGCTTGCCACGTGTCATTTTACACATGGAAATGTGGGGCCTGCCCCCACATGCCAATGGGAAAATTCTGTCCCATAAAACGTTATACCTTTTTCAAGCAGGTGTGACCGGATTTATAACAGTGATGAGAGTAGCAAGTATTGCTGACCAACTGTACTGGCTCTGAGAGAATAATTTTACATTCATGCAGTGTCGTTCAATGTCTCAATTATGATTATTTACTAGATTTTTTTAAACTAAATTTTTTAACTATAAGCCTTTTAATAAAAGTTATTCAGAGTGTTTCATATTCTATCTTCACCTCATGTTTAAGTCCCAATCTTTAATTTGCTTTATGTATATATTTTTAAAAGTGGTTTTAATTTAGTGCTTTTCCTTACCTGGTCTACTGCCTGTGAAAATTATTTAATGGCCATAATTTTACGTCCTGTGGGTGAGTGCGTGCCCATCCTGAATGTGTGTAAAATTGCGTGAGATGACATAGGGCGGGCGTCCTGATGTTATCGCACACTTGCGTGATATTTCGCTCGGCAGGTGCACGCAAAAGTTGGAAGAGCTACCGCTGACAATTAAGCGGGCAATTAAGCTCACTAACAGCCCAATAATAAGCGATCTTTTGTGGCCTGTCCAACCTTACGGCTGACGGATGGGCCAATTGGATAGTCGAGCTTCACATTTTTGGTGAAACCTCATTCAAGGGCGGGCTGCAATCTCTGTTAGGATTTAAAATAAAAAGAAATATCTGGGGACTGTTTTTTTATGAGATATGTTTTCAGGTGCTTGATTATACTGCATGGAGATGTTTTGCAGCATTTTTGTGCTTTATTTTATTATTTGGAGGTCTGCAGCTCCCTGGGGCATTTGTCCTTCTTTAGGGAGCTCAGTGGAAGTGCTCACCAGCACCTGTGGTCACGTTGGTGCCTGCCTTCTTTCTGCCCCCCATCGGCAGTGCGGAGCCTTTCTCAGGGCGCATTTCATGCTGGTTGGCCATTAATTGGCCAGCCAGCGTGAAATTGCAGTCAGGGGCCGATCATGGTTGGGCAGCAGTTTCTTGTCCGCTCCCAGGCCCTCTGATTGCACGGGCCCAATAAGTGCAAAATTCAGGCCAATGTATTTGGTTGCTTGCACAGCTTGATGGCATCATCACCACAGCTCCACATTAGGAACCCCCAGTAAAGAATGCTGCATCAGTTGCAACCCACTGCATGGTGATATAGTTGAAGTTTTTACCACAGAAATCACTAGGTCTCTCAGCAAGGCTTACTGTGACGTCAGTGGCAAGCACCCTTGCTTTGGTGCTGGCCACAAACTATGGGCAAATGGCTTTGATGGGGATACAGATTCACCAGAAAGAGGACAGGTAGTTTAACCTTGGCTTATCTCCCTTTCAGCATAGAAGATTGAGGGACAATCTGACTGAAGTGTTTAAAATAATAAAAAGATTCAACAGGATAGATAAAGAAAACTGTTTCCTCTGGTAGGGAATCAAGAACAAAGGGGCGCAATCTTAACATTAGAGCCAGGCCAATTAAGAGTGAAATCAGGAAGCCCTCTTTTATACAAAGAGCAGTAGAAATCCATTTTTTCTCTCCCCCAAAAGGCTGTGGGTGCCTTTGGGATAAATGGAGGTTAATTAGAGCTTTTAAGACTGGTTGATAGATTTTTGTTGGGTAAGGGCATCAAGAAGCATAAGCAGAAAAATTGAGTTGAGGTACAAATCAACCATGGTCTAAATAAATTGCAGAGCAGGCTCAAGAGGCTGAATGGCCTCTTCCTGTTCTCATGTTTCTATGGCTATCATCTCGTTAGACCTGACTCAGTTGCAAGTCACATCCCTCAGGTCTGCTAACCATTTCTCAACCTGATCCCACTTCAATGACACTTTTTAAAACTTCAATTGAAATGTCATACATTCCCCTCGGTCACAATGATCCATTGAGAAACCACAGCCAAGATGTGAAACAGCCAGCCTATTTCTAACCCTGCACTGGAACACTTTAAACCCTCTGCCAGGGGATGCCCAGGTGTGAAGTGGTCACTGCACTCCTTAGGATTCTAGTCTATCTGTTCAGCACCTTCCTGCAGTGATATGGCCAGAGTTGGCTGAAGCAAGGCAGGAGCGCAAAGCCAGCATTCCATATTGTTGTGTTTCCCTCTATTTTTCAAACACCAACTCATCAATCACTCAGGTGTCTGTAAACTGTATTGTCAGTTCTTTATTCAAAGATTACATATATAGGTATATATTAGTATATATAGGTTGCTGGAGAATTATTTCTAGTGGCTTTGCTTGGTCAACTACACATTCCAACTACTGTGCCATGAGACAGATGATATCATATCTTATCTAATGATGTATACAGATTATGGATATACATACTTGAAGATATACTACAATACCCCTTTTTTCTAAAGTTAGGGTTCTTCTTGATTCTCTTCCTAGAGGCACATGAGGCAAGCAAAGCACGTGTAACTAGTTTTTCCTGCAAGAGGTCACTAGCCTGTCATCAGAGGCTATATCTTGAGGGGGACCAGTCCACAACAATCATGGCTGACTAGGAGACTCTCACCACCTGCCATAGGTGTACTGGAAGGATTTACAGGTTGATAATCAACCAGTTTAGCCATGTTACGAATACACCTTTCGTGGCCATCAAGTCCTGGAGTGGGACTTGAACCTGGACCCTCTGGTTTTGAAGCAGGAACACTTCCCACAGCACCACAAGACCTCCAACCAAAGTTAAGAGTACACACTTATAATAAATAAACAGATAATAACAAGAATGTCATAACATTGTTTACAATGCAGCAAACTTTGGTGCATTGTGAATTTAGAACTCTACAAACTTACGAGTCTCTGGAAAGTAAAGGTAGTTTGCTAATATGACCTGATCGGGTCACAATGAAACCTCTGAAATCTCTGATATCTCAGTGGTCTTGATCCATAGGTGTGTTGCTTTCTTGCACAGCAATCCTGCACTGGCTGTCTTCACCATGATCTTCCACAAAGCTATGTTCAGATCTCACCCTTGAATGTGTTCTATTTGCGATAGGATTGTTGGGTGTTGCATAGTTGAACATATCCCTAAGTTGACATTGATTTCTGCGTAATGTCACTCCATTTGGTGTCACCTTGGCTCTCAACAAACCTTAGTTATTTCAGATGGAAACTCCTGCATGTCAGTATGCATATCCTTCATCTTCCCCTGTTTTTCCAGTAGCTCATCATGTACATGTAGAAACTTGGATAGGTAATGGCTTGTTTGAATTTGCCTCCCAAACATAAGTTCAGCTGGTGAAGATAAACTTGTACTCAACAGCATTGTCTGTTGTGGGGTGTTGGTAGGTTTGATGAAGTCGTCATATCTTTAGCAGGTTAACTGTAAGTCTTTATTAACTACTAGAACTATTTAAAAATATACAATAAAGTGTACAAGCTAGGTCTTCATATTTGGCCTGCACATGGCTTTGTCCAACATCACACTAACCCCTCGGTGTGGGTCATGTGTTCACTTGCATCACCATGTGGGTGGTACTATACTCAGTCCCACATTAACCCTATATGTGCCAGACCCTTATACTACATTGCCCTTAGGTGTAGTATTGAAACCTGTAAATCCAGCTTTGCTCCCCGGCGCATGATAATCAAGGACTTACAATTCGAACCAAGCCCTCTGCCAGGCCATCTGGTTGAGGATAATGTGATGATGATGTAATGTGAGCAACCCACTTTACACGCACGTCTCAAAATGGCTTGCCTGTGCACTGAGGACCATTGTCTGAGACAATTTCTTGTGGCATCTCAAAACAAACTGAAAATGGCACTCAGCGTATTGGCAGTGGCTGCGCTCAATGTATCATGTTGTTGTCAAAATATAATAAACTTGGAAAAATAGTCAGTTACAAGCAGAAAATCACCATTGCAAAAATTTAAGAGGTAGCAATTCTAGTCCACAGGTGTAATGGAATCTCATGAAGTATCACTGGTTCCTTGTGCTGGCTTGGCTGGTATGCCTGACACGCCTTGCACATCCTCACAGTCTTCTGTATCATTGATGATCACTGGCCAGTATACTATTTCTTTTGCCAGACGTCTAGTGTGCTCAGTGCCCATGTGAGCTAGGTGCAATTGCTTCAAAGTGTCTGGTCTGAGTGATTCAAGCATTAGAGCCTGTCTACCCTTGAATACTATGCCTCCAGATATTCCTAATAAGTCTCAGAAGACCCAAAATGGTTCCAAGGTTTTCTGGACTTCTTGCAGTGCATCAGGCCAACCTTCGATTATGGTCTTCCACAGCAGTGACTGGAGCACTGGGTTTTTGTATATCTTTTCTTGTAACACATCTTTGACTTCTGTATCCAGTGAATCAACTTATAGATCCAATGAAATATCCACATTCTTTGTTGGATTCGGTAACCTGCACATGGTATCTAAAGTAACCATCAAGTTGCTTGGCCTGTAGTGAACATCGCAATTGTATTCTTGAATTTTGATCGATAATTGTAGCAGCCTAGGTGGTGCACTTGCTGATGGCTTCTGCCATATCATTTCAAGGTGTTTGTGACCTGTTATTACAATGAATCCTTTTCCAAACAGTTATGTATGGAATCGTATTATACCAAACATAACAGCTAGCATCTCAAGTTCTATATTTGAATAATTTACTTGCATGGGAAGTAAGCTCTTTGATCTGAACGTAATGTGATTTCCATCCTGCAGAATGCAAAGTCTGAGCCCCTTCTGTGATGCGTCTACCTCCAAGGTGGTTCTTTCCTTGGGTCATAAAACTAGAATGAGGGCGTTTCCTCTGCCAGTGACTTCTTTAATGCCTCAAACATGTGCTGATTGCCTTCTTGCCATATGAATGGTACCTCCTTCCTCAATAACTCCCTGAACGATGAGGCCTTCTGAGAAAATTCAGGAATATATGGTGCAAGGAAGTTAAACAATCCCAGACAATACTGTGGACTCTCCCTGCCCTGTGGAGGAGGAATGGAGTGTAAGTCCACCAATTTGCTTGGATTTGGACAAGTACCATTGCTCAAATGTATAGAATCAAAAAGGTTATTGTGACACATATACACCTTGCATTTTTGACTATTGAAGACAAGGCCTTCACGCTGTGCTGCCTCCATTACGAGTTGTAAATTGAGATTCTGTTCTTCCTTCGTCTTACCAACAATGGCAATATAATCGGTGATGCATATGCATCCTGGAACCTCTCCAGTGACTTGGGCTTTGTGCTATTGGAACAAGTCCTGGCTGCTTGATAATCTAAAAGGCAATCTTTGAAAACAGTACCTTCCGGACGATGTCCAAAATGTTGTCAATTCCTGAGAGCTTTCCATCAGATGGACAGACCAGTAACTATTTTTAGCATCCAATTTGGAGAAGAATTTTGCACTGGTGAGCTTTGGATTCAACTCCTCTAACACTGAAATCTGTGTGAGCATTTTTCAGATGTTCCATTAAGACATCTCAGGTCTAGACATACCCTAATCATTTCATCTTTCTTTACCGCACATATAATCAAACTGCACCAGTCCATGTTCTGTTGTACTTTATGGATAATATCAGCCTACACCATTTTGTCTATTCAATCTTTTTCTTCTTGGATGTGCTAGCTCTCAAGAGGGTGCAATGACAGAATTAAATTCTCTCAAGGGTGCAAGATTGCATTACCTTTAAAACTGTTGATTGTTTCAAACTGGTCTGGATATTTAGATTTTGAGTTGAGAACTGACTCAAACCATTGTTCTTAAAACTGGTATTCCCACTGGTATCTTGTTGATCCTATGAATGGTAATGAGCTTAAGATCTCTGCTTGTTGATAGACCTGCTGTATCTGGACCTTGTGTATCAACAAGATAAAAGACCTGTAACGACCATGCTGATTGAATGTAGCTGCATTTCAGTGTAATTGCACAAATGTAATGTATCACCGTTCCATTATATACAGTTAACTTAGTTGTAGTTGGTTCTATCGTTGCCTTTCAATGTTGGAGGTACATATCCTTCACTAAGCTTAGGAGAAGGATATTGGCGCTAGCCCTGGTATCAACTTTAGCCTTCACTGTGTGTTTTCCAATCTTCCTAGGACACACAGTATTACTGGTTTCCATTGGGTCTTTGTATGTGCTTTCTTGTAATCGTTGACTTTGTGTTGCCCAACACTCATCATCGACTTGTATCCAGTGACTTCTGTATCCAGTGAATCAACTTACAGATCCAATGAAATATCAACATTCTTTGTTGGATTTGGTAACCTGTCTGAAGTAACCATCAGGTTGCTTGGCTTGTAGCGAACATCACAATTGTATTCTTGAATTTTGATCAATAATTGTAGCAACATAGGTGGTGTACTTGATGAAGGCTTCCACCATATCATTTCAAAGGGTTTGTGGTCTGTTTTTACAATGAATCTCTTTCCAAACAGTTTTGTATGAAATCTTTCCTTTGGTCATAAAGCTGGAGTGTGGACGTTCCAGTGGTGTGATTGCATTGATGGACCTTTAATGTTTACAATGCCACTCGCCATCATCATTTTCCATTCTGTCTGCGTTTTCAGTGACTTTGTATATGCTTTCTATGCCTGGCAAGCTCTTTGTTGTTGCCAGTGTATTGCATATATTTTTACATGGTTATAGCTTGGCATTGGTGTGCACTTCTTGCATTAATGTAGCCAATACTATTTAATACCACATGCCTTACAGTGCTTGTGATATGCTGGATAGCTTCTTGGTGGATGAAGAAGTCCACATCTTCCACATGGCTTGTTCGGTTTCGCAATCTTGGCTACAGTGACAATAGTTGAAGCTGCACCTAGTGCTTGCTAAACCTGTCAACTTGCAAGAACAGCTTTGTATTTATTCCCATCTTTTAATAAAGCTTCGATGCCAAGATCTTTTGGCTTGTCTAGGAGGTCCTTTTGAAAAGTTTCAATGGGTGCCGATGGCATTACCAGCTCTGTAATTCTTCCAGATAACTCAGTTTTGGAAAGTCACAGTGTCTGCCTTTGTCCTTGCAGTAACTAACAAATTAGTCGATTGACTCTTCGAGTTTCTACCTATATAAAATTGATTTAGATATCTAATTAATCTTCTAGTGTGGTCCATATTTTCCTAGGGTCTTTCTCATCATCTTCAGATATGCCTGAGGTATTCAGCCTTTGAAGCCCCTCATTCCTGATAGTTATCTTAATTTTGACTGCTTATTTATCTGGTTCTTATACAGCAAAATCAATGAAGTACAGCTTTACTTTTTGAAAAGTTTGAATTTGGAAAGCATTCCAATTCATACACGAGAATTTTACCAACATTTACTGATCAGCATTTGTTTTCTAGGTGGGAAGAAGCTTTTCTGCTTTCCTCCACAGAAAGGTTTCAATGCATTGCAGATCTGGTTAGCTGCAGTACTTTTACTTGCTGCACCCTGTTTCTGAACTCAATGGCACTGCGGGTCTTTAGCACCATTATTCCCCTTCACGTGCTGTTTCAGGCTTTGCCTACAAAGCAGTTTTTTGATGTGAATAGCACCATGACCCCTCCAAATAGCTGTAAAGGCTGTGATGGCTTTTTTTTAGCCTTATTTTAAGCCTGCCTTTGAATTGATGTGCACTGGCCCAATCCCTTTGCTGCTGATCCAGTAGTCCCATTCTTTAGTTACTCACTGTCCCAAACAGAGTACAGCCTGCAGATAGTACCTCATCTCTTGGTGCTCTATTGGTAACTTCTGCTTCCCTGGAATATAGCTGGTGCAGTTTCAAGTTGAATCTGATGCTCTATCAATGTTCTCTGTTTCTTTGAGTTCCCAACTTCGAAAAGCTGTGGGTTTTCTTTTTAATATGTGATGCAATGTTATTGTGCTGCATGTGATGATCATTAAATGTGTAGAATCTTCAAATGTCTTTGAAGTTATAACAATGCAGTGTCTGTGGAGTTTAACTTCAAAATCTTTGAAGTTCCAAATGTTGCTACTATGTTGGATATGGTGTGTCCTAATAGCTCAAAATCTTTGAATTCTGATCAGCTGCCACCATGTTGCATTTCCTTCTATCCTTCAAACATCAATCATTCAGGTGGGACTGTAAGCAATGTTGTTAGTTTTTTTATTCAAAGGTTACAGTAATATATAAATTTGCTGGAAAGCTCTTGCTTATACATCTTGCCTGGTCAACAAACACATTCCAACTACTGTGTCATGTGACAGGTGACTTATTATCCTGTCTGATGATGTATACAGATTATAGACATACTCACTTAAAGACATAATGCAATACACATGGCATTATCCGCAGGGAAAAGAAAATTCATAGGCCGGAATTGTCCGGCTCCGCTGACGTCAGGCGTCATGAAGAACAGGGGTGGGCAATATGGCAAGGGACCACAAATCAGTTTTACACCATTGTGAAACTATTCCATTCGTCAATGACAGGCCATGATTCTTGCCACTGCACATCGGGAATGTCATTAAATTTTGCATCTAATTATAAGCCCTGCTTACTGGAATCATCCCCCAATGTCAAATTTACTGCCCACGTCGGCGTGACTTCAGACTAGAGTGCTTCACAACCACCTTTAAAAGGCATGCACCTGGTGAACTGAACTTCAATGGGAACTTAGAGGTGAGTGCACAAAATCTTATGCAGCATTTGCAAGCATTGCCCATAGCACATCAAGGAAGAGGTGCTGCGCATTTGCGAAGAGCACAGGCAAGTCGCTTTATCCTGGCTGGCTTTCAGTGTGGTGCCGGGACAAGACCTCCAGTGTGGGTCAACTAGGGGTGGGGGGTGGTGAGTGGTGGGGTGGGGAGCAAGACTGAAGGAAATACTCAAGCACATGCTGGGGGGTTGAGGGTGAGGGGGGGGGGGGAGGTGAGGGAAGTGGCCATGCATTTGGAAAAGCTTGCCAAAAGTGAGCATTCTTCCACAACTGAGACTGTTGAGCTGCAGCTCCATTGACGTACTTGGAGTCGGACCTCTGAAGATTTTCTACCTAATCAAGCAATGCATAAGCATGAAAGTGCTACCAAATGCTCTAGAACTTTTCACCTCTTGGGCGCAGACTGCAAATTAATGTGCGCTTTAGGGGGCAGCAGATCAATTGGCCAACTAGGCAAGTTGTGCCAGTTCCTTGCGAAAGGTGGCCATTGGGCAGTCACTGATGGAGGCGCTCATAGCCCCTTGCAATGTCTTTATTAAAGGTGTGGATCAGTATCCATTATGGTTCAAGCTAACAGCGTTGCCTTGCCGCACAGGTTAGGAGAATGCCTGCGCCTCAGCTGAGAGCACAGCATGCAATCCAGTGGCTGAATCTGCTACCAATCAGTCAAGTGGAGTGGAGCGGAGGTGGTAAAGTTTCAGACAGCCAATGAGCGCACCACACACTCGCCATCCAAGAGGTGGCCAGCACACTCCTGCATGCATGAAAGGGCCTTTAGACTTAACTAAGAGAGGTTCTTAGTACATCCATGCTAACCCACACATCTCTCTGTCTTTGATCCTAAAGGAGGAGAACATCAGGATCATGGAGCCTGGTGATTTAGCGGTATGCATCATGACCTACAAAGACCAGAGAAGAAGATGAAGACAGTGGCACCTGGTTCAGCAAAGGGAGGACCACCTTCCTCAAGATGAAGAGGCGACAGAGCCTGCTGCATGCATAGCTGAAGATCCATAGTGAGCCATCGTTCATGGGCGCCTTGCTAGACCCATGGTCTATAGATGGTGCCTATCATTCCTGCAGCCGAAGACTGCACATGTCTAGGGAATTGGTCGGTCACATATGGCATCTGCTGAAGGATTTGATGCCACGGGGGCATGGAGGCTTGAAAGTGACAGTAGTACTTAATTTTTTACCTCGGTGGCCCCTTCCAGGATTCCAAAGGGAACCTGTGCAGGATCTCGCAAGCCTCCATGCACAAGATATCCAGGAGGTCATGGATGCAATCTTGCAAAGGCACAGGACTTTGTGCATTTAGCCTGGGATCAGTAGAGCCAGGAAGCAAGAGCGCTGGGATTTGTGCAAATCCCAGGTTTTCCACAGGTGCAGGGTGCCATTGACTGCACTCATGTTGTGCTTTGATCTCCGTGGCAACAAGCAGTCGACTACAAGGGCTTCCACTCTCTGAATATTCAGCTGGTGTGTGACCACCAGGAACACATCCTGCGCATGATTCCCAGGGAGCGTCCACTGCTACATCCTTAGAAGGTCTCAGATCCCTGACATCTTCCAGGGTCCAGCGAGGCTGTAAGGGTTGGTTCATCAGCCAGAGAGGATGTGGCTGATGACGCCTTTGCAGCAGCCTAAGACTGCAGCAAAGCGATGATACAACGAGACTCATGCCGCGACCCGGACTTCGGTGGAACAAACGATAGGCATTTTGAAAATGAGCTTCCAATGCCTCGACACGTCTGTTGGAGCATTGTAATGCTGTCTACAAAGGGTGCCACGCATCATCGTCGCTTGCTGTGCACTCCACAATCTGGTGCTTCATCAGGGGTAGGACCTGGCTGAGGAGGAGCTGGAGGATCTGCACATACCCTCCAATGAGGAGGATGTCAAAGGGAATGACAGTGATGAGGTCCTCGAAGGTGACGATGCCAGTGATAAGGCCACTGCACAGGCTAGATGAGGCAGGTGCACTCGGGAGGTCCTCATAGCCGCAAGATTTGTGGAGGATGATGACAAAGTGCTGAGGGTGCACAGAGAGAATGATGGAACTCTGTGACGCCTGCCCACGACATTCTGGCAGCGATGACAAGCACCATCGAGGTGCAGGCATCACTAATGTGTCCACTGAATGTTAAGCCAGACCATCATTTGGTCTGAAGGTTACATACTGCACAGGGGAAGAGGCCCTGGATTCAGACACCTGCCTTTATCTTGCGCAGGAAACCAATGGTTTCACACCTGTGTGACATGAACACTGCTCATCATAACAAGGAGCCTTAGACAAGGAGACATTCTTGGGAGTTTATTTACAATAATGAACATTAAATATGAGTGATTAACACCTGTGCCCAGGCAGTGCAACTACATCTTCGTAACCTTCCTAGCCCTGCCGCTATGACTTGGTGCTCCTCTGACATCCACAGCAGAGGTGGAGGCAGTCTGCTGACTGCTATGCCCTGTCTGTGATGACCTTGACAGGCGTCCTCTGGAGAGCCAAGACTTGGAGCTCCCCAGCCTGCTTTCTGTGTCCTGCTGTGTGGCAGTGGCACCCTCCTAGGCATGTGGCATGTAAAATTGGAGCTGCTGGGGATTCGGATAAGCCGGACAATACTGGAGTCACCTGGCTGGATGGCTCCGGTGAGCGGACCTGCTGATCCTCTACCCTATAAGTGCCCGAAGGCCTCTGGCTGACTCCTTGGGGAGAAGGGAAAGCTGGAGTGAGACTGAGCTGCCCTGCAGCCCTCTTGCATCGACACTGTTGGAGGCCAACTATGGTCTCAGCGATGGAGTTCAGTCCGTGCACCAATGCAAGACCGATAACCTGGACCAAGGTCTCCACGGCGGCCACCATCCTACAAGTGTTGACCTCGGTGCGTTGTCCTGCCAGCACTATTACCTCAAGACTGAAGGCGGATGGATTCCTCCCTTGTGTCTTGCAATCTGAGGAGTGCAGAGGACATCCCTTCTTGATGTTCCTGAACTTGCCTTGGCAACTCCAGCAACTGAGGTATGATCGCGTCCAAAGGCTCCTCATCTGACTCAGACTCAGCAGGTTTCAGGCCTCCTGCAGTTCTCCAAATGCTGGAAACCTGGGAAGTCCCTGCCGTCGGCTGCTGTGCATCAGGCTGTGCAATGTGCTCACCAAATTGTGACCTCGAGGCTACACTAGAACTAGGTCCCACCGAGGTGTGTGTTTCTGTGCTGGTGGAGGGTGTGGCTGAGCGCTGTGATGGGTCTTCAATTAGGGCGTCATCAAATTCTTCTTCCGAGGCATCTTTGGGGTTTGAGTTGAGAGTGATGAGAAGAGTGACTTACCCTGGCGGAGCGAAGGAGATCATTCATCTTCTTTCGGCACTGGGTGGCTGTCCTCTTTTGCAGGACAATGGCGCTGACCACCACTTCTACTGCCTCCCAAGCTGGATTGGTGACCTTGCTTCTTCACCCAGAGCCGGGGTAGAGGACTTCACGTCGGGCCTCCATTGCATCCAGTAGGTGCCTAAGGGAGGCGTAGCTAAATTTGGGGGCAGCAAATTTCCAACCTTTGGCAGCCATGACTTTGCAGCAGCTTCTGATGCCTTAGAGAGTGCTGGCACTGTGCAGGTGCTTCCTGTAAATATGGCGCCTTAATTACTGAAGGCCTGAGGTGATGGCAGGGTGGCCAAATCAGAGACTGACCTGTTGGCGATCTGGCGTGTTTCCTGGAAATGCATTATTAATGAGGGCAGTATGCTCCACGAATGGGACAATACAGCATGAAAACCCGTCAATGCGGCTGGCGGGTAAAACGTCCTTTTTCCTGCCCGCTACCACACTTTGTGCAAATCATGGGATGATTCCATCCATAGAATCATACAGCACAGAAGAGAAAGTGGGGTGGTGACAATCAGAGTCTTGCGTCATGTCAAGGCACGCGGCAAAGTGAAATGCAAAAAACATGTCAGCTCATAGAATCATAGAGCATGAAAAGAAGCCATTTGACCCATCATGCCCGTGCCAATCTTTGAGAAAGCTATTCAATTAATCTCACTGTGCCCTTTCCCAATATCCCGGCAAATTTTTCATTTCCAGGTATTTATCCAATTTCCTTTTTAAAGTTACTATTGAGTCATCTTCCACCACTTTGTCAAGCAATGGTTTCTTGATCACAACCACTCTCTGCAGAAAAAAAATATTCTTCTCATCTCCCCCTCTGGCTCTGTCGCCAATTAACTTAAATCTGTGTTCTTTAGTTACTGACCCTCCTGCTGGTAGAAACAGCTCCTACTTATTTACTTTTACCAAAACCCCCCATGAGACCAATACACATACAAACACTTGGGAAGAAAAGTCTCTTATAGCGTGTTAGTTGTGCTTCCTGTGTTTAAAGCAAACCAACAGTAAGAAAAATCAACAGTGCTTAGTTTAATGAAACTCGATGGGCAGAATTTTTCCGGCAGTGAGCTAGGGGTGGGGCCCACTCGCCAACGCAAAAATGACACGGGAAACCTCCGACGTCATCCCGCCCCACCTAAATATTCAGGAAAGCGGGCGGACATAAAATTGAGGCCATTGACAGGATAATTAAGCCAATTAAAGGCCCTGCCAGCCCAACCTTAAGGCTGGCGGGCAGGCCAGGAGCCCCAGAGGGCTTCTGAAAAAACATGAATCCTCATCCACCGGCGGGATGAGGTTTCATGTCTGTTTTAAAAAGCTTTAATAAAGTTTATGTGAGATTTATTAACATGTCCCATCTCGTGTGATATTGTCGTGGGACATGTTAATAATTTTTTTATTTTTCTATTTTTGAAGTTTATAAAACTTTTATCGCTCTCCCTGAGGCAACACTTAGTCTCAGGGAGATGTGCGCTCTTTTGCGTGCATGTGCGAAAGAGCACGCTCTGACAGTTGGGGAATTCCACCCCCCCCCAACCCCCATACAGGAAGTGCATAGCGCTTTCTGTCAGGTGGCCCGCCCACTCAAAATGAGGGTGGGGCCCGTTTCAGCGGTGGCAATCGGCTGCCCGCCCGCCGCCGAGCCTCTGGGGCCCGCCTGCCCATCAAGGGCAAAATTCTGCCCGATAAGTTTGGAAAATTTCAGTTTTGCATTAACAATCATCTTTAGTGCTGCAGCTGTTATTTGCACTATTGAATTATTTTTGAACTTTAAATTCCATACATTTGAAGGTGTAAAGTAAAGCTCACTACATCACAGTGTGGTGTTCCCTTCTTTTTGTTGGAAGGGAAATCAAACAAAAAAAAAATAGAAAGAAGGCACTTTTCACAACCTCAAGATGTCCCAAAACGTTTTACAGCTTAGTCACTGTCGTAAGAGTGATACGGATCCTGGAAGTGCGAAATGTTTTAGTTGACAGGCAAAATGATCAGCGCAGGCTTGGAGGGCCGAAGAGCCTGTTCTTGTGCTGTACTTTTCTTTGTTCTTTGTTCTTTGTAATGTAGGAAATGCAGCAGCCAATTGTGCACAACAATGTCTCACAAACAACAATGTAATAATGATCAGATAATTTGGTTTTAGTGATGTTGGTAGAGGGATAAATATCAATGAGGATCCTAGGGAGAATGCCTCTGTTCTTCCTCTAAATGGTGCCACAGGATCTTTTACAACCAAGCGAGAGAACAGACAGAGCTTTGGTTTAACATCTCATCAGAAAGACAACATTTCGAACAGTGCAACGCTCCCACAGTACTTCACTGAGAATGTCAGCCTGGATTTTGTGGTAAGTCTCGAACCCACAACCTTCTGACTCAGGGCCAAGAGTGCTGCTCAACCTTCGATATCTCACTGAGTGAAGGTCCTCTGTTAAAAGTGCCATGAAATGCTTCAAGGCCTAAAGTTTTCCCTTAAGTTTGGCACCAGCATGGTCTGTTCATGAACTGAATGACATTAGAACGTGCTGAAAAGAGTGCAGCAAAGGCAATATATGGTGACTGGGTGGTACTAATGGGCTTGAATGGAGCCAGTGTCCTTGGGATCAAGGTACAGACTATTGGTTTTCTCACACTCTGTGGCTGAATGTTCCCATTACACTAACTAACAGTAAACTAGTCGGTAACTCACAAAAATGAAACTGTCATATTAATTAAGTTGGGGTGGCCTTCTGAAGTTGGGGTTCAATCACCTTGAGACTTACTAGATGTTTAACTCTGCATCCAACCAGCGACACATAGATGCTTGTCGCTGACGCCACATGCTAGAGATGAAAAAAGTTGTAGTTCCTGATAATCCCCACCTTGCTGAGCACAAAGGTCACCAATACAGCATCGGCTCCATTCAAAACAGAGTAAGTGTGATTTCCTGTAAAGGTTACCCTTGCCATCATCCACCTCCCCCTATTATTTTAACTAAGCAGTAATACATCATCGGTTGGGGTGATAAGGGAGATTCCACTTCTCTGTAGCCTGTTGATAATTGTGATGCCAAGCATTGAATTTAAAGAGTTTCCTTAAAACATTATTGCAGTAATAATATGTGTTGAAGGACTTGGGACATAAGAACAGGAGTAGGCCATCCTTCCCCTCAAATCTGTTCTGCCATTCAATTAGATCATGGCTGATCTGTACCTTAACAATATCTATTCACCTTGGTTCTGTAACCCTTAATACCTTTGTCTTACAAATGTCTATCAATCTGAGTTTTGAAATTTTCAATTGACCCCAGCTTCAACAGCATTTTGGGGAGAGTTCTAGATTTTCACTACCCTTTGTATGAAGACACACCAACAATGCAGTACTGAGGGATTGCTGTGTGGTCAAAAGCACCATATCTCAGGATGAGACACAACACAGAGTTTCTGACTGTCTGTCCCTAAATACAGGAGGATCTATTTATTTTTTCATGGGATGTAAGCGTTGCTGGCAAGGCCAGCAATTTTTTGTCCATCCTGGAGTCTCATGTAGGCCAGACTGGGTAAGGATGGCTGATTTCCTTTCCTGAAGAACATTATGGGTTTTTACAACAGTGCTGGTTGACATAGCTACTATTACTGAGACTAGCTTTATATTCCAGATTTATTAATTGAATTTAAATTCCACCAGCTGCCCCGAGGCTCTGAATTATTAGTCCAGTGACATTACCACTATATCACCATCTCCTCCTGAACTGAAGAAGAATATGGGGTTCTCCCAGTGTCCTGGTCAATATATTCCTCAACTAATACCACCCAAAAACAAGTGAACCTGTCACTCTCGTTTGTAGGACCTTGCTGTGCAGAAAATAGCTACCACATTTATCCACTTAACACAAGAACAGCCACACTTCAGAAAGTAATTCATTGCATGCCAGATTGGGTTCTCAAATCATCCAATAAACAATGAAATAAATGCAGGAGTCTTTCTTTCCAGGATTTTTTTTACATGTCTTACAGATATTAAATAAGCAAGTGAGGAACAGAAAGTCATCCTCAGCTCACTGGCCCCGTGCCCTCCAAGGTACCAAGTACAATTTGCAACTTTAAAGTGTCTCCATAACTAATTTAAATTTCCTGAGGGAGTTGATTAGTCTCACAGTGTAGACCTCCCACATAATATTGGCATGTCTTGAACATTGCTCCATAAACTATCTAACCGACAATTACTTTTTTTATTCTTTCATGGGATGTGGGCATTGCTGGCAAGGCTAGCATTTGTTGCCTGTCCCTAATTACCCTTTGAACTGAGTGGCTTGCTGGGCCATTTCAGAGGGCAGTTAAGAGTCAATCACATTGCTGTAGATCGTATAGGCCAGACCAGGTAAAGACAGCAGATTTCTTTAGCAAATCAGATGGGTTTTTATGGCAATTGATGATATTTCATGGTCATCATCACTGAGACTAACTTTCAATTCCAGATTTATTCATGGAATTTAAATTCCACCAATGGTCGTGGTGGGATTTGAACCCATGTCCCCAGAACATTAACCTGAGCTGCAGGATTACTAGTCCAGTGACATTACCACTACGTCAATGTCTTCCTAAATTTATCCATTTAACCTTCAGTCTCATGTTTAGACAGATACCCATCTGACTCCCTTTTAGACGAGTTCACTCACTTAACAATAGCTTACTTTAGTGGAAGTCTATTCCACACAGTAATTTAAATTTCTTTTTTATGAATATCTTACCTTGTTTTGTGTTTAACTATTTTGTATTTATGTCCTCCAGTCTCTTATGAGTTGAAATTTAAAAAAAAAACTTTTTCCTCCTGTATTATTCATTTCTATCACCATTTTAAAGAGCTGGCTTCTGTTGCCTCATCTGTAATGAACACCTCTGGGTGGGTAACAAGTCTATCATGCAATGAAAACAGGGTTATCAATCACTACACTATAATCAGACCTGACCAGTCAGAAATAAAAGACTTCCATTTCTATGGTACCTTTCACACTCTCAGGAGGCTCCAAAGAATTCTACAATAAATTAATTACTTCTGAAATATAGCTCTGTTGTAATGTAGGAAACATGGTACCCTATTTGCACGCAGCAAGCTCCCACAAACAGCAATGAACTCATTGCCAGATAATCTACCTTATTTAATAATGCTAGTTGAGGGGTTTGTATTGGCCTAGGACATAAGAAGATAACTCCCCTTCTCTTCTTTGAAAAATGCTCAGAATAGGATCTTATACATGCACTTGAGAGAGCATTTGGGACATAAAAGCAGAAAATGCTGGAAAAACTCAGCAGGTCTGGCAGCATCTGTGGAGAGAGAAACAGAGTTAATGTTTTGAGCCCATATGACTCTTCTTCAGAGCATCTGGGACCTTGGTTTAATGGCTTATCCAAAATATAGTGCAGCATTCCCCCAGTATCCTGGAGTGGGACTTTGAGGCATTGAATTCTTACAAATTTGGGCTTGTTTGGGAACTTCTCACAGCCAACCAGTTTGCCAACATTTAGTGCCTAGGCTCGGATATGAAAGATGGTTAACTGAGTGAAGTGAAGATAATACTAGTGGAATAGTACTCAGGTCAGAGGCAGAACCTTAAGGAAAATATTGTCAGCATTTGTGGAGGAGAAAGGAAAATAAATTGATTGGTATGAGCCAAGATTGCAGTGCTAACTGACACTGAAATCTACCCTGATTGATATGGGAAAGTGAGAGGAAAAGAGCTCAGTCAAGTCAGTTCAAGATTCCACCCATCACTGGCCGGCACCACACAGCACATCTAAATACATGCCACTTTCCTGTAACCCACAATTCACTGTGCAATTTAATATGAGAGCAATCAAATGGTATTGAAAAACAAATGAATATGAGTTTTGAGAAGTATTGAATGAATATAAATGTGATTAGTGACTTCCCTCAATGGTAGTTTTATTTGATAATTCTGGTGATAATTCAGTGCCGGCTCTGGACTGGGACCAACAATGTAAATCATGCATGCTACTAGCAAGGTTTTGGGGTTGTAATATCATTGTGTAAATTTGTTTAACTGAAAACCTGCCACAGGTTAGATATTACATAAAATGACAACAGGGTGAAATCAAACATAGATTTCCATAGAATTTACTGCACAGAAAAAGACTTTTCTGCCCAGCTGGTACACGTGCATGCTCCACATGAGCCTCCTTCCACCTTCCTTCACCTCATGCAATCATCTAATCCTTTCTCCTCATCCGCTTATCTAGTGTCCCTTTAAGTGCCATTCGTCTCAACAATTCCTTGTGGTAACAAGCTCCACATTTTCACCACTTTCTGGATTAAAAAACTCCTCTTGACTTTCTTACTGAATTTTTTGACCTAGTTTTGGTCATCGCAGCAAGTGGAAACATCCTGTCTACGAACAGCAACAAACCCCTCTAAAATTTTAGAGACCTTTATCAGGTCATCCCCTTCAGCATTCTCTTTCCTAGAAAAAAGAGCCCCAGCTTGTTCAATCTTCCCTGATAGTTATAACCTCTCAGTTCTGTATCATTCTTGTAAATCTTTTTCATAACTTCTCCAGCGCCACTATATCCTTTTACAATTTGGGGACCAAACACAGTAATAGACACAAGATGAATGAGCAGTTCAGGTGAGGGAAGGAGGAAGAGTGAGAATCAAAGAAGATTCCTTCTATTTCACATTATGCCCTTGTAATATACATCTGTTCTATGGAACCTATCAGAAGTACAGGATATGTGCAGTCCATGTATTAGAATATAAATGGTAATGATGAAGTAAACCCAGATTATTACTTCAGATTATGCCGGTATTGTGAATTCAAGGGATTGAAATGTAAAATTGTTTTAGGAAACAGATGTATAAGGGTCGTTATCTTTAAATTCATGAAATGTTTGCAGTAATTTTCCAGTAAGGGTAGCGAAAGCTATTGCTTTGTCTCTGATTTTTTCTTTACTCTTGTTCCATTCACCTGTCACCCCTGTGTTCACTGACCTACATTGTCTTGTGGTGTGACAATGCCTCCATTTTAAAATTCACATCCTTGTTTTCAAATCTCAAATCATGGTCTCACCCCTGCCCCTCCTGTTTCTATTGCTTTTGTTAGCCCTCTGAGCTCACTACATTCTTCCAATTCTGGCCTCCTGTGAATCACCAGTTTTAATCCCTTCACTATTGGCAGCTGTGTCTTCAACTGCCTAGCTTCTAATCTATGGAATTCCTTCCTGAAACCTCTCTGTGTCTTTACCTCTCTCTCCTCTTTTAAAGTGCTCAATTAATCCTACTTCCACGATCAAGCTTTTGGTCACCTATCCAAATATCTTCTTATGTGGTCCATTTGATAATGCACCTGTGATGCTCCTTGGGATGTATTACCACGTTAAAGGCATTATATAAATACAAGTTCTTGTATGTTTTCCTCATGTAACAGCTGAACAGGAAAGGTTTAATGACCTAACAAACCCATTCCACTTTGTTTTAATAGATCATCCTGAGTTCATTCCTTCTTTCCATGTTCCTCGGCTCTCTCCAAAAACAAATGTCTGTTGACCCTATTGCATTATCTATTTTGACATTCTGCCTTGGTAACTTATTAACACTATTCTATTATCCTTTAGATGAAACAGTTCAACTGGACTTCTCTTCTTTCTCACACCTTTAAACTTAAGTCCCTGTTACTTAGATCCTTCGCTGCAGTGAAATCTGGGTGTGAATGATTATTGTTGTCTTTTGCGATCTTATTTCTTAGCTATGAATTGCAACAAGTAGCCAATGAAAATGTGCACTTTTGATTAGAATTTGATCAGGGTCTTCTATATAATTTCTTACTGAACATCCATGAAGGTATGAATCTTTTTGCAAAACCCCTTACCAGAATATAAGAAAAATACAATTTTGGCCCTCACTCTTTCTCCTTCTCTCTCTGTCCTACAACCTCCTTTTCCTCTAATTTAATCAATACAAAAAATGGCTGCCTTAAATCAATAACTTTTAAACCTAAAGTGACTGTGCTTCAAAAGTAGTTCTTTGGCTATGAAGCACTTTGGGGCATTCTGGACGAACGTGAGCTTTCAATGTTATGACACCAAGGAAGGACTGAGAGTACGTGTGCAGATGTCTGCCTTCATATATTGAACTGTGACAATTGGGTGAATCTAGATTCCTTTGAGTTGTATACTTGTACAGAGACTCCAGGTTTAAAAAGAGAATTAGCTCTGAAGAAGAGTCATATGGACTCAAAACATTAACTCTGTTTCTCTATCCACAGATGCTGTCAGACCTGCTGGGTTTTTCCAGCATTTTCCATTTTTATTTCAGATTTCCAGCATTTGTAGTATTTTGCTTTTATATTAAGGACAGAATCTATTTGGTTAGAGTTAGGAAATAATAGGGATGCCTTAAAACTACTGGGTGTATTCTATAGGCCACCAACAAATGGAAAATATATACAGGAGAAAATTTGCAGGGAAATTACCGAGAGGGTCAAGAACTATACCGTAGTTTAAATTTTTTTATTCACACAAGGGATGTGGGTGTCGCTGGCTAGGCCACATTTAATGCCCATCGCTAATTGCCCTGGAGAAGGTGGTGGTGAACTGCCTTCTTGAACCACTGCAATCCATGTGGTGTAGGTACACCCACAGTGCTATTAGGGAGGGAGTTCCAGGATTTTGACCCAGCGACAGTGAAGGAACAGTGATATACTTCCAAGTCAGGATGATGAGTTTCTTGGGGGGAACTTCCACGTGGTGGTGTTCCCATGTGTCTGCTGCCCTTGTCCTTCTATATGTAGTGGTCATGAGTTTGGAAGATGCTGTCTAAGGAGCCTTGGTGAGTTCCTGCAGTGCATCTTGTAGCAGATACACACTACTGCCACTGTGCGAAGGTGGTGGAGGGGGTGAATGCTTGTGGATGGGTTGCCAATCAAATGGGCTGCTTTGCCCTCAATGGTGCCAAGCTTCTTGAGCATTGTTGAATCTGCACTCATCCAGGCAAGCGGAGAGTATTCCATCACACTCCTATCTTGTGCCTTGTAGATGATGGACTGGCTTTGGGGAGTTAGGGGGTGAGTTACTCACTGCAGGATTCCTCATCCCTGATCTACTCTTGTAGCTGCAGTATTTACATGGCTAGTCCAGTTCAGTTTCTGGTCAATGGAAACCCCCAGGATATTGGTAGTGGGGGATTCAGTGATGGTAATGCCATTGAATGTCAAGAGGTGATGGTTAGTTTCTCTCTTGTTGGAAATGGCCATGGCCTGGCACTTGTGTGACGTGAATGTTACTTGCCACTTGTCAGCCCAAACTTGGATATTGTCCAAGTTTTGCTGCATTTGGATGTGTACTGCTTCAGTACCTGAGGCGTCATGAATGGCGCTGAACATTGTGCAATCATCAGCGAATGTCCCCCCTTGTGATGGAAGGAAGATCATTGATGAAGCAGCTAACATAAACTGGGATAGCAATAATGTACAGGGCAAAGGGGGAGAAGAGTTTCTAAAGTGTGTTCAGGAGAATTTTCTTATGACTCAATAAGGAAGGAGGCATTGTTGGATCTGGTTCTGGGGAATGAGGTCAGCCAAGTAGATTATTATCAGTGGGGGTAGAGTAATCATAGTATCAAAAGGTTAAGGTTAACTGGAAAAAAGTTGCTGAGGTTCTCCTTAGATACAGGTCTGGTCGCAAAGAAGTAGCAAATGTTACTACCTTGTTCAAAAAAGGGTTTAAGAATAAGACCAGCAGCTACATGCCAGTCCGCTTAACCTTGGTGGTGGGAAAGCTTTCAGAAATGATAATCTGGGGTAAAATTAACAGTCACTTGGGAAAGGGTGGCTTAATTAAACAAAACCAGTACAGGTTTGCTAAAGGCAAATCATGTTTAACTAATTTCATTAAGTTTTTTGATGAGGTAATGGAGATTGTAGATGAGGGTAACGTGGTTGATGTGTGGCATATGGACAAAGGTGTTGATTAAATGCCACATAATAGGATTGTCAGCAAAGTTGAGGCCCATAGAATAAAAGGGACAGTTGTGGCATGAATACGAAGTTGACTAAGCAACTGGAACCAGAGAGTAGTGGTAAAAGGTTGTTTTTCAAATTGGGGGAAGGTATACAGTGGTGTTCCCAGAGGTCAGTACCAGAACTACTGCTTTCTTGATATATATATTAATGACTAGAATTGAGTATATTTGGCATATTTTCAAAGTTTACAACTGATCCAAAGCTTGAAAGTATTGTGAACTGTGAGGAGGATAGCAATAGCAAGAGGACATAGACAAGCTGGTGGAATGGACAGACACACGACAGAATAAATTTAACGCCAAGAAGTGTGAACTGATACATTTTGATAGGAAGAATGAGGGAATGCAATTTAAACTAAAGGATACAATATTAAAGGGGTACAGGAATGAAAAGACCTGAGGGCATTAGTGTAGAAATTGTTGAAGGTGGCAGGACAGGTTGAAATGTGGTTAAAATGGCATACGGGATCTTGGACGTTATAAATCGAAGAATAGAGTGCAAAAGCAAACAAGTTATGATAAACATTTATAAGACATTGGTTTGGTGTCAACTGGAATATTATGTCCAATCCTGGGCACCACACTTTAGGACGGGTATGAAGGCTTTAGAAAGGGTGCAGAAAAGATTTACAAGAATAGTTCTAGGGATGAGGACTTCAGTTACAAGAATAAATTGGAGAAGCTGGGGTTGGTCTCTTTAGAGAAGAGAAGGTTGAGAAGTGATTTGATAGAATTGTTCAAAATCATGAAGGGTCTAGACAGAGTAGATAGAGAGAAGCTGTTCCCATTGGAGGATGGATCAAGAACCAAAGGCCACAGATTTAAGGTAGTTGGCAAAATAACCAAAGAATCTGGAATGCACTGCCTGAGAATGTTGTGGAGGCTGATTCAATTGTGGCTTTCAAAAGGGAATTGGATAAAAGCCTGAAGATAAAAAATGAAAAATGAAAAAAACTTGCAGCGTTACAGGGAGCAGGATAGCTGAACTGCTCTTTCAGAGAGCTGGTGCACATTGACAAACCAAATGGCCTCTGTTCTCTGAATCATTCTATGATTCTTTGATTCTACATAGACAGAGATAGACACACACATTCTTATATAAAGAGAAAGGCACACACATATATTAAGAGAGAGACAGGGACACAAACATGCACAAAGAGACACATGCAAGTGTAATGATACACAAAAACACATGAGAGATGTGGACTCAAATATTCAGAGAGAAGAAATATTCATGCAGAAAATGACAGAGACAGACACAACAGTGAAAGATAAACAGAGAGAGAAGCACATTGATTCAGAGAAACAGTTGTACATAAGAGCAAGAAGACACGTACACACACACACACACATACACACACTCCCTGCCACAACATTTTGAACATATAGGCCTGAATTTTACCTTTGGCGGACACGTGCGACCAGCGGGCCTGGGAGCAGCTGGGAAATGAACTGTCAACCACGATCAGCCCCCGAAAAGCTCAGTGCTGCTGGGGTGGAGGAGGGAAGAAGGTGGGCAATGGCCTCACCGAGGGCGTGGGTGAGTGCTGCGAGAGAGCTCCCTGAAGGCAGATAGCTACCTCAGGGCAAACCTTCAAATGATGAAATAAAGGTTTAAAAAGCTGCAAAAAAATGCCCATACATCACAATCAAGCACCTGAAAATATACCTCATAAAAATGCTGTCCACAGATTTAAAAATTTTTTATTTCATAACAGAGATTTCATCCTGTTCTTGGATGAGATTTGATGAAAAATGTAAAGGCTGCCTGGCCGATTCGCTTGTCCGCCAGCCAACTGCAAGGTTGGATGGGCCACGAAAAATTGGAGACAATTGCACCATTAATGCGCTTAATTGGCCTAACTGTTGGCGGGCGCGCTTCTGACTTTTGCGTGCTTCCACCGAGCGAAATATCGTATGAGTGCTTCATGATGTCGGGATGCTTGCCTGACGTCATCTTGTGCGATTTTATGCCCAATTAGGTCAGATGTGCACCTGTCCAGGGACGTAAAATTCTGCCCATATATTGGATTGTCCCTTAACCTTTTCTGCTCTAAGGAGAATAATCCCAATTTCTCTCCAATCTCTCCAAGTCACTGAAGTCCCTCACCCCGGGACTATTCTAGTAGCTTTCCTTTACACCCCCACCACCCCCACCTCCCCCACCACTGGCAAAACCTCAATATCTTTCTTAGCAAAGTACAGTGTTCAAAACTGGACACACTACTCCAGTTGGGGCTTAACCAGTAATTTATAAAATGTTAGCTTAACTTCTTTGCTTTTGTGCTCTATTTCTCTATTAATAAAGTCAAACAACCCATCTGCTTTTTTAACAGCTTTCCTGGTTACATCTTGCATCCTTCAAAGATTTATCTGCAAACACTTAGGTCTCCCTTTTTCTGCATCTGCTTCCCATCTATTTTATAGATGCCATCTATTGCCATATATTTTATATTACCTCTCCTAATACTTCCTTCCAAAATTCACCACTTAGATTTTGTAATGAATCAACAAACATTTTTTTTAATTCATTTATCAGCTGTGGGGGTCAGTGGCTAGGCCAGCATTTATTGCCCATCCCTTGTTGCCCTTGAGAAGGCAGTGGTGAACTGCCTTCTTGAACCACTACAGTCCATGAGGTGTAGGCAAAACCACAGTGCTATTAGGGAGGGAGTTCCAGCATTTTGACCCAGCAACAGTGAAGGAACGGCGATATATTTCCAAGTCAGGATGGTGAGTGGCTTGGAGGGGAACTCCCAGGTGGTGGTGTTCCCATATGTTTGCTGCCCTTGTTCTTCTAGATGGTAGTGGTTGTGGATTTGGAAGGTACTGTCTAAGGAGGCTTGGTGAGTTCCTGCAGTGCATCTTGTAAATGGTACACATTGCTACCACTGTGCGTCAGTGGTGGAGGGAATGAATGTTTGTGGAGGGGGTGCCAGTCAAATGGGCTGCTTTGTCCTCTTGAGTGTTGTTGGAGATGCACTCATCCAGGCAAGTGGACAATATTCCATCACCTTTCGGACTTGTGCCTTGTAGATGGTGGACAGGCTTTGGGGAGTCAAGAGGTGAATTATTCGCCACAGGATTCCTAGCCTCTGACCTGCTCTTGTAGCCACAATATGTATATGGCTAGTCCTGTTCAGCTTCTGGTCAATGGTAACTCCCAGGATGCTGATAGTGGGGGATTCAGCGATGATAATGCCATTGAATGTCAAGGGGCAATGGTTAGATTCTCTCTGGCAGAACCCAAACTGAGCATCAGTGAACAGGTTATTGTTAAGTAAGTGCTGCTTGATAGTCCTGTTGATGATCTCTTCCATCACTTTACTGATGATGGAGAGTAGAATGATGAGGCGGTAATTGGCCAGTTTGGATTTATCCTGCTTTTTATGTACAGTATATACCTGGGCAATTTTCCCCATTGCTGGGTCGAGACCAGTGTTGTAGCTGCACTGGAACAGCTTGACTTGGGGCGTGGCAAGTTCTGCAGCACAGTCTTCAGTACTATTGCTGGAATGTTGCCAGGGCCCATGGCCTTGCAGTATCCAGTGCTTTCATCTGTTTCTTGATATTATCTGGAGTGAATAGAATCGGCTGAAGACTGGCAGCTGTGTTGGTGAGGACCTCCGAAGGAGGCTGAGATGGACCAATCGGCAATTCGGGCTGAAAATCATTGCAAATGCTTCAGTCTTACCTTTAGCACTGATGTGCTTTACACAGTGAACCATTCTCAAAGTGTTATATGGATAAACTAATTCTTCAGCAACACTGTCCTGCAAACACTAAATAAGATGAATGAGCAGTCAGTCTTTAGGTGGTGTTAGATAAGGATGGAAGATGGTCTAGAATACTAGTCAACCCCTTAGACCTAGAAGCTTCCTGTGTCTAGTGACACATGAGGCAGAAAAAGCACATGCTTATGTCCCCTTCCATAGCTAGTTTTTCCTGGAACAGGTTGCTAGCCTGTTACCAGAAGAGTGACAGTCCGTATCAAGCATGGCTGGAGACTCTCCTGCTTTTAACACCTGCCATGGCATATTGGAAAAATTTATAGGTTGATAATCAATCTGGTTGGCCATGTTATGAATGCACCTTCCCTGTAATCAAGTCCTGGAGCTTTCTTTAAAATTTATTCTTTCATGGGGTCTAAGCATCACAGGCAAGATCAACATTTGTTGCCCATCCCTGATTGCCCTTGAAATGAGTGGCTTGCTAGGCCATTTCAGAGGGCAGTTAAGAATCAACCACATTGCTGTGGGTCCAGAGTCATGTGTAGACTAGACCAAGTTAGGTTGGCAGATTTTCTTCCCTAAAGGATTATCATTTTTATGGGCAATGAGCAACAGTTTCATGGTCACCATTACTGAGACTTGTTTCTAATTCCAGATGTTTTATTAATTGAATTTAAATTCTACCCACTGCCAGGGTGGGATTTAAACCTAATCAACCTGGGCTTCTGGATTACTAGTCCAGTGACATTACCACAGTGCCACCAGTACTTGAACTCAGAGCTTCTGGCGTAGAGACAGGGATACTACCCACTGCACCACAAGACCTCTTCCCAACTCTTTGCTCGTCTGAAAAATAACATCATGTGATCTGAGCAGACAGACAGTGGCTTAGTATAATGTCACCGTGTTGATGAGACAGGAGTTTTTCCATGGTGTCCTGGCTGGTATTTAACCCTCGCTGAACATTAACAAAACCAAATTATCTAGTCATTTATCTCATTGCTGTCTGTGGGACCTATGCACAAAATTGCTGCCACAGTTGCGTACATAACAGCATGACTGTGTTTCAAAAGTAATTAACTGGCTGTGAAGTGCTTTGGGATGTCCTGAGGTCCTGAAGGGGATGACTTCATCAATAAAGTTAATAATATGGAGTAGTTGAGATAAGTAACATAGGTGCACTTAAGGAAAGCTAGGTAAATTTATGATAGAGAAAGGAATAGAAGTCTTGGCACTAAACTTTGGAATTGTCTCCCTAAACCTCCCTGTCTCTCTCTCCTCCTTTGAGAAACTCCATAAAACATACCTCACCTCTTTGAATACCACCTGACTTATCTTGGACTACACTCCTGTGAAATGCCTTGCCATGTTTTATTACATTAAAGACTCTACAGGAATGCAAGGTGTTAGTGTTCTTGATAAGTTTAGCTGTAGTAAGATCTGTTGGGATGAATAGCCTGTTCCTATTATGAAAAATTAGTTGCAGTTCCACTTCATATTTAAACGCTGGCTCTTCTTTCCTTTTATGATACAAAATCCTCTTGAGACTTTCACAAGATGAAGCCGTAGTGGACCAGTGACTGTGATTAGGAAGCATGCTTCCAGAAGGCAACTTTATCTAGAATTATGGTACACAGTTGCTTTTTGTATATTTAAATGAGGTTTACCACCCCCACCCCATTCCCTGTTTGTTGGGCTGACTGTTTGAATGTTACACAGTTGGTGCTTGCACTAACCCATGTCCCTGGGGCCAGGCCCAAGGGAAGTGCTACATAGTTTATTAAAGGTGCATGATTCTCCTTGGATTGCCCCTTGCTGTCCTGCGCCTGCCCTTGCACCTTGTCAATCATCATTCCTCTGTGCCAAGTTGCACTGGTTGTGGTGACCTGGGTTTCACCATATGACCTAGTTAAAAGGCTCAGCAGCTGGATTGAGGCCCAAGAGGTAATCAGAGTTAGTGAGGATGGATGGCATTGCAGAGAGAGGATATAATTGTTGAAACAGCTACAATACTGTGCATTGCAGATCGTCTGTTGAAAAAGTACTTAAAGGAGAAGGCAAGTCCAGTGGGAGTACTTTCATCCAAAATGTTTCCCTATTTTAAACAGTGCAAAATAATAAACTAATACACATCCATGTTATCCCAAAGCACAGGCTGAGGAACAGGATTCACAAGGTGATGAGGAAAATCTGAGGCTAGGATATCCATATTCATAATGCAAAAGGGTAAATTGTTAGAGAGGGGAGACAGCTGGTCAGTTGGTAACACAAAGTGGGAATCAAGGGAATTTTCCCCTAAAGTTTTCTTCTCTCTTTTCCTAAAGTCATCAACTTGGGCTGGGCTATAGCTTGATGGGCACAGGCCCTAGTCTGGCCTCTCAACCTAGCCTTTATTGAGTGTTTGTGTTCAGCCTGAATCTGTTTTTGTTCAATATTCACATCCCTACTTTCCAGCAGCAATCAGATGCAGGGTCCATAGAACATAGGAATACAGGACTTAGGAGCAGGAGTAGGCTATTCGTCCCTTCAAGCCTGCTCAGCTATTTGATAAGATCATGGTTGATCTGGTTGTGGTCTGACCTCCATCTTCCTGTCTGACTCCATAACCCTTGACTCCATTGTCTATCAAAAACTTGTCCAACTGAGCCTTAAATAAATTCAAATTACCCAGCCTTCACTGCTTTTTGGGGAAGAGAATTCCACAGACTAATGACCCTTTGAGAGAAAAAAATTCTCTTCATTGCTGTACCTCTTATTCTTAAACTGTGTCCCCTAGTTCTAGATTCCACCACAAGGGAAATGTGCTCCCGGTAACCACCCTATTAGGTTCCCTTGGTATCTTATATGTTTTAATAAGCTCACTCCTCATTCTTCTAAACTCCATTGGATACAGGCCTAACCTGTTCAACCATTCTTCATCCCAGGAATGAGTCAAGTGAATCTTCTTTGAACTGCTTCTAACTTAATTATATTCTTTTTTTCAAAAAAGGGGACCAAAGCTGTACACGGGATCCCTGGCTGAATATTTCTCTCCTTTGCCAAGACAAATTGGAGCACTCACCCCCTCAATTCTGGCTGAGATCAACTCAGACCCAGAACCAAATCTGTTACTTCTTGTCTGTATAGGGTTAATTTTGACTTTGCACAAAACTGCAATAACTGGCAATATTGGATCAACTGCCTATTCTACATCTCTCACAATTTTCATTTCTGTTGACTTCAATGGGAACAAAAATCAGGGGAGATTTGTAATGGTGGCTGTTTTTCACAATGGTACAAAGTCAGAATTACCTCCAAGGGCATAGAAATTGGTCTGTTTTCAGGTGTTGCTTGGACTACTAAGGCTCCAAAATTGTGGGAGAGAGGACACACATCTATCTGTCTGGAAGTCTGCTGCCTGCCATATTGGGTAAGGACAACCAAAGGTGTCCTTTAGCCACCCCATCCCTCCCCACATATCCCACCTAACTTGGCTTGAGGGTCTTAGTATGTGCAATGAAGGAGCATAATACCTGTTGGAAACCTTCTTCTGTAAGATTGGTTTGCCCTGAGGCAGCTGGCGCCAACTCAGGAAAATCAGGCCTAGCGATTGCTTGCACCAAGAAGGTAAATAACAGATCTGAGTGTGGAGCCAGGAGAAACAGGAGTGGAGTAAGTGGAAATAAAAATCAGGGGAGGTGTAAAACGGGTTGTTGACACACCATCTCCCATTTTTCACTTTCTCACAAAGTCAAGATGTCCCCCACCAAGTTTCTTCTCCTTACTCTCTTTTTAAGAATTTAACTGCAATGAATCAAATCACACACTCAGGAACATTTTTGCACTGAGCTATTGGCAATCAAATTGACAGTCAGAAACTGCCATTTGTTGTTAAATAAAGGCATTTGCCTCTTTGTTGTCCCCTTAAAGGAAAGTAAAAATGTAAATCTTTCTACAGCAGAGAAATCTCACAAAGTGATAGCAGTACCCGCTGGACAAAATGGAATAAATCAAAGAAAATCTATTTAATTCTACACTTCCATCCTCCATATAGCAAGTGACCAGGATGTTGGATGAACACAAGACAGTTTGATTCATTGGATACATTCTCTTCCAAGTGTCACGTTGGACTCACTTGCTTTCTAACTGTGTGAAATGTTAAAAATTAATTAATGAGAACACCACCACCTGCAAGTTCTCCTCTAAGCCACTCACCATCCTGACTTGGAAATATATCACAGTTCCTTCACTGTTGCTCGGTCAAAATCCTGGAAATCCTTCCCTAACAGCACTCTGGGTGTACCTACACCACATGGAATGCAGTGGTTCAAGAGGGCAGCTCATCACCATCTTCTCAAGGGCAAATAGGGATGGTAAATGCTGGCCTAGCCAGTGGTGCCCACACCCCAAGAATGAAATTAAAAAATCAATAATGATGAGTGGGTGTGAATTGTTACAATAGCCTCTCCTCTCCATCATCACTCAGGCAGTCCAATTTATGGGAACACCACCAGCTCCAAGTTTCCCTTCAGGTCACACATTGTTCTGGCTTGGAAATTTTTCACTGTTCCTTCATTGTTGCTGGGGTATTCCAGCTCCCTACATTACCGACTGACGTCTATTGAAGTTAATCCCTCACATTGTCACTCAGTAACCACTCTCAGACAGCCCCCTGCATCACTGACTTGTCCAAATAAAAAGAAAAAACTGCAAATGCTATAAAATTAAGAAGTAAATACTAGAAATACTCAGCCTGTCCCTTAAAACTCATGAAGTGAAAGGACATTAAATGCTGTGGGAGTAGATCCTTTCTCTGAATCAGTATTGGCAAAATAGTTTAACATGAAGCGTTAGCCTGTCTGTTCTCCTCCCAACTGTATCTCTACTGATGATAAAGTGAGCTCTCTTGCACTGTCAGTTTGATCCAGTGAGGGATAAATTTTAGTGCGTACCCAGCAGGAGCATTTGTCTTTACATTACACACTGTGCGATGTGTCAGCCTTGAGAGAGGTGAGCAATGAGCAAAAAGCAAAACAAACAAAATGAAATCATGCCAATGCACTTTCAATTTTATTTCATCATTAATAATTATAAGGTGTGCTAGCTAGAAACATGCTGACAATGCAGAGAGCTGCAATTTGTGTAGTCACCCTAGAGACGTCCAGTCATTTTACACCAGCTTGCTGATATGTTATCATAATATTCCATCACTGGAGACAGTAACCCCAAATTCTCATGTCATTACCATGTGTAGCTGTGTACTTCCAATTGAAATTCATAGCCCTTGCTGCTTTATCTCCTTATGGCACATATTGGACAGAAGGGGCAACAGGCACTGCATTCCAGTGGCTGTTGCTTAGCCAATGTTCATCCTTTAACCAAAGCTTCTCCCTTCATCTTTCAAATGAGACTTTAGACAGAGGTCCTGTCTGCTCTTTCAGGTGAAAGCAAACGAATCCATAGCACTATTTCTCAAAGAAGGTAGGGAGTTCTTTCTGGTGTGATGGACCAATATTTATCCCTTAACCTGCATCATTAAAACACAGATGATCTGGTCATTATCACCTTGCTGTGTGTTAGATCCTGCTGTGCACAAATTGTCTGCCGTGTTTCCTACATTATAAAGCAATTACACTTTGAGAGTACAAATCTTACAGAACAAAGCAAGTACCTGAGGTTATGATACAGATCAATAATGATTTTATTGACTAGACAAGGCTTGAGGGACTGAATAGTCTACTACTGTCCCTATGTAACTGACTGTAGAGTATTTTGGGACATCCTGCGGTCATGAAAGGTCCCTTATAAATACAAGTTCTTTCGGCATGTGAGATTGGATTAAGAGGTGTGATGTTATAGAATAGAATCATTGACCAGGATTTTATGGCCTTGCCGTGGTGTGTCTCCCTCCCAGTGGATGCGGCGAGTCATTTAAATCTCCATTCAGTTTGGTGGGACTGTAATAGCCCGGGTGGGAGGGGCTGTAAAATCCTGGCCATTGTTTTATAATATTATAATATTAAAAGTAGTCATGAGGAAGCTGTAGAGTCTCCGTCTTCCCTTCGTTGAAGTTGTTCACTCCAGCTGGATACACTTGGTTCCCTGCCACTACTTCAGCTAATGGAGCCACATATGTATGAACCTGGACCTATTGCTACCTACTGACCCTGAAGCAGCACTTGTTAATGCATCATGTTGTATTTCTCTGTTTGCTTAATACTAACTCACCCAATCTCACACAGGGCTGGTTAACTAAATGTAAGCTTGTTTATTCGAAGATATAGTACAGGATTGCTCAGCAGACAGATTTACTGTAAAGATTCAACAGCTATTGTTAACAGGAAAGTACAGCTGCAACTGCTTCACATCACACACTTCTAGCTAAATTGAAAGCTCCTCTGGACAATGTCTGTGAGTCACATGGTTCACACCCTGGCTACTTACTTATGAGCATATTATCTCTTAAAGTGATATCACAACGTTTTTATTTCCAAACTAATATTACATTCATTAAGAGTGGAACCCCATATACATTCAGGTAGTTGTGAAAACAATTTACACAAGAATAAATTTCTGTTCAAGAGTTTAAGAATTTAAGAGTCTGCGTAACGTATAGGTAGTTGAACAATCCTCTTGGATCTCATAATGGTATGACCTTCCTGAGATCTAGACTTATCACTTGGGTGTTCTTGACTTGCAAGTCTGTTCTGAAGTGATGATTTTTTCATGGTGGTCTTCCACAATCTTACTCTCTGAGTCCATCTTTGGGTGTGTTTTAGACACAGTTGGACTGCTGGGTGTTATATAATTGTACAATTCCTTTAGCTGGCTTCTGTACCTTCTTAACACTGCTCCATTCAGAGTTGTGACTTCGTAGGATCTATGCTCATTGCACACTTTGGATACTCCTGCAGGTAACCAAGTTCTCGGTAGTCTTGAACCTGTTGTCCCTTGTGTGAACTAAATAGTTCCACAACTGAATGTTGGTCATATGCTGTCTTCATTCTTCCTTGTTTTTCAAGAAGTTTCTCCTGTACTTCTGAGAAATGAGATAGGTGATGGCTTGGCAAGGTAGTCCTAACCTGCCATCCGAACACGATTTCTGCTGGTGCTAGTAAGCCCATGTCTTAAGATGTTGCTCTTAAATACAGTATTCCTATATGGAGATCTTGCTTTGTTTTCCTGCAGTTTATGATTAATGACTTACCAGTGCAAATCATTTGCTCAGTGAGGCCATTGGATCTGGGATAGTGTGGTGAGGCTGTCACATGGTTTATGCCCCATTTAGCACACATGTCCCTAAAAGGTCTGCCAGTGTACAGTGGCCCATTGTCCAACCTCTTCAGGTGTACTGAACAAGCTGAAAATTGAAATCATTGCATCTGCCATGGGTGCACTTGAGGTATCCTTCAATTGCCTGATGATTGGAAATTTGGAAAAGTAGTCAGTGGCTAGGAGAAAGTCATTGCCATGGATAGTGAATAAACCTGTTGTGATTTTAGGCCAACGGTATGCTGGAACTTCATAAGGCTACAAAGGTTCTTTGTGTTGATGTGGCTGGTGTCTCTGGCATGCTTCACACATCCTCACTACCTTATCAATATCATTATTGATCCCTGGCTAAAACACAGTACCTTGTTCGCTCTATGCCCAATTTCCCCTGGTGTAATTGTGACAATATGTCCTGGCGAAGAGCTTGGGTACAAGCACCAGTTTTCCCTTGAAAATCATGCCTCTTGAAATGCCTAGCTCATCTCTGTACCACCAAAAATATCTGACAGTGTCTGGCACTTCTTGCATAATATCAGGCCAACCTTCTACAATGACTCCATAATGACCTCAGTCATAGATCATTTGCTGTTTCCTCCTGAAGCTGGTTACACTTGTGTTGACCAAAATTCATCAAATCGATATTGAGAATATCTTCTACGTCAAAGTCTATGCCATCTACTTGTAGGTCTAGTGAGACATCCACAGTTTTTTCCAGACTGGGTAACCTGCTCAGTGTATCTGAAGTAACCACTTTGCTACCAGCTTTGTGTGAAGCCGTAGCCCTGTATTTTATCAGAAGTCATTGTACTCTGGGTGGCACACCTGCCAGTGGCTTGTGCCAAATCATTTCCAGTGGTTTGTGGTCAATAGATCGTTTATCAAATAAGTCTGTATGGAACCTTGTGATACCAAATATCACAGTGAATGGCTCATGCTCTAAATTCAAATAATTGGACTGCACCTGTGATAGATTTGGAACCAAATGTAATTGGTTTGCCAACTTGCATGATGCACGCTCCTAACCCTTTTTGAGATGTATCTCTTTTCTAGGGTCATAGTATTGTAGAACACAGATCTCTCCTGACAATACCTGTTTAAGTGACTCAAACACATGTTGATGGTCCTCCTGCCATACACATAGAACATCGTCTTTTAGTAGTGCTCTTTGTGATGATGCTCTATCAGCAAAGTTGGGTATGTATGGTGCTAAGTTGAAAAATCTGTGGCATCGCATCTCTGCAAGTCAACTTTGTCCTGGGGAGTAGGCATGTCTCGTACATCTTCAAGTTTGCCTGGGTCAGGATAGATCCTGGAACTTGAATAGATAGAATTCAAAAAGTTAAATTGACCCACATTCACCTGGCATTTCTTGTTGTTGACGATGAATCCTTCACAATGAGCTGCTGCCATCACTGAGTGTAAATTTCGGTCATGCTCTTCTATGGTTTTGCCCATCACCGTAATATCATTGGTGATACATCCACATCCAAGGATATTTTCTGTAGTTCTGTCCATATGCTGCTGGAACAGATCTTGACTGATGGATAAACCAAAGGGGAAGCAGTATCTTCTGAATGGTGTCCTGAAAGTAGTGATTTCTTGGCATCCCTCTGACAAATAAACCAACAAATATCTGTGTTTGGAATTCAGCTTGCTCCTGTGAATTTGGGATTCAGTTCCTCTAATGTTGGGATCTTGTGTGAGCATCTCTTAAGAGTAAGATTTAGACATCTTGGGTCTATTATGTCATCTTTTTTCAGTATGCATATGATAGAGCTGCACCAGTTAGTGTGCTCATGCACGTGAAGGATAATGTTGTTATGCACCATGTCATCCAACTCATTCTTTAGCTTATCCTGTATGTGCATATTGCACTTTCTAGGAGAGTTGATTGATGGAATTACATCTCTCTGAGGTGTACAGCATCATATCTGAAGTTCCTTATAGCACCGAAACTGTCTGGGTACATCTGTTGTAGGTCATGTAGGACTGACTCAGATTATTATTCTTGGCCTCTTTTACTGTGATTGATATCTTGGTGATCTCGTTGGTCACAATGTTGAGTTCTGTACATGCCAGTAACTCTGTTACTGCTGGTCCACCTGTCCACCAGGTAGAATACTTGCAGTTTCCATCCAGACTTGCGTAGTTGTATTTCAAGATCAATGTACCTATGCAATGAATGGTTGACCCATTGTCAAAGTTAGTTTGTCTGTCATAGATTGTATCATTGACTTCCAATGATCCAGATACATATGCTTCAGGTTTCTGACTGATAAGATATTCGTGCTCGTTCCCGTGTTGACTTTGACTGTGAGCGTATGTTTGCCACTTTTTGGGCATATGATGCTAATGGTAATAAAAGCTTCTAACCATTTGACTTCATTCACACATTATGTCACATTCATGATGTGAAAGGCCTGTACATTTTCCAATTGAAGATCATTCTGCTCTGCATCTTTGCCCTGGTCTGTCTTGCTACTAATCTTTTGTATGTGCTTGCGCTTATGTGGGTCTCTGGCGCACTTCCTTTGTTGCTGACTGTATGCTTTACATACTTTTGTTTGGTTGTATCTTACCTCTGGTCACACCTCTGGAACCAGATTTCCTACATTGACATGCCCGTTGTGATTTAGCTTGCAAAGATCTTGGAACTCAGGACAGCTTCGCAGTTGGTGCAGCACACCGCACTTCCCACTCGTTTCCAATGGCTAGCTTTATTTTCACTGCTTGTTTATCTGGTTCTGTGATGGATAAATCTAAAAAGCACAGTTCCATCCTTTGTTTTAAAAGCCTAAATTCAGAAAGGACATCTGTGGCCTTCCAAATCATGCTGGGAAATTTCGTGGTCATCTTCCTGATGCTTCATACAAACATAGGAATTAGAAGAGTAGGCCACTCGGCTCCTGATTTTAACCTCCCGCATACCCCTGATAACCTTTCACCCCCTTGCTTACCAAGAATCTATCTTCCTCTGCCTTCAAAATATTCAAAGACTATGCTTTCACTGCGTTTTGAAGAAGAGTTCCAAAGACTCATGACGCTCTAAGAGAAATAAATTCTCATCTCTGCCTTAAATGAGCGACCACTTATTTTTTAAAGAGTGACCCCTAGTTCTAGATTTTTCCACAAGAGAAAACATCCTCTCCATATTCAACCTGTCAGACCTCTTAATATCTTATATGTTTCAATCAAGTCACCTCTTACTCTTCTAAACTCCAGCGGATACAAGCCTAGCCTGTCCAATCTGTCCTCATAAGACAACCCACCTATTCCTGATATTACTCTAGTAAACCTTCTCTGAACTGCTTCTAATGTATTTACATCTTTCCTGAAATAAGGAGACCAATACTGTACACAGTACTCCAGATATGGTCTCACCAGTGCCTTGAGAGAAAGGCGCTACAATTGGCATGGGTGATTTTAATTTTAAGGTGACAAATCAGATTGGCAGGGGTAACATGGAATACGAACTTATAGAGTGCATCAGGGATTGTTTCTTAGAGCAATACATTGCAGAACCTACCCGGGAACAGGCTATTTTAGATGTAGTAATGTGTAATGATGTAGGGTTAATAAGAGATCTCATAGTTAAGGATCCTCTAGGGGCTAGCGATCACAACATGGTAGAATTTCAAATTCAGTTTGAGGGCGAGCATCTTGGATCTCAAACCAGTGTCCTCAACTTAAATAAGGGCAATTACAGAGGTATGCAGAAAGAATTTTCTAAAGCGGGCTTGGAAAATAGACTAAGGGGAATGTCAGTGAATGAGCAGTGGTAGACATTTAAGCAGATATTTCATAAAGCTCAGCAAAAATTTATCCTGGTCAAAAATAAGGACTCAATGAGAAGGATGAACTACCCGTGGTTAACAAAGACGGTCAAGGAGAGTATCCAATCAAAAACTAAGTCACACAAAGTGGCGAAAGCTAGTGGTAGGCCAGAGGATTGGGATTTTTTTAGAAACCAACACTGGATGACTGAAAAGCTAATAAAGAGGGAGAAAATTAATTATGAAAGTAAATTGGCAAGAAATATAAAAACAAACAGCAAGAGTGTCTACAAAAAGAATGCAAAAAGAGAGTAGCTAAAGTGAGCATGGGACCCTTGGAGGATGTGACTGGAGAATTGATAACGAGGAACAGGGAAATGGCAGATAATTTAAACCAATACTTTGCATCGGTCTTCATTGTGGAGGACGCTAAAAACATTCCAAAGATATCAGATAAGCGAGGAGCTAATGGGAGGAAAGATCCTGTAACAGTCTCTATCACAAGGGACAAAGTATTTGACAGACTAATGGGACTAAAGACAGACAAGTCGCCAGGACCTGATGGCCTGCATCCAAGGATTTTAAAGGAAGTGGCTGCAGATTTAGTGGAGGCATTGATCAAAATATTCCAGAACTCACTGGATTCTGGGAAGGTCTCAGCAGATTGGAAAACCGTTAAGTGACGCCCCTATTCAAGAAGGGAGGGAGACAAAAAGTAGGAAACTATTGGCCAGTCAGCCTAACATCTGTTGTAGGGAAAATGCTAGAGTCCATTCTTAAGGAAGATATAGCAGGACATTTAAAAATGCTCAATGCAATCAAACTGAGTCAACATGGTTTTGTGAAAGGGAGATCGTATTTAACAAATTTGCTTGAGTTCTTTGAGGATATAACAAGCAGAGTTGATAAAGGGGAACAAGTAGATGTAGTGTATTGGGATTCCAGAAGGCATTCAATAAGATGCCACATAAAAGACAGGAGCTCACGGTATTGGGGGTAATGTATTAGCATGGGTTGAGGATTGGTTAACGCACAGAAGACAGAGAGTCGGGATTAATGTGTCTTTTTCAGGTTGGAAAGATGTAACTAGTGGAGTGCCACAAGGATCAGTCCTAGAGCCTCAATTATTTACTCTCTATGTTAATGACTTGGAAGGGATTGGAGTGGGGGTGGGGGGGGCGGGGGGAACGGGGTGGGCAGAGTGTAATGTATCCAAATTTGCTGACCATATCAAAATAGATGGGAGGGCATGTTGTGATGAGGACATAAGGAATCTGCCAGGGAATTTAGACAGGTTGAGTGAGTGGGCAAAAACTTGGCTGATGGAGTTTAATGTAGGAAAGTGTGAGGCCATGCACTTTGCTGGAAAAATCAAAAGGCAGACACTTCAAATGGAGAGACACTCCAAAAAGTGCAGCACAGAGGGATCTGGGTGTTCTTGTGCATGAAACACAAAATGTTAGCATGCAGGTGTAGCTAGTAATTAAGAAGGCAAATTTTGGCCTGTATTGCTAGAGGGTAGGAGTTTAAAAATAGGGAATATTTGTTACAACTGTACAGGGTGTTGGTGAGGCTGCATCTGGAGTACTGTGTACAGTTTTGGTCCCCGTATTTAAGAAAGGATATACTGGCATTGGAGGCAATTCAAAAGAGATTCACTAGGCTGATTCCTGGAATGAAGGGGTTGACTTATCAAGAACGGCTAAACAGGTTAGGCCTTTATTCATTAGAGTTTAGAAGAATGAGGGGTGATCTTACTGAAACGTACAAGATTCTGAGGAGCCTTGACTAGCCAGATGTTGAGAAGATGTTTTCACTAGTGAGGAATCTTGAACTAGGGGACATGTTACAGAATAAGGTGGCACTCATTTAAAACTGAGATGCGAAGGAATTTCTTCTCTCAGAGAATAGTTAACGTCTGGAATTTTCTACCTCAGAGAGTTGTGGAGGCTGGATCACTGAAAGTACTTAAAGAGGAGGTGGATAGATTTTTAAAATATCGGAGAGTTGAGGGCTATGAGGAGCTGGCATGAAAGAGGAGTTGAGACCTGGGGCAAATCAGCCATGATCTTATTAAATGGCGGGGCAGGCTTGAGAGGCCAAATGGCCTACTCCTGCTCCTATTTCTTATGTTCTGTGCAACTGAAGCATAACCTCCTACTTTTGTATTCAATTCCTCTCGCAATAAATGATAACATTCTATTAGCTTTCCTAATTACTTGCTATACCTGCAAACTAGGCTTTTGTGATTCATGCACTAGGACACCCAGACCCCTCTGAATCTCAAAGCTCTGCAGTCTCTCACCATTTAAATAATATGCCTCCCTTTTATTCTTCCTGCCAAAATGGATAATTTTGTCTTCCTTTCATTTGCAAATGTTATCAATGTGTAGGGGATTTGTAGCCTTGCTATTCCATGGGAGATTCAACTATGTGTTTTTCATTCTCTCACTCCCTTTTTTCTTGTTTGCTGGCTGTAGTTTGAATTTTTCTTTCTGCTTCGCGTGCTTTCTGGCATTGCGCAGGAATGGTACCCAAGGACATCGTGATGGCCCTGCGCTTTGTACTGTCCAACTCAAACTCGACTGCCCGATTCAAAACAGACTGCCCAATTCACCACCGATCTGGCTACTCCACAAATCAGATACTCACTGCTCTGTGAAACACTCTCCGTAGAGGGACTCTGCCTCCCGGGGTCTTCAATGCACAAAATCCTGTCTGTGACTTTCTCTGTGATCTTCAATTTTTCATCATCTTGTTTAAGAGAAACCACTACTGCTCACAATGCTGTATTTTTATGTTTGCTTAATACAAACTTACTTATTGTAGACAAGATTGGTAAACTAAATGTAGATTCAGTTTATTTAAAGATGGAGTACAGGATTACTCAGCGGACAGATTTACTATAAAGATTCAACACCTGTTCTTAATAGGAAAGAACAGCTGTAATTTTTTCATACCACATGCTGCTAGCTAAACTGAAAGCTGCCCTGAACAATGTCTGCTGGTGACATGGTTTACATTTTGGCTACTTACTCATTAGCATATTCACTTTAAAAGCGATATCACAGCACCTCACAGCCACCACTCCCATCCAGCCTCCTGTACCTCTTCAGTCATGCCATTCCTTCCCTCCAACACCAATACTGATCAATAAAATACAAGGATTTAGGCAAGAAGAAAGAACTTGCTTTTGTTCGGCACTTTTCACAAACTCAGAATTCCCAATACACTTTATGGCCAATGAAATTATGGAATCATTTTGAAATGCAGTCTCTGTTGTCGTTAAGTAGGCAATAAGGCGGCCAATTTATGCACGGAAAGCTCCCACAACAGCAGTGAGATAATGACCAGGTGACTTGTTTTAGGTGTTAGTTGTGGGATAAATATTGACCAATACACTGGGGAGAACTCCCCTGCTACTCTTAAATCATGAGATCTCGTATGTCCACCTGAGACTGCAGACACAGCCTTGATTTAACATCTCATCTGAAAGACAACACCCTCAGTACTGCACTGGGAGTATCAGCTTGGGTTTTGTACCAAAGAAAGCTGAGATGGAAGAAAAGAAATTCCCTTTCATAGATCCTTACTCATGAGCTTGTTGAAAGAATGTTATCCCTTTCATAATTAAGAGAGAATGGCCGGGTTAAAGTCTGTAGTAGATTATGCAGGTCACAACTTTCAATAATTGTCAGTGGGAAAACGGATCTATCAGACTACAAAATTTTAAAAATCAGTCAGCTCCCTGCATTCAAAGCAACAATGTGAAATCTCCTAATTAAAGGATAGAGCAAAGATGATTGGGAGAGACGTACAAAAAGAACCTATACAGCATGCAGAGCAAAATTGAGACAGTTCAATGCAATTAACAGTTTATGCTAACAGGAAGCTTCCGATATCCAGCTCGCATAGTGCAGAGAGAGAAAGGGACCTAATTAGGAACATGATGCATTACTGGGGAATTTTTTGTGGAGTTAGTTGCCATTTGGAGTTTGGCAGCTGGGTCAGGAAAAGGAGGAGGAGTTAAAAAGGAAGACAAGAAGAGAAAGGAGTGGTGAAGGGGGAGGAATAGGAGGAGCAGCAGGAGGAGGAGAATAGGTGGAAAGAGGAGGTAGAAGAGCAGGAGCTGATGGAGGAAGAAGAGCATGAGGAGGAGGAGCAGGAGGAGTGGGAGGGAAGTTGAGCAAGATGACAAAGAAGTGGAGGAAGTGAAGGCAGAGGGGGAGGGGGAGAGCAGGAGGGGAGGAGGGGGAGAGGTGGAGATAGAGGGGACGGAGGAAAAGGCAGCATGACAATCTGTCACAGTCCTTCTCCTTGTGGGAGACAGTTCACTATAATTAGCTGTTCAAATGTGACCTGCTTTTCATCTTGAAATTGGATGGAAATTAAATGCATAGTAAGAAAAATAAAAGAGAAATATATTTTATTAAATCAATCTAAGCAGCTGTCAAGCTATCTCTTGATGGTTCTAGATGACAAAAGATGGGATTGCGCTCTTTTTGTAGTTTTTGATATCTTTCTGTCGCTTTGCAAAATTGTGTTGGTGCGTTAGCTGAGTCGCAGCCCTGTGGGGGCCTGAACCAGACAATTTAACCAGAGAGATCTTGGCCCAGTGGGAAGGCTGCTTCCCAAGAACCAGCCTGCAGGAGATGAAACTCGTTAAATTCTCCACTGCTGAGCTTATTTAAAAATAGATGAATTCTTTTTAAATGGTGCTGAGTTCTGTCCAATTCATTTGACAACCTTCAGAAAGGCAACAAGCAGTAATGAAAGAAAAGCTTGCATTTCCACAGTACCTTTCACCACCTCAGGACATGCCAAAGCACTTCACAGCCAATTAAGTACTTTTTGAAGTGTAGTCACTGTTGTGATGTAGGAAATGCAGCAGCAAATTTGTGCACAGCAAGACCCCACAAACAGCAATGTGTTAAGGATGAGGTAATCAGTTTTTTTTCCTTACAGAGCAGCAATATATTTTTAAGGATGGAAAGGGAGGTAGTGTGTCAGCACATTGCCTTTTTACCTCTGGGCATGTGAGTTAACAAGGTGACCTTTCACCTGTGGGCATGTGGATCAGCACACTGTAGGGGTAATGTTTACTTAGCCTATCTGGCATGAAACTGGTTGACCATTCAATTTAATTCTGCACAATTGTACTTTCCACCGAAGTCAATGAAAAATAAAATCTGATGGAATGTATAATGGGGGGCAGGGTTGATCCAAAATCATCAGTTTCCTGTTGGATAGGTAAAATTATAATTACTCTCCATCTTTTAAACTCTGGGGCCTGAGTCTGAATGAAATCTGGAATGGTGGCAAGAGAATTCTCTACTCTCTGATGATGAAAGGATTCAAAGTAAATTAATATAAAGAGATTTCAATCTAGCTCCTAGCGTGTGAGCCCATAGCACAAAATTAGCTGCAATTCAATGATAATCTGCAGGTTTACCCACTCTGCAAAGCATGCGAAGGTGAGTGCACACTACTGCTAAGTGAAGCCTCTGGCTTAGTGGTAAACGCTTTCTGCTTCTGCATCAGAAAGAAGAGGGTTTAAACCATACTCCATTCTGTCCCAGGGAGTTTTGCCTCCGAAATCCAGGGTGAAATACAGTGGGATATTCTCATCCCCTTATCATGTGGTTTCTACTGGTGTACAGGACTCACCACTCCACTGGCTGTTTAAGGCCACGGAAAGACTTACGTCCTTGCCTTTCAGATTGTGCATCAGCTTGCAAATCCATTCACTTCTTCACAGTATTCTCCAAGGGAAGAGTGTGAAGACACAGAAATAATAGCCAAAGCAATATAGAGGACTTTGGTTGTTAGAACTTTTCCTTTTGGGTCAAAGACTTGGATCCTGCCTAGACTATTGGGATGGCTGCTTTGTAAAAGAGTTTTGGCAGTTTCAGGGCAGTTCCTGGTGACTATGGGCACACAGCACAAGAGAACTGGCACAAGTTCAGCAAAGATACAGTGGAGGCTGTTCCACTGAGGCTTGGGCCATGACACAATGTTTATAGAGTTTAACTGTGCTCTACTTGACCTGAGAGTACTAGATGTTGGATGTATTTATTTCCCAGCATATTATCTATGCTGACAATTCAGTACAGTACTGATGGAATGCTGCTTTGTCAGATGTGCTTGACACGTTGGCCGGAACTTTTCACAGAGGCAGTGTCCCTGCCCCCTGCCTGAAAAGTCAGGAGTGAGATGGCCTCCGTAGGGCCATGAAGCCATGACTAGATTTAAGGAGGGAATCCCCTTCCCAGAGCCCTCAGCTAAGTGCCAGGATTTACTTGGCAGCCTCACCATGTGGTTTGGGTATCTCCACCATTGGTAAAATATCAGGAGGAGGCCCTTAAGTGGCTACTACTTGGCCTCATAAGGACCTCAATTGGCCCGAGGGCAGGTGAGTTCCTGACAACCCCCTGCCCTGGTGAAATTCCAGCAGAGGTGGGTAGGCAACGAACATGGCACTTCCTGCCATGCCACCTGATTTTAAGTCCCTGCTAAAATAGAGATCAAAAGTGACATATCTGAGTGACAGGAAGGAGGAGAAAGAGAGAGGAAGGAGAAGTCAAAGTGTTGCTAAAGAGGAAAATAGTAGTAGGCTTTATTAGGTAGAACCAGCCAAGGTGAAGGAACACAGCGGTAACTTGAGTTTGATAAAGATGAAAGAGATGATGTCAGGAAAGCTTGGAGCAGACACCTGCCAGGTAAGAGGAGAGGCCAGCTTTTGATCCCAGAACAAAAAGATTGACCCCAGGAACTGTGGAGGAACTGAGCATTGGCCAAGGCACTAGCAATGGTCGACCTCACATGCCAGAGGTGAGGCAGAGGTGGGTGCAGAAGAACAGTTGAAGAGCAGAGATCAATCTAGGGGACTATTGGAGGAGCGCAATGCAGTGTAGGAGCCCCAGGGCCATCAATATATAGAATTTTTAAAATTCATTATCAGGATGTGGGCATCACTGGCAAGAACAGCACTTATTGTCGGTCCCTATCTGCCCTTGAAAAAAATGGTGATGACAACTGAGTGATTTTCTCACTCATTTCAGATGACAGTTAAGAGTCAACTACATTGCAGTTAATGTGCAGTCACACACTGGCCAGACTGGGTAAGGATGGCAGATTTCCTTCTCTATAGGAAATTAGTGACCCATTTTGGCTTTTAATAACAATCCTCTAGTCTTATGATCACCATTACTGAAACTAGCTTTTAATTTCAGATTAATTTAATTTAATTAATTTTTAAATTCCCCAACTGCTGTGCTCTGGACCATTAGTCCAGGCCTACAGGATTACTAGTCCAGTAACAAATGACTATGCTATTGTACTCTAATTACACTGCATTTACAGCATAAAAACAGGCCATTCAGCCCAACAGGTCTGTGCTGACGTATTGCTCTACACACACCTGCTCTCACCCCTCTTCATTCTATCAATATATCCCTTTATTCCTTTCTCCCTCAAATATTTATGTTTCCCTTAAATGCATCAACACTATACAGCTCAACCACTCCATGTGATAGCGCGTTCCACATTCTGACCACCCTCTGGGTAAAGAAATTTCTCTTCAATTCTCTGTTGGATTTATTAGTGACTTTCTTATATTTATGGCTCTTGGGTCTTACCCATATGCGGAAACATCTCTACATCTACTCTTTCAAACAATGGCAGAAGCATGGCGGTAGGGCAGTTAGAGGCAGGAAGTCATGTGATAAAACCTCCAGGAATACATCCAACCAGAGTTGGCAACACTAAGTGGAAGCTGCAATCATATGGCAATCTAGCCACACAATAGACAGTTCAGGTTATTCAACATAACTGCCCCAGGGCTCCAGGTTTTTCAAGGTTAGAGGCTTAAGTAACTGCCCTTCCTCTGCACTGTAATTTATGGGGGTGCATAGAATCATAAAGAACAGAAGAAGGCCATTTGGCCCATTGTGGCTGTGCTGGCTCTTTCAAGGAGGGCTCCAGTGGGTCCCATTCCTCCTATTCTTTCCTCATGGCTCTGTAATGTTTTGCTTTTTAAGTAAAATCCAATTCTCTTTTGAAATTTATGATTGAATCAGCACCCACCACCTTTTCAGGCAGTGCATTTCAGACCAAAACAACTTGTATTAAAAAAAAGTCCCCTCATCTCCCCTCTGGCCTTTTTGACAATTATTTTAAATCTGTCTTCTCTGGTTATCAACCCTACTGCCAGTGGGAACAGTTCCCCCCTAACTTGTCTATTGAAGCCCTTCATAATTTTGAATACTTCTATTAAATCTCCACTTAAACTCCTTTTTTTTCTAAGGAGAACAAAGCCAGCTTCCTTAGTCTCTCACATAGCTTAAGTCTTTCATTCCTGGTACCATTCTGGTAAATAGCCACTGCACCCTCTCCAAGACCTTAATGTTTGCTTGGTATTTGGACAATGGAATTAAGGTCAATAAGAATGGAAAATAGCTATCACTTTCTCAGTGTAAACGGACATGAGGAGACTTCAAAACATGTGGTGAGAGCAGGGGGAAGAGGAGGAGAATGGCCTAAATATAAGAAGATTGACAGCTGACAAAAATACATTCGCAGATTTTTACTCTGTATGAGCTACCGAGGGAGACCAAAGACAAGGATTTTATTCAATAATCCAGTAACTGAAAATCCATTTTAGACAGAGAAAGAGACAGAGTAAGACACAGAGTGACAAAGAGACACACAATGACGGATAAAACACAGAACCAGATGGAGATAGACACAATGACAGGCAGGTAGGCAGACAGCTGGGAATAGCAACATGCTCTTTTTGACCTCACTAAGTGTATTTTTGTCAAGTGGATCAAAGTTATCTAGTTCGATGACTTAAGGCAGGTTGTCAACATGATTATCAGCGAAATGTCATAGCCTGACACCTCAGAGTGGGAGCTGAAAGAGACAGGGAGACAGAGAAAAGGGGAGAGAGACAGACACAGAGGGAAAGCAAGTAAGACAGAGTTAAAAGAGTGAGAAAGGGAAAGGCTGAGAGATAATGAGAAAGAGTGAGTGAGAAAGGAATATTAACTTAGAAGAGAAAGAAAAAGGATGAGATGAGAGAGTGAGAAAGAGAGTGTGGGAGAAAGAGTGAGAAAGCTATAAATCAGAAATTTTATGCCAGACTCAGGATGACACCGTTATGATCATCCATTTGCCTCCACTATAAGCTGATGCCAGGCTTCCTCCATCAGTTAGTTGGCATATATACTTCACACACACTGAATCACTGGGCAGGTGAGTCCCCACACAATGAACAAAAACAAGGCAGCTGGTGAGGCATTTTGTGGCTGGGGTTTGAGGTGTTCGAGCTACTAAAGCTCATCTCTTCAAGACAGGCTGCTAATGCACTAAGGGGCCTTACAGAATTTTCAGATTGTTCCTGGCTTTACTTTGCAGGAAGTCTGCTTGGAAGCTGAGGTTTTCAGCATTGAGTTCCTTGTGCTCAGGTACCAAATTGGTCATATTGACAGCACAGGAATGGGGTAATACGTCAAACAACAATCTTCAGCATGTGTCTGGAACTAGAGAGGTATGTAACAGCAATAATAAAAATAGAAAAGGAAATATCTTTGTATGAATAACATTACCCCAAGGAATTGAAAACATGTTACCCACCAAAACTTGCTATAAGACTGTCAATCTTTCAACCTGATGGATGGATTTCATCTATCACAGGCGTATTGGTTTGATGGACAGTTGTCAATCTTAATAGGACAATCTACTTAATAGCCCCACAACTTCAGTGTCAACAAAGCAGAAACTGTAAAGGTCAACTGGGTGTGTGAATTATTATTTTAGTAAAAGTGCTTTTCCATTTTAATTAGACATAGTTCAGGATTTATGGGCTTACAATCCAACGAATCGCTGCCACAAAATAATTGGGAGTCAAGTTGGAGCCTGCAAAAGAGCTACATTACAATCACAAGTCACTCCTGTCAAACACCAGTCATCTGAAGCGAACTCGACCCATCAAACACTTTTGACTGACTAGAGTTAAAGCAAGTAAGTTTTCAGTCACGATAAATCCTCCGTGTCAATACTGTGCTATCCCGTATTTTCATGCCAGGGTCAATCTGATAGAATGTGGATTTCCATATGGTTTGCAGAGTCAGGGCACTTGCCAATTTGTGTTGTGGTTGATTAAAAAACATCTAAATTGGGTAAATACTTTTGTCTATGAATACAGTGGTGCCCCACTGTACAATTTAAAGGAGCCTCTCCCTTCTGTTGATGGAGCAGCTTATTCTGAACCACTCCACTTTGGTACCACCTTCTACCATCTAAGGTGAACCTGCACTGCAAGACAGGCTACCCATCTGCAGCTCCACCAAGCTCTCCTGCTGCCTGGTGGTCTGTCCAGTCACGTAAGTACATGTGAATGAGGTTGAAAACATTAACTGAGTCCTGCTTCACTGCCCATTTGCACCCTTGGATGCTGGGTGCAGGCAGCTGCCTGATAGGAACCAACATCCAGCGTGCAGAGATTGGATGGGGTTGGACCCAGGGGCATAAAGTGAAGAGCAAGCCTGTGCAAGGAGGTGTGGCAAAGGGCCTTATATGGGCAGTTCTGTCTGTTTCTGTCTGTTACCACCCCCCACCCCCCGACTCCATCCCCAAGTGAGCCCAATTCTACCCTTACCTGATGTCTGAACACTCACGCTTTTCAGATGCACCTTCTAGCAAAATTAAAAAGTTTTTTCCCTTCCTCCCCTCACCCTCCCAAGGGTACTGAAGCTAATTGTGGCAATTCAACCTCTGCCCTAGCTGAGATCAGCTACCCAAGAGATTGAACTTTATGGTTTCCTGGTTTATATGGCTTCCTTCCACATAGGTCTGTGCAATTACCCACTGAGCCATCAGGAGCGCAGCATCAGTTTTAAGGATCAATAATCACTTACATTACAATCTAGATGATGCCTTTGAAATGACTCACATACAATCAGGACCATTAGGGAAACATTGGTGAGTTATTAATAAAACTAATTATATTTGTATATTTTTTGTGGAATCCCAGACCCAAATTTTAAAATAAACAAAGCAAAGAAATTAAAAGAAAAATTTGGACTTACCGTTTGAATTTCGTTGTCCAATTGAAGATCACACTTTTAAAATGGCTTGTCGTCAGAATGAAAATGGCTGTAAATCTCCAAAATGCACCAAAAACTTAATGAAATGGCAGTTGTATCACTCAAAATGGTTGCCGCATCACTCAAAATGGCTGCCTGCCCTGTCTACACAAATCAAAATGTGAAAGTAAGATCCGACACACCAGACAGTTGTCACGTCAGCTCCAGACTGTGCTGCAGCCTCCATCGATGCAGCCTTTGATTTTGGACTCGACTATCAATTAGCCTGTCATTTGCCAACAAAAATTGTAATTCTAAATTTAGGTCAAGAGTGAGCCAATAAAACACAGGCTAATCTAATAGATCTGATTTCTAAACACTTAATACAAGATGAGAATGCAGGGATCATTTTTTATGAGGGGTAGGTTGCCAACCCTCTGGGATTGTCCTGGAGTCTCCAGAAATTAAAGATTAATCTCCAGAACTCTGCCACCAGTAAACCCAGGAGTAAAATCATGGGAGCATTTATTTTCATTTTC